>NC_083582.1:53932726-55405226 GCF_027579695.1 Neoarius graeffei | reverse complement strand
CCTGCGACCCTGTAGAAGGATAAAGCGGCTAGAGATAATGAGATGAGACGAGACAACTCATTCATACTCCTATAACAATATCAACTGCAGTCCACATGGACCCTGTTGGTACATTTTATGGCAAGTTGTTGAAAGATAGATAAATATAATTAGTCTTGTTCAGTATCAGTTGATTTAATGATAGGCTGTAAAGTGTCTACATTGGACTATCTAAATTCTGTCTAAGTTATAAAGAGCCTTGTGCAGGCTTCACTGACAAAAAAAAACTGGGGTCATTTAAGAAATAATGTGCATGAAGCATAAATAATTACTTTGCTTCACAGTGGTTTAGTGAAATAGCTTGCCTTTTTTTACATTCTATAATGGTGGATGATTAAATCCCCTCATTGTGCAGCATGCTACACAGTTCACCTCATGGAAATAAGCAAAAAGTCTTGAACAATCAGTGCATATCCCAGATTCAAGGCAACAGTTCTTCCATTATTGGAGCTCAGTCACAAATAAAAATACATAGTTTAATCTAGATTCCTAGAGTTTACATACTTATAAACATGTACTGGTTACATTTCTCTGATTCTATACCTTGAATGGAAGTGGAAGCTAAAAAAATCCCAGTGTTCCTTTTATAGCACAAACAAAGCCAAACAACACCACATCCATATTATAATGTAATCCAGGGACATTTTAAATAATGTGAATTATTATGTAGTCCTGCAGGTACAGTACTGAAAAATTGAAAAGACCTACATGAGAGATCCGTAATCTATATGAGGGATTCCTAATCTTACACCAATCTCTGTCCCAGACAATTCAATTGGTTGTTTCCTGCAAATACAGGCAATCATTTTAGAGCTCCAAGCACAATCAAACTCTCAGTCACTACGTGAAGGTGCTTTTGATTCATGACCATTTGTCTTATTGAGTGCTGTTGCTTCTGAAAGGTAACTCTCTGAAGGCTTCTTGTCTGAGACACGCAGCACATCTATCACTGTCAAAAAGACAGAGATCCTCACAGTGAATGGTTCAGTGTTAAACTTCAGCATGGTACAACAAAGGAGAGGATGGCTTTGGGTCGCTGGGAGATCCTAGCTTGCCTGTCAAAAGACAGTATAAAAACAGTTTGCCTGGCATAACTAGACCCTTACACTGATGATAGCACAAGACAATTCTGAACCATGTTGTTGTAATGTTTCACTCTGATGCCACACCCTTTCATGAATTGATAGTGTTTATGCACAAGGTATGAAGCTCTGGGAGAATACAGGGTGTTTCAAAAAATTTGATATCCATCCATCCATCCATTATCTGTAGCCGCTTATCCTGTCCAACAGGGTCACAGGCAAGCTGGAGCCTATCCCAGCTGACTACGGGCGAAAGGCGGGGGACACCCTGGACAAGTCGCCAGGTCATCTCAGGGCTGACACATAGACACAGACAACCATTCACACTCACATTCACACCTACGGTCAATTTAGAGTCACCAGTTAACCTAACCTGCATGTCTTTGGACTGTGGGGGAAACCGGAGCACCCAGAGGAAACCCACGTGGACATGGGGAGAACATGCAAACTCCACACAGAAAGACCCTCGTCGGCCGCTGGGCTCGAACCCGGACCTTCTTGCTGTGAGGCAACAGTGCTAACAAAATTTGATATCATTTCATAATTTAATAACATTGCCAGTTCTTGTTCAATTGACCTCAAATTTTAACAGGATGTGTAGAAACAGGTCAGAATTTTATGTTTAATGTTTTTTGTTTTTATCTTTTTAGGTATAGAAATGCCATTCTCTGGAAAAGAAAAGGCATTTTGTGTGTTAGAGTACGCTTGAACACAGTCGAACAAGACTGTACAGCGGAAATTTCTGAGAGAATTCTCTAAAAATGCACTGTTACCAGAAAATACTGTTACCAAAGACATGCTGCAGTGTGTTTGGCAGGAGCTGGACTACTGACTTGACGTGTGCCATGTCTCAGGCGGCGCGCATATTGAAAATTTGTGAAATCGTTCATGGAATCCACATAATTTTGAATTTATCATTCAAATTTTGAGGAATAAAGCTTATATTACTCAACATTAAGCCTGTTCAGTTTTATTTGCCGAGACTATGTAGTTTCTGGGATATTTACATTTCAACTAATATCAAATTTTTTTGAAACACCCTATACATTTGGCACTTTGCAAAGTTAGACAAGCAGCACAGATTTTTATTTTGCTTCTCTTCTGTGAAAATATGAGAAACTTATCTGATAGCATTCACCATTATACTCACAATAAATTTTTTTTGGTCATGTTGCCACAGGAATTTGCACCAAACTACTCTTTTGGTTTATGCTTCCGAAAGTGTACTATGGCATACAAACATGGCCACCACAGACTACAACACCCACACACAATGTTCAATGTCATGCTCACCAGACTTTTAACCACGCATACCTTTTTTCACTTTATGCTATGATTTCTCTATATATTTAAACCTTAGCTTCTGTATGTTTCTGTATGCTCTCCTTTGTTTATTCATGGTTCTCATGTATGTTTTGTGTTGGATGTTAAATAAATACTCCACATTTGCATATGCCTCCACTCCCACTCATGACATGTGTGTGCTTTTTTTTTCAGGTGGTAAAACAAATCATGAAAAAATTAACATGACTGGAAATTAGCTGCTAATATACAGTATGCAACAAAATATAAAATTAGTTGCTAAATGAAATATAAATATTAATTAAGGGAAGCCATGGCCTAATGGTTAGAGAAGCAGCTTTGGGACCAAAAGGTTGCTCATTCGCTTCCCTGAACCAGCAGGAATGGCTGAAGTGCCCTTGAGCAAGGCACCTAACCCCCAACTGCTCCCCAGGCTGCTCTGGGTATGTTGTACGTTGCTCTGGATAAGAGCGTCTACTAAATGCCTGTAATGTAATGTAATTGATCAAGGTACATATTGATGTTCTGTCAAAACACATAGTATGAAGCTTTCTTAAGAAATAATTCCATAAATAATGAAATAGCTGTATACCAACTGAAGCATAGTGGTTAGCATGTCCACCACTTGACCGGGAGATTGCTAGTTCTACTCACGGTCGGGTCATACCAAAGACCATCATAAAAATGGTACTTACTGCCATCTGGTGAGGCACGCTGCAATACAGATGTGAGTAGGGAGTCAAACTCTCGTGGTTACCAGAGGACTGGCCCCCCACTCTAACCCTAGCTGTGCAATAGGCGAGAGGCCTAGGGCTATAGAAACAGCAATCGGCACCGCCTAAGGGCCTGGTTAGTACTTGGTGGGAGACTGCCTGGGAAGACCACGTCCTGGCACAGGAGGGACTTTGATACCAACTGAAGCGAGACAGTTCTGACAGATTATTTTGTCTGATCCTTTTACTATCTGAAATAAAATCTTGTGATTCTCACTGATTAAATTTGTATGCATATCAATTTACAAGTGCTACCTCGTTCATGTTTACCTGCTGAATGAAACAAAGAAATCATTCTCATTTTTGCATTCATGGCAAAGTAAATATTCTATTTTGATTGGATAATTTGTTGCTAGCTCATTTTTCTCTGTCGGAGAGGTTTATGAATGTTCAATAAAATTCACCAGCCATTGATAAATTTAATCATGGAGTGCTCTTTTAGCCAAATACTGTATGACATATCAAAATAGCTTCCAGCACCTTCCAGTAAAACATTGTTATGATGCGTCATATTAAGAATATCAAGAGTACAGTTTGTGACGAGCAAAACAGAAGCACACAGACCCAACAGTCACATATCACTCTAATTATAAACTGCTGGAGAGAAATATATTTCTTTTAAATATTTCATAGGATCATCCAATTTCGTCCAGAGTATTTCAATGTATCTGCTGAATACTATCAAGGTGATATTCTACCAGTCTCAGGACTGTCCTTTCAGAACTGTAATTCAAATGTTTCTGGCAGCACAAGACAGTGATTATTTCTCCATGCTATATTTTAACAGAAACCAAAGTAGAGGGAAATTCTCAAAGAACTACCACTCCAAAGTCATTTTGCTGTATTAAATGTGTCTGAAGCGCTTGTTCCATCAAATGTATATCACATCACAGTAGGTGATTAGGAAGGCAGGGGACACTTGATAATAGTCAGATGATACTATTACTATTACTTGATAATAGTCAGATAATACTATAATATATACAGTGCCCTCCATGATTATTGGCACCCCTTGTAAAGATTAGTTTAAAAAAAAAAAAAGGCTTAGAAAAAAAATCCACATTATGGTAAAGTCGCTTCATCTCACACTGAAAAAAGAAAAAAAAATCCAACTTTTAATTGAAATAAATTTGGTCAAAGAAAAACAAATCTCTCATCAAGAAATCATTTTCAACAAAAACACTATTTTTGGCACCCCCTGGAAATTAGAGTGAACACAATGCAGCTGAAGCATGTTTCCCATTTAAATTGTACATTTATGAGTTGATAGAAGTGTGTAGGAACTTTCCAGCTGTAATCCATGACTTCCTGATTAACTGGGACACAAATATGAGGTGACACAGAGGCCAAACTCCCCTTGGTCATCCATCAATATGGGAAAGATAAGAGAACACAGACCAAATGAAGGAGAAGTGTTTTGACCTTCATAAGTCAGGGAATTATTATTTTTTTAAAAAGCTACTAGCCATTTCTAATAACTTATGCCCATTCCTACTGTTATGGCAATAATAAAAATGTGGACACCAACTGGAACTGTTACACACTTGCCTGGAAGAGGACTCAAGTTTGTTTTGCCCATAGGGTACAGTGAGGAGGAGGATGAGAGAGGAAAAAAGAAAATCCCCAAGGATAAATGTTGGTGAATTCCAAGAAAAAGTAAAATCTTAGGGTTTCCAAGTCTCCAAAACCACCATCAGATGCCACCTCCATGTCAACAGGTTATTTGGAAGGTATGCCAGAAAAAAAAAGCTTTTCTGCCAGTTAATCACAAATGTAAGCACCAGAAGTTTGCGAAATGGTACTACAACTTTGACTGGAAGCATGTTCTATGGTTTGATGAAACAAAAATGGAGCTTTTTGGCAACACTCAAGGTGGGTTTGGCATAAAAAGAAGGATGGCTATAATGAAAAGAACTCGATCCCAACTGTAAAATATGGTGGATGTTCTGTGATCCCCCCCCATCCAAAGGCCCTGGAAACATTGTTAGGATACATGGCATCACGGACTCCATGAAACACCAGGACATTATCTTATCTTCTTTGCTTTCTATATTTTGCTGTAACAATGTAAATTTCCCCTTGTGGGATAATAAAAGGCTATCTTCTTATCTTATCTTATCTTATCTTATCTTATCTTATCTTATCTTATCTTATCTTATCTTAAAATCAAAATCTGTCTGCCTCTGCTAGAAAACTAAAACTGGGTCATCATTGGATCTTCCAGCAGGACAAAGATCTCAAGCATCTGGCCAAATCAACACAAAAATGGTTAGCTGACCATAGACTCAAACTTCTGCCATGGCCATCTCAGTCCCCTGACCTGAACCCCATTGAAAACCTGTGGGGTGAGCTGAAGAGGAGAGAGCACAAGAGAGGGCCGAGGGCCCTGGATGATATGAAGAGATTGTATGAAGAGGAATGATCTCAGATGCCCTGCTCTGTATCTCCAACCTTATAAAATGTTACTGTATAGAAGACTCAGTGCTGTTTTACTGGCAAAGGGAGGTTGTAGAAAATATTAAATGCAGGGGTGACAATAATAGTGGCAGATGTGTTTTTATTGAAATTAATTATTCCTCGATGAGGGATTTGTTTTTCTCTGAATAAATTAATTTCAATTACAGGTTAGATTTTTCTAATTTTTTTCAGTGTGAGATGAAGCTTCTTCACCAAAAGGTGTATTTTTTCTAACCCTTTTTACTCATCTTTACAAGGGGGGGGGGGGGGGGGGCAATAATCATGGAGGGCACTATAGAACAGCCTTTCTCAACTGGGGTGCTGTCTGGCTTCATTAGGGGTGCCGTCAAGAAATTATATATTTTAACGTTGAAATAAATAAAATGAATTAAAATTCCAAAAAACAATAGTTACACCAATGCAGATCATCACCGCCTCATGCATCATCAAAATTTGTCTCATGGCCCCCTTTCCCATGTCACAACGTCACTGCCGGGGTCAGCGTATGGTCAACGTAACTGTGTATATTTTATATGGGGGTGCCTTGAGAATTTGCATACTTCTGAAGGGTGCCATGACTGAAAAAAGGTTGAGAAACGCTGCTATAGATTTTGTATGTATATGCTGTAAAACCTCACAGAAAACTTTTTTTTTGCAATTATACATCACAGTTTTCATAATTTCTGTTTCAAAGAAACAACAAAATATATTGTTAGAATTCTTATTAATTCTGCACAGAATACTATTTTTGTCTAATACTGAGATACCACTTGTACATTTCTGAAAATAATTAGATCTAGCTAAGTAGCAGCATGAGCAAGCAATAAATAAATAAATAAATAACAATTACAAAATAAAAAACTTTTTAAAAAGAATCTCACTGAGCCATGCATCACAATTCAGTTCTTCAAACTATATATATATATAAATAAACAAATAAATAAAAATGTTTGTGCTGTGCCCAGCATGTCACATATGCTATGAGGATGTGGAGAAACAATATGCATTGTTATGGAAGCTAAAAGATATACTTCAGCTTGCCTTGAGAAAACTGAAGCTAATATTCAACTAGACACAATGATCACTGCTGTTCTGTGAATCTGGCAGTTGCATTTGGTGAGGAGAGAAAAGCCATCAGCTTTGCTTCAAAGCCACACAAGAGAAAATCAATCACAGGTGTCAGGAGTGCTTCAACTTGGGGTGCTTTTCCACTGAACAAATGTCTCTTGAGTGTATACATGAAAGATACATAATGCCCCACACTGAAGCTCATTTATTTGAAGCAGCATGATAGATGTCATTTTATATTGATTGAATAATTTTAAAGGACCTCTTATGGGAAAAAAAGACCCTGAATAGTTTATCAAGAACACAATAGTATAAATATGTTTGTGTATCTACATATTTTTTTTATTACTCACAGAGACTCAATTTTTCTAGAAAAGACTTGAAAAATACACAACAGTTTTCTGGACGACTGAAATTCACTGCTGGTCCTGCAGCATCGATAAATGAATTGTACCTAGAATCTCATCTCATCTCATTATCTGTAGCCGCTTTATCCTGTTCTACAGGGTTGCAGGCAAGCTGGAGCCTATCCCAGCTGACTACGGGCGAAAGGCGGGGTACACCCTGGACAAGTCGCCAGGTCATCACAGGGCTGACACATAGACACAGACAACCATTCACACTCACATTCACACCTACGGTCAATTTAGAGTCACCAGTTAACCTAACCTGCATGTCTTTGGACTGTGGGGGAAACCGGAGCACCCGGAGGAAACCCACACGGACACGGGGAGAACATGCAAACTCCGCACAGAAAGGCCCTCGCCGGCCCCGGGACTCAAACCTGGACCTTCTTGTTGTGAGGCAACAGCGCTAACCACTACACCACCGTGCCGCCGTACCTAGAATTATTATTTAAAAAAGTTAATCATGATAAAGCATGTGTTCTTCACCTCAATCGGAAGTTAGGATGAAAACTTTTTTTTTAAAGGCATTACATTGCTTTTCTATCAAAAAATAAGTGACCCTTGAAGGTCACTGGACAAACAGAGCTAAGACAGAGGACAGATTCCCACCGGAGCGTTCAGATACTTTTCAAATTGGAGTCCAGTGCTGCTTTGACATGCTGCTCCATCCCAGTGATGGCCAAAGTGTCCATTATTGGTGTCCTGGTCGCTAAATGAGCAGGGGGCGGATGACCTCTGTGATCTAATGAGCTGGTGTCACAGTTAAAAAGTCTAGTGTGGCTGTGTTCAGGGCTAGAGCCCTCCCTGAAGGACAGTTACATCGTAATTTGATGCATTGTCTGCCTGTGTGCCTGGTCAGTAAGACATAGACTGCAGCTGTGGCCCATAGAACCTTGTGTTGGACTGCAACTTAAATGAATGAAGGAATGGATGGATGAATTAATGAATGAGAGGATTTATGTGAGCCTTTGAGAACTTTATTTTTTTTTCATATTTATCAGTCGTTTGTGCAATTACAATATAATGCAAAGGAGTCTATTAGTGCATCACTATGCAACCAAAAACATACACAACAAATTGCATGTTAAATCTCCTTAAGTTTGTCTCAGGGACAAATGAAAATATAAGTATCATATCATATTAATATAGAATATCTCCATGTTTGGACTATATTGTTGTACCACAAAATAAACAAGTACAGCTACATGTTAGCAAATTAGCAGGCTTTACAAGTACCACACGAGGGCTATTGTACTTTTATGAATAGAGAAATAGCATTGGCTGTATGTTTTGCTGCCATAGAAATAGAACATAACTTAAACACAATTAAAAGAATAATACAGAGTGTTTAAAAAAAATTTGATATCATTTCACAATCTAATAACTTTGCCAATTCTCATTTAATTGACCTCAAATTTTAACAGCATGTGTTGAAACAGGTCAAACTTTTACGTTTAATGTTTTTTGCTTTTATCCTTTTAGGTATAGAAATGCGGGGCGGCACGGTGGTGTAGTGGTTAGCGCTGTCGCCTCACAGCAAGAAGGTCCTGGGTTCGAGCCCCGGGGCCGGCGAGGGCCTTTCTGTGTGGAGTTTGCATGTTCTCCCCGTGTCCGCGTGGGTTTCCTCCGGGTGCTCCGGTTTCCCCCACAGTCCAAAGACATGCAGGTTAGGTTAACTGGTGACTCTAAATTGACCGTAGGTGTGAATGTGAGTGTGAATGGTTGTCTGTGTCTATGTGTCAGCCCTGTGATGACCTGGCGACTTGTCCAGGGTGTACCCCGCCTTTCGCCCGTAGTCAGCTGGGATAGGCTCCAGCTTGCCTGCGACCCTGTAGAAGGATAAAGCGGCTAGAGATAATGAGATGAGATGAGGTATAGAAATGCCATTTACTGGAAAAAAAAAAGGCGTTTTGTGTGTTAGAACACAAGTCGAACAAGACTGTGCAGCGTGCATTTATGACAGAATTCTCTAAAAATGCACCAACTGCAATGCAGATTTGGACACGGCACAAAAAGTTCAAAGAGGAAGGCTGTCTGTGCAGGGCAAAAGGATCTGGACGATCACCAGCATCAGAAGAGACGATCGAGCGGGTTCACGAAAAACTCTTGTGAAGTCCCAAGAAGTCCATAAGAAGAGCAAGCCTGGAAACCCAGATTTCTCGAATGAAAGTTTGACGTGTCCTGGGGAAATGTTTGCGAATGAAACCTGACAAGTTACAGCTCGTTCAGGCCTTAAAGGCAGGTGACAAGCAAAAGCACAAATAATTCTGTGTTGCTATGCAAGAGAAACTTGAAAGAGATGAGTTTGATGAACGTTTTGTTTTCAGTGATGAGGCCACATTTCATACAAATGGCAAAGTCAAGAAGCATAATTTTTGCATTTGTGAAACTGTTCATGGAATCCACATACCTTTGAATTTCTCATTCAAATTTTGAGGAATAAATTTTATATTGCTCAACATTAAGCCTGTTCAGTTTTATTTGCCTAGACTATGTAGTCTCATCTCATCTCATTATCTCTAGCCGCTTTATCCTGTTCTACAGGGTCGCAGGCAAACTGGAGCCTATCCCAGCTGACTACGGGCGAAAGGTGGGGTACACCCTGGACAAGTCGCCAGGTCATCACAGGGCTGACACATAGACACAGACAACCATTCACACTCACATTCACACCTACGGTCAATTTAGAGTCTAGACTATGTAGTTTCTGGGATATTTACATTTCCAATAATAGCAACATTTTTGAAACATCCTGTATTACTATTTAAATGTTATTTTGATTAATTATTCTGAAAAGGTAAATGTGAGTAAACTACTACTTTCCATATGATTTAGTGAGAGAAGGTGAGAGGTTTGTTGTTGTTGTTGTTCCCCCCCCCCCAAAAAAAAACAGCATAAATTGAATAAAATAGCAGTATGAATTAAAATATTCATGACTCAAAATAATCAAAGAACAAAATCAGAACTGGAAATAAAGCGCAAACCCACAAACCATAAACAAACAAACAAAAAGATTTGTTTGTTTGTTTGTTCATTCATTTTGTTTTTTTATGTGTTGGCTGGCAGCCTTTGTATATAGCTTTCAAAAGTACATACAACATGGTAAGTTTAAAAAACATTAGCATGGTGTCTAAATTCTTGCAAGACCTCTGATATTCCCCAACCCAACACCAGCAAAATTGTCAAAAAATGTTTTAAAAAGCACTCAAACAATTTTGAAAAGACTAAAGCCATTTAAATTGTCACTATTAGCAGTGCTAGCATAAGAAGCACTTTACGAGCCATTACGTGAGGCTAATGATAGCTTACCAGCAAATGCTTATTGTCACCTTGGTCTCTATTTCTCTTACTTTCTACATGGTCTTTGCTGATGTGCTTCATTTTTATGTTGTACACTTGCTGAGATCATTTTGAGCCAAACAAGTCAGTTCTTTTACCACATAATATGTGCAGACTTTCTTCTGCAAAAGCACAAAAAGAAAAATGCAAATGTGTGTGTGTGTGTTTTAATATATATTTAATGATTTTAGCTTTCTAACGAGGTCCCTTGTACTGTAGAACCTTTTCAGAAAGTGAAACTCTCCATTGTCATTTCCACTTAGACACTCTAATAGCCTTTTTCCACCAATGCAGTGCTGGTGTTGGTCCGTAATCTGCTGGTGTCTGACCTATTCCATGCATTAAAAAAAAAAAAAGACTGGTGCCAGTGCCAAAAAGCTGGCACCAGCATGGCACCACAGAATTGCAGGTCCCAAAGTTGGAACCACTGACATCAGTGGCGATGGGAGGAGCTACCACAAGAAATTCACCACTGTTTTGATAAACCATGAGGCTTCTCAAAAGTATTGGAACCTCTCTCCACCACAAGACGATTTCTGCTCAGCACCACAGAACATGTCTTTTGCTTAAAGTTGTGTGATGGTTTTGGTTGTAAAATGGTGCCTTTTAATGGCAAACAGAGTCTCTTAGAGATTGGCACAGAGGGCGGTGGGAAGCCACGCATGCGACTCATTTGAGCTTCAGCATAGTCAGAAATATGAAAGCTAGTAAGCAGCAGCCTTTATTTTTTTCCTGCGCTCTCAGAAAATAAAGTACATTATTGTACCTTTAGGGGTACAACAGCTCATCATTGGGGCAGTACCCTGTAAGGTGCTTATTTGTACCCTTTAGATACTGCTTGGGACCATATACGTACCTTTTTGTCCTTAAAAAGGTACACATAGTTACTGTAAGGCCCAATAATTTGCCTGAGGGGTACATTAGTGTAGATTGTACCTCAGGGGACAGAAATGGACTCCTACTGTACCGCTATTTCTGACAGTGTGTCTCCCTTTTCTCTCTCTCTTTTTTTTTCTTTTTCATGCACACGTACATACCAGACGCTGCAATCACAAGTAAATGGACGCACACAGGCTACCATAATGGGATATGAGACTTCCCCAAATGTTACCCTGGTAACATTTAAATGTAATAACCCCAACTTCCACTACATAACATTCAGTTCTCAAACCTGTGGAAATGCAGGCTGCTTCTCAAAAGGCAGCAAGGCTGAACTGGCTCTGCACCAGAACCAGTACCGGATATTTCCTGGTGGAAAAGAACTATGTGAGTACCTCCATAGGAAAAACTGAAGTAAGCTTTAGGGTGCTAGATGGAACCTGCTTTCTAAGAGTGTAGAGAAAAGTATTGTATTCCTGTGGGTGGACTGTCTGCCACTAAAAGTATTTATTTGAAGAAATCTTTTCACAAATCTACTTGAGAAAGAGGAAAATCACATAAAAGTAATATTACATTATATTTTGTTTATTTACCATTGTATTCTTCACCCGCTTACAGATCAGAGGCTAGCAAAGACATAGCATATTGTTTGTGACAACTACGAATGAAAACCTTCGGCCTCACCACAATATGATTTTCTTGAATGTTCCAGCATACACTGGTTTCATATTTTCAAGGGCTTAAGTTGCAAAATATTCTATATGTAGAGATGTGGAAGGTATATCTGGATTTATGTCTGTAGCAGAAATAGAACATAGCTAACTAAATGCAAATAAGAAGTCTATTGCTATTTAAAATTAATTCTATTAAGTTGTTACAAATTGTTATGAAATGTAAACCTCTACTTTTATATGAACAGTTAGTGGAATAGCTGTTTTAACAATTTCTCTAAATGTCAAATGCTGAATGTCAGTGTATGTACATCATTAAACTTTATCACATTGCACCCTGGAAATTTCAAGGAAATCATATCACTGTGAGGTTAAAGGCTTTCATTCCTTCTTGTCACAAACAATGCCTTGCCATGTCTTTATTTCACAGTTATACATGCAAGATAAGAACACAGTCAAATGCCAAGGACATCCTTCAAAACAAACATTCCCATAACTTTCTTTTAATAAAAAAATAAACACAATGACGAGCTCAAGGAGAAGCCATTCAGTGAAAAACAATTTACAGCTCCAAAAGAGAGTAAAAATCAAAGAGAGAAAGCATGAAAAAAAGTTGGAAGGGCTTTTGACAGGACCCAAAAATCACTTAAAATGGTTGGCATTTGTGGCAGCCCTCACCTTGAGAAGGCCTTATATAGATTGTGTAGAGATGTAAGGCTCAGAGTCACATATTTTCCTCAGACATTGCATTCCATGGTCACTCAGGGAGGTTTGAACCCTGAGAATATGGTTCAGTTTAGCAGACTCACCATTAATACTGGCTGTCTTAACACTGTAACCTTTGTAATGCTCATCTCAAGGGTGCTTTTAAAGGAAAAGACATACAGCTTTGGAACAACTGCTTGGGGAGATTTCAAAGTGACCTCCAGCCAAAGTCTGGGTTATTATTATTATTTGTGTGTGTGTGTGTGTGTGTGTGTATAAGTATTATATATAGATATATATAGATATATATCCATCCATGGCGGCACGGTGGTGTAGTGGTTAGCGCTGTCGCCTCACAGCAAGAAGGTCCGGGTTCGAGCCCCGTGGCCGGCGAGGGCCTTTCTGTGTGGAGTTTGCATGTTCTCCCCGTGTCCACGTGGGTTTCCTCCGGGTGCTCCGGTTTCCCCCACAGTCCAAAGACATGCAGGTTAGGTTAACTGGTGGCTCTAAATTGACCGTAGGTGTGAATGTGAGTGTGAATGGTTGTCTGTGTCTATGTGTCAGCCCTGTGATGACCTGGCGACTTGTCCAGGGTGTACCCCGCCTTTCGCCCGTAGTCAGCTGGGATAGGCTCCAGCTTGCCTGCGACCCTGTAGAAGGATAAAGCGGCTAGAGATAATGAGATGAGATGAGATATCCATCCATTATCCATAACCGCTTATCCTGTGCAGGGTCGCAGGCAAGCTGGAGCCAATCCCAGCTGACTATGGGTGAGAGGCGGGGTACACCCTGGACAAGTCACCAGGTCATCACAGAGTTGACACATACAGACAAACAACCATTCACACTCACACCTACGGTCAATTTAGAGTCACCAATTAGCCTAACCTGCATGTCTTTGAACTGTGGGGGAAACTGGAGCACCCAGAGGAAACCCACGCAGACACAGGAAGAACATGCAAACTCCACAGAGTCTGTGGCTTTTCACTGGGCTCGAACCCAGAAACTTCTTGCTGTGAAGCGACGGTGCGAACAACTACACCACTGTGCCACCCATATATATATATATATATATATATATATATATATATATATATATATATATATATAGTGTTAGTCAAAATTATGTTAACATTAAGGATTATTTTTCTCCTGCAAATAGATCTACGCCATGGGTGACAGATTAAATGGTACTGTTGCTGACTGGTTTTTGTGTGTTGAACATGATGGCGAACAGGTTGAGATCGTCCTGTAAATCATCTTGCACATGATGTATGTTTTGTGAATTAATGGTTTCTACCATTTAAGTGTTAACATCCATCCATCCATTATCTGTAGCCAATTATCCTGTCCGACAGGGTCGCAGGCAAGCTGGAGACTATGCCAGCTGACTATGGGCGAGAGGTGGGGTATACCCTGGACAAGTCACAGGGCTGACACATAGAGACAAACAACCATTCACACTCACACCTACGGTCAATTTAGAGCCACCAATTAGCCTAACCTGCATGTCTTTGGACTGTGGCGGAAACCGAAGCACCCAGAGGAAACCCATGCAGACACGGGGAGAACATGCACCAACCAGCAAGCAACTCCATACAGAAAGGCCCCTGTTAGCCACTGGGTTCGAACCCAGAACCTTCTTGTTGTGAGGTGACAGTGCCAACCACTATACCACTGCCCCCCCCACCCACACACTCTTGCTACTCTGCCCTTCACTTTTACCTTGCATTATTTCTTCAAACATCATTTCTCTTGTCATATGGAGCAGACAGACAGACACATACGGCAGTCTAAATTGAAGGGGAAAGCTGAGGAGTAATAATCATGTCAGTGTCTGTAATATCTTACTGTGTTTACCTTATCATTTATATAAATAATATCAGCATCTATTATTTTTATTCTGAACATTCTATTAAAGACAACAATAATGGCAGCACTTAGAGTTGGCAAATGTCAGTGTTCTCAAATGAAATATGTTCACAGCCCTGAACACAATGTCTGAACACACTGATGTGTAACATACTGTTACTCATGCCATGAAAATGCACTAACATAACATGAGGGTGGTATGCTTAAATGTACCCTGTGATCTGTTTCGGAACATGTGCTGTTTAAACAGTTGCAGTCTGCAACATGTTTAGAAACAGTATGGGGTTTTAAACATAGATTAGCACCTCAAGTCTATATTCACTTGCTCAAAGCTTGCCTCACATCCCATCTATGGCAGTCCATCATTGTAGTAAAACTCTGAGCATTATAAAGATTTCAATTTGTTTTTATTTGTAAACCACTTTTAACAGGGCAACACAGTGGTGAAGTGGTTATCACTGTGACTTCACAACAAGCAGGTTCTGGGTTTGAACCTGGGTTCATGCTAGCTGCACCTTTCTGGGTGGAGTTTCTATGTTCTCCTGGTGCCTGCATGGTTTTCTTTAGGTGCTCCAGTTTCCTCCTATAGAGAGCGTGCACGTGACGTCACGAGGTCACGTGATATTTGTTTATCTGCCATCTTGGACGGCATGGCCATGCATAGAACTTAGACGAACCCGTTCTAATTATCAAGTGTGTGGGAGTAGATCTTTCGAGAATGGTTATATCTTGTTCAGCATTTGGTTGTACCAATAGACAGGGCCAAAAGGAGGGCCTGTCATTTTATAGATTCCCCGCAGACGAGGAGAGACGGGCAAAATGGGTGTCCGCTGTGCGAAGAGAAAACTGGTACCCCAGTTCTACCAGCTGAATTTGTAATGAACACTTCATATCAGGTAGGTGTAATCTTCTAATACATTTATATCTGATATTGAATAATAATTCTGCACAGATAAAGATAGCGGTGATTTGTGATTTTTTTTTCAGACAAAAACATACATATTTACAACCCTGTCATTATCTGGAACTGAGTTTAGATTTCAAACATTCTTACGATAAAACGTCCTGCATAGTCTCTTTATGATAAACGTCTTAATGCCACTTACCCGTGAGGTTATCAAGTAGACATTCTTCTTCAGAACCTTCCAGAGGTATAGTTGGGATACCCATCCCGCAACAAAATATTTATAAGCTTCCAGGCTCTTGTAAGCTTTGAGGGCTTTGCCAGTGTAACACGATTCACGATTAACAAGAAAATTGTAAATATTGTGGTAGGCCAGATCGGGCAAATCGCCGGCACCGCAGCTCCGAATTTCCCTGAACAAGGATTGCGGCAAGTTGTACGGCTCTGCAATCCCCAACCTGGAACACTTTTCCACGTAACGCTGCCTCACGTCACCTTCAAGATGCTGAACAAACTTAGACAAGTTATCGCGCGATGTAGATGGGGTATTTTCCAAATTTTCTTGGGGATTACTCCCTGGATCCATTACGCTCACGCAAGGTAAACAATCCTGAAGCCGTCCAATATGGCGGAGTAAACACGGATGGGTCACGTGACTGCACATCCTCTATAGTCCAAAGATTAGGTCAACTGGCTACTTTAAATTGCCCAAAGGTGTGAATGTGTGTGAGAATAGTTGACTATCTTTCTGTCTTAGCCCTGGGATAGATTGTGACCTGTTCAGGGTGTACTCCACTTCTTGCCCAAAGTCAGCTGGGATTGACTCCAGCTCACCCCTGATCCACCATGTATAAGTGGTATAGAAAATTAATATAGTAGCAGATTTAGGTGTGGGCAGCATGACTTGGCACAGGGCAGGGTAACATTTGGGCGTTTGGTTTTCTGTAACTGATTTGCATGTAACATCAATGATATGTCATCATGTGGGTCAAATAACCGATCGGAGTGGGTGCCCCAATTCTAGTTTGTGACCTCAGCAGGTTACGTCCTGGTCTCCCACTCAGAAGTACAAGATGAAAAGGTAGGTTGACTTCATGTCATGTCTGCATCTGCTCTGATTTCGCAGTAGCCTTCAAACATGGTAGCTGTGGACTACAACAACCATCCTACACCTCACTGCTCTCAATCTCCAGAGGACTGATTATCACACAAACACCTGATCCTGACCACAGCCTCATCAATGCTCTGCATATAAGCACTCTTACAGCACAAGGACTTTGTGAAGTAAACAGTCCATGTTCTCGTACCTGGTCTTACCAAGAGTTCGTTGAGTTGTGCTGTTTATTTTGGTTATTGATCCAGTTTGTACTTTGATTCTGCTTATCATCTTTGCCTTTGATATCCTGTTTGTGCCTCACCTGACCATTGCCTGTTTTATGATTCTGCATCTGATTATTGATTTGGATTCGACTGCCAGCTTTGCTGTAATAAATTCTCTATTGCTTTTACATTTGTCTGTCATCTGCATACCTGACATTTCCGCTCTCCCCACTGGAAGCCTGAGGTAGGGGGAGCATCTATTACCTCTAAATTTGTACAGGACTAATGCAGTTTGTAAAATCAGAGAAGAAACACCATGCAAAAGAGCAAAAAAAAAAAAACATGCAGCTATGTCATCTCTTTGTGTATAATATTATGCATGTTATGAAATAGTTTAACAAATGTGTTATATGAGCCCATGTTGCTTGCTATGCTATTGCACAATATTCTGTCCAACTAGCTTACATAACATGGGATATAATTTCACACAGTTTCATCATGATAATGTGTGTAGCCTGCAGCAAAACAATTACACCCAACTAGCACATTATTGAACATTAATTTCATTGAGGTGTGTAGCAGTGGAGGCGTGGCCAAGTGGCGGTTTGTGAATGGAGGGTGGGGCCAGGGAAGGTGAGTGGCAAAGTCAGTACACCTATTGTCTTGTGTGTATGTGGGTTGTTTTTTTTTTTGTTTGGTTGTTTGGTTGTTTTGGGGTTTGTTTGGTTTTTTTGCAGTGATGACGGAGGATAGAAAAGGAGGGGGAGAGAGAAGAGAGGGGATCTCCCACGATCAGAGCATATGTATGTGAGCGAGTGAGGGAATGAGATTAGTAAAGCTGAAAAGCAAGCAGGAAGTGAAAAATAAAGTCTGTGTTAATAACATTTCCCATCTGCTGTGCTTCAGTATTCCACCCACGTCTGGGATGAGGTACTACAAGGTGACATCATAAGTTTTCTGTGATTGTACTGACTAGGTTTTGAGCTCAGTAAGGTGGATTTCTAAGGCTGTAAACTCACTTTTTTTTAAAGGTGTCTATATTATGTTGATATTTTGTATCTATTGTGATTGTCTTTTTGGGTGTTTTATGCCAAGAATTAGCCAAGGAAGATGTATGGTTCATTTGGTTCCTATTCTGAAAGCTCATAAATTGTGCATAATGATGTATATTTAATTGTGCAACAAATGTTTTAGGGTGGCAGACTCATAATGGCTATTGTATTTCAATGAAAAGTCAGGGGCCCTTCTGAAATACAACCCCAAATCAGGAAACTTTGTAACGGTATGTTGAAATTGACATTAAACTGGATCTTTGACCTGTATTGCACTCAAAACAAGAAAACAGCACATTATTTGATGTGTGTGTGTGTGTGTGTGTGTGTGTGTGTGTGTGTGTGTGTGTGTGTGTGTGTTTCAATTTTGATTCTTACAACACATTTCAAAAAATTTAGGAGGGCAAAGGATTACTACTTTGTAAAGTTTCCATTTCCTCTCAGAAGGTCTTCAGGCACTGAATATATTAACTGATGAAGCACTTCAGGTGTTATTTTGTCCCATTCTTCCTGCAAACAGGTCTTACTGTGTGCAACAGTATGAGGTAGTCATATTGTTTTCCTCTAACATTCTCTATTGGAAATAGAGAGGACAGGCACCCTCTTCTTCTACAGTCATGCCTTTGTAACGTGTGCAGGGTGCGGTTTTACATTGTCTCGTTGAAATATCCCTGGAAAAAGTGTTGTCTTGAAGGCAGCATATGTTGCTCCAAAATCTGTGTACTTTTCTGCATTAATGCTGCAGTCACAAAAGTGTATGTTTCCCTTTGCTAAGGGTGCTGACAACCCCATACCATGACAGATCCTGACTTTTGGACTTGTTATAGGTAACAGGCTGGATGGTCTTTTTTATCTTTGTTCTAGAGGACATGGTATCAATTTCTTCCAAAAAGACCTGGAATACTGATTCATTATGGAAAATGCAAATAAAAAAAAAGAAAGCAATGATTTTTCAATTTACTTGTATTTCATTGCAGACAATATGAAACCAAGATGTTTCATGTTGCTTGATCAACTTAATTTCATTTGTTAATATACATATATCCATTTTGTGTATTTCAGGCCTGCAACACATTCCAAAAAAAAAAAAGTTGGGGCAGGAAAATTTAGAGTTAGTAATGTGGTAAAACAATGTCATTTGAAACAGGGGGTATCAAAAGATGATTTGCAATCATGATTTGGTACAAAATAAGTAGGGCTGTCGAAGTTAACGCGATAATAACGCATTAACACAATCTCAATTTATCGCGATTAAAAAAAATAGTGCCGTTAACGCAAATTCTAATTTGGCCCTGCGAGTCACCTGTAGTTCATGTTGAGGCTTGTCGCGCGCTGCTTCAATAAGAGTAAGGGCCAATTTATGCTGACAACCTAGTCCTCGCAGATGGCGTCGCAGACAGCGTCTGCGTAGCCCCTCCACCTTCGCAGATGCTCTGCGCGCACCTCCCAAAAATTGTGACCACCGCAGAAGCCTCGCAGACAAGAGGGCTCTGATTGGTCCACTCTGCATCCACTGTACACGCACTTCCGCTTCCCTACTTTCCCGGTTTGTTTTGTTTTCACGACCGCCATTTTTAAAAACACGAGCGAAGATGGAGCAGCACTGTAACAGTTCTAAGCAAGGGTGGAGCACAGAGGATGGCAGGACAGAGATCAGGTTTCACAAACTCTTTTATTTTTACTTTTCAGTAAACTTTCACTCTCTCAGCCACACACGCACGCACACACTCCAGTCGTCTGATTGGGGAGAGAGCCCCTCTGCTCTTGCTCTCCCTCCTTAAATAGGGCACAGTCACTGGGAAGACGCACACAAACACAGGTTAATTGCCATCAGGTGTAGTGATTCTGCCACTTACCTTCCCTGACTCCGCCCTCCTGTCACAGACCGGCGCTTGACCACGCCCCCGCTGCCACATACCCCCACCGCCCGACTCAGGCCGGGCAGCCGTCCGGCCCGCAGCCGACCCCCCCCCCCCCCCCCTTGACGGGAGAGGAAGTCCGCCACGACCATCTGTGCCCCCGGCCTGTGGACCACCTTAAAATTGAAGGGTTGGTGTGCCAGATACCAACGGGTGATCTGCGCGTTGGCATCTTTCATGCGGTGGAGCCACTGGAGGGGCGCGTGGTCCGAACAGAGGGTGAAAGGGCGCCCCAGCAGGTAGTAACGGAGGGCGAGGACCGCCCACTTGATCGCCAGACACTCTTTCTCTATTGTGCTGTAGTGCCCCTCACGCACTGACAGCTTCCTGCTGATGTACAGGACGGGATAGTCCTCCCCCTCCACCTCCTGGGACAAAACTGCCCCCAGCCCTCTGTCCGATGCATCGGTCTGCAACACAAAGGAGAGAGAAAAGTCAGGGGAGTGTAGAAGTGGCCCCCCACACAGTGCAGCCTTTACCTCTGAAAAAGCCCACTGGCACTGCTCCGTCCACTGGACCGGATCTGGTGCCCCCTTTTTAGTGAGATCAGTCAGCGGGCTGGTGACGTCCGAATAATTAGGTATAAACCTATGGTAATAGCCAGCCAGCCCCAGGAACTGTCTCACCCCCTTTTTGGTCTTGGGCCTCGGGCAGGCCGCAATTGCTGCCGTCTTATTAATTTGGGGACGCACCTGCCCGTTGTCCAAGTGGAAGCCCAGATACCATACTTCCACCCGCCCAATCACACACTTCTTTGGGTTGGCTGTGAGCCCCGCTTGCCTCAGCGACCTAAGGACGGCCCTCAGATGTTCGAGGTGCCGCTGCCAGTCATTACTATAGATGATGATGTCCTCTAGATAAGCGGCCGCATAAGTGGCGTGAGGGCGGAGGACTCTGTCCATCAGCCGCTGAAACGTAGTGGGCGCCCCAAACAGCCCAAATGGAAGTGTGACGAATTGGTGTAAACCAAACGGTGTGGAAAAGGCCGTTTTTTCTCGGGATAGTGGAGTCAAGGGGATCTGCCAATATCCCTTCGTCAAATCCAGCATCGAATAAAAGCGAGCAGTGCCGAGTCGATCGAGCAACTCATCAATACGAGGCATTGGGTACGTGTCGAATTTAGACACCGTGTTGACTTTTCTGTAGTCCACACAGAACCGGACCGACCCGTCGGCCTTGGGTACCAAGACCACCGGGCTGCTCCAGTCACTGTGGGACTCCTCGACGATGCCCATTTCGAGCACGGTCTCAAGTTTTTCCCGAACCACCTTTTTTTTGTGTTCAGGTAGTCTGTAAGGGCGGCTACGCACTACCACCCCCAGGGGCATCTCTATGTGGTGCTCTATGAGGTTAGTGCGACCGGGCAGGGGCGAGAACACATCCGAAAACTCGGTCTGCAACTGGGCGACCTCCGTGAGCTGGGTCGGGGAGAGGTGGTCTCCACAGGGGACCGGAGAGGTACGTGATGTCAATGCCCCTTTTTGGACCTCCGGCCCCAGCTCCGCCTTCTCTGGAACCACCAACACCAACGCCACGGGGACCTCATCCCTCCAGAGTTTAAGGAGATTGAGGTGGTAAATTTGTAGTGCCCCACCCCTGTCCGTTCACCTCACCTCATAGTCGACGTCCCCGACTCGCCGTGTGACCTCAAAGGGACCTTGCCACTTGGCGATCAATTTAGAGCTCGAAGTGGGCAACAGTACGAGTACTTTATCTCCCTGGGTGAACTCCCTAAGGTGCGTACCCTTGTTGTACAGGCAGGCTTGCCGTTCCTGGGCCTGCCGCAAATTCTCCTGGGTTAGTTGGGTGAGCATGTGGAGTTTTGCGCGCAGTTCCATAACGTACTGAATTTCGTTCTTGCTTTGTGAAGGTCCCTCCTCCCAATTTTCCCGCAGCACATCTAGGATGCCGGGCGGCTTACGCCCATATAATAGTTCGAACGGGGAGAACCCGTGGAGGCCTGGGGAACCTCTCGCACTGAAATCAACAAGGGCTCAAGCCACTTATCACAATTACGTGCGTCCTCACTTACGAATTTTTTAATGATATTTTTGAGGGTGCGATTGAACCGTTCCACTAAACCGTCTGTTTGTGGGTGATACACACTGGTGCGGATCGGCTTAATCCCCAATAACCCATACAGTTCACGCAGTGTCCGTGACATAAATGTAGTGCCTTGATCAGTCAGAATCTCTTTCGGGATTCCGACTCGGGAGATGATGCCGAAGAGTGCCTCTGCAATACTGCGTGCTGAGATATTGCGCAGAAGCACTGCTTCCGGGTATCGTGTTGCATCGTCCACCAGAACTAATATAAAGCGGTACCCTCGTGCTGACCGATCTAATGGCCCGACGAGATCCATCCCAATTCTCTCAAACGGGGTCTCGATTAATGGAAGAGGGCGCAAAGGCACTTTTGGAATGGCCACTGGATTTACTAACTGGCATTCGCAGCATGCCATACACCACCTACGAACATCGCCGCGAATCCCCGGCCAATAGAATCGGGCCATTATTCGGGCTAGTGTCTTGTCCTGCCCTAGGTGTCCAGCCATGGGATTAAAGTGAGACACCTGGAATACCAATTCCCAGCGGCTCTTTGGAATTAAAAGCTGCGTGATTTGCTCTTTCGTATGAGTGTCCTGCGTCACTCGGTATAATCTATCCTTCATAATAGAGAAATAGGGGAAGTACGGGGTGGCATTTGGCGGGAGCGTTTGACCATCGATTACTCTCACTTGGTCAAATGCATGTCGCAGAGTCTCGTCTCGCAATTGTTCTAATGGAAAATCCGCGAGGAATTCCCCGAGAGAGAGAGGAGGAGCCTGGGGCTCCTCACTCTGATGTGGAGATGACGTAGACGGCTCTGTGACCGCTGCTCCCGCCAAAGCGACATCGGGACCTCCCCCTGCTAAATGGCAGGACCCACTCTCTACTAAGCGCATCATCAAACCCCGAAATCCTGGCCAATCAGTCCCCAAAATTAAAGAGTGGGTAAGGCAAGGATTAACCGCCGCCTTCACTATAAATTTTTCCCCTCTGAAAAAAATGTGGACTGACACCAAAGGGTTACTGTGAACATCCCCATGCACACACAACACCTTCACCCCCTGTGCTCCCCCCAATGCCTCGTTTTGCACCAGGCTTTGGTGAATTGAGGTCTGGTTACAACCAGAATCCACCAACGCCTGATATGTATCCCCTTGGATACTCACCGGTATGCGATACGCTCCGGCCCGATCGAGGGCAGCCTCTGGCGCGTCGGGGATCCGAACCACCGCGCCCACTTCCATTGCCGTGCACTGCTGTTGAGGGTGGCCCAGCTCCCCGCAGCGCCAGCAAACCAGCCCGGGCTTTCCCTCTGCACCGGTGATCTGGGGCTCACTCACCTGAGGTGGGGGAGAGACAGACACAGAAGGAAGAAATGGGAGGGCACCGCGGGTGCGGCAGGCCGGCTGGGGTGGTGCCGACCGCCGCCTCCGCGGTGGGGGAATGGGGCGAGGACGGGACACAGGAGGAGGGGGAGAGAGAGAGAGAGAGAGAGAAGAGGAGAGAAGAGAAGATGCCATCTGCTGTCCTGCTGCCGGGACAGCCGCCAAATGGTCCTCCGCCAGCTCGACTGCCTGATCCAGCGACGCCGGGCGGTAGCACTGGACCCACTCCACGGTTCCTGCTGGCAAGCGCGCGACGAACTGCTCCAGCACCACCTGATCGACGATCTCCTCGGCGTCGCGGTTGTTGGCCCTCAGCCACCACCAGCAGGCGTCCCGGAGTTGCTGGCCAAACGCGAACGGCCGGCCGACTTCCTCCAAGCACAACGCGAGGAAGCGCTGGCGCTGCTGTTCTGGGGTGCGCCCCACGCACTGGAGGACGGCCCGGCGGAGGTCCGCGTAGGCCAGCCGGCGGTCGGCGGGGAGCTGTAGCGCGGCCAGCTGTGCCTCTCCCGTTAGCAGAGGGAGGAGGCGCGCCGCGCGCTGCTCCATCGGCCACCCCGAGGCTTCGGCGACTTGCTCGAAGAGCGTGATGAACGCCTCGGGGTCGTCCTGCGGGCCCATCTTGGTGACGATGAGGGGAGACGGGCCCACGGTAGGAGCGCTGGTGGACCCCGCCGATGCGAGGAGGTGCCGGAACGCCTCTCGATCTTCTTGTTGGGCCAACACCAGGGCCTCGAACCGCTGTTCCTGCTCCTTTCGGAGGGTGAGTAGCGCCTGGTGCTGGCTCTGCTGGGCCGTGGCGAGGGCATGGACTAGTTCAGCGAACAGGGAGGACTCCATGGGGCTGTTAGGCTGCTGTGCTCCATGCTCCCGGGTTTCGGCACCACTGTAAAAGTTCTAAGCAAGGGTGGAGCACAGAGGACGGCAGGACAGAGATCAGGTTTCACAAACTCTTATTTTTACTTTTCAGTAAACTTTCACTCTCTCAGCCACACACGCATGCACACACTCCAGTCGTCTGATTGGGGAGAGAGCCCCTCTGCTCTCGCTCTCCCTCCTTAAATAGGGCGCAGTCACTGGGAAGACACACACAAACACGTTAATTGCCGTCAGGTGTAGTGATTTTGCCACTTACCTTCCCTGACTCCGCCCTCCTGTCACAGACCGGCGCTTGACCACGCCCCCGCTGCCACAAGCATGAAGAGCAGTTGATTGAGGAAGTGAGGAAGTACGTACATCTATACGACTCCAGTTCTAGTCATTATAAGTAACCGGAGGATAAACACTCTACTAACCACACCCACCAACTACTCCTAGCGATTTCGCGACTTCGCGCCCCCTTGCGTTGTGGCGGTGAATAACATCGCGCACGCCTATTACTCCCCGCTCAACGATAAATTACAACTGTCTGCGAAAAGCTATCTGCGAAAGCCTTGTCGCAAGAGCATGCAGAGGCCTTTAGTGTGAGTGATGGAGAAAGGTCTGTTAAATGGGAAGTTTCATTTCAAAAGAAGAGTGTGATTGAGTTGGTTTTGGTATGCACTTTGCAGTTCTAAAATACTTTTGTAAAGTGAGATTTCAGTATGCTGTAGCACTGTGATATGACACTAAATGTCTTTATTGAAGTCCAACTGCAATTTATTTTTGTTTGCACAGCACTGTGAAGTCCTATAGGCTGTGACTGAATACAACTCCAGCACAATTGAAGTTTTATTTCATTTTTATTTTCTTTTGTCACACATGTCTGAACTGAGACACAGTAGTATGTGACTACATGTTTTATATTTGATACTACAGCTCCCTAATCCATCACAAAATCCAATTTTGTGTTTTGTATGTTCAGTACTGCCTAGTATGTGAGCGAATAAACTCCCTTACCATTTTCTCTTGTCCCAGCAGTTTTTAACAAGTACTTTTAGCATGTGTTCACCATTTTAATTGTAACATTTCACTTTAAAAGCCTTATTAATTTACATAGATTTAAAAAATGTGATTAATCGCGATTAACTATATGAAATTCTGAGATTAATCGCGATTAAATTTTTTAATCGTTTGACAGCCCTAAAAATAAGCTTTCAGAAAAGGGCTAGTTTTTGAGGAACAAAGATGGGCTAAGGATCTCCAGTTTATCAACAAATGCATGAGAATTATTGAAATGTCTAAAAACAATGTTCCTCAAAGAAAGATGTACAGGGACTTGGATATTTCACCCTCTACATGGCATATCATCATTAAACAATTCAAGAAAGCTGGAGGAATCTCGGTGCATAAAGGGCAAGGGCGCAAGCCTAAGCTGATCACCCATGATCCTTCAGATGGCAATGTATCAAGAACCATCATTCATCTATAGCTGAGAACCATATGGGTTTGGGATTAATTTGGCAAACCTTTGTCAAGCACGACACTATGGAGTTACATCCACAAATGCCAGTTAAAACTTTTATGTGTGTTTTATCTCTAAATATCTGAATAAAAATGGTGAATGGTGCATGCTGCCTTTTTTTTTTGGGGGGGGGGGGGGGGGGGGGTACTGAAAGGGGGGTACCGAAAGGTGGTACCAAATTCAAGCTGCCACTGAATGTACGAATGAATGAATCACTTTTATCGAGAATTTCATAAACCAGTTTTACAGAAAACCAGACATAGATTTAGATCTATAATGAGTAAACCAGAGGTAACAGTGGCAAAGAAAAACTCCCTGAGATGACAAGAAGGAAGAAAAGCCAAGAGGAATCAGACTCAAAAGGGAATCCATGCTGTTTTGGGTGACACTGGATAGTTGGGTAAATCAATAATTACACTTCTACAAGGCATTCTGCAAATGCAAACACTAGTTTGGGTGATGAAAGGATATTCATTCATTTTCTATGCCACTTATACTTTGCGGCTCATGGGTGAGCTGGAGCATTGCATAAAAAGCAGAATCAACTTAGAGTAGCCAGCAAACCTAATCTGTATTTCTTTGAACTATGGGAGGAAACTGGAGCACCCAGTAGCACCTGTACAGTTAGAAACGGCAGGTTCAAACCCAGAACCTTCTTGCTGTGAGGTGACAGTGCTAACCACTGCACCACCATGCCTCTCAAAAGTATATTTATTATGAGAATATGGTCTCCTGGGACAGAGGATAATGTCTACACAACAGTTTTTAAAAATGTCCTTTAAATAGTTCTATAAATACAAAATACATTATTGCCATAAAGGGGACAGTAACAATTCATCTTAAAATTCTGTGTTATGGATTGCAGAAACTATTTTAACACCATGGCTTTCTGAACCTCCATCTAAAAATTTAGAACTGCTAGATTTGCACAGTACACATCAGCTGTCACTGGCAATCAGGAAAAGGGCTGTGTGCAAGACCTCAGTGTCCATTTTAATATTCCAAACAGACAGAAAATCAATACCTTCATTTTTCTTTTCAATATTACAGAACGAGAGAAAACGGACAAAGCCTCAACAACTCATAAAATCTGAGATTGGCTTTAAAACTCATTTGCCATTTCATCTAAGACTGAGCTATACACAAGCCTCTGGGGCATTGTTATTTAATTTTGTGCAATCACACATTTTTTCTGGTTTCATTTTAAATGATCAGGAATGTTCAGTTTGACTTGCTTGGCTCAAAACTGACTTGACCATCTATATATACTCTATCTGCTCTGTTTGTTTGGTGCTCCAAATATTCATAGCTACGGTATTTCTGTATTCAGATTTAAGCTGGGAGTTGGTGTGGCCTAAAAATGAAACATGAACTCTTCAACTATGCCCACAGAAACCCTGAAAAACACTGAAAAAATGTATAAATGCTAAAACTGTCAGCATGGTCTGTGAATTCTGACTCTGATAATTCCTCATCGAATATCACTTGACAGATGTGTGCAGGACTGTTAATCCCACTCACACAGTTTTTTTTTATTTGTAACTAACCCATGATACAGTATTTTCTTGCAAATTTATTTGGTTCTATTTCCCAAAATATCCAGGAGCCTAAACCACTGTGAGCCTGACCAAGCAGTTGCTAAAGTCCATTGAAGGTTCTCAACTCACTCATTCCCACATGAAAATAAAAACCTCTTGTCTGTGCAACTTTTTTTGCATTCTTCAGCATCCTGGGGCACATCTCTCGTCTCAACCAGATGCTCTGTGAACCTTCAATCTGAATAATGTATTTGTATTTAGTTGCATCCCGAGTATATAGTGTTAAAATTCCTGAGTAATACAGTATATTGTTTGAGGCCATGATTGATGTGTGTGTTGACATTACAAACAAGCAGTGATTATGTACCCAATCAGATGATATGTGAATGGACAGCAGAGGATATGTGACTCAAATTTGCAACATCTAACATATCCCTTCAATGATGTGGGTTATTTATTATAGTACTGAGAATTCAGTCACGACTGAACAGTTTAGAATGTTAAAGTTAAGTTAAAGTCCTTCCCATGCCGTGTGGCGCATCGGGCGGTGCCGATCTCCGTTTCCACAGCCCTCAGCCTCTCACATAGCTAGGGTTACAGTGGGGGGCTAGTCCTCTGGTAACCACGAGAGTTTACTGTAACTCCCCACTCGCATCTGTATTGCAGCATGCCTTGCCAGATGGTAGTAGGTACCATTTTTATGATGGTCTTTGGTATGACCCGACCATGAATAGAACTCACGATCTCACGATCGAGAGGCAGACACGCCATCACGGCCACTAGCTGGTGAACAGTTTAGAATAGCAAGACATTTTTCAGTCAGGCCAATAATTGTTCCCACAGCCTTGAAAAATAATCTGGTGAACAAAAAATATATTGGAAGATAACTGTTTACTCCAACTTCTAAAATGTATATCAAGTCTAAAAGGTATAGACTTGATATACAGTGGTGCTTGAAAGTTTGTGAACCCTTTAGAATTTTCTATATTTCTGCATAAATATGACCTAAAACATCATCAGATTTTCACACAAGTCCTAAAAGTAGATAAAGAGAACCCAATTAAACAAATGAGACAAAAATATTGTACTTGGTCATTTATTTATTGAGGAAAATGATCCAATATTACATATCTGTGAGTGGCAAAAGTATGTGAACCTTTGCTTTCAGTATCTGGTGTGACCCCCTTGTGCAGCAACAACTGCAGCTAAAAGTTTCCAGTAACTGTCGATCAGTCCTGCACACCGGCTTGGAGGAACTTTAGCCCATTCCTCCATACAGAACAGATTCAGCTCTGGGATGTTGGTGGGTTTCCTCACATGAACCGCTCGCTTCAGGTCCTTCCACAACATTTCCATTGGATTAAGGTCAGGACTTTGACTTGGCCATTCCAAAACATTAACTTTATTCTTCTTTAACCATTTTTTGGTAGAACGACTTGTGTGCTTAGGGTCATTGTCTTGCTGCATGACCCACCTTCTCTTGAGATTCAGTTCATGGACAGATGTCCTGACATTTTCCTTTAGAATTAGCTGGTATAATTCAGAATTCATTGTTCCATCAATGATGGCAAGCCGTCCTAGCCCAGATGCAGCAAAACAAGCCCAAACCATGATACTACTACCACCATGTTTCACAGATGGGATCAGGTTCTTATGCTGGAATGAAGTGTTTTCATTTCTCCAAAAGTAATGCTTGTCATTTAAACCAAAAAGTTCTATTTTGGTCTCATCCATCCACAAAACATTTTTCCAATAGCCTTCTGGCTTGTCCACATGATCTTTAGCAAACTGCAGACAAGCAGCAATGTTCTTTTTGGAGAGCAGTGGCTTTCTCCTTGCAACCCTGCCATGCACACCATTGTTGTTCAGTGTTCTCCTGATGGTGGACTCATGAACATTAACATTAGCCAATGTGAGAGAGGCCTTCAGTTGCTTAAAAGTTACCCTGGGGTCCTTTGTGACCTCACCAACTATTACACGCCTTGCTCTTGGAGTGATCTTTGTTGGTCGACCACTCCTGGGGAGGGTAACAATGGTCTTGAATTTCCTCTATTTGTACACTTTCTGTCTGACTGTGGATTGGTGGAGTCCAAACTCTTTAGAGATGGTTTTGTAACCTTTTCCAGCCTGATGAGCATCAACAACGCTTTTTCTGAGGTCCTCAGAAATCTCCTTTGTTCGTGCCATGATACACTTCCACAAACATGTGTTGTGAAGATCAGACTTTGATAGATCCCTGTTCTTTAAATAAAACAGGGTGCCCACTCACACCTGATTGTCATCTCATTGATTGAAAACACCTGACTCTAATTTCACCTTCAAATTAACTGCTAATCCTAGAGGTTCACATACTTTTGCCACTCACAGATATGTAATATTGGATCATTTTCCTCAATAAATAAATGACCAAGTATAATATTTTTGTCTCATTTGTTTAACTGGGTTCTCTTTATCTACTTTTAGGACTTGTGTGAAAATCTGATGATGTTTTAGGTCATATTTATGCAGAAATATAGAAAATTCTAAAGGGTTCACAAACTTTCAAGCACCACTGTACCTACAATCAGTTGGGTAGCATCTCTCATTCCTATTCTTAATTGATGAAATGTTCATCACTGGCAACTTTTATACTGCTGCCATGAAAGTCAAAGCATGAAGCCAAAGCAGAAAGTAAACACGATCTGAGCTCCACTTGTCTATGCCATAGATGCTATGGGTTTTTTTGTTTGTTTTTTCCTCCCCTGACATCTGACACAGAATATGAACAGCAAACAAAAACTTAAAAAAAAAAAGACATTGACCATTTAAAACATATTGGCATCATGTAAACAGATTCAGGTGAACCTTTCATCAAGTATGAAGTGTTTCAAAGCTTTATGTACATCCAAGTGCTGGATTAGTCTTTTTTCAATAAAGACACCCTCCTCCCAGTCAAGACACGACAGACTGACTGTCTCTGTTGAATAGCACTGTTTAATTTACTTTAAGTGGATATCAGGTTCTAAGGTGATGCGATCAGACTCCTTCGAACCTGACTGTTTCCTTGTCTGGTCATGAACTCTGGTTCATGCTGTCTCTCTTCAACTGAAATGAGAGCAAATCTCTCTCTCCCTCTCTTTCTTTCTTTCTTTCTTTCTTTCTTTCTTTCTTTCTTTCTTTCTCTCTCACACACACACACACACACACACACACCTTTCTACTCACTTTCCTTCTCTCTTTTTTGAAATATATAAATGACATTTGTACACATCAATAATGCAAGTATGCGCCTGTATGTGGATGACACCATTATCTATTGCTCTGCCCCTTCTCCTTTGGAAGCACTGGTGAAACTTCAGAAGGCATTAATAATATAGATGACTTGCAACCGTGTGATCAAAATGTGCTACGTCATGAGCGTCCGCCATAATGGTGGATATGCAAAGCAACTAGGATGGCAGCCGCTGAAAGCATGTCTGTCAACAGTGCTGAATTTTCTCAGTATGACCACAATTTGAACAGTCAAGCAAAGAATCGATACAAAGAGAAGATAGATATGTGTGGTTTTGACCCATATTATTTTAAAAAGTCAGATTTTTCTGAGGATAAGACATTTCTCCTGACCATCAAGTACCCAGATATCGCGTTCTATCTTGTTTGGCAGACTTCATGGGTCAACAAATCTCAAATGAAGGCTTATAAGTCCATGGAAGCCTATAACTTCTTTGTCTCTGGATGGGTTAATACCTTGTTAATTAAACCAGTCAATGATGACAAAGCAGTTGTACTTGCAAGGGTAAGTTAGAGTTTCTTTTGCATTTAGTTTACTTCCATGTGTAAACAACAGACGAAGTGTGAAATTTTGACAAGTCTCTAGCTTTATGGCTCACAAATCACATTTCAATTTATTTCAGATACAATTTTTCTGGCGCTCCTAGAACTGAAATGGTAATACACGTGCTAAAGTTATAACAACGACCGAGTAAACCACGACAAGAGAATGCTCATTTTATAGCAAAATTCTATCAACACGAAATAAAATTCTTCCATGATATTATTGAGAAAGCTTTTGAATCTCACCTGAGAGAAAATGATTACTGCAAACATGAGCTGTTTTGGTTTTAGTCTCTGTTAGATCAGCCCTGCTGATGTTGTTCAGCCATGCTCATCTCCTCTCCGTACTCAGAGTTTCCTCACCCTCTTTACGAATCACGGACGTAATTCTAAATAATCGGAACGTGCCCCAGTCACGAATACTGTTGTGATCACAATCATATACAGCACAAAGATATGACATAGCTAAAAGAACGCTTAAAGTAGTGGAAAAACAGTTGCACACGTGATTATGTTTTGTATGGAATGTCACTTGACCCCACATTTGTATATCCACCAATATGGCCGATATCCAGGTTTCTATTTTGCTTTGACATCACTTGCAAGTCAAGGATTGGAAGAAAATTTACTTAAATTAAAATTGTTGTTAAGTTTATATATGTTAATTACTAATTCCCACATTCAATCTTTGCCTCAAGTTACCACCTTGCAGGGACAAGAAATAGAGAAGGTGTCATCCTATAAATATTTGGGGTTTTTTTATTGGATGAAAATATTTCTTTTAATTCCCATGTTGCTAACTTGGTAAAGCAGCTTAAAGTAAAGCTAGGTTTCTATTTTAGAAATAAGGCTTGTTTTAATTTAAAAGCCAGAAAAGAACTTGTTGCAGCCACTTTTTTGTCTGTTTTAGATTATGGTGACATTCTCTATATGCATGCTGCAAAGACTGTGTTGCGCTCACTGGACTCTGTTTATTATTCCACATTATGTTTTGTATAAAGCTGGGTTTTCCACTCACCACTGCAATTTATACACTTTATTTGATTGGCCTCCACTGTCAATACATAGACAGCTTCACTGGCTCATTTTCATTTATAAAGCAGTTATTGGTTTGTTACCATCTTATTTATTCAATTTCTCACAGATAACTAACAACAGATATAGCCTCAGGTCTAACAATAGCATCCTTTTCAATGTACGGTACCAACTGTGAAATCTGAATTTGGTAAAACAGCTTTTCGGTACAATGCCCCTTCATCCTGGAATGCACTTCAGAAACAGTTAAAACTTGACATACTCATTCCACTTTCTGATTTTAAACTTTGTGTTGGAAACACTTTAAATTATTATTGTGAATGCTTATAGATTGCCATTATATTTTCCTTATTCTGTTTACTTGCTTATTTTCTTTGCATGGTGTATTGTGTTTTATATTTTAGCTAGGTGCTGCCCTTTCTTGGCCAGGGCTCAGTCAGAAAAGAGGCTTCTGTCTCAATGTGATTTACCCTGGTTAAATAAAGGATAAATAAAATAAAAAATTTGCTCTGACTTCATGCTGAGTGGCCTAGTGGTTAGCATGTCTGCCTCTTGATTGGGAGCTTGTGAGTTCTACTCATGGTTGGGTCATACCAAAGACCATCATAAAAATGGTGCCTACTGCCATCTGGTAAGGCATGCTGCAATACAGATGCAAGTGAGGAGTCAAACTCTCATGGTTACCAGAGGAACAGCCCCCCACTGTAACCCTAGCTATGTAATAGGCAAGAGGCCAATGGCTATGAAAAGGAGATTGGTGCTGCCAAACATGTCATGTATGGTGCAGGAAGGACTTTGACTTCATGCTTTCTCTAACCATGTGTGGAGAACCAAAAGAAAATATTAAAAATAATTGATATCATCATGGACAGGTCAAAATATCATCATGGCTCCAGTATTTCATCAGTGACAACTTTAATATACTTTTGTTCAACATATGAGATAACTGCCTTACTAATGCAGCATAGGTGGCACGGTGGTGCAGTGGTGAGCACTGTCGCTTCACAGCAAGAAGGTTCTGGGTTTGAGCCCTGCAGCCAACTGGGGCCTTTCTACGTAAAGTTTGCATGTTCCCCTTGTGCCTGCATGGGTTTCCTCTGGGTGTTCCGGTTTCCTCACACAGTCCAGAGACATACAGATTAGATCAACTGATAACAATAAATTGCCCATAGGTGTGTGTGTGTGTGTGTGTGTGTGTGTGTGTGTGTGTGTGTGTGTGTGTGTGTGTGTGTGTGTGAATGGCTGTCTGTCTCTCTGTGTTGGCACTGGGGTGGATTGGTGACCTGTACAGGGTGTACCCCACCTCTCGCCCAGTGTTGGCTGGGATTGGGTCCAGCTTCTCTGTGACCTGCAATGGATAAGTGGTATAGAAAATGAAAAGTAAGGCAGAATATCACTAATGTGAATATCAGTCATAATTGTGCCAGCTAAGGGACGCCTATAAATACATTTAGTTAGTTTAAACAGACTGCAGATGTAACGTACTAATTATGATGCTGGTTAGCATTTGTTATCTAATTCTATTTTAAAAATTCCTAATTTTTACATAGTTAGTATGGCTAAATTACAAGTAAACAAACATCATGTTCATGGCATAGTGAAAGTGATGATCTATGATGACAATGAAAGGTGCTTGGTACATATGCAGGCCTTTTGTTCCTCGTTAAATACAGTATTGTATAATAATAATAATAATAATAATAATAATAATAATATATACAGTGACAAGTAATTATTTGTGATTAAAATTATCTGCAATTATTGTGATTTTGAAATGATTTTAAATTCAAATTGTATACTTCCCATAACCTAGGTGACCCACAGGTATTTTTAATTCCAGTTCAATCATGAAATCCACTGAGGGTGTAAAGAAATCTGAAATATTAATATTACTGAAATACCCTTACTGTTTTGCATACCATTTATAGCACAGCAGATGATAAAATAAAATAAATACTATTTTGTGTCAGCTATATAATCCTGGTCATGTTAATTTATTTTCATGTTACTACGGTATATAGAAGGAATTATATAATATATCTACAGTACTGTGCAAATGTCTTAGGCACCCTATTTTTTTTATACAAACTTTGTTATAGATTGCTATTTTATAACTTCTACATTACTGAGTCAGTCCAAAACCATTTTAGAGTTCCAAACATTCATTTTCCAGCACAAAATTAAACGTTACAGAAAAAAGAAGTTTGTATCTGAGCAGCATATTACATAAGAGAGCACTTTTCAGATTAAAAAAGAAAACATCATGAAGGCTGCTGGGTTTTGCTGCAGAATTAAGAAGCGAGTGTGACAAAGTGTCCAGAAGAACTGTGGCTGGTTCTGCAAGATGCTCAGTAAAACCAACAGCTCATTTCCACATAAAACTGCACTCACTGTACCTGAAACTGAAATTTAAATTTTTTTTTAAGCAAAGAGTCATCTCACACCAAATATTGACTTTGTTTAATTTATTATGGCTTACTGCTGTTTATAGTATTTTTTTTAATGTTGAAACATTTAATTTCATTATTTTTAAGCCATTTTTGGACTACAGCATTTCTTTACACATGCCTAAGACTTTTACAAAGGAATTATATCTCATCTCATCTCATTATCTCTAGCCGCTTTATCCTTCTACAGGGTCGCAGGCAAGCTGGAGCCTATCCCAGCTGACTACGGGCGAAAGGCGGGGTACACCCTGGACAAGTCGCCAGGTCATCACAGGGCTGACACATAGACACAGACAACCATTCACACTCACATTCACACCTATGGTCAATTTAGAGTCACCAGTTAACCTAACCTGCATGTCTTTGGACTGTGGGGGAAACCGGAGTACCCGGAGGAAACCCATGCGGACACGGGGAGAACATGCAAACTCCGCACAGAAGGGCCCTCGCCGGCCCCGGGGCTCGAACCCAGGACCTTCTTGCTGTGAGGCGACAGCGCTAACCACTACACCACCATGCCGCCCATATATATATATATATAATGTGTGTGAGAGAGAGAGAGAGAGACCTCATTCCCTTAATACAGAACAATACAAAGTATGCACATATTTGTATTCTAGTAAAAATACCGACCAGGGTGGTAGTAATATTTTGTAATAAAACAGACAAACCATCATAGTGGGCGGCACGGTGGTGTAGTGGTTAGTGCTGTCGCCTCACAGCAAGAAGGTCCGCGTTCGAGCCCCGTGGCCGGCGAGGGCCTTTCTGTGCAGAGTTTGCATGTTCTCCCCGTGTCTGCGTGGGTTTCCTTCGGGTGCTCCGGTTTCCCCCACAGTCCAAAGACATGCAGGTTAGGTTAACTGGTGACTCTAAATTGACCGTAGGTGTGAATGTGAGTGTGAATGGTTGTCTGTGTCTATGTGTCAGCCCTGTGATGACCTGGCGACTTGTCCAGGGTGTACCCCGCCTTTCGCCCGTAGTCAGCTGGGATAGGCTCCAGCTTGCCTGCGACCCTGTAGAACAGGATAAAGCGGCTAGAGATGAGATGAGATGAAACCATCTTAGCCATTGTGCATGTATGTTTTTTTTTAATTCTATGCATTGTAGTTATATCTATGTGTATCAGTTTAATCAAAGTATCCCTCCCACACAAAGTGTTCATGATGCCATTAAAGCTGAGATGAAAAAAAAGTAGAACTAAATACGACTAAAGTGTGTTTCTCATGCCTTTAAGCACTTTGTCAAAGCAGCATCAGATTACAGATTTCATGCTTCAGTGTGACAGGGCTTTCTTTTAAAAAAAAGATTTCTGCAGGCATTGTAGGGAAAAACATTGTTGCATTTATTGAGGATCAGAGATTACAGAGTACAAAACCGCCATCATTTATTACAAACTTCCCCAGGGCTACTGGATCACATTCCAAACCTGAAAAGAGTCGGAGTTAAGGGTCCCTCCACATAAACAGACATCAGTCCACAAACAAACGTAGAAAGAGGTTAGAATCTATTGACAAACTGTTTTCCTATTCAATTAATTGAATGAGAAGAGGTATTGTACAAAGACATTTCATTTGGCTGTACATTTGTGTCAAGGAATTTGGTTTATTCTGGTTTTACATTTGAAGAAGCAAACTCAGCCAGCTTTTGATAATGCACACTGAGTTTCTTGTTATTAATAGAACGAATTGCTCCATTATTACCATGTATTCTGTTACAGTAAAACAGTAAAACTGTATTTTTCCAAAAGGCAAAGTGAAATTCATGCATTGTATCTTTGTAATATGTACTACTTGGGCAGATAAATTTGGATTCATGGCTTCCTAGTTCACAAAGCTTTCAGTAAACACACGATCAGGGTATTTGCAGTACTAATTCCTTTAAAGAAAAAATAATGGGGAAAAAAACCTAAAGGGTCTTTTTTCTGTAAACCACCTAACACATTAGAATGTGATTAAAATGTCTAAACATAGCAGGTCAGACACAGGGCCTTTTGATCCACATGGTCTTCTCTTGAGTGTTTTAAAAATAACAGTGAATTATGTTGCTCTTGGTTACCACAAGCTCATCAAAGCCTCTATAGTTATACTTAGAACTATACTGCATTAAAGACATGATCTATATTTGCCTTATTATGTTACTGTTATTTTATTTAATATTTCAACCCTCACATTTTGCATCATACACTCAGTACTGGCAAGCTGTGTTGGAACTGTTAATGAAACTTTGCACACAATTTGAGCTACTCTACATATATGCAGATGTGGTCAGAAGTTTACATACAGTGACATGAATGCCATCTTGGATATAAATGTCACAGCAATATTTGGGCTTTCAATGATTTCTCTGAACTGTTCTTTTTCTGTGGCAGAATGATTCTACAACATACATCTTTAAAAAAAACTACAATTTGGTGTACAATTTTCTTTGAGTTTTCTGAAATCAACACAGGGTCAAAAGTGTACATACAGGGTCAAAAATTTACATACAGCACACCTAATATTTGGGTAAAATGTCTCGTCACGTAGGTGGCACGGTGGTGTAGTGGTTAGCACTGTCGCCTCACAGCAAGAAGGTCCGAGTTCGAGCCCCGTGGCCGACAAGGGCCTCTCTGTGTGGAGTTTGCATGTTCTCCCCGTGTCCGCATGGGTTTCCTCCAGGTGCTTCGGTTTCCCCCACAGTCCAAAGACATGCAGGTTAGGTTAACTGGTGACTCTAAATTGACCGTAGGTGTGAGTGTGAATGGTTGTCTGCGTCTATGTGTCAGCCCTGTGATGACCTGGCGACTTGTCCAGGGTGTACCCCGTCTTTCGCCCATAGTCAGCTGGGATAGGCTCCAGCTTGCCTGCGACCCTGTAGAACAGGATAAAGCGGCTAGAGATAATGAGATGTCTCTTCGCAAAATTCACCTTGAACAAACATTTTTTGTTTACCATGAACAAGCTTCTGGCAGAATTCTGGTTGGATATTTCATGATTCTTCATTGTAGAATTGGTCGAGTTCAATTAAATTTGTTTTTTGTTTCTTGGCATGGACTCGACTTATTAGCACAGTCCATATATTTTCAATAGGATTGAAGTCAGGGCTTGTTTGAAGCTTAATGTTAGCCTGCTTTATCCTCCATCTCTGATGCGTATTTGGGTTCATTGTACTGTTGTGACTCCCAATCATATTCAAGTTTCCAATGGTTTGAGGTTATGCTGAAGAATTCTGAGGTAGTCCTCCTTCTTCATTATTCCATCCACTTTGTGCAATGAACCAGTTCAACTGGCAGTAAAACAGCCCCAGAACATGATGCTGCTACCACCACCACCAGCTGGTACAGTGTCCCTCTGTACTGTACATGGTTGTCATTGTGGCCAAAGAACTCAATCTTTGCTCATGTGACCATACAGCTTTCCTCCAGAAGGCTTTTTCTTTGTCCATGTGGTCAGTTGCAAACTTTAGTTAAGCCTGAAGGTGTCAATTTTGGAGCAGGGGGTTATTTCTTGGATAGCAGCCTCTTAGTCCATGGTGATATAAAACTCACTAAACTGTAGACAGTGATCCATGAGCTTCCAGTTCATGGCAGGGCTGTGCCATAGTGGTTCCTAGGTTGCTCCTGACCATCCAAAACAATTTCCTTTCAACTGAGGGTGACAGTTTGGGTTTTCTTGAAGCAAAGTGGCTTGGCAAAGGTGACTACACCTCCCAGTAACTTGCATACAATTGTTTGAACTGATCTTGGGATCTGCAGTGTGTTTAGAAATGTCTCTAAGAGACATTCCTGAGTTGTGTACATCTGCAGTCCTCTTTCTCAGATCTGCACTGAGCTCCTTAGACTTCCCCATTTTATTGTGTGTTGGTCAATCCAGTGAGTGCTGTAAACAAACCATTTTATGAAGGCACAGAGAAGCTACCAGCTGTAGTCAATCATAATCACTAACAGGAAGTTAGGAGGCCTTGGCCTTGGCAAGATAAGAGACATTTTGGAACTCTCAGCACCTCTGAATTAATAAGTTGTGTGTATGTAAATTTTTTACCTGTATGCATACTTTTGACCCTGTGTTGATTTCAGAAAACCCAAAGAAAATTGTGCACCAAATTCTAGTTTGTTTGTTTTTTAAAAGATATATGCTGTACAATCATTCTGCCACAGAAAAAGAACAGTTCAGAGAAATCATTGAAAGCCCAAATATTGTCATGACATTCATATCCAAGATGACATTCATGTCACTGTATGTAAACTTCTGACCACATCTGTACTTCATTCTGAATACAGGTTTGCAAGGTTTTCTTGCAGTAATTTCTGTGTTAACCTGAATGTAAGTTTCGTGTCATTATCTTGTGAAAAACACTTCTGTGACTTCCTGGCAAAGTTCTGGACTTCATTTTTTTTACTGCTGACAAATATGCCTTGGGCTGTCCTCTTTTGCTAGCTTGTAAGTTCCTGCTAATTATTCATGATTGCTAATGTTTCAACTGCTACAGATCATGAAAAGTGAAAAAGGAAAGTGGTAGTTGTTTTCAGATCGGGGAAACATGAGAAGTCAGAATACAAAATATAATCTAGTAGCCTAACTGTGAATGGTTCTTGCCATAAAAATGCTACTTAATGTTAAATATTGTGTTGATACAAAATGTATTTTCTAACATTAGAGAAAAATCCCTGACCAAAACCTAGCTAGATGATATTGGAAGAAATTGCTCAGCATTCAATAAAATAATACTATGGAGGTGTGAATCGAGATTGGGATCCCATGGAGCTTAACAGATTGTCAAGAATTTGAGAGCTTTTTACTCTCGAGTGATATTTAAGCTCAGGTGACTTTTTTTTTTTAACTTCATTAAAAATCTGAAAAAAAAAAAACCCTACTTAACTGCATTGTTTAGGCTGTCATTTTAAAAAGCCCATTGCAATGATATTATTTTTATGATGAAGTTTCCCAGTGTATGGTGACAAGCAACAAAATCACTGAGAGGCTAAGCAAGGGAGTTTTACCTGCAAACAATTCCAATATCTGCTTCAAGGGGTTCCGTTTATGTCTCACAAGCAGGTTAAAAACATCCTCATGAATCTGATCAATAGATAGATAGATAGATAGATAGATAGATAGATAGATAGATAGATAGATAGATAGATAGATAGATACATACGTACATACGTACATACATTATTAATCCCAGAGGGAAATTCAAGTAACATTTCCGCATTGCACAAGATCAATACAAAATTAAATAGCATTATACAAGGAAATTGTATTAAAAACTAAAATACCAAAGAAATAAAACATTACCAATAAGAGCAAGTAATAGAATATACAGCTCTCAGTGTGGGAGGCAAGGGCGGCTGGTGCATAAGGGCGATTGGGCGACGCACTGCCAAAACGAAAAAAAGGTTTTTTTCTTTTTTTTTAAAACAAACTTTCACCAGCGCTGCTTGAGGCCGTTTTAATCTGTCTCTGGGTATCATTGTCCAATCAGGGTGATCTTTCTTCTAGAGTATCGCCCCTTTTGGGGCGATTTCAGTCACGCTGAAAATCGCCCAGGAGTTCACTGATAGAGTCCCATGTTAATATATTTTTTTTCTCCTGACAAGGGGGGGAAATCATATACTCGAGGTTTTACTTCAACATGGTCCCAGCGCAAATCCTGGCGAGCTGGCTGCAAGGACGCCTCAGCGGTTCAATGCAATCTCTATGGGTTCCGGGGGGGCTTGCCCTAACGTGCTTACGTCACTGCGAAGCACGGCAAAGTTGCGTTCGATCCGCTCAGTTTCTGAGGTGAGATGGATGTGGAAAGCAATTCAGTGTGGTCCTTAAAAGAAGTTCCATTTAGTCAGCGATCAAATCGAGCTAAATTGGCAACAAAACAAGCTGAACCCCCTCGACCAACTCTAAACATAAAACAAATTTCGACAAAGGGGGGAAATCATATATTCGAGGTTTTACTTCAACATGGTCCCAGCGCAAATCCTGGCGAGCTGGCTGCAAGGACGCCTCAGCGGTTTTCTGCTCCCCCTGCTTACTTTTCCACCCTGGAGGTGGCTCCACGGACAACACTGCTTGGACGGTCACTGGAGTTTCGGACATGCATCATATGTCGGAGAAAATAAAAAAACATGAGTCATCAAAGAGGGCGGCACGGTGGTGTAGTGGTTAGCGCTGTCGCCTCACAGCAAGAAGGTCCTGGGTTCGAGCCCCGGGGCCGGCGAGGGCCTTTCTGTGTGGAGTTTGCATGTTCTCCCCGTGTCCGCGTGGGTTTCCTCCGGGTGCTCCGGTTTCCCCCACAGTCCAAAGACATGCAGGTTAGGTTAACTGGTGACTCTAAATTGACCGTAGGTGTGAATGTGAGTGTGAATGGTTGTCTGTGTCTATGTGTCAGCCCTGTGATGACCTGGCGACTTGTCCAGGGTGTACCCCGCCTTTCGCCCGTAGTCAGCTGGGATAGGCTCCAGCTTGCCTGCGACCCTGTAGAAGGATAAAGCGGCTAGAGATAATGAGATGAGATGAGATGAGTCATCAAAGATTCACATGGGCAGCTGCCTGAAATTTTCGGCTTTTGGGAGAGTGAACATCGCTACACAACCGGATGAGGGCTACAGGCTAGCAGTTTGCCGCCACAACGATGAGGTGAGCAAGAACAGGCACATATTAAACCGGCTCATCCAACGCGTGAAATTTTGTGGAGCGTTCGAGTTAGCTCTACGAGGCAAAGACGAAACTGAGGGCTCCAGTCACCGTGGTGTTTTTCTGGGTTTGGCTGACTATTGACTTGCTACCTAGGTCAATTTACTTCAGTCCTGTGGACATTTATGGTCTGTGTAGACATAACGGGGGAAAATTGCCCCCCTGAAAAAAAATTCAGGAGCCGCCACTGGTGGGAGGTAGTGAGGTAGTGTAGTTGGCAGTAACCAGTCACAGTGCAAATAAGAGTGTAATGAGCAGTGCAAATACTTTGTGGACAGTTACATACATGTGCAGTGTGTTTAGCGGTATATGATAGATAAAAAGCATAGTATATTACATGATAAGCATAGTTAAAGTATATATCAGTACATATAGCATATATAATAGTATGATAGTATACTATATATAATATTAAATTAATATATAAATATTAAGTTAGTATATATAGCAGTATGTACATATAATAAGTAAGTAGTACATTATAACAGTATATAATAATAAAGTATATAATAAGGTAAAGTACAACATACCGGCTTATCTACAAATATCTGTATATACCCATCTATGCAGCAGAAAAGTGCAATGGACATGAAATGGGCAGTGTAACTAGTCCTGAGTACAGCAGAGTCACAGAGTCTTATTTTTGCTGAGCCAGGAGGAGTTGAACAATCTAATGGCCCAAGGGACAAAAGACTTCCTGAATCTGTCCATGGTGCAGGGCAGGGACAACAGTCTGCCACTGAACGAGCTCCTGATGATGGCGCCGTGCAAGTGCTTCTATGCAAAGTAGCAATGTTAATAAATAAGTCAAAGGATGTAGAATAGGCTATTAATTGCAGTTCTAAGTTTCAGTAAGTTTGCGTACAAGCAGTAAACAAAAAATGTGCTCTCCATCCTACCGTACCAGTGCCCAGATATATATATATATTTATTAATTTCCTACACCAATACCCATGTGACTGGCCTACAGGCCCACGAACACCAAAATAAAAGCAACAGTGGAAAGGCACAGACAAATTATACAGGACATGGCGTATGGCCGCCATACCCAGCAACAGCAAGAAAGTGATATGAATCTAGCACTGGTCAGTATGTAGTATAAATGATGGGTAAATTGGTTTAAATAATTTATTTCTTTATATTTTGTAAAATAAAACCAATGATGTTCATAAAATCACAGGTGAATATCCCACAGAATCACCTTCACCTGCGATTTTTATAGGCCTATTTAAAGGATTTTACAAGACTAATACAAGTAAGAAAAAAAAAAACATTGTTTGCTATCAAACTCAAATGTGTTGCCAGATTAAACAAAATTCCCATCATCCAGGTTCATATGGAAACTAGCTGTCACAACTAGTCATCCATGCACATGCAGCTAAGTTCCTCAAACAATAGGACTCTGGATCACACGGACTCTGCAGCATGGCCATAAACCCTGCCAGTCCACAGAGTGTAAAATAATAATGGCAGTGTTGCAAAAAGCAAGCTGTGATAATAACAACCTCTAATGGAGCGCTCTTATCGGCATCGAATTCCAATAATGGACATCATATAAAATGTAAGTAATTACACTGTGCAAGCAGAGGGTGTCCTGGGCAAATATCATTATTATAAAATTAGAGCAGAAGGCTGGAGAGGATCATGCACACATTTGGATGGAGGGCCCTGGGGATGCTGAATGGTATAGGGTACACAAAGTACTGAGGCGAAATTCTGCTCTAGAACTACTCAACCTGTAATGACATGCCATTTCCCAAAGCTTTAAATGCAGATTAGTAGCACTACCAGACAAGCAAAAGGTCTAAGAACAGTTTCGCCCAACAGTATCTTCAGTCACAATAACAAATAAAACAGCTCCAGCCAAAATAAAAATGTGTTTTTTTCTGTGGCTCTAATTTACTAAGATTCTAGATAATATGCATTGACATGATGGGCTATGGTGTAATTGCACATGAAAAAAAGTTATTTAAAAGGATTAATTGTGTGAATTGCACTGAGGGCAAAAGCAGAAGGAGGTATGAATGTAGGGCAAATGTCTTGGATGAAACCTTTATGATAGTATTTAGTGATCATTTTAAGAAGTGTTTTGATCATTTTTATTTGCTAAGGCAAATTCTTGATTTTATTCATAATGGATTCTTATTTTGATGTTAATTGGATGCTTCCTTCATTGTAATGATGTTCCCTTAGTTGTAGTGCCATCACCTATAAAAATACCAGTACTGAAATGTGAGACATGGGAGCAACACAGTGTTTTTTAACTATATGCCAGAATGTTTTACAACCCCGATTCCAAAAAAGTTGGGACAAAGTACAAATTGTAAATAAAAACGGAATGCAATAATTTACAAATCTCAAAAACTGATATTGTATTCACAGTAGAACATAGACAACATATCAAATGTCGAAAGTGAGACATTTTGAAATTTCATGACAAATATTGGCTCATTTGAAATTTCATGACAGCAACACATCTCAAAAAAGTTGGGACAGGGGCAATAAGAGGCTGGAAAAGTTAAAGGTACAAAAAAGGAACAGCTGGAGGACCAAATTGCAACTCATTAGGTCAATTGGCAATAGGTCATTAACATGACTGGGTATAAAAAGAGCATCTTGGAATGGCAGCGGCTCTCAGAAGTAAAGATGGGAAGAGGATCACCAATCCCCCTAATTCTGCGCCGACAAATAGTGGAGCAATATCAGAAAGGAGTTCGACAGTGTAAAATTGCAAAGAGTTTGAACATACCATCATCTACAGTGCATAATATCATCAAAAGATTCAGAGAACCTGGAAGAATCTCTGTGTGTAAGGGTCAAGGCCGGAAAACCATACTGGGTGCCCGTGATCTTCGGGCCCTTAGACGGCACTGCATCACATACAGGCATGCTTCTGTATTGGAAATCACAAAATGGGCTCAGGAATATTTCCAGAGAACATTATCTGTGAACACAATTCACCGTGCCATCCGCCGTTGCCAGCTAAAACTCTATAGTTCAAAGAAGCAGCCGTATCTAAACATGAGCCAGAAGCGCAGACGTCTTCCCTGGGCCAAGGCTCATTTAAAATGGACTGTGGCAAAGTGGAAAACTGTTCTGTGGTCAGACGAATCAAAATTTGAAGTTCTTTATGGAAATCAGGGATGCCATGTCATTCAGACTAAAGAAGAGAAGGACGACCCAAGTTGTTATCAGCACTCAGTTCAGAAGCCTGCATCTCTGATGGTATGGGATTGCATTAGTGCGTGTGGCATGGGCAGCTTACACATCTGGAAAGACACCATCAATGCTGAAAGGTATATCCAGGTTCTAGAGCAACGCATGCTCCCATCCAGACGACATCTCTTTCAGGGAAGACCTTGCATTTTCCAACATGACAATGCCAAACCACATACTGCATCAATTACAGCATCATGGCTGCGTAGAAGAAGGGTTCGGGTACTGAACTGGCCAGCCTGCAGTCCAGATCTTTCACCCATAGAAAACATTTGGTGCATCATGAAACGGAAGATATAACAAAAAAGACCTAAGACAGTTGAGCAACTAGATTCCTACATTAGACAAGAATGGGTTAACATTCCTATCCCTAAACTTGAGCAACTTGTCTCCTCAGTCCCCAGACGTTTACAGACTGTTGTAAAGAGAAAAGGGGATGTCTCACAGTGGTAAACATGGCCTTGTCCCAACTTTGAGATGTGTTATTGTCATGAAATTTAAAATCACCTAATTTTTCTCTTTAAATGATACATTTTCTCAGTTTAAACATTTGATATGTCATCTATGTTCTATTCTGAATGAAATATGGAATTTTGAAACTTCCACATCATTGCATTCCATTTTTATTTACAATTTGTACTTTGTCCCAACTTTTTTGGAGTCAGCGTTGTATTTAAAAAATAAAAAAATGTAAAAAAAAATCTTCGAAATGAATATTCTTGGACTCATGTGATGTGCATACATGAGATGAATTAACAGTAGTATCATAAAAGTTTACAAAATGATAAATTTCAGTGTCTTTACTAATAACTTTAAGAATTCATATAACTTTAAGTGACTTTTCAGGACTTCTTAAAGATAACAAAATGCTGTAAAAAAGAACGTTTAAGATGTCACTTAAAGTTACTAAATTTAACATTTAAATGTACTTAGTCATTAGTACTTTTAAGAATACCAATAATTAACAATTATTTGCCAAAGGTGAAGTGAATATTGATGAAGAATAACCGAGACAAAGTTGAGGTGATACACAGGTGATTATTTTAAAAAAAAATTATTTAAAAAATCAGCATACAAATGTAATGCACACAGACTTGTGTCACTTATCTATGCAGGTCAAATAAAATACTTTGTTTTTAAATAGATAAATCGCAATTCCATCTTACATTTGAATAGTTTTAGACCAAATTTCGAGGTGATTATTGAGAAATAGTCCAAATCTCTTGACCAGTCAGCGCATGTGATTTCCTATAATTACTTCCGTATTTATAATAAAGGGTCTTAAAGTTAGTAGCATATTTAATGAATTTAAAAAAAAAGTTCAGTAAAGGTATTTAAATGTACTACTATATGTAAGGGCTGGTCTTCAAGGTAACTTAAATACACTATTCAAATTAAGGTTCTTTCAAGGTTTAGATTAAATGCAATTACAGTGTCTTGCAAAAGCATTCATTCCCCTCAGCGTGTGTCCTGTTTTGTTGCATTACAAGATGGAATTAAAATGGATTGGGGGGGGGGGGGTTGGTTAGCACCATTTTATTTACACAACATGCCTACCACTTTAAAGGTGCAAATGATTGTTTTATTGTGACACAAACAATAATTAAGATGAAAAAAACAGAAACCTGGAGTGTGCATAGATATTCACCCCCTTTTATATGAAACCCCTAAATAAGAGCTGGTCCAACCAATTCACTTCATAAGTCACATAATTCATTGATTAAGATCCACCTGTGTGCAATCAAAGTGTCACATGATCTATCACATGATGTCTGTATAAATCAACCTGTTCTGGAAGGACCCTGACTCTGCAACACTACTAAGCAAGTAACATGACAAAGTTGTGGAGAAGTACAGGTCAGGGTTGGATTATAAAAAAATATCCCAAACTTTGAATATCCCATGGAGCACCATTAAATCCATTATAGCAAAATGGAAAGAATACAGCAGGCACCACTACAAACCTGACAAGAGAAGGCCACCCACCAAAACTCACAGACCAGGCAAGGAGGGCATTAATCAGAGATGCAATAAAGATACCAAAGATAACACTGAAGGAGCTGCAGAGATCCACAGCAGAGATGGGAGTATCTGTCCATAGGACCACTTTAAGCCGTACATTTCATAGAGTGGGGCTTTATGGAAGAGTGGCCAGAAAAAAGTCATTGCTTAAGCAAACACATTTGGAGTTTGCCCAACAGCACATGGCATACTCCCCAAACACATAGAAGAAGATTCTCTGGTCAAATGAGACTAAAATAAATCTTTTTGGCCATCATGGGAAATGCCATGTGTGGCGCAAACCCAACACCCTGAGAACACCATTCCTACAGTGAAGCATGGCGGTGGCAGCATCATGCTGTGGGGATGTTTTTCATCTGCAGGGACAGGAAAGCTGGTCAGGACTGAAGGAAAGATGGATGGTACTAAATGCAGGGCAATTCTGAAGGAAGCCCTGTTTGAGTCAGCCAGAGGTTTGAGACTGGGACGAAGGTTCATGTACCAGCAGGACAGTGACCCTAAACATACTGCTAAAGCTACACTGGAGTGGTTTAAAGGCAAACATTTAAATGTCTTGGAATGGCTTAATCAAAGCCCAGACCTCAATCCAGTCGAGAATCTGTGGCATAACTTAAAAATTGCTGTACACCAACACAATTCATCTAACGTGAAGGAGTTGGAGCAGTTTGGCCTTGAGGAATGTGCAAAAATTTCAGTGGCGAGATGTGCTAAACTAATAGAGACATAACCCAAGAGACTTGCAGCTATAATTGCAGCAAAAGGTGACTCTACAAAGTATTGACTTTGGGGAAGTGAACACCTATGCACACTCCATATTTCTGTTTTTTTTCATCTTAATTATTGTTTGTGTCACAATAAAATGACAATTTTCACCTGTAAAGTTGTAGGCATGTTGTGTAAATCAAATGGTGCTAACCCCCCAGAAATCCACTTTAATTCCAGCTTGTAATGTGACAAAACAGGACAAACACCAAGGGGGATGAATACTTTTGCAAGACACTGTAAATCCACATTTCTACCTAGTGATACAATTAATGTGTTTCCAGCAGCTCTGTTGTGTCACAAAATTCCAAAAATTACTGATGGCATGCCACTACATTATTAATGATGAATTATTAATAACGTCCTTAAAGGGTCAAAACAAACTTGTGTAAATATAATATGTAATTTCTGGTCATACTAATTTGCAAACGTACGATCACAAAAAGACTTTTAGGCTACAGGAGATAATAACTAATATAATTGGTACTAAATTAATCTGTTGGCATAGACACCACCCTATATTTGTCTGAAGTTGCAGATTCCTTCAAGGAATCCCCAAGCACATAGTATTTTGCTCATATGAGCAATGCAATTCTTGATCTATCCTGTAAATCAGTAAGTCAGCTTGTGGGTTTTTTCAAGTTATCACACCTTGAGTAAATCAGTATATAGAAGAGTGTATTAGAGTACTAAATAACTAAATGTTTTTTTAAAGAACAATAAAAAAGTCAGCACAATTATAATTCTACATAATTATAATAAATCATTATAATAAAATAAGCGACCATGATAGCAGCACATGTACATTGTGAGGCTCTGCATTTCATTGGCTTTGTACTTGTATTCTGCACAATGACAATAAAGTTGAATCTAATTTAATCTAATCTAATTATACAGTTAATGCAATTGAAGATAAAACATACATTCATTTCATGCTTTTTTGCTCTGTATTCTGGATATATAATTGGTAAACATCTTTGAACATGGGCGGCATGGTGGTGTAGTGGTTAGCGCTGTCGCCTCACAGCAAGAAGGTCCGGGTTCGAGCCCTGTGGCCGGTGAGGGCCTTTCTGTGCAGAGTTTGCATGTTCTCTCCGTGTCCACGTGGGTTTCCTCCGGGTGCTCTGGTTTCCCCCACAGTCCAAAGACATGCAGGTTAGGTTAACTGGTGACTCTAAATTGACCGTAGGTGTGAATGTGAGTGTGAATGGTTGTCTGTGTCTATGTGTCAGCCCTGTGATGACCTGGCGACTTGTCCAGGGTGTACCCCGCCTTTCGCCCGTAATCAGCTGGGATAGGCTCCAGCTTGCCTGCGACCCTGTAGAAGCATAAAGCGGCTAGAGATAATGAGATGAGAAGATAAAACATACATTCATTTCATGCTTTTTTGCTCTGTATTCTGGATATATAATTGATAAACATCTTTGAACATGGGCGGCACGGTGGTGTAGTGGTTAGCGCTGTCGCCTCACAGCAAGAAGGTCCGGGTTCGAGCCCTGTGGCCGGCGAGGGCCTTTCTGTGTGGAGTTTGCATGTTCTCCCCGTGTCCGCGTGGGTTTCCTCCGGGTGCTCCGGTTTCCCCCACAGTCCAAAGACATGCAGGTTAGGTTAACTGGTGACTCTAAATTGACCGTAGGTGTGAATGTGAGTGTGAATGGTTGTCTGTGTCTATGTGTCAGCCCTGTGATGACCTTGCGACTTGTCCAGGGTATACCCCGCCTTTCGCCCGTAGTCAGCTGGGATAGGCTCCAGCTTGCCTGCGACCCTGTAGAACAGGATAAAGCGGCTAGAGATAATGAGATGAGATCTTTGAACATACAGTAAGTACCAAATTAAGATCATTCTATAAGCCATAATTCATAGCCTAAAATATTTCAGGGCACTAAAGCAGAAACCCAAACTCTCCTGTACTCATGAGTGCCCCACCACATCCACACTGACTCACATGCAATGAAAATCACCTCATACATTTCCTTCTCTTTTTTTCTTGTATTACCTGTTCAAGTTACATAAACATTGGACAATGATGCATGAAGACATGTAATGATTCAACAAGCCATGATGATTTAAAATGCTTTTTCACACACCTTCCCATAATTGCATTTACATTTATTTGACAGATGATGTATTCTCTTCATTTTGTCAATGCATTAATCCCTGAGAAAAGAAGAAAAAAAAAACTGTATGATAACCAATTTATGCCATGCATCCTTGCAGGCCATAAACATGTAGAGAAGGGGATGTGACCTCGGATGTAGGTGCCAGGATGAGGACTCACAGCTTTATTGCATCAGTGATCAAGGCAGCCGCACTAGCATTCCATCAAAGTCATTGTGCCATTATTAATTACAAGTATTTGTTTTATTAAATCATAGCCCTGAGGTATGTTGTTTGTCCCCTCAGCTCAAGTGCATCCATGCACACACCTCCGGTAAAATGGTACTTGTAAATGAAATCAGACTTAACCATGCGTTGGCTTTTCATCAATCTCTTTGTGATGGCTGCTCACCCTTGATTCATGGCTACCAACCTCTTCAGCTCCTCCCCGTGTGCTCAGATATAAGTAATGGCCTTCTATACTTAACTCCCAGCTGAGCTGTTGACCTGCCTTAGGGGCAAGCACTGAGGGACAAGGATCACCCCCAGCCATTAGCACCTATATACACGTTTATAATCGCTCAACATATACACCCAGATGCAGACCCAGCAAAATATTTTTGCTGATCCAGGTTTTTATCACAGCTTCTGCAGCACATCCTCTTTGTGGCCTGTTACAGCCAATAGGGTAAATCGTTATTTATGAGCTGAAGGCAGCTCATCAGGAAAGTTAAGAGTTTTCACAGATTTTCAGAGATTTTTAATTTCATGATTAGTGTAGTGGTGAAATGGCTTATTAAAAGAAAAAAAATTTAAGACTTTTGGACGGGGAAGTATATGTTTATTCTCCACTTCAAATTTAAAATAGACGTTTCTGCTCAGAGTCTGTGACGCTAGTTAAAAGTGGTAATGGGAAGAGAAACATGAGAATATGAAACGAACCTTTAAAGTGTCTTATTTATTAGTTATGAAGGAATCATTGCTATTGTCGTGATTCAGTCATGTTAGCTGCTTATCCAAAATTAAACAAGGAATTTTATGTTGGTGAACCTTCACAGTTCTTTTGTTGAATACCTCTGAAATATACAAATCTGAAATATATTATGACATTATAAATATATAATACGACATATGACAGATTGTGAATTAGTATAAGTGTAAGTATACATGGCAACTCACAATCCAATATGTTCATAACAGTTCTTCAAAAATTGCTTGTGATGCCACTGAATTTCCTCCCAAACAATGCTTGCTGATAAACATGATGTGTCTGATTTTATAGGTGTGATTAGTGTCCTCCGTCCAGGGGCTGCTCACAGATCAAGGCGTTGCAGGTGCTGGAGTGTGTATGTGAGTGTACTCAGCTCTGCCCAACACCCACAACATCTCTATCTGCCCAGTCGTGACACACCATTAGCATAAACAAGCGACGGTGGCCATGTCTGGCTGTCAGGGCCCTGTCAGTGGCTGCAGAAGAGACCATGGTGCATTAACCCGGCCAACTTATCTCCCACTCTGTCCTCAGAGGGGAGGATTACTGCACCAGAATTGCTTTCAGGAGCCCTGTCACTCCTGGCTGATTAGAGGCCGTCTGCTCTGCCATCAGCTGGCAGACAACAGGGAATCCCGCCTGTTTGCATGGCCCCCACCTGTTGAGTCATGTCCACAGCGCTAATTGGCTGCTGTCATTATCCCAAATCCAGATAGTTGGATGTGACTAGTTGGGAACTGGCACCTCTACCTCTCTATTCATAAAGGCTGGCACTCTCTGCATACACTCAACAGGCAGGTGATACACGCTTGGCAGAATCTGGATGCTGTGCAGCTGCACCATTAGCACTTGGAGGCTAATCCATGACGAGAACCTAAAGGTCAAATGAAACTACTTTCATAGCAGTGATTCTACACCAATCACTTAATTAAGCTAGGTACAAAACCCTGACTGATATACATTTCTCTTTCAGCCAAAAAAGTACGTCCAAAGAGAGTGACACAAAGCAAATAAACCATTAACTGGGTTGTTGTAAAGTAACAGTGGGAGAATTTTAAAGGCATAATGTGACAGAGGCCTCTGTCTCCGTTCACGAGCGGCATCTGTAGCGCTGCCTATTGTTTCATTAAGCACGCAACACACGCTTGTTGTTTTCCCGTTTACACGCTACTTTCATTAAACAATAATATTACGGCTACGACAGCGGGGGTGCACACCTAAAGTTAGTAGCAGAGAGTAACATACACGCACACACATATTGCCTTCATCTTTAGTGGTTCGTACTTTTACACAATAAAATGGTCATTGTTGAATGTTGTTTGTACTTATCTTTGAGCGCTCTTTGTCTTCTTGTATTTTGTGTTTAGCGTTTCTGTGTTTGGTGGGTTGTTTGAATGGTCTGCGTAATTCCAATGCAGGGAAATGAGAGCCAAACCGAGCAGTTCAAACTTGGGGCTACTTTAGTAGTGTCTGGCCTGCGCAATGCATCGTGGGATTGGACTATACTATGGGAAAAAAGGGGGGGGGTCAGTGAATGTGTTATTTATACATGCTAGATGGGCAAAAGTGCAATAATTTTTATGGTAATGTGCAATGTTTATATGAATGTGATTATTGCTGCACATGTAATCCATTATGCCTTTTGTGACAATAATCGATTAATGTGCAGGGTTGGTATGACCCAGGGGAGGGGCTTAGGGCCTAAAAGGGGATCCTCATTCAGTGTATGAGTGAGATATGCCCCTTTTCCACCAAATCAGTTCCAGAGCTGGTTCACAACTCATTCAACTCACAAGCCAGCTGAGAACCAGTTTGCTTTTCCATAGCTCGGGAAGACACGTCAGTTACGTCGCTGTATACGTCAGTTACGTCGCTGTATACGTCATTACGTCGCTGTATACGTCAGTTACGTCGCTACGTTTGCATAAACCTTGGCGCGAATATCGAAGCAAAAACAACACAGAAGAAGCAGTAGCAGCAGCAACAACAACAATAATAATAATAATAATAATAATAATAATAATAATAATAATGGATGACTTCGCGTTTGTACAGCTGCTGCTTCTCGTCGTTTAAAAATGGCGATCTTTCGCGGTCTTGTTATTGTTGTTGGTCTTAACAACTCCACCCCCCCGCTGATGTAAGCGGTTCTTTCCTCTGGCCCAGCAGAGAGTTGGTGCTAGCCTGGAACCGGTTTTTCTGGCCCCAGAGCCAGTTCTTTGTCAGTGGAAACAGAAAACCCGGTTCCAAACTAAGCACTGGCCCCGAAACAGCCCTGGAACTGCTTTGGTGGAAAAGGGGCATGAGAGGGGACAGCAAGGGTAATGTAAATTGTGGCTCTCAAAGTTCCATATGGTGTGGACGTGCTATTTCTCCTACGTCTTTTATTATTATTATTATTATTATTATTATTATTATTTGTAATTTATTAAGGTTTTTTTTGTATTATATAATCTACCTTTTCACCGCTTTTGGCAACTTTTGCATGTTTGCCTGTATGTTGGGTGCACTGTAAATAAAACACCTTGCACTAAAGTGCTATTTGTGGCGGAGCCAGTTGTTTTGTTTTTTTTTTGTGAACCTGGACCTGGCGATTTGGCCTGTTTTACCACACATATATTGAATCAAAAATCTATAAAGTTTTTTCAGAAGATAATTATTTACTAATGAGTAAGAATGTTTCAGCAGACTATGTGTAATGATATAATGAGGGACAAATTACATTAATTCATTCATAGAAATTTCAATGGCACTTATCCATCGCAGGTTGTGGGTGAGCTGGAACCTATCACAGCTGACATTGGTCAAGAGGCAGGGTACATGCTGGACAAGTCGCCAGTCTATTATGGGGTTATCACAGAGAGACAGACAGCCATTCACACTCACATTCACACTCACATTCACACCTTTGGGGAATTTAGAAATGCCAGTTGACTTAATTTGCATGTCTTTGGACTGGGAGGAAACTGGAGCACCCAGAGGAAAGTCGCACAGGCATGAAGAGAACATGCAGACTGGCAGGTTTGAACCCAGAACCTGTTTGTTGTAGGGCGAAAGTGCTAATCAGTGCATCGCTGTGCTACCAGAACAAATTAGATTTCTAGTTTAATATAATTAAACAGTATCTTACATAGGTTATACTCGTGTTTGAGTTATTTACATATATTTATTATAACAGATGTTATGGAGCAATTAAGGCAGCTTCCACCAGTTTGCAGAGTGACACACTCTTCGCCATCACACTCAGCAAAGAATAATATCTTGAACCCATGCCACTTTTACAATTGTCTACAGTCCAGTAAAATTCATTTTGCTTTGTGCACAGTCTTTAGCCTTTTTGCACATGGTTTACTAAGGTTAAAGTCGAAGAACTCAAGTGACCTGCACAGAGTTTTAACCTCAACCCCACTGAACACATTTGGGATGACCTGGAACGCTGACTGCACCCCAAGCCCCCTCATCTGACATCATCACTGTTTTGACCTGGCTAATAATCACATGGCCATGCTTCAAAATTTAGTGGAAAGCTTTCACAAAAGAGTGAACATGATTTTAACAGCAAAAAGGGGTATGGAATGTTCAACAAGCACATGCAGGTGTCCACAAACTTTTGGCTATAAAGTGTGTCATCCTAAACATCTGAAGGATTTTAACCTTTTACTAAAACTTTCCAATGTGTTGTGTGTGCTTATTAAGCAGAAATTTTCATTTCACATTGTGAAGGGACAGACCGGAAGGCAGATGGAGGGGTTGTTTGTTAACGTACATGGATGGAATGTCAGAAGGATGCAGCCAATTTAATGCAGGCCTGATTTGCCTTAATCTGTAAGGTAAATTTAAATTAGTTTTTTTTTTCCTCTAACTGTAGGGGAACAAGCCACAGATGGATGCCCTCTCAGCAGCCAGCTGCTTTGAAAAGAACGACTTTTTAAATTACCCATAAATCACTGTCAGCACACAAGGGGCCACTGTTCCAGTGGCCAGTCAGCAGTCAGAGGAGGGCACTAAGGTGGCACTGCAATCTCACACCCTATGGCATGCCTCACTGCACCATTCCAGGTACACAAAAATGCATATAAATAGACAAATATATACACTGACGCACTGCAAAACAAATATGCACACAGTACACATATACACACATAAAGCAGTACACAAACTAGAAAATAATAAAGAATGAGCAGAAAATAAGTTAATTAATTGATTAAACATATCTTAATCAAGCTACAAAATAAAACTTAAACTTCGACCCCTTACTATTTAACTCACACACAAGCAGACGTTCATACAGATATACAAGGAGTAGAATTTAGATCTTCATGGTGAAAGCTGATTATACAACTAATTACACATGTATGCAGTTTTTAATATTGTATTTGATTGCATCTACGTGTGCTTTTCTGGAAGCCAACAAACCTCTTAAAAAGATGAACTAACTGGGGATGAGGATGAGCAGAGGCACGTTGACGTTGTCTTCTCCAGACAAGCAGATGGCAGTATGTCTCATGCTTGTATGCTACAGACTAGCTTTGTCATCATGGACATATCTCATGCTTGACAGTAATTACTACACAACAGTCTATGGCAGCCATGTTTGATTTCCCTGCATAAATTAACATGATAAAACTGGCTCCATCTAATCCACTCTGTCTAATTCTACTAATATAATTATGACATGTCTGATGCAAATCGGCAGTGCACATCTTCAGTACGCTACATCAGATATTCATGAAGCAAAAACCAAAACAGCAAACAAGGCCAGACATGCACACACATTTCCAGCTGAGTGTGTGTCTACGTGGAGTGTGTTTAGAGCGGGTTCAACCTTATGACAGGTAATTAGTCAGCTGCAGCTTTGGTGGAGTTTGAAAAGCTGATCTCCTCGTGATGAAAAGAGTTGTGCAGGAGAGAGAGCTTGGGGGAAGCCAGCCATGCCATATTCATCTGTCACACTCGCAATTAACACACTTAATTAATTGGAGAGATATCAGTATTAGATCTGTATGTGACTGCCGCTGTGTAACAACATTTGCCGCTAAAAGAAATTAAGCAATAATCGTTGATTACAAAGTAGTACAGCAGCAGATTTGATTCTTACAAATTACTATGAAACACAAGTAGGATGTTATTGTACTGCAATAGGAAGACAAGTCGTTTCCTGACAGTCTAGGCTCAACTATTCCTAATATGTACTTTATCCACTGGCCTATATGGCTATATTTTTTATTCATATTAAACTCAAATACAGCTGGAATGGAACATGCTATAATTGATATTCATTTCTGGTCAAATGATTACTTTTAAATTACTCTAATATCATGCTATTAGTACTGAGAGATACGTCCTCTCCCAAACAAGCAAATATGAACACACTATGTCCTAAAATTCTGCACTTCTCATGAAGCAGTTTATGCCTGAGTCATGCCATTCACTCTCGGAAATAAAGGTACCAAACTGTACTCCTTTTTGGCTCTGGGGTGGTTCCATCAAGAATGCATCTTTTCTTTTATACCTTTAGTATGTATTGTATAGGTACATCATCCATCCATCCATCCATCCATTATCTGTAGCCGCTTATCCTGTGCAGGGTCGCAGGCAAGCTGGAGCCTATCCCAGCTGACTATAGGTGAGAGGCAGGGAACACCCTGGACAAGTCGCCAGGTCATCACAGGGCTGACACATAGAGACAAACAACCATTCACACTCACATTCACACCTACAGTCAATTTAGAGCCACCAATTAGCCTAACCTGTATGTCTTTGGACTGTGGGGGAAACCGGAGCACCCGGAGGAAACCCACACAGACACGGGGAGAACATGCAAACTCCACACAGAAAGGCCCCCATCGGCCGCTGGGTTTGAACCCAGAACCTTCTTGCTGTGAGGCAAAGTGCTAAGTACTACACCGCCGTACCACCACTCCAATTCACAATATGGTCATTCTGAACATCCCTTCAACACACTTTGTTTGACTATATATACAGTTATAGAAAATGAATTATTCATAAATCTCACTATCCAGCATTGTATAGAAAAGGATACGCTCCCTTTGGAGTCATCTCAAGGTTTCTTCCTCATGTCACTCCATGTTATTGCTGCCTCTGGATTTCTTATTAGGGGAATCTACATCTATGCTATACAATTAAAATGCAATTTGGAAAAAAAGGAAAAGAATATGAGTATGAATATGAATAATAAATGTATAGTCTAGAATATACATGTACCATTCATACATTGGTTAATTGTGCATGAGAGTTTCCTTTGCGCGCAGATGAATTTGGGTTGGAAAAAATATTGATCAAGTCCTCAACTTAACAGGAAAATGCATTTTAAAATCTCAGCTGTGTGTTACAGGTTCAGGGTGGTACTTCAGGGATATTATCAAATTGTCGCCTTCATTCAGCTACATTAATACAGAGGGCTTAATTTGCGAGAGCACTGTTATGAGAAACATAAACTTTCCACTCAAACCCATCTGTGCCAGAGAAGAAGTTCCACCTGCTCATATGTGCAAAGCAACCCACTGGTTCTATTCTAGTCGATAATTATATTCAGTCTAGTGTTTTTAATAACTCTTTATTTCTGCAGACCATGGCAATGACTGTATGACAACCTACAACTATAGGCTTTCCACTTCACATCAAACTATAAACCCTTCAATCTTTTAAACTATGGCCTCTGTTATCCCCAGATCTTTAACCAGGTTAATATAAGGCACTGGAATTATCAGAGGCTTACCTTGTGTGTTACGAAGTGTTTTTTCAAGCCTGTAATAAATGTGAATCTTTGACATAGGCTCTAGTAGTATTTGCAGCCTTACTCAGAACAGAGCTTTATGATGGCTTAGTTCTAACCCCACTTGTACAGAAAGACACAGACACACAATCATTTGCCAAGCTTTCGTTTATAGCACTCCTACAGATTTTTAGTTCCAACTTTAATCCAACATACCAACTGCAGTTAATCTGTCTATCTGTGCACCTGGATCAGACCTACTGGAAAGTAGATCCAGGCTGAAATACAGATGAAATACGAAACCCTTTGCAAATGATAACAACACCAAAAGTAGGCCAGTGTGGACGGCAGCGTGGGGCAATTCACCATACTCAAAGTTAACTAATTTACCTTTATTCATTAGGCAGACACTTGTATGCACTTTTATACTTTTAGACTATTCTTCAAGTTTAATTCTGATAGTCTTATTAAACCACAGCCCTGGGTATACCACATAAATATACCGGTACATCTTAGTTTCCCTTTATTATGCGGGTAAACATGAATAAGTACAATTCGTGCCAAATTTGGAAATAATAATAGTGCTAGGCGGCGTGGTGGTGTAGTGGTTAGCACTGTCGCCTCACAGCAAGAAGGTTCTGGGTTCGAGCCCAGTGACCGATGGGGGCCTTTCTGTGTGGAGTTTGCATGTTCTCCCCGTGTCTGCGTGGGTTATTTCCTCTGGGTGCTCCAGTTTCCCCCACAGTCCAAAGACATGCAGGTTAGGTTAATTGGTGGCTCTAAATTGACCGTAGGTGTGAATGGTTGTTTGTCTCTATGGCCAAGTTTACATTAGACCGTATCTGTCTCGTTTTCTTCGCGGATGCACTGTCCATTTACATTAAAACGCCTGGAAACGCCGGGAAACGGGAATCCGCCAGCGTCCACGTATTCAATCCAGATCGTGTCTGGTCCGGTGCTGTGTAAACATTGAGAATACGCGGATACGCTGTGCTGAGCTCTAGCTGGCGTCGTCATTGGACAACGTCACTGTGACATCCACCTTCCTGATTCGCTGGCGTTGGTCATGTGACGCGACTGCTGAAAAACAGCGCGGACTTCCGCCTTGTATCACCTTTCATTAAAGAGTATAAAAGTATGAAAATACTGCAAATACTGTTGCAAATACTGCCCATTGTGTAGTTATGATTGTCTTTAGGCTTGCCATCCTTCCACTTGCAAGTGGTAAGTGATATGCACTGGGATCACACACACAGCGGCTCAGTCCCGAATCACTGGTCGTGCGCTATACTCGCGCGCTCTGTGAGCTGCGCAGGGCCGGAGTGCGCACCCTCCAGAGGGCACTCGCTGTTCAGGGCGGAGTGATTTGGAGCGCAGGATGCCTGCGGAGCCGAGCGTATCCGTGTATTGGCGTTGCTGTGTGCACGCGAATCGTGTATTGGTGTTGCTGTGTGCATGTTAATCGTTTTAAAAATGTTAATCTGATGATCCGCTGATACGGTCTAATGTAAACCCTACCTATGTGTTAGCCCTGCGATGATCTGGCGACTTGTCCAGGGTGTACCCCACCTCTCACCCATAGTCAGCTGGGATAGGCTCCAGCTTGCCCACAACCCTGCACAGGATAAGTAGTTACGGATAATGGATGGCCGGATAATAGTGCTGTCTTCATCTTTAATCTTTTTTGAAGCACACCACATACCAAGCCTGCGATCTATGAGGATTTGATAGATTTCAAAACAGCTTGATTATGATGACCATGAGTGTTCTCCTACAAACACATGAAGATTCATTATTGCACACTACTGGTTGCACACTAACTACTAGATTTCAGCCTGAGAATCCTTTTATAATGTCATCATGTGAATATGACCACATTTTATGCCAGATAAAGCATGAAGCATTATGTCCAGTGCCCATATTGCTTGTGTCATAATTTTTGTTGCTTGTTTTATATGTGATACTCTTATACATTTTTTTCCCCAATTTAGTGGGAGGATATTTACAGGGTAAAAAGCTAGTCAATTTGACAATATTTTATTAGTCATGGTTCCCAATTTAAAGCATATACGCAGAGCCATGGTCTCACTTTCGTTGATAAATGCCTTGAGACCTCACGAATGGCACAGGAATAGTTTTAAGCATTAACAATAAATTTAATAGAGTAATTTTTGCGATTAAAGTGATTTATATAGGTAGCAGTCTGAGTGAATGACCTTGACGTCTGTAACGTCACAGCAGGAAGTCTATCGGTCTCATCACCATTTCTGCTATACTAAAACACAGAGCTGACTGCAACTCTGATCTTCCATTTTGAGCCAATTTATCGCCATGCCACATAGATGCGTTGCTGCACCCTCCAGCAACACGACAGAAGGTGGATTTACGTTGCATTCATGGTCCAAGAATGCTCAAACTGCAAAGATTTGGACGCGTTTTGCGAGAAGTTCACGGACACATTGGGCGCCTATGAAGTGGTCTCTCCTCTGCTCTGCACATTTTACTGAAGACTCGTACGAGACCTCTGATCTGTTGAGGAGCGTTGGCTATAAGCCCGTATTGAAAGAGGGTGCAGTACCAACAATTAAAGAAAAAGAAAACTACAAGAAAAGGAAAGTATTTATTTTATTTTTATATATTTTTTTAAAGCAAAGTTCAGTTGCACCAGTCCTCCCAGAATGAGCTGAGGGTTGTTGCTAAAACCCGGGATGGAACGGGATGGGACAGGACATATCGCTCGGGCAGTGACCTCCCCGCGGTTGTTGCTAAAACTGGTAACGTCCCGTTCCATCCCAGGTTTTAGTAATTGCCTGAGCAGTAATGGCGGAGTACTCAGTATGGACAAAATAGAGAATGAATGGACCAGCCATCTTATTTCTCATCTCATTATCTCTAGCCGCTTTATCCTGTTCTACAGGGTCACAGGCAAGCTGGAGCCTATCCCAGCTGACTACGGGCAAAAGGCGGGGTACACCCTAGACAAGTCACCAGGTCATCACAGGGCTGACACATAGACACAGACAACCATTCACATTCACACCTACGGTCAATTTAGAGTCACCAGTTAACCTAACCTGCATGTCTTTGGACTGTGGGGGAAACCGGAGCACCCGGAGGAAACCCACGCGGACACGGGGAGAACATGCAAACTCTGCACAGAAAGGCCCTCACCGGCCACGGGGCTCGAACCCGGACCTTCTTGCTGTGAGGCGACAGCGCTAACCACTACACCACCGTGCCGCCCACATCTTATTTCTAAACTGGATATTGCTGCCATCTCACCCTTATGTGGAAGAAGTAAATGAACAGAGAACTGAAAGAACAACTGAAAGTCAGATTGTTTCAAAACAGTTGGCCACAAGATCGGCCTTCAAGAAGCAAGAACACAGGCGGGTAAGCGCCAACTCTCATGTGGATAAAAAAGCAACAAAAACAGCATGTTGTTTACCTGCATTTAGATTAATGCATGTAACTTGTATTCTGTGTTTAAGTTACCGGTATAAGATTATTTAATTTGTTTCAGAATGTGATTGCCTCAGTTCATCTGATTATTTAAGTAGCCTTTTATGTTTTATCAGTGAAAATGCATGCATGTACATGTATGTTGCAGAAGTTATAACACCTATCCTGTTTTAATGAGAGTCAACCCACAATCAGTGAAGTCAAATCAGTCTTAGTTGAACAAGTCGGTAATGGTATTTCTTATTTTCACCATAAATTATTATTTATATGACTTTGGTCTATAGCTGTAAAAGGCCTCGGCCTTAAAACCGGTTACCACTGTGATGTCACGGACTCAGGCATGGCTGGCTCAGCACATACATGTCAACCTTTGGTCAATCAAACCTATATAACCAACCTCCAAAACCCGTATTTCCCTTATAAAATCTGTATAAGATGCAAATTAAAATAATTTACTTAAAATTTGAATGATAATTAACAATGATATATCCCAGTTACTTTTTATTCAATATTAATAACAATAAACCTTCAGAATGAATACAAAGCTCCAATGTTTGACAAAAACACAAAGTGTTATCAGCTTAGTTACAAAGGAAATACTTCGTTGTTTGGAGACAGGTTTCACCGAGCGGCTATTATGCACGAGACTTCATATTAGCCACAAAGTCAGGAAAATCTGTTCGTAAAATTACGTTATAATGACCAAATACAATGAAAAGTATTTTTCCAGTCTTACCTGTGAAAGGTAATCCCATGTGATCTCGTTTGGACGGTAAACCTGTTGGTACAGTTAAACGCAGCACATGAATGAGGCATCTTTATTCTCGGCTACTGTTTAGACGCTATACCAGAGACGGTTGAAGAATCTCCACTTTGCCACATCCAATATGGCGGCGAGGATGATGTATGATTCTACGCAGAAGGCGGCGTCTATGTTTATATGTCTATGGGCGGGATTCTCGCAATGCGGTGTGCGCATGATCAAAAGTGGAACGAAGTCTCGCTACCACAAGATAACGAGCGATTTCATAAGACTCTTCACTGGCTGTCTGTGGTGTACAGTGCATTTGTAAATGTTATGCGCTCTTTTATCATTGTGGGAATTGATTATAGCTCTAAATAAATATTGAAGTTTTTTTTAAAGAATCCGTATAACTTTATTTATACGCCCGTATACTACGTTTATTGAATCAAATCCGTATAAAATACGGACATTCCGTATAGGTTGACATGTATGTCAGCAGGGCAGCTCAAATGCCAACTTTGCAGTTGATTTTAACTCTCAAAAATATATTGTAAGATTGTGTGTGTTCTCGTGCATAGCTGTACTGAACTTATGACCCTTTCACACCCTGGTAAACGTGCATAATCGCGAGAACATACTCTTTTATTTTCTCTGTACCTTCTAGTTTCGCTGAAACCACATTCCTGGTTCCTCCTGTTCTAGGGGGTGTATGGTCTGCTCTTTCATGTATAATAAAACAACTCCTTATATGGTGAGTTGACCTTGTGCCCCCGAGCCCCTTACTTATCTTGTCACGCAAGCTTCTGATGTATATAAACCCTGCTCTCTCTGTGTATCACTGAGCAGTGCTTGATGAATAAACCAGATTGATTTAACTCGTGTGGTTTGTTTCAACCCTGCTCCAGAGCGCTCTTACGTCAACGCATCTGAACTGAGACAGACACAGGTTCTAACAATTTGGTGACCCCGACGTGATACTCTCAATCAGGTAAGACATGTTTGATTGACTACCTGGTTGGCAGTAGTTTCGTAGTGTCCTACGGAGGACAGTTTTCCCTGGTTCGAGTCCAGGAAGAGCGCGCTATACAAATTTGTACTATATTTGTTGTCTGTTCCTCTTCAGATCCGTTTGTTGTCATTGTACGATGGGAAGCTCGTTCCCTAAGCCTGCGCCAGGGGAAACCCCGGCCGAATGGATGACTAGGTGCGGTTTCGCTTATTATGTTTCTCCCTGGCTCGATAATTTGGCAGGTTGGACCGAGGCCAACCCTCAAATTCCTTCATATCCTCGCCGAGGTACTTTCGATCCTGGTTATCTTGCATCGGCCCATCGCATGATTTATGAGGGATTAGGGGACCCCGGATGGGATCGCCCGTATATGCGGGAAGGATATGCCAAATGGTATGATATGAAGAAGATTTGGGATAATTTTAAACAGGCTTATACTCCCCGTTCAGTCCTGAAATCCATCCCGAAGCCTCGGGCTGCACCTGTCACCAAGGAAACGGAGGAGGCGGCGCTAGGAAAATCCAAATCTCATTCTGCTCCTCCAGCCTCGTTAGATAGTAAACCTCCACCTTATAGTAAGGCTGGAAAAATTACTGGTAAATCGCCGTCAGCTGCAAAAACGATTCCTAAAATTTATCCGTCCCTGGCTGCTGTGTCTGCGTGCCCCCCCCCCACGGTTGACAGAGGGCAGCGTCCCGGAGGGATAAAGGGTGCGCCTGCATCAGCCAAGAACGGCAAAGACGAAGAAAGTAGTGACGATACCGATGATGACACTGATGATGACGATTGGGATAATCCCGATGGTGTGGGTCCAGACGCCGGCTCGCGTCCTTATCCGCCACAAAACGCTGCTTGTGTATGGGTTGCAAAGCGCAGTGGTATTGATATAACTCCTCCGTCCCCGTCGGCTCTTAAGGACATCATCTCGCTTCTTCCGTCACCCGATAAGCCCTTGCTTTTTGTTGATCAGTTAATTAATGTTTCTCGTAATTGTCAGCTTACGGGAGCTGATTACCGGTTTATTCTGCAAAATAAATTAGGAGGCGCATATGATGAGACAGCCCTGTTAGAAAACGTTCAGGTTCTCGCCCCCGTCAATGATCAAGCTGAAAATATTAAGGAAGAGTATGAAGGGGATGACGGTCGCCCGCGTCGGCGCACCGTGACTACCTTCTTTTGGAAGGACACGCCGAACGCACTGCAGCAGCTTCGTGAGCAATTGACGCGATACCTGCTCGCCTTAAAACAAGCAAATAGAGACCTGTCACAGGTCACTAATTGCAAACAGGAGCGTTCTGAGCTGACGTCGGCTTTCTGGAAGCGCTTTGGGGAAGTTTGGCAACATTTGGGAGGTCTCGAACTCAATTTGGCAAACCCGAACCCAATGTTCTTGTCCACCTTTTTGTCTAATTGTCGCCCCGAAATACAGAGCGTTTTAAAACATCACTGGAGTGACCGGAATAATCTGGTCCTCCGCCAGGCCGGGGAGCGAGTACGCACGCTGGAGAGCGATGGTCTCCTAGACTGTAAGATGAATAAAGCATGTTTATCTGTTGTGCCGGGCGGACGGGTGGATGGCCGACAGGAGAGGGGTCGCCGAACGGGACCGCGCGGCGGGGGAGGGAGGAGAAATGGAAAGTGCCACTATTGTGGAAAAGAGGGGCACTGGATAAGAGAATGTCATGCGAAACAGCGAGATGAGCAGGAACGCGAGAAACCCGTCATGCGCGCCGGTTCAAGCCCCACAGGGCAGAGAGATCCTGCCCGCCCATAGGGCTGCCCTCAGAGCGATGAAACCCCGACCGTTGCTATGTTAAATCTTTTATTCAGCTCCCCTCTTAACGAAGATCTTCCCACTATTGTTTTATGCCTGGCAGGGACTGAATATCCTTTTTTACTCGACACCGGGGCTACCATGTCCTCAGTGGGGAGGAAATATGCGGGTCCTTTATCTACACGGTCTGTAAGCTCTGTGGGAATAGAAGGGGTTCCTTTCCATTCCAGTTGCACGCCCCCCCTTTCTGTTACTTGTGCCCTTGATCCTTTACTGAAGTTTTCTCACTCCTTTGTTTGCATGCCTGATTGCCCTTTTAATCTTTTAGGTCGCGACCTCATGAGTCTTCTCGGACTCTCGATCTCCTTTAGCGGCTCACACATGATTGTTGATACTCCGGACGGTGCTCCGCCTGATGTTTTTGCTCTATCCAGTTCTGTGCTGCCACATAACATTCTGAACGCTGCTTGTACGTCCCAAGCTTTTTCCCCTGTTCTCTCTGCTCTTCCTAACACCCTGTGGGCGGATCATAAGGATGAGGTGGGCTTTGTTAACTGTACCCCTTACGAGGCGGTCATTAAACACTCTTCGCCAGTATATGTAAAACAGTACCCCCTTTCCCCAGCTAAACTGTCTGGCATTGATGATGTTCTGTGTTCTCTCCTAGAGCAAGGTGTGGTTGTTCCCTGTGTCAGCCCTTATAACACCCCAGTGAATCCGGTGCAGAAGCCCAACGGCACGTGGCGTTTCACCCAGGACTTGCGTAAGATTAATGAGTTAATTATCCCAGTCGCCCCATTAGTTCCAGACGTTCCCTCTCTTATGGCCTCGATTCCGTGTGAACATGCGTTTTTCTCTGTGATTGACCTCTGTTCTGCCTTTTTCAGCGTCCCTGTGGGCCACGACACGCAGCCCCTGTTCGCTTTTACGCACAGGGGAAAGCAGTACACATGGACCAGGTTACCCCAAGGATATGTCGATTCCCCCGCGGTTTTTACAGCCGTAGTGAGGGACGCCTTGGCCGGTTTGTGCCTCCCCTCGGGCTCCTCCGTGCTCCAATACGCGGATGATCTTCTGGTAACGGCGGAGGACGAGGACCTTTGCGCTAAAGCCACACTCGCTCTCCTCTCTCTTCTGGCGCAAGAAGGTTTCAAGGTCTCACGAACTAAGCTTCAGTTCTGCCTCCCCACTGTTCGATATCTGGGTCACGATCTCTCCCAGGGCTCCCGCAGGCTCAGCCCCGAGCGTGTGCAGGTCATCCTAGACACTCAGGTGCCTGCCACCAAACACGCCCTCATGGCTTTTCTGGGACTTATCAATTACTGCCGCCAGTGGATTCCTGACTGTTCCACCTATGACAAGTGTCTGCGCTCTGCAATTCTGCACTCGGACCCTTTGACTCAGCCCTTGGTATGGTCTGACGAGATGCTGACGGCCTTCAGGGCCTTGAAACAGGCTTTATGCTCGGCCCCTGCTCTCGGACTTCCGAATTACCGTTTGCCGTTTCATTTATATGTGTGCAACCAGCAGGGAACTGCGTCTGGGGTTTTGGCGCAGGAGCACGGGGGGGGTATGCGGCCTTGTGCGTTCCTCTCTAAAACTCTTGATTCTGTGGCACAGGGTCTCCCTGCTTGCCTCAGGGCGGTGGCTGCATGTGCTGTCATGGTCACGGACGCTGAACGGCTGGTTTTGTCTCACCCGCTCGTTCTCCACACCTCACATGATGTAGTGCACGTTTTAAAGAACCTCAGTACCCAGCATTTATCTGCGCAGCGTCGCTCTGGATACGAGTCTATTCTTTTGGCCACCGAAAACCTTACTGTTAAGCCCTCCTCCTCCTTTGATTCTCTCGCGCACGCGCTTCAGCGCCTCCTCAATTCACAGGATGATTTTCTTCCTTCTGAAACACACGACTGCATTTCTAGCATTCTTTTCGAGACAAGTATCCGCCCCGACTTACGCTCCACCCCGTTACTTTCAGGTGATTCGCTGTTTGTGGACGGCTCGTGCTCACGCCCCTCTGACGGCGTTTTCGTGTGTGGTTATTCTGTGTGCCGCCTTCCTGATGAAACTGTTGAAGCTTTTTCTCTTCCTTTCTCCTCGGCTCAGGCTGCCGAACTATACGCTCTAACCCGTGCATGTGTTATTGCCCAGGACACAGACGTCACTATCTACACTGATTCACGTTACGCTTTCGGCGTTGCTCACGACTTTGGTCGGATTTGGGCTTCGCGTGGGTTCACCACTGCAGACGGTAAGCCCATTTCTCATTCTTCGCTTGTTACTGATTTAATCACCGCCTGTCTTCTCCCGCGCTCTTTAGCCATTGTTAAGACTCGTGCTCATTGTATTGGGGACTCTTTTGAGATCAGGGGAAACTCTCTCGCCGATCGCATTGCCAAAGCCGCGGCTGCCTCCGGTGTTTTTCCGCCTTCGCTTACTCTCTCCCTGGTCTCATCCAGTCGCATGATTAGTGCCGTTCTTCCGGACATTGACTTGATCTCCCTCCAGGCCTCCGCTTCGGCCTCAGACAACCATTTCTGGGACTCATGCGGCGCGCAGCCGTCTGAAGGCGTTCGGATCGATGCTCAGGGCCGCCTTTGTTTGCCTAGACATTGCACTCCATTTCTCGTCCGCGAGTTTCATGGTCCCACTCACCGCGGACGAAGGGGGGTAGTGGAGGATTTATCCAAAATATTTTGCATCGACAAAATACACACCGATGTACATCACATTCTAGACAGATGTTTAACGTGCGCCCAGAATAATCCATCTAAACCAGGCGCGGTACATCAGCACCTTCCCATACCTGACACGCCGTTCCAGGAATGGCAGATTGACTTCACTCACATGCCAAAGCAGGGCCCCTTTAAGTATCTTTTGGTCATGGTCGACAAATTTTCACGATGGGTGGAGGCTTTCCCTTGCGGGAAAGAAGACGCTCGCACGGCGGTAAACAAATTGACGCAAGAAATCATTCCGCGTTATGGTCTCCCGGTAGGGATAGACTCTGACAAAGGGACGCCGTTCACCTCTAAGGTGACCCAAGAACTATGTAAGGACCTAAAAATCCTTTGGCGATTCCACATCCCGTACCATCCACAATCCTCCGGCATTGTGGAGCGCGCAAATAGAACAATCAAGGGTAAGCTGCGCAAGGCAATGCAAGAAACCGGCACTAAAAATTGGGTACAAGTTTTGCCTTTAGTTCTCGCTGACATGCGAATGACCGCTCAAGTGGCCCTCGACAACCTGTCTCCGTATGAGCTCGTGATGGGCCGGCCTTTTCCTACACCCTGGCGCAGAGGTATGCAGGCTATAGGAACGAGTGATCTTGATGTACATCTCAGTGAGTACGCCGTGGGTCTCATGCGGGTGTTGGATGAGTACTGGACGAGACTAAATTCCAAGAAGCCTCCCATTCCTGAGGCACCCACTCACCCCTTTGAGGTAGGGGATAAAGTGTTGGTAAAGAAATTCGCTAAATTAGGCGCTCCTCTAGAGGAACCGCCCTACAGTGAACCCACGGATGTGCTCGCTGTAACTCGAACGGCTGTACTAACTGACCTTTTTCCACAGTGGATTCATGCCAGTCGAATAAAGAAGGCTCCAATGTAATAGAAATCTATATTGTTGATGCTTAACAGGTTTTTGTGTTTCAGAAAGTTGCTGTGACAATAGCTGACGGCCTTTTCAGGGATCCCCTTTCCAGCATCCGGAGTGATCCGGTTTCGGCTGATCTACAAAGAGGGGATGGTCGGTGCGTCCCGCAGACTTCTGAACTGAGGAATCTGGAAGACACGTGAGCCTGGGCTACCTTCAACTATCTACATCCTGTGGACACAGAAAGAACAAAGTCAGTGACCAGTATGACTTTCCTTCTGGTATTGGTCTTAGCGCTTGGAGCAGGGAATCCCGCTCAAGCCAGCCACGAGGACAACGTTTTTTGGCGATTTGCCAATTGGACTGCTAAACAACATACTAATCAGTCTTGTTATGTCTGTCAATACGTTAGAGTCTAAATTGTAGTTATACTCTGTAAACAAAGTATAAAAGAGGGGATTGTAAGATTGTGTGTGTTCTCGTGCATAGCTGTACTGAACTTATGACCCTTTCACACCCTGGTAAACGTGCATAATCGCGAGAACATACTCTTTTATTTTCTCTGTACCTTCTAGTTTCGCTGAAACCACATTCCTGGTTCCTCCTGTTCTAGGGGGTGTATGGTCTGCTCTTTCATGTATAATAAAACAACTCCTTATATGGTGAGTTGACCTTGTGCCCCCGAGCCCCTTACTTATCTTGTCACGCAAGCTTCTGATGTATATAAACCCTGCTCTCTCTGTGTATCACTGAGCAGTGCTTGATGAATAAACCAGATTGATTTAACTCGTGTGGTTTGTTTCAACCCTGCTCCAGAGCGCTCTTACGTCAACGCATCTGAACTGAGACAGACACAGGTTCTAACATATATATATATTTTTTTTATTCCCATTTACGCAGCATACAAGAGTCAAGGATGGAGATACTATCCACTCAGAAATGTATTTAAAAATAAAGGTTCTGTGTATCTGCTTTAAGGTATGAAGCTACAGAAGAAAAAAAAAACTCTTGACCATGGAACCTTTCTAAAAGTGTATGATGTCAACAGCTCAGCTAATCATTTATCTTAAAAAAAAAAAGAATAAATGATTAGTTGAGACTCTGGTAGTTGTTACTGTGTACTTTTTCAAACCCAGACGTTCATTGTTGATATTCAGTGTTACACTATTGCTTCTTAATTCTTTATCTTCAAGAGTCTCATGTTTCTTAAGATCAAGACCTTAAGATCAAGATCAGAGGTTTGTCTTCAGACTGAACATATTCAAGGTCACCACAGTGTGTTTATTCTCAGTTTGATTAATAATTTATGATAAACATATTACTTTTTTCTGGTGAATCTCTTTGACTTGGCTTAAGTTCTCCACTGGGTATTTTACAATAATTTCATCATCAGTTTGATATCTATTACATACAACATTTCCGTATATATTTGCGGACAAGGAGTAAAATGTACAGTCAGGTTCATAAATGTTTGTACATTGATGAATTTATTGTTATTTTCAGTGTTTATCACAGTATTAGAGTTAAAATTAAATAATGATTATGAGCTCAAAATGCGGACTTTCAGCCTTAATTCAAGGGTACGGATGGATTTGGCATTTGAATGTAAATACCCAGGATTAAAGAGGAAAGTATGGATTTTTAACTCATATTTATTGTCTCTCATCTCATCTCATTATCTCTAGCCGCTTCATCCTTCTACAGGGTCGCAGGCAAGCTGGAGCCTATCCCAGCTGACTGGGCAAGAGGCGGGGTACACCCTGGACAAGTCGCCAGGTCATCACAGGGCTGACACATAGACACAGACAACCATTCACACTCACATTCACACCTACGCTCAATTTAGAGTCACCAGTTAACCTAACCTGCATGTCTTTGGACTGTGGGGGAAACCGGAGCACCCGGAGGAAACCCACGCAGACACGGGGAGAACATGCAAACTCCACACAGAAAGGCCCTCGCCGGCCCCGGGGCTCGAACCCAGGACCTTCTTGCTGTGAAGCGACAGCGCTAACCACTACACCACCGTGCCGCCCATATTTATTGTTTACAGCTAAAATAACAATAACTAATGTTATTAAAAACAATGACAAAAATGTGTAAATATTTGCAGACCTGACTGAATGCTTCATGTAACAAAATGTTAAACTAGTAGTGGCTGTAGGCCATTGTAAATTCCTGAGATACTGTTTTCATTACTATATGGTTACAGGTCAGTAACTTTAATATCTTATACACTCCTCCAAACTTCCAATGTGATCAAAACAGAAAGCCTTCTCACACTATGAATTAATTAAATAAATATATCACTTTTTTGTTGTTTGTTTCCTGTGGAATCTGCCAAATATACCATTAATTGTCTGTACTTCTCACATTGTAAATGTATTTTAAAATGTTATTCACTTGAACTGACACACACCGGATTGAGTGCAGGCCAGCGCATACATTTCACCTGGACATTTTTTTTCCACAGACCTGATTTTAAATCACTATTGTATCCAGAAAATAAATGCAAAAAAAAGCTTTTTATCATGTTACTTTGCCAATCATGATGCTCATTTGTGCAGAAACACAAAAGAAGACATTTTATATATATATATATATATATATATATATATATATATACACACACCAATCAGTCATAACATTATGTCTTCTGACAGGTGACATGAATAACACTAATTATCCCATTACAATTGCACATGTCAAGGAATGGGATATATTAAGGGCTCATTTCACCGAGTACAATCTGGAAAAATCGCACGCGACTATGATCGCAGCTATGTTTTCCCCGTAGTCGCAGGCAAAATCTGTGCTACCTAAACCCATTATTTTCTGTGTACGCTCTATGTTCGATGTTATCTCGTTCGACCTTCTATGTGTACGCTCTACCTGCGTCCTATACGCTCTGTAGACGCTTTACATACGCTCTACTTGCGTCTATCCACTCGATCTGATGCGATTTTAACACGACCAAGGCTCGTTCTGTTCGACCAATCTGCGACATAGCGTCAATCTCTCGGCGATCTATCCTCGCAAGTGCGCGACCTCGGCCGATCGAGGCTCAATCTTGGCCGATCTAGCTACGTACGAGTTGCAACATACCCTCGATCAATATGATTTAGCAAGCGATATAAACGTTCTAGCCTCGCTCTGGATGCTCAATTCTCGAGCTTTTCTAGACAGATTCTCGCCTGAGCTACGCGCAAATTTGTCACGGTCGCCCGGATTTGCGTGCGTCCCACTGTGACCGTATAAAAAGGCCTGGCGATCGGTGGCCGACCATCAGTTTTTGACCAGCCTCCGAAGGGACAACATGGACCCAATCGCTCTGCATCATGCTATTGCACCCTATTTATATGACGTTCAGTAGGCGTAGCTTATGCGCCCTATTTATGCACCCTATTTATATGACATTCAGTACGTGTAGCTTTAATAGGATTAGGCGAAGGTAGGTCGCAACTTAAGTGATGGTCGATCTTTATTGGTTGAAGTAGGTCGCACCTTAATCCTCTTTAGAATCCAATCGTGGGAAGAATAGGGAGCGTATGGGTCTAGGGAAGGTCTGGGACAGGTTGCGTGGAGCGAGGCTTGATCGCAAAAGAGTGAAGCTAGATCACACGGATCGAGTGAGTGTCGAGGACGGGCCGAGCAGCACAACCATGCGCGCAATCAGTTCTCGCTCGAGAAGACTGAGCATCGCTCATCCCCGTTCTAGCCTCGATTGTCTCTCGACCAATGCATCCTTTCCTCGACCTTGTTCGCTCTTTCGACGCTTTCTGTGCGACTTTTAGGTCGCTCAGTTTTTTGACATGTCAAAAAACCGAGCTACGATCTCTTTGTCAGGGAGACCATTCCTCGACCATGTGCAACCACGGAAGACCAAGGCGTGACCAACCCTCGGTCAACCGTCGACTGCATACGACCTGTGGCGACCAAGCCACGCTCTGAGATTGCAGCGCATCAGTGAAATGACCCCCTTAGGCAGCAAAAAAAAAAACACCCAGTTCTCAAAGTTGATGTGTTGGAAGCTGGAAAAATGGGCAAGCATAAGGATCTGAGCAACTCTGACAAGGACCAAATAGTGATGGCTAGACTGGGTCTGAGCATCTCCAAAATGACACATTTTGTGGGGTGTTCCCTGTATGCAGTGGTTAGTACCTACCAGAAGTGGTCCAAGGAAGGACAACCGGTGAATTAGCGACAGGGTCATGGGTGTCACATGGGGCATGAAGGCTAGCCCATATGGTCCAATCCCACAGAAGAGCTACTGTAGCACAAACTGCTGAAAAAGTTAAGGCTGGCTAAAACAGAAAGGTGTTACGTTCTGCTGAAAAATAGTACACCATTAGGCCTATAATTATCATTTGGATTAACGATTTGATTTGGATGTTTTACATTTTGAATAGAGAAATGGAAAATCGGGAAAAAATTCCCCAGTGAAATCAAAAACTAAATCTGATCAGTCTTCATTATACCAGTATGAATCATTGTTCTCATTTCCTTTTAAGTCAAGCCAAGTCAAAACCACACCAGAAACATCTGTACAAATAGGAACACCACTGACATGCTATCTAAAACACGTACTGAAATATCAGAATGTCAACAGCAGTATGTCATGAGTCATTAAAAATGCAAAACTTATATAATACGTGCAGTGTAGGTGTTGCAATAAAACTACCGATAAGTAAATGTGTGTGCCACTCTGGTGTGCAGTAAAATATGCAATTCTTGTAATAAATAATCAGCTTGAGTTCCTACAGTCTGTCATTCAACATAGTCAAATACATAACCTGCTATATTGCCCATGTCTGTCAAGCCTAGTCAATACCCCAAAAGTAAATACCAAAGTATGACCAACAAGCAAAAGTAAACAAAAAGTCTCTTGCTCATTTTCCTCCTAGCAAAACATGTCAGCTTGAAACAAATCCAGCTGTCTGACAGTTCTATGGCCGTGTGATCATTTTACTGAAGATAGTGTCTTTTGAATGGCAAGGCCCCTAACACATTCAAGGCTTCCCTTTGAAAGGTTTCAAAGTGGTCTCACGTTGCCATCACAAATTCCCGCAGTGAAGACAGGAAGAATGCTGCTGTAAACAAAACAAATGTCAGTAATCTGTAATTGAAGATTTGTAGCCTAGAACCAGTTAAGTATGCCATGAATACTACATTCACAATGTCTGGAGTGGCATTGAGTGGATAAGCATCAGTCTCTGTTTCCTGTTTCTCATCCACATCATTAGATATATTATGTAAGGCCTCACTAATTTGTGCATAATGTCTCCAGAGTGTCTTGGCTGACTTGGCTCAAGTGCTCCACTGAGGAATTGATTGTGAATTTGTGCTATGCCAGATAGTGGATGTAGGCTGTTCTCACTATCCCAGGATACGTGTGATGTTTGTGTTAGTATTGGAAAACCGATTGGATTTTGCTGTGGCTGATGAAGAATGAGGCATATGATGAGACATCTAATTTTAGAAAATCTCATCTCATCTCATCTCATTATCTCTAGCCGCTTTATCCTGTTCTACAGGGTCGCAGGCAAGCTGGAGCCTATCCCAGCTGACTACGGGCGAAAGGCGGGGTACACCCTGGACAAGTTGCCAGGTCATCACAGGGCTGACACATAGACACAGACAACCATTCACACTCACATTCACACCTACAGTCAATTTAGAGTCACCAGTTAACCTAACCTGCATGTCTTTGGACTGTGGGGGAAACCGGAGCACCCGGAGGAAACCCACGCGGACACGGGGAGAACATGCAAACTCCACACAGAAAGGCCCTCGCCGGCCACGGGGCTCGAACCCGGACCTTCTTGCTGTGAGGCGACAGCGCTAACCACTACACCACCGTGCCGCCCATTTTAGAAAATACATTTCACTAATATTATGTGGAAATGTTTTATTTACGTTTGTATTTATTTACCCTTTAACTTTTTAACCTTGTCTTGGTATCTGCTAGGATCAGGCTGGTAGTACCCGAGTCCGACTCATGCCCTAATTTTAAGGACTCATGACTTGAGCACTGATGACTCGGACTTGGACTCAGACTCATGCATTAACTGCATTCGGACTCGTAAATTGGATACAAGGACTCCGATTTTTTCTTTATTTTTTATAACATGCCATAATATTTTGGCATAAGATATTTATGTACTATATCTACATTAATTTTTATGCTAATTTTGTGCAAGAGAATCCACGTTCACTTTTTCATCCGTCATGTTCAGGAACAAACTAACATTAATGGCACAAAAATGCCTGGAGAGAACACCCCTAGGATTGTCCACTTTGCTTATACAAAACTTCTCGTGCAGTGGGAAAAAATGCACTGCTACGGTATGTGTTCCACATGTAGAACTATTGAGGAGATGATGGGGACAACCTCGAACTTCAATCGTCATTTGGCAAGACTCCACCCAGAGAAGTAAGTGACATGCTATGTTCATTGCTCTGTTGATAGCAGGGTTTGCTTGCTGACCGATGAACTAGCTAGTGTTAACCCTCTCTCATGTTATTTGCCCTGTTGATAGTGGGTGGGGCTTGCTGAGTAATGAACAAGCTTTTTATTTGTAGCCTATTAACTAAAATGGGGCAGTCAAGCAACAACATTAGTCCAACATAGCAGCAGAGACAGTTCCACATAAAGGTAGCAACAGCCACTGCCAAATGGTGCAGTTGGAGTCTTGTTCGCAGACTCGACTCGGACTCGACTTGGACTCAACTTGAAATTTTCTTTAATAACTTGGACTTGGGGCGGCACGGTGGTGTAGTGGTTAGCTCTGTTGCCTCACAGCAAGAAGGTCCGGGTTCGAGCCCCGTGGCCGGCGAGGGCCTTTCTGTGCGGAGTTTCCTCCGGGTGCTCCGGTTTCCCCCACAGTCCAAAGACATGCAGGTTAGGTTAACTGGTGACTCTAAATTGACCATAGGTGTGAATGTGAGTGTGAATGGTTGTCTGTGTCTATGTGTCAGCCCTGTGATGACCTGGCGACTTGTCCAGGGTGTACCCCGCCTTTCGCCCGTAGTCAGCTGGGATAGGCTCCAGCTTGCCTGCGACCCTGTAGAACAGGATAAAGCGGCTAGAGATAATGAGATGAGACTTGGACTTGAACACTGGGGGCTCGAGACTGGACTCTGTCTCGAGGTTTAGTGACTCAACTACAACACTGGCTAGGATCATATAATTAAGGGCACAGTTTCACAAACGCAGATGTAAAAATGGTCTGTCTAACGATGTTTAAATTGCTATCTTGCTAAGTGTGCTTTCATCATAGAGTAAATGTCATGCTTTAAACTGGCATGTAAATTTTATAACACAATGAAATAGATATAAGCCTAATAGATTCAGTTTGTAAACTGAATAAATGCTATCTGTCAGATTATCCATGATGGACATGCACATTCCTTTACTGTACATCTGGGAACAGACAAACATGTAATGTTTAAATACTCAGCAACTAAATGTAAAAATTATGCAACAAAATATGTATATTCTGTTTCATGTCCTGTTCTTCTATCTGTTTTCAGTCACTAACCCTCCAACACTGTGCTTTTTGGAACACTGCTTAGATATGAAACTGTACACATTATACATTACATTGGATATATATACTGTAGATAGCAGATTGTTCAAATACTCTGTAAGCACGACAGACAAACAGTTGTTTCTCTAGTTGTTTGTGGATTGCTGTTAAAAATATGTCAGCCTGTGCTATTAAGAGTAAATAAGTGTTCTGTTGAAAAAACGGCTTGTGGAAATTCTTAAACCATTTGATATGTCTACAAGGGCACAAATAATCCAAAATGTTATATTTTCTATTTTGCTTTCTCCTCAACTGAGTAAAGAAAGCTATCATTAGCTGGCTAGCTAGCTTTGTCAATTGCTGTTTATTATACATGTTTCTATTTTGTTACCGTAGCTGTCTGGCAAAGTACCATTTACAATTTATCCTGAGCATTTGATTGTCAAACTCAGTTTCTGCCTGTGTCCATCCATCCATCCATCCATCCATCCATTATCTGTAATGGCTTATCCTGTGCAGGGTCCTGTGCAGCTGACTATGGGTGAGAGGCGGGGTACACCCTGGACAAGTCACCAGGTAATCACAGGGCTGACACATAGAGACAAACAACCATTCACACTCACATTCACACCTACGGTCAATTTAGAGCCACCAATTAGCCTAACCTGCATGTCTTTGGACTGTGGAGGAAACTGGAGCACCCGGAGGAAACCCACGCAGACACGGGGAGAACATGCAAACTCCACACAGAAAGGCCCCCATCAGCCACTGGGCTCAAACCCAGGACCTTCTTGCTGTGAGGCAACAATGCGAACCACTACACCACCATCTGCCTGGGTCACATCAACATTTTTGTGAGACAATAAAGGGCCATAATGTAAAGCTATAGAGATCTTGCAGTCACGTGACCGGAAAGTACACAACCACCATTGTGTCGGTCAAAAACACCGCTGAATATTGCTGCACTCGTGTACAGAATGGATCAATTTCAACCGACGGACTACACGGCTCATTTTTCTAATGAACAGATAACTAGATATATGTCTAAAATAAACGATTACAGATTTGTGACCCTTATGGCTTTCCGGACAGAGTTTTCACGACCGGATTTTGAACTGCCAGCAGAATACCCGGACGTGTATGATTACCTCATCAACTTTCTCTCGCTGTTCAGTGGTGAAGCACTGCGTGCTTATAAATCTCTGGACAGTTTTCTTTACAGAAATTCAGGATTTGTCAGCGACTCAGATGTGGCATCTTGTAAACAAGAAAATGATCCTCACTGGATGGGTAAGTCACTTAAGTATTGAGTACTATAGCACTGACCAGCCGATTATAGAATAAGGTAATTCCAAATCGTCCGTGTTGTTTACATGGATCTGGCGTTGGAGAGGTAGAGGCTTGGCAGTGGAGATTTGAGTAGCTGTTTTCTGAGCTTAGTCAACAGGCCGGCTCTGCCTGCAGCCTCGCTTTTGCTTCGGCTCCCGGCACCGCCTCCTTCGCTTTGCTTCCTATAACAATCCACGGAGACCCCGCTGGTCTCTCAATCTGGTCTCGTCCGGAATGTTTTTTTTTTTTTTTCTCGTCCGGAATGTTGTGCATGCGATGGAAATCGCTACAAACCGTCATTTTCTGCTGGAAACCAATGTCCAGTAAGTCCATACGGTTGTAGTGGATATTGAAGTCCGGTACAGACGAACAACATGCAAAAATACACACAAAAAGCATAAAAACCATGCACAGGTAGGGAGAGCTTGTAGCCGCAGCCGTTGTAGTAGAATTGTATATAGTAGGGTTTTCCAGAAGAAAAGGTAGAAGTAAAAGCAGAAGTAGAACTAGAAGTAGAAGGCGGAATATGGCGTTTGACCGACACGATGGCGTCTGTCACAATCTGGATCGGCTGTGACGTCACATGCAAGTGCTCCATTCTTTTGTTTTCCTTTGGCAAGGCCATTCAAAACACATTATTGATTTGATTGCCTAACATCAATAACCTACTGTAAGCAGGGTTGTGTGGGGCAAATGAAATAGGACAGAAGGTTGTGTTTGGGCTGCAGACCTTTTGACACCCAGTTTGACACTCTTAGAGCAGCACTTAGATATATTGGAAGCTTACATATATTTAATACAACCGGTACAGTATATGCTATTGGACATTAAACTTACATCTTACATTTAATACAAAGACTTCATACTGTAAAAGATCAAAAGATCAGGCTAGCTACGGTATTATCACACAACTAGCTAATGGCTTACCTGGACCTGTTTTCAAAGCTTGGGTGTTGAACTACAAAATGTTGATCTCTCCATGGGTTTTGGCTAATATAATTTGCAGATCATTATCATTCAAATTCTTTTGAAGCATTTCAATCTGAAGACTCTTGATAAATTGGGCCAGGGACACTCATCTGTCTCCACTGTCTGCTGACTAAGCATTTGGCCCTTGAAGTATAGAGTTTTGGCAGGAAACTGCTTTCTTTTCATTGCGTCTCAGAAATGAATTATTTAAAATTTGCACATACTGTCTTAATTGGCTTACAGTCTTCTGGCAGTAAATACATTATTCATTTTCCCTTTTATAATGATGACCATAGATAAATGTAGCAAAGCTGATTTTTTTTTTTAAACAGAAGTAAAAGTTAAAATACTATGTACACAAGTTCTGTAAGGAGAGTACATGTAGTGTTACTTGCTACCCCTGGACATATTTAGAAAATGCATTTCACATTTGCAGTTCTCTGACTTGTGGATAGATAGATAACTCAGAAGCTCTGAGGTATTGGATGGACAAGTAACTTTTACTTTATGTACATATTCAAAAGCTACACACACCTGTGACTTTAACAGGGACACCAGTATCCCCACTCCTATGTAATTATCCAAACATCCAATCATGTAGCAGCATTTTCATAATTGCTGCTATTATTATTATTATTATTATTATTATGTCAGAGAGGGATTGGAGGCAGATGCACGTACAGATATGTGGTGCTATATTAACAGCTACACACAAGCACATCCAGAACTTGGTTCAAGAACATGGTCAAGAGCAAAATCCAAAAATACAAAATACCAAGAACAAAGTAAAAACTAGATAGAACTCGACGCCAACGGCGTCGATGGGGATGCCTCCGCCTACACACCTACAGTACACGCCTTATTAAGTTGTGATTTGGGGATGGACATTTGACCTCACAGTAATCGTGACCTGGTGAAATTACTTGTATCAGCCTTGGAGACATTGTGTTCACAAGGTTTTTGGACAGACATTTGACCTCACAGTGACCTTGACCTTAGACCTTTTGATCTCAAAATCTAATCAGTTTATCTTTGTCCCCAAGTCCACAAATGGTGAAAGTTTGGTGAAATTCCTTTCATTCGCCTTGGAGATATTGTGTTCACAAGGTTTTTGGACAGACGTTTGACCTCACAGCGACCTTGACCTTAGACCTTTTGATCTCAAAATCTAATCAGTTTATGTTTATCCCAAAGCGCACAAATGGTGAAAGTTTGGTGAAATTCCTTTCATTCCTTGGATATATTGTGTTCACAAGGTTTTCGGACAGACATTTGACCTCACAGCGACCTTGACCTTAGACCGTTTGATCTCAAAATCTAATCAGTTCATGTTTGTCCCAAAGCGCACAAATGGTGAAAGTTTGGTGAAATTCCTTTCATTAGCCTTTGAGATATCGCGTTCACAAGGTTTCGGGACGGACGCACACGCACGCACGGACAGACACACAGACAGACGGACAACCTGAAAACATAATGCCTCCTGCACCTTATGGTGGCGGAGGCATAATGAGAAGATAAACCTAACAGTCTATGTCTTGGTTCCACGAAGCAATAGTTAACTATGTGTGAATGCAAAGTGCTTAAATAGTCTCTTCCTGTGATTGCGAGCAGGTATGCATAATCATGGGCATTGTAGTCTGTGGCATCCATGCCCACAGGCCATGGTGAACATTAGGAAACACAGTCCGGCAGCACATTCCGGAAGCATAGCTCAGAGTTGTATTTTGACAGCACAGTCCAGAAGCGTAGCTTGGAGGTGTATTCCAGCACCATGCAGTCTGACACCGATATGCAGGTCCCCCCCTCTAAGGCACAGCTTCCAAAGTTCCTACCTTGAACATGAGGGGGATAGCAGACCACTGGTGAGTACACCCTGCAAATTCAGCCATGGAAGTAACAGACATGACGAGGCCTGAAAGGCAGGGTGGGCAGTCGATTACATCCTTGCCAGTATTCAGAGTTGAGATGGGTCGGACCTCCGTCTCAAGCATCACCAGAGTAGGTGCACCTAGCAGCTCGGGCCATATTGTTGGGGGCTGCCGTATCAGGCTTTGGTGTGGGTGTGGCATCAGGGGCCATCACATCAGCTTCTGGCATGGGCATGACATCAGGGGCCATCACATCAGCCTCTGGTGTGGGCATGACATTTGGCATAGTGTTTGCACTGGTCACCTCCACCCCCCAAAAAAAATAATAATTTTGGGAGCCGCTCTATGAACTGGCTCAGTACGACACTGATCTGGTCAATGTCCCGCTGCTCCTCGCAGAGCTACCTTTACTGAACCAGGAAGCACCTACAGAAATCTGTTGTATTCACTTGTGCTGGTGATGTATTCTGTCAGAGAGGTGCTCGAGGCACAGTCGCTACCAGTGGCGGCTGGTAGTCTTTCAAACAGGGGAGGCTGGTCGGTTACAATATTTCCAGATTTTAAAAGAAAAAACACATCAATTTTGCCCATACTCTTGCCTCTGATCTGGCTGATTGTTGGCAGGTCACAAACTGTGAAATAACAGGTTCTTTTGGCCCATTAGCCTACTGTCCAATATACATGATGGTGGTGTTGGGGGGGGGTATATTTTAACATTTTATATTTTAAAATTGTGGCATGTTGTTTAAAAATTGACCTCGGCTGTGTTTTTGTTTAAAAATGTTTTCCAAATTGTAGCGGTGTTTAATTCATATCCAGAAAAACATATATTCCAATATAATATACTCAGCATGAACATTTTAAATAGATTCTATATTTTTGGTCCATCCATGACATATTACTAAAGTAGCCTATTTACTGTTGTTGATGTGGGTCACTTGCTGTTAGCCAATTCACTTTCTCGTACCAGGAGAGCTGAAAGGAACGAGTATTATTCCCTACCTTTTTCACCAAGTCAATTTGAGGCGTTGGTCTACCCTGCTCTTTAATTTTAATTTTTTCCTCAAAAGGAAGACTGGAAAATGGCTTCGCCAAAATTAAATCAGCAATGCTTGGCATCCATGTGCAGCTTTCTTGCTAGCTGACTAGCCCCCTCAAGTTCAAGTTCAGTCACTCAAATAAACAAAATTTCTGGAACTAAGATAGCAAACTTGACAACACTATATTTACACTTTATTTACAATGAAAATATATACAAACTAAAAAAGCTGGTAGAAACCGTATGTAATGAATGAAATCGAAATGTAAGCTGATCTCTTACAATACACCACAGCACTTGCGAATCCGCATGGGACTGAACTGATGTTGCCAGATACTGCTGACGTTATCCAGCCCAAAATATGTTCAAAACCCGCCAAAATGCACTTAAAACCGTCCAATTGGGAGGGAAACCCCCAATCTGGCAACACTGTCCGCTGCCTGTCTATAGTTGAAACGAGCTGTCAATCAAAGAAAATATCCGGCCGCTTTCACCAATCACCAGTCTCCTCGCGGAAACTGCCATGTCCCTCCCATGTGAGGCTCGGAGTCCGTGGGCGGGTGTTTTCGCAGTACTTGTCCAATAACCGTCTTGCATTTTGAGATTGAAAAGCGCATAGCTCCCAAATGCCATTGAAGTCCATTGAGGCTGGGAGTCCGTGAGACTCCGTGGGCGGGCATTTTCGCAGTATTTGTCCAATAATCGTCTTGCATTTTGAGATTGACAAGCACATAGCTCCCAATCCACTGAGGCTGGGCTGCATCGCGCTGTCACGAGGGGGAAAAACTCATGCACACATTACGCGAACGGGGGAAAGTTATAACGGAATGATTTCGCACTGTAGTTGGGTTGAGCACATATATTTCTATGATTCTGGATCTGAAATAGCAATGTTATAAGGTCGGCTATAACATAAGCCTAGCACAATTCATCCTACACGATGTTCGTCATTTTTAGAGGAGGCTGAGCCTCCCTCGTTGTCTTAGAGCAATCGCCCGTGGTCGCTACATGCCCCAATACACAATCCTCCACAGTCTTCTTTTCCTACAAGTTATGACACAAAAAAAATCCCAAAACTGGGGGTTTCCCTGTTAGAAGTTATGTATTTCATAAACTGCTAGCTCCATGGCCAGTCTACCAACCTTTTTTTTAATCATGAATCAATAAAGGTTACTTGGCCCAACATGTTATTCAATTCAAGTCGATAATATTGATCCAAACGGTCGACTTTTTTTCAACTAAGAAGAAAACTTCCAGTCTACTCCACCAGCACTGCCATTTTGGAAATCACATGATGCACTGCTGCACACTGATTGGTTGAAAAGTGAGTGACATTGAATTTGTCTGCTAGAAACCATGCAACCATGTTTTAAATGTGAACTGTCAAAATGAGTAACAAAAACAGGACTAAAGGCTCACAACACACCATGTTATTGTATGGAAGACTTGGAAATCAAACAAGTAGTTCACAAAGTCTAAATTTATGATACACTATGTGGCTTCAAATCATTATTCTCAAGTTTATTTTGGTGCGCTGATTGGGGGATACTGATAGGTAAAACAGCACAGCACGTAAGGTTCACGAACACTGTTCGAGCTTTGGCCAGTCTGGTAGCATCCCCCAGCATTAGATATGTTGGTGTTAGTATGGTTAGTATGGATATTTGCTTAGCATGATACTATTCTGAGTTGTGTGCAATACTCGTGTAAACCTTAACTTGCAACATGAAAAAAAATGGGAACAGGTCTCATGGCTAACAGGAAAACAATGTCTCAGGCTACCATGCAAATAAATAAATTCATCTCATGCCAAAATGTGGGGGAATGTCAGTCTTTGTTTATCTCTTTTTTTAATCTCCTTTTTAATCCGTTTTTATTCAGTCTTTGTTAATCTCTCTTTGTTAAATGTCAAATAAGCCTTGAAAACTTGCAACTTTGCAAACTTATCTCAGCTAGCTTGTAATAAATTACACTGCCTAGTGTATATGTGCCCAAGGTATATGTGCAAAATGTGCCTATATCATGTCAATTAGACACATCGTCCACATTCAGATGCTTAGCAAAGAATGTATATGGCCTGAAAATGCAAACACGTTATTTCAGCAAGACTAAAACTTTATTATTTTTGTTGTTAGTGGTAATTTCCGATATCACAATAAATAAACGCAGTCATATTTGTGTGAAATCCTGTAATATTACTCTATCTTGTTAGTCGACATGTTCCTTTTGTGGCTTCTGCTAGTTCCGTGCCCTTCACCTTTAAACAAATGTGTAGAGCAAGACCCATTTTTGAGTACAGACTCCAGTGCCTTCAACATACACACTGTCTTGAGAAAAATTCTGCCATAACATTGTACAATCCTGGGAGATGAGTTGCTCTCATTTAGAATAGATGTGGATGGGCCCACGTGAAAGGGTGGCATGGTGGTGTAGTGGTTAGCACTGTTGCCTCACAGCAAGAAGGTTCTGGGTTTGAGCCCAGTGGCCGACGAGGGCCTTTCTGTGTGGAGTTTGCATGTTCTTCCCGTGTCTGCATGGGTTTCCTCCGGGGGCTCCAGTTTCCCCCACAGTCCAAAGATATGCAGGTTAGGTTAATTGATGGCTCTAAATTGAGTGTGAATTGTTGTTTGTCTCTATTGGCCCTTTTCCACTACCCTTTTTCAGCTCACTTCAGCCCGACACAGCTCGTGTTTCGACTACCAAAGAACAGCACGACTCGGCTCGCTTCAGCCCTGCTTAGCCCCTAAAACTCGCACCGTTTTGGAGTAGGGCTGAAGCGAGCCAAACCGAGCCGAGTGAGGCTGGGGGCGTGAGCAGACACTCCCCTGTGCACTGATTGGTGAGGAGGAGTGTCCTCACATGCCCACACATGCCCCGCGAGCACGCTGGGATCTGTAAACACCGTAAACCCGGAAGAAGAATAATTACGAATTACGAGAATTTCTGAAGTCTTATGTGCCTCGCCTCATCTATACGCTCTTGCCAGTATCTGTTGGCGTTGTCGGTGACTACAAGCCACAGAACCAAGACCAGCAACACTAACGACTCCATGTCCTCCATGTTTATTGTTTACTATTCGGGGCGTGAGACTACCGCTTAAAAGATCACTGATGTCACTGTTTGCGCTGCTTAACGACATCACGTGATGTCCACCCACTGTCGCTAACTCCACCCAATGTGTCCACCCACTTCCAGCCAGCACGGTTCAGCGCGGTTGTAGTCGAAATGCAACTCCAACAGCCCCGCTCAGCTCGACTCAGCACGGCACGGCTCAGCCCGACTCAGCCGCATTTGTAGTGGAAAAGCGGCATATGTGTCAGCCCTGTGACTTGTCCAGGCTGTACCTTGCCTCTTGCCCATAGTCAGTTGGGATAGGCTCCAGCTTGCCCACGACCCTGCCCAGGATAAGCAGGGTTATGGATGGATGGATGGATGGATGGATGGATGGATGGATGGATGGATGGGCCCACAGGAGGAGATTGCATGGCAGAGCAATATTGGTGAACCAACAAGAAGAACAAATTTCCAGCTAGTTGCTGTTGTGTACCTTACACCAGAAAGCCATGGCACCACAGGGCTTCTAGAATTCTAGCAAGCCTAGGAGATTTGCTGATGTAGCTACCATCATCAGTACTAGCATACTGACAAGGTGAGGTGTAAACAGTTTGAAAACACTCTTGGTGCTAGGGAGAGTCTGAAGGGTAGGGTTTTGAATTGGAATGCCTATCCTTGAAAGAAGCATCTCTCTTCCAGAATAATGGAAATGTGAAAATAGGTTGCAACACTCTAGTAGCTTGGGGAATGAGGAACTGGGAGACAGGCTTCTGACAACACAACGTACATTTATTCTCAGGTTACTTTTGCTTTTTCAGTGACTTTATCTCAGCACGTGCATTCGCGTGCACACACACATGGTGCCAGGTTGCTCAGCTCTCTCTCTGGTTACCAGCTTCTGCCTGCAAGAATACAAGAGACACACATAAAATAAAATTGCCAGTAATTAGACACAGGTGAAACTCATCACATGTTACTTGTCAGTTCTACCTGTTGGTTCCCTGCCCACAACCTACAGTGGTGCTTGAAAGTTTGTGGACCCTTTAGAATTTTCTATATTTCTGCATAAATATGACCTAAAACCTCATTAGATTTTCCCACAAGTCCTAAAAGTAGATAAAGAGAACCCAGTTAAACAAATGAGGCAAAAATATTATACTTGGTCATTTATTTATTGAGGAAAATGATCCAATTTTACATATCTGTGAGTGGCAAAAGTATGTGAAACTTTAGGATTAGCAGTTAATTTGAAGGTGAAATTAGAGTCAGGTGTTTTCAATCAGTGGGATGACAATCAGGTGTGAGTAGGCACCATGTTTTATTTAAAGAACAGGGATCTATCAAAGTCTGATCTTCACAACACATGTTTGTGGAAGTGTATCGTGGCATGAACAAAGGAGATTTCTGTGGACCTCAGAAAAAGCGTTGTTGATGCTCATCAGGCTGGAAAAGGTTACAAAACCATCCCTAAAGAGTTTGGACTCCACCAATCCACAGTCAGACAGATTGTGTACAAATGGAGGAAATTCAAGACCATTGTTACCCTCCTCAGGAGTGGGCGACCAACAAAGATCACTCCAAGAGCAAGGCATGTAATAGTCAGTGAGGTCACAAAAGACCCCAGGGTAACTTCTAAGCACCTGAGGGCCTCTCTCACATTGGCTAATGTTAATGTTCATCAGGAGAACACTGAACAACAATGGTGTGCATGGCAGGGTTGCAAGGAGAAAGCCACTGCTTTCCAAAAAGAACATTACTGCTCGTCTGCAGTTTGCTAAAGATCACGTGGACAAGCCAGAAGGCTATTGGAAAAATGTTTTGTGGATGGATGAGACCAAAATAGAACTTTTTGGCTTAAATGAGAAGCATTATGTTTGGAGAAAGGAAAACACTGCATTCCAGCATAAGAACCTTATCCCATCTGTGAAACATGATGGTGGTAGTATCATGGTTTGGGCCTGTTTTGCTGCATCTGGGCCAGGATGGCTTGCCATCATTGATGGAACAATGAATTCTGAATTATACCAGTCAATTCTAAAAGAAAATGTCAGGAAATCTGTCCATGAACTGAATCTTAAGAGAAGGTGGGTCATGCAGCAAGACAACGACCCTAAGCACACAAGTCATTCTACCAAAGAATGGTTAAAGAAGAATAAAGTTAATGTTTTGGAATGGCCAAGTCAAAGTCCTGACCTTAATCCAATCGAAATGTTGTGGAAGGATCTGAAGCAAGCAGTTCATGTGAGGAAATCCACCAACATCCCAGAGTTGAAGCTGTTCTGTACGGAGGAATGGGCTAAAATTCCTCCAAGCCGGTGTGCAGCACTGATCAACAGTTACCAGAAACATTTAATTGCAGTTATTGCTGCACAAGGGGGTCACACCAGATACTGAAAGCAAAGGTTCACATACTTTTGCCACTCACAGATATGTAATATTGGATCATTTTCCTCAATAAATAAATGACCAAGTATAATATTTTTGTCTCATTTGTTTAACTGGGTTCTCTTTATCTACTTTTAGGACTTGTGTGAAAATCTGATGATGTTTTAGGTCATATTTATGCAGAAATATAGAAAATTCTAAAGGGTTCACAAACTTTCAAGCACCACTTTGGAGGAATTTTAGCTCATTCCTCCATACAGAACAGCTTCAACTCTGGGATGTTGGTGGGTTTCCTCACATGAACTGCTCGCTTCAGATCCTTCCACAACATTTCAATTGGATTAAGGTCAGGACTTTGACTTGGCCATTCCAAAACATTAACTTTATTCTTCTTTAACCATTCTTTGGTAGAACGACTTGTGTGCTTAGGGTCGTTGTCTTGCTGCATGACCCACACCCGCTGCCACATAGGTGTTTCAGAGGTCCACAACTATGAACAACTGTTGTATCTGTTGCAAAACTAAAAGGAAAGTATTCATGAACTGGTTTTACCCTCCCAGATCAGGAATTGAAAGGAGACCATCCTTTTTCTGAAAAATAAGTTGAAGAAAACACTTTATTTTGAACCATGAGATATATGTTTCCTTTGTTGAAAAGGGAATAAAGTTTCAGATACAGGGTAATACCTTTTTGTTGGGACCAATGGATTGATGAGGCATCGATCCCTAGAAAGTATGGCAGCAGAAGTGTTATATGTGTGTATTACGTCATTGTCATCAGAACTCACTGAACCGATGTAGTCATTGTCCAATGGCATTTTAGCTGTAAAAATGCCTCATTGCAACCCCCTATCTAAAGGTAGTTTGATGTAGGTGGACCCCCTCCAAGCAGTGGAACATGGAAATGAGGTGTGGCATTCTACACAATGACAGTCCATTTAGCCATGCTGGATTTTTGATGTCAAATTTTTCCTGCTCCTATCGAGGGCCTCTTTGGTGGCAGACCCAAAGAGTGACCACAGCAGAGAAGGCAGATTCCACAGGGATAATTTGGTTGCATAAACATAGTTTCTGAAATGCCAACCACGCATGACAGGGGGTATTAAACGAGTTACGAAAGAGTCACCCACTGGCCTGGCCCAGGTGTCTCAGTATCAGGAGTGATCTGTCAGTCAGTCCCCTTACTGAGGGATCAACAGCTTCAGACTGAAGGGACTATTCCAATGCTATCAGCAGAAAAGCTATCATATGACCAGTGTGTGAACATGGTCTTCACCTGTGCATCTGCACTCAGTACTCATATGGCAGTGCAAAAAAGTGTATTTTCTGTTGTTGGTTACAATGCATCATCCAGTCTTACTCAAACCACAGCTTGACTCAATATGACTGCCAGCAGTATTTTTAAAGACTGCCATAGACTTCGACAGTATAAAGTTATACAATATAAAAGCATAAAGTTGACATTGGTGGCTTAATTAGTAGGTAATTATTCGTCTAAAAGAGCCTCTCAGATGCCTCTTTAGACAAAAAATGCTCATGCTACTCTGAGAAGTGGATAGAAGGATGCCTGGATTTTAAGCTATAAGGAGGTTTCTGTTGAGAAGCCTCAGGCTTGTATGGTCTCAATTCCTGTATCATTGATTTCAGCTGAGCTATGCCTGCTGCCAAGTTCTTAATTCCTCTTGAGAGTAATTCAGGCTGTTTTCTAGGCTTCTTGTTGTGCTTGCTGGTCATTGCTGGGCCTGGGCCTTTGTGACCAGCAAGCTGTTTTGACTGAGGGATTTGGGCCAGATTCTACTCTGAGCCAGGATTCAAATCTGCCAGCCAAGTGCATCATGTCAACATTGGCATCACCATGAATTCAATGCAGGGAATGTGCAAGTCAGACACAGTGTCCTTGAGATGATCAAGTCCAAGGCAGGGAGTACATGCTGGTGCCAATCATTGCCTTCCAAGAGATTTATACACTGACTACAGACACACAAGTCTTTTAGCATGGTTATTTATGGCTACTCAATCAGTATATCATGAACTATGGGAGGGATCTCACCCAAGTGTAAAGAAAAAAATGTACATTATGTGGAGACAACATGTACTAAGCATTAGCAAGAGTCCAACGAATTTTAAAGGTTCAGCAACGGACAGTGCATTGTACGGTATGTCAAGAGAATACTACTCAATACTAATCCTTGCAGGCATCAACCTCTAACTTTATATTTACAAAATGCAGTTGGTCAGTAAAACTTGAAAATTGTTTCTTTGTACTTTTGTCTGTATAATAAAGGTTTAATAAATAAAGGTTTGTGTGAATCAACAAATCACAGATTTTTTTTTGTTTTTCTTGCATTTTGGAAAATATACAAACTTTTCTGGAAATGGAGGGAGTACGGTATGTTTGTGTGTGTGTGTGTGTGTGTGTGTGTGTGTGTGTGTGTGTGTTCACATATGCATATATACGTACATACATACAGTTAGGTCCATAAATATTTGGACAGAGGCAACATTTTTCTAATGTTGGTTCTGTACATTACCACAATGAATTGTGAACAAAACAATTCAGATGCAGTTGAAGTTCAGACTTTCAGCTTTAATTCAGTGGGTTGAACAAAATGATTGCATACAAATGTGAGGGGCGGCACGGTGGTGTAGTGGTTAGCGCTGTCGCCTCACAGCAAGAAGGTCCTGGGTTCGAGCCCCGGGGCCGGCGAGGGCCTTTCTGTGCGGAGTTTGCATGTTCTCCCCGTGTCCGCGTGGGTTTCCTCCGGGTGCTCCGGTTTCCCCCACAGTCCAAAGACATGCAGGTTAGGTTAACTGCTGACTCTAAATTGACCGTAGGTGTGAATGTGAGTGTGAATGGTTGTCTGTGTCTATGTGTCAGCCCTGTGATGACCTGGCGACTTGTCCAGGGTGTACCCCGCCTTTCGCCCGTAGTCAGCTGGGATAGGCTCCAGCTTGCCTGCGACCCTGTAGAAGGATAAAGCGGCTAGAGATAATGAGATGAGATGAGATGACAAATGTGAGGAACGAAAGCATTTTTTAAACACAATCCCTTCATTTCAGGGGCTCAAAAGTAATTGGACAAATTAAATAATTGTAAATAAAATGTTCATTTCTAATACTTGGTTGAAAACCCTTTGTTGGCAATGACTGCCTGAAGTCTTGAACTCATGGACATCACCAGACGCTGTGTTTCCTCCTTTTTAATGCTCTGCCAGGCCTTTACTGCAGCGGTTTTCAGTTGCTGTCTGTTTGTGGGCCTTTCTGTCTGAAGTTTAGTCTTTAACAAGTGAAATGCATGCTCAATTGGGTTGAGATCAGGTGACTGACTTGGCAATTCAAGAATATTCCACTTCTTTGCTTTAATAAACTCCTGGGTTGCTTTGGTTTTATGTTTTGGGTCATTGTCCATCTGTATTATGAAACGCCGACCAATCAGTTTGGCTGGATTTGAGCACACAGTATGTCTCTGAATACCTCAGAATTCATCCGGCTGCTTCTGTCCTGTGTCACATCATCAATAAACACTAGTGACCCAGTGCCACTGGCAGCCATGCATGCCCAAGCCATCACACTGCCTCCACCGTGTTTTACAGATGATGTGGTATGCTTTGGATCATGAGCTGTACCACACCTTCGCCATACTTTTTTCTTGCCATCATTCTGGTAGAGGTTGATCTTGGTTTCATCTGTCCAAAGAATGTTCTTGCAGAACTGTGCTGGCTTTTTTAGATGTTTTTTAGCAAAGTCCAATCTAGCCTTTTTATTCTTGAGGCTTATGAGTGTCTTGCACCATGCAGTGAACCCTCTGTATTTACTTTCATGCAGTCTTCTCTTTATGGTAGATTTGGATATTGATACGCCTACCTCCTGGAGAGTGTTGTTCACTTGGTTGGCTGTTGTGAAGGGGTTTCTCTTCACCATGGAAATTATTCTGCGATCATCCACCACTTTTGTCTTCTGTGGGCATCCAGGTCTTTTTGCATTGATGAGTTCACCAGTGCTTTCTTTCTTTCTCAGGATGTACCAAACTGTAGATTTTGCCACTCCTAATATTGTAGCAATTTCTCGGATGGTTTTTTTTTTTTCTGTTTTTGCAGCTTAAGGATGGCTTGTTTCACCTGCATGGAGAGCTCCTTTAACTGCATGTTTTCTTCACAGCAAAATCTTCCAAATGCAAGCACCACACCTCAAATCAACTCCAGGCCTTTTATCTGCTTAATTGAGAATGACATAACGAAGGAATTGCCCACACCTGCCCATGAAATAGCCTTTGAGTCAATTGTCCAATTACTTTTGGTCCCTTTAAAAACAGGGTGGCACATGTTAAGGAGCTGAAACTCCTAAACCCTTCATCCAATTTTAATGTGGATACCCTCAAATGAAAGCTGAAAGTCTGGACTTTATGTCCATGTCCATTATATACCTATAACTTGAATATGTTTCAGTAAACAGGTAAAAAAACAAAATTTGTGTCAGTGTCCAAATATATATGGACCTAACTGTACATACATACATACATACATACATATACACACACTATCCATATTCACTGGATATGAGCAATCGCGTGCTCTGATTGGGTACTCTACTACTAGGCTATCAGCTCATATAAAGTAAGTACAGAAAAACAAAATGACAGAGCATTTTGCTCAACCAACCGAGAATGAAATAAAAACTCTACTTGAAAAGAAAACACCAAAAAATACAAAAAAGCAACAAAATATGGAAGAAAAGTATTTGATGGTAAGAACGTCTCTTTTCTTATTTTTCAAGAATTATTATTATAGCATTTTTCACAAATTGCTACTGTCATTTTGCTAGTTTGTTTACATTCTAAGCGGAAATAATTTTGTTGGATGTTTTGTATAAAGTTTTTATTTAGTGAATTTGCAAAAAGTAAAAATGCCCTGTTTCTCAAAATCCAGTGAATGTCAATATAATAAAACAACTATTCCTGTCAGTCTCATCATACATAGCTTACGTCCAACTCGGCGCTACACTTCTCATCAACTATCAGCTGATGTACGACTTGATTTCATGGAATAACTATATATATATATATATATATATATATATATATATATATATATATATATATATGGGTCCGTCTCAGAAACCGGTCTCTCATTTGGGACGTTATAGTCAAAAAATAAATTTTCTAATTTTACTTTTTTTTTTTTTTGCATTTACCTAACACTCAATGTTTCTTTTGCCATGTTTAATAAGAATAAAGATAGTATCTTGCGTTATCTGGCCTCCACTGTGGAAAATATTTTTGATTACAATTCAAATGCTTTTGGAAAATTGATTTACATATAAAATAACTACATCATGAAGAATTAAAGCCCCTCCTTCACAGATGAGTGAAAATATTGAATAAATTTCCTCTTTTTGATTGCTTGGGCTAAAAATGCCAAGTTATGATGACTGAGTTGATTATTCACTTAAATATGAATAATATGATACATTTTGGGTATTTGATATGGCAAAATAGGACAATAGGACACAATGGAAAAATCAAGAACACACCGGAAAGATGAGAACAGCGGCGGTGGTAAAAGAACAGCGACTGTACCGGCTGAAGGTCGCGCGGGTCTCTGCTGCGGCGCGTGAGCAACGGGACATCACTACCGCACCGGACGGAGCGGGGGCAGGGCAAAATGACTGGCCGTAGATTCTATCAAAAGTTCGATCTAAATTGACCATGGTTGCAAAATATTGGTCAAAAATATGCAAACACTACGAAATATGAAAGTAAGATGAAAAAGAAACATTCTATTGCCTTATACTGCAAGACTAAAACAAAATAAAACTGTCAAAACTCACCTTTTCAGTGATAACATCTGAACAGATCACTCGCGTAACAGAAAGACCGCAAATGGAAGCGCGATCAACTTCTAACTGTTGGAGTGGAAAATTCCATTCTACACATGCAAATTGTTAATGTGTGTCCTTCCCCGCACACAAATAACACGCTACGGTAAAAAATAGACCACGACTCATTTTATAGCTCAGAAATTCATACAAGACCAGCTACCATCGTAACATATTCTGTAAGAAACATATTCTATACCTAACTTTCAGCTTTCGTTTTAAAAAACAAAATCGCAGATTTATAACTAAATTTTTATATGGCGTAGTGATTTTAAGTTACTACTTTTGGTGAGGTAGTGACCTTGACCCTGAGGCTTTCCGTTTAGATCCAAACACACGATCGTATTGGTTTTGGGTCTGCGGAAAATGGAGTTACAACGGTGATCAAATATTTTGCATGATGTTTTATTACGGTTATGATTATTCTGTGAGCGCGCCAATCCTTAGGTGTATAAAGTTACAACTTAAACTACAATTAGTGATAACTGTAGACTTTTCAGTGGACTACAACCTTTTTAAGGGAATGCGATGTAGTCAACTATTTATCATGTCCCAGATCAAGCTGCCATTTTTCCACAAATTTGCAGATTTTTTGCCAAATTCTGAAGAGTATTCACATCAAAGATTTAGTTTTATCTGTATTATTTCTTTCATCATTTTATTTCAAATTAAAACCAACATCACCATTCAAAACCGTATAGTTTATTGACTGTGAGTATATTTAGTGGGGTACCCCCAAAGTACCCAGTTTCTGAGACAGTATATATATATAAAACATTCACTCCAATGACATCACTCCCAGTGTTTTCCCATTGACTAGATACATGTTGTCAAAGTGGCGATCCGGTTCAAAATTAAAATTCTTTTGATTAACTTGCAGGGGGTTTTGAATATTTATTTATTTATTTATTTATTTATGTGGATGTGTCCATATACAACCCCGATTCTAAAAATGTTGGGACAAAGTACAAATTGTAAATAAAAACGGAATGCAATAATTTACAAATCTCAAAAACTGATATTGTATTCACAATAGAACATAGACAACATATCAAATGTTGAAAGTGAGACATTTTGAAATTTCATGCCAAATATTGGCTCATTTGAAATTTCATGACAGCAACACATCTCAAAAAAGTTGGGACGGGGCAATAAGAGGCTGGAAAAGTTAAAGGTACAAAAAAAGGAACAGCTGGAGGACCAAACTGCAACTCATTAGGTCAATTGGCAATAGGTCATTAACATGACTGGGTATAACAAGAGCATCTTGGAGTGGCAGCGGCTCTCAGAAGTAAAGATGGGAAGAGGATCACCAATCCCCCTAATTCTGCGCCGACAAATAGTGGAGCAATATCAGAAAGGAGTTCGACAGTGTAAAATTGCAAAGAATTTGAACATATCATCATCTACAGTGCATAATATCATCAAAAGATTCAGAGAATCTGGAAGAATCTCTGTGCATAAGGGTCAAGGCCGGAAAACCATACTGGGTGCCCGTGATCTTCGGGCCCTTAGACGGCACTGCATCACATACAGGCATGCTTCTGTATTGGAAATCACAAAATGGGCTCAGCAATATTTCCAGAGAACATGATCCAGAAGCACAGATGTCTTCTCTGGGCCAAGGCTCATTTAAAATGGACTGTGGCAAAGTGGAAAACTGTTCTGTGGTCAGAGTAATCAAAATTTGAAGTTCTTTATGGAAATCAGGGACGCCGTGTCATTCGGACTAAAGAGGAGAAGGACGACCCAAGTTGTTATCAGCACTCAGTTCAGAAGCCTGCATCTCTGATGGTATGGGGTTGCATTAGTGTGTGTGGCATGGGCAGCTTACACATCTGGAAAGACACCATCAATGCTGAAAGGTATATCCAGGTTCTAGAGCAACATATGCTCCCATCCAGACGACGTCTCTTTCAGGGAAGACCTTGCATTTTCCAACATGACAATGCCAAACCACATACTGCATCAATTACAGCATCATGGCTGTGTAAAAGAAGGGTCCGGGTACTGAACTGGCCAGCCTGCAGTCCAGATCTTTCACCCATAGAAAACATTTGGCGCATCATAAAACGGAAGATACAACAAAAAAGACCTAAGACAGTTGAGCAACTAGAATCCTACATTAGACAAGAATGGGTTAACATTCCTATCCCTAAACTTGAGCAACTTGTCTCCTCAGTCCCCAGACGTTTACAGACTGTTGTAAAGAGAAAGGGGGATGTCTCACAGTGATAAACATGGCCTTGTCCCAACTTTTTTGAGATGTGTTGTTGTCATGAAATTTAAATCACCTAATTTTTCTCTTTAAATGATACATTTTCTCAGTTTAAACATTTGATATGTCATCTATGTTCTATTCTGAATAAAATATGGAATTTTGAAACTTCCACATCATTGCATTCCGTTTTTATTTACAATTTGTACTTTGTCCCAACTTTTTTGGAATCAGGGTTGTAATATAAAGAATATTACATGGTTGTGCAAAAATATAAAGTTTATCTTCTCATATTGAAAAATATTTCACCAGTTTGCTTCGCTCACTCATTCACCACTCGAAGATAAACTTCATATCTTCACGCCAGCACGGTGGTGTAGTGGTTAGCGCTGTCGCCTCACAGCAAGAAGGTCTGGGTTCAAGCCCCGGAGCCCGTGAGGGCCTTTCTGTGTGGAGTTTGCATGTTCTTCCCGTGTCCGCGTGGGTTTCCTCCGGGTGCTCCGGTTTCCCCCACAGTCCAAAGACATGCAGGTTAGGTTAACTGGTGACTCTAAATTGACCGTAGGTGTGAATGTGAGTGTGAATGGTTGTCTGTGTCTATGTGTCAGCCCTGTGATGACCTGGCGACTTGTCCAGGGTGTACCCCGCCTTTTGCCCGTAGTCAGCTGGGATAGGCTCCAGCTTGCTTGCGACCCTGTAGAACAGGATAAAGCGGCTAGAGATAATGAGATGAGATCTTCATGCCACCGTGTAATATCCTCTCTCTCTCTCGTATATATACAGGGGGCTGCAAAAATAGGTATACAGTAATGGAAAGCAAAATGTTAGTATTAAATGAAACCTAGCATTTTGTAATACTGGAATAATCCTTACTGTATGCCTACTTTTGCAGCCCCCTGTGTGTGTGTGTGTGTGTGTGTGTGTGTGTGTGTGTGTGTACACACACGTCCATTTCAAACATGTATAGCAAACGTATGTATGTATTTAAAATCTTGTCTTCTTTAAAAAAAAAATGTTCATTCTAAACGTAGTGAACACTGCCCTCTGTTGGAAATTCAGCGACCTCAGCCTTTTGGCTCCTTTTAGGCACTGAAAGATTCCCCAACTTCACAGACTGATGAGTTAATTTATATCTTATTTCTACTATAGATTTTCAATCAAAATTTTTATGTTATTATGCCATGTAAAGATTTGCTATTTCTTCTTCCCACCTCCCCAGTTTATAACAGCAATTAACACTACATCCCACTATTATTATGTATGTTATGTTTACATTGCGGGCGGCATGGTGGTGTAGTGGTTAGCGCTGTCGCCTCACAGCAAGAAGGTCCGGGTTCGAGCCCCGTGGTCGGCGAGGGCCTTTCTGTGTGGAGTTTGCATGTTCTCCCCGTGTCCGCGTGGGTTTCCTCCGGGTGCTCCGGTTTCCCCCACAGTCCAAAGACATGCAGGTTAGGTTAACTGGTGACTCTAAATTGACCGTAGGTGTGAATGTGAGTGTGAATGGTTGTCTGTGTCTATGTGTCAGCCCTGTGATGACCTGGCGACTTGTCCAGGGTGTACCCTGCCTTTCGCCCGTAGTCAGCTGGGATAGGCTCCAGCTTGCCTGCAACCCTGTAGAACAGGATAAAGCGGCTAGAGATAATGAGATGAGATAATAATAATACAAAAAGATCTAAGGATAAAACTTTATTACTCATATTAAACCTGAATACATTTGCTGGGTAAAGTACTACGGTACTCTGGCTTGATCTTATGATCTTATACTGGGTTTATTAAGACAGCCATCTTTCCTTTAGGTACATATCGATTGCCCTTGTTGATTAATTTCTTGAAACTGTTGATGCATTTAAAGACTGATACACCTCACATACATGGAGCTGCAATTTATGTGTCCCTTTGCTTGTTTTACAGTACACAGTTAAAAGGTCTTTCCCCATAAATCTTTTCCCACATTAATGCTAATTTAATATATAATCTCTTTTTTCCAAGGTGGCTAAGTGTAAAATAAAAAAAATATTGAGAAATATGCTATCTATATGCTGTACTATGTTTTGTTTTGTTTTGTTTTTGTCACATTGTTTCGTACATTTAAATATCACAACACAGTGCACATTGTACATTTAACCCTAAATGAGAAAAAGTTGGGACAAAATGCAGTGAATTCTAAATTTACTTTGAGTTGTATTCCATTGCAGACAGTATGAACCCAAGATATTTTATGTTTTGTGTGGTCAACTTCATTTCATTTTTTAATATACATCCTTTGCAGTATTTCAGGCCTGTAGCACATAAAAATGTAAAACAATTAAATAATGATGCGATTTAAAACAGGTGATGTCAACAGGCCATTGTATTCCTGATTTGGTAGCAAATGAGTATCCAGGAAAGGCCAAGACTTTGAGGAGCAAAGATGGGCGGGGATTTCAAGTTTATCAACAAATTATTGAAGTATTTCAAAACAGTGTTCCTCAAAGACACACAGGAAGGGATTTGGATATTTCACCCTCTGTGGTGCATAATATCATAAAACAATTCAAGGAATCTGGAGGAAGTTTAGTGCACAAAGGGCAAGGGCGCAAGATTAAGCTGAACACCCATGATCTCCGATCCCTCTGACAGCACTGCATCAAGACTCATCATTCACTTATAGCTGATATAAACACATGGGCTTGGGATTACTTTGGAAAGCCTTTGTCAAGCACTAGAATATGATATTACATCCACAAATACCAGTTGAAACTTTGCTTTGCAAAAAGGAATTCTTATTTGGGCGGCACAGTGGTGTAGTGGTTAGCACGGTCACCTCACAGCAAGAAGGTTCTGGGTTCAAACCCAGCGGCTGGCAAGGGCCTTTCTGTGTGGAGTTTGCCTGTTCTCCCCGTGTCTGCGTGGGATTCCTCCGGGTGCTCCAGTTTCCCCCGCAGTCCAGAGACATGCAGTTGGGTTAATATGGGACGGCCTTGGGCTGAGGTGCCCTTGAGTGAGGCACCTAACTCCCATCTGCTCCCCGGGTGCTGTTAGCATGACTGCTCTGGGTATGTGTGTGCGCTCATTGCTCGCGTGTGTGTACGTGTGTGTTCACTGCTTCAGATGGGTTAAATGTAGAGAGGAAATTTCACAAGTGTGTGATGAATAAAGTTGTGCTTTCTTTCTTTTTCTTTATTTTTACTGTGTCCAGAAGCACTGTCAACTTCTCAAGGCTTGGAAGCATCTGGAGGCATGAGCCATCACACAGTGGAAATGTGTATTGTGATCAGACAAATTAGTATTGCAGGTCTTTTTTGGAAGAAATGGACACCGTGTGGCCTGGACCAAAGACAAAATAGACCATCCAGACTGTTACCAGCAACAAGTCCAAAAGCCAGGGTCTGTCATAGTATGGGGTTGTGTCAGTGACCTTGGCAAAGGCAACTTGCACTTCTGTGATGGCAGAAAAGTATACAAAGATTTTGGAGCAGCATATTCTGCCTTCAAGCTGACAGCTTTTCCAGGGACATTTCAACAAGACAATGCAAACCCACATGCTGCAGACATTACAAAGGCATGGCCATGGAAGAAGAGGGTGCATGTCCCCTCTGTCCCCAATAGAGAATGTGTGGCGAATTTTACATTACATTCCAGGCATTTAGCAGATGGTCTTATCCAGAGTGACATACAACAACAACACAGTGCTCCTGGAGCAGAGAAGGTTAAGGGCCTTGCTTAAGGGCCCAGCAGTGGCACCTTGTCAGTGCTGTGACTTGAACCTATGACCTTCAGATTAGTAACCCAGAGCCTTAACCATTGAGCCACCATTGTGAAAAAGAAAAATATGAAAACCATGACCCTGTACTGTTACACACTTTAAGACCTGTTTCATTCATTCATTCATTATCTCTAGCCGCTTTATCCTTCTACAGGGTTGCAGGCAAGCTGGAGCCTATCCCAGCTGACTACGGGCGAAAGGCGGGGTACACCCTGGACAAGTCGCCAGGTCTAAGACCTGTTTGCAAGAAGAATAAGAACTGAAATGCTTCATCACTTGGTGTATTCAGACCCTAATATCTTTTAATTGTTGTGAGAAGGAATGGCAACATTACAAAGTGTTAAATGCTTTACCGTCCTTTATTTTTTTTTAAGGTGTTGCAGGAATCAAAATTGTAATTTTTTTTTTAAATGAATGCGCTAAAACACCAAATAATGTGCTTCCCAACTTTTTCTGATTTGGGATTGCATAACCTAATAATTGGAATGAGTCTTTAATTAAATTTTTAGGTGGGTTATTTCAAATCAGATACAGTTTGTGCTGGAGTAAACTGTCTAATAAGCATGTTCAAATATTCTGTATCAGATGCACGTTATCACTGTAGTACAAAATCGAACGAAAACATTTGCTTCAACATTACCCGAGTTATAAACCTGCAGAAAAGTGCTGAGTGAAAACCGCCCTGTTATTAACCTCTGATATACCAGTTGTGATAAGATAAACTGAGGTAATCGATTATAAAAGTCAAGGTGAAGTGAAATATCATAAAGTGTCAGAAAGACTGGCAGCAGCACAAAGAACTAAGCACTTAGTGTACCAGAAGTCTTATAGCCATGTTGTTGACAATAAGTCTTTGGCTGTTTGCAGTTTCTCCAGCTCTCTTTGCTCCAGTCAAAGAACTCTGTACAACAGGAAAAAACAAGCTGCTACTCATCTCCTTTGACGGATTCAGATGGGATTATGACCGAGATGTGGACACACCAAATCTCGACAAGATGGCTCAAGATGGTGTAAAAGCTACTTATGTCACCCCACCCTTTATAACAATCACTAGCCCGAGTCACTTCACTCTGCTTACAGGTGAGTGAAAAAACAGAATAGCAGAGCAAGTAACATCATGAAAGGATGTACAGAATGGTGTGTGTGTGTGTGTGTGTGTGTGTGTGTGTGTGTGTGTGTGTGTGTGTGTGTGTGTTTATGCAACTCTCAAGCTATTCAATTTAAATTTTAAAGAAAAAGTTAAAGAAAAGCTTTACTTTTATTTTTCTGTTTAAAGGACTGTATGCACTCCCTGAACCGTAAACCTTCTGCAAAACCAACACTTGGATGACCATTAAAATTTTCGTTCAGTTTTATGTGCTGAAAAACATGCCATTTTGTTTTGTACATTATGTAAGCTGACGCCATCAGAAAATAAAAGGTACTGCCTCCTTGTTTAAAGTGTGAAGTTTCTTTAATTGCCACAGTATTTTAAAAAAAAATACACTAATTTGGCAGTTTATTACCTTTATATACTACTTGTACTTTTCATACAAGCTACATCGGGGACATGGAGAGCCAAAACCGTGACATAAATCTCTATATGTCACTCGTGAGGAAATCAATTAATTGTTTTGATAAATTTGGGTACTTTTTGTTTGTGAATGTGTCTATATAATAAAAAGAACATCACAAGTTGGCTTGAAGATATGAAGTTTATCTTCTCGTGTTGAAAAACTCACATTTTTTCAAATGAATTACATCGCAGACCTGAGTGACAAATTTCCTGATTTTTCACTTCGATGACGTCACTTCCAGTGTTTTCCTGCTGACTAGATGTGCATTGTCAAAATGATGAACCAGTTCAAAATTTTTATTTTTTTGATTAACTTGCATATTTTTGGTGGATGTGTCTATATAATATAAAGAACATGACATGGTGTTGCAAAGATATCAAGTTTATTTTCTTGTGTTTAAAATATTTTCATTCACTGCTCAAAAATTAACTTCATATCTATATATACACATATATACATATCATATATATATATACCGTACGTACATACAAGATGTGTGGATTAGGTCAACTGGCTACTCTAAATTGCCCATAGTTGTGTAGTTGTGCATGTGAGTGTGAATGGTTGTTTGTCTCTATATTAGCCATGTGGTAGACTGGCAACCTGCCAAGTGTGTACTTCTCACATGAAGTCAGCTGGGATTACCAGCTTCCCTGTGACCCTGATTGATAACTGGTATAGATAATGGATGGCTGGATGGGCAAAATTTATCATATTTCTTTTTACTTATCTGTATAGGACGTTATGTTGAGAATCATGGAGTGATTCACAATGTATGGTTCAACACCACCACTCAGGAGAAGAAGCAATACTACCATGCACAGTTTGTTGATGACTACTGGGACAATGGCAGTCTACCGATATGGATTACAGCTCAAAGACAAGTAAAGAATCACTTAACCAGCTAGAACATTTACAAAAGATCCATTTGGTGTTCATTCTGTAGGTGCAAAAACTTTATTCTAGGTTTCAACGTTTCACTGAGGTACTTGAGGTGATAACTCACTACATGTAGATTTGAGGCAGTTTACCAAAGCTTTCATAATTTTCAAATATTAAAAATGTTCTTGCTTTATTGCCACAGTTACCAAGTTGACTAACAGTGAATTGTCTCATTAAACATCTTAGCTTTTCCTTGAAAACTCACCTTTTTTTTTTTTCCCCAGGGCCTGAAAACAGGCTCTTTACATTTTCCAGGCACGGCTGCCGAATATCAGAATGAGAGGGTGAATGTGAGGGAAGTGGAACCTCCGTTTTATAACTACACCAATGAGGCAGATTGGAGCATGAATGTGGACAAAGTGATGGGTGATTGGTTTAAAACACAGGATCTGGAATTTGTCTCACTATATTTTGGTGAACCAGATCTGGCAGGCCATAAGTATGGACCTGACTCCCCAGAACGGCATGATGCAGTCAGGAAAGTGGACCGCACCGTTGGCTACATACGTGACGCTGCGCAAAAACATGGTCTTGCTGACCGCCTGAACATCATCATCACTGCTGATCATGGGATGACTACTGTGCTGAGAGGGAATGGAACAAAACAGATTATTCTTTCCCAAATCCCTGGCTTCTCATTTCAGGATATTAAGTTCCAGTTGTTGGACTATGGCCCTAATGGGATGCTCTTGCCTAAAGAGGGTATGCTGGAAAAGGTTTATCGTGCTCTCAAAGGTGCCCATCCTAACCTCCACGTCTATAAAAAGGAAGACATGCCTGGTCGTCTTCATTATTCAAATCATCCACGTATTTTACCACTCGTTCTTTTTGCTGACCCAGGATATGTAATCAATGGGGTGAGTGTTTGGATGTATTGGAAAATATATATTTAGATTCTTTCAGATGTTTGAAATCTATTCACAAGTTTATACTTCATGAACCATCTTTTGATCAAATCGTTTTTCAGTTTTTTCCAGTTCAGAACAATAAAGGAGAACATGGATTTGATAATCTAGCCTTAGACATGAAGGCTTTCTTCAGGGCAGTGGGGCCTGACTTTCACAAGAACCGGGTAGTGGGACCGTTTGAGACAGTTCATGTTTATCCCTTAATGTGTCATCTACTAGGAATAAAGCCTGAGGTCAATGATGGCTCTCTTGATAAAACCAGACATCTTTTAGTCTCTGGTGGGCAACAATGTGCCAGCAAAGGTGGGTTTGGTTTGATTTAAGACCTTTTTTCTTTACTACCATTGATAATCAAAGGACACCAGCACCAAAAGGTGAACCCTGACGGTATCATATTGAACTTTGGTTATATCAGATTAGATCCATCTCTGGATAAAAATCAGACTATCTTGACAGGGTGGTGGTGGTGTTCTTTTTGTAGATTGCACAAGATTATTTATTGTCAGTAGAATACATTTATGAAATATTGTGGTGTGGTGAATGATTTCCACTTTATTTTAGTCAAGTCAGTATATTAGAACAAGACTGAAGACATCAAAACACTGAAATAACATATAGAACATATATGGAGTAAAAAATATTCTTCATATTTTAGATTTTTCAAAGTAGCCACCGTTTACCTTGATGATGCTTTGTACATTATTGGCATTATCTTAACCAGCTTCATGAGGTAGTCACCTGGAACGCTTTTCAATTAACAGGCGTGGTTCGTCAAAAGTTAATTAGTGCAATTTTTTACCTTCTTTATGTGTTTGAGACCAAACGGTAAATAGTAAATAATAAAATGCAGTAAATAGCCCTATTCCACAACTGTATTAATCCATATTACATCAAGTCTGACAGTACATCATTACTTTAAGACATGATGTGTCTTATAATGAATAAAAATAAAGAGAAACCTTTGAACTAGAAGGTGTGTCCAAACTTTTTCTGGTACTGTATATGGTATGGAACTGTATACACTGTATAACTTTATTCAAACAGCACTGAATGTCAACATGTGCTGAACATACATTGTCTGATGTCTAGCATCCAATTTGTCTTTTTTATCAGAACCATACCCGATGAGTATTGTCATTGGCCTAGCTACAATGGTCGGGTTTCTGGCAATTGTCTTCATCGTTGTTTCTGCTTGTACTGTCAACAAGCGACACAAAACAGATACAAGGTAAGTAGATCACACACTTACATTTATTATAAACCAATCAAGATACAGTTTGAAAACTCACCTCTTTCCCTCCTTTGTTTCCCTAGGTATGATCTCAAAGTAATATCTGGAGTAAAAATTGATTCAAAGCAAACATCAGTGTGATTATCATTCAATTACGTTAGAATGTGAGCGACAAAATAAGAAGACCACCATGTTGCATGCTAACTATTTGACTGGGAAATCAGTATCATCATTTACAATAAATGAAATTCCATTATAGTTAGCTTGTCATACCATCCATTTTGTAAACAGTTTAATGTATTCTTCTAACTAATATTAATTTATGAATTGTCTGTTCATCAAATTTGATTATGGTAGAACAGAAACACTAAATATTGTCAAGATACCTATTAAATTCTGCTGTTTGTTCCCAAAATAAAAAAGATGTTACAAACTAAAGATCATTTGGATGTTTAATCGGATATAATAATTCATGATCAGGGCAGCACGGTGGTGTAGTGGTTAGCGCTGTCGCCTCACAGCAAGAAGGTCCGGGTTCGAGCCCTGTGGCCGGCGAGGGCCTTTCTGTGCGGAGTTTGCATGTTCTCCCCGTGTCCGCGTGGGTTTCCTCCGGGTGCTCCGGTTTCCCCCACAGTCCAAAGACATGCAGGTTAGGTTAACTGGTGGCTCTAAATTGACCGTAGGTGTGAATGTGAGTGTGAATGGTTGTCTGTGTCTCTGTGTCAGCCCTGTGATGACCTGGCGACTTGTCCAGGGTGTACCCCGCCTTTCGCCCATAGTCAGCTGGGATAGGCTCCAGCTTGCCCGCGACCCTGTAGAACAGGATAAAGCGGCTAGAGATAATGAGATGAGATGAGATGAGATGAGATGAGATGTGAATTGTATCAGGTTTGTGTTCTCGCTCTCTAGTGCCATCTAGTGGAAATAGTAACTATAACCTAGCACTAGCTTTCCACAGAAAAGCTTTAATTTATGTATATTTTAAAAATAATAAATAAACAATTTTTAAAAATTTGTCTAAATACAAAATTTTAACATTTAGAAACATCTAAGCCACATCAATGCACAGCTCTGATTCTTAAACTTACCTATGTTGTGTTTAAAAAAAAAAAGGCAGTTCAGGAGGTGTAAATGACTGACAGAAGTTATCATTACACAAAGCTGCAGATTCAATGATTTATAGTGAAATCCTGTCCAGTCATGTGGAATTTTCCCAAAATAAGTTTATGTAAACAGCTCATGACAAAGAGCCACTCAGAGCAGCCTGGTATGCATAAACAGTTTGAACAGTGCGCTGCAGTGTAACCCCCATTTGGACACGGACACACACACACACACACACACACACACACACACACACAGGCACCCGCCAGAGTAGAACAGAGTCAGTCTGGAAATGTGTAGTCTCCCCCTTGGCACATGTGCCAGACTCCAATCCATCTTTCAGTGCAACAACATCTCTGCTTCTATACATGGCCTATAATTAGACTTAGTAGCTGCAGCAATCTGATTTCTACCTGTAGCTTGACCCTTTTCAATATCTATAACATAGTGGGAGATACCACCTCTATTGCTCTTATCTCAGTCATTATAAGTGTGTATGCAGTGCCAGATCTCAGCCTTGTGTTAACTGTCTTTGTAAAGCTGTTATGACTGTGAAGTCTGCCACTGAACGTCATAACGTAAACAAAAGGGAATTTCGCTCTGAAGCCCTGGATGAGAGAACAGCACGTTTACACTATGACAACAATCCGACACCAGACTGGGACACACTAATATTCTCCCGACTCATCCATCAACTCTGACAGGACACGTCAAACATTCCCATTCTTTGGATCCTTTCTCTCTCTCTCTCTCTCTCTCTCAATGTTCTTTTGCTTTTCTCTTTCCATATGTTGATGTTGAATGCCAGATCTGTCATGAAGTATCACCTACTTCTAAGAGACTAAAAAGCCTTCTGAAACTTTCACGCCAGCATGGTTTCGAGCCTGAGTAGACTTGTAGTCTACCTTTCTCACTACAGCTTCACAAATCTGACCTTATAGAATATACCATTCGCTCATCTTTCATTGATATTTATTATATCACACGTCAAAAAGAAAGGAGACAAAGCTCTGGGAACCCAAGGTGCTGTTTGTTCATGTTAAAGTGTAATTTACAATTTCACTTACTGGGAATATGTGCATTTCCCATGAGCTGGGTGTCTCTAAAGTACTGTGAATCTCAGGGTAGATGAGGTTTGAAACCATGTGAGCTATTTCACAGGAACTGGCCAGGATGCTTTGGTGGTCTTGGTCAAACGCCATGTCTGCCAGCAGCCTTGTCCTGCGGGGGCTGACAAGAACCGTGTCTCCTTGCACTCGGGTGAGAGGAGCTTGTGACGGCAGATTTACTCCAGCAGTCTTGCCAGCCTGGCTGGCCGCGGACACCACGACATACCTGTCAATGAGGTGTCACTGTGTAGTGCGCCTGCAGGGCTTTCTTTCTTCTGTGGCTAAAACCACGGAAAAACTGACTCGACACCTCCACATCCACACACAGCATGTGTGAGCTCAGTCCCGTCCCTGCCATCCTGCCCAGGCAGTTATGGCAAAGGCATGCCTTCAAGCTGAAACAAGGCGTTAATCCATGATAACTTTTCCCCATGCCAACATGTGGGTGCAGGCCTCGCCCCCGCTGCCTGGCCCTCTCCTGCCAGCCTGAATAACTCTACCATAGCTGCAAGATTTAGGAGGTAATATCGACTGACTGTGTGGGGGGAAATGGTCTCAGTAGGAGGTTATAAATCTTTTTCTCTTTTTATTATGACAGACACAAGACTTAAAATGCTTTGTGCCAGCCGGTCCATGAGAAGACTTTAATCTGCCTGAACATATCCATATGGATAATAAGAGATGCAATTCAACACTAGACTGCCAGCTGGTGACTGCTATGACGTTTAAAGTCTAATTCTTTCAAATCTCGAGGTAATTTTTTCCCCATGCATTTAAATTTTCAAATTCAAACATTTCAAAACTAATCCCTCACACAAGGTTTAGAGATTGGCACCTCAGCTGAAGTAATCTAAGATTTCCAGCTTTCTTAGTCACTTTGTATAATTATACTTCAGAGTGTGACATTTGCTATTATTTTTGTCTTTGACTCCACGTATCAGATTCTTGCATTGCCAGTGCTCTCAGAATGATGTATATGTATGATGAGCACATTAGAAACTCTGTGTTTTGTGTTCAAGTTTAAAGAAGTGATGCACCTAGTAGACCACACAAAGATGCCTTGTTTGTGTTGAAATAGTAAAATGCTAGTGGCTGCTAGAAGCATGTTTGTTCTCTAGTGATTGCGCACATAAACTATTCAAACACATGCTAAATACTTCTGTAAATATTTTATTGCATGATAAAGTAGAGAGAGAGAGAGAGAGAGAGAGAGAGATGAGTTTGGAAAATGCTGTCAACTACAAATCTACAACAAAACAATGTCTTGCTTTTTCCACTCTCATTTTCTCAAGCTGGTCTCTCTCTCTCTCTCTCTCTCTCTCTCCTAACATATTTCATCTGGTTGTTAATTTTGTCAAATTTTAGCATCAAGTTAATTCAGGTAACTAAAATTAAACATGTAGGCTATGAGCCAAAACTGAGCACTGCTGAGCTCCTCCATCCAATACATTCACTACATAACCACTAGGGGGCGCATTGTCATTGACATAGATGGGAAAGCAGATTACAAAAGGCATTTTTGATTATTGTCTTTATTTTAAAATAACTATAATTATTAGAGGGGAAAAATAAGGACATTAGCCTCAAGAGTCAATGCTCATGATATTAATGAATGTCATATAAAGACAATAACGGCAAGGCTTTATTGGTATGCATTTAATGTCTTTCATCAACAGGATTGTAATTCTTTTTTTTGACAAGGTTGGATCACTTGCACAAAGTGTATGCTGAGACATGTCAGAGGTGTCAGAGGGCTCTGTGTCAAGATTCCTAAAAGCCAAAGCTATTCGAGCAACTAGATAAACCACAGAAACACTGAGCTGTCTTGTTTGATTGGTTTTGTTGGCTGTGAAAGACTTAGGGATAAAAAGGGGATTAAAATAGATATATTCGCTTTGAAAACTGTATAAGTAAATTTTATACTGTCTCTATCCATCAAACCGTGAAACGTTTACTTTGAAACATACACAACACAGACTCTACATGCCAATATTCTTTATGACTGTTCTCTTCTTCCATTACTCCACATGCTGGAAAAGAGCACCGTCTCAGAATGTATAATCAGAAGTTTTCATATAAGGGCATTTTAGAAAGTGGTCTATCATTCTTGCTGAAACACCTAATTTTATACAATTGTAGACAGACAGAAACTTTCATTTGCACCCACACCCACAATGCATGCTCTCTCTCTCTCTCTCTCTCTCTCTCTCTAATATAGTACAGACAGCAGATATGCACATACACACTTACACATAATACAGAAGTGGCGCCACAGTCTGCTGGGTGCATTTATTATGGATCAGCGCTGCCAATACTTTCAACACCAGTCCAGCCTTCTCCAAACAGCTACAAGCTGATACATGATGGATCTCATTCCACCACAGATGACTGATGCAGACAGTTCCCATGTGTTCTCTGCCAATCCTGGAGTACAGCAATCCTCACAGTCCAACACCTGAATCATCCGAATGATGAATTTGGACAGGGAACAGAGCAAGTTGAGATTTTGACCTGAGACCCTGAGGCTTTGGTTTACTGCAGATTTCTCTCCTGAATAAATGTAATTTGTTTCACTCCATTATAAATTAAGCTCATATGCCTTCTGAAGTAAGCATACATAACCGCGAAAACCTGGATCTGTGAAGCTCCATCCAACTTGCATTTTAAAGCAACTTCTGATAAAATGTCAAAAATTATTGTGCAGCAGACAGCTGGAGGCTTGGAGAAATGCTATGAGTGAAGAAGGAAATCTGTTGCCAGTGCTGTAGAAATTATCCTAGGGGTACAAAAGGAATAGGTGGAATGATGGCATGCAGCCCACACAGGCCTGGCCACAGGGAGAAAATTACAGGGGGAAGCTGCCAGTTTCTGCTGCCATAAGCCAGACAGAACAAAGGGAGATGCAGCTTGTGGTTCGATTAAGCCAAATTGACTCAAGCATAAGATTTTTTTTTTCTTTCTGAGAATAGAAATGGAGAATTCTTGAGTTGATGATAAATAAATATCCATGCTGTCAATCTAACATGCAGAGAAATTTCAGACTGTTTTTTTTTTCCCCTAGCTTACTGATTGATGTTAAATTAAGTATACAAATCTGATGTTAGGTATGTCGTAACATATTCAAGCATCATTAGATACATTCTGTGGATGTTTTATATATGTTCAGGATATAAAATAGTTATATCAGACCCCTTTGCTAAATTAGTAACTGATAATTGACTAAATTATCAGTTTTAGTTCTTTTTAAATCCATCTTTCATTATGATAGACATTCATGCCAGAAACATGTTCATCTCTTCCAGCCATTATGACCTGGACAATTCATCCTGGGGAAAACTGTCTTACCGGTGAATCAGATGCAGAGTAATCTCATCCATGACCACACTGAGCAGTATGAGACGTTTGAGTGGCAACCATTTTTAACACCTGTGCACTTCTCTGATTCATTGGAAGAAAATGATAACCTCGCGCATGACTTATCCAAATGGCAGCTCAGGCCAGTGCCAGTTTAAAGGTAGACAGCCTTTCAGATTTTTCAAGTGTAGGTCATAAAAAGAATTTTCCCTGACACCCAATTATTTTTGTTTAGTGGACCGAAAGCTACTGAATTCCAATTGCAGACTTCCAATTTTATTAGTTTTTTTTTTAAATAGAACAATTAATGGGGCGGCACGGTGGTGTAGTGGTTAGCACTGTCACCTCACAGCAAGAAGGTTCTGGGTTCGAGCCCAGGGGCCGATGGGGACCTTTCTGTGTGGAGTTTGCATGTTCTCCCCGTGTCTGCGTGGGTTTCCTCTGGGTGCTCCGGTTTCCCCCACAGTCCAAAGATATGCAGGTTAGGCTAATTGGTGACTCTAAATTAACCGTAGATGTGAATGTGAGTGTGAATGGTTGTTTGTCTCTATGTGTCAGCCCTGCGATGATCTGGTGACTTGTCCAGGGTGTACCCCGCCTCTCACCCATAGTCAGCTGGAATAGGCTCCAGCTTGCCCGCAACCCTGCACAGGTTAAGCAGTTAGAGATAATGGATGGATATAACAATTAATGAATTTAGAGCCACGTGGCCCTAAATTCTCTGCTATTTTTTCCTGCCTCACCATGACCCAATTCAAGATACTACATCATGCATCATGTGGTGGGCTTTCCCTGTTTGCGCAAGGCATTGTGGGGTACAAATTTGAAACAGGAGAGGAAAATGGAGGACGTGAGTGTGCGAATGAAACGTGAAAGACTGACTACAGTAATGGAAAGTGAGAAGAAAAGACGTTATGTTGCGAAGGAAAAAAAACGCAGGACATTGTGGATGCCAGCTGCTGTAAAACCCAAAAGAAGAAGAAGAAGAAGGTAAACATGCACATGCGCACATGGAGTTCCTCTGTCTGCTTGACTGCGCGAACCAAGCGATTTCATGCACATTATTTGCTAGTGAATCCCCTCAAATTAAAACATTTCCCAGCCACAGAATTGCCTGATGTTTTGTGAGATATTACAGAAATATACATATATCACAATGACCAAATTTCAGAGGGAACTAAATTTCACCGATTTTATGAAATCAAAAGGCCGTCTAGCTTTAAAATGCTAGGGAGATAAAGCATTCGTTACTGTCAGTAAAGTTCAAACTACCTGCTTCTTCATTACAGTACTACTTAATACCTGGTCTACTAACTGATAGTCCAGTTTACTACATGATATTCTGGCTGACTAAATGGCATTCTGGTTGACATAAGTATTTTAATAATGTGATAAGATCGTAAAAAGCAGACATAACTGTAAATACCTCTAGGTCATACAAATGTAAGTGGTAGAGTGCATAAATAGCTCATTAAAAATGATCTTTTATTATGATACACCAGACTGGCTCTAATTATTAATCAGAAGGAAGGTAGTTATTATACTAATACACAATAATTGAGGGCCTTACTGGAGCCCAGGAGGCATGCATTGTACATATGCTGCTCATCAGAAGCTTTTATTATAATACAGTATTCTGTGTAAAGACCCTCGTGACTGAAAAATAGCTTGTATTGATGCATGTTTCTTCCCAAGACTTGCATGACATATGGGTTATAATTAGTTTTTTGGGGGGTTTTCTCATTCACCACATGATGCTCTGACAATGCATCCCACCAGCTTTCACTGGTGGGTGCAAATATATACTTTTTTTTGGGGGGGGGGGGGGGGGGGGGGTAAAGTGGTCTATTTTCTCCATTACTCAAATAAAAATTAAACATCAGACTAATGATGCAAAGCATGTGTTCTAATTGGCTAGATTTTCTCATTTGGCCGTCTTGAGATCTACCCGTGATGTAAGTGCAAAGGTTAAATTTCATTCAAGGTTTATTACAGTTCACTGGCTTTATACAAATTTTATAAAGGCCTGGTAAAGCTGGTAAAAAAAAAAGGAGGTGTAAGCTTTGATAGCTTAAAATAAACAATATACGATATACCAGTCTTTCTCTCTCTCTTTTTTTCTTTTTTTTTTAGGCATCCACATTCTGGTATCCACATTCTAGGCGGAAAGATATTTAGTCTAGTTACTAAGCAACAAACACCAGCAATAAGAATAAGAATCCGTTTTGTTGCCAAGGCGTGGCTGGAAAAATCCAGTGTGAAAGTTTAAAAGCAGTGATTTTTACCACTCTGGCATGGTGAAAGTGAAATTGTGGGTGGCCGAGCAAGCCCTCCTCATGGTTGAGGCCCTGACACCTGATTGTTAGTGATTCCGGATAAATGCCAGTGTCTGGGTGGCATGCTGTGGTTTAATGATACAGAGCGTTCTCTTATATCACCAGGAATGAGATGGTCTCAGAGTGGGGGAGACACGGTCTCTAAGAATCTATCAGCATTTAGCTTAAGGCTGCAGAACTTAATGATACCATTGTTCGGAGGGATTTTTAACGCTGCCTGCTAATGTGGAACAGCGTAAATTACAAATGACGAATCAGTAATGCTGCACTGATAATCAGCAAGGGGGGAAAGGGGTGCAATTATAATAGAAGATGGTTATTAAACAGCAGACTGTAACCTTGTGATCTTATTATATGGGGTAGAAAGAAAGGGTGATATTTATAATGCAGTAAGTTATGAAGAAGAAAAGATCTAACAGCTAGCACAATCTCCTGTGCAAATCTGATGAGGGCCGAGATGCTTTTGGTCATTAATAAAATGAATTAAAAAATAATTTAAAACATTGTTTATGATTCTTGATTTAGCTAAATATGTTTGTAACCCATGAGGCCAGTGCACATTTGCCAGTTTTTTTTTTTTTTTTTGGCATCATGTACACAAAGAGAGGCAGTGTTTCTCACTCTGCATGGGGGAAATTTAAAGTCTGTTTTGAAAACTGCCAAACACCCACAGCGCACTAGGCCATGTAACATAGTCCCGAGCATGTTATGACTACCCTCTCAGACGACTATCAATATGTCAAACTTGCAACAAATCACTCAACAGCATAGTTTCATCACTTCTCAAACTGTATGCATGGAAAAAATTAAGCTTATCATTAGGCTAATATTATTTTTAGGACTTACATTGCTTTGATACTAATCCCTCCTAATTTAAGGTTGCTTTAAAACGGACTGGACTTATACAGCAGCACGGCAGCCTTCTTTCGGCTTGTCATATAAGAAGCTTTAAAGTTAATCGATAGAGAAAGAAACTCTAGTGTCTTCATTCTTCACCAGGGTCAAGTTGTTCTTTTCATGCCAATAGACTTTAGGCTGCAGACAGTGCAAGAATGTTTTTACATGTGATCATTCATCCACTATGTGTTTCAGGCGCCACACAGATTAAATGAAAGAATCTGAAAATGAAGGTCTTTAACTTTTAATCCTTTTACAAAGACCCTTCAGACTGTCTGAGGATGGATGGCGTCTGTGTGGGGGGGGGGGAAAAAAACCCCGAAGCCACTGATCCACTCCTTCTTGGGCATAAGAATTAAATCCTAACACCTAGACATGTCACTTGCTCAGTAGCTTTGACATATACAGTAGTTCAAGCAGGCTGAATCATATTAAAATCAAGATATCAGATTTCACATTGGCAGAAGTACATGGCGTTTACAGAAATGAATGACTTAACAGACCAAAAAACAAAATAATAAAAAAAAAAACAATAATGCAGTTTAAGTGGTTTTATTTCTTTGGACTACATGGAAATAAAGAATAAATAGGTGTTTCTCTTAATTTACAGGTTTATGATTATTGCCACTTTATTTATATTCACAGCTGTAACAATTAAGCTGTAACAATTACACCGTAATTCATACTTTATTTGAGGTCTATAAAAAACGTACATGGGTGTTTTTTTTTCCGAACAATGGAAAAAAAAAACAAAAGCTTACAATTCCTTCAGTAAAAATGTCTTTTCATTTTTCGCAGAGCGAAATTTTCTCCACATAAATACATTAACCCAGAGTATGCTCAACAAATACAGTAGACGCCGGATATAAGTAAATACTGACCTCTTTTACAAGGTATAAACAAACAAACAAACAAACAAAATGTTAAAATAACACCACATATACATCGCAGAGACATTCCTACACTTCAGGCAGTGCTTGAGAGACAGGGGAACCCGCGGCTTCAGGTCGGACAGGAGCACTTGCACTCGGATATGACTGGGTACTGCACGGGGATCCATGTGCACTTGGATGTGCGCCGGGACATGCAGTGCCAGCGCAGCAGCGTGAAGAGCCCAGACTTGGAAGGTTTACACATCATGCCCTCGGGCACTGAACACGATCGCTTGGTCAAGCAGCTGCCCACTTTGACATAGCGTGGCCAGAAACGGCTGCCCAAGTCCTGCCACGCGTACACCACTGGACAAAACGCGTACGACCAGAGCCACGTCTGGAGGCGCCTGCGCAGCTTCTTGTTGTGTTTCTTGGCGTCGTGGGCCGTCTCGAAGTCCAAAGCGCGGATCTCTTTGGGCATCGGACGCTGCAGAAACTGCTGTCTGAACCCGTCAGTGTCTGTCGCCGGGTCTTCACGTTTCTCCTCGGGCGACACGACGGACATGAAGCGCGCGTCGAAGTGCGCACCCAGCATGCTGCGCAGCTCCGTCTCATTCAGGTCGCGCTCTTTGGGGTCGAGCACGGGATCGGGGTCTTCCTTGAGCACCACGACAGGCAGGCTGTCGCTAGGGATAGGACGGAGGAGGTAGTGCATTGATGTGTGGTGCTGACACGAGCCGCCTTCTATCCGGAAGCCGAGAGCGAAAAATAGCACGCACATGGCTAGAAAGTGAGGCACGTTATCCATGTTATCCATTTGATCTGGCTGGCGCGCGGGTGTAAATCCTGGAGGTGCAAGCAAAGCGCCAAATTCCTGATCCTGGCTCTGAAGCACGATTAAACAGTGTCCTGCGCTTGAGAAGTTCGGGTTGCTGCTCCACGCGATTTGGCAGGAGGACACGCAGTAGGTCAGTGCGCATCCACCAAGTCACCTAGTTGAAGGTCATGCCAAGCGCCAGTGCAGTAGGAAGCGCATGGCTCCGTGACACGGCGCGCGCTCGGCGCTCAGCTCCTTGTTGCTGCGTCCGCGTGTCTCCGCACCGCCCCGTGTCCGCATGGTGCTTCCTCGCGTCGCGTCGTCCAGCGCCCGACTGAGAGTCGCCATGGCTCGTCCGATTTATGCTCGCCGCTTGTGATGTAACGCAAAAAAGCCCAGTGTGAATGCCGGGGGTTTTGCCAGGGCTCCCCCAGCGCCTCCTTCTCTCAGAGGGAGGGGTGGATGGGATTATGGAGGGTGCGTGCGCACGTCATTATCACAACCTGCACCACAACCTGACACCTAGGAAAAAAAAAAAAAGAAAGACTTGAAGGGTCTCATGAAATCAGCATTTTTCTTGCAAACAAACAGGTCATCATGCAGCTAATCTGAATTCATGAACTCATCCATTGACATTTTAACACCTGATACAGAGGCACAGCAAGGATTCAATTTATCTTCTAGTTTTCTATAACTCTTCTTCATCCATCCATCCATCCATCCATCCATCCATTATCTGTAGCCGCTTATACAGGGTCGCAGGCAAGCTGGAGCCTATCCCAGCTGACTATGGGTGAGAGGCGGGGTACACCCTGGACAAGTCACCAGGTCATTGCAGGGCTGACAAACAACCATTCACACTCACATTCACACCTACGGTCAAGTTAGAGCCACCAGTTAGCCTAACCTGCATGCCTTGAGCATTTTTTAACAAATGGTCTCCCAGTGGCCAGATTTGGTCTCCTAGTCAATGCCAAACCAGCTTCACTAGGAGACCAAATTTTAAACCGAGTTATGTCTTATCATTTGGTTCATCTCATCTCATCATCTCTAGCTGCTTTATCCTGTTCTATATAGCTGGAGCCTATCCCAGCTGACTACAGGCGAAAGGCGGGGTACACCCTGGACAAGTCACCAGGTCATCACAGGGCTGACACATAGACACAGACAACCATTCACACTCACATTCACACCTACGGTCAATTTAGAGTCACCAGTTAACCTAACCTGCATGTCTTTGGACTGTGGGGGAAACCGGAGCACCCGGAGGAAACCCATGTGGACACGGGGAGAACATGCAAACTCCACACAGAAAGGCCCTTGCCGGCCACGGGGCTCGAACCCGGACCTTCTTGCTGTGAGGCGACAGCGCTAACCACTACACCACCGTGCCACCCTGATCATGAATTATTATTATTGCGACGAAGACCAGATGCCTTACGGATGATATCAAGTGCAGGCGTATGAGGTGGTTGGGGCATGTCCTCCGTATGGAGCCTGACCGTACCGCCAAGATAGCCCTAAGGTGGACTCCTCCTGGAAAGAGAAAACCTGGGAGGCCAAGAACAACATGGCGTCGCACAATGACATCAGAACCCGCGGAGAACCATCTTACCTTAGGAGAGGCACAACATAGGGCTAGGGATAGGCTATGGTGGAAGCAGTTTGTGGCGGCCTTATGTCCCACCAGGGACGAAGAGGCATAAGTAAGCATGTCTTTGGGGGAAACCAGAGCACCCGGAGGAAACCCACGTGGACAACATGCAAACTCCACACAGAAAGGCCCTCGCCGGCCACGGGCTCGAACCCGGACCATCTTGCTGTGAGGCGACAGTGCTAACCACTACACCACCGTGCCACCCTCATTTGGTTCAATCAGTTGCAACTTATTAACCAAGTACCATGTAAGTATACATTTAACAAGGAAAACTTGGCACTGCATTAACTATGTTGATATTATGCTGGCTGAAACGAGGATTCGCAATGTGGCAATTTGCATCACAGAATATGCCGCAGCGGCGCAGCCGCATGGACTCTGGGGCCTGTGATTGTATTGCCCAGACCAGTTGGTCTCCTAGTGGAAAATCCTTAAAAAATGCTCTGCTTTGGACTGTAGGGGAAGCCGGAGGAAACCCACGCAGACACGGGGAGAACATACCGTACAAGCTCTACACAGAAAGGCCCTCACCGGCTGCTGGGCTCGAACCCAGAACCTTCTTGCTGTGAGCTGACAGTGCTAACTGAATTGACTAGATGTGCTTTGAAACAACACTTCTGCCTGTGCACAAGACTGAGCAAGAACTGCAATGGTCATGAGGGCATGCAGGGTTAAAAAGGTTCTGTGTTTGGAACTCCTGTGGGCGGTGTTTCCGATATTCCTGTATTCCCTTTAATGTCTAAATTGACCTTGGAGTAATTTTCTGGCCTAATACTGTGACAATATACGTCCGGCGCCAGTAGGATGTGAGGTCTTACTCGAGACAAAGGAAATGGGGTGAAATTATGTTTCCAAGATAAGAGTGCCAACCAACTGTAGTGACAGGGAGACTGGTGGCCCCTTGCCCTAAGGCAAATACTGCAAAATAGTTTGAACTTTAGTTGGATAAGAATCAAAAGTCCGTCAATGAACAAAGACATATTCTACAGGTTGATTATCCAGGTCATTTGCTAAAGTTTAACATCAAGCATCTTTTAAAAACTAAGTGAACTCTGTAGTCCCGTTAGATGCTGTAATAATTCTAATGTGAAAAAAAACTACCATGATCGTTACTGTAATTTTTTCCACCATAAACAACGATACTTTAATATAATGATAGATTGGATCATTTTACAATCCAGCTGTACAGTAGGTCATTAAATTGGCTGCTGTCTGTTTCGGTTAAGGGTCAAACATTGCATTATTTAATTCTGCATCCATATATCACTGACAATGCTTTCATATTTAGCACTACTCTGTGCTTCAAATTTTTACATTAGCAGGCCCATTATATTTTGACTTTAATAGAAATATCTGGGGGCGGGGGCTTGAAATGTACTCATAATGAGCATCAGTGGTCTCACACACTCCATGCAAAGTGCTCAGTGCACTCAATCTTACTGATGGATCAAAAGGCCCTCCCAGGTTGAGGCACAAATATTCCTGATTCTTTCATGATCCAGCTAGATAAAAATGTAATTTGTTTTTGTTTAATTCCTCAACAAGACCTTTGATGATCTAACAGGAGGCCAATTTGAACGCTCGATTTACACGCTATGGTTTCACTGTAGCTGGCTTAAGGTCAGTTCAGTCTTAAATGCAAACATATACACAGACTCTCTCTCCTTCCTGATCTCTTTCCCTTTCTCGTTCAGTTTGGACACTTTTTTTTTCCCCCACCTGATATCATCGAGTCAATTCATCAGTCATGGACGTATCGCATCATCACCCAAAACTAATTTAGACTAACTTATACCAGAAATATTACACCACAAATCATAAAAAAGGTCCAATTTATTTATATTTTTATTCGAACATAATACATTTAGAAGTACCAACATTCATAAATCGATTCCTGTCAAGAAAATGACGAAGGAAAAGTACTGTTATAAGAGATTCTCTTTTTTTAAGTGATGCCAGACAAAGAACAATTCATAGCATATCTACAATGAATTGGTGATTTATTTTTGTTTATAAGTACATAAATACATCTGCCACATGGTCAGATTCAGTTGCATTGCAAAAGCTAATGAGTAACAATAGAAACATGGATAAAAGACAATAACTGTCAAAAATATGATACACAAATATATTATTCAGGTCAATAAATGCATAATTCAAAAAATATACAGATATGATACTCTTCGATGCTTTTGGCTTGCTGTGTGCACAGTATAAAGGTATCATGACAAAGACGTAGCATTTAAACTTATCTGGAGTAACAATTATTTCAACAATATTAATTGCAGTGATTTTTTTTAATTTTATTTAAACGTTTTACTTATTAGGGAACAGGCAAAACACATCCTGTAAATTGTCAGGGTTGAGTCCAAACACACACACACACACACACACACACGATAAAGTAGTGCATTTCATCATTAGTTCAACTGATATCACTGTACAGAACTTGGAAGGATGAAACAATTTCAATATCTTTAAAAGGACAGAAGTGCAGTAGAAACGTTTTTGTTTTTGAGGAAACAATGGTGCAAATACATACTTGCAATACACTGTAACATCAGCAAGTCATAACAGTACAACAGACAAATTCACAATGTTGCTCACATCAGCTGCCCTTGCTGTCTCTTTCATCCTGACAATCACTTTATCTCCAAATACTTCAATATGCAGCATCCAGTCTATTCTACATACCCTTATTAAAGTGAAACTGCATGGATAAGCCATTATAAATTTACAGAGAGGTACATCGTGGCTGAATGTATACAATCCCTCTATCAGTGCAGTACTGGATCCACAGACAGCATTGTTTTTAAGAATATAATTGTCCATATACTTAAAATCTCTATGGCTTTGAAGACACTAAGAGTCATTTATCCTTTATAACCGACTACGACAGTCACAAACAGCTATCCAAAAAGTGGTACATACCCTTCATATAAAGTGGTACAAATGTCCAGTACCAAAATTAAAAACAAAACAAAAAGGTGATACTTTTTTTTTTTTTTTAAACCAGGGCTAACAGGAGAACATCAAATTTCCTTGCATTTGCTGCACAAAGGGTGTAAACAGGTCTCTAAAGTGCACTTTTTTTTTTTAATATGTGCCTGTTTATAAAACATGATGAGTGGTTTTGAGTTGTATTAATGCTGGCGAGTTAGCGATCACCTGAAGAAAAACTTCACACTGTTGGTTAGCACTTCAGATCACAACAAATGCACACCCCAAATCATACGGTAGAGGTAAACAACATGCAATTCGAGCCATTTGTTTGTCACGGACCTCTGCCTCTTCATTAACTTTAGCTTCTGAAATAAATTGGACAAGTTAAAAGCTTCCAAAACGGGGAACATATCCCACACTGCATGTTTCTAAAGGATTGTCACTCACTCATACCTTCTAGAGCAAGTCATTTCAGATCCTTTCTAAAGATGATTTGATAGTTAAAGATTCAGAGCCCAGGATCACTTTCCATGGCTTATAAGTATTTGGAAGCCAGACTTTAGTAATGTGAACTGTTTGTTGTTATTTAGCACCATCAGGCCATGACAAAATTGGGGTTTAATTACAGTACCAGTCAAAAGTTTGGACACAGCTTGTCATTCAACGTTTTTTCTTTATTTTTACTAATTAAGAAACACTTCATGTCTTAAAGTAATGATGGATGTCGTTTCTCTTTACTTAGGTGAGCGGTTCTTGACATAGTACAGATTATTACAGTTATGGAATCAGGCTATTTACTGTGTTTTTATTATTTACTATTTACTGTTTGGTCTCAAATGCATTAAGAAGGCCAGTAATTCCACTAATTAATTTTTGATGAGACACACTGACGAGCTGGTTAAGATAATGCCAATAGTGTGCAAAGCGTCATCAAGGTAAACACTGGCTACTTTGAACAATCTAAAATCTCATCTCATCTCATTATCTGTAGCCGCTTTATCCTGTTCTACAGGGTCGCAGGCAAGCTGGAGCCTATCCCAGCTGACTACGGGCGAAAGGCGGGGTACACCCTGGACAAGTCGCCAGGTCATCACAGGGCTGACACATAGACACAGACAACCATTCACACTCACATTCACACCTACGGTCAATTTAGAGTCACCAGTTAACCTAACCTGCAGGTCTTTGGACTGTGGGGGAAACCGGAGCACCCGGAGGAAACCCACGCGGACACGGGGAGAACATGCAAACTCCGCACAGAAAGGCCCTCGCCGGCCACGGGGCTCGAACCCAGGACCTTCTTGCTGTGAGGCGACAGCGCTAACCACTACACCACCGTGCCGCCAGAATCTAAAATATGAAGCGTATTTTGTTTTTGTAAAACTTTTTTGTTTACCACATAATTCCATATATGTTCCATATGTTATTAGCTAGGCGGCACGGTGGTGTAGTGGTTAGCGCTGTCGCCTCACAGCAAGAAGGTCCGGGTTCGAGCCCCGTGACCAGCGAGGGCCTTTCTGTGTGGAGTTTGCATGTTCTCCCCGTGTCCGCGTGGGTTTCCTCCGGGTGCTCCAGTTTCCCCCACAGTCCAAAGACATGCAGGTTAGGTTAACTGGTGACTCTAAATTGAGCGTAGGTGTGAATGTGAGTGTGAATGGTTGTCTGTGTCTATGTGTCAGCCCTGTGATGACCTGGCGACTTGTCCAGGGTGTACCCCGCCTTTCGCCCGTAGTCAGCTGGGATAGGCTCCAGCTTGCCTGCGACCCTGTAGAACAGGATAAAGCGGCTACAGATAATGAGATGAGATGTTATTAGCTCATCCGGCTGACAGGCGATGAGCTTATGCCATCATGTGTTGTCTGGCATCTGTCCGGCGTCATCCACATTTCATGAAAATCGCTTCTTCTCTCTCAATTCTTCACCGATTTTTATTCTTTTTGGCAGGAAGGTCGGTCTGCCCGGGGTGCATATAGCTTCTACCCAAATTTACATAATTGCAATTAATAATTAAGATATGGAGTAATAAGCACTAATGAGCAATTTCCATACAAATTGCTTCTTCTCCTTCAATTCATCACCGATTTTGATTCTTTCTGGCCTGAAGGTAGGCATACCTAAGGTGCATATAACTTCTACTCAGATTTGCTTAATTACAATTATTAATGAAGTTATGGACTAATTAAGCCTTAATGAGCAGTTCAACAAAAATCACTTCTTCTCGGTCAATTTCTGGCAAATTTCTGGCCCTAGGGTGTATATACTGTAGCTTGCAACATTTATTGCACAAGGTGGCCCACTTCAGATCGTTCCTTTTGAACTAGATGGGGTCGGAGTGCACTATGCCACCACTGATGGTCTTGTTTTATAGTTTTGACGTCTTCAGTATTGTTCTAGAATGTAGAAAACAGTCAAAATACAGAAAAACCTATGCATGAGTAGGTGTGTCCAAGCATTTGAAAGGTACTGTTTATCCGATACTAATACATTTTTCAGGTGAGACTTTAGTGTATGCCAATAGGAAGCAAACGTATACCTGATTAACTCACAGGCATATGTTTATACCTCAGATGTAAGAACTAAATCTGAAAGCCGATTCTAAAGACTGGGAGTTAAAGTACTACTTTTCACCTGTCATATCAGTCTCTGCAGAGGCAGTTTCAAGTTCAAAAGTTAAAGCAGCATGTTATTTCATGTTGCATTAATAGTAAGTATATTAACAGTCATAGCCACTGTTTATGAGTCCTACAGAGTTGACCAGCAACTTGTTTTTTTCTTCCTGCACATTCTTTTAATGGATTTTCCACATACTAGAACACGAAGAGTCTACATGCCATAACTGTATTCACTTAGAGGCTGTCTAGTGGCAATATGATAAAACACATCGACATGACATACAATAACACAGGATGGCTCGTTCTAGAGAGTGCTGCTGAGTATGTCAGAAACCAGTTCATTGGTTTGGTCGTCCGAGTCCGCTTCCTGAGCTGCCGTCCCTCCTGCTGCAGCTCCTTCATGTGCCTCATCCTTTTCATCTGGCCATCGAGCACCATCTCCACTCAGGTATGTCTCATTGCATGACTCCACAAAGATCCTGTGCACAGTGCATTTGCTCTCACTCTTATTTTCCTTCCAGTTGTCCATGCTGTAGGAGGAGCGTGGGAAAGAGACAGGGAGCTCTAGAGGCAGGTCCAGCTCGTTCTGCCGGGTGTAAATCCCCTCTGAAAGTGAAGGTGTCTGGTTCTCACTCTGGACCCTCAGCCAGCGATGTGTTCCACTGAAGCAGCTCCTCTGGGGCTGACTCCTAGAGAGCAGCTTGCGCTTGTAGCGAGACGTCTTTTCTGATGATCTGCTGGAGTAAGAGGACAGGGACAGTTCCTCCAGGTCTTTAGTGAAGGAGTCAGTCTCCAGTATTGGCTTAGAGCAGGCGCTGGGTTTGAGGTCGTGCATCTGCAGGACGTCAGGGGCGCTGCCGCTCAGTGTGTGCACAGCCTGATGGGATAGATCCTGGGCTGAAGAATAAACCAGGTCTAGATCTCGTGGGCTCAGAGCATCACTGGAGTCATAGTCGCTGTCTGTCGGGAGGAAGACCTCAGAGCAGCCTTCTTCATCAGAGACTGCCTGGGAGTCTGGAATGAAAAATGTGCTGATTTTTAAAAAATATATATATATTTTCAATACTTAAAACTATAGTTGCCCATAAGTGCAGAACACATTAACAAGCAAAAAACAACAGCAAAATCATGTCAAACTTGAAGCCTGTCGAAATGAACTTGAAATGGAAAAGGAAAGTCTGTATTGAACATTGCATGCTTGTTGTGACTGGTTACAGAAACCGCGGAAAGTTTACAATTAAAGGAAATATGCGCATAAATAAATCAACTAATGCTTTGTGCTCATCTTTTATCAAGGGCATTGCTATGATATTTAAAATATGCTAGCTACTTGGTATGATGTTAACTATGTGTGTGTGAACACTGAAAGGCCACCTAAAGAAAGAATTAGGGTACGCTGACACTTGCACGATTCCGTGGCATGCATTGGCACGACTCGAGTCGTGCCAGTGCGCAAACTAGTCGTAAACTGGCGTGAAGTGTGCGTAAACCCGTTGTGACTGCGTGCCATGTCGGGACGAGAATTCTGAAATGTTCAAAATTTTGGTCACGACAAAATTTCGCGATCGGGTCGTGAACTATGCGCAAACTGTTCATGATCTCGTCGTGAACTCGTCGGGACGATGCGGGAGGATGCGTGCCAGTGCGTGGAAGTGCGCGCCATGCCACGACTGTCACGAACTGCCACGAATAGTTCACGAACAGCTCACGTCGAGTTCACGAGTAGTTCACGACATGTTCACGAATTGGTGCGCGTCGCAGCGTGGCCGTGCCTTCCCACTGACACGGTCACGCATTGATGGCACGAGCAGTTCACGACTAGTTTACGCACTTCACGAACAGTTTGCGCATGGCATGAGCAGTTCACGACGAGTTCACGAGCAGTTCACGACTACTGCGCGACAGTGGCGCTCGCGTCGGTGCGGGGGTATATATAGGGCTTCCCGGACACTTCTCGCCATTCGCAATTTTTTTTCTTGCTTTTTTTCTTTAATGTCTTTTATTTTCTATTCCTTCATGACTTTTTTTTTTTGGGGGGGAGTTTTGTTTCTTTTATTTCAAAAATGGAACAACTGTGGATGCAGCTCATGAAGCTACTACCATTCTTTCTTGCCAAGGGACAGCACCAGCAGAGGACATGTAGTAATGTGACAAGTAGTCTCGCCGATCCTTTGCATCCTTCTGGGTATGATGGCCGGTTAGAGGCAGCAGCCCCTGCAGGTGTCGGTCAGTCCTCCATCCACCAGGGATCAGATCATGTGTGTCCGGATCTTCGCGGTCCACTTCTGAAATTGCGTGTGGGTATCTGATGAGGATGAGGTTGTGCATGACACAGGCGTGCCCAAGTCGGCACGACACCGTCCGAATTGCGCAAACTCGTCGTGCCAATGCGGGAAGTGCGTAAACTATGCGCAAACTATACGTGAACTCGTCGTGCCAGTTCGTGAATGTGGACGGGCACGCATTCGTGAACTCGTCGTGAACTATGTGTGAACTAGTCGTGAACAGTGCGGGAGCCTCCCAGTTCGTGCCCCAAAATGGCACGACTTGCCACGACAAAATCGTGGCCAAAAGTCGTGCAAGTGTCAGCCTAGGGTTACTCTTCAAGATAATAACAAGTAACTTCATATTAAATTGTTTCACTAGGCTAACTAGAAAGTGGAATTCTTTTTCCTGAGCTTACTTTAAAAGTTTTCACCTTTGTGATTTTTTTTGTTTTGTTGTTGTTTTTTCCAATTTGATGTTGTAATTTTATTTTGGTCTGTTACTAATTCGTATTAGAATGCATTAGTTTGGCACAATGTAACTTGCATAAAGTCTCTGGTAAGATGTCTCATTAAAGGCTCACCCTTCCCAGAAGCCTCTATGCTAAGTCACGAATCATCATTTTCATTGCCATCGATATTCCATTGTATTTCATTTGAAAAACAATCCGCAACAACGTGGATAGGCCATAGTTCATACACCGTAACATGAAATTGAAGATATTTTGTCAAAGTAGTTAAAAATACACGGACTTTCGATTTCATAAAATCAGTGAAATTTAGTTCCTCTCAAATTTGGTCATTGTGATGTATGTTTATTTCTGTAATACCTAAAAAAAAAACCCATGTCATTCTGTGGCTGGGAAGTTATTTAACCTGAGGGGATTCCCTCGCAAATAATGTGCATGAAATCACTCACTTCGCACGGTCAAGCAGACAGAGGAAGTCTGTTCACGCATGCGCACGCTTACCTTCGGCAGCTTCTTCTTCTTCATCTTTTGGGTTTTACGGCAGCTGGCATCCAGTGTTGCATTACTGCCATCTACAGGTTTACCTTGACTGTGCATTGACAGTTCCATCATTCTGTCGCTAAATGAACAGCTGATCACACCGAGGTGCTCGCTGAGCGCTAATATTTATTAGTTTGGTCCTGCGTTTCCTTTCCTTCGCAACATAACGTCTTTTCTTCTTGCTTTCCGTTACTGTAGTCGGTCTTTCATGTCTCATTTGCACACTCACGACCTCCACTTTTCTCTCCCGTTTCAAATTTGTATCCCACAATGCCTTGCACGAACAGGGAAAGCCCACCACATGATGCATGACGTAGTACCTTGTATTTCATCATGGTGAAGCAAGAAATAATAGTGGAGAATTTTAGGGCCATGTGGCCAAAATTAATTAATTGTTCTATTGAAAAAAACCCTAAAAAAACTACTAAAATTGGAAGTCTGTAATTCGAATTTAGTAGCTTTCGGTCCACTAAACAAAAATAATTGGATGTCAGGAAAAATTATTTTTGACCTAAACTTGAAAAATCTGAAAGGCAGTCTAGCTTTAAATTCTTTCAACTGATTAATTCCATTATCGTATGGTTATTCCATTGTAATGGATCAGAACTGGCCTTGGACATCTTATAAATATTGGCCATATTGTGTTCAAACTTGTGTGCTTTTTATTCGTGAAAGTTTTCTTGTAAAGGCCTGGTACTCAGCTAGGTGAACCCAAATGAAGAGAGCTACAGTGGCGCTTGAAAGTTTGTGAACCCTTCAGAATTTTCTATATTTCTGCCTAAATATGACCTAAAACATCATCAGATTTTCACACAAGTCCTAAAAGTAGATAAAGAGAACCCAGTTAAACAAATGGGACAAAAATATTATACTTGGTCATTTATTTATTGAGGAAAATGATCCAATATTACATATCTGTAAGTGGCAAAAGTATGTGAACCTTTGCTTTCAGTATCTGGTGTGACCCCCTTGTGCAGCAATAACTGCAACTAAACGTTTCCGGTAACTGTTGATCAGTCCTGCACACCGGCTTGGAGGAATTTTAGCCCATTCCTCCGTACAGAACAGCTTCAACTCTGGGATGTTGGTGGGTTTCCTCACATGAACTGCTCGCTTCAGGTCCTTCCACAACATTTCGTTTGGATTAAAGTCACGACTTTGACTTGGCCATTCCAAAACATTAACTTTATTCTTCTTTAACCATTCTTTGGTAGAACGACTTGTGTGCTTAGGGTCGTTGTCTTGCTGTGTGACCCACCTTCTCTTGAGATTCAGTTCATGGATGGATTTCCTGGCATTTTCCTTTAGAATTCGCTGGTATAATTCAGAATTCATTGTTCCATCAATGATGGCAAGCCGTCCTGGCCCAGATGCAGCAAAACAGGCCCAAACCATGATACTACCACCACCATGTTTCACAGATGGGATAAGGTTCTTATGCTGGAATGCAGTGTTTTCCTTTCTCCAAACATAACACTCCTCATTTAAACCAAAAAGTTCTAGTTTGGTCTCATCCATCCACAAAACATTTTTCCAATAGCCTTCTGGCTTGTCCACATGATCTTTAGCAAACTGTAGACGAGCAGCAATGTTCTTTTTGGAGAGCAGTGGCTTTCTCCTTGCAACCCTGCCATGCACACCATTGTTGTTCAGTGTTCTCCTGATGGTGGACTCATGAACATTAACATTAGCCAATGTGATAGAGGCCTTCAGTTGCTTAGAAGTTACTCTGGGGCCCTTTGTGACCTCGCCGACTATTACACAGCTTGCTCTTGGAGTGATCATTGTTGGTCGACCACTCCTGGGGAGGGTAACAATAGTCTTGAATTTCCTCCATTTGTACGCAACCTGTCTGACTGTGGATTGGTGGAGTCCAAACTCTTTAGAGATGGTTTTGTAACCTTTTCCAGCCTGATGAGCATCAACAGTGCTTTTTCTGAGGTCCTCAGAAATCTCCTTTGTTTGTGCCATGATACACTTCCACAAACATGTGTTGTGAAGATCAGACTTTGATAGATCCCTGTTCTTTAAATAAAACGGGGTGCCCACTTGCACCTGATTGTCATCCCATTGATTGAAAACACCTGACTCTAATTTCAGCTTCAAATTAACTGCTAATCCTCGAGGTTCACATACTTTTGCCATTCACAGATGTGTAATATTGGATCATTTTCCTCAATAAATAAATGAGCAAGTATAATATTTTTGTCTCATTTGTTTAACTGGGTTCTCTTTATCTACTTTTAGGACTTGTGTGAAAATCTGATGATGTTTTAGGTCATATTTATGCAGAAATATAGAAAATTCTAAAGGGTTCACAAACTTTCAAGCACCACTGTAGCAGAGTAGCCGTTGTGTCCTTTCAAACCCCAGTGACCCATATGTAAACAAAAATAATGAATTGGATTCTGGGAAGAGTGAGCTGGCTCCTTTAAAATACTTTAATTATTAAACACCACTACAGATATGATAACAAACATGCTTTACCTTCTGTAGCCTTTCTTCTTAACTCAGGTGAGGGAGAGGGAGTAGGAAGGTAGTCTGCGCTGGAGGAGATAGAGTCATACTTCTGTGGTACGGATTCTGAGCTAGCATCAATCAGCCACGTGATGGGCACACCGCCCAGAGGCTGTTTATAGCGGGCATACTGCAGGGCATCAGTGATCCACCGGATATCTCGCCACATCTCATCCATTTGCTGTGAAACAACACATTAATAATGCCGTTGTGAAAAGAGAGGTTTCATTCATTGCTCTTCTAGCTGTGCTCTGATAGAATCTATGACTCGAAGAGAAAAACATTTTCTGTGATGCTTATCTGCAGTTATCCGGAGTTAGTATGTAGTGTGCAAAAACTGCATTAAAATGGCAAGTTGCAGCGAAAGAAATCGATGCCATGACAAGACCTAAGAACGAGACAGGACGACCTGACAATGTGTGATGTGCAGATGTCGAGTCATAAATGTTTTCAACCCTCAATACGGTGAAAGCAGATTCTCTTTCCAACTTTATATACACTACCGTTCAAAAGTTTGGGGTCACTTTGAAATGTCCTTATTTTTGAAAGAAAAGCACTGTTCTTTTCAATGAAGATCACTTTAAACTAATCAGAAATCCACTCTATACATTGCTAATGTGGTAAATGACTATTCTAGCTGCAAATGTCTGGGTTTTGGTGCAATATCTCCATAGGTGTATAGAGGCCCATTTCCAGCAACTCTCACTCCAGTGTTCTAATGGTACAATGTGTTTGCTCATTGCCTCAGAAGGCTAATGGATGATTAGAAAACCCTTGTACAATCTTGTTAGCACAGCTGAAAACAGTTTAGCTCTTTAGAGAAGCTATAAAACTGACCTTCCTTTGAGCAGATTGAGTTTCTGGAGCATCACATTTGTGGGGTCGATTAAATGCTCAAAATGGCCAGAAAAATGGCTTGACTAGATTTTCTATTCATTTTACAACTTATGGCGGTAAATAAAAGTGTGACTTTTCATGGAAAACACAAAATTGTCTGGGTGACCCCAAACTTTTGAACGGTAGTGTATATTTTATACTATTAATCTTATTTTAGTGGAAAACTTCTGACATTTCTTCAATGCCACATAAATACCCTCGCTTATAAAAATGTCATCTAGAAGCTACTAATTGTCAAAGTCTTGATTAGATGCCACCAAGATATTAAATTTGAGTGCCTTAGAGTGGCTCTTTGAATCTTCAAAGTTTAATAAAGCTCAGTTCGTGCTAAAATAAAGTGAGAAGCAGAATGTGTTTTCAATCAGAGCTGTTGACTTCCACATAGTGAATCTCCTCAATTCCCACTTTCATATTTTCCATTCTTGAATCTTACTACGCAATTGTATTTACAAGGAACTCATTTCAGAATGGCGAGGAAAATGTAGAGAAAAAAAAAAGTCAGGGGAGATGAAAAAAACGCTGCAATTTGAGCTCCTCCTTGCAAATGTCATGTGAGATTCAACTTATGAGAATGAGGTTTGACACCAGAGGATGACTGCTTTGGAAAATATGCTGGGGCTCTGATGACAAAAGGAGGGACTAGAATACGACAAGTGAAATAAAATGGAAGGGGCAGCTTTCACTAGCGAGAGAACTCAATTCAACAAATCAGCGTTCATTTTGATGTTGGCTTGGAGATACTACAGCAACTTATAAGGGGAAAGTACTCAAAGGATGGCGTAGTCCATACAAGAGCATTAATTCACTGTATTTTAGAATAAGGGTCGTTTTTAAAAAAAAAAAAATCTATTACTAACTTACTACGATTTCTGAACCGTTTAAGATTTTCCAAGCATTTCATTTTTCTTTTTAACCTGATTTCACACAAGTCATGTCCGTATCACTGACTTGTTGCTGACTGGAAATGATTCAGAGATTGCAAAGCTTCCACACATTAAAAGGCTGCACAAGAGTTTTAAAAGCTACGATGATCAATAACAATTTTTGATGATTTAGTGAATGACACAACGAACCTCTCCCAAGTAAAATAGCCAGCCTTGTAAATTAAGAGAATGTGGTTCCTACTTAAGAAAAGAAATATGTCACGGAACCTTCATCTGTAAATGACACGATATGGCTCAAATATTTAAAAAGTGTATGTTTTTGTGGCCAATCTGTATTAGTTCCTTGACAGAACCTGACAGTGGAAAAATCCATCTCTCATACAAGAGCAGAACCTTAAGTGCTTTGCGTTAATGTGCCATTTTGACAGATATGGCCCTTTTTTTTTTCATGCTCCTCTGTGGAACATTAAAATGTTTATGCTAATTGGTGCCACATTGCGTAGCCACACACAGGCCACGCAGTTCCTCACATTGATCGGTATTCTTTCTCTCCCCTCACCACTCTCAGGCAGTGTGTAATCTGCGGTCAGTGTACCACTTTTTTCCACAGCCTCTTGGATCCGACATCACACAAACACTCTTGTGGTTTTGTGGTCAATCTCAATTAATAGTCCAGACCGTGGTGGCGAAGAGGGATTATTTCAGCCCAGTGCGCTGAACAGACAGCTCTCTTTCAAGTCCTGTACTGAGACTCTGTTAAGCTCGTATTGAAATTTCTACACAAGAAAAACAAGCCATTTTACAGTTTATATGTCTAGTAGTTATACTTTACAGCATCAATAAACTATTCTAATTGGATTATTAGCTTAAGTTGTTTTTGTAGTTTGGCATTTCGCACACTTCGGTGTGTCTGGGAATACGTGTAAGAGCCATCACCACTGTGTAACAAATCACATTTCGCTCAATCTCACTGTTGGTGTTGAAGTCATAGATGTGTGATAAAATGATGAAAGTGCAAAACAACAAGCAAACAAACAAAAAACATTAAATGACATCTGAATGTGGTGAAGTCCAGTGTGCAGAAGTACGGGTAATACCTGAATATAGTCAAGTATATGTTGGTGTCTTTGTTTAGCAATGGACAGTTCAGTATCTGTAATGGCCTCTCTCAAAGCCTGCTGCGTTATCAAGGCGTCCAGGTCGAGCACAGAGGACAGACGGCAGTACAGGCTAATAAACTTCTCCTTATATGCACAGAAGTGAACTGAACACAGAGACATGGAGAGAGGAAAAAAAAAAAAAAAGTAATTCAGTAAATGTTGTATTACGTAATATGTAATAGCCAGCCACATCAGAAATCTCAGTTTATTTAGTCAGTTTTATGCTGTGAAAAACAAATCCTTCTAAATTATCTTGTGAAGACTCAAGCACGTTAGGAAGCTATAATTAATATACCACAGACACCGATGATTCTTTGAAAAGTCTTCCCTTAATCTCTTGGTGGTCTACAAATGTATTTAGACGTAATCTGCTCCACAGGATCACATTTCAAATAACTGTTCAAAACCGTCCAAATAACATCAAACCGTCAGCTAAAGAAGTAACCGAGCATTCTAAATTACAAGCACGGCTTTGCACATCAACAAGATTTGCTTCTTCGCACAAATTTACAGGCTGATTGAAATAAAAATGATTTAGTGGTGTTTGCACAGATCTGGTTCAATTACAATATCGATTACTTGCTTAACCTTTCTTCATTTTTACCCAGTCTGGAATGGGAGGGGGTATTTGGCTAGCCGCAAAGCAGACTTCTCCCCTGCTGGCGTGTGTATTTGTGGGTCTGTGTGATTTAGTGAGGCTCCACTGGGAGTGTGATTGGACGCAGAGGAGGGGCTGGGGGGTGGTGGGGTGGGAAAAAGGAATCTGTGGATTTTATAAGGCCAACTGAGCTAATATTGTAGAGCTTGAAACAGAAGCCAGTGTACCGAGCTCAAACATTTGAAGAGGGAGGTTGAGGAAGCCCGAGTGGGGTGTGTAGGGATTGGCCTGGCCTGGGGCAGTGCACACGGCGTCTGAGGCAGGCAGCAGCAAAAGAAAGGACACATTGTGACCCAACTCGAGCACCTCCTGTGTGTAGAGACGGAAGTGCTTAGCCTGTTCAAGAAATAGACACACACAAAGGAACACACACACACACATTTCAGTTTAAATGAAACAATGGCAGGCCATTTTAACTTAGTGGCCAATAGAAATCAGAGGCAATGCTTTTCAATAAACAGTGGTGCAATGGGATGAGCTGAATTTAACACAATTGTTGCAAAGATAAGTGCGATTCAAAATATTTCCTAGATATTCCTGTATTTTTATACTCAAAGCGTTACATATACATATGTGTTACATTACCCTCCAACACGGTCTATACGCACAGTGTAGTGTATAAGATTTCATTTCCTTTTTGGTTATTTATTCCAGTGTGATCAAGTGAGAAAACAATGCCTAAATGTCAGCTTCAGATGAATACTCCAGTGGTTTTCAGCTTAATCTCTATTTACCACATCTGAAATATATGGTTGATGATCACAAACAGGAATTTTAACACATTACACTGTACCGAGAAAAGAACCAAAAGGACATTTACTCAAAACTCAGTGATGATGGAAGTCTGAGGGCAATAAACAGTTTTGGGAGACATGTGTTGTGGAATGTGTTCATAAAATATTCAATAGTCTGTGTTACGATCTAAATTTGCAAATTAGTCATTCTTCAGAGGAAAGAACTTGTGTTTATGCGTTACTCAATGTAATTGTGTGGGACTGATAGCACACATATTAGATGCCAAGAAACATTGCAGAAACCTCGAAAGACTTTTCAGTGCATTGTTTCCATTTGTAAAAGTTTTTTTTTTTTTCATGAAAAGCTTCAGGGTTACACATTTTAAATGCCTACTGATGAAGTAAAAACTGTTGTGCATTTGGTTATGGTGAATTATAGCTCATCACATTTGTGATGAGCACAAGTCTAACCTTTAGTGATTCATTGGTTGGTTAAAAGCAATGTGGTGACCAAACTTATTTGCATAACGTTGAGCCTTTCTAACCCTTTGCTGCTGCTGTACAAGTGCCAGATTTTTCCACACTGCACGTGCCATACAGTGAGCTCTCCAGTGGCGTAAACAGCATGCAGGTTGGTGAAATTGGACATGGACGCATACCAGTAGGCTTCCATTATAGGACTGCACGAAGTAAACAGATTTTATGTTCTCTTCTCAGTACAGGGACGCACAGAAATTCTTTTCAGTGGTAACTGCACACATGCTACAAATGTGGTAGATAGAGTTTAGATTAAAAATTCTGAAGTATTAAGCAGAAGTTAGAAGGTAAGAAGCTATAAGGTACTGTATATATGTGTATACACACACACGGGCTGCAAAAATAGGTATACAGTAATGAAAAATAAAACGTTTGCACAAAACATTAGTATTAAATGAAACCTAGTACCACTATAATACTAGTAATACTGGAATAATCCTTACTGTATACCTACTTTTGCAGCCCCATGTATGTACGTGCATACATATGGTTAGTCAAAATGATGTTAACACTTAAATGGTAGAAACCATTTATTCGCAAAACATACAGTACATCGTATGTGCAAGATGATTTACAGGACGGTCTCAACCTGTTCGCCATCGTGTTCAACACACGAAAACCAGCGAGCAATGGTATCATTTAACGCCCGGACACACATTTCGCGGGGAATAGATGATACCACAGTCTTTATTCTGTGTCCTTGAGGTCATTGATATCACGAACTTTCCTGTTATACACGTGCTCCTTCACCATACCCCATCACCAGAAATCATAGGCCGTCAAATCAGGGGAGTGTGGAGGCCACGGCAATGGTGCACCACGACCTATCCATTGACCTGGAAACGTGTGGTCGAGAAAAGCACGAACAGTACGGCCAAAATGCAGTGGTGCGCCATCCTGTTGGAAATACCCTGCCAATCGTATCTGTAGTGGAAGTTCATCAATGCCGTACTGCTGCACCATCTGTAAGTAGACGTCTGACGTCACTGTCGGGGTGTCAAAAAAGTAGGACCCAATTACGCCAGCAGCGGTCACGGCGCACCACACATTCAGGAGAAAAATAATCCATTAGTGTTAACGTAATTTTGACTAACCCTGCATATACACTACCGTTCAAAAGTTTGGGGTCACTTTGAAATGTCCTTATTTTTGAAAGAAAAGCACTGTTCTTTTCAATGAAGATCACTTTAAACTAATCAGAAATCCACTCTATACATTGCTAATGTGCTAAATGACTATTCTAGCTGCAAATGTCTGGTTTTTGGTGCAATATCTCCATAGGTGTATAGAGGCCCATTTCCAGCAACTCTCACTCCAGTGTTCTAATGGTACAATGTATTTGCTCATTGCCTCAGAAGGCTAATGGATGATTAGAAAACCCTTGTACAATCATGTTAGCACAGCTGAAAACAGTTGAGCTCTTTAGAGAAGCTATAAAACTGACCTTCCTTTGAGCAGATTGAGTTTCTGGAGCATCACATTTGTGGGGTCGATTAAATGCTCAAAATGGCCAGAAAAATGGCTTGACTAGATTTTCTATTCATTTTACAACTTATGGTGGGAAATAAAAGTGTGACTTTTCATGGAAAACACAAAATTGTCTGGGTGACCCCAAACTTTTGAACGGTAGTGTATATATATATATAAAAAACACAATACCTTACAACTTCTTACTTTAGAACAATAGCCTTTATTTGTTACATGCACACTCGAGCACTGTGAAATCCATCCTCTGCACGTAACCCATCCGAAGCAGTGAACACATGCATGTACACACAACAAGTGAGAGCAATGAGCACACACACATACCCAGCGCAGTGGGCAACTATGCTACAGCGCCCAGGGAGCAGTTAGGGGTTAGGTACCTTGCTCAAGGGCACTTCAGGCTAAGGCCGCCCCATGTTAACCTAACTGCATGCCTTTGGACTGTGGGGGAAACCGGAGCACCCAGAGGAAACCCACACAGACACGGGGAGAACATGCAAACTCCACACAGAAAGGCCTCTGTCAGCTGCTGGACTCGAAGCCAGAATCTTCTTGCCGTGAGGCGACAGTGCTAACCACTACACCACCGTGCCACCCACAAGTTCTGTTTAATATGCAATATATAATTGGTGAATGGTGTGGAAATTGGAGCCTTTTTATACATGGTGTCTCCCAATTACTCATCAAATTACTCATCGGTCCGGAAGCGCCAACATTGCTAGGAAGAAAATCCGAGCAGGCAGAGTGGAAAAACTGACTTTTACAAAAAATAAATTAAATAAATAAATATATCCAAGAGTATGTTGTTGGATGGGAATTTTTTTTTTTAAAGATGTGCTCCAAGCAACAATAAGAAAACACTGAGACATAAGCTGGTTTGAGCACTACTTAATAATAGTAAGCTCCTCATTTTTTTAACAACCAAAGAGACTACAGTCACGTCTTCTTTTTTCTGTGTAGCTCAAACGACTGAGGCCGGTGAACTGACAGGTCACAGTTCACCTATGAATGAATTGAAACCAACCACAACTAGTGAATTCTACTTTTCATTTCAGTAAATTGGCTTTAGCGTTGGGTTTACAGACTGCTATTTCAGCTGAGTTGTGTAGTTTACATGCGTGTCCTTGATCACCAAGAGGTCAGAAATTGCAAATACCACCATTAAACCATGGATGTTGGCACCTTTGTAGTTCATTAGGGGACCAACAAAGAAATAAATTTGTCATGTTGCAGTTGATGAGTGCCTTCAGTCATTCATTGTGTAACTCACACTGCATTCACCAGAGTCATAACCATTCACAAAGTTATTTAAACTTCATCACGATTAAATTATTATATGTGCTCCTGTGGTGTATATTGATCTTTTGAAGGTCACCTTTTTGTTTCGTACCTGGTGCAGAGGTAGATTGATCTGGCGGAGCAGATTCTTAATGGCTGTCTGGAGCTCGCAGAAGAGCAAGGGAGCGTTGCAGTCTCCTGCCTGACCTGCACTTTCCACATCCTCAGGGCCAGACAGAGTATTCAGCCATTCCCACTCATCTCTGGGTGGGAAGATATGGCACTCAGTAAAGACACATACACACATGGAAAAACGCTATTGACACATACGTCTCTGCTGAGGTGCCCACTATACCCTGTGCCACTCCGCACTCCCATTATATGACGGCGGAGTTTCCAGAAGAAAGTGAGCAGTTAAGGAGCCACACCAGCTCCTGATATGCAGAGCGAAAGCTCGGAGAGTAAGTAAAATGCCACCAACCACCAGACACCCCATTATTTTCAGTCTGAACGTTCTTAGCCAAAATGTGGGAAAGTTCCATCTATGCCACCCTCACACCGAGCAGGATGCTTTACAGAATTTAAAGAAAGGCTGTGTGAGAACATGTGGATGCCTGGAGGGTAACAGACAGCTCATTCTTATAATCTCTAACATGCAAGGCATTTAACAGTGAGAATACTACCACTTGGCATCAAAGAGGTGGGAATGTCTGACATTTGAGGAAAAAAAACCCTGCTACTGCTTCTGTTCTTGTCTAAAGTTTGTGTCTCATCAGCACAGCCAGAGGCTGATAAGCCACAGATGGTGTAATAAGGAGTGTTTTGGTGTAGCTCATAATGATAAATAAGTGTCTGGGGGCTAAGATGGTGGAAAAAAGAGAATTTCTTTGCTCCAGAGATTTTCCTCGAGCCGTGAGTGGGCATCATCCTGTGTGAGCCTCCTGCTAGCTTCCACGCTCCGGCCCCATAGTAAATTTAGTTTTACTACCACACTGAGCGGCAGGATAATGCTCTCCCTGTCTGGACCTACCTACTGGGGTCAACAACATGACCTGAGATGAAAATAAATAAATAGCTCCTTTACCGAACAAAAACAAACAGGAGTTTTGTTTTGCTCATAAAAAATGACCACGTCAAGAAAGTATGTGCTCCTGCGGTGAGGGGGAGCATTCTATGACAAGCCAGCGCTTTAACATATTTCAATATTTCATCTTTACAGGCACACGCACTCCTCGTTTATGCAACGTACCAATGAGGAATCTGTTTGTCCAGTCCTGCGTTATACATCGTGTACAGCTGGACTTATTCATCAGACATACACATATCTCTTTTGGGTGTGCAAGAATATTACACTTAATACATCAGAGGGTCATTTATTAATCTGATCATAAACTCCCTGAATTTGTATTCTGTCTGCTGATTCCAAAAGTAAATGGTTATATAGATTTTTTATTAGTTACTGCCAATCCTGGCAAGCAAGAGCATCTCACTTGCCACTCGTGGCAAGATATATAATACCTGCGTGAGGAGTGCCATGATCTATGCCAGTGAGTGCTGGCCCCTGAAGTCCAGTGACCTGAAAAGGCTGGAGCGCAATGAACATTGTATGCCGAGGTGGCTGTGCCACATTAAGCCCGAGGACAGAGTGAGTACCTCTGCCTTACGGGAGACACTTAAGCTTCAAGACCTGGCTCTCCGGCTGAGGTGCTTAATGTGGTGCGGCCACGTACAGAGAAGCAATGGGTGGACGGGACAGATTTTGGATTTCCAAGTTAGAGGAAATAAGAAGAGGGGTAGACCCCGTAAGACCTGGGGTGAGCGTGTGACAAAGGATCTCAAATGCCGCTTTTCCACTACCAACGCGGCTGAGTTGGGCTGAGCCGTGCCGTGCTGAGTCGAGCTGAGCGGGGCTGTTGGAGTTGCATTTCGACTACAACCGCGCTGAACCGTGCTGGCTGGAAGTGGGTGGAGTTAGCGAAAGTGGGTGGACGTCACGTGATGTCGTTAGGCGGCGCAAACAGTGACATCAGTGACCTTTTAAGCGGTAGTCTCACGACCCGGAGAGTAAACAATAAACATGGAGTCGTTAGTGTTGCTGGTCTTGGTGCTGTGGCTTGTTGTCACCGACAACGCCGGCGCATAAGGCTTCAGAAATTCTCGTAATTTGTAATTCTTCTTCTTCCGGGTTTACGGAGTTTACAGATCCCAGCGTGCTCGCGGGGCATGTGTGGGCATGTGAGGACACTCCTCCTCACCAATCAGTGCACAGGGGAGTGTCTCCTCACGCCCCTAGCCCCACTCGGCTCGGTTTGGCTCGCTTCAGCCCTACTCCAAAACCGTGTGAGTTTTGGGTGCTGAGTAGGGCTGAAGCGAGCTGAGTCGCGCCGCTCTGAGATAGTCGAAACGCGAGCCGTGTCGGGCTGAAGTGAGCTGAAAAAGGGTAGTGGAAAAGGGCCATAAGTGTCAGGTCTCAGAGCTGTTGAGACTAAGGAGCGACAAGTATGGAAGAGGGCGTTACGTCACCATGCAACGTCAGACCCGCTAGGAAGTGGAAAATGTGACGTTAAACCGGATAGTGAGTGAGTGAGTGAGTGATGGACCTCAGCAAAAGGCAGAAAATATGGAAATACGGTCTTAATATTGTTCATGATTATAATACCGAATGTTATCATCAATGTCATTTCATTTCATCCATCCATACATCCATTATCTGTAGCCGCTTATCCTGTTCTACAGGGTCGCAGGCAAGCTGGAGCCTATCCCAGCTGACTATGGGCGAGAGGCGGGGTACACCCTGGACAAGTCGCCAGGTTATCGCAGGGCTGACACAGAGACAAACAACCATTCACACTCACATTCACACCTACGGTCAATTTAGAGCCACCAATTAGCCTAACCTGCATGTCTTTGGACTGTGAGGGAAACCGGAGCACCCGGACGAAACCTACGCAGACACGGGGAGAACATGCAAACTCCGCACAGAAAGGCCCTCGCTGGCCAGTGGGCTTAAACCCAGGACCTTCTTGCTGTGAGACGACAGCGCTAACCACTACACCACCGTGCCGCCCCATTTCATTTCAATATTGATTTTTTTTCTGAAGTGCATTAAAGCCAGGTGCATACTTCACAAGTTTCAATATGTTAGAATCGCTGACCTGTTCACACTACGTAACGTGATTACTCGCATAAAAAGGTCACACAGTAGACAATCTTTGACTGCAGACGAGCGCACTGAATTCTCAAATCCCACTTTCTCAGAAAAATAACTGCAAGAACTGTGTATAATGTGATTGTCAGTATTTTGTACGGAAACAAGAAAAAAGAGGCGAAATAGGAGAAAAATATGGACGAAATATTGGTTGAGGAGAAGCAGGCAGAAAGGAATGTCTGTTCTCCAAAAAGAACTGGAGGTATACGACAAAAAAAAGTAGCTATTTTTATTCTGTGCTTCACCAGGAATCAGGTCGTGTTTGATTTTATTTTTGCTGTTCTCCACAACCGTTTGAGTGTTACATACTAAATCATTTCTGACAGAAGGCATTATTCCTGTGCTTACATTTTGCCTTGCCGTCCCACACAAATAGATGGATGATAAACTAGACTCTGGGATCAGCTTTGCATTTCAGCAGACGAATCTGATTTCTTTTTGGACAGTCTTGTTTCTCAGCTCTGTTCTTGCTACTAATCCCAGAGGGGCTTACATGATGTGATTCATTGCTGAGAAAATTAAACATACTTGAAAAATTTGGAGCAAGTGGTGAACACTTGCAGACTGAGAAAACCATGTTGCTGAACTGTTCACACTACATGAGTGGTCTCTGCAGGAACGGAGCAGCAAGTGGTCAGCTAGCTGTGGGGGGTACGCCCCAAATTATTCAACGACTGGGAAAGTGGTGACGACAGTCACGTAGTGTGCACTAGGCTTCAATGCAATCACAAAAGAGATCAATGTAATCAAGATAAAAAATGAATAAATTATCTCATCTCATCATCTCTAGCCGCTTTATCCTTCTACAGGGTCGCAGGCAAGCTGGAGCCTATCCCAGCTGACTACGGGCGAAAGGTGGGGTACACCCTGGACAAGTCGCCAGGTCATCACAGGGCTGACACATAGACACAGACAACCATTCACACTCACATTCACACCTACGGTCAATTTAGAGTCACCAGTTAACCTAACCTGCATGTCTTTGGACTGTGGGGGAAACCGGAGCACCCGGAGGAAACCCACGCGGACACGGGGAGAACATGCAAACTCCACACAGAAAGGCCCTCGCCGGCCACGGGGCTTGAACCCGGAACTTCTTGCTGTGAGGCGACAGCGCTAACCACTACACCACCATGCCGCCCTGAATAAATTATATTTATGAGAAATAAACAGGTTTGAGTGTGAAGTATGGATGAAATACGGAGCTAACCTGGAGACATTCCAGTTGTCCCGTATCCTGGAGTGGCAGAGCATGCTGGGTGTTCGCTGTGGCACCAGCACTTTGATCTGATCCACAGAGCTGCTGAGCTTTAAGTAGCCCAGGTACAGGCCTGGAGACAGATGGTGCTGACTTCGCCGCTGATACGCCAAGATATCCTGTTTACACATTGTCCATATCCGTGTCCAGCATTAATAAAAGTTTAGAGTAATCAACTCTAGCCATGCTCAAGCTTCAAATTAGAGGGGTGCAAAAACAAAGTTTTCTTCGAAAAACAATATTGCTACAGCAGGAATTTCATCTAACCCCATTTAATCCAACAGTTATTAAACAGAGTCAAGTGGTACCTGTATGGTGATGAGCAGAATATCCAGGGCGTAGGGCTCTTCAGGGGTGGACAGAGACTTTCTCTGGCTCTGAAGTTTGGACACCTGCATCCACTTTCCGTTGAAGAAGGAATAAGAGCTGTCCATCTCCCTGACGGTCACTAACAGTACATTGCCATGGCGGTCTTTAATCGGCTCGTAGTGGACACGGCCCAGGTTGTGCGTGCCCAAAAGGTTCTGTGTGGACGAAAAGATGCACAGCTGTGATTATGAAAGCTTGTACTCTCGAATATTACAATACTGGCTTAACAGTGCTCTCATGTGCTCCGTGGGTCTGCAGTGTTAACAAAGTGAGTATAAGAGTGCAGTAAGAGTCAGCTCTTAATCATGAGTGGCTTTGGAATAAATAGCACAAACTGGTAGAGAGCAGCAGCTATAATTGCCTCATTTCACACAGCATGTACACGCAAACGGCACAGCCATCTACACATGTACACCAAGCAAAAAAAAAAAAGTTCAAAATTTCTCACTGTGGCTCTTCAAACTCAATTCAATTACTGTGTTGTGAGCGTAGAATTTCATTAGGCTAATTAGATGTTAGAGAGGCTAATTGAGGGCTGGCAGACCTGTAGCTGGCCGGTGGCAGCCAGCATCTTCTGCCTGGACTGCAGTGTGGAAGAGGACGAGGCGGAAATAGCCATGCTCTGCCGGAGCCATCGGACATCTTCCCACATACACGAAAGCTGTAAAGCATATGCACAGTACTATCATTGGAAAATTGAATGCGCTACCAATAGAACTTAGTTTTGCTATGACAGATTTAGTGGAGGAAACGTATAATCATGATAAATCAGTGAGCAGAATGGAATAACACACATTAATTTACTTTAATATGATCGTTTAAAAATAGAATAAACCTTTGCGGAATATTTTGACATGTCTATCATTGTGAAATAATCCATGCTTATAAAAATACCAACAAATGTGCCATTACTTAACTCGAGTCATTCTGCTCCTTCCATTACCAGGGCATAGCGGTCAGCTGGAGTGTTTGTCATACCTTGGTAAACCACAGAAAGTCCTGCATGAGGGAATTGCTGTAGGAGTCCTCCACCTCCACGATGGGTATCTGATCCTCATTAGTCACCAGTAGACTGTCCTTATGATAAAACACTGCGGCTATGTAGATCCCCCTAGAGCCCGAGCGAGAGCGCACAGTCGGTGCATGAGGGATTACCCAGAATGACAGAAGGCAGTAACACATCTCACCATAAGTGCTGATTTAAGCACATAAAGTATACTGACCTTTTCAGAGTTTTGACAAATTTTGTGGAGGAATGAAAAAGATGTTTCAGGCTTTTAGAGACGGACTGCTTGCGACTGGGGTTCTGCAGCTTTGACGTGTCTGAGAGGAAAAGGTAAGTAAGGTCACTGCTCGTACACTCGAACCAGGAACAGACTGAATCAGAAACGCGAGACCTTTTGAAAGCAAAAACGTTGAACTGAACAATAAACAGGAGCACGATATGTAAGAAGGCTGAGTATCTTATGAAGCTGCTTTTGTACATTTTGCGTGCTGCTGTTACGAAAGACAAAAGCAAACATGTCTGGAGGCCGACTAAGACAGCACGAGGTGTGCGTGTGTTTTTCGTGAAACAGAAATGGGTGAAACAGAGGTGCATCGTGTGTGTGTGTGCCTCAGGGCTGCTAAATCGAGCAGGTCAGGAGGGACATGCCACAGAATGAAGTATTATCTACAACTTTCGAGCTGCGTATCTCCTGCTTCAAATGCAGTCCTATCAGTGGTCCTTTCAGTGATGCCTATCTTCAGACGACCCTGTTTTCATGAAATTAAGCGTCACATAATTGCCCCCCGTGTAAACAGTACGGCAGACTGAACAATTCTGGAGGCTGAGAAGCTGTTTACAGCATGCAAGTGACCATCAGTAAGACCCAGTCACCGCAAGACTAATCACGCTAGCTCTAGTCTTGCTGTCTCCATCGGAGGGGGAGGACAAGGGGAAACTTTCCATTTACACATCGCTATGAGCCAGCATATGGACTTGTATGGAATACAAGCCCCAAAAAGGCTTCATTACGTCTATGAACTTGGTGTCATAATTAATTCAAACAAGGAAACTGGACAACTGACATTTATTTTAACAGCTCGATTTATTTGCTTTAGATGTAAGAGCAGAACATATACCATCCTGAGACTGCTACGGTATGGAATTTATCCATATGTGACACTACAGGCTTTATGTCCAGCACATGAGAAAGCTGTAGTAAATTAATGAAAGGGAAGCTCATAAGGTAGTAAGCATGGCTACTGCTGCTGCCGCTGAACGTGCTGATAATTCGGTCTCTGAATTTGTATTTCTCGCTCTGGAGGTTAACTGACTTTGACAACTGGATTATACGACATGAGTGCACTGGCCTCCTGTGCCGCCAAACTGTCACCCCAAATAAACATAGAAATGCATTTTCATTTATGAAAATAAAAAAAAAAATGGATCAGGTTTGATTAATGACTTGGCAATCCATCTGTCTGCTCTACCTACCATGAAAAGAGGTGAGTGGGAACGTGTGTGAGCTGAGTGGAGTACTGCTGGTAGCATTTCTCCATTTTCAAAGTCATTTAGTAAAGGTCAGAACAGGCTTTTTAAACATATGGGAAGCTCACAAGCTCATCCATAATGGCCACTGCAAGACTTTCCAGGCGCTCGCTCGCAGCAGCAGCAGCTTATAGCTGAGGAGGCATGTGTGTGTGTGCGTGTGTGGGTGTCACTGTGTCTCATGTGGAACACAGAGCGCTGTGTGTAGCACACACACCCCTCGTTCTGTGAGCACCCTCTCAGCTCCACATGTACACATCATAAATTAAGATAACCTCCCCTTAAATGAGCAACATTTTTTGCCGTGGTTTTTATAGTGGTGGCATTGTACCAGCGCTGATTAATTTTGTAGATTTATTTTCAAACACCATCTCTCCAAAAATAAACTGAGTAAGTACAGCAACGTCTTCCAGCATGTGTGCTTGCGAGCACAGGACACACACACACACACACACACACACACACACACACACATACGCACGCACACTCAGTGAGACAAACAGACGTGAGAGAGTACTGTGTCTCGAGCACTCAAATTCAGACAGCTCTAAAAGCTTAATTCTACTTGAAGCGTGAACGTAAGAGGGGGTTTTCTGTCAGACGTAGTGGGAGTCGATTTTCTGTTTGTCTACATTTCAGTGCAAATCCTTAAACCTCACGAATTGTGATGGGGGAAAAACACTTACCATAAACAACTCTCAAATAGACGTTTTCTTCGAGAATCAATTATCCAGTATAATGTTGTTTGAGACTCTGGCAGCCATCCCCCCTGACATCATTGACTCATGTGTTGACTCATAGACAGATGAGTGATGCAGACTTTTTTTTTTTTCTTCTCACTCTTCCCCCGCCAGTGGCGGCCCGCATAGCTGCCTAATGAAGTTGGTGTTTGTGAGCTCTGAGCTACTGTCAGCACAGTGAACAACACTCCTCTATGCCCCTCTCACCGACTTCTGGATTAGGGAGTGGGCGACAGGCCAAAGTTGGCACTGCGCTTCTCACGTATAGACAACATCCAGCCTCCCTAATCTGGAAAGGTGTTTGCACTCTGATTTACAAAGCTACAGTATGCAAGCTCAGCCACAAAAACCTGTGCAGTCCAAAATGGATAACTGTATTAAAAGATTATTTATGTACACAATCTCCTGAACTCTGCTCCTGTCTCTCCCGGCAGGTCCACTCGAGGCTGAGAGAGCACATTCACACTGCTTTGGATGCCTAAAGCGCAGAGTGAAAACATTTTTAGCACGCTTCATTTTTCCACTTTAATACCAAGTTAATCTAGCGAAAGAAGTGAGGCTTAAAGAGAAACGAGACAAAGATGAAGCGACAGAAAGCGGTCCTCGTGTACTGAGCAGAGAGAACTCTGAAAAAAAGAGTGAGAGTCTTATGAGGCTTATAAAGAAGAGATGAAAAACACAATAAAAAAGAAGAAAGGAAGGGCTGAGGAACAAAAAAGCTGGGTGAAAAACACTGAAGCATGAGGTCATTTCTGCATTTACCATCTGAGCTCTTCAAACAAATGGCACTCCTCTTATAGCTGCAGTACAATCAAAACACAACAGCAAGGACATGTGTCTGTGCAACCACGATTTTCTGGAACAGCGTGGGAGAGCAGGCATTGTAAGGCAAACTGCAGCCAGCACTGGTATATTTTCTCGTGAATGCAAAACACTGGCTTCAACAAAATATTCATCTTTGGAAATTATAGAGTCTTATGTAATCATCTTTAGAATACAACATACAAAAGGACTAACTTATGAAACAATGCAATCCAGCACTAGTTTGTCTCGAATCAAGGTCTCGATCAAGTCAAGTCAAAGTCCCTCTCATGCCAGAATCTGGTCTTCCCAGGCAGTCTCCGGTCTCAGTACTAGCCAACTCTTTAAGGCGCATTTGCTGCGGCGCCGATCTCCATTTCCATAGCCCTCAGCCTCTCGCCTATACAGCTAGGGTTACAGCGGGGGACTAGTCCTCTGGTAACTGCCAGAGTTTGACTTCCCCACTCACATCTGTATTGCAGCATGCCTTGCCAGATGGTAGAAGGTACCATTTTTATGATGGTCTTTGGTACGACCCGACCGTAAGTAGAACTCGCAATCTCCCAGTCCAGAGGTGGACACGCTAACCACTAGGCCAACTCGCGGTTAAGGTCTCAATAGTGAAATTTCAGAATGTCAAAGCTACCTACATGAGTCACTTTGGATGCATTTCACCTAACATATGTACATCTGTGCTTGGCATTTACTTATGTGCTGATGTTTTGAAATACTGTAAGTCATATTTTGTGACATTATTAACTTACAAATTCTTGGGATCAACAAATCAGTGCGTCTAGACTTGCATTCATTCGTATTGTGATAAACCATACTCCTTTTCTTATCACTTTCACAGTAACTGAATATTATGATAAATAAATAACTGAATACTAGAAGGCTACTTGGGATAAAAATATATGCACAGTCGCTACACGCCCCAATGCACAATCCTCCTCAGTCTTCTTTTCCTACAAGTTATGACAAGGAAAAATCCCCAAAGCTGTAATTCATGAACAGTCCACTCCATATACAATCTGTTGGCCTCCATTTGATCACAAAACAATAAAGGTTTCCCGAATCAACATTTTGGCAACTTCAAACCAATACTAGTGTCCCCCGCTGCCGATTTTCTGAATCGAGCCGAAAAGTTTGTCTACTCCGCCAGCGCAGCCATGATTGAAAATCATATGATTGCATTCCTGCACGCTGATTGGCCAAAGCTCAAAACAGTGTTTGTGAACCTTACGCGCCGTGCTGTTTTACCTATAGACTTTGTGAACTACTTGTTTAATTTCCAAGCCTTCCATACCATGATACGGTGTGTTGTGAACCTTTAGTCCCGTTTTTGCTACTCATTTTGACAGTTCACATTTAAAACATGGTTGCGTGGTTTCTCACAGACGAATCCAATGTCACTCACCTCTCAACCAATCAGTGTGCAGCAGTGCATCCTGTGATTTCCAAAATGGCAGCACCGGCGGAGTAGACTGGAAGTTTTGTTCTTAGTTGAAAAAAAACCCAACCGTTTGGATCAATATTATTGACTTGAATTGAATAACGTGTTGGGCCGAGTAATCCTTATTGATTCATGATCAAAATAAGGTTGGTAGACTGGCTGTGAAGCTAGCAGTTTACGAAATACATGACTCTGAACACAGGAACCACCAGCTTTGGGATTTTTCCGTGTCATAACTTGTAGGAAAAGAAGGCCGAAAAGAATTATGTACTGGGGCATGCAGCGACTGTGGGTATATGTGGCCAAGCCACATATTCAGATTTGCACCAAAATCTAATCAATCAATTGTTTCTTAGCCCATGGCCCACCTTTCCTCAAAATTTCATCAAAACCTGTTCATTACTTTTTGAGTTACGTTGGGAACAGATAGACAAACAAACAAACAGAGGTGAAAACATAATCTGTAATAAGCTGAGAATTTACCGGGTTAACCAGATTTTAAGGTTGACTGAAACTCAGATATACAGTGGTGCTTGAAAGTTTGTGAACCCTTTAGAATTGTCTATATTTCTGCATAAATATGACCTAAAACATAATTCTAAAAAAGTAGATAAAGAGAAGCCAGTTAAACTACTGAGACAAAAATATTATACTTGGTCATTTATTTATTGAGGAAAATGATCTGATATTACATATCTGTGAGTGGCAAAAGTATGTGAACCTCTAGGATTAGCAGTTAATTTGAAAGTGAAATTAGAGTCAGGTGTTTTCAATCAATGGGACGACAATCAGGTGTGAGTGGGCACCCTGTTTTATTTAAAGAACAGGGATCTATCAAAGTCTGATCTTCACAACACATGTTTGTGGAAGTGTCATGGCACGAACAAAGGACATTTCTGAGGACCTCAGAAAAAGCGTTGTTGATGCTCATCAGGCTGGAAAAGGTTACAAAACCATCTCTAAAGAGTTTGGACTCCACCAATCCACAGTCAGACAGATTGTGTACAAATGGAGGAAATTCAAGACCATTGTTACCCTCCCCAGGAGTGGTCCACCAACAAAGATCACTCCAAGAGCAAGGCGTGTAATAGTTGGCGAGGTCACAAAGGACCCCATGGTAACTTCTAAGCAACTGAAGGCCTCTGTCACATTGGCTAATGTTAATGTTCATGAGTCCACCATCAGGAGAACACTGAACAACAATGGTGTGCATGGCAGGGTTGCAAGGAGAAAGCCACTGCTCTGCAAAAAGAACATTGCTGATTGTCTGCAGTTTGCTAAAGATCACATGGACAAGCCAGAAGGCTATTGGAAAAAGGTTTTGTGGATGGATGAGACCAAAATAGAACTTTTTGGTTTAAATGAGAAGCGTTATGTTTGGAGAAAGGAAAACACTGCATTCCAGCATAAGAACCTTATCCCATCTGTGAAACATGGTGGTGGTAGTATCATGGTTTGGGCCCGTTTTGCTGCATCTGGGCCAGGACGGCTTGCCATCATTGATGGAACAATGAATTCTGAATTATACCAGCGAATTCTAAAGGAAAATGTCAGGACATCTGTCCATGAACTGAATCTCAAGAGAAGGTGGATCATGCAGCAAGACAACGACCCTAAGCACACAAGTTGTTCTACCAAAGAATGGTTAAAGAAGAATAAAGTTAATGTTTTGGAATGTCCAAATCAAAGTCCTGACCTTAATCCAATTGAAATGTTGTGGAAGGACCTGAAGCGAGCAGTTCATATGAGGAAACCCACCAACATCCCAGAGTTGAAGCTGTTCTGTACGGAGGAATGGGCTAAAATTCCTCCAAGCCGGTGTGCAGGACTGATCAACAGTTACCGGAAATGTTTAGTTGCAGTTATTGCTGCACAAGGGGGTCACACCAGATACTGAAAGCAAACGTTCACATACTTTTGCCACTCACAGATATGTAATATTGGGTCATTTTCCTCAATAAATAAATGACCAAGTATAATAGTTTTGTCTCACTTGTTTAACTGGGTTCTCTTTATCTACTTTTAGGACTTGTGTGAAAATCTGATGATGTTTTAGGTCATATTTATGCGGAAATATAGAAAATTCTAAAGGGTTCACAAACTTTCAAGCACCACTGTATAACTATTTGATAAGCATCAAGAAATCCTTGTATGAGCAACCTTCAAAATGGCTTGATGAACATATTTTAGTAAACAAGGTTTTTGGTGGGGCGGCACGGTGGTGTAGTGGTTAGCGCTGTCACCTCACAGCAAGAAGGTCCTGGGTTTGAGCCCCGTGACCGGCGAGGGCCTTTCTGTGCGGAGTTTGCATGTTCTCCCCATGTCCGCGTGGGTTTCCTCCGGGTGCTCCGGTTTCCCCCACAGTCCAAAGACATGCAGGTTAGGTTAACTGGTGACTCTAAATTGAGCGTAGGTGTGAATGTGAGTGTGAATGGTTGTCTGTGTCTATGTGTCAGCCCTGTGATGACCTGGCGACTTGTCCAGGGTGTACCCCGCCTTTCGCCCGTAGTCAGCTGGGATAGGCTCCGGCTTGCCTGCGACCCTGTAGAACAGGATAAAGCAGCTAGAGATAATGAGATGAGATGAAGGTTTTTAGTTTGATCTCATACACTTAAAGAGAACTCTAACACAATATAAGCAAATTAAAAAAAAGAAATCATTACTTCATAAAACTGCATGTGATACTAAAGCACACACTAAGACCACACAAACAGAGCTCTTAGCTCAGACCTCAGACAGAAACCTAAAACTATTAAATCATTAATACCAGCAATTATGACAAACAAAATGTGTTCATGCACCAGAGCACACACAATGTGGAGGGATTGTTTGAGTCAGTGAGTGAGAAAGAGACAGAAAGAGCTCTGCGCATGTACTATGAGTAAGAGAGTCTTTAGGCGAGTAGAGTGTGTGGTGGGAGTGTGCGTGTGTGTGTGAGTTTGTACCTCCACAGCTGTAGTGTTGGTGTGTGGCGCGGACCTGCTGGAGCAGTCTTTCCATGGCCTCAATGTGCCCTCTCCTCCGGGACTCTCTACCATCGCTCTCCTTCCAGTCTGACACACACACACAGAGTTCATATTACACCTCACAGATTTTGTTATTCTGCCCCTGAAAATCCATCTGCCCTTTTCATATAAACAGTGTTTAAAATACACACTACCACAAAAATGTAAAAAAAAAAAAAAAAAAGGTCAGGAACTTTTATTGTATATTTTTTTAAAAATTAGTATAGTTTGCTTTTTAGTTTGGGTGTAAAAATGTTTGTTCGTCAAAAAATTAACAATTTTCAAAATTGCGGGCAAACTGTTGATCTGATGCCAACTTACTCAGTCATTAAAACACAAAAGAACTGCACCAAATACAGAAACAGCATCTTGTTGGCAAACACTATGAAAGGCTCTCTGTGAATTAGTAAATGCAAATGAGGCAGCCGTGCACAGAAGCGCCCATGAATTTGTTTAAAGCCTGGCTAAAAGTGGATCATCCAAAACAAAATTAGCATAATGCCTCATTATTTGAGTAACTGGATTAAAAATATGAGTAGAAACATCTGAGCTGGACTAAAACGAGACATTTGCACAGATGCACATCAAAATAAACTGCCTGTATATTACGTTTCACTCTGTCGCTCTGTCCACACGAGAACAATTATCATTTGTTCTGTAAATAGAGAGATTGATTGGACTTGATGCAGGCTTACGCCTCATGCCAAATTAATGTGAACATAAAACATCAGACCACCAAATCAGATTTGCCAAGTAATGTTTAAAACCCAACGAGACCCTCGGGATTTGCAGCCCACAATTTAGAAACAGTACTTTAAGAGACGAATGACGACACGTATGTGCAATGCAAACAACATTAAACACTTTTTTAATCATTAAGTGCGAGAGATCATGTTTTCACAGTTGGGTTTTTAATAAATAAAAAAAACTGTAGCGATACAAAACATTGTTTATACAGACAAATCTTAGCACTCAGTGAATTTTCTCATGAACTGTTTGTCATCTGCTAATGCACAGCTACCCAGATCTAATAGCACTGGCAAATTTGCATATTGGTTTGAGTGCTGCTTTTAAAGCAGCACCTCAAGGCCAAACACGATGAATAGCAACAGCAGTGTAAAGCAAATAAGTCATGACCGTCATAAAATCGCAGCAGTTCTAGGTTCAAGCATATATAGCAAAAACCACCTACAAACGTTCCTCTTTTCCTTACTTTTAATTATAAATGCAAAAGTACGCCAAAACTGTGTCCCACTCAAACTGACATACTCCATCATATCGGAGTTCTTCGTGATTGTGTCGGCTATCTATCTGCACAGACAGACATCACGGCAGTAAACAAGTGTTCACTTACTGGAAGGAGCAGCACAAGGGGGGTGAGAGAGTTTTGATGGCCCCCAGCCCTTCATGTTGTAGGCAGATACACGAACATAGTACTGCCTCCCCTGCAACACACACATACACACAAGCACACGGTTCTTTCTTCAGCTGCATTAAAAATACATTAGAATATATCGTTTGGGATTTTTAAGTGGCTCTAGAAACTGCTAATTATATTACTCTTTATAAGCTTTGCGATGCAAATTTGGACAGATCCCCCCCAAATTTATCCCCAATTTAGTCATACATGCGCCCGATTGCATGGTGCACACTGCAAAAAACTGAAAACTGAATTTGAGGAGAAAATTCCTTAATACTAGTGAAATGATCTTGCTGCATGGACAGATAATTTTACCTGACAAGACATCTTGGAACAAGTTGGTTACAATCTAGAACTAGGTTTAATACTCTCAGAGTTGGCCTTGTATTCTTCTACACTGCAAAAATGATATCTTAACAAGTTAGAATATCTTGAATATAGTTGAAACGGCGGCACGGTGGTGTAGTGGTTAGCGCTGTCGCCTCACAGCAAGAAGGTCCAGGTTCGAGCCCCGTGGCCGGCGAGGGCCTTTCTGTGTGGAGTTTGCATGTTCTCCCCGTGTCCGCGTGGGTTTCCTCCGGGTGCTCCGGTTTCCCCCCACAGTCCAAAGACATGCAGGTTAGGTTAACTGGTGACTCTAAATTGACCGTAGGTGTGAATGTGAGTGTGAATGGTTGTCTGTGTCTATGTGTCAGCCCTGTGATGACCAGGCGACTTGTCCAGGGTGTACCCCGCCTCTCGCCCGTAGTCAGCTGGGATAGGCTCCAGCTTGCCTGCGACCCTGTAGAACAGGATAAAGCGTCTAGAGATAATGAGATAGTTGAAACGATCGAGCATTTCCTATTAGAAGAATACAAGACACCAACTCTGAGATGATTAAAAATAGTTCTAGATTGTAACCAACTTGTTCCAAGATGTCTTGTCAGGTAAAATTATCTGTCCATGCAGCAAGATCATTTCACTAGTATTAAGGAATTTTCTCCTCAAATTCAGTTTTTTACAGTGCGGGAAGGACTTTAGACTTTTTTTTTTTTGAGTCACACATACATCCCACCCACTAGCCAGATCTCTTCTATCACATAACAGCTACAACTCCTGAAGGGTGACAGCTAATGCTGTCCAGGCTTGACTCTTATTGACAGGGGAGAGCGGAATCATAGACTCTTATCTACCAATGGCTCTGACACTCTTGCAGTCTCCCTTAGACCGTTGTTCTGCTCAGCAGCATTAATTTTACGCTGCAAAAAATGATCTCTTGTTGAGAGAAAATATCTTTAATATGGGTGAATGTATCTATTATTTCTGATTAGAAGTTTACTAGAACTCAAATATAAGATTATTTAGCTTACTTTGAGACGCTTTTACGAATTTCAAGCCTTAAATTTTCTTATTCTATTGGCAGATAATTTTGCTCATTTTAAGCATTCAATTTTAGAAAGAAGCAAAATTATCTGCCAATAGAATAAGAAAATTTAAGGCTTGAAATTAGTAAAAGCGTCTCAAAGTAAGCTAAATAATCTTATATTTGAGTTCCAGTAAATTTCTAATAAGAAATAATAGATAAATTCACCCATATTAAAGATATTTTCTCTCAACAAGAGATCATTTTTTGCAGTGTAGCAACTAATCTGGATTTGGTTTTAGTCTTGCCTTGCGACTAAAAATAAGAATAATTTAATCACATTTTAGTCATTTGAGACCATATTGAGAGCTGGCACGTTCAAAAGATACATAATCATTTACACTGACAATGCATTCTCAGTACTCAGAGGCGGCTTATGCAGGAGATTAAGTTGACTTTCTGGGTGGAACATTACAATTATTAAAATGGCCTGTGTGTAGTTTATGTATCTGAGGTTGCCAAATGTTTCTTGAGTACATGTGTCTTTTTCAGACACGAGACAGGGTTTTTTCAATAGGGTTTAAAGTATCACTTTTAAACACAAACACTTCTTTTAAGCCTGGGGGGGGAAAATGCAGACTGTTGAAGCAGATCACATTCAGATAAAGCTGTATGTTGAAACTGGACAGGGCACAAAAAAAATATTTTTTATTCAGTGGACTGACAGGTGATTGCTCACTCAATTTAACATGTTCACAAGATACGAAATGGTAGTTATGAAACTGCACACTCTAAAAATTGTGGGGTCAGGTTTGCTGCTGCTGTGTCACTGGATAGAACACAATACCAACGGGTGAGAACTAATGAGTGAGAGTTGACGGCTGAGATGAAGAGAGTCTGTAAATTAATTTATGATTTGTGTATATATATATATATATATATATATATATATATATATATATATATATATATATATATTAGGGTGCATCAGTTGCCCTCACTTTCATAAAATCTGATGCGTTTTTGTTTGGGTGTTCCTTTTCACCAATAAAGACATACTGTAAAATTTTTTGACCATATTCAAAAGTCTAATGGTGGCACCATGAGGTTCACTTTTTGCCAAAAAACGCTTATTTTATGTTTTCGGGCAAGGTTTGAATCACAATGTTGGACTCCATTTATTGATTTCTTGTGACCCAGAGATCATGTTAAGAACCTTTGCAAGGGATTGAGAAGCATTAATGTGATTCATAATACATTTGTATTGTTTAAAAGTAGTTGAACAATGATTCAATGAACAGCTAAAACTCAAACTGTGCTTGATAATATATTTAGAATATGTACTAAAAATGTGCATCTAAGATATTTGGTATACTCTATAAGGTGCCATAATGTTTCATGAAAAGTGATCGAAATTTTGTCATAAAAGTCATAAAATAGCAGCTTTTTCCATAACTTTGAGCTCCTGGTGCCACCATTAAACTTTAGAATTTTGTCAAAATATTTCACCCAGTGTGTTTTCTTACCAAAAGGAACATAAAAACAAAAATGCATCATGATCGGAGGAACTTTTCATTTTTAGGGGGCAACTGATGCACCCTAATATATATTAGTATTTTAACTAGAAAGCTGAAGTATGTAAACATTTTTTTTTTTAAACTAACTCACACAAAGGAAAGGGACAACAGCCCGAAAAAGTTACATAATATATTGCTGTCAGTTTAAGAGGGTTCAAGGCATTCACAAAGCTTACTCATATTTTTGTTGCATCCTTAAATCTGTAGTACAAGCAAATGTAATCAGAGATACAGTGTACACAAGGACATGTATTGGAACTAGGACTGGGCATTATGACAATAACATTTCTATGACACACAATATACAGTTTTATGAACAATTTCCCGGGGGAGGCATAAAAAAAGAAAATGATCTCATCTCATTATCTCTAGCCGCTTTATCCTGTTCTACAGGGTCGCAGGCAAGCTGGAGCCTATCCCAGCTGACTACGGGCGAAAGGCGGGGTACATCCTGGACAAGTCGCCAGGTCATCACAGGGCTGACACATAGACACAGACAACCATTCACACCTACGGTCAATTTAGTCACCAGTTAACCTAACCTGCATGTCTTTGGACTGTGGGGGAAACCGGAGCACCCGGAGGAAACCCACGTGGACATGGGGAGAACATGCAAACTCCGCACAGAAAGGCCCTCGCCGGCCATGGGGCTCGAACCCGGACCTTCTTGCTGTGAAGCAACAGCGCTAACCACTACACCACCGTGCCGCCCCAAAGAAAATGATATCCACAATATTTCAGAAAAGTGGACTGTGACATAATTGATCATGATATTGATATATTGTCATATCGCTCAGTCCTAATTTGAACTTTTTTTTTTTGCTTATTTCAGTTACCGTTGTAAGGCCTGTTATTGTGCATTTAAGACACTGTAGATTTTCAAGGATCAGTTCTCCAGCTAATAAAGAGAAGTCCTTCAGACAGCTCCACTCCACTGCCAAGAATCCATATCATAGAACAGAAAACAAGTAAGAACAGATTAACCCGAGACAAGAAAAGGGGGGAAAAAGGATCAATATAATTTTGCATCAACAGATACAGAAAAAGAGCAATGTGCTGAACAGTAATATGGGTTATTTTGCATAAATGTATAAAAATGCATATACAATATACAGAAAAAAAATCTATTGTGGTGTTTGTTCGTTTGTTTTTATTCTCCCCTGATAACCGGGTTGTGTTGTTGCTACAGATTCAAGATGCAGAAAAGGGAATTCTCACCTTTATATCTGGTGACTACAGCTGAATTCATGCTGGCTGGCTCCTGAAATGTGACAGTGAGAGATGTGTTGCTGCTCACAGTTAAACGTACAGCTGTCGGAGCCTCTGGAGCCTCTGTGAGAGCCAAATATCAAAGTCCAATAAGAAACATATTTAAAATAATTATCAGGGACCAATTCTAACTTATGAAAGGAATGAAGCACAATCAAATCAAATCAAATCAAGTTTATTTGTACAGCGCTTTTAACAATAAACATTGTCGCAAAGCAGCTTTACAGAATTTGAACGACTTAAAACATGAGCTAATTTTATCCCTAATCTATCCCCAATGAGCAAGCCTGTGGCGACGGTGGCAAGGAAAAACTCCCTCAGACGACATGAGGAAGAAACCTCGAGAGGAACCAGACTCAAAAGGGAACCCATCCTCATTTGGGCAACAACAGACAGCCTGACTATAATATTAACAGTTTTAACAGGTATAACCCTCAACTGTCCTCATGGGGCCCGTCCTTCACAGGAGTGGGGCCAAATAGCAGATCCACCTTCTGGCATGAAGCTAAGCTCTTCCTGGTTTACGCACTTCCTGTTTCCTGAGTTGTTCGCGCCGAGTCCTTTTTCCCGCGAGTGCCGGCGTTAATTACTAATCCTTTTTTAACTTTTTTTCTATAAATAAATTTCCAGTATCCTCTTCATTTTTACTATACTGTCGCTTTCATTTTTCTACTTTTCACTTTCGCTTTCCTTTTTCCGTTTTTTTCCCTGTTTTTTCTCTTTCTTTTTTCGGAAGAACGCCGAGACCGGAAACTTTCTTTTTCTCTCCTCCTGTGTAAAGTCCACAAGCGGAGGCCATCTGATCTGTTTTAATATCAACAGATCTTCATTTAAGGTACGTGAATCTTTTCATCATGGCACACCTTCAGCCTGTTCAGTGTGCTGAGTGCAGGATGTTTAGTCATTCTTCCTCCGTCACTAGCGATAGCTCTGTTAGCTTTACTTGTGATAAGTGCAGATTAGTTAGCTCTCTGACGGAGAAGATTACAGTGCTAGAAGCGCGTGTCCAGGCTTTAGAGCAGGTTAGTGAGCGTGAGAACAGTGTAGTTTCTGTTAGGGAAAGTCTGGACGCCCTAGGTGGAGTTAGCAATCCCCCAACTCGGGCATTAGAGCCCTTACAGCGGGGCGAATGGGTGACGGCTCGGCGGCATAAGCATAGAGCCAAAGCTACCGCTGAGGCTCGCCCACGGGAGCACCACTCCTCTCCGCGTCACGTGTCGAACAGGTTTGCTCTCCTTAGTGATGCACCCACTGAGAAACCTGAAAGAGCTCTGGTTATAGGGGACTCTATCATACGGCACGTGAAATTAGCTCAGCCTTTAGGGGCACCAGCAGCTTTAGTCAGGTGTATACCGGGAGCCAGGGTGCCGGACATAGCAGGTAATCTTAGGGTCCTAGGCAAGCACAGGTTCTCAAAGATAGTTATCCATGCAGGAGCTAATGATATACGCCTTCGTCAGTCTGAGGTTACTAAGAGTAACTTTGTAGAGGTGTTTAAATTAGCGAAGGCGATGTCCGATGCTGTAGTATGCTCTGGCCCCATCCCAATGCGGCGTGGCGATGTAGCTTACAGCAGGTTATGGTCGCTGAACTGCTGGCTGTCCAGGTGGTGCTCTGAAAACAGTGTGGGCTTTATAGATAATTGGGCTAATTTTGAGGGCACTACTGGCCTGTTAGGGCGGGACGGTATCCATCCCACTCGGGAAGGTGCTGCTCTCATTTCCTGCAGCATAGGTCATAGTCTCAGAACAGGCCTAGTTAATTTCTGACAATCCAGAGCCAAGGCCAGGGAGCAGACGAACAGGCTAAACCGACTGTCTGCTAGCTGCACAGAGTCGTCACTCAGGGCCCACTACATCGAGACTGTGTCTGTTCCCCGAGCTCAACAAAAAGGTAGAAATTTTCAGAGAGTTTGTTCCAGTAACCTAATCAATATAAAATTAGATCAGACTGACTGTACAGCTGCTGCCAGCACCTTTGATCTAAAGGTGGGGCTATTAAATATTAGATCTCTTACATCTAAAGCGCTAATGGTTAATGAACTCATTACTGATCAGGAGTTTAATGTACTGTGTTTAACAGAAACATGGATTAAGCCAAATGAATATATAGCATTAAATGAAGCGAGTCCTCCTGGATACAGTTATATACAATGGAATGTGCTGTTAGAGGAAAATAATCAACAATAGGATGGCGCAATGAATGAAATGGGTGGCCATTAACACTTCAAATTTGATTATTTTCTCATAACAGATTCTAATAATTTTTTTTTAAATTTATTAAATCACCAAATGTCATTCTCGCCCATAGTCAGCTGGGATAGGCTTCAGCTTGCCTGCGACCCTGTAGAACAGGATAAGCGGCTACGGATAACGGATGGGTGGAAGGGTGGATGGATGGATCAAATGTCATAATTGTTAACCATTTATAATTTAATGTTGTGGAATGTCCACAAAACAAGTTTGTTCCAATTATCACTTACAGTGGTGCTTGAAAGTTTGTGAACCCTTTAGAATTTTCTCTATTTCTGCATAAATATGACCTAAAACATCATCAGATTTTCACACAAGTCCTAAAAGTAGATAAAGAGAACCCAGTTAAACAAATGAGACAAAAATATTATACTTGGTCATTTATTTATTGAGGAAAATGATCCAATAATCCATATCTGTGAGTGGCAAAAGTATGTGAACCTTTGCTTTCAGTATCTGGTGTGACCCCCTTGTGCAGCAATAACTGCAACTAAACGTTTCCGGTAACTGTTGATCAGTCCTGCACACCGGCTTGGAGGAATTTTAGCCCGTTCCTCCGTACAGAACAGCTTCAACTCTGGGATGTTGGTGGGTTTCCTCACATGAACTGCTCGCTTCAGGTCCTTCCACAACATTTTGATTGGATTAAGGACAGGACTTTGACTTGGCCATTCCAAAACATTAGCTTTATTCTTCTTTAACCATTCTTTGGTAGAACGACTTGTGTGCTTAGGGTCGTTGTCTTGCTGCATGATCCACCTTCTCTTGAGATTTAGTTCATGGACAGATGTCTTGACATTTTCCTTTAGAATTTGCTCGTATAATTCAGAATTCATTGTTCCATCAATGATGGCAAGCCGTCCTGGCCCAGATGCAGCAAAACAGGCTCAAACCATGATACTACCACCACCACCATGTTTCACAGATGGGATAAGGTTTTTATGCTGGAATGCAGTGTTTTCCTTTCTCCAAACATAACGCTTCTCATTTAAACCAAAAAGTTCTATTTTGGTCTCATCCATCCACAAAACATTTTTCCAATAGCCTTCTGGCTTGTCCACGTGATCTTTAGCAAACTGCAGACAAGCAACAATGTTCTTTTTGGAGAGCAGTGGCTTTCTCCTTGCAACCCTGCCATGCGCACCATTGTTGTTCAGTGTTCTCCTGATGGTGGACTCATGAACATTAACATTAGCCAATGTGAGAGAGGCCGTCAGTTGCTTAGAAGTTACCCTGGGGTCCTTTGTGACCTCGCCGACTATTACACACCTTGCTCTTGGAGTGATCTTTGTTGGTGGACCACTCCTGGGGAGAGTAACAATGGTCTTGAATTTCCTGACTGTGGATTGGTGGAGTCCAAACTCTTTAGAGATGGTTTTGTAACCTTTTCCAGCCTGATGAGCATCAACAACGCTTTTTCTGAGGTCCTCAGAAATCTCCTTTGTTCGTGCCATGATACACTTCCACAAACATGTGTTGTGAAGATCAGACGTTGATAGATCCCTGTTCTTTAAATAAAACAGGGTGGCCACTCACACCTGATTGTCATCCCATTGATTGAAAACACCTGACTCGAATTTCACCTTCAAATTAACTGCTAATCCTAGAGGTTCACATACTTTTGCCACTCACAGATATGTAATATTGGATCATTTTCCTCAATAAATAAATGACCAAGTACAATATTTGTGTCTCATTTGTTTAACTGGGTTCTCTTTATCTACTTTTAGGACTTGTGTGAAAATCTGATGATGTTTTCGGTCATATTTATGCAGAAATATAGAAAATTCTAAAGGGTTCACAAACTTTTAAGCACCACTGTATATGTTACAACAGCTACAAACCGCAGTGGCACGGTGGTGTAGTGGTTAGCGCTGTCGCTTCACAGCAAGAAGGTCCGGGTTCGAGCCCCGTGGCCGGCGAGGGCCTTTCTGTGTGGAGTTTGCATGTTCTCCCCGTGTCCGTGTGGGTTTCCTCCGGGTGCTCCGGTTTCCCCCACAGTCCAAAGACATGCAGGTTAGGTTAACTGGTGACTCTAAATTGACCGTAGGTGTGAATGTGAGTGTGAATGGTTGTCAGTGTCAGCCCTGTGATGACCTGGCGACTTGTCCAGGGTGTACCCCGCCTTTCGCCCGTAGTCAGCTGGGATAGGCTCCAGCTTGCCTGCGACCCTGTAGAACAGGATAAAGCGGCTACAGATAATGAGATGAGATGAGCTACAAACCGCCATTCCCTCACCAGCTTCTCTTTTTTTTCTCTGTCTTGAAGTTAATATGACAAAAATGCAGCTGGTCATGTTAACAAGAGACGAAAACACAAAGTCCTCTATTCTGAAGTCTTATCTGTGGTGGAAAGATGATTGACACAGTCCCGACACTGGAAATAAAAACATCCTTACAGAAAGCTTCATCATATTAAAAATGAACAGCTTTTTTTGTTAAATATCATCAACACATTTAGTATGTTTATTCTCTCTCTCTCTCTCTCTCTCTACGTGGAATACCACTGCAGTGACGTGGACGCTCTGATAGCTCCAGCCATCAAAGTTTCTAGAAAAGAATTACAGTAATGGTTTCCTGTTGCCTTTTACTGGATTATTATAGAGGTTTTCTCCTCTCGACCATTGACACATACGGACAATTTTGAGTAGCCAGTTAATCTAACCACTCGTCTTTGGGGGAAACCAGAGCACCCGGAGGAAACCCACGCAGACATGGGGAGAACATGCAAACTCCACACAAAAAGGTCTCCGTTGACCGTGAGGTTCGAACCCAGAACCTTCTTGCTGTGAGACAACAGTGCTAACGACTGCACCGCTGTGCCGCCACATTTATTATACCGTATAGACTATGAATAGTCTGCTGTACAAGTCCCCGTGAATTAGCTGTTACTATAGAAACGATAACGTATTAGGATAAGCTCATTTGCCTCAAAGCTGACACTATTGTCCGAGCTGATGTTTTAGAAAATGAATCAACACTGTTTGACCAATCCGTATGGAGAATTCAATGGTGCTGTGGTATAAAGGCAATTAATATCCACAAGATCAGTTAGCATCTCATCTCATTATCTCTAGCCGCTTTATCCTGTTCTACAGGGTCGCAGGCAAGCTGGAGCCTATCCCAGCTGACTACGGGCGAAAGGCGGGGTACACCCTGGACAAGTCGCCAGGTCATCACAGGGCTGACACAGAGACACAAACAACCATTCACACTCACATTTACGGTCAATTTAGCCCATGTTTACATTAGACCGTATCAGCGGATCATCAGATTAACGTTTTTAAAACGATTAGTGTGCACACAGCAACACCAATACACGATTCGCGTGCACACAACAATACCAATACGCGGATACGCTCGGCTCCGCAGGCATCCTGCGCTCCAAATCACTCCGCCCTGAACAGCGAGTGCCCTCTGGAGGGTGCGCACTCCGGCCCTGCGCAGCTCACAGAGCGCGTGAGTGAAGCACAGTAGCAGTGTTTTCGGGACTGAGCCGCTGTGTGTGTGATCCCAGCGCATATCACTTAACACTTGCAAGTGGAAGGATGGCAAGCCTAAAGACAATCATAACTACACAATGGGCAGTATTTGCATCAGTATTTGCAGTATTTTCATACTTTTATACTCTTTAATGAAAGGTGATACAAGGCGGAAGTCCGCGCCCCTTTTTTCAGCAGTCGCGTCACATGACCAACGCCAGCGAATCAGGAAGGTGGATGTCACAGTGACGTTGTCCAATGAGGACGTCAGCTAGAGCTCAGCACAGCGTATTCGCGTATCTCAATGTTTACACAGCACCGGACCAGATACGATCTAGATTGAATACGTGGACGCTGGCGGATTCCCGTTTCCCGGCGTTTCCAGGTGGTTTAATGTAAACGGACAGTGCATCCGCGAAGAAAACGAGACAGATACGGTCTAATGTAAACGTAGCCTTAGAGTCACCAGTTAACCTAACCTGCATGTCTTTGGACTGTGGGGGAAACCGGAGCACCTGGAGGAAACCCACGCGGACACGGGGAGAACATGCAAACTCCGCACAGAAAGGCCCTCGCCGGCCACGGGGCTCGAACCCGGACCTTCTTGCTGTGAGGCGACAGCGCTAACCACTACATAACATTTTATAATGAAATGTTACCAGATGATAGGCTTGAAAAACACCAGGACAAATCAGTGTGCACGTGTTTGATAAGTTTCGTTGATTTATTTGGGGGAACTATGCTCAGGAAAACACGCAAATCTGACCAATGCTTGAGACATAACTTAAGAAAGAACTAACATGGACAAAACCAACAGAACATCTGTTGTGTTGTTTTATGAGAACATAGAGATAAATAGGATGTTGCAGAAAATCGTTACTGTATTCAGCAGCAATTAACTACAAATCTAATAAACAGAGGAATGCTTGATATTGACTCATCCACAAATCTTGCCGTTGTGGTGACAGATTAATGCCATCATGTTTGAGGTGAAGTGGCAGCCATCATGAAGGTATCTGGATTTGTATGAACTAAGCATTATGGTTTGTGCTGGGAGCGTGTTACTATTAGCAACCACATTATGAGAAGCCTATTTTGATAGAGACTAAGTTAAATTTCAGAAAGTGGATGCATAAAATGCAAACATGTATGACTATTGATTGTGTTTTCCTCTCTACTGATTACAGCAGCAAATAGAAAGCTTTTAGTTGTTCATGGCTTCCATTTTCAGTTTGAAAAATAAAATGAAGTTTGTCAATGGAAAAAATTGTCCATTCGCATGCTTTCAATAGTCACAATTAACAGCGATTTTTCCATCCAGTGTTAAATCAGCATTTGGAAATTATCACAAAGACCATGGGAATAACTCTTGCTACTTAAAAGATTACAGTCCTCTCTTCTTCCTCGGTATCTTAAGCCGTGATCTGGTCTCTTTCTCGCTGCGTTCGCCGAGCTATTTGTCACCCAGGGCACAATGCGCTATAAATGACGCCATTCTGCTTGGTTGAAACACTTTTCATAGCCTTCTTTGAGAATTGGGAAATCTTTCGGTAATCTCTGAGAGGGTCTGTGCTTGTTTGATTTGTAATAACTGCCTTGGCAGCCATTTACACGGAGATGACCACAAAAGCAAGCTGATAGAACAAGCATGCAATTTGTCATGAGTGTGTGCTATCCCATCAAGGTTCAAGGGCTATTCGAGGGAGTTAGACTGCTCCTGGGTAGCCAGAAAATATGCTATTAATACACTGCTGCCAGTTTGTTATAACCACAATTCAAAATGAGCCATGGCAAACAAATGAAACTACAATTACATAGGTGGATAAGATTCTGGGTCAGTGATATTCAACAGTTGGAATCTCATCTCATCTCATTATCTCTAGCCGCTTTATCCTTCTACAGGGTCGCAGGCAAGCTGGAGCCTATCCCAGCTGACTACGGGCGAAAGGCGGGGTACACCCTGGACAAGTCGCCAGGTCATCACAGGACTGACACATAGACACAGACAACCATTCACACTCACATTCACACCTACGGTCAATTTAGAGTCACCAGTTAACCTAACCTACATGTCTTTGGACTGTGGGGGAAACCGGAGCACCCGGAGGAAACCCACGCGGACACGGGGAGAACATGCAAACTCCGCACAGAAAGGCCCTCGCCGGCCACGGGGCTCGAACCCGGACCTTCTTGCTGTGAGGTGACAGCGCTAACCACTACACCACCGTGCCACCCCCACAGTTGGAATCATTAGGGCTAATCATAATCCACATACCAGAGAATGTCTGGGTGTGTGTCGCTATCCTTGTCAGAGTTCTTTAAAAACACATCATGTCCATATTGTAAAGCTATGTAAAATTCTGTTATTACAACAGGTTCAACTCTTTCAGGTTTATAAGCACTTTTAGTATAAATACGCAGGTGATTAGAGAAAATCACGCACACTGATCAGTCGAGAAATTCGGACTATTTCACGATAATCACCTAGAGCGACATGGCAAAATGGCTGCCAAACACTTTGTCACTGTAAATGAGGAAGAATTACAAGGTATGAAAGAAAATACTATTCCTAAAAGCACAAAAGATGCTACGAAGTTTGGTCTAAAACTACTCAAAGGTAAGATGGAATTGTGATTTATTTTATCTATTTCAAAACAAAGTATTTTTATGTGAGTCGGCATAGATAAGTGATAAGTCTGCGCTGCTCCTTTATTACATTTGCATGCCACTTTTGAAGTTTGAAATAATTCTTTAATATGATTTTTTTTTAAATCATACCTTGGATTTGTCTTCGTTATTATTCACCGATATTCACTATGCCTTCTGTGAATAATTGTTAAGTATAGGAGAATGTGATTAAATCACTCACGTGCGTGCTCAAATCCAGTGCGCATGCGTTTGTAGAGCTTGCATCTCCACTCCCAGGCCTTGAGCTGCTTCTCCTTGTCTGACGTCTCCAGACTGAGGCTCTCTCTCATCACCTGCGTGGAGAGATCGCTCGCTCGCCTCTGAGCTTCCTGCACCAGTGCTGAGAGATGAGCCTCACGGCTTTCCTGACTCACAACTGAAAAAGACACAACAACTCAATCAATCAAAGTTCTGGCCGGGATTTCACAGAGATATTTTCAGTGCGTTTTCTACAGTGTAACTCATTGTTTATTCCACCTCAGTGTCTACCCATCACGTTTTCTTTAGAGTGTCTGATTTTTTTTTTTAGGTTTTTTTGTTTGTTTGTTTTACACACACACACAAAAATATAATACCATGGTACTGGGATCATGATGCTCCATACAAGGCATACAACTCTATAAATCATGAACAGAAGTTTCAGAAGCGGCACTTCATGTAAATTTTAGTCCACTGGTAGAAACACAACCATTTAAAGCCTTCTATATAAACAGTTATTTTAATATAAACAATGCAACATTATACCGAATATACTGTATGTATTGTCCTGTATATATGTATTATAATGTATCTAATTATAAGATGTAAAATGTTTGCATCATAAAACCTGATGGGGCATGCTGTTATAGGAAAATAATCAATGAAAGTGTGGTGTGGCCGGATACAAAGGAGAGCCATTACCACCTTATAATGTATTATTTTCCAATAACAGCACATCAATAAAGTGTTAATTAACCAACAGTTAGAGTTTTTCCATTAATCTAAGAACAAGACATACTTCTTACTTGTTTAAGGCTTTGGCACATCAGTAACATAAATTAGTTCCTGTTATCACTTATATTGTAATGGTTATAGAAAAGTTGTTCTCTCATCAGTTGGCTTTTTTTTCTCGAAAAAAAAAATGCAAATTGTCATGGTCCTGAGAAAGTTAAAAGTTTCAGATTTTCCTCTGATTGTTAAAAAGAGCTGACGCTGGAAACACCTCCAAAAATATTAATTGTATCAACAATTAGGCCAATTTTTTTTTTTTAATCAGTGCATGTGGAGTGTGCGCGCCATACAAATCCCTACCAAAGTTGTTATGACAGAACCAATAACATATTTTAGTTTTGGCCAGGCTACAGCCCGAACTGATAATCATATCATCAGTTTTTCTTTGGCTAATCAGACACAAGGTACGCCACCACACTTGCCGGAGTAGTTGGGGATCAGGTGCCTTGCTCAAGGGCACTTCAGCCATTCCTGCTGCTCCAGGGACTTGAACCAACAACCTTTTGGTGCTAAAGCTGATTCTCTAACCATTAGGCCATGACTTCCCCAATATAACATATTAAAAAGAATATATTAATTGAAGGGCGGCACGGTGGTGTAGTGGTTAGCGCTGTCGCCTCACAGCAAGAAGGTCCGGGTTCGAGCCCCGTGGCCGGCGAGGGCCTTTCTGTGCGGAGTTTGCATGTTCTCCCCATGTCCGTGTGGGTTTCCTCCGGGTGCTCCGGTTTCCCCCACAGTCCAAAGACATGCAGGTTAGGCTAACTGGTGACTCTAAATTGACCGTAGGTGTGAATGAGAGTGTGAATGGTTGTCTGTGTCTATGTGTCAGCCCTGTGATGACCTGGCGACTTGTCCAGGGTGTACCCCGCCTTTCGCCCGTAGTCAGCTGGGATAGGCTCCAGCTTGCCTGCGACCCTGTAGAACAGGATAAAGCAGCTAGAGATAATGAGATGAGATGAGATATAAATTGAAACCTTGCGACTGGAACGACTATCAAAGTTGTGCTCTTCGGCATCGCTAGGCTAAAGCTCCCCCAAAACATGCTCTAGCCCCTCCCCCAAACATATGTGCCTCACTAGTGTAAACTTCAATTATTTTACTTTAAAAAATATTTTATATAATTTGTTATTCAAAAATCTAATTGCAGTTGTTCCAGTGAACCCGTGAGAAATTGATTTTCTGTCTTAATTTTGATAGATTAATTTCTTTAACAGTAAAACTAATCACCACAAACAACACAGAATTACCACAGATAGACCTTCACAAATGAGTCTCCTTCGTGACCGGAATTGTTAACACAGACCTGGCATTCAGAACACTGAGTGAATTGGAAGGCTATCTATTTAATTTCTGTGCCGCGTATAAAGTATGGATATAAAGTATACTATGAAGTAGTGATCCTTTCCTTTTATCACAGTTCATGTAGGATATGGATAAGCTGCAATAGTAAATACTTAAGTTAAAATGTCTACCTAACGTTGATTTGTGGCAAGATCTAGCCTAATCAATTCTCATTTGCCGTTGTTTATTAGCCTACTGCTAAAGAAACATTACCTTGCAAGATAACGAGAGAAGTTTTTCACATAAATGAGTCTTGTGTAGTAATGGCTGTGCTCACAAATAATCTCCCTTTTGAAGCCTCAAATCCTAAATTTTCTTGATGATTAGATGGATATGTGAACATTTTTCAGTGCCAGCAGCTCTGTGAAAGGCCGGTCTGGTGAGAAAATGTTGCCGGTTCAATCGAATATTGAGAATTTAATGATTTATTACTCATCCATAGAGTTTTGGATTATGTAAGATTAATTATTTTAATTCCAGCAAGTGATTAGAAGGAAAGAGAGGAAAGGGAGACTGACAGCTAGCCAAAAGGAGCAAGTCTGATTGATTATAGTGGTAGTATAATAATAATAATAGGCGGCACGGTGGTGTAGTGGTTAGCGCTGTCGCCTCACAGCAAGAAGGTCCGGGTTCGAGCCCCGTGGCCGGCGAGGGCCTTTCTGTGCGGAGTTTGCATGTTGTCCGCGTGGGTTTCCTCCGGGTGCTCCGGTTTCCCCCACAGTCCAAAGACATGCAGGTTAGGTTAACTGGTGACTCTAAATTGACCGTAGGTGTGAATGTGAGTGTGAATGGTTGTCTGTGTCTATGTGTCAGCCCTGTGATGACCTGGCGACTTGTCCAGGGTGTACCCCGCCTTTCGCCCGTAGTCAGCTGGGATAGGCTCCAGCTTGCCTGCGACCCTGTAGAACAGGATAAAGTGGCTAGAGATAATGAGATGAGATGAGAATAATAAATGTAAGGTTTCTAGCTTTCATTGGGACTTTTTGTCATTTAATGTACACTTTACGAAGAATGTAAAGATCTTGCAGATTTGTGCTGACAAGGGTTACCTTGAAAATGTCAGTTTTGTTCCACTTATAATTATGCTCTTTCTGATTGAACCAACTAAGGCTGAACAAATCTGTTGGCTGTGTAAATATCAACATTCTTAGGACCAGTAACTTGCATAAGAAAGGAGATATTCTTGGTCACAAAGCCTTTGCTCTGTAGCTGTTGTAAACTGATGGATAGTATTTACCGTATATCAGTAGATCTGTGCTCAATAGAAATTACAATGAGATCTCCTGTAGGTTCTTACTGTATGCGCTTTACTCTAAAAGTAAAGACATGTACTGATGTTAATTTTTATCCGTAAGGATGAAGCATGCCTTTCTGACCAATCAGAATTGAGAGTGCTGTGACAGAGGGATTAACAATTATTTTGGCTTCCACTTACTAGACCATGGGAAAAGGCAACATTTCTTACCTTCAATTTTTAACCAATGGTTTGCCTTTGTCAGTGCCAGATAAAAACATACCATCATTAATTGTGAGTGACAGTTCGTAAATGCAGCATAAAAATGAAAAATCAGTCACAGGAGATTCTATGGGAAGCTAGGGGTTAAGAATGATGGAAGGTAATTGATGTTAGCTGTCAAAATCTGAACAGAAACTTCAGACTGACTTTGTGTCAGGCAAGACAGCTATGTAGCTACATCACATCACATCACTCAAACTAAGAAGGTACTACGTTTGGAGGTGAACCAGGCTAACAAATGCCTGGGCTCTTCCTTTTCTCTCCAGTACATCTATGATGGAGTTTTAGGGAGGAAAAAAAAACCCTAAACCTAGAACCAAATTCAGATCTGAGTGTTGGATGTCACTGTCTATTGGGACAATTTGTTGCATAAACAAATAATAATTAGCTGCATAGATATGTAAATCTGATCCATAAGCATCCCATGATGGTTGTCAATATACAGTACATATGCATTATACGGTAAGGTAGAAATTTATTTTAGAATTCTCCCCAACTCTAGAGTTGGGGAGTAAGATTAGTCATGATCTGGTGTCCCTGAAACAGGAAGGGTCCCGACAGTGGCACCATTCCTTGTTGCTGGGGTGGTACTGTCACTGATTGTACGTTTATTCTACCTTTAATACATACAGTGGCGCTTGAAAGTTTGTGAACCCTTTAGAATTTTCTATATTTCTGCATAAATATGACCTAAAACATCATCAGATTTTCACACAAGTCCTAAAAGTAGATAAAGAGAACCCAGTTAAACAAATGAGATAAAAATATTATACTTGGTCATTTATTTACTGAGAAAAATGATCCAATATTACATATCTGTGAGTGGCAAAAGTATGTGAACCTCTAGGATTAGCAGTTAATTTGAAGGTGAAATTCGAGTCAGGTGTTTTCAATCAATGGGATGACAATCAGGTGTGAGTGGGCACCCTGTTTTATTTAAAGAACAGGGATCTATCAAAGTCTGATCTTCACAACACATGTCTGGGGAAGTGTATCATGGCACGAACAAAAAGAGATTTCTGAGGACCTCAGAAAAAGCGTTGTTGATGCTCATCAGGCTGGAAAAGGTTACAAAACCATCTCTAAAGAGTTTGGACTCCACCAATCCACAATCAGACAGATTGTGTACAAATGGAGGAAATTCAAGACCATTGTTACCCTCCCCAGGAGTGGTCCACCAACAAAGATCACTCCAAGAGCAAGGCGTGTAATAGTTGGCAAGGTCACAAAGGACCGCACAGTAACTTCTAAGCAACTGAAGGCCTCTCTCACATTGGCTAATGTTAATGTTCATGAGTCCACCATCAGGAGAACACTGAACAACAATGGTGTGCATGGCAGGGTTGCAAGGAGAAATCCAGTGATCTCCAAAAAGAACACTGCTGCTCATCTGGTTTGCTAAAGATCACATGGACAAGCCAGAAGGCTATTGGAAAAATGTTTTGTGGATGGATGAGACCAAACTAGAACTTTTTGGTTTAAATGAGGAGTGTTATGTTTGGAGAAAGGAAAACACTGCATTCCAGCATAAGAACCTTATCCCATCTGTGAAACATGGTGGTGGTAGTATCATGGTTTGGGCCTGTTTTGCTGCATCTGGGCCAGGGCGGCTTACCATCATTGATGGAACAATGAATTCTGAATTATACCAGCAAATTCTAAAGGAAAATGTCAGGACATCTGTCCATGAACTGAATCTCAAGAAAAGGAAGGTGGGTCATGCAGCAAGACAACGACCCTAAGCACACAAGTCATTCTACCAAAAATGGTTAAAGAAGAATAAAGGTAATGTTTTGGAATGGCCAAGTCAAAGTCCTGACCTTAATCCAATGGAAATGTTGTGGAAGGACCTGAAGCGAGCAGTTCATGTGAGGAAACCCACCAACATCCCAGAGTTGAAGCTGTTCTGTACGGAGGAATGGGCTAAAATTCCTCCAAGCCGGTGTGCAGGACTGATCAACAGTTACCAGAAATGTGTAGTTGCAATTATTGCTGTACAAGGGGGTCACACCAGATACTGAAAGCAAAGGTTCACATACTTTTGCCACTCACAGATATGTAATATTGGATCATTTTCCTCAATAAATAAATTACCAGGTATAATATTTTTGTCTCATTTGTTTAACTGGGTTCTCTGTATCTACTTTTAGGACTTGTGTGAAAATCTGATGTTGTTTTAGGTCATATTTATGCAGAAATATAGAAAATTCTAAAGGGTTCACAAACTTTCAAGCACCACTGTACATTCTTACCTAGAAAGATGCAGGTAGTGTACCTTTAAAGCTTTCGTCTAAAGAAATTAGAAATTTATTCAATATCTTATTGAACAAAGTATGTTTAAGACATTTTGCTTTGGTTTTATATAAGATCTAGGTTGGATTTAAAAACATTTTCAGAGTGGTTTTCATAGCGTAGCCTCTGCCATGACTTTGAAAACACCATATCAGGCATATGAATTTGATGGCCTCCCAAGGACAGACAGTTTCCTCTGAGGACAAATTCAACTTGCAAACTTTCTAGTCACTCTCATATGTGATGAATATGATCTGAACAGTTTTCAGACAGCTATTCAATATCTTCCAAATACTTATGCCTTAAGTGCACTTTTAAAGTGGGTCCATTTGTTCTTTCATAAAAATTGCAGGAGAGGAGTAAGTAAAAGGGTTACTGCTACTGTATATTACTTCAGATTCGATAAACATTTCAGGTGGGTTAACAGGTTAAACAAACCTGAAATCCCCTTTTATTGCAACAAAATAACTACAACATGCTGGTAGGGCAAACCAAGTTATTCGACTATAATACACTGGATCCTGGGGTCTAGTCTAATTCAAAATTATTTTAATGGCCAAATTGTGGTCCTGAGGTAGATGACAGAAGCACAGCTCAGGAGACCAGAACATGATTAGATAATCCATCATATACAGTAAACATGCTTATTAGGAAAATAAGCCAAGGTTTATGAGCTTCTAGAGTGCCAATAAAATCCTTAAAATAATTTTCATATACATCGGATTAAGAGATAACTGCCATAACTGAATATGAATGAGCAACAAAGCAATTATGTCTCCATTAATCACCACAATGCTGCAGCTTGTCAAAGCCAGTGTCCGTGTGGATGTATTTGAACTCGTTTGGGAGTGGTGAGCTAAAAAAATGAACATACTTGGTGGTAAGCTGAAACACACAGCACTGTGTTTGGCTGTATAGATTTGTCATGGTAAAATGAATGCTGCCTGGCCAGTGCTCCTCGTAGACTGAATACTACTGCATGGTCTTTCAGAGCCTTAGTCATAGACCATGACAGCAAAATAAACAAATAAATACATGGCCGAAGAAACCCTCTTTCACTGTAGCTGTTCTGCTTGGCCCAAACCCCTTGAGACGAGAGCTCTCCAGGAGAAATGATAAAGTAAGTGTTGTCTTCTCTGAAAAAAAAAAAAAAAAGAAGTTGGTGGTGGGGAGAGAGGTGGGGGTAATAAAACGAACCAGCCCTACTTGGGGGTCCATGGCACAGTGAAAGAGCCAGCAATATTAGCAGCCTTGAGGTGCAATTTCCTGTTCTATGAAGATTGACATCTGGCCACTACGTGTGGTTAATTGAACAAACTATAAATTTAAGCGCCAACTATGCCAATAGTGGCTTGTTTTACACAGTTGGCATTGTCTAGAAGCACGGATCGTCCTAAAAATAGACATTACGGCGACCCACTGAAGGCCATAAACATGCTTTAACTTCAACCTACGCCTGGACCTCCAAACTGTAAGGCGTCTGGTTGATTGATTTACTTGGCACTTCTGGCTTGACATAAATATAATGCAGAAAGCCCAGAAGGGGAAAATGCGGCAATGTTTATTTTCTGTTTGTTTACAAGGATCGAATTGTGCCACGGTGAAATGTTTTGAAATTTAACTGCCACCTGGGTACAATAAATCACTTAGTATAATTACCCTGGGTTACATGCATCACTGGAAAAGTTAAACCATTAAATGACAAACCTTGTTAAGATTTTTCAGGAGGATGCTGTGCGATGTGTCCCCTTGCCACCCTCATGTCCAGACGGCAGCACAGTGCTCTCTGTCTGCTCTCAGACAACATTTGGCTTTTTCTTGCTCCCACTGATTCAAGCTCTTGTTTCTTATGAGACTTTTTTCCTTTCAGAGGTATAGGAGGTAAGAAACACCTGTTTCTATTGCCAACTGCATGCAGAGATGAATATGCTATTGATTAGGTGGAGGGCCCTGGGCGCAGAACAGAACCGTTGCTGTCTGCGTGTACACTGCATTCTGTTCATTACTCTCTGTATTCAATACATGAACTTTGAATTTCATAACCATGAAGATTTATTGTGGTTTCACAACACCACCAAATCTTTTCTGTTTTCATGAATTCTTTCACTGGAGCTTAAGTGAAGAGAAATGAAGCAATAACCCATTGCTTCCTGTTGTTATAACAGTTCAGACTGTTCAAATTCCAGATTTTAACTGATTTCTTCCATCTGTTTTATTTATATATCTCCCAGCTTATTTTTAACCAAGCACTTTAGTCATGATTGAAATGGTTATAATAGTCATTTGACTTGCCATTTTATAACATAGCTATGACTGTTTATGACAGCTGTCATGGAAACGTTGACTTATTTGAGTGTTGACCTGCTTGCTGCACAAGCCTCCAAACCAAAGTGTGAGAAAACATCACACTGCCTCCGTCTATGTACACCTGTTTTCACTGTAAACTGCTTGTCAGTTTAGTGAGGCCTGCTTTTGGTCTCAACATTAAAAATCGACATTTTGACACAAGACAAATCTCCTCCATGATGATGAATTATAGACCTTCAATCTCTGAAGGCTTTAGTGGTAATCCTCATTTGAGTCTACAGATCTAGATACACTAAGCCTGGTTGGGTTTTTAACTCAATTTTAACTGTGATGTCAAAAACTTCTTATAAAGCCCCAAAATACTGTAGATCAACAATCAAAGATCTAGATGGCTGAGTGCACAGTGAATTTCCAACTTTGTGTTTCTTAAAGCTACAACCAGTGTTGTAGCCGAGTCACTAAACCTCGAGTCCAATCTCCAGTCCATCTATCCATCCATCATCTGTAGCCACTTATCCTGTACAGGGTCGCGGGCAAGCTGGAGCCTATCCCAGCTGACTATGGGTGAGAGGCGGGGTACACCCTGGACAAGTCGCCAGGTCATCGCAGGACTGACACATAGAGACAAACAACTATTCGCACTCATATTCACACCTACAGTCAATTTAGAGCCACCAATTAACCTAACCTGCATGTCTTTGGACTGGGGGGGAACCAGAGCACCTGGAGGAAACCCACGCAGACATGGGAGAACATGCAAACTCCACACAGAAAGGCCCTCGTCAGAACACCACTCCAACCGCACCATTTGACGGTGGCTGTTTTAGCACCATTAACATTAGTTTGTTCCTGAAAATGACGTATGAACAGGTGATTGTGGATTCTCTTTGTCAGGAAGTGCGAAGTATTCTGTCAGAGATGGTTGGGAGATGGATGCAAGTGCAGAAGGTGTGTTTATTAATACAAGTGAAGACAGGTAAACAATCCAGAATGGCAGGCAAAATCGTAAAACAGTGAAACAGGCAATAGGTCGAACGACGCACAAACAGGCTATCATAGACTCGGCAGAATCACAGACGAGAAACAGGAAATCAGGGATCAGGAAACCAAACAAGGAAATAAGGTTCGGTAATGTGTCAGCAGCACAATTCAATACTTCGCAAAGTAAGTGTGTTTTCACAGTTTTTATATAGGTGTGTTGATTGCGCCTTAATCCTGTGCAGGTGCGAGTTGTTTACGGAGCACGCACGAGAGTCCGCTTGGCACGCGCGCTGTCCGGAATGCACCCGTGAGTCTCTCTGATGCACAGGCCAAGGCGCACAGGTGTGACACTCTTACATGAAATTAGTAAAAAAATTAATGTAGATATAAATATCTTATGCCAAATTATTATGGCATATTACAAAAAATAAAGAAAAAATCCGAGTCCTCGTCTCCAATTTCTGAGTCCGAATGCAGTTAATGCACGAGTCCGAGTCCAAGTCTGAGTCATGAGCGCTCAAGTCCAAGTCAAGTCATGAGTCCTTAAAATTAGGGCACGAGTCGGACTCGAGTCTGAGTCGTGGACTCGAATACTACAAGCCTGGCTACAACACAGCAAAGCTACAACACGTGCAAAATGCAGCTGCTAGGGTTTTATACCATGTGCCTTGGTTTCGTCATATAACGCCACTTCTTTATGATTTGCACTGGCTTCCAGTTAAGTTTAGGATAGATTTTAATATTATTATATCACTTTTAAGTGCATTCGTAAAATGGTCCCAAAGTATCTTTCTAGCTTGCTAACTTTCAAGTCCAACTCGGTTTATATCCAACAATAAGTTCTTCCTGTCAGCGCTGAACTTTAGAACTCTGCCTACTCTCAGTGATGGACCCTTTATGGCTGCTGCACCGAAACTATGGAACTCTTTGCCATACGATCTCAGATGCACCACTGATTTTAATGTTTTCAAGAGTAAGCTAAAAACAGTCCTTTTCCGGCAGGCATTTGGATGAATGAACTCATTTTTCTATTTTTTTTAATGTAGGTTTTTTTTAAGATATTTTTTGGGCTTTTTTCACCTTTATTGGATAGGACAGTGTAGAGACAGGAAATGAGCAGGAGAGAGAGACAGGGAGGGTTCAGGAAATGACCGCAGGCCGAAATCAAACCCGGGTCCCCGGATTTATGGTATGGCGCTTTATCCACCTGAGCCACGACGCCCCAATGTAGGTATATTTACTTTTATACATTATTATTATTAACTATATTTAGTAAGTTGTTTTAGTTGTTAGGTGCTTTTGAAAACTGTATAGTTGAATTTGTGCGGTATATTAATAATAATAATTATTATTATTATTAAAATGAAAACCTCCATGCTCAAACACATTAAATATGTTTAAATTGAAATATTTGTGATGTTCTTAAAGATTCTGATGCATAAATTTGGTAGCTGGTGCTCTAATTTCATTATTCCTGTGAGAATAAAGAGATGTTGGTTGCACAATTACAGTGGCATTTAATAAGAAAAAAAAGTCAAAGACTTCAAACATACAGGATATTAGTTAGGTTTTACAGCCCACTCCTAAAGCAAAAGAGCAAGAGCTTCTTTTCTTGGTCATCATTTTCCAGTGAAATTCAATGTCATATTAATGTCAAATTCAACGTAGAAGCTCCCAAGTAGTGCAGCAGAAAAGCATTTGCCTGATCATTCGGAGATTGCTAGTTTGAATCCCAATGATACCACAGCCATCCATAGCTGGGAGCTCAAGAGAGCAAAATTGGCCTGTGCTTCCAATGTCAATTACAGCGACGCTAGCCAGTGTCTATGAACTCATGCGTATGGAAGTGGGCAGATAGCATTGTCCTCCGAGTATGTTACGCCCCCTAATGTTGCATAAGCAGCAATTCGAAAAGATGCAGTCGGTGTCACATGCCTCAGAGGAAGCATGTGATAGCCTTTGTCCTCCCTGGTCTTAAAAAAAAAAAAATCAATGTAGAATAATGTAGATGTTAGACTCAAAGCTCCAGACGCAAAGGCAGGTGCACTGAGTGATGGCAGAAACACAGCTCAGTGGCACTGACAGCGTATTAACATCACCCTGATCTGTTTAAGCAGAGGCAGTGAGAGAGCTGGACAGAGTAAAGGATTTAGGTATGAAGGAAAGGCTAATTCTCATTATAACAAATAGCATTGTGGGTAATATACGAAACGGTTAACCAATGTGAAAACAGACCAGGATGTCACAGAATAAAGTTTAAACTAAAAAGGCCAACTCAGAATTTCATTACACAATACAGTGGTGCTTGAAAGTTTGTGAACCCTTTAGAATTTTCTATATTTCTGCATAAATATGACCTAAAACATCATCAGATTTTCACACAAGTCTTAAAAGTAGATAAAGAGAACCCAGTTAAACAAAGGAAACAAAAATATTATACTTGGTCATTTATTTATTGAGGAAAATGATCTGATATTACATATCTGTGAGTGGCAAAAGTATGTGAACCTCTAGGGTTAGCAGTTAATTTGAAGGTGAAATTAGAGTCAGGTGTTTTCAATCAATGGGATGACAATCAGGTGTGAGTGGGCACCCTGTTTTATTTAAAGAACAGGGATCTATCAAAGTCTGATCTTCACAACACATGTTTGTGGAAGTGTATCATGGCACGAACAAAGGAGATTTCTGAGGACCTCAGAAAAAGTGTTGTTGATGCTCATCAGGCTGGAAAAGGTTACAAAACCATCTCTAAAGAGTTTGGATTCCACCAATCCACACTCAGACAGATTGTGTACAAATGGAGGAAATTCGAGTCCATTGTTACCCTCCCCAGGAGTGGTCGACCAACAAAGATCACTCCAAGAGCAAGGCATGTAATAGTCGGCGAGGTCACAAAGGACCCCAGGGTAACTTCTAAGCACCTGAAGGCCTCTCTCACATTGGCTAATGTTAATGTTCATGAGTCTGCCATCAGGAGAACACTGAACAACAATGGTGTGCATGGCAGGGTTGCAAGGAGAAAGCCACTGCTCTGCAAAAAGAACATTGCTGCTTGTCTGCAGTTTGCTAAAGATCACGTGGACAAGCCAGAAGGCTATTGGAAAAATGTTTTGTGGATGGATGAGACCAAAATAGAACTTTTTGGCTTAAATTAGAAGTGTTATGTTTGGAGAAAGGAAAACACTGCATTCCAGCATAAGAACCTTATCCCATCTGTGAAACATGGTGGTGGGAGTATCATGGTTTGGGCCTGTTTTGCTGCATCTGGGCCAGGACGGCTTGCCATCATTGATGGAACAATGAATTCTGAATTATACCAGCGAATTCTAAAGGAAAATGTCAGGACATCTGTCCATGAACTGAATCTCAAGAGAAGGTGGGTCATGCAGCAAGACAACGACCCTAAGTACACAAGTTGTTCTACCAAAGAATGGTTAAAGAAGAATAAAGTTAATGTTTTGGAATGGCCAAGTCGAAGTCCTGACCTTAATCCAATCGAACTGTTGTGGGAGAACCTGAAGTGAGCAGTTCATGTGAGGAAACCCACCAACATCCCAGAGTTGAAGCTGTTCTGTACGGAGGAACGGGCTAAAATTCCTCCAAGCCGGTGTGCAGGACTGATCAACAGTTACTGCAAACGTTTAGTTGCAGTTATTGCTGCACAAGGGGGTCACACCAGATACTGAAAGCAAAGGTTCACATACTTTTGCCACTCACAGATATGTAATATTGGATCATTTTCCTCAATAAATAAATGACCGAGTATAATATTTTTGTCTCATTTGTTTAACTGGGTTCTCTTTATCTACTTTTAGGACTTGTGTGAAAACCTGATGATGTTTTAGGTCATATTTATGAGGAAATCTAGAAAATTCTTAAGGGTTCACAAACTTTCAAGCACCACTGTAAATATGTCACTAAAGCACACATGTTAATTGTAAACATGGATATGCAAGTGGTTCAGAGTGGATTTTCCTTTAACTGGATGGCATCCTGTCGGTGTAGGTGCTTAAAACTCTGTAAAAACACTCAAATCAGTCTGTACAAGTGTCTACTATATCTGTCGCTCAAAAGGCAAGCTAGTTCAAATGAACTGTACACTGTTACCCATTTTCGACCAACAGGGAACGGGTTCTTGAACCGGTTCAGTTCAGGATTCTTTGAACCTCGGTGCCAGCTAGCAAACCGGCCCACGTTTTCATCAATTTTGAGCGGAATCAAGGATCCGTTATGAACGGAGGATGTTGTACAATTCACTATGGGAGTAAACAGTAGTAACAAGATGTCAGAGCACATTGACTACCTGTAAGCTTTTGTTCTGTTACTGCAAATATTTTGCAGATATTTTCAGTCCATTTTTTTCTGAAGATGTATCCTTTTCCATTACGTTCTCCATTGCTTTATTCTGCTTCCTCGTCAAACTAATAACACGCCCACTGATATCATCATGGTTTGAGCTGGAAAAATCAGCTATATTTTGCTTCCAGCTGGGAACCAACTTTTCAGGTTCTGAACCAATTTATTTTTGATCAAAATGCTCTGAACGGTTCAAAATTTGCTGCGCAAACAAGAAAGGAACCCGTTCCCTGTTGCTCGAAAATGGGTATGTAAACATTACTAGCCATGCAGGAGTACTCACAATGTGGGCTTTCCTTGGCCCCTGCTTTGAGCAGCAGCTTGGCTATTGGCACATTGTTGGTCATGATGGAGATGTCAAGCGGAGTCAGACCTTCGCTGTTGGGTGTATTGAGATCCAGTTCATCTGCTGTGTACTGGAACAGAAGAATCTGTACAGCATCCAGATCTTGCTGTTCCACAGCCTCGAATAGAGCCTCACTGCTCTGAATATTCTACAGAGACAAAAAGCAAGCTTAAAGTGCCATTCCACCATTGGATGTATTCTTTGGCATAAAATACAATATATTTTGACAACATATATAAATGGTATCACTAGATAGAGAAATCTTTTAGCTTCAAAATGATATATCAAACATAATTTTTTGACAACGACAAGTATATTAATTTTGCGACCAAAGTCACCTACCCTTTTAATTTCCGCGCGTGATGTCATCGGCAGGTTCCCCTTCTTGTGTACCACGTGACGTGTGACGTGGCACATATTATCAGCAATGGCGGACAGAACGCGATAAAAATAATACCAATAAATCTAGCTAATACCAATAAATCTAGCTAACTGAAAGATTAACTCAAAATTTTTCGCAATTTTTTTGGCCCCCATATACGAGGAGAAATGACTCTCTCACTTTGGGGGTTTCCTGGTCTAAAAATAGACCGACACGTGGTACACAAGAAGGGGAACCTGCCGATGACATCACGTTTCACTACCGCACGGAAATTAAAAGGGTAGGTGACTTTGGTCGCAAAATTAATATACTTGTCGTTGTCAAAAAATTATGTTTGATATATCATTTTGAAGCTAAAAGATTTCTCTGTCTAGTCATGTTGTCATAAAATATATTGTATTTTATGCCAAAGAATACACGGAGTGCAGAATTATTAGGCAAGTTGTATTTTTGAGGATTAGTTTTATTATTGAACAACAACTATGTTCTCAATCAAACAAAAAGACTCATAAATATCAAAGCTGAATATGTATGGAAGTTAGAGTGGGGTGTTTTTAGTTTTGGCCATTTTAGGAGAATATGTATGTGTTCAGGTAACTTTCACTGTGCAGAATTATTAGGCAACTTAATAAAAACCAAATGTGTAGCCATTTCACTTATTTATTTTCACCAGGTACACTGATATGACAACTCCAGATTTGCAAATAAACATATCTGACATTCAAACACAAAACAAAAACAAAATCAGTGACCAATATAGCCACCCTTCTTCATGAGGACACTCAAAAGCCTTCCATCCACAGATTCTGTCAATTTCTTTATCTGTTCACGACCAACATTGTGTGCAGCAGCAACCACGGCCTCCCAGACGCTGTTCAGAGAGGTGTACTGTTTTCCCTCTTTGTAGACCTCACGTTTTATAATGGACCACAGGTTCTCTATGGGGTTTAGGTCAGGTGAACAAGGGGGCCATGTCATTATTTTTTCACCTTTCAGACCTTTACTGGCTAGCCACACAGTGGAGTATTTGGACGCATGAGATGGAGCGTTATCCTGCATGAAAATCATGTTCTTCTTGAAAGATGCTGACTTTTTCCTATACCACTGCTTGAAGGTTTCTTCCAGGAACTGGCAGTAGGTCTGGGAGTTGAGTTTGAGTCCATCCTCAACTCGAAAAGGTCCAACAAGCTCGTCTTTGATGATACCAGCCCATAGCAGTACTCCACCTCCACCTTGCTGGCGTCCGAGTCGGAGTGGAGCTCTGTGCCCATTACTGATCCAGCCACAGGCCCATCCATCTGGCCCATCAAGAGTCACTCTCATCTCATCAGACCACAGCACCTTAGAAAAATCAGTCTTAAGATATTTCTTGGCCCAGTCTTGACGTTTTATCTTGTGTGCCTTACTCAGTGGTGGTCGTTTTTCAGCCTTCCTTACCTTGGCCATGTCCCTCAGTATTGCACACCTTGTACTCTTTGACACTCCAGGAATGTTACAACTCTGGAATATGGCAGAACTGGATGCTAATGGCTGCTTGTTAGCGTCACGCTTGATTTTCCGCAGATCATGTGCAGTTATTTTGCGCCTTTTTTTCCCCACACGCTTCTTTCAACCCTGTTGACTATTTGCAATGAAACGCTTGATTGTTCGGTGATCACGTTTCAACATCTTCGCAATTTCAAGAGTGCTGCATCTGTCTGCAAGACATCTCACAATTTTATACTTTTCAAAGTCTGTCAGATCTCTCTTCTGACCCATTTTGCCAGAGGAAAAGAGGTTGCCTAATAATTATGCACACCTGATATAGGGTGTTGATGTCATTAGACCACACCCCCTCTCATTACACAGATGCACAGCACCTGATATACTTAATTGGTAGTAGGCTTTCAAGCCTAAACAGCTTGGAGTGGGACAACATGCATTAAAAGGATGTTGTGGTCAAAATACTCACTTGCCTAATAATTCTGCACTCAGTGTACATCCAATGGTGGAATGGCACTTTAACAAGTCTGATATTTGCTCTATATTTCTATATTATAACGAAATACAGCACAGTCCACTACCAGTCCTATCTCAAAAAAAGATTACAGCGTTCTCCATTACTATAGGTCAAAAATGTTCTTTACTACTAAAATCAGTATCAGTAACGTTAAACGAACAAACATTACAAATTAAGTAAATATAGTGATTTTGTCACTGTTTTGAGCAGACATTTATCAATATTTCAATTGAATGTCATTACTATTTCAAATAAATGCTCCAATATTATTGGCGCCCTTCATGAAAACAAGCAAAAGGTTTATTAGAGGGTTTTTTTGGGGGGGGTGTGGGGGGTGTCAATATTTTGCAACGTATATTTTCCAGAGAAAACGTTACTATTAAGCTCTCAGGAGAATGATTTAAAGCAAAGGTAATCAAATTCTCTTACTGTTTGGTTGAAATGTTATAGAATTGTATGTAATATTTATTTCAGACACATTAAGTTGACTATCTGAAGGTGATAAAGTGAGCAGGCTATCATGGCCTGAGTATTACATAATCTGAGAATGTAAGATAATGTAGTATGTACGTAAAGGAGCTCAATTATGAACGAACATAAACTGAAGAACACTTTATTGAGCCTTAGGAGAGTGCAAGGAAACTGCTGCTATCAAATGTGTGAAAAGCCCATTTCTCGAGCAGCTCTGAAACTGACAATCAATAATCAGTGACATTTACAAATGGAGTAACAATTGGTGAAGTTATAAAACATCCATAAATGACTAAGCATATATTTTCTGTATGTGGGAAAAAAAAACCACAGTTGGAAAGCATCCAAGTCACGACAAGCATTTATTCAAAAACCCTTAGTGGTGTCGCTCACCGAGGCTTTGCGGATGCGATCTGAGCGGCCAAAGAAGTAAGCATCCTCAAAGGACGAATGGCTGCCCTTGAACTTTTCAGAGAGGTTCCGGTAAAGGCGCTTGGCTGCATTGGGGGAGACAGGAGCAGCCCCCTTCTTACTGTGGCTCAGCTGGAGATTCTGCATCTGCTGGGTCATACTAACACAGAAGCTCCTGGAGGAAGGAGAAGACAAAAACTTTTACAGGGAGCACCATTACTGGTAGACACAAAGGTCCTGTTTATTGCTGCACAAGTGAATTCAAAGCATGCATCCTATCTCATAAATTCTCTGACTTTTTTTTTTTGACTAGTGGGCATTAAGTTTTAAAAATGGTTGATTTCATTGAATCTTTCAAAAATTCATGTTTAAATATATGCACGAGTTTATAAAAAGAGTTTATATTCCTGTCACACTTGCTCCTCACCATATTGCATATTTATTCTATGATTAGAATGAAAAAAGTTTATTTCCATTAAACAGACTTCATATACTGTAATAGCTCAATGTCAAAAACATATCACGCCATAAAATCCACATGATTATCAGTCACTTGCTTACTTGTCTTATTTACAGTTCAAAGGAAGGTTCTGTTTCATCTCATCTCATTATCTCTAGCCGCTTTATCCTTCTACAGGGTCGCAGGCAAGCTGGAGCCTATCCCAGCTGACTACGGGCGAAAGGCGGGGTACACCCTGGACAAGTCGCCAGGTCATCACAGGGCTGACACATGGACACAGACAACCATTCACACTCACATTCACACCTACGGTCAATTTAGAGTCACCAGTTAACCTAACCTGCATGTCTTTGGACTGTGGGGGAAACCGGAGCACCCGGAGGAAACCCACACGGACAGAACATGCAAACTCCGCACAGAAAGGCCCTCGCCGGCCCCGGGGCTCGAACCCAGGACCTTCTTGCTGTGAGGCGACAGCGCTAACCACTACACCACCGTGCCGCCCCAGGTTCTGTTTCATTTTATTTTATTAAACAAATTACTTGTCATGCTGAAAATATTGTGAAGTCCAATGAAACAGCCTTGGTGTATGAAATATCCCCTCAGACCTAATAAAAGAAAGAATTCATCTTCCTAAAAAAATAAACAAAATACACTATAAGGAAGTCAGTGTACGATCGTATTACCTCTGTACTGAATGAGCAGTAATAAGCAACATTACAGTACATTACAGGCATTTAGTAGACGCTCTTATTCAGAGCGATGTACAACATACCCAGAGCAGCCTGGGGAGCATTTGGGGGTTAGGAGCCCTGCTCAAGGGCACTTCAGCCATTCCTGCTGGTCCAGGGAATCAAATCAGCAACCTTTTGATCCCAAAGCTGCTTCTCTAACCATTAGGCTGTGGCCTCCACCAATAATCAGGGAACGTAGCAGGCAGTCTCTCTCTCTCTCTCTCTCTCTCTCTCTCTCTCTCTCTCTCTCTCTCCAAAAAAATCAAGGTTTTAAAAATCATTTACAGAAACGCCAGTTTCACAGTTGAGTGGCCTGGGCACACGCCATCCTAAGATAAAAGTGGTGTGACTATATGAGGAACTAAAAGACAGCAGAGGCATAACATTGTCAAAATTAAAATAAAAAATAAGAAAACCCTCATCATGATGCAAGTAAACAATAAAAAGTACCGACTAAGTGAATTCATCCAAACTGTCCTCCGTTAAGATTGACATTTTCCCTTGAAAGTCATTGAACCACAGGGTTCTGGATGATATTTCTCACTGGGCAGTCTATAATCCATTCAGATATGACATGACAGCAGTATGCCATTTTTCATTGCTTGCACCAAGTTTTTGCAAGAACACCCACACAGCGCTAATAATACATGCTCAACAGTGCAGGAGCACAGCCTCTGACACTAGCAAGTGATTTAGAGAATGCCTTGAGAGTTCTTCTTTCCTCCATTCTATGTTCGAGTCTGACTTTTTCCGATAACCCAACTCCATTAATGAAAATATGTAAGCCAGATGAACAATTAGTGGGTGCAGAGTGACAGCGTGGATCTTACCTGGGTTAGATAAGGTCAGTCAATTTGAAAAGGTGTCACAGAAAACAGGAGACAGGGAGGAGTCAGGAGGTGAGAGAAAACTCACCTGTCAAGGCTCTGTGAGCTCCCTGGAGAAACACTGAAGAAGAGAAGCGGCCGAAAGTCCTTGATCAGTGCGGCATCTCTCTGCCTTTGGTTGAGTCTCTGAGCCAGGCGAGAAATCTTGCTCTCGGATCTGACAAGACAGCAAGGAGACAAGCGCGGGTCAGTCTCTTGGACGTTCGGGGTTTAAGAAGAGCCAAGCGAGTCTGAAGACCCTGTTCCTCAACGTCAACAGGGAACACCTGGTGGTCACAAACGCACTCCTATCCATGCGCATCTCACCAGAGAACTGGCTGGTTAATGCGCAGAGACAGGAGCATGGAGAGGAGAGATGGCGGAGGGAGGGAGAGTGAGTGAGAGAAAGGAAGAAGAGGAAAAATAGAGAAAAGGAGGGAGGGGAGGAGAGGTGCATTCTGTCAGCACTAGGATGAGTAGCGCAGAGACAACAAAAGCACTCAGGCATTTACAGCAGGGTCCCACTGAGCATGCTCACAGCATGTAGTGGTGAGAGGGGGTGGTCATGAAGAGAAGAGAACCTGTTGTTCTTCCTCTCATCACTTGTGTTCTCTGCAGTGTCACTCGGCTGCAAAAACAGGCATCAAGTCGCTTAAGAAAAAGTACTTGACTGTAGCTGTCATTGAGACCTGAGAGAGGCTCATAGGTCACAGACACCAGAACAAGTAGTAAACTCTCGCTCTCTCTCTCTCTCTTTCTCACACACACACACACACACACATACAGAGATCATATGTTATGAATCTCTATAAATCAAGAGCAAGCTCAGTAAATTAATATCTCCGTTGTAACCAAAGACTGTATTGTATTGATGCAAAACAATACGATATGTACTCCAATGAACTCTAATATATTCAGCTTAATGTTCATTTCTTTACATTTAGGATCCAAATAACCGGCCGATTTGGCAGGAAAACTTTCCCTGCTCATCATCCTTTTATTAAAAAAAAAATGATGTGTCTGTGTCTACTACTATCATAAAAAGAGAAAATCTCCAGTCCTTGATCACATAAAATGCTTTTAATTCTGAATACCAAACAGCCCAAAGTGATCTGTTTTCCAGACAGTATACATAGTGCCCCTGTGCACGATGCATGGGCTAATTTTTATTGTTTTCAGTGGCCACTGGAAAATTACAGCTCCTTCATGTGATATGTTTAATGGGATAACTAATGTGTGACAAGAGGAGGATGAAAAATATAAAATCAACAAAAGCAGTAAAACATAGTGACAAAGTCATGACCTGAAACAAGCTTATGGGAAGAAGGTAAATGACACCGACTATTATTTATTTCAACATCTTACTCCATGTTCTAATGTTTCATGTCTGAAACAGAACCATTATGTGATATAACCACATCGGCTTGGGATTACTTTGGCAAAATTTTGTCAAGCACTACACTACAGAGTTGCATCCACAAAGGCCAGTTAAAACATTATTGTGCAAAAAGGACGACTTATGTTAACTGTCTCCAGAAGTGCTGTCGACTTCTCTGGGCTCAGAGGCATCTGGGATGAACCATCACACAGTGGAAACGTACTGTGATCGGAAAAATCAGTATTCCAGGTCATTTTTCAAAGAAATGGATGCCGTGTGCTCCAGGCCAAAGACAAAAAAGACCATCCAGCCTGTTACCAGCAACAAGTCCAAAATCCAGGGTCTGTCATGGTATGAGGTTGCGTCAGTGCCCTTGGCAAAGGTAACTTACACTTCTGTGATGGCAGCATTAATGCAGAAAAGTACACTGAGATTTTGGAGCAAAATATGATGCCTTCAAGACAATATCTTTTTCAGGGATATTTCAGCAAAACCACATTCTGTACACATTACAAAGGCATGGCTGTGGAAGAAGAGGGTGTCTGTCCTCTCTGTCCCCAATAGAGAATCTCATCTCATCTCATTATCTCTAGCCGCTTTATCCTTCTACAGGGTCGCAGGCAAGCTGGAGCCTATCCCAGCTGACTACGGGCGAAAGGCGGGGTACACCCTGGACAAGTCGCCAGGTCATCACAGGGCTGACACATAGACACAGACAACCATTCACACTCACATTCACACCTACGGTCAATTTAGAGTCACCAGTTAACCTAACCTGCATGTCTTTGGACTGTGGGGGAAACCGGAGCACCCGGAGGAAACCCACGCGGACACGGGGAGAACATGCAAACTCCGCACAGAAAGGCCCTCGCCGGCCACGGGGCTCGAACCTGGACCTTCTTGCTGTGAGGCGACAGCGCTAACCACTACACCACCGTGCCGCCCCCAATAGAGAATGTGTGGCAAATTTTGAAATGAATAAAGCAACGACAACCCTGTACTGTTGCACACCTTAAGACCTTTTTGCAGGAAAAATGGGACAAAATAACACCTGAAACACTTCATTACTTCTTGTCTTCAGCCCGTAAACATCTTTAAAGTGTTGTGAGAAGGAATAGCTACATAACAAAGTGGTAAATGCTTTACTGTCCCAACTTTTTTTGAAATGTGTTGCAAGAATCAAAACTGATGAGGGTTTATTTTTTTGGGGGAAAAAACTAACAACAACAAAAAAACCCCAATAAAATTCATGAAGTAAATCATCAAATAATATGCCGTTGTATTGTTTTGAGTGCACGACAGGTCAAAGATTATTTACAAATCATTGTTTTCAGTATTAATTTCAACATACTGTCCCAATGTTGTTGTTTTTCGTTGTGATATCACACATAAACTGTGGTGGGTTTCCCAAAAGCCTCTTAACTAGGACAGAGAGTGTTCATTGTGCTGCTCATGCTACCATTTAATGATCATCTTTGTGCTACGATGCTTTTGGGAAACTCGGCACTGGAAATTTGCTGACAATGATGTACAGTAACAAACATTATCCATTTGTCACCAGTGAGTTAATAACTCATTATTTGGGGCACTTGGCTATTATAAGTGCTCTGTAAACTACAACCCCGATTCCAAAAAAGTTGGGACAAAGTACAACTTGTAAATAAAAACGGAATGCAAGAATTTACAAATCTCAAAAACTGATATTGTATTCACAATAGAACATAGACAACATATCAAATGTTGAAAGTGAGACATTTTGAAATTTCATGCCAAATATTGGCTCATTTGAAATTTCATGACAGCAACACATCTCAAAAAAGTTGGGACAGGGGCAATAAGAGGCTGGAAAAGTTAAAGGTACAAAAAAAGGAACAGCTGGAGGACCAAATTGCAACTCATTAGGTCAACTGGCAATAGGTCATTAACATGACTGGGTATAAAAAGAGCATCTTGGAGTGGCAGCAGCTCTCAGAAGTAAAGATGGGAAGAGGATCACCAATCCCCCTAATTCTGCACCGACAAATAGTGGAGCAATATCAGAAAGGAGTTCGACAGTGTAAAACTGCAAAGAGTTTGAACATATCATATCTACAGTGCATAATATCATCAAAAGATTCAGAGAATCTGGAAGAATCTCTGTGCGTAAGGGTCAAGGCCGGAAAACCATACTGGGTGCCCGTGATCCTCGGGCCCTTAGACGGCACTGCATCACATACAGGCATGCTTCTGTATTGGAAATCACAAAATGGGCTCAGGAATATTTCCAGAGAACATTATCTGTGAACACAATTCACTGTGCCATCCGCCGTTGCCAGCTAAAACTCTCTAGTTCAAAGAAGAAGCCGTATCTAAACATGATCCAGAAGCGCAGACGTCTTCTCTGGGCCAAGGCTCATTTAAAATGGACTGTGGCAAAGTGGAAAACTGTTCTGTGGTCAGACGAATCAAAATTTGAAGTTCTTTATGGAAATCAGGGACGCCGTGTCATTCAGACTAAAGAGGAGAAGGACGACCCAAGTTGTTATCAGCGCTCAGTTCAGAAGCCTGCATCTCTGATGGTATGGGGTTGCATTAGTGTGTGTGTGGCATGGGCAGCTTACACATCTGGAAAGACACCATCAATGCTGAAAGGTATATCCAGGTTCTAGAGCAACATATGCTCCCATCCAGACGACGTCTCTTTCAGGGAAGACCTTGCATTTTCCAACATGACAATGCCAAACCACATACTGCATCAATTACAGCATCATGGCTGCGTAGAAGAAGGGTCCGGGTACTGAACTGGCCAGCCTGCAGTCCAGATCTTTCACCCATAGAAAACATTTGGCGCATCATAAAACGGAAGATACGACAAAAAAGACCTAAGACAGTTGAGCAACTAGAATCCTACATTAGACAAGAATGGGTTAACATTCCTATCCCTAAACTTGAGCAACTTGTCTCCTCAGTCCCCAGACGTTTACAGACTGTTGTAAAGAGAAAAGGGGATGTCTCACAGTGGTAAACATGGCCTTGTCCCAACTTTTTTGAGATGTGTTGTTGCCATGAAATTTAAAATCACCTAATTTTTCTCTTTAAATGATACATTTTCTCAGTTTAAACATTTGATATGTCATCTATGTTCTATTCTGAATAAAATATGGAATTTTGAAACTTCCACATCATTGCATTCCATTTTTATTTCCAATTTGTACTTTGTCCCAACTTTTTTGGAATCGGGGTTATAACTAGCCTACTTATAAAATCCATCCTCATGTTATTGGTACTGTATGTGTTCAGTGACAAATAGCTTTTGCACAAATTTCAGTAGCTGGCTGGCTGAATGTTGTTAATCCTGAAATAATATTGTTATCAAGGTGGATATACTGTATGGTTAGGTAAGTAGTGCCGACCCTTTTCCTATTAAACCTCTCAAATGTTTTCATAGAAATGGCTAACAGTTTGTATGAGTGCATGTGTCCAGAAAAGTTCAAATAAGTAGGTCTATGAAATGAACAGACAGGGTGCAGTGTTGGTGCTGCAGTCAGTCTCTTCTGGCCAAGGCTGTCAATCACGTCATTGCCAAGTGTATTCACACCTTCTTATGATTTAGCAGAATAAAGTACTAAAAACTAGTTTCTGGAGGAAAATAAAACAGATATCTGCAGATATCAGAGTGTAGGAAAACTAATTTTGAATTTGACACTGTAGAAGGGAAGACAGTTTAGACAAGAAACGTGACAGAAAAAAGGCTATTTTGTCATTGAAACACATGGGGATGGGTGGTGCAAAACAACTGTACTTTAGCCAGCCAGCAGGGGTGCTAGACCTGTGGTGACTTCACTTTTCAACATGATGCGCTATCCATGTTTTCTCCAGTCAGTGGTCTAGCTATTTACTTCATTTTCTGGTCAGACTGACGTGCATTAAACAATAAATTTACTCAGTGGAATCGAAGCAAAAAATATGCTCAGAATGGAAAAAAAAGAAATGTATGTTATTTACCAACTGGGAGGTCCGTATCGTGAAATACCGTGACCAAGGTCTTGAAAGTACTGATTGAGGCCCTCTGGGCCGAGGTCAGTATTCAAGTCCGAGGTCACGGTATTTCACCATACGGACCGACCTTAAGCTGGTAAATAATATATTAATTTTTTTCTTTACCAAATTCTAACAGAAAACGAGAGCGCCCGAAAGGGAAAGCCGAACCGAGCCGCCATTTTGAATCCTCATTCACGGCTGTAATGAAAATGGCTTCCTCCTCGGTATACAAGTGCACTTCCATGGCAGGAAAAAAAAAAACAAAAGCTACATTTTGCCGCCTATGTAGTCCCCTATTTATACAAAATTGAGTCATTCAGGATTCAGCCATGTTTTTGCTCGACCAAAGTTATACAGTATTATGACCTTTATATTGCATAAATAAAGCCATTTGGTGAAACTTTGAAGAAGAGATTGTACTGGTTTAAAGTTTTTACCTAACGTAATATTATGTATTAGGATAACATGGTCCAAAATGGGCCTCATTAACTAATGAGATCAAACTGTTAGCAAGTTAGAGGTTTTTAGCTTTCTCCTGAAATGTTTTATTTTGTCTTCCTCAGGGTAGTAAAACTCGCTTTCGCTGTGAACACTGTCGTTATCGCTATCCATGCTGTAAAATTAATGCTATTCTCCTGAGAAATAATATTTTTTTTCTTTACCAAATTCTAACAGAAAATGAGAGCACCTGAAAGGGAAAACCGAGCTGAGCCGCCATTTTGAATCCTCATTCACGGCTGTAAAGCAAATGGCTTCCTCCTCAGTATACAAGTGCACTTCCATGGCAGGAAAAAAAACTACATTTTGCTGCCTATGTAGTCCCCTATTTATACGAAATTGAGTCACTCAGGATTCAGCCATGCTTTTGCTTGGCGTTAGCAAGTTACAGGTTTTAGCTTTCTCCTGAAATGTTTTCTTTTATTTCTTCTTCCTCAGGGTAGTAAAACTCGCTTTCGCTGTGAACACTGTTGTTATCGCTATCCATGCTGTAAAATTAATGCTATTCTCCTGAGAAATGCTGGCAAAAATTTATAAGATTTTTGATAATCGTATAAATAAATCTTATTAAAAAAAGATAAACGTTGACAAAAAATGCTACTATGTTTGTTGTTGTGAACGAGCGAGTCACCAGAGGTCTGTAACCGGGGTCTGGACTGTAGGATTCTGGACCGCTCGCCAGCCAATCAGAGCGCAGGATTTGATGGAAACCGGACTGCGAAAAAAATAATGTTGTATTCATCAAGAATGATGCAGGTCTATCAAGATGCAGGCATAAATGTTAATGAGGATGCGCTCATCAAACATAGAAAATGAGGTTCGTTTGACAGAGAAGAGCAATGGTGAACACTGAAGAGAGTGGGTGGAAGAGGGAAAGCCTATTCACTCAAAAACAATACTTTTATTTCAATAGAATTTTTTCAAGCCCAATGTCCATGAAAATGAACAAAGCTGTTTCCACAGCTGCAGTCTAAAAGCATCTTCCTTGTAGATACTCACAAGGCACAAGCCTAATGAACTGTGACACTCATAACTGTGAGAAGGTCATGTCACCAGGGTCTCCTGTCCGTGGATGTGTTTGTCAGACATTTATAAAGGAAACAAATGTCATGACAACTACAGAACTCTGCAGCCAGAGTCCTCACCCACACTAAACGTTCGGCACACATCACCCCTATCCTCCAGAATCTCCACTAGCTCCCCGTTCTATATTGCATTCAGTATAAAATTATTCTGTTCACATTTAAAGAACTCCATGAACATGCTCCTCAACATCTAATGGAATTACTTCATCCCTACTCTCCTATTCACAGTCTCAAACCTTCATCTTCTGGCTGGTTGTCCATCCCCTAAGTTTAAATTATCCACCATGGGTTGCAGGGCATTTTGGGTTGCAGCCCCCAAGCTGTGGAATTTTCTCACTCGGTGTCATCGGGATTGTACATCTATTCCCAAATTCAAAAATCATCTCAAATCTCATCTCTCTCTGATATTTCCTCTCCTGATTACTGACTGTTCTATCTTTTTCAATGCTTTGAGCTTATCTGTTATCTTTCTGCTAATGTAAATTGTCATCTTGTTTCCGGTGTCTCCTATCTGTCGTGTTTTCTTTTAGTTGATTTGCTTCTGCTTCTGTTGTGCCATTAATTTGTAAAGTGACCTTGAGTTGGTGAAAGGCACTATATAAATTAAACTTGTTCTCGTTGTTGATGCAGTTTCTTAGAATGACAAATGCAGCACACTACAATAAATACAAAAGGACTAATCCATCTAGACAGCATAACTACAAAAAAAATCAAGTAAACTCATCTCATTATCTGTAGCCGCTTTATCCTGTTCTACAGGGTCGCAGGCAAGCTGGAGCCTATCCCAGCTGACTACGGGCGAGAGGCGGGGTACACCCTGGACAAGTCGCCAGGTCATCACAGGGCTGATACATAGACACAGACAACCATTCACACTCACATTCACACCTACAGTCAATTTAGAGTCACCAGTTAACCTAACCTGCATGTCTTTGGACTGTGGGGGAAAACGGAGCACCCGGAGGAAACCCACGCGGACACGGGGAGAACATGCAAACTCCACACAGAAAGGCCCTCGCCGGCCACGGGGCTCGAACCCGGACCTTCTTGCTGTGAGGCGACAGCGCTAACCACTACACCACCGTGCCGCCCATCAAGTAAACTAACTACACATATTTAATGAGATTGGAATCCACCATGGTGACACGGTGGTGTAGTGGTTAGCACTGTCACCTCACAGCAAGGTGGTTCTGGGTTCGAACCCAGTGGCCGATGGGGGCCTTTCTGTGTGGAGTTTGCATGTTCTCCCCATGTCTGCGCGGGTTTCCTCCGGGTGCTCCGGTTTCCTCCACAGTCCAAAGAGATGCAGGTTAGGCTAACTGGTGGCTCTGAATTGACCATAGGTGTGAATGTGAGTGTGAATGGTTGTTTATCTCTATATCTCAGCCCTGCAATGACCTGGCGACTTGTGTAGGGTGTACCCTGCCTCTTGCCCATAGTCAGCTGGGATAGGCTCCAGCTTTCCCATGACCCTGCACAGGATAAACAGTTACGGATAATGGATTGAATGCACCATAGCACCAACATATACAAAACATACACTCACCGGCCACTTTAATAAGAATTTGTTCTTGATTCTAAGCTTCCTGTTCTTGGCTGGCAGGAGTGGAACCCAATGGGATCTTCTGCTGCTGCATGCTGAGATGCTTTTCTGCTCACCATGGTTGTAAAGAGTGATTATATGAGTCACTATATCCTTCCTGGCAGCTCAAACCAATCTGGCCATTTTCCTCTGACCTCTCTTCTCAACAAGGTGTTTCCACCTACAGAACTGTCGCTCACTCTATGTTTTTTGTTTCTCACACCATTCTGTGTAAACTCTAGAGGCTGTTGTGTCTGAAATACTCAAACCAATCTACCTGGCACCAACACCCATGCCACAGTGAAAATCACAGATCACAATTTTTCTCATTCTGATGTTTGAAGTGAACATTAACTAAAGCTCTTGATTTGTATGTGCGTTATTTTATGCATTGTGCTGTTGTCAAGGGATTGGCTGATTAGATAACTGCATAAAACAGCAGGCGTATGGGTGCTCCTAATAAAGTAGCCGGGGAGTATCAATATGTTAAGTGATACTAAGATAGTGAGATAATTTTTACTTATGTCTTTTTGAAATCAACCCTGAATACTCAAATACGACAGCTGCTTTCTGCTTTATATCAAGTCTACATAGTGTAATTTATAAAATTAGCCACTATTGTTGATTAGTAAACGGTGAATCAAGCAATGATACTGCATAAAAGCAGTTCTTTGATTTGTGCTTTTCTGGTCTGTGTAAAGCTATAGAATTACAGAAAACACACACACATTTTATATATATATATAACGAATAGAATGAATAGAGTATAATATATGTAGAATATGTTATATGACGCAGTGTAGCTAAAGCAATGTCACTAGTAATCAAGAGTTGAAGAGCGACAACAAAACAAACAACTTATTTTGGACCACTATAGTCGGCTCAGAACTTGTACGTCTGCGAAACAGCAGAAAAATCTTCAAGTTTTCATGAAATGCATAGTGAATAGTACTGTAAAGCAAAGCTGGCAAAAAAAGAATATTTTAATATTGATCATTCTTGTGAATTAATTGGCATGTAATTACTCAATTTAAATGTGGCTTTTTGGGGGGGTGTTTTATTTTTTATTTCCAGTATTACAAAAATTGTGTATCTGTGAAGAATCTCAGTCATCCAGGTACATAGTAATCTGTGGTTGGTTGAAGAGAGCAACTGGACTTGCTTGAAGATTCTTGAAAACGTTTCGCCTCTCATCCTAAAGGCTTCCTCAGTTCTGTCTGACTAATAGGGAGTATCCAGTATTTATCCTCTCATGGATCATCATAGAATCCGAATCAGAATGCTGATGGCTGCATTGTAGGTGGCTGATAAGATGTCATAGACACCCACCTCTGTTCAATGATGGTCGTTCCAGGTTGACAAAAATGAACGATCCTCTCTGGCTAAGGTGGGGTTTACATTAGACCGTATCAGCGGATCATCAGATTAACGTTTTTAAAACGATTAGTGTGCACACAGCAACACCAATACACGATTCGCGTGCACACAGCAACACCAATACACGGATACGCTCGGCTCCGCAGGCATCCTGCGCTCCAAATCACTCCGCCCTGAACAGCGAGTGCCCTCTGGAGGGTGCGCACTCCGGCCCTGCGCAGCTCACAGAGCGCGCGAGTGAAGTGCACGAGCAGTGATTCGGGACTGAGCCGCTGTGTGTGAGATCCCAGTGCATATCACTTACCACTTGCAAGTGGAAGGATGGCAAGCCTAAAGACAATCATAACTACACAATGGGCAGTATTTGCATCAGTATTTGCAGTATTTTCATACTTTTATACTTTTTAATGAAAGGTGATACAAGGCGGAAGTCCGCGCCGTTTTTCAGCAGTCGCGTCACATGACCAACGCCAGCGAATCAGGAAGGTGGATGTCACAATGACGTTGTCCAATGACGACGCCAGCTAGAGCTCAGCACAGCGTATCCGCGTATTCTCAATGTTTACACAGCACCGGACCAGACACGATCTGGATTGAATACGTGGACGCTGGCGGATTCCCGTTTCCCGGCGTTTCCATGTAAACGGACAGTGCATCCGCGAAGAAAACGAGACAGATACGGTCTAATGTAAACTTGGCCTAAGATGTCTGCCAGTTTTCTGGAAGTCCTCTCATACTCCCGCACCAGTCGAAGGGATCTCATCCCAAAGTGCGTAGAAACATATCTGTGAAGAATCTCAGTCATCCAGGTACATAGGAATCTGTGGTTGGTTGAAGAGAGCAACTGGACTTGCTTGAAGATTCTTGAAAACGTTTCGCCTCTCATCCTAAAGGCTTCCTCAGTTCTGTCTGACTAAGCAAGTCCAGTTGCTCTCTTCTACCAACCACAGATTCCTATGTACCTGGATGACTGAGATTCTTCACAGATATGTTTCTACGCACTTTGGGATGAGATCCCTTCGACTGGTGCGGGAGTATGAGAGGACTTCCAGAAAACTGGCAGACATCTTAGCCAGAGAGGATCGTTCATTTTTGTCAACCTGGAACGACCATCATTGAACAGAGGTGGGTGTCTATGACATCTTATCAGCCACCTACAATGCAGCCATCAGCATTCTGATTCGGATTCTATGATGATCCATGAGAGGATAAATACTGGATACTCCCTATTAGTCAGACAGAACTGAGGAAGCCTTTAGGATGAGAGGCGAAACGTTTTCAAGAATCTTCAAGCAAGTCCAGTTGCTCTCTTCAACCAACCACAGATTACAAAAATTGTGGAATTGTGATGAACAATGTAACCTTTAACTTCTTGTTACTCTACTGTCATTCTCCTCTAGGGCTAATCTTGAATGATTATTTTCTGTTACAATAACAACATATTTAAATTACATGTCACACAAGTGCCGGAATCCACCTGAAACTCCACTTCCCATAACACACCATGGCCTACAAACATGGCCACCACAAACTACAAACCCCAGCACAACACTCGACCAGCACGTTACTCACCTGACTTCTAACCATGTATGCCTGTTCCCAATCACACACCCCATATATAAACCCTGAGGCTGCGCTCGAAACAGACGGTTGCTGCCTTGTTGTGTCGCTGCCATAATAGACAGGTGTTTCATAAGGCAGGACTTTCAACTGAAGGGATCTTCTAAGGATGCTAGTTTGGAAAGACCTTTTAGTATAGTATTTATGGTAACATGTGATGTCAGCACACCATGTAACTAAACCAAAGAGTTAACAAGTTGACTAACAGATGCCTCAGAAATCATATCAAACAGCTTAATTTGGTGACAGTCACGGGATAATAAGATCGTGTAATGTTTATTTCTTGGCAACTTTTTTAAAAACACTAAGTGAAGTAAAAGAAAAACAGCCCAAAACTTATACACTACCGTTCAAAAGTTTGGGGTCACTTTGAAATTTCCTTATTTCTGAAAGAAAAGCATTGTTCTTTTCAATGAAGATCACTTTAAACTAATCAGAAATACACTCTATACATTGCTAATGTGGTAAATGACTATTCTAGCGGGCGGCACGGTGGTGTAGTGGTTAGCGCTGTCGCCTCACAGCAAGAAGGTCCGGGTTCGAGCCCCGTGGCCGGCGAGGGCCTTTCTGTGCGGAGTTTGCATGTTCTCCCCGTGTCCGCGTGGGTTTCCTCCGGGTGCTCCGGTTTCCCCCACAGTCCAAAGACATGCAGGTTAGGTTAACTGGTGACTCTAAATTGACCGTAGGTGTGAATGTGAATGTGAATGGTTGTCTGTGTCTATGTGTCAGCCCTGTGATGACCTGGCGACTTGTCCAGGGTGTACCCCGCCTTTCGCCCATAGTCAGCTGGGATAGGCTCCAGCTTGCCTGCGACCCTGTAGAAGGATAAAGCGGCTAGAGATAATGAGATGAGATGAGATGAGACTCTTCTAGCTAAATTCTATTAAATGTCTGGTTTTTGGTGCAATATCTCCATAGGTGTATAGAGGCCCATTTCCAGCAACTCTCACTCCAGTGTTCTAATGGTACAATGTGTTTGCTCATTGCCTCAGAAGGCTAATGGATGATTAGAAAACCCTTGTACAATCATGTTAGCACAGCTGAAAACAGTTGAGCTCTTTAGAGAAGCTATAAAACTGACCTTCCTTTGAGCAGATTGAGTTTCTGGAGCATCACATTTGTGGGGTCGATTAAATGCTCAAAATGGCCAGAAAAATGTCTTGACTATATTTTCTATTCATTTTACAACTTATGGTGGGAAATAAAAGTGTGACTTTTCATGTAAAACGCAAAATTGTCTGGGTGACCCCAAACTTTTGAATGGTAGTGCATTTTTATACAAAATCAGTTTTCTGTTAAGTTTGGTCCACCAACCTTTTTTTTTTTAATTTCTTCCATTGCATGAGGGAGCTGCCACATAGATTTATGGGTAATAGACAACATCAAGGAAACATTTATGTTGCCTTCAAATGGGGCAGTTTGAAGGCATTTTAAAAGACAAGAAACAAGAGTTCAATCAGTTTCAAATGGTCCTTGATGCCTCGCTGTCTTGTTAGACATCCTCCTGAGACAGCAGTTTCCCTGTTTTGAACGCACCCAGACTCTAATATATATTCTTTACGAAGTAATTCTCAGTGTACGATTACCTGACTTACCAACTCTTGCGTTCTTTATCATATTACTCTGGTTTTTGATCTGGTCTTTTTTTGGATTTCAGATCTGCCCATATTATCCTGTTTGCTGATCACCTGACCTACTGCCTGTATCTGATTACAATTCTGCCCCACCATTTGGAACTGCTTGCCTGTGTGTTTTAATAAAACAGCAAACCTGCATCTGTCTCCGACTCAGTCGTCTGACACATATTAAGCATTTGAGAAGGACTTTATTTTAAATAATAACACAAGAAACTTGAAAATTGTGTATTTAAATCAATCAATCAATCAATCAATCAATCAATCAATCTCTCTATCCATCCACCCATTATCTATATCGCTTATCCATCAGGGTCGCGGGGGAAAGGGGGAAGCTGGAGTCAATCCCAGCTGACTTCGGGTGAGAGGTAGGGGTACACACTGGGTAGGATGCTATCTCAGGGCTAACACAGATGAACAACCATTCACACTCACATTCACACATCCAGTTTGAACCCAGAAAGGCCTGTGAGGTTTGAACCCAGAACCTTTTTGCTGTGAGACAAAAGTGCATGCTCCAAAATTTGCATACACCAGCTAATGTTCTAGCCCAGGCTAATATTACTTCCGCTTTCGGCACCAGTGGCTGCCTAGCTCCATCTTAAATCAATAAAGTATCTATCTATTTATCCATCTATCATGGCCCAGCATGGCTGAAACGTCAACACTTCTGCAGGTATTGTAAAGACTGAAACAATGACAAACTCACCAGGCGTCCTCCTGGAACAGACTGCCACCGAGCCATAGAGTTCATGGAAGGCGCTCATGAGAGCTTCAGAGACATGGCTTTTGACCAGAATGAGCTCCTATACATCAGGACCTTAATAATGCAAAATCATCTTCTGGATTTTGCATGCATACCTATGAAAATTATCTGAGGAAACTCACCGGGGGATTCACCAGCCATCCTCCCCGATGCAAAGCAAGGCCAAGCTGTAGAGCTCATGGATGATACTGCGGCTTTTGACTGATGCTCCCCGGCATACTTTTCTCCAACTTGCTCTCACTCAGCAGCAAAATGGCTGAATTGACACTACTGGCAAGAATGACAAAGGACCTTTCTCCTGCTTTCTGCCTGAGTGAGACATGGTTAAATGAAATTGTTTCTGACACCATGGTAGAGATCCTCATCTTTCACTGTCCAGAGAGCAGATTGTGACCCCACTCTCAGTCAGAAAACCAAAGGCAGAGGTAAGCAGCTAGCCATGCAGTATCTAGCCGTGATTTTATCTGCTTTTTGTTGGTTGAAGCCAGATCATCTTACATCGAAAGTTTCATAGTTAGCTAACAACCTTATATTGCTCTAGAGATCAAAAGCAAGTGGCTAGTGTGGGTCAGCTACAAGCAAGCTCCAAGTAGTGCATAGTTAACTAGAAAGTATGATGGCCTAGCTTATGTACGGCACATGGATGATCCCTTTTATTGTCCTGCCTGTGTCCCATTCAAAGAAACAGGGTGTGGGGTCATATAAATCTACTGACATGTCAGTGCCAGATGGCACTCCAGGGTCACATTTCTGAAAGGCATTCTCTAGATCACACCATGCCCGTGGACACGGTCTCCACAATCATGCTCTAGTGACACACAATAGCAGCAAACCAGCCAATCAGAGCAGAGCTCATCAACATTTTAATGAGCACACCAAGAATAAATTTTAAGAAAGGGACTATAGCTTGCTTCATTCTTGGGCCAAATCATAGGGTTATAAATGGGCATGCAAAACCCCATCTGGGCATTTTTCGCCCTGACCAAATTCACATAACTTTTATTTAGACATCAGAGAACTATTTAAAATGCTGAATAAATGCATTCTATGACACCTTTAATGGGTATTCAGTAGGGCTGTAACGATACACCCAACTCACGATTCGATTCGTATCGCGATTTTTGACCCACGATTCGATACGCCCACGATTTTTTTAAAAAATGTTTTTTTAAAGTAGTAAATTTGACTTATTAACATTTACTTACTTACATTCACTATTTAATAACAAATAATTCAGACCACTGCAGAGAATGAGTAATATGTATGCAAAAATGAACAAATGTATATCCAAAGATTGTTTTATTTCTCAAAATAATACTGTTGAGCCGGAAGCTCTGTTTTTTTCGGTTCTGAAAAAGTCATTTTTCCAAATCGTGTAAATCCGTTAAGATTTTTTTTTGGGGGGTGGCTCTCTCACTGTCTCACTCTCATAGGGCCAATGATTTTCTGTGATCGCGGAAAACAGATGGAAATTACGGAATTTTTATGGTGAAACATTGCTCGCGTGTCAAAATATAACTACCGCAGAAGGCTTCCGCCCAAGCAGACATGCCTTCAGTGTTGCCAGATATTGCTAACGTTTTCCACCCCAAAATATGTTCAAAACCAGCCAAAAAGCACCTAAACCCGCCCAATCTGGCAACACTGCATGCCTTTCCGGTCAAGTGATTGTGATTGGCTTGTGGCACACCTAGCCAGCCAATGAGCTGCTTGTTTACAGATTCGCTCCCCGCGTCGCAACCAGAATGGCGACCGCTTAAAAGAAATGAATGCTCTGCCAGTGGCGAGTGTGGACGTTGCGTGACTCGCAGAAGATTGTCGCAGGTCGGCGAAAAAACGACTTACTAATAGATATAAAAAAATAAAAGTAATTTAAGTAAGTTTAAAATGTAATTTAAATAAAAAGTAAAGTATTCATAAATTGAAGTTTGGAAGCGCCTCTGTTTTTGGGCTGAGGAGAAGTTTGAAAGGATGTACCGCGATTCTGCCTTCTTGTATCGCGATACGGATCGTGGCTCTGCGTATCGTGATTTCGATTTCGATACGCATATCGTTACAGCCCTAGTATTCAGTAAACCTTAGTGAATCATAACTTTAGAGTGAGAAATAATGAAAAAAAATACAGACAGGAAATTCCTTTATACACAATGTTATCACCACAAGCTTCCCAGGATGCCTTCTGTGTGCTGAGGGGATAGAAATTTCAGAACAAAAGTAATACGGTATGTTTCTTTAAAAATCTACGGAAAAAAAAAAATCACCAGTCTAAAATGGCACAGCACATAACAATAAACCTGTTACGTATATGAGACTGCTATCTTTGACACCCACTATATACATGAAAAGCATTTTGAAAGACAGAAGTAATTAACTTCAGTACTCCAAGTGCATTTTCCAGGCCAGTGCAGGGTTTCACTCACACCTACCGGTAGCAATAATTTTGGAGTTGTTAGTTTACCTGCACAGCATGTCTCTAGAGAGTTAGAAGAAACCAGAGTATCTAGAAGTAACCCATGTGGACACCAGCAGAACATGCAAACCTCCACACAGACAGTAACCACAAATCAAATTCGAACCCTGGCCCCTGCACCTGTGAGGCTACCCTGTGCATACCCATAATGCACGTTCAGGTATTAGTTCTGATGTTACATACAGTAAATTGCTGATGAATGGCCATAAATTTGAAACCTGATCTTCTTACAAAAAAGGAACGTACGGTAGATTTACAATATCTATGAGCCTTTATGATGAAAAACACACACTATGTGTTCATCCTATTCCATGTTTAAAGAGTAAAGCAAGCAGATCCATTGCATGCCTTTGCATCATACAAAATAAACACTGCATTGTTTTTGCATGCTGAGAAACTGGGTTACAAAATTTAATGCAGACTTCAATCAATCTAAAACATAGAATCTTGTCAACTCAAATCTAATTCAGAGCAAATATCATGAAGCTGAGAAAGAATGGTGTATTAAAGGTTGTATACAGTTATTAAAAATTATACCAAAAAAATATTCACCCCTTTGAAAATTTCCACATTTTGCAACTGCTGTTACCACCTGGAATTCAAATGGACTTTGTTGCATTTTTTTAAACCATGTCTAATGTTTGAAGTTGTAAAATATATACAGTATTGTTGTTGGTTGCGCAAGTATTCATCTCCCTGGGTCAATACTTCATAGACTCACCACTGGCTGCAATTTCAACTGCAAGACTTCTGGGATACATCTTTTCAGCTCTGCACATCTGGATCGTGATAATTTTACCCATTCATCTTGGTGAAATTGCTCAAACTCTGTCAGATTGATTGGAGACCACTGGTGAACAATAACTTTAGTCTTGTCACAATATTCTCAATTGGATTGAGGTCTTTCAAGAGCTTTGACTGCGTCCTTCTTACACATCTACGTTCTTGGATTTCAATCACTCCAGTGTAGCTTTTTACAGTATTTTTAGAGGTTTTCATCCTTTTAGAAGGTGAACTTCTACCCCAGTGTCTTGTGGACTAGAACAGATCTTCTTCTAAATTCCCTTGCATTTGTCTTCATCCGTCTTGCCCTGAACAGTTTCCCAGTACCTGCTGATGAAAAGCATCCCCACAACATGATGCTACCTCACCATGTTTCACTATAAGGATGGTATTCTCAGGCATTGGGTTTCAGCCAAATGTAACACTTTGTGCCAAGGCCAAAAATTTCAGTTTTGGTCTTATCAGACAAGAGAACCTTTTCCATGTTTGCGGAATATCCAAAAATATCAAATTCCTTTAGGCAAACTGTAAACAGAATTTCATACAGGTATGTCTATCTTTTTTCCAATAATGGCTTTTTTCTTGGCACTCTTCCATGAACACAAGCTTTACAGATTGTCCGGCCTATGCTTGTCCTGTGAACAGCCCTTTACATTTGACCTGTGGATCTCCTCAGCTATCTGTGAAGGTTCTCAGTCATCCAGGTCATAGTAAACTGTGGTTGCTAAAGAAGAAAGCAGTCCAGTTGCCTTCTTTAGCAACCATAATCTCCTCAGCTACTTCAGAATTACATTTGTCCTCTTGACCAATGCTCCCCTTACTGGCTATTGGTGGACAGAGTTAGACAGAGTTGTGGTTGTGCCATATTCTGCCACAGTGTGTTCCACAGGATGTCTAAAGACTGGGATATTATGATAAGCAAACCCTGATTGATACATTTTGAGCTTTGTCTTTGATCGGCTTTCATAGGACCTTGGTCCTTCATGATGCTGGATATTTAGGTATGTTCTCTAACAAACTCTAGGGCATGCCAAGAACAGGTGCATTTATACAGAGATCACATGACACTTTAACTGCATACAGGTCAACTCCATTTAAATAATTATGTGACTTTTGATGGTAACTAGTTGCACCAGAAGTAATTTAAAGGTTTCACAGCCCTGGATGTGAACACTTTTGTACGTGAATAATTTTGCAAAGTATATTGATTTCCGGGGCGGCACGGTGGTGTAGTAGTTAGTCCTGTCGCCTCACAGCAAGGTCCGGGTTCGAGCCCCGTGGCCAGCGAAGGACTTTCTGTGTGGAGTTTGCATGTTCTCCCCGTGTCCGCGTGGGTTTCCTCCGGGTGCTCCGGTTTCCCCCACAGTCCAAAGACATGCAGGTTAGGTTAACTGGTGACTCTAAATTGACCGTAGGTGTGAATGTGAGTGTGAATGGTTGTCTGTGTCTATGTGTCAGCCCTGTGATGACCTGGCGACTTGTCCAGGGTGTACCCCGCCTCTCGCCCGTAGTCAGCTGGGATAGGCTCCAGCTTGCCTGCGACCCTGTAGAACAGGATAAAGCGGCTAGAGATAATGAGATGAGAGGAGATATTGATTTCCCTCACTTTAGAAATTATGGGCTATTTTGTGTAGATTTATGACATACATAAATCTATACAAAATAGAGGTGTGTGAATACTGAGGGACACTATAATGACATTAATAAGGTACATCAATAAGGCACTGTAATGCCATTCAATTGTATAAGAGAGACTGATGTGAAGGCAAAGTTTGGAAAACCAAAACTATCTTTGTATCACTCTCATGGAAAACACCTGTATTGCTTAGACAGAGTGAGATATTTTCCCTCCTGGCATCTCAACCGCCATCACATATATTCTGATATCTTCTATTTTAATTCAAACTGCTTTCACATACTGACTTGCACCATTTTCTGCAAATGACACCATGCTGATAAAGTGTCAACAAATGCAATAAGGGAAAGAAAATGGTAATTCACTTTGCTTCCAGCTGCACAAACTTAGTTTCTGAGTGGAAAGATTCCCTTCTGCAACACACCTTTGTACTGCATACTGTGCTGAAATGAAAGCCAAAGAACTTGATTATGTGTTCGTGGGGCTTAAATGCAGCTTGCATTGAGTTGATCTCCATGGCAACACCACTAGTGCTATATTTCTTAAAAGCTATCAGGGGCTCGTCTAGCTGCAGGCACTGCGATCTGTCACAATGGGGGGAAAGTGTTCAAAGCCACTTGCCTCTGCAGCGCCATTAAACCTGCATCTGGAATCAGGCTTTTGCTAAAACCCAACACACATATACAAATAACTACTTAAATACTACACAAAAAGGTTTTCCAAGATCACATCCTCTAAAGCTGGCACTGCCTGAACATTCCTACAAGGACCACAGGTGTAACTCACACCAGCATAAATTCATAAAATACCAAATGATGGAATGTGTCAGAATAGTGTCCAGTGATTAGGGCTTTTATTTTATTTTTTATTTTAATTTTTAGCATCAACCAAGGTTGGCTAATAATTGCCTCCTGTTGCCTTATATGACTTCTGTGAAAAGTTTCACTAAACATAGGCCAAAGCCTGCAGCTGATACCTGGAGGGGGTAGGTGTCTGAATTCATCGATATAAAAATAGGTAACCTATGGGTACATGTGGCTACTGCTTATAAATAAAATTGCTTTCTGATACCATGTCCATACAGTAAATATAGCATATATATTTACTCTATGAGGCAGTAGCCACAGAAATGAAACATAATCCAAAAATAAACAATTTAAAACATCAAGTGCAAAATATACCAAGTGTCTTTACTTTATATTATTCTACTCTTACCTCTTACAGTTTTCGAAACTGAAACCTCCAAACTGAGGTTGACATACACATGCTGTCGCCATGACCAAAACTCTTATTTCCAGGAAAAGGCCCAGCGCTAGAGCTCAGTGGTCTCAATGCTCTTTTCGACAACTTCCCGTAACAACTCAGAAGTACGTCACATCTACATCACACATGGGACCACTGGCTGAAGAAGGCAAGGAAAGGGGGACGACGTAGGTATATTTTAAAATAGGAACGCGCGTTCTCTCGGTAATAAACAAACATGTCTGAAAGCTATTTCTTTAGTCTAGTCCATTTATTTCGAATGGTGAACCGAATTGTATACACTCACAGGCCAATTTAATCGGAACATGTGTATGCGCAGTGTGCGATTATTAGAATCATTCTTACAGCATGATGACATAGTGGCTACAGCCTCTATATGAGGCAATAGCTACAAAAAATGGTCCATTATCTTAGAAAGATGAAGTCTTCTCCCAAACTCTATATTTAACATAAATTCATTTTCTCTTTTTTTTATGCAAGTGATTCAAGGGCCTGATGGAGCCAGCAACCTAGATGAAAAGTGACCCATGGCACAAGGCATATTACTATTACATAACAAAAAATCAATAATGACTAATTTGACAACAACATTATTTAATTAAGTCCAAAAAATATGCATTAATGGCTGTCTTAAATGCATCCATATTTGGAGCAATGGGAAATACAGATGTTGGAATTGAGTTCCACATTCTACTTGTTCTAGGAATATAGTCAGAGAGATGGCGCTTGGTGTTAGACTTTGGTATGTTCACAGCATATGGGTGGCCACTCACAGTCGATTGAATTACTCTTCCTCTAGGTACACCCGTAAGCAATATTCTGGTCAGCTCGACAGATGGTTGCAGGAAGTAATGACAGTAGAAAATACACAGTGAAGCAATGTTTCTCCTGTGCTCCAGTGGGAAGATGCCCACTTTACAGGGGTCATCAATGTTTACAAGGCGGAGAGCTTTCCTCTGCAGCCTATCTAATAACTTTAGTACCGTGGTACCTGCTCCGCTCCATATTGGGGAAGCACACTCCATGAGAGGTCGAACATAAGCCTTGTAAATGGTGATGCGAGCTTGTAGGGGAAATAGATTTCTTGTATAACCCAAGACATATATTCTCTTTGCCATTTTTTGGTGATGACTAATACCGTATGTTCCGAGTCCATGACAGGGTGTTAGTGATGGTGAGACTGAGCAGGGTTATGCTCTGCACAGGTTTCAGCTTACTTTTCAGAAAAAAAGAGAGGACGGCAATTTTGGAGTCACTTTCTGCTAATGATCATCTCCTCAGTTTTACTTGCATTGACACACCAGTTGGAAGCCACTTTTCAGTTTCATCTAAGTCACCTTGGGGACTCTCTGAAGGTTAAGGTTTTTTTTATTTGCCATTTGTGCATAAACCAACAGTTCAGACACATTGGGATTTTTGTGCAGGGCTCTCAGTCAACAGATTAGAAAATAAAACACTATACAATACGTTGGGGGGGGGGGGTTATATGCTCAAAATTTTAAATACAAGTGAGCCATTCCACCGAATCGGTGCCATTTCCGTCCCTAGAAAATTATATGTATAAATGCACATAAAAGTGTACTTTAAAATACATTTCCTTATTACGCAGAATGTCCTGCACATTGATCTGATTTCAAAGTTAAGATATATAATTGTAAGGATGAATAAAAACTACCTAAAACACTGAAAAATAGCATGTGTTACCTGTCCCCACACTCTAACTTTATACTTAACTATGAAATATTATGATTAAAATCCTTCAGAAACAGTATTTCTTTTGCACTGTTGTGTGACTCCATATCCTATCCATGGTTTAAATATTTTTTTTTTCATAAGAAATCCACAATATCTTAGTTAAAATACACATTTTAGTCATGTTCCTGGGTTTTCACTCAGTCCTGTTACCCAAACTTACAGTATTACCCCATCTGACAAATTTGGAACATTCCATAAATCACATGCTCAACAGGAAGTTACATCAGTTGTGTCTTCTGAAGGCCATGGGAAGACCAAAAGTTAGTTCTCTCATTTACTTTTCTGTATATCTGACGATTGTTTAACTTTGAATGATAAGGTCAATGTCAACATACTGTCCTGTTACTTAAATTATTTCTTAGATGATATTTGTTTATTTTAAAAATACAGATTTTTGGTAAATCACTAGAATGTGCCAAGTGTGGTCATGCTATTAGCGATGACACCATGTGGCTTAATTCCATGTATTAGCTAATCCTAGGCTAAAAACTCAGTCCTGTTACTTTCAGTCCTGTTACTCATATAAAAAGAGTATGCAGCCATCTTTGACTTCCAAACCTTGTAAAAAAATAAATAACGTAGCCTGAGGTTGACCAATATGCATTTTGAATAGTTAAATGTGTGTGTTATTATAATCAGTGTTGAAAAGATGTAACAAATTAAGTTTAATCTGGGAGTGGTACAACAAGCAAATGGCACCCATTCAGTGGAATGTCCCAAGTATTAAACAGAAGGAGAGGGCAAATGTTAAATAACATTAATAAAATAAAAGGCTAGTCCTGAGTGCTGTTCCTGGATTATTAAAAGAGGGGAAAGTTATATGGAAATATTGCACATTTTGGGAAGGGAATGAAAGTTATGTGGGGATATTGCACAGTTAAAATATTGCACATTTATCAAAGGGTATATGACACAATCTTGTTTCACAGATAATAGTATATCACATACTATTGCATATGACAAGTGAAGTGAGGTAGTAATGGTTATTGTTACACTTATTCAATAATTTTGTTTTGCCATCAGTCTGACTGTGGCAGGGAAGAAGCTGTTGAAGAACCGTGTTCTATGAGTGATGATGCTGTCCGATCTGCTGTGTCTCAGGTTGTACGTGCAGTGTTTGTGTCTGAGCAGAGAGTAAGCTGGGTGGAGTGAGTCTCTGACGATTTCCTCTGCTCTTTTCCAACAGCGCTGCACATACATAGAGTCCATGGAAGGAAGTTTTGTCCCTATGATCCTCTCTGCAGTCTTTATGACTCTTTGCAGAGCCTTCCTCTCTGCCTGTGTGGTGTTACCATACCAGACGGTGATGCCTGCGGTGAGGATGCTCTCTATCAGTCTTCTGTATGCCAGGGTGAGAGGGCAATGGTTCAGACCAGCTTTCCTGAGCAGCCTGATGAAATAAAGCCTTTGCTGGGCTTTTTTCACTGTGGCTGTGGTGTTAAGAGTCCAGCTCAGGTCAGATGTAACCTGCAGCACCAGGAATCTGAAGCTGTCGGCCCTCTCCATTCTCCATCTCAGTCCCTTTAATGATAAGAGGCTGTACAGGGGGAGGATTCTTCCTGAAGTCCAGTATTATTTCTTTGGTCTTGTCTGTGTTGAGGATGAGGTCGTTCTCCTCTCCGTAGACAAGAATGTTGTTTACCAGGGTCCTGTACCCTGATTCGTCTCCCTCCTTGATGAGCCCCAGGATAGTGGTGTCATCAGAATATTTGATGATGGTGTTATCCTGGGTGGAGACACAGTCATGGGTATACAGGGTGAAGAGTTTGGGGCTAAGGCAGCAGCCCTGTGAGGATCCTGTGCTGACTGTGAGCTCAACAGACACCTGTCCTCCCATTCTCACCACCTGTGGTCTTTCTGTCAGGAAGTCCAGAATCCAGTTGCAGGTGGGAGTTGGAATGCCAAGGTCTGTAAGCTTCTCGATCAGCTTGCCCGGGTGGATGGTATTGAAGGCAGAACTGTAGTCCAGAAAGAGCATCCTGGCCTACGTTCTGCTGCTTTCCAGGTGTTGCAGAGTGTGGTGTAGGGCTATTGCTACCTATTGCTACTGACCAATTGGGGCGGTAGGCAAACTGAAGGGGGTCGACAGTGTCCGGGACCGTGTGTGTGAGGACTAGTTTTCCTAGGCACTTCATGGCGACTGATGTGTCACTGGCCTGAAGTCATTTAGGGTGGACATGTCTGGTCTTTTGGGGACTGGTATGATAGTGGAAGATTTGAAAATATGGGGGACTACAGCCTGGGATAATGGCAAGTTGAAGATGTACCGTAGCATACACACCAGCTAGTTGTTCCCCACATGCCTTCAGAACTTTGGGAAGGACTCTGTCAGGTCCCACAGCCTTGTGGGGGTTCACCTTCTTCAGAGCCTTCAGGACCTGTGTGTGTGTCACCTGAAAGGCAGTGTCTGTAGGGTCACAGGGGGCTTTTGAGGATGTCTCCATATTCAGCCTGTCGAACCTGGCGTAGAAGGTGTTAAGGCTGTCTGACAGGGTGGCATCTCGGGGGTCTGTGGTTGCTGTGGTTCTCCTATAGTTTGTGCCACATACATGTTGTGGTTGAGGTAGTAGCTTTCAAGTTTTTGGGAGTGAGCCCTTTTTGCTGCTCTGATGGATTTCTGCAGCTCGTACCGGGCTCTCTTATACTCCACTTGATCTCCTGACTTGAAGGCCTCCTGCAGCTTCCTGATTTTCTGTTTTATGTCCCCATTAAACCAGGGTTTTAGGTTGGGGAACATACGCACAGTCCTGGGAGGTGCACATATGGACGTGCACCAGCTGATGTAGTCGCTCACAGTCTCTGTGTATTCGTGGATGTCATTAGTGGCCTTTTTGAAAGTGCTCCAGTCTGTGGCCTCTAAGCAGCTCTGTAGGCTAGCCTGTGCACCTTCAGTCCAGGTGTTAACAGTTCTGACTGTGACTGGTTTTGTCTTGAGCCTTTTGTTATAAATTGGTTTGAGACGGATTGCTAGGTGGTCAGACTTTCCAAAATGGGGTTTTGGTTCAGCTGAGAAGGCATTTCTGATGTTGCTGTAGCAGTGATCCAGTGTTTTATTTCCCCTGGTGGGGAAAGTCACAAACTGATGCAATTTAGGCATGTTTTTCCGGAGATTGCAATGGTTAAAATCTCCCAGAATAATGACAGCAGTGTCAGGATACGTGTTTTCATGCTCACTGATCATGTCGTGTAGCTCCTTCAGTGCAGCCTCCTCCTTGGCAGAGGGGGGGATATACACAACACTCACAATGATGCATTGCAGTTCTCTGGGCAGACAAAATGGTCTTAGCTTCAAAGTCAGATATTCCACATTTTCAGAACAAGATTTTGAGATGATTTTACAGTTGGTACACCAGGATTGTTTGACGAGGGCGGCCATTCCTCCTCCACAAGTCTTGCCGCTTTCCGCAGCGCATCGATCCTCTCTGAAGACCGTGTAGCCATCTGGTGTTATTGTCTCATCAGGTGTCCTCTCCCCCAGCCAGGTTTCACAGAAACACAATATGGAGCAATCCTGAATGTCCTTCTGTGTGGAAATCCGAGCGTGGAGTTCGTCCATTTTTTTTTCCAGAGACTGAACGTTTGCAAACAATATAACCGGGAGGGTTAGCCTTCCATTGCTAACCAAGCGCCGGAGCCTTCGCTCAGCTCCTCCCCATCTGCCGCACCTCCGCTTCGGCCTGTTGTTCTCAGGGGAGCTCCCTGTCGGGGGCCGGCCTAGCGTCGAGTCAACATAGCATGTTAGCTCAGGGTAGGATTCCAGCGCGCTCTGGTCGAAAAGTCCTAAATGACTCCGCTCTCTCAGCTGTAATAAGGTCGCCCGATCATAGAAAACGTTAGCAGAGCGTGTCTTAACTCGGCACAAAAAAGAAAGAAAGAAAAGAAGACAAAGAAGTAACTTGACTCCGAGAGCTCCGCGATGTCAAGATGTGGTTCTATGACCCAGATTTTTTTTTATGACAATGTGGAGTGTAGAGTCATTTCCAAATAGATGCCAATCATTTTCTAGTTGTGAAGCCAAGTCATATACGTACATTAAGAAGAGCAAGGAGCTGAGTACACTCCTTTGAGGGACACCAGCAAATAAGGGACTTGTTGAGGAGATATACCAATCAAGTACTACAGCCTGCTGCCTGTTGCATAAAAATGAATAAATCCAGCCATGCAAGTCTCCTTGAATACCAAATGACGTCAGCTTTGCCAGAAGACCACGTTGCCATACTTGATCAAAAGCTTTCCTGATGTCAAGGATAAGGACTCTGATTTCTTGCTGGGAATCGAGGGCATTATTCCACCACTGAGTGACGTAAGAAAGCATGTCCACTGTGGATCTCTTTCTCACAGAACCCATACCGTGTGTCACAAAGAAGATGGTATGTGTCAAGATGTTTTTTGATGTGGTCCGAGATTAGGCTTTCTTGCAAACTATGGGCAGGAGAGATATTGGTCTGTAGTTTGAAGGGTCTTATTTGTTTCCCTTTTTAGGCACAGTTATTACATGGGCAGTTTTCCAGTCTGAGGGAACAGTCTTGGTGTCAAGAGAGTTCTGGAATAACTTGGCAAGTACTGGAGCAAGTTCAGTACACAGTACATTTGCAGAAAACCCATCAGGGCCATTGGTCTTTGTATTATCATCAATGTGAGTATTAGCAGCAAATACACTGTTCAACAGCTCAGCCTTGTCTCTGGCGTCATTGAAGATTTACCCATCCTGTATAAGTAGAGAAACGGCAGAGGTTTTATTGCCATCGGTCACAGCTTTGACAAGTTCCCACCACTGTTTATTGTCTGCTCTTTGGAGTTTCACTTCAAGATACTGAGAGAACTGCAAGCAACCTCGTCACATGGTACATTGGCATTCAGACTTTGTTTTCATGTACAGTGCCCATGAATCTTTTGTACAATCTTTTTGCTAGTTTTTGTAGACTTTTTGCTTCCTTTGGACTACTATAGACCCTTTTCAGTCACGTGACCTTCGTAAACGCGACCACCATTTTGGACATGTAGCGGACTTCGGCTCGAATTGGTTTGAATGCGAGGAAGGCGACAAACGGAGAACATACAAGAAAAAGGAGCGAGATGCAGAAAACACCTTCGCTATCCAGCGACGTAGGGCATTTACAGGGCGAGCAGAGGGAGAGGTATTTTCAAAAATTGAGGTTAGCAGGCTTAGAGAGCGACGTTTATCTGCTTCTGCCTGGATTGTTTACAGACGTACGGAAGTACACGAAGCCCTCGTCTTTACCTGACTTCGGCCCACATGATCTTTATACCTATGTCGTTAAAAACCCATTGCCATACACAGGTATTGATCTGAAAACTCTTGTTTTGAACACTTATTTGTAGGCAGTGCTTAATTTGTAAAGTGGGAGGTCCCGGAGCGCAGAGGATGAGCGGCTCCGGTGCGGAAAAAAAGAGGGGGGAGGGGGGCGCGGCGCTGCACTTCTGGGCATGTTTTGCAATAACACTGCAAATTAAGTTCATCTGCAGATATTTTGTGGATGTCGTTTCATGAGAGAAATCACCAACAAGACAGATATCAAAATCAGACATTAACACTAAATAAACTTGCATTTTTTTATTTAATTATTTGGGTTTGTTTGTTTTTTTGTTACATAGTCAAAAGAGGTGTCGGATCACCGGATCCAGTGTAAATAGCTGCCGGAGCCAACGCCCGAGGTTCCGGAGCGCGCTCCGGCTTGCTCCCCCTCAAATTAAGCGCTGTTTGTAGGACACTGCCTCTGATCTGTCCTACAGTCTACCAACAACAAAGGAACACAACGCTAGCTAATGTTGTTAGCTAATGGCTACTACAGAAGAACAAAGAGGTTACAATGGGTTATTTTAGCCTATTTGGTTACACACTCGCCGCCACAGAATGTTAACAGCAATGTAATGCCTTTTCTGGGTAATTTTATTCATCTTACCTCTAACAAAGTGGTCACTGCACAAGCGCTGGTATGCCGAGGGCTGCCAATCTTTCCTGTTTATGGCCGCTATCCATCTTCTCCATCGGTCAGCATCTACCGGGATCCGATAAAATGATAACCCTTGCCTTGTTTGTTGATGGTTACTACATCCAGGTGCACAACAATATAGTGGCATGATGGAAGTCTTGCTGAAAATAAACACTTTCTTTGCTGCCGTTCCTCAATGCTGGCTGTGGTAAACTACTGGTAGTACATGTCCAAAATGGCGGCCGCGTTTGTCGTGACATCATGTGAAAAGGGTCCATACAGCACTGCTCATTAAACCAAGGTTTGTCAGAATAATGATGCTTGTTTATCTTGGCTGGAATAAAAAAGGCCATGGCATCAGTAATGTTGTCCTTCACACAGGACCATGCAGTGTTAGCATCATGCTCCTTGGATAGGAAAGTCCAGTTTACATCAGCCAGGTAAGAGCACATACCATTCCAGTCGGCTTTGTCATAGAGCCAGACTTTGCGCTTGCTGGGTTTACTTGGTGTCGGAAGTCTATATTTAGCTACAGATGATACAACAGAGTGGTCAGGAGAACCGAGAGGAGCACTGATGGTGAAAACGTGGTTATGTGGGGATGTAGTGAGGAAAAGATCCAGTTTAGAACGGTTGCCATCTTTCCAAATCCTGGTAAGTTCAACAAGTTGGTGGAAGTTATGAAGTACAGCAAACTCAAGTATGCATTCACCATGGCCATCAGTCTTTTTGCTACCCAACCATTCTTCATGGTGGGCATTCATGTCCCTGAGAACAATGATTTCAGTTCATGGATGAAGTTCTTGAATAACATCAATTTTCTCTGACATTACATTGTAAATGGAGTCATCGGCAGATGGAGGTCTATAGACACGCAACATAAATACCAGGCACCCTGGAAGCTGGAGCTTAAGGCACACCACTTCATGCTGTGGGTGTTCAAAGTCAGACATTCTACTACAAGTGATGGTATCATTATAGTAGACGATGAATCCACCCCAACTAGTCATCAGGCTGGTCCTGTCTGAAGAAGGAGTAACCAGGAACTGCTAGTAGCTCTTCATCTACCTTGCTATTTAGGAAAGTTTCAGATATGCAAAAGACGTGAGGACGGGATGTGATAAAACTATGTTCAAGGTAGTCCCAAGTTGTGCAGAGTCCCCTGATATTTCTAAAGAATGTTGTGAATTGATTCTGACCTGGTCATGGATTTGGGTGAATGTCTCCACAGACAAGTGAAAGAAACATAAAAGAAATCAGAAGTATAAGCACAATTTGGTTTTCATCATCAATCCTAGTAATTATCAGCAACAAATAATCAGTCCATTTTGAGGCTATTCTTACATGTGATATGACAAGAAAGTAAGAGGACTTGGGCTGTCAACCCAAGCCAAATATGATCAGATGCCAAAGCCCCTTGCTCCTAGGACTGAAACGGGGTTGCCCCCTTCACAGTTCATACGGATGCAAGCTAGGGTTATCATCCCCCAGAGGGAGCCTCGCTGGCTAGGAATCAGAAGATTCTTAACTTCCCCTGTCCTCTTCTTCAGCATTCTTCGACAGTGATTTTAAATGTGTATCAAGATAGGTGGCGGCACGGTGGTGTAGTGGTTAGTGCTGTCGCCTCACAGCAAGAAGGTCCGGGTTCGAGCCCCGTGGCCGGCGAGGGCCTTTCTGTGCGGAGTTTGCATGTTCTCCCCGTGTCCGCGTGGGTTTCCTCCGGGTGCTCCGGTTTCCCCCACAGTCCAAAGACATGCAGGTTAGGTTAACTGGTGACTCTAAATTGACCGCAGGTGTGAATGTAAGTGTGAATGGTTGTCTGTGTCTATGTGTCAGCCCTGTGATGACCTGGCGACTTGTCCAGGGTGTACCCCGCCTTTCGCCCGTAGTCAGCTGGGATAGGCTCCAGCTTGCCTGCGACCCTGTAGAACAGGATAAAGCGGCTAGAGATAATGAGATGAGAATGAGATCAAGATAGGTGTGACAAGCAAAGTTTCGCCCTGACACTTGAATAGTATCCAATAATCACCCAGTTTGATCTGTGAGAGGTTTTAGACATAATTGCATTAACCATTTAGGAATTACAGCCATTTTTACATAGTCTCTCCATTCTCACAGGCTCAAAAATAATCAGACAGATAAGTTTTAGTTTCAGTTATGGCCTGCTTCCTTGTTATTTCATGACGAATTAGATGAATGTTCTGGAGTTTATTCCAAGTGTTTGGCAGCTGTTCATGAGAACTCTCAATATGAGGGACAAAGAAATGTTGAAGCAAGTGAAGGAGGCCATCATTAACCCTTTCACGACTGCAGACCAGTATTCTGGTCTCATTGTAGTCGGGAAACTCCTGTGTATGAACTTATGCAGTGAAAAAAGGATTAAACTGAAGAAACAAAACAGACATATCACAGAGATAGCAGAAACTTTAGGAGTGGCCAAATCAACAATTTGGTACACTCTTAAAAAAGAAGAAATGTACTGGTGAGTTCAGCAATACCAAAAGGCCTGGAAGAACACGGAACATAACTAAAGTGGACGATCACAGAATTTATTCCTTGGTGAAGAATATCCCTTCACAACATCTAGCCAAGTCAAGAACTCTCTTGAGGACATGCTTGCCAAAGTCTACAATCAAGCCTTCATGAATGTACAGTAAATACTCAAGATATCTCAAGATACAAACCACTGGTCACACTCAAGAACATAAAGGCCAGGTTAGACTTTACTAGAAAGACTACCCAGCTCAGAAACAAAACAAGATTAACTTGTACCGGAATAATGGGAAGAGAGGAGTATGGAGAAGGAAAGGAAGAGCATCATCATCCAGAGCATACTACATCATCTGTCAAACGTGGTGGACATGGGCATGTAGGGTGTTTATTGAGGAGGTGACTGCTGACAGAAGTAGCAGGGTGAATTCTGAGGTGTGCAGAGCTATACTTTCTGCTCAGATTCAGTCAAATGCTGCAAAACTGATAGCACACCACTTCACAGTACAGATGGATAAAAGCATCTCATAGAAGCAATCCAAGAGCTTCTTAATGCAAAGTAATGGAATGTTCTTAAAGGCCACATCAACCCAACTGAGCATGCGTTTTACTTACTGAAGGCAAAACTGAAGACAGAAAGATCCACAAACAAGCAAAAATTGAAGGTGACTGCACTAAAGGCCTGGAAAAGCATCTCAAAGGAGGGCCCTCAGCAGTTGATGATGTCCATAGGTTCCATGCTTCAGCCAGTCATTGACAGTATTAAAAATGTTGATTATATTTCTAATTATGTTAGTTTGCCCAATTATTTTTGAGCCTTTGAAGATGGAGGTACTATGTAAAAATGACTGTAATTCCTAAATGGTTAATGTAATATTTTTGTTAAATGGCTTGAATTAAAACTGAAAGTCTACACTTTGATCACATCTTGACTGATTCATTTCAAAATCACTGTGGTGGTGTACAGAGACAAAATTATTAAAATTGTGTTGCTGTCCAAATACTTATGGGCCTGACTGCAAATGATTATATGCTTTCTATTCTTCTCCATGTCACGATAGTGACAGTCATGATACACTATTGAAAATGTTATTTAAAGCACAGCAAGATTCAAGGCTTCAAACTTGAATGTAGAAATTACATCGATGAAAAAAATGTATTTTACTTTTAGGTTAAGACAACCTGGTTAAGAACCTGTATATCATGTACATATTTACATCCAATGTCAAAGCTTAAATAAAAGGGGAAATATCAGACAGATGGATTTTTGGTCTGCAACCCTGTACAGGATAAGCGGCTACAGATAATGGATGGATGGATTTTTGGCTTTCATCTGATTATGGACTGCTAAGGATGTCAAAATGATCTTAGATAAAATTCATAAATATTGAATAGACCGTGTAACCTTGGGTCTATTCTTTGAACATAACATGCTAGGAAGTTGGGGTAATAGTCATAACATTTTGCTTAACTTTAAAACCCACACATAAACCTTTACAACCATCAGCAAGAAACGGTGTTCTTGAACTATGAGCTATGCTTGTTTTTTCTTCTCCCCAATCTGATTCAACCAAACGCAGCACATTTACATTTGTACACATGTACATTTGCTAGAAATAGATTTTCCTCCAGCTCATTTCAAAAGGGTTTTCAAAATGATGTTTTATTCGGGTTTTGAACCAGCACTTAACCAATAAAAAAGAAAAAGAAAATCTCAATAGCATGTACCCAATAGCAATTCCATGCATAAGAATTCACCCTTGGTCTCTTTGGTGCCTCTCAGACTAATACCTTGATTGACTTTTGGTAGACAACCTCCTCAAGGCAGAACTGCAATTCTTTCCATTTTCAATAATGGTTTGTTAGTGTTAGTGAGAACATTTCAATGTTTTGGATAGTTTTATAAGCAACCATGATTGATAGTTTTCCAGAGCTTTGTCCCTGACTTATTTTGATAGATACTTGGTTTTCTCCAACAAACTCTGGGGCTTTCGAAGAACAGGTGTCCATATATTGAGATCATATTAATTACAGACAGGTCAACTCCATTCAAATAATTAAGATATGACGTCTGATGGCAACCAGTTGCTCCAGTTGCAGTGATGGGTGAACACTTAAGCAATCATAAGTATTTTACATTTTTAAATATTTAGCATAATATATTGAAAAAACATATTGATTATTCCTCTCACTTCAATTTTATGGTCTATTTTGTATAGCTCCATGACATCTTCATAATCCCAATAAAGTCCATTTCAGTTCCAGGATGTAAAACGTGCAAAATATGTAAAGTCCGAAGGGGATTGAATACTTGTGCAATACATTGTATGAATTCTTGTTTGTTTAACATTTTGGAAGATAAAAAGTATTGTTTACTGCTACAACCATTACCTTATCTTTGTTTGTTAGGAATTCGAAGCTCAAAATGTTTCCAGGAGCTCGGAATAAAGAGATAGTCAGTTCTGCCAATCAGCTCCAAATCAGGCAGGAAATAAGTTCCTCTGTCTGGCCTCAGCCTCAGCTTACTGACTGTGCTATTGACTGCTAAAGCTTGGCCTTCCTCCCTAAACTACAAGATAATAGCTAACAGAGGTTCATTGATAGAAAAGAATGAACCATTTGTGGGCTGAATTTTTGCCACTAGTCCCCTGTTGCACTTTGGTTGGATGACAATTGTTGTTTTAACCTCATTGATAAGATAAACAGAGCAATTCCCAGTGGACACCTTCTAAATGACTCCATTAATCAACTTACACAACCTCCTCTGAGCTAGAAATTGTTCCACTGTGACTTTAGACATTTTTCTTTAGATAAGGGAGAGCGGGGAGACTTGGGACAGTTTGTATTCCCATAAATTAATTTCAACCAGTCAGGTTTTTGATTACATCAGAAGTTAGATGTTGCCGGATAGAGTAACCTACTTTCTTTGGACACTGCAGTAAGGTCTGTGCAGTTCAATATTTTTGTCAACCAAAACTTGTATTTTCTACTTCACCTCCACCTCCATTCTATAGTGTAATGTACGCTGCCGAATTCAGTATGTTAGGAATTAAAGTCTGTAGCCTAGAGTTACCAGATATAGTATTATTTATTAAACTTAAAGGTGGGGTACGAGATTTTGGAATAACGGTTCCCGCAAGCCATATTTTGAAAAGAAACATGCCCGCCCTCGCCATGCTCCCACCCCCCGTGTCTCCACCCCTTTGCTGTGACTGCAAAATCAGAAAAGTCACTCGTTTTTAACTCGATCTAGTGACCTCATTTTTTTTACACTACAGACAAAAAAATTACATCAGTGTGCTCAGGAGAGCCTTGTGGCACTCACTGTGAAAGAATTTTGTGAATATCTCCTTCCGTTTTCGTGTAAATCCCCGTTGTTTGGAAGCGCACTGAGAAAATCCTGTGCTTTCTGTGTGACACTCTGCTCGCAGCGCGCGGGTTGGGGGAGGGGCTGCTCTCTCTCTCTCTCTCTCTCACACACACACAGAAGGGACGGGCTGCTCGCGGGCTTCAGTCTGATTGACGTGTCAGTATCCAATCATTTTGAGGTGGTACCTCGATATGATTGGATGGCGTTTTTCCTTTATTTTACACTGTAGACTGGATTAAAATATTTCGTTTTTGGGTCAAACCTTCTATTGTACTGCTTGCAACATGGGTGTGAGGAGCTTTTCAAGCAATATGATAAAAAATACTCCTGAAAAAAATCTCATACCCCACCTTTAAATTCTGAGGAAAAAACATTTAAGAATTTTTTTTTTCAAAATGGCCAGATGGGGAGAGTTGGGACAGTTCATCATATTACAGGTTTTTTTTTTTTCTTGAGGTTTACAAATATTAAATTGTTTACAAATCTTTGTTAATAATGAGTGAGTGTACCTGCATGAGGATTAAACTGATTTCATTCCTTCTTGAGAATGAAACAGTTTTGTCTAGTCAGGTTTTGGGTCAACTGACATTTTTCTATTACTGTACCATACAGTTATAAGTTTTGATAATAAATAAAACTTAAACATGTAGGCCTAGGTATTTTATTTTTGTCCTACATCTCCCCTCAACGTCTCATGTCTCCCTACAAAACAACTGAAAGCCAGTATATGTGACAAGCTGAGAAACTAATGTCGTGGTAAGAGGGTATAGTAAATACTCTCTTATGCAATATGAATGTGACGCTACCTGCGAAGAATTTCACACAATCTACAAAAGCTACAAACCTGTCCCAAGTCTCCCTGCTCTCCCTATACTGGGCAAAGCAGCAATGAATATAGCAGAAATTAAAAGTGAATATCCGCAAACAAACAAACAACTGCAAGTGCAATTTCATCATACAGCATTATTAACCCTTTGAGGTCGAGCGCTTCACCAGCGAAGCTCGACAGGTTTAGAATGAGGAGGTCGTGTATTTAGTTAAATATCTTTGCAAGTTTATTATACAACCATGATAAACATATTGATAGAAACTTTACATGTTCCTTTGTGCCCACTGCCAATTAATATTATAGTTTTTAAATTACCTAAATTAGAAGAAACATAAAACTTGTCACCATACTCAGTCACAATGGAGTCGGAGCGCTGAGCGCGCAATCACGCGTTCATACAAGATTATTCACACGGTAACAGCATGATAATCACTTTCATTCTTTCGGTTTCAATTGTTTTCTCTTTTGCAGTGGGAACATCCACCATAAACAGGATAAAATCTGTCAGACAGAGTTTAGGTTATTTGGAGGTAAAACTTGTTGTGAGACAGCATGCAGATTTTATGTGCTTCGGATGATTCAGTACAGCGACTCAATTCATGATTCAGGACAGCGATATGGTTCAATCTTGAGAACTGCAACACTGATGATGAATGGTGCCTTTTTTTTTTTGTACTTCGACTCAATCCAGCCAAAGATCAACTCAAGTAAGTGTAAGTGTTCTATTTCTGATGAGCAGATCGGTTGATATGCGTACGCTGTAGTGCATACACAAGAAAAATGACTGAGCAATTTTTTTCAGAATTAAAAGTATTTTCCTCAAAATAGTTAATTTTGCTCTATTTTGAGTTTAGAGAGTAAAATTTGGAGTTGGACTGGGAGCAAAATTACAGAATAATTGTGTAACAGAGTTGGTTGTGGCTCTGAACTAAGTAAAATAGTACAAGAGTTAATTTCAAGACACACTGAAAAGAGTCAAATACCAAAATAAAGTCAAATCCCAGATAAATGAAGCTGTTGTAAAAAGCAGTTTTAGAATGGTATTGGAATGTGTGAAAAAAAAAAAACATGACCTTACCCATTGTGACTTGACCTGATGGGATTAAGAATTGGCAGTGGGAGGGGTTTTCACTCTTCTCATTGAATGAATGGAAACTTTTTAAACTTCTCATTGAATACCCTTCCCACTGCCAACCCTTTAGAAACTTTTTTGATGGCCAGTTAATTGTCCAAATCAATGGAGCAAATTTACCAGTAAGTTTTTTTGCTTAATACATTCCTAAGGTGGGGTTTACATTAGACCGTATCAGCGGATCATCAGATTAACGTTTTTAAAACGATTAGCGTGCACACAGCAACACCAATACACGATTCGCGTGCACATAGCAACGCCAATACACGGATACGCTCGGCTCGGCAGGCATCCTGCGCTCCAAATCACTCCGCCCTGAACAGCGAGTGCCCTCTAGAGGGTGCGCACTCCGGCCCTGCGCAGCTCACAGAGCGCGCGAGTATAGCGCACGAGCAGTGATTCGGGACTGAGCCGCTGTGTGTGTGATCTCAGTGCATGCCGGGCATGCGCGTCACTTACCACTTGCAAGTGGAAGGATGGCAAGCCTAAAGACAATCATAACTACACAATGGGCAGTATTTGCATCAGTATTTGCAGTATTTTCATACTTTTATACTCTTTAATGAAAGGTGATACAAGGCGGAAGTCCGCGCCGTTTTTCAGCAGTCGCGTCACATGAACAACGCCAGCGAATCAGGAAGGTGGATGTCACAGTGACGTTGTCCAATGACGACGCCAGCTAGAGCTCAGCACAGCGTATCCGCGTATTCTCAATGTTTACACAGCACCGGACCAGACACGATCTGGATTGAATACGTGGACGCTGGCGGATTCCCGTTTCCCGGCGTTTCCAGGCGTTTTAATGTAAACGGACAGTGCATCCGCGAAGAAAACGAGACAGATACGGCCTAATGTAAACTTGGCCTAAGACTGAACAGAATCACCTCAAGTGACCAAAACGGTTCGTCACAATGGGTAAGGTCATGTTTTTTTCACACATTCCAACACAGTTCTAAAACTGCTTTTTACAACATCTTCATTTACTGTATCTGTTATTTTTTAAAAAGTACAATCATGACATACATACTACAGAGATATTATTGTAGCTCAACTTGTGCTGAATACAAAAAAGTCATACGAGTTTGAAAATACTGCTTAGATTTGTTGAAATTGACAAAATCAGAGCATACCAAAATCAATAGCCTACCAGAAAACACCCTCAGACCCCAGAGGGTTAAAATATTAATGTTAAGTAATTATGCTGGTGTTTAATATGTCTTGTTTTGGTTTGATGACTCTGTCACGTTTTTCTTTTGATTTTTGAAATGTGGTGTCACATGGACAAATGTACTGTATATACATGCATGTATGTATCTTGATGGAGAAAAAAAGAAAGACAAAGAAGTACAAATGTCTTTCAAATTGTTAGAGATAATTTACCTTAATACTGATGTAGCACTGTACAAATAAAATGCTTATATAGAACAAATGACAGGAAAAAGAAAGAAGAAATGGAAATAGAAAACAGAAACAAGTTGAGAGTAAAACAGGAAGGTGATGATGGATATTCCTAAAACATCGATCCATCCATCCATCATCCGTAACTGCTTATCCTGTGCAGGGTCACGAGCAAGCTGGAGCCTATCCCAGCTGACTATGGGCGAGAGGCGGAGTACACCCTGGACAAGTCGCCAGATCATCGCAGGGCTGACACACAGAGACAAACAACCATTCACACTCACATTCACACCTACGGTCAATTTCGAGCCACCAATTAGCCTAACCTGCATGTCTTTGGACTGTGGAGGAAACCGGAGGAAAACCACACAGACACGGGGAGAACATGCAAACTCCACACAGAAAGGCCCCCGTCGGCCACTGGGCTCAAACCCAGAACCTTCTTGCTGTGAGGTAACAGTGCTAACCACTACACCACCGTGCCACCCTCTAAAACATCAAGAACAAACTAAATTTGGCAAATTATTAACAAATGTTTTCTATCGGCCAACAAAAAAGTCCACTTGAAGATCTATTTATAATGAACTTGCCTCAGAATTAGCCGATTGTTTTTTTTTTATGTATAAATTCTCACTCAAGTTACGTATTGAATAATATCAAGTGCATGCTCATGTCTATATTAACTTATGTAAACTTATACAGTTTTATGGTAGATATGAAATAACTAAATATGCTGACAGTCCAAAAACATTTCTTACAGTCTGTGCTATTTACCCTTATTCTGAAACTTGTGCAATGGAAAGAGCATTACAGTACCTTGCCTCTTTCAACAAAGATCTTTTAATAATGCATTTTGCTGTTTTCCTGAGTGACTCTCATAGGTTTTACAGGGCTTTAGAAAGTAAACAAACCAGCAAAAAAAACTTACTTTTTATGAGTTTCGTATCTTCCAGTCTCCCCGAGGCTCTGCAAAGGAAAGGACAAATAATAACGGCTTTGACACCAAGGTGCAGAGTACGTTCATATATTTAGCAAAATATATATTATTTATATCTTCATTTATTTAAAAAATGGACACTAGTATAAACAAGATGCATCACTGTCGATCACCAGAGAGTGATATCATCACATTGACAGCACGACAGCAGGACTGGTGATAGGGTAACAAGTACAACACAACCATTTGCATTACATTTTTCTAATTACAGAATCAGTAAAGCAATTGCCTTCATTTCTATTTTAATTAATGCCTTTCCATAAACACTTCATTTTGATAGACACTTCCACCAGTTCATCTAAGAGCGTGTCTCAGTGTACTTAAGAATGGCAGCTGCACTGTTGTTATAGCAACCTTCAAAAATGATATTGGGAAAATTCCCTTCCTGGTGGAGCAGTATTTCTTTTATCTTCCACGTAAAGTCATCTGCACCCATTGCGTGAGTCATACAAGGATCTGGGTTTTGAAAGACTTGTTGTTGTTTCCCTCTAGCTAAGAAATATAGGCTACTTATGGAAACATTAATGTAAATCTTTTTTGAGGGTTTCAAAAGCCAGACATAAATGTGTGTGGAATAACACTTTTAGTGTAAGCATTTGCACTGCTTTTTTTCCTGCATAAACAGAAATCAATATTGAATGAACAATAAGGGAGAGCTATTTGTACCAGACCAATTTTTTTTTTTTAACCAAGTATATGCAATACATGCACTCTCCGGCTTCTTTATTAGGAACACCCACACACGTGTTGTTTTATGTAGTTATCTAATCAGCCGATCCCTTGACAGCAGCACAATGCAAAAAAATCACACACGTACAAATCAAGCGCTTCAATTAATGTTCACTTCAAACATCAGAACGAGAAAAATTGTGATCTCTGTGACTTTCACTGTGACATGGGTGTTGGTTTGAGCCAGATGGACTGGTTTGAGTATTTCAGAAACTGATGATCTCCTGGGGGTTTTACGGTTCTGTGAGTCAATACGTCTTGTGGATAAGAGAGGGCAGAGGAAAATGGCCAGATTGGTTTGAGCTGCTCGGAAGGATATAGTAACTCATAGCAACTCTTTAAAACTGTGGTGAGCAGAAAAGCATTTCACCATGCAACAGCAGAAGACCACATTGGGTTCCGCTCCTGCCAGCCATGAACAGGAATCTAAGAATCAAGAACAAGTTCCTATTAAAGTGGCCGGTGAGTGTATTTAGCAATTATTTCCAGATTGTAGCGCAAAACATGAGGCAAACATGTCTCACCTGTCCAGCGTACATTCACTAACAATGAAACAAAAAAAATGTAAGTGATAAAAAGCCAAGTGATTGATCTGGCACTCAGATGGGTCTTAGGAAATGTTAAGAACTCCTTAGGTGCTTAGATGGACTGTCCACTTATGCATTTACACGTGCGTGCGCACACACACACTCGACTTCTACAAGAACATGTTTTCAAAAGGTGAACACTACATGCTGAAATGTCTCATTTTATCTTGACAAGCAGACAAAAAATATTATTTTTGCTCAAGGTCTCCTCAGATGGAGTGATGCATTATGGAACGATATACAATGCTGCTCAGACTGTACAGAAATCGGTTTCTTCTGAATAAAACATTCACAGCTGTGCTTAAGTATCGGAAATAATGAGTGTTACTCTGAGTGTTATAATGTCTACATATGAACTATTTGTGAGCGAACACCATTTTCCTTAAGGATCTTGAGCCCTTTTAAGTGATTTCTGTTTTCACTCAGGACATTATGAGTTCAGCTAGAGACACTATACATTACTGAGAGTAAAATAATAATAATAATAATAATAATAATAATAATAATAATAATAATTAATAATAATAATAATAATAAAGCATGTTGGAAGATTTTTTACATTTTAACATTTGCAATAAATATAACATTCATCATTTGTAATAATGTGCACTGTATGCAAAACCATCTCATAACTGTACTCAAACAGTTAAAACATACCCTTTATAATGAAAAAATAGAATGAAATTAAACAATGAACTCTGTCCAAATCTGTACACTAAAATTCCACTGAAGAGGATACAGCAAGCTGAACAGCCACTTTATGAGGCTTTGCTGTGTGTAATAGACAGTATAGCTATCGGCATCCTGGTGATTTTACTTAAATGTCACACTCAGGATGCTGTTGTCTGGAACATGGCACAGAGCTGAACTCATCTGTGCCTCTTCTTTAATGTCAGTAGACCCTTCACCAAGCATGACGCTTCTAGGGAAACAGCTGTCCATCCCCATGGGTCCACTCAATAATTGCTTTCGTCAGGAAGGGCTCCTGCACAGTGAGCGTCATTCCAAGGAACACTTTTAACCCTTAAAGGAAATACGCAGAACCTTTATTTTTAAATACATTTCTGAGTGGATAGTCTCTCCATCCTTGACGCTTGTATGCTGCATAAATGGGAATAAAAAATATATATATATTTTTGAGTTAAAATCGACTGCAAAGTTAGCATTCGAGCTGCCCCGCTGAGCCAGCCAGCCTTGAGTGGGTGACGTCACAGTGGGATCCGGTGCTATAGACCAAAGCCAGACTTGGCAGGCGAGAGTGGTTGCAATGGCCTCTTCATTCAGATTTATTGGAGGTTCTTCGGATTCCACAGATAGTAATACATCTGACTGTGATAGTCCTGAAATTGGAGTGTGTGTACATGCTACTGCTATACACGTAGAACCGTATCAGTTCGAACCATCGGAAAGTGAATCCGATAGTAACACGTCGGCCACAGAGGCCTCCACCTTACGAAATAAAGCCAGAGAACAAAGCCATCTAGAGAATTGAATGGCACTGAACTGACAGTCTCATGTGACTCTCATTAAAACAGGATAGGCGTTATAACTTATGCAACATACATGTACATGCATGCATTTTCACTGATAAATCAGACGAACTGAGACTATCACATTCTGAAGCAAATTAAATAATATTATGCTGGTAACTTAAATACACAATACAAGTTACCTGTACATGTATTAATCTAAATGCAGGTAAACAACAAGTGTTGTTGTTTTTGTTGTTATGTAACCAAATAAGAGTCGCATCTTACCCGTCTGTGTTCTCGCTTCTTGAAGGCCAAGCTTGTGGCCGATTGTTTTGAAACGATCTGACTTTCAGTTCTTCATTCATTTGCTTCTTCCACGTAAGGGTGAGATATTGCTGCTGAGGCAAGCATATCCAGCGGGAGAAAAAAAAAAAAAGCATATCCAGCAGAGAAATCTGACGACTGGTCCACTCATTCTCCATTTTCTCCATACTGAGTACTCCGCCATTACTGCTCGGCTCACACTCTGGTGAAACTGAACTTACTTTCCTTTTCTTGTAGTTGTCTTTTCCTTCAATTGTTGGTGCTGGACCCTCTTTCAATACGGGCTTATAGCCAACGCTCCTCAACAGATCAGAGGTTTCGTACGAGTCCTCAGTAAAATGTGCAGAGCAGAGGAGAGATCACTTCATAGGCAGCCAATCCGTGAATTTCTCACAAAACTCATCTAAATCTTTGCAGTTTGAACATTCTTGGGCCATGAATGCAACATAAATCCACCTTCTGTCATGTTGCTGCACCCACCAGCAACACATCTACGTGGCATGGCGATAAATTATCTCAAAATGGAGGATCGAAGTTATAGTTACAGTGGTGCTTGAAAGTTTGTGAACACTTTAAAATTTTCTATATTTCTGCATAAATATGACCTAAAACAACATCAGATTTTCACACAGGTCCTAAAAGTAGGTAAAGAGAACCCAGTTAAACAAATGAGACAAAAATATTACACTTGGTCATTTATTTATTGAGGAAAATAATCCAATATTACATATCTGTGAGTGGCAAAAGTATGTGAACCTCTAGGATTAGCAGTTAATTTGAAGGTGAAATTTGAGTCAGGTGTTTTCAATCAATGGGATGACAATCAGGTGTGAGTGGGCACCCTGTTTTATTTAAAGAACAGGGATCTATCAAAGTCTGATCTTCACAACACATGTTTGTGGAAGTGTATCATGGCACGAACAAAGGAGATTTCTGAGGACCTCAGAAAAAGCACTGTTGATGCTCATCAGACTGGAAAAGGTTACAAAACCATCTCTAAAGAATTTGGACTCCACCAATCCACAGTCAGACAGATTGCGTACAAATGGAGGAAATTCAAGACCAAATTGTTACCCTCCCCAGGAGTGGTCGACCAACAAAGATCACTCCAAGAGCAAGGCGTGTAATAGTCAGCAAGGTCACAAAGGACCCCAGGGTAACTTCTAAGCAACTGAAGGACTCTCTCACATAGCTAATGTTCATGAGTCCACCATCAGGAGAACACTGAACAAATGGTGTGCATGGCAGGGTTGCAAGAAGAAAGCCACTGCTCTCCAAAAAGAACATTGCTGCTCATCTGCAGTTTGCTAAAGATCACGTGGACAAGCCAGAAGGCTATTGGAAAAATGTTTTGTGGATGGATGAGACCAAAATAGAACTTTTTGGTTTAAATGAGAAGCGCTATGTTTGGAGAAAGGAAAACACTGCATTCCAGCAAAAGAACCTTATCCCATCTGTGAAACATGGTGGTAGCAGTGTCATGGTTTGGGCCTGTTTTACTGCATCTGGGCCAGGACGGCTTGCCATCATGGATGGAACAATGAATTCTGAATTATACCAGCAAATTCTAAAGGAAAATGTCAGGACATCCGTCCATGAACTGAATCTCAAGAGAAGGTGGGTCATGCAGCAAGATAACAACCCTAAGCACACAAGTCGTTCTACCAAAGAATGGTTAAAGAAGAATAAAGTTAATGTTTTGGAATGGCCAAGTCAAAGTCCTGACCTTAATCTAATCGAAATGTTGTGGAAGGACCTGAAGCGAGCAGTTCATGTGAGGAAACCCACCAACATCCCAGAGTTGAAGCTGTTCTGTACGGGGGAACGGGCTAAAATTCCTCCAAGCCGGTGTGCAGGACTGATCAACAGTTACTGGAAACGTTTAGTTGCAGTTACTGCTGCACAAGGGGGTCACATAAAGGTTCACATACTTTTGCCACTCACAGATATGTAATATTGGATTATTTTCCTCAATAAATAAATGACCAAGTATAATATTTTTGTCTCATTTGTTTAACTGGGTTCTCTTTATCTACTTTTAGGACTTGTTTGAAAATCTCATGATGTTTTAGGTCATATTTATGCAGAAATATAGAAAATTCTAAAGGGTTCACAAACTTTCAAGCACCACTGTAGCTCTGTGTTTTAGTATAGCAGAAATGGCGATGAGACCGATAGCCTTCTTGCTGTGACGTCACAGATGTCAAGGTCATTCATTCACTCAGACGGCTACCTATATGAATCACTTTAATCATAAAAATTACTATATTAAATTTATTTTTAAGGCTTAAAACTATTCCTGTGCCATTCTTGAGGTCTCAAGGCATTTATAAACAAAAAGTGAGGCCATGGTTCTCTGTATCTACTTTAAGCTGTCTATATCAATTTTTCATCAAATATAAAATGTGCATCTCACCAAACATGTATCTCACTAAATAGATCTTACCTTTATCAATATCTTTTTTTCTTTTTCTTTATGATTAAGAATATTAAACAAACATGTATACTACTAACCATGGAGATAAATGGTTATAAATACCCCCCCCCAGCCAATTTTTCTCCCCAATTTGGTCCCCTATTAATTCCCACCCACCAGCCAGCTCTCCACTATCATAAAGGAGGCGCAACAAAGTACTAATTGTGTGGGTTTTTTTTTTTTTGATGATTCCACAATTTTTTCCCCAATAATTATTGAGTGATTCCATAATATTTTTTCCTCTACTTGATCATGAAGAATAATATGCCATTAATTACAACAATTTAATTTAATTTGTTTGAGGTACATCTTACAAAGCCAGAATGTTTAGCTGTTAAACAAAAATAGTTTTGTGTTGTTTTCTTTTTCTACAAAGTAAAAAAGCTTAAAGTGCCATTCCACCATTGGATGTATTCTTTGGCATAAAATACAATATATTTTATGACAACATGACTAGACAGAGAAATCTTTTAGCTTCAAAATGATATATCAAACATAATTTTTTGACAACGACAAGTATATTAATTTTGCGACCAAAGTCACCTACCCTTTTAATTTCCACGCGGTAGTGAAACGTGATGTCATCGGCAGGTTCCCCTTCTTGTGTACCACGTCACGTGTGACGTGGCACAGATTATCAGCAATGGCGGATAGAACGCGATTTCCACTTGTCGATTGCTGTGCCGATATTCACCATCGACCGTCTCCATTTTCCTTCGCTTCTTTTCCGAAGCTGACAATCGCGTTCTATCCGCCATTGCTGATAATCTGTGCCACGTCACACGTGATGTGGTACACAAGAAGGGGAACCTGCCGATGACATCACGGTTCACTACCGCACGGAAATTAAAAGGGTAGGTGACTTTGGTCGCAAAATTAATATACTTGTCGTTGTCAAAAAATTATGTTTGATATATCATTTTGAAGCTAAAAGATTTCTCTGTCTAGTCATGTTGTCATAAAATATATTGTATTTTATGCCAAAGACTACATCCAATGGTGGAATGGCACTTTAAGGAACATTCACCAAGGATAGTGATTTTTTTTTTTTTGCCAGGGGTTGTATAACACATGTAATAAGTGATAATTACTTTTGTATAGGACATTGAATGTGACTCATTCATTCTGAGCACAGTCACATGCCCCGTTATAAAAGGGTGTACACACTTATGCAAGCAGGTTATTGTAAGTTATTTATTTGTCTTTTTTTCTGTAAAACCTTTCTATTTGTTCTATTGTGTTGCTATCTACAGTACTGTGGAAAAGTCTTAGGCACCCTATTTTTTTTTTAATACAAATTTTGTTATAGATTTTTATTTCATGACTGCTACATTATCCAGTCAGTACAAAAACCTTTTAGAGTTCCAAATGTTCATTTTCCAGCACAAAATTAAATGTTACAGAAAAAAAAAATGTTTGTATCTGAGCAGCATATTACATAACAGAGCACTTTTCAGATTAAAAAAGAAAACATCATGAAGGCTGCTGGGTTTTACTGCAAAATTAAGAAGTGAGTGTGACAGTCAAAGTGTCCAGAAGAACCGTGGCTGGTTCTGCAAGATGCTCAGTAAAACCTACAGCTCATTTCCTTATAAAACTGCACTCACTGTACCTGAGACTTTTTTTTTTTAAAGCAAAATGTCATTTCACACCAAATATTGACTTTGTTTCATTTATTATGGCTTACTGCTGCTTATAGTATTTTTTTTTTAATGTTGAAACATTTCATTTCATTATTTTTTAAGCCATTTTTGGTCTACAGCATTTCTTTACATTTGCTTAAGACTTTTGCACAGTACTGTATATCGCATTAAAAGATCTGGTTTCATTCTTTACATCACAAAATCCTACAATTTTAAAAGGGGTGTTTAGACTTTTTATATCCACTGTACATTAGAATGGTCAGGCTTGCACCAAATTAATGAGATATATTTCCCAATCCAAACCACTCATGCATTTGAGTCCTATAATTTGTGATTTGGTGACTGACACAAAGCTGTTGCATTAAACAAAGGCCTTAAAGTCTGCTATCTACAGACTTGCAATGTTTTGCATAACTTGCAGAGAGTTCCTCTGTTTATCATCAGATCAGTAGCAGATATCAGCAAATGTATTGAATAAAAATGGGAAAAAAAAATATGATTGGTGCATCCTTAGCAACAGTAACTAAAGATATCAGGCAATAATTATTATTTGCAAAGGCTAAATCTAAATTAATGTGGCTAAATGGCTGTAGCTATATTGTACGAGCTCTTACTAATTTATTTTTGCTCTTACGTAATGTTCATTAAATTATCCTCCTTCAGCTTTAATAAGACTGGAGGTGCCCTCTAATGAGATTACAGTAGGTATAATTCTCCTGCATCGATTCATGTAACGTCTAACAAGCATGGGTATCCAGGGTAATTCTGGAGGAAACTGTATGAAGAAACTGAGTTACTAAGTCTTTTGTACAGTGCCCTATATAGTTGTAGCTCCCTTCATGAAAAAGAACAACTTGGGTCTGCTCAAATGGATTTCTCTCTGAAAACCTGTGGTCTGATCTGAAGTCATGTTCAAACTGGGAGACCGAGATCATCATTGCCAAATATTGCTTTTATATTTTCTGCAATGGTGTGTATAACCAAAAAGTTCAAATTTGGTCTCATTTGACTACAACACACAACTTTAGTTGTAATGACACTTGGTAAAGTTCATATGCTGCATTTTATGAACTGTTTTCAGGAAGGGTTTCTTCCTTGCAATGCTTACAAACAGCTGTACTTCATTATGAAAGTGACATTTAACATTTGATTTTGAAACTCGACAAAAATAAGCAGCGACTAAACTGGGTGGGTTTCCCAAAAGCCTCTTAATGCTATAAGTGTCTTAACTAGGAGAGAGAGTGTGTTTATTGTGCTGCTCGCTCTACCATTTAATGATGATCTTTGTGCTGCGATGCTTTTGGGAAACCCATCCCTGTGCATTTCAACAACTGTGATCTCTTTTTTCTTTTCTTCACCGTCCTCTTCACTGTATTGGGGAACAATGTGCTCATGGGTCCAATTCCTGGCAAATTTCTAACTGTTTCAAATAGGCCTTTAGGTATGGCCCTAATTGTGCTTAATGGTACTTTAACTACTTATGTATTTTAATATCCATTACATAACTGTGCATGTAAGGAACCTTTTTTGGTCCCAGGGTAACAGATGACAAATTAATTTTACATGTATTTAACATCATACTTAACTGGCCATTATTTCTTGGTTCCTGGTTGGTAGAGTAGTAAGGGTGGGGTTTTTTTTTGTTGTTTTTTTGTTTGTTTGTTTTTTGGGAGGTTAATTATTTTTCCCCAAAAATTACTTTGCTAGCATTTGCCTGAAATGGATTATTATTAGGCATAAGTTATTACTGATAGTATAAAGAGTATATATTATTTACTGACACTACACTCACTTTTTTTTCCACTGGGGGGGGGGGCACATTGTAAGTTCTAGTCATTTTGTCTATAAGGACATGCTTTTGTGTTCAATTCATCCCATGGGAGCTCAATTGGTGAGAGGTGTTGAAACCATAGCTAAACACCAATAAACCAATATAATGATGTGTTAATTGTTGGCAAACTGGCTTAATTAAAGAAGTGTCTCATGACGATAGATTCTGATAGGGCATAATGACATAGCCTCAAACAAATTTAAGGCGAGAAGCTATGACTTTTGTTATAAGCTACTATCAAGTGATTTTTTTTTTTTTAGAGTAATTCCATTAATTAGGAGGATGAGAGTCAACAAGACTTGAATGAACTTGAACAAACTAACTACGTACACCCATCTTCAGTGAGTGAACAGAAAGATGTAGTCTGGTGTAAAAGCCAGCGGCCCTAGCATTGATGAATAGCCAAACACTCGTTTATTTCAAATTAAGCATCTCTGACATAACACTGCCACCTCACTGTTTAATTGGCCCATTTGTATTCCGAAGAAAACCCTTCTTGATCTTTCAGATTTGCAAATTTTTCAATAATGGCTTTATTGAAATAAGACATCATAAATTTATAAGCAGTTGGTGCAACTCTGATGGTTTTTGGGTGCTAATGCTCGAACCCCAAAGACCCATTAACAACCTTGATAGTTATGTATACTATATGACAAAGTTTGTGGACACCTGAACATAAAACCCATATGTGCTTTTTGAACATCTCATTTCAGATTTTGTCCCCCGTTTGCTGTAATAATAACCTCCACTCTACTAAGAAGGCTTTCCACTAGATTTTGGAGCATGGTTGTGGGGATTATACCCATTCAACCACAAGAGCATTAATGAGGTCAGGCACTGATGTCGGGCGAGAGGGCCTCGGGTGCAGTCGGTGTTCTAGTTCATCCCAAAGATAAAAATAAATTAAACTATGACTATGTTTACATGCACAACATATTCTAGTTTTTGCCCTTATTCCAGAAAAGATATATTTACATGCAGCTGTGCATATTCTGTCTAGTTGATTTGTGTACAATGCACAGAGCTGACTGTAAACAGGCAAGAGGTCAAGTGTCGCAAACTGCCATAAAAACCCCAATTGAGACGCCTATCCGAATGCACTGTATACATGTCCAAATAATGCTCCTAAAGCATGAATAATATTGGCATATTCCACGTCTTAAATTCTGGCTAAATTCAGAATGAGGCTAAATTCGGAATATCTAAATGGAATATGCTGTTTACACGACCCATATCAAATTCTGAATATCGTCATATTCAGAATAATCATGCAATATTAGTGTACATGTAAATGTACTGAATGTTAGATACAGGAAATGTGGTTTCGATTGCCATTATTACAATGAGCAAGACAGACACTGAAAAGCTATATTGATAATGGCTGGTCTTTTGCCCCTCCCCCAATCATTACAAAAACTTTCATCGTGTAAGCATGGAGCAGTGTGATATCTTCTCCACTGGGCCTCTGTTAGCATTTATTGTACTAACCCCATTTCCAGAAAAGTTGGGATATTTTCCAAAATGCAATAAAAACAAAAATCTGTGATTTGTTAATTCACATGAACCTTTATTGAACTGACAAAAGTACAAGGAAAAGATTTTCAATAGTTTTATTGACCAACTTAATTGAATTTTGGAAATATAAACCAAGTTAGAATTTGATCCTTGCAACACACTCAAAAAAGTTGAGACAGAGGCATTTTACTATTGTATTACATCATATTTCCTTTTAATAACACTTTCTAATAATATGGGAACGAAGAATACTAATTGTTGCAGTCTTGCAATTGGAATTTTTGTCCATTCTTGCTTGATACAAGACTTCAGCTGCTCAACAGTCCGTGATCGCTGTTGTCGGAGTCTCCTCTTTATGATGCGCCATACATTCTCAACAGGAGACAGATCTGGACTGGCAGCAGGCCAGTCAAACACACACACTTTGTGTCTGTGAAGCCATGCTGTTGTAGCCTGTGCAGAATGAGGCCTGGCATTGTCCTGCTCAAATAAGCATGGACTTCCCTGGAAGAGACATCACCTTGATGAATACCGTATGTCCCTCTAAAAATCGCAATATATGCCACAATATATCAATGGTGCCTTCAAACACATGCAACTCATCCATGCTGTGGGCACTGCCCCCCCCCCATACCATCACAGATGCTTGCTTCTGCACCTTTCTCTGATAAACTGGATGGTCGTGCTCACCTTTGACACTGAGAACCCGATGTTCAGTTTTCCCGAAAACAAGCTGAAATGTGGACTCATCTGACCACAGCACACGTTTCAACTGTCTTTCGGTCCATCTAAGATGAGTACGGGACCAGAGAAATCATGCGTAGAATTGATGAATGGCTTCCTCCTTGCGTAATACAGTTTCAGGTTGCATTTCTGGATGCAATGGCAGACTCCGTTAAGTGACGACAGTTTTCCGAAGTACTCCCAGGCCCATGGTTCTACGTTTGTCACATTAGCATGACAGTTGCTCAGGTAGTGCTGCCTGAGGGCTCGAAGGTCATGCACATTCAAGAGTTGTTTCTAACCTTGCCCTTTATGCACTGAGATGTCTCCAAATTCCCTGAATCTTTTCACAATATTATGTACTGTAGATTTTGAAAGACCTAAAATCTTGCATTCAGAAATGTTCTTTTTGAATTGACTCATAATTCTCTCACGAAGTTTGGCACAAAGGAGTGAGACACGACTCATCCTTGCTTATAAAGACTGAGCCTTTCGTGCATGCTCCTTTTATACCCAATCATGTTACGCTTATTAACCTGTTTATTGTGGAATCTTCCAAAATGGTGTTACTTGAATATCCTACATACATTTCAGTCTTATTTTGCCTCTGTCCCAACTTTTTTGTGTGTGTGTTGTAGGGCTCAAATTCCAACTTCGTATATATTTACAAAATACAATTAAATTGGTCAGTAAAACTATTGAAAATCTTTGCTTTGTACTTTTGTCAGTTAAATAAAGATACACATGAAGCAACAAACCACAGAGTTTTGTTTTTATTGCATTTTGGAAAACATCCCAACTTTTCTGGAAATGGGGTTCGTATTTCCATTTTTTGACCATTACATGCAATAATATCTCTGAGCTAGAGCTGATTGTGCAACATCTAGAAAGGCAACCGAATCAGTGGAACATCAGCTTATATTTGTCAAATAGCAACTTTTTTTGTTTGTTTTTACATTGTAGGTCAATCTAAATAGATTAGCATTTCGACTGAATTTAAAATGTATGGGGTTTTAAATGAGAACTATCTGGAGATTAATATTTGTTGAATGGCTGATATATTGTTGGGCTCTACCTCAACTGTCCCCATATACGCCCCCACTTCTTAATTGTAAAATTTTAAATATCACTTTATTGCTTCTATACATCTGGCTTGTAGTGTGCAAGTATCCACAAATACAATATATACTAAAACACCACTTTCGCCACTGGTAACAGCAGGTACTTTTGTGCCTACACTTTCCCCTTATACAATGGCGGTTAAGTCAGGCTCAGTCACAGCTGTGCACACTGTGGCTTGATAATAAATGGCACGAGCAAACACTCACATTGATGGCTTGTACACTGCCTGAGACAAAGTTAAAGGATTTACCAGTACTGAAATATCTGCTCAAGACACACATTTGGGATTAGGGAGCTCACAAGTAAAACAGTGTTTCCATTTCCCTTAATAAACACGTCACTTAAAATCCTCAGCAATCCCGCCTTTCACAGCACAGTCTGCATTTATCAAGTCTGAGTAATGATTGACACAGTTGCATTCAAGATTAAAAAAAAAAAAAAAACTCTCATGAAGCTCGCTTCCTTTTAGGCCCTGTCCACACGGCAACGGATTCAGGTGAATCTGATAAAAATGTTTATCGTTTCGGCCTGGCGTCCACACGGCACCGGCGTTTTGGGTGCCCCAAAACGAAATATTTTGAGAACGGGTTCCAGAGTGGAAAAATCTGGCAACGGCGCTGTTGCGAAGTCGTCTGGATGAGTAGAACGGATTTGTTTACGATGACGTCACAACCACATGACTGTCAGTGCTTCACGCCGGGTAGAAGTGTAACGAACTCGATGCGAGTTGTCAACAAATCCTGTAACTTGGTTCATGAAACGCGCTTACAAAATATTTTCACTGTGAATATTTATTGTGTAATGGTGCAAAGTGAGAGACAGAGAGAGTGAGAGAATAGCCCTTAGGGCAGAGTCTTTAGTCCAAACACTGCGGAAGTACTGAGTATAACCAAACCGCGCACCACCCGTGCACTTTCCAAAAACAAAAACAATCCCGCCAGCAAAAATAGGAAAAAAAAAAAAAGGAGCGATCTCACCTCTTCAGATGTTGGTTTAAGTCCGACAATACATTCCTCAAAAAGGGCGTAGAAGAACAAAGTAATCCATCAACGTGTAGCATTCAATTTATTCCGGACCATTAAAGAATTCTGGAGGATATCAGAATGTTGGCGTACCGGCTTCCATCTACCCCCATTCATTCCTCTTTCCGCGTCTTTCGTTTTACGCTACTGATTAATAATCAAAACTTTATGTGGCTGATGCTACAGAAGAAGGGGTTTATGCGCATGCGTCCTACTTCTTCTATTGTTCTGGTGTCTCCGATGGGACCGTCTTACAGCGCACGTAGAGGTGTGGCATGTGTATTGCATCGTTTTCAGCAAGCGTTGCGTTGCAATATGTACCTGATATTTTACTGATCCGTTGCCCATGTGGACGCGATATTTAAAAAAAAAAAAATCTCGTTGCCGTTGTCGTGTGGATGTAGCCTTAGTCAGGTTTGTCACTTGTCAGATCTGATCACTTGGGAAGAACAACGTGTACTGATTACTGTCTAATAAAAACAAACTTGGATGATGCAACAACATCACCACCATATCTGTAGATACTGTGGATGCACATAATATAATTTGTGTATACCGCTGATTTAGCAACAGAATGCGCTTGGCTATTCTTTGGAAAAACAATCCTTTATGCTTGCTGTAATGAGGCTACTGCATGTTGACTCTGTTTTATGAGCTTAATTGATCATATTCATAGTAAACGACTGGAATGAGGTGAAATCAGCAGAGCTTGGCAGAGCTAAACTGGACTGAAATAACCTCTTTCCACAGATTAGGCTACGGCCAGCTTCGAGCCGACTGCGAGACAGTCCAGGGCTCCTAGAACTTCTCACTTCTCTGTGCTAATTTAAACAAGGGTTTTATTTTTCTATTTGTCAGTGAGCTAAACTGTAGCATGGTTGTTAAACCTCTCCCAGACCTAATTAAGAGAGCAATGCTAGCATTCATAGGTGAGCTTGCGCTGCTGGACCAGGAGGAGGGGGGGCGGCGTGCTGATGCCTCTGGCAGTCCCGCCTGGCAGCTTCCAACCCGTATGGCTGCAATATTAAGTGACTGCTGAAATTCATGGCCTGCATAGCTGTTTTATAAGTGTAGGCAACAACCTGATTGAGTTTTTAAATACAGTGCAATACATTAGCAAATTGTACAGGTTCATAATTCATTAGACTGTTGTCATATCAAGAGCACCCAAGATTTTGTTGGAAATTTTTTTTTTTAAATATGCCGTTCGGGGAGTTTACCCAGGTGTCAGCACACATTTACAGTGGTCACGGTGTAGACTGTGATCATTCAGATGACAGTCTCAAAACAATAACAAAAATTATATTTTGCAAATTTGCAATATTGCTTTCCCAGTGGGAATGATGCTATGAAAAACATTTTGACTCCTGCTGTGAAAAGCAATAAAGATCACCGTGCATAAGCAGGCTGTACCTGATGGGATACTCAAATGTTAATGGATACATTTCACTTGTATAAAGGCCAGTGTTTAAATATACTTGGAGCACAAAGGAAAATTAACTGGAGGCTTAGAATTAAAGCTAAAAAATAAAGCCAAATATTAATACAGTCTCAGCCTTAAGTAAAGTCTCTATAGATTTCCGAGCTTAGTGAGACGCTCTGCCTGAGGCTTTATATTCTTTATGTACTAAAAAATTTCACACTAAAAATGTGTCTGAAAGGAAAAACTGTCATAATCTCTTTCTCATTACTCTGACGGTTAAGAGATGCATTTGGTGCAACGTGGCTCTAAAATCATGCAGTTCTTTTCTTCTGTCACCTCGGGCCAGACAACAGTTCCAGCTCGTGAGCAGTGAGAGGGCAAGCTTGCCCCCTTATGGTGTTTCCAAGAAATAAATTTTACACAGTGTGTCTGAAGCCTCACAAATCAGACGAGTCCACATTCTCCAAAAGCAAATACATTTAAAAATGTTGCTTACAGATTAACAGCAGGAGGGTTTTCACTCAGCGTTTGACATAGTGAACGGAGTTGTATAAAAAAAAAGAAGGAAAAAAGAAAGAAAAAAAACTTGGTTGCTTGGTTAGAGTGATTCACTGCAGCATGCTCTTTTAGAAACCACTGTGGAAGAAAGAGGACAGGAGAGAAGACGAGAGAAGAGGAAACCTGAAAAACCTTGGCAGGGATGCAGAGCTCGTGTTGGCTGGAGGTCAGGACAAGGGGTAGCACATATACTGAGTAACCACTGCTGGTGAACATAAAGCACAATAAACAAATTACTGACAGTAATGCAAGCTAAGACAGTGAAGTAACTTCAAGTGCCATGATAACTGCACCTCAGAGAGAGTGACGGTTCTTAAAACTCACACAGGCAGGCGCTTTGTAAATCAGTCAGCACTTTCATCTCGGTTAAAAAAAAAAAAAAGAGATTGCTGACAGACCTTATGATACTGTTATGTAAATTTCCTCACCAATATGTCAGCACAATATACAAAGTTGACATTTATCCATGCTCTGGTGGTTTTGGTGGAATCATATATATGGGTCTGTCTTAGAAACTGGGTACTGTGGGGGTACCCCACTAAATATACTCACAGTCAATAAACTATACGGTTTTGAATGGTGATGGTGGTTTTAATTTGAAATAAAATGATGAAAGAAATAATACAGATAAAACTAAATCTTTGATGTGATTATTCAAAAATTCTGCAAATTTGTGGAAAAATGGCGGCTTGATCTGGGACATGATAAATGGTTGACTACATCGCATTCCCTTAAAAAGGTTGTAGTCCACTGAAAAGTCTACAGTTATCACTAATTGTAGTTTAAGTTGTAACTTTATACACCTAAGGATTGGCGCGCTCACAGAATAATCATAACCGTAATAAAACATCATGCAAAATATTTGATCACCGTTGTAACTCCATTTTCCGCATACCCAAAACCAATACGATCGTGTGTTTTGATCTAAACGGAAAGCCTCAGGGTCAAGGTCACTACCTCACCAAAAGTAGTAACTTAAAATCACTACGCCATATAAACATTTAGTTATAAATCTGCGATTTTGTTTTTTAAAACGAAAGCTGAAAGTTAGGTATAGAATATGTTTCTTACAGAATATGTTACGATGGTAGGTGGTCTTGTATGAATTTCTGAGCTATAAAATGAGTTGTGGTCTATTTTTTACCGTAGCGTGTTATTTGTGTGCGGGGAAGGACACACATTAACAGTTTGCATGTGTAGAATGGAATTTTCCACTCCAACAGTTAGAAGTTGATCGTGCTTCCATTTGTGGTCTTTCTGTTACGCGAGTGATCTGTTCGGACGTTATCACTGAAAAGGTGAGTTTTGACAGTTTTATTTTGTTTTAGTCTTGCAGTATAAGGCAATAGAATATTTCTTTTTCATCTTACTTTCATATTTCATAGTGTTTGCGTATTTTTGGCCAATATTTTGCAACCATGGTCAATTTAGATTGAACTTTTGACAGAATCTATGGCCAGTCATTTTGCCCCGCCCCCGCTCCGTCCGGTGCGGTAGTGATGTCCCGTTGCTCGCGCGCCGCAGCAGAGACCCGCGCGACCTTCAGCCAGTACAGTCGCTGTTCTTTTACCACCGCCGTTATTCTCATCTTTCCGGTGTGTTCTTGATTTTTCCATTGTGTCCTATTTCGCCATATCAAATACCCAAAATGTATCATATTATTCATATTTAAGTGAATAATCAACTCAGTCATCATAACTTAACATTTTTAACCCAAGCAATCAAAAAGAGGAAATTTATTCAATATTTTCACTCATCTGTGAAGGAGGGGCTTTAATTCTTCATGATGGAGTTATTTTATATGTAAATCAATTTTACAAAAGCATTTGAATTGTAATCAAAAATATTTTCCACAGTGGAGGCCAGATAAAGCAAGATACTATCCTTATTCTTATTAAACATGACAAAAGAAACATTGAGTGTTAGGTAAATGCAAAAAAAAAATAGTAAAATAAATTTTTTGACCATAACGTCCCAAATGAGAGACCGGTTTCTGAGACGGACCCATATACACACACAAACATATAATAACGAAATGGCATCAGGAACGGCCCTAAATAAAACTAGCAAAGGCTTTTTGCTAGTTTATTTTATATATATATATATATATATATATATATATATATATATATATATATATAAAAGAGAGAGAAAGGGAGCAAAGATGATTTCAATAATAATGAAATTATATGTTTCTACATTTTAAAAAAAAATCAAAGATCAGTAAGCAGTAATACATGAAAAAAGTCAATATTTGGTGCAAGACAACCCTTTGATTTAAAAACACAAAACAAAAAAAAACAGCAGTCTCAGGTACAGTTAGTGCAGTTTTATAAGGAACCGAGCTGTAAGTTTTACGGAGCATCTTCCAGAATCAGCCGCCGTTCTTTTGGAAACTTTGGACTGTCACACTTCCTTCTTATTTTTGCAGCTAAACCTTCATTATGTTATCTTCATCATGTTTTTGTCTAAAAAGTGGTCTGTTATGTAATATGCTGCTTTCTTTTCTGACATACGAACATTTTCTGTAACATTTAATTTTGTGCCAGAAAACTAATATTTGGAAATCTAAAGTGCTTTTGTACTGGCTCCATAATGTAGAAGTCATAAAGTACAAGTCGATAACAAAAGTTATAGTTTTAATATAGAACAAACTAAAAAAGTAAGTAGTATAGTACAAACTAAAAAAAAAAAAAAAAAAAGGTGCCTAAGACTTTTGCACAGTACTGTATATATGGATGAGTAGTGGAAATAATTGAGAACTCATTTAAACTTCATATTCCAACTAATAAGCTTGCTTTCTCCAAGGTTCACTTTTTAAATCAATAATATTTCGTTGGCCAAAGCACATCTGCAAGTATCAGTATAATGAAACAGTTTTCTCAGAGCTGGAATGGAATAACTGGATTTCATGCTCTCTGTCTCAAGCCCAGTGCAGTGTTTCAGTGTTTTCCTAAAGCACCTCCAGCAAAAAGCTGAAGACCATAGCCAAGCTCCAGAGCAAAAAGGTGGACTAAGGGTGATAAATCACTGCATTATACACATCACGGCATATTACCTCTGTGTATGTGGTGTCATTCACGTCAGCACGTTTCTCTACAATTAGCCTTGACACTGATGTGATTGTATTCAAAACTCACCTGAGGGCACGCTCGAACCATAACATAGACTTTACAAAAACAGTAACAAAGTACAGATTTGTTGGTTTAAATAACAACTGGAGCACAGCCTAATAACTGAGGAGAGAATGGCTGTTATTGTGCTGCTCAAGATTTCAATATTCCTCTCAATAGTCCATAGCAGGTGAGAGCCGTAACCAGGCTATTTCATTACAGGGTCTTGGGGTGCTTGCTAATAAATAATAAATGGACCGATAGTTACACAGAAAATCACACAGAGACCTTGTAAAAAAAAAATACAATTTAAACAGAATTGAAATTCCAAAGATTTTACTTTTCACGGTGGTGTTGGCCATTACAAAAGACCTCTCCTGTGCCAATTTCCATTGACTCAATCATGAGAGGTAGAGGTGGAAAATGCTGGAATATCTGCCACTGTGTTTTCTCCGGCCCTGCAGTTATAAAGCCTGACAGCTCATCCAGAATAGTATTTCGAGAATGGCAAACAAAACGGAGGTAGTGGTCTGTGCTAGATTTACCTTTTTTTCACATCACTTCTCAGAAATCCTGCTCTTTGGCAGAGGCACAAGAATCAGGCACGCTACTTTATTACGACACACTTCATGATGCAGAGTAAGAAAAGCAGAGTACAACGGCAGCACCAGGAAACCGAATATCTGGTATGACAACTGTGTAAATATGCAATTACCAAGCATATATTTTTGAAGACTCTACAGTGCTCAGATCCTATAAGAAGAAAACGTCAGGTAATGACTTACAATAAAAGGATATTCCAGACTTGGAAATCATCTCCAGCTGCTCTGTAAATTCTTATTCACTCTTTCCGAATACGCTCCTCGAACCTTGAGTGTTACGGTTTCTTCGGACCTGTCTCTGGGGACAGTATGCTTTCCTGAGACATGTGCCGGGGCAAAAGTCTCATTTCCATTTGTTTGCAAAACTGACTAAGATTGTAGAATGCAAATCTCTAGTTCATATACACGCCGTACCAGCCATATAAATAGGTACCCCTGTTTATTCACGCAGTTATCCAATCAGCCAATCAAGTGGACTGTGAGGAATCTGGGGCTACAGTGAGCGCAGGTTCACTAAAACCGGCAGACGATGTTGTTCTTATCTGCAACTGTCCAGTCATGTTGTGCATTCTGAGATGCTTTTCTGTTCACGACACTAGTAAAGCATGGTTATGCAAGTTACCAAAGACCTCCTGTCAGCTTGAGCCATTCTGACTGCTTTCCTCTGTCCTCTCTCGTCAAGGCTCTTCTGAACTGCCATTTACCAGATGTTTTTGGCATCATGCTGTGTAAATTTTAATGACTGCAATGTGTGAAAATTAGCCGTTTCTAAAATACTCAAAGCAGCCCATTTCTGTCACCGAGATCACACTTTTCCTCATTCTGATGTTTGATATGATCATTAACTGAAGCTCTTGACATGTATGTGCAAGATTTTACGCACTCTGCTAATGTGTTAGGAAATCTTTGAGCCGACTGCCATTTTAACGCTGCCTTTGCTAAACTGGCTCTTCACCCAGCGTGGCTTAAAAGTAAATAAAAAACATAAATTTTTCACATACTTTTGGTAAAATACATGGTGCTTCAAAAAATTTTATATTATTTGAAATGTAAATATCCCAGAAACTACATAGTCCAGGCAAATGAAACTGAACAGGCTTAATGTTGAGCAATATAAGATTTATTCCTCAAAATTTGAATGAGAAATTTAAAGGTCCCATGGCATGAAATTTTCACTTTCTGAGGTTTTTTAACGTTAAAATGAGTTCCTCTGACCTTCTTAAGTCACCCCAGTGGCTAGAAATTTCATAATGTGTAAACCAAACTATGCCCAACATTTGAGAATGGCGCGTCAAAACGGCGCGTTGATAAGCTCTTCTCTTTACTACGTCAGCAAGGGAGATGATCCCCACGCCCCCCCTCTGGATTCCCACCCACCATATGGATTGCCCCACCCAGTTGTAGTGAGGAGACCATAGAGGACACAACAAGATGGCATCACCTAAGCGAGCGAAACATGGAAATTGCGCTGTACATGGATGTGACAACACAGAAAAGAGTCTGTTTTTACTGCCGACGGGGGAGCCCCTGAAGACGCAGTGGCTTAATTTTATTTACTCCAATAATACGCCGTCGAGTCTACCTAAGACGGTGTATGTTTGTCGGAAGCATTTTCCTGAGGAATGTTTCCACAACTTGGGACAGTACAGGGCAGGTTTTGCACATCAACTGTCACTGAAGCCTGGGTCCGTACCAAGCATCCCTGCCGCATCAGCCACGAACACCGAACAAGTAAGTGTATAACTGTTAAGTCGTTTTGCCGTGTTTTAAAATCGGTGCGTTTGCAATGACTACTTTAGCTGTGCAGCTAACCGCTTCCTGCAGTTAGCCAGGTACTCTGCGCTACCTCTGTTATAATAGCCAATCAAAACAGTTTTTACAAAGACACCCACATTCTTTTTTTTAAGTCACTCGTTCATTTTATTTGTTTGTTTGTTCAGTAAAAACCCAAACATTTGTTGAATTTATTTTATTTCCTCGCGTCGCACCTTAATGATGTCAGTGCGCGGTATTTTTCCCTGATTCTGGGCCGGGGTGTCTTGAGTGGCAGAGCAGCTCCATCGCTGTGATCCATTGAAAGTCAGCCCTAGATCCAATCTTTTGTCGGGAGCCGAGGTCGTGCGGGCGGCCCTCCAGCGGCACTGGCCGCCCGTGGAGGCAGCGGTTCTCCCAGGGGCGAGGAAACGGCAAAGTCCCCACTCCTCCATGGTAAAACTGCTCAGTTTTACCATGGGCCTCAGGCTGAAAAAAAACCCGACAAAGTCCCAGTTTTACCATGGGCTCGAGTTGTATCATTTTTTTTAGACAGGGCGGACGGACCAGGGCATTCGCCTGCCTGGCCGTGCCCGACGAGGAGCGCTCTCGGCCGGCTTGGGAGGCAGATGGCAGCCCCTCCCCCTCCCCCCATGGCACGCCCCCACCCTCTACCCCTTCCCCGCCTCCTGCTTCTCATTAGCAAAACGACACACTGGGAAAAGCGCTGAAATGGGGCTTTCTTCCAGGAGGCTATATCTACGTTCCGAGGGTTCATTTCGAGAAAGGCTGCAGATATAACATCCAGAAGCCTCCACGATCCCGTTTAAAGCATCAACAAACCACCATGCCATGGGACCTATAAAAAAGGTATGTGGAGTCCATGAACGATTTCACAAATTTTCAATATGCACGCCGCCTGAGACACAGACAGCCTTCCTCTTTGAGCTTTTTGTGCCGTGTCCAAATCTGCATTGCAGTTGGTGCATTTTTAGAGAATTCTCTCATAAATGCACGCTGCACAGTCTTGTTCGACTGTGTTCGAGCGTACTCTAACACACAAAACGCCTTTTCTTTTCCAGCGAATGGCATTTCTATACCTAAAAAGATAAAAACAAAAAACATTCAACATAAAAATTTGGCCTGTTTCCACACAAGCTGTTCAAATTTGAGGTCAATTGAACGAGAATTGGCAAAGTTATTAGCTTGTGAAATGATCAATTTTTTTGAAACACTCATGGTTTCAGTCGAAGGGTCATCACTGAAGTATCATCACTTATTGATCAGTTTCCTAGAAAAAGCATAAAAGCCTCTAGAATTTAAGCACTGTCCAATGAACCTGAAAAAAACAAAAGGCCTTTTCATGATTATAACGTTGATGATATGGTTTTATCAGCTTTTTACACTGCGCAGCATGTTTATCTCACCTTGCAGATGTGCTTCTATCAGCATATTTTATGCATTTTAATGTGCAAGATAACAGCCCGTTATTAAAGCATTATTGAAGAGGTTTGTATCTTCAATGAAGGATCATACTTTCAGTTTAATATTCAAATGTAACATTGATTTGCCTTGAAAGTCTAATGTACTGTGGACTGGATCATACTAGAGTAATGCAACCTAATAAATATTCACTCGTAGGCTGGGGGGAAAACACTAGCCTAGCCTTTTATAGATAATGGACATTATAGGTACATCTGAAATTACGGCAAATAGATGCAGATGGGACTCGTCTTCTCTGAAAAGTACGGAACATTAAGGCCATTCCACAGTATCCTGCTAAGTAGTCCTCAAAGCACCACGCACTGACTCACTAGTGTAGGATACCAGTTGAGTGTACCATGTTTAAGGGTAAAATGACTAGTGTTGTTATAAAACTCCAGTTTTATAGGGGCTGTGCGAGAGTAAGACAACACCTCAGAAACGACAAAACCCCTAAAGTCAAGAAATTAATAATCCTTCTACAAAGGAGTACGAGTTTATAGCTGTATTTACATGTTTCGAACAACATATGATATAGTGTAAATATACCAGTCATAAGAAACTGGCAGGAAATTGAATACTATCACATATTGTGTAAAGTCTGTCATGGGGGAGTGGCTGTGTTCCAATACCTTCTGCTAACCAGAATAACAGCAAGTGTAATTTATGCCAGCTCAGATTAGTCATTTACAATTATCTCTCTTTTTCTCGAGTTAATTCATTAGCCAGTCACTTGCTTTATGAAAACACATTTTTGTCATTCTCACTAAAACATTTTCATCCTACTCACGTAGATGTTTCTGACTTTCTTCTTTCCTCTCTCCAGGCGGCTCAGCAGTGTGCCAGGCTCTGTGGGTGTCCGCTGCAGCAGGCTGTCATCCACCGACACACACTTCCTGAGTGCCGCTCTGTCCCCCCTCAGCTCTGCACCAGGCGTCGCAGACTCGTAAGGTTTAGGGACACGTTTCACCTGCGATGCACCAGCCGCTTCTCCTCGCTCATATTCACGCAGCACTGAGCCTGAGAGAGGAAAACAGACACCTCAGGTGATAACTGACACCCAGAGAAAGGATGGATGGGGGGGTGCATCAGAGAGAAGCACCGAGTGAGCATAGGAAACCTCGGGAAGCACAATAATTATTACTTTCACTCATGGGGAGACTCATAATAAACTAGCTGTCAAAACGACCACTTGACTCATTTCCTGTCTTAGTCCTGATCATTTCTAAACAACTCTTAATGACTCAGATTGCATCCCACTACTTCCTTTTGACAGTTATTTAATTCTCTTGAGCTTACACTAATAATTGTATGACAGAGATGAAAGCATGCATCTGGTGCACAACAAACAAGTGCTAACTCCGAGACTATTCCAATAAATTGGAAGAGATGTGATAAAATACTACATGAAGCCAGCTCACACTTTTCTGCATAGCCAAAGTGGCATCAAGAAAGTAAAACTACATCATAAAAGCTGCACCTTTTGGAAGGAAAAAAAAAAAAAAGCATTCAACACACAAAGTAACATTACTTGTATTTAAATACAATAAAATGCTTTTTGTCTTGCTTAAATAAAAGAAGAAATAAGAGCAGTAGCTTTTGTTCAAGTAAAATTAAATACATTTAAAGAAAACGAAATAAAATTTAATTTTCCCTCATGGGAACCAGACAAATATTCCACACAAGTCCCCCCCCGCCACACACACACACACACACACACTTGTCTTGCTATCCTGGTGTGAACCTTCAACTGAAATAATTATTCCTGCAACGAATTAAACGCTGTGTCTACTCCAAAATTTAACCCTAACTTTAATCTTAGTAACCAAAATTAAACCTGTAACCCTTTGTTTTCAAATGAATACGTTTTTTTTGGTAAAAATGTTCCCCAGCATGCTGCACCCACATGTGCACGCGCACACACACACAAAATGTACCACTACACCTCCAGGTGAACGGGTGTCTTGTTTCCTCGTATTCATTCCTGCCATCTGCAATGCTGCAGTAGATCAAGTTCATCCTTGTGACTATCTAGTCAGCTAGTACTGAGTCACTGGAAGCCACAGAATGTTTAATCAGCTCAACAATTAAAACTGCATGAGACTTTTGCATGTACTGTCTTCCGGAGAAAAGCTATTATGGGAACAGGAATGGCCTCTGAGACAGAACTCGGTGATGAGACACTGCAGTAGTTGAGAAACAGAAAGCTAAAGTAAAAACTAAGCAGATTCACTATACAATGAAGCTCAGATGTGGCATTACTGGCATTTGTTTAGCCCACTTTACTTCGGCTTGTGTATGAACATTTCTTTTTTACTGCCTCTTTGTACTTTTGTTCAGTGCTGGGAACAGCTCCAGTGCGGGAGGCTTGTGGTATCACAGTCATACTTTAGAGAACATGTTTGGAGCGTCTCTCCTGTGGTTCATCACTATGGTGACTTTAATGGCGATGGTGGGGGAAGAGGCAGAACTGTGGATTCATATCATGTATCCTATTGTGCTGGATCAAGTTGCCTCACTGGAGTAGGATTCCTGTTGAGTGCTCGTGTGAGGAGCTGTGTCATTATTTTCTCATTATGAACATGCATCTTCTCACACCATCTGTTTTATTGGATTAATCATATGCAGTTCTGCGTTTTTGTTTCAGACAGCAATGGCACTTCATTCACCAGTTTCATTTTTATTTGTCTTTTATGTTTGGTTCAAGGTTCTTTATTTGTCGCATACATATTTTGTACATGTGATGTACTGAAATGTTTTTCATGAGTTCCCACACTGCAACAGCACACAGAACACACACACACATACACATATATATGAGTGATTCCACGCTTATGGGTACTGAAATGGGGACATGAACTTATTCACCTAAAACCATTTCTTTTTTTACCATCAGGTCACAAAACATGTAATCTTTAATGAATGATATGTTATCTTTTAACTTTAATTTTCTGAGATGTAATAAAAACATATTTATATGCCAAAGTCAAACCTATGAGTTCCAAAATGATGTCTGTTACATTACTTCTGTTACGATTGTCCATCTCGCGTCTGTTACAAATTAATTACAATCTAGCTATATACCATGTTAATCTTGTTGAAAGAATGTGTATGTTTATTCTACTACACATGTTTATTAATTATATTTGCTAAAACATCACCTTCCTATGTTTCAAAAAGTAATTCTACATTGTTAAAATTGAGAATATACATGTCCACAACACTTCTGTTACGTTCTGACTTTGGCATATAAATATGTTTTTATTACATCTCAGAAAATTAAAGTTATCTTTTAACATATCATTCATTAAAGATTACATGTTTTGTGACCTGATGGTAAAAAAAAGAAATGGTTTTAGGTGAATTTTTAAAAATAAGTTCATGTCCCCATGAACTCTCACAGCTAGTACAGTGTCCCTCCTTACATGGTGGTCACTGTGGCCAAACAACTCAATCTTTGTCTCACATGACCATACAGCTATTCTCCAGAAGGCTTTTTCTTTGTCCGTGTGGTCAGCTTCAAACTTTAGTTAAGCTTGAAGGTGTCAATTTTGGAGCGAGGGGTTATTTCTTGGATAGCAGCCTCTTAGTCCATGGCGATCTGAATTGTAGACAGTGATCCATGAGCTTCCAGTTCATGGCAGGGCTGTACCATGGTGGTTCCTAGGTTGTTCCTGACCATCCAAACCAATTTCCTTTCAGCTGAGGGTGACAGTTTGGGTTTTCTTGAAGTGAAGTGGCTTGGCAAAGTGACTACACCTCACAATAACTTGGATACAATTGTTTGAACTGATCTTGGAATTTGCAGTTGTTTAGAAATGGCTCCAAGAGACATTCCAGAGTTGTATATATCTGCGATCCTCTTTCTCAGATCTGCACTGAGATCCTTGGACTTTCCCATTTTACTGTGCACTGGTCAATCCAGTGAGTGCTGTAAACAAACCCTTTTTATGAAGGCACAGAGAAGCTACCAGCTGTAGTCAAACATGATCACTAACAGGAAGTTAAGAGACCTCGGCCTTGGCAAGATAAGAAACATTTTGGAAGTTTCAGTACCTCTGAATTAATAATCTAAGTGAGCGTATGTACATTTTTGACCATCTGTATATATAAATTTTGACCCTGTGTTGATTTCAGAAAACCCAAAGAAAATTAAAATTTGTGCACCAAATTCTAGCATTTTTTTAATTAAAAAATGTATGCTGTACAAATCATTCTGCGACAGAAAAAGAACAGTTCAGAGAAATTACTGAAAGCTCAAATATTGCCATGACATTCATATCCAAGATGACATTCATGTAACTGTATGTAAACTTCTGACCACAACTGTGTATGTGTGTGGATATGAGACAGAAATGTTCAAGCTCACTCATTCAGTTGCTGGATTACCAGAGGGTAGAAACTCCTCCCGAGTCTCTCTGTGTTGATCATCAGGATCTGGTAATGCTTCCCTGATGAGAGCAATGAGAAGAGCCTATGACCAGGGTGGTAGATGTCTTTAATGATTTTACTGTCCCTGGTCCTGTATCACTGGATGTAGATATCTGTGATGCAGGGGAGAGAAGTCCTGATGACTTTCTCCGCTGCCCTCACCACTCTGGATAGTGCCTTTCAGTCCTGGGCTGTGGTGCCTCCAAACCAAGCTATGATGCTCTCTGTCAGAAGACTCTTCACAGCACCAGAATAGTGTACTGTACCTTGTGGGAGATCCTGAACCTGGGTAAACATCGGAGGTGATAAAGGCGCTGGCACACCTTTGTCACCAAGCTGTTTGTGTGTGTTGTCCAGGAAAGGTCTTCTGTGAGATGGACACAAAGATATTTAAAGCTGCTACACCTCTCAACTGTGGCCTCACTGACCATCAGGGGGCTGTAGTCCCTCACCTGCTTCCTCCCATAATCAATGATCATCTCCTTAGTTTTGGTGATACTCATGGAGAGATTGTTAGTGCATCACCATATTGGAGCTGTGTTTGGCCATGCAGTTGCTGGTGTAGAGGGAGTAAAGCAGGGAGCTGAGGACACAGCCTTGGGGGGCTATCGTGCTAAGGGTGAGCCTGGAGGAGATGTGATTTCCTGTCCTGACTACTCAGGGGCATTCTGTCAAGAAGTCTAGGATCCAGATGGAGGAGCTCAGCCCTCAATCCTGGCATTTTTGCAGAGGTTTGAGGAGGTAATGGTGTTGAAGGTGGAGCTGTAATCCACAAACAACATCCACCAACAGTTCCCTTGTCTCTGATCCAGGTGAGAGAGAACAGTGTGTAGGGTGTAGGTGATGACCTCATCTTTCAACCTATTGGTCAGATATGCAAACTGCGATTGATCCAGGCACCTGGAGAGGGAGGAACAGATGTAGGCTCTGACTAGTTTTTCAAAGAACTTCATGAATGAATGAATGAACCCTTTATTGTCACTAGTCACAAGTACCAGCGAAATTGACCATCAACCTGTCCATACACACAATTGACAGAGGGGGAGTAGACAGGACAGGAAGACAGGGATAAAAAGAAAAAAAAAAGATACAGAGTAACATGAGGAGAGGGGAGGAGAAAAAAAGCAACCCCCACACTATGCTCCTGTGAGGAGTACAGTGTGGGAACATTAAAAAACACCTCAGCACATAAGCACAAAATAACACAAGTACACTTTACAACATGAAAACTCGGGACTTGGGGGGGGGGGCGATCAGGGGTGGGGGGGAAGGGTGGAGGTAGAGGTAACCCAGCACAAGCAAGCAGCCGTCCGGTCCTGCAGCCATGATGGCGCTGGTCGCTGACAAGCGCACCCGCCTGTCACACTAGGGATAAAAGCGGCGACCGTGGGAAGTGGGGGAAGGAATACGAGAGTGCCTAAACAGCAGCGTTCTTCAGGGGAGTTGTTGTCCCAGCAACGGCCTTGGCCAAGGCCAGTGCTGGCTGAGGGAGCCGAAAACAGATTAGATTGGGATTGTTTGGTCTTAGGGCGAGTAGACGCATTCTTTTACACGACTTCTCTGTTTGTCCATTCTGGTCTCCGAATCAATCCATTTTCCTTTGCAAAGCCAAAAGCTTCTCCATGATGTTATCCATGTTGCGGTTCAAGTTCTGAATAGCCACAGTCTGAGTGCCGACAGCTCTGCCCACTGCTTCAATCATGTCGGGCAGCTTTATGGGGCTTTGGACAGCTGTCACCATTTTCTGATTTCCTCGATAAACCAGGGCAATGCCTAAGAAATGCCCTGGAACACTCACTATGGAAGTGAGTGTTCCAGGGTGATAGTCATTCAGGAAGGCAGGGCAGGGGCTTTTGGGGACAGGAATGATGGTGGAGGACTGAAAACGGGTGGAAGCAACACAACGAATGAGAGAGGGGTTAAAAATGGTGGTGAAGACTGGTGCTAGATGGTTAGCACAAACTTTTATCCCTCACCCTGGGATGTTATCTGGGCCGCGTGCTTTTCCGGTGCTAACTTTGCTTAACACATTCCTCACATCCACTTCTGAAATGACTAGTCTTTCCTATTCCCCAGCTGAGCTTGAATTTTCATACTCATTTTTTTTCCCCTCTGGTCTGTGCTGGTGCAAGTAAATTCAAACCATAAATATTCACTAGCGATGGTGGCACTGGCATTGTTTATGGTGAGTTGCTTAGGTTTGTAGTCTGTAACAGATTGTATGGTCTGCCACAGATGCCTGGAGTCTGCCAGCTCAAACTAGGTCTCGAGCTTGTCTCTGATATTCCTTTTGGTTTCCTTCATCATTCTTCTCAGGTTGTAGGAAGCCACTTTGTATTTGTCCATGTTGCTGGTATGCAGCCCTGTGTTGTAAGCAACTGTTTGTGTGTTCAGAGTCTTGCGCACAGATGTTCCGCAGTACTCAAAACTGGATCTAGCAGTAAAAGTTATTTCTTAACTGTTGCAAAGTCATTGCGATGTTAATATACACTAAAATAACATATTGCAGATATTATAGAATTATATGTTGTACAGTGCTGCCTAAGATTTGTTTCTAAATTAATTTAAAGCCTCAGTGCATAGAATTCTGTGATTATTAAGTCAGGGGACAAAAAAAATACTTCATAATACAACATTTCTAAGCTGTGTGAGTCACCGTGATAATCCTGTGATAGTAATTCACAGTCAGTGACGTCTTGTGGTCTCAGGTATGGGGTAGGTTGCCATCATGCCCCAACTTAAGGTTCAAAATTGTCCAAAATGACAGACAGGCAATCAGGTGAGAGCAAGAGAGAGTGGAAGTCAATGTACAACCCCAAATCAGAAAAAGTTGGGACGGTATGTTTAAACTGAAATTAAAATGGAAAACAATGACTTGTAAATAATCTTTGACCTGTACTGTACTCAAAACAATACAACAGCACATTATTTGTTGCTTTACCTCATGATTTTTTTTCCTCTCAAAATAAACACATTTCAATTTTGATTCTTGCAACACATTTCAAAAAAAGTTGGGACGGTAAAGCATTTACCACTTTATAATGTTTCTATTCCTTCTCACAACATTTACAAGATGTTTAGGGACTGAAGACACCAAGTGATGAAATGTTTCAGGTGTTATTTTGTCCCATTCTTCCTCCAAAAAAGGTCTTAAGGTGTGCAACAATACAGGGTTGTCATTGCATTATTTGTTTCAAAATTCGCCACACATTCTCTATTAGGGACAGGGACACCAGGCACCCTCTTCTTCCACAGCCATTCCTTTATAATGTGTGCAGAACGTGGTTTTGCATTGTCTTGTTGAAATATCCCTGGAAAAGGTGTTGTCTTGAAGGCAGGATATGTTGCTCCAAAATCTCAGTGTACTTTTCTGCATTAATGCTGCCATCACAGAAGTGTAAGTTACCTTTGCCAAGGGCACTGACACAACCCCGTACCAGGACGGACCCTGGCTTTCAGACTTATTGCTGGTAACAGTCTGGATGGTCCTTTTTGTCTTTGGTCCAGAGTACATGGCGTCCCTTTCTTCCAAAAAAAGACCAGGAATACCGATTCATCTGACCACAATACATGTTTCCACTGTGTGATGGTCCATCCCTGATGCCTCCAATCTCAGAGAAGTCAACGGCACTTCTGGACACAGTTAACATAAGGCTTCTTTTTTGCACAGTAAAGTTTTAATTGGCATTTGTGGATGTAACTCTGTATTGTAGTACTTGACAAAGGTTTACCAAAGCAATCCTGAGCCCATGTGTTTATATCAGTTATAGATGAATGATGATTCTTGATGCAGTGCTGCCCGAAGAATCAGAGATCACAGGTGTTCAGCTTTGGCTTGCGCCCTTTCTTTTTACAAATCAAAATTCCTCCAGATTCCTCGAATGGTTTAATGATATTATGCACCATAGAGGGTGAACTATCCGAAATCACTTCATATCTTTCTTGGAGGAACATTATTTTTAAACATTTCAATAATTTTCTCATGCACTTGTTGACAAACTGGAGATCCTCAGCCCATCTTTGCTCCTCAAAGACTAGGCCTTTCCTGGATACTGATTTTGTACCAAATCATGATTACAATCACCTGTTGGCATCACCTGTTTCAAATCACATCATTATTGAATTGTATAGTATTTAATTATTACACACGTGCGTGTGTGTGTGTGTGTGTGTGTGTGTGTGTGTGTGTGTGAGAAAGATTATTTAATAACCACCTACAGCTCAAGCTGAGCCACATACCTGCTGAGAAATGACTTGACAAATGCAAACTTACAACATACCACATTTACTGGACTAAATTATTGGACTAAAAGTCTCTTTGGCAGATGTACTATTGTATAATACAATACACTGAATGATCATGTGCTTCCAAATTACAAGTAATATAAAAGTCTTTGTGTTTCAATGGTGTGTTTCTAATGAAAATGATAATTCCTCAGAGATTAAATGATCCATAAACCAATACCACAAGCCTAAAAGGAAATTCGATGAGGAAACCTTTGTTCATGCTGACTCTGTCTACCCAACGCAGCCAAGATAAAGTAAGAGCAAATTAACCACAAAATCTCTTATATTCCTATGTGCAAGTCCAAAAAGTATTCTAATAAAGCACATGTATTACTTCTGAGCTTCATCATCATCATCATCCCAAAGAGTCCATAAAGAAGGTGATTTTATAGCTGCCCGTGTACTCATAAAATAAGCATCATCTGATCACATCCTGCTATTGAGTAAGCCATTAAGAACGCTCCTCTCACTTACACCCCAGGGCTTTAGGCTAATATAGAAAAGCAAACAGATAAAAAGAACTGAACAAAGTTATAAACAGATGGTAGTATTAAATCGGTATTACTGGATGACTAATAATCCGGTACATGGTGCAATAATAGCTATTATTACACATACAGGACACTTTTTCCATGGAATAAAAGCATGTATTCTATTCCCTTATAGCGGGTTTAATTCATTTGGTTTGATAGCATGCAATATTGTTAGCATATTGCTTATCCTACATGTATTACGCCACTCTGCCCAATGGAGAATGAGCATGCAATATGGTTTATGATATTCCATGTTGTCAAGACAATATGACATCACACGTTGGAGCTGATGTGAATATCCTACGAGAACATTTCCTGCTGCACATGCACAGAAGCATTTCTTTGTTCGCCGGGAAAGAGAAAGACACATTGAACACCCAAAAGGCTACCAAATCGTCATTAGATATTCTTCACATATATTTACAAGCAATGGCGAACCGTTACTATTAGAGCTCGGACTCCAGCTCAGTCCAAACTTAACCATCTCATCTCATTATCTCTAGCCGCTTTATCCTGTTCTACAGGGTCACAGGCAAGCTGGAGCCCATCCCAGCTGACTACGGGCGAAAGGCAGGGTACACCCTGGACAAGTCGCCAGGTCATCACAGGGCTGACACATAAACACAGACAACCATTCACATTCACACCTACGGTCAATTTAGAGTCACCAGTTAACCTAACCTGCATGTCTTTGGACTGTGGGGGAAACCGGAGCACCCGGAGGAAACCCACGCGGACACGGGGAGAACATGCAAACTCCACACAGAAAGGCCCTCGCCGGCCACGGGGCTCGAACCCGGACCTTCTTGCTGTGAGGCGACAGCGCTAACCACTACACCACCGTGCCACCCAAACTTAACCAGACACACCAAAAAAGCAACAGGACAAAGGATTTTGCAAGGGATGAGCGGCAGGGTGCCAGGTAGCTCCATTGTGTGTCGTTGTTGATGTTGATTTTACAACCCCGATTCCAAAAAAATTGGGACAAAGTACAAATTGTAAATAAAAACGGAATGCAATGATGTGGAATTTCAAAATTCCATATTTTATTCAGAATAGAACATAGATGACATATCAAATGTTTAAACTGAGAAAATGTATCATTTAAAGAGAAAAATTAGGTGATTTTAAATTTCATGACAACACCACATCTCAAAGTTGGGACAAGGCCATGTTTACCACTGTGAGACATCCCCTTTTCTCTTTACAACAGTCTGTAAACGTCTGGGGACTGAGGAGACAAGTTGCTCAAGTTTAGGGATAGGAATGTTAACCCATTCTTGTCTAACGTAGGATTCTAGTTGCTCAACTGTCTTAGGTCTTTTTTGTCGTATCTTCCGTTTTATGATGCGCCAAATGTTTTCCATGGGTGAAAGATCTGGACTGCAGGCTGGCCAGTTCAGTACCCGGACCCTTCTTCTACGCAGCCATGATGCTGTAATTGATGCAGTATGTGGTTTGGCATTGTCATGTTGGAAAATGCAAGGTCTTCCCTGAAAGAGAAGTCGTCTGGATGGGAGCATATGTTGCTCTAGAACCTGGATATACCATTCAGCATTGATGGTGTCTTTCCAGATGTGTAAGCTGCCCATGCCACACGCACTAACGAAACCCCATACCATCAGAGATGCAGGCTTCTGAACTGAGCACTGATAACAACTTGGGTCGTCCTTCTCCTCTTTAGTCCGAATGACACGGCGTCCCTGATTTCCATAAAGAACTTCAAATTTTGATTCGTCTGACCACAGAACAGTTTTCCACTTTGCCGCAGTCCATTTTAAATGTGGGTGGTAAAAGAGAGCAACTGGACTTGCTTGAAGATTCTTGAAGACGTTTCACCTCTCATCCGAAAGGCTTCTTCAGTTCTGTCTGACTAGTAGGGAGTATCAGGTATTTATCCTCTCAATGGATGAAAAGCTCATCTAAGGTGTCGTTGAGTCATCCTATTGGTGTGGGTCACTGATACTCCCTACTAGTCAGACAGAACTGAAGAAGCCTTTCGGATGAGAGGTGAAACGTCTTCAAGAATCTTCAAGCAAGTCCAGTTGCTCTCTTTTACCACCCACAGTTACTATGACCTGGATGACTGAGAATCTTCACAGTCCATTTTAAATGAGCCTTGGCCCAGAGAAGACATCTGTGCTTCTGGATCATGTTTAGATACGGCTTCTTCTTTGAACTATAGAGTTTTAGCTGGCAACGGCAGATGGCACAGTGAATTGTGTTCACAGATAATGTTCTCTGGAAATATTCCTGAGCCCATTTTGTGATTTCCAATACAGAAGCATGCCTGTATGTGATGCAGTGCCGTCTAAGGGCCCGAAGATCACGGGCACCCAGTATGGTTTTCCGGCCTTGACCCTTACGCACAGAGATTCTTCCAGATTCTCTGAATCTTTTGATGATGATATGCACTCTAGATGATGATGATGATATGTTCAAACTCTTTGCAATTTTACACTGTCGAACTCCTTTCTGATATTGCTCCACTATTTGTCGGCGCAGAATTAGGGGGATTGGTGATCCTCTTCCCATCTTTACTTCTGAGAGCCGCTGCCACTCCAAGATGCTCTTGTTATACCCAGTCATGTTAATGACCTATTGCCAATTGACCTAATGAGTTGCAATTTGGTCCTCCAGCTGTTCCTTTTTTGTACCTTTAACTTTTCCAACCTCTTATTGCCCCTGTCCCAACTTTTCTGAGATGTGTTACTGTCATGAAATTTCAAATGAGCCAATATTTGGCATGAAATTTCAAAATATCTCACTTTCGACATTTGATATGTTGTCTATGTTCTATTGTGAATACAATATCAGTTTTTGAGATTTGTAAATTATTGCATTCCGTTTTTATTTGCAATTTGTACTTTGTCCCAACTTTTTTGGAATCGGGGTTGTAAAAGTAACTCAGTAAATTATATAGGTGAATGAATACTTAAGTCTGAGTGAAAAAATACTGTGGCAAGCACTGCGTGAAAGAAGAGTCTGGAGACAGAGAGCTTAGTTTCTCGGTCGTTAGCCTGTGCTACTTGCTCTCGATAGCACTGGCTTGACTGTTTTATTCGCATGTGCCATCACTGCTGATGAACACTACACCGGATGGAAGGTGACTTCACTGTTGCACTGTGGTGCCGACTCGCAGGTAAGCTAGTGTTGGCTTTTGAGAATGCTGATATGATGATATGAAGAGTGTGTGCATGTAGTATAATAATAATAATAATAATAATAATAATAATAATAATAATGGCTTTTTTCCTGGTATAATCAGATATATTCCATTCAGCTAGCATGATGTTCAGTATCATGCTAGCTGAATGGAATATACCTGATATACCAGGAAAAAAGCCAGCCAATATTATTTAAATACACATTGTAATTTTGTGATAATATACATCAAATAAGTAATTTATATACTTGGAAAAACCCCAAAAGCCCAAAACCACAATCTCATAAGATTGTGAGCATTCTGGCAACACAGTTTGACAAATGCAAATTATTAGACCAAATAAACATACTCTGGCAAATTGTGGCAAAGAACAGAAATAACCTGATGCCCAGATCTTAAGTCTGCCTCTCCTATAACTGTGCTATGGATTCATTTAATTGAACACTGTAAAATCACCACCGATCAAAAGCAAGGTGTCAGCGGCCATTCTACCTGATGTCGCGGGCGTGTGTGGTTAATCATGCCCACACAGTGTGAATGATAAAAGACATTTTTATAGTGGAACATAAGCCAAAGGAAGAAGCAGCAGGCCATCTACTGCCCTGCAGCATTTCCCTGTGCCAGAGATGGACAGTAATGAAGTACTGTACTTAAGTACACTTTGAGTATCTGTATATCACTTAAGTATTTTTGATTTTTTTTGGAAACTTACGACTTTAACTTCACTACATTTGAAAGGCAAATATCGTACTTTTTACTCCACTACATTTCTATCAAGGTCCTCGTTACTCGTTACTATGAAGCAGCTTTGAAAGTGTATGTTTTTTCTTTTCTTGTCTAAAACGCGATTGATTTTTTTGCAAGTGACACTGACACAGCCTATCACTAATCACTAGGGTCATGTCACGTCCATAGACTGTATAAAATCAAGTTCAGTGATTTTCTCAGCAGCGATATTTGAACTCAAATCAGTTGATGGCAGAATGGAAGGAGGCGGTTCTTCTGGGGAATGCACGCACCCGTGGCCATACCTAGAATCCTTGTTTCAGTTTTCTGAAAGGATTAAAGATTCGTTTCGTTTTAAATGTTTGCTTTGTTTAGCTAAAACGAACCACATCACAGCCTACAAAAACTCACCGTCCAACCTGCGGAAACATATTCAGGTATGTAAACGTTTTATTCCAAGAGAAAGCTTGCAATGAAGCTGTCTGTGCTTTTAGAGCGAGCGGTAACGTTGCAATAGCGATGCAGTCTGGTTAGTCAAATGACTTTCTATATATGACTTGATATATTTTTTACCATATTAACATGCCATTGTGTGTTATGCCTGATGTAAAGACTCTCGTCTCTGCGAGCCTACCACACAGATTTAATACTTGTCATTTTTAGGGCATACCGAACAACGTGTTTTCTTTCTCTCTCTCTTTCCCCCCCCATCTGTCCCTCTGAGTTACATGTTGATCCTGGGATTGAGATGCTGGCCTCTTCTGCCCCTCGGACCTGCTTGATCCATCCTGGTGCCCTGTGTCTGGTCGGAGTTTTATCGCCCCACTCCTGTGAAGGATGGCCCCATGAGGACAGTTGAGGGTTATACCTGTTAAAACTGTTAATATTATAGTCAGGCTGTCTGTTGTTGCCCAAATGAGGATGGGTTCCCTTTTGAGTCTGGTTCCTCTCGAGGTTTCTTCCTCATGTCGTCTGAGGGAGTTTTTCCTTGCCACCTTCGCCACAGGCTTGCTCATTGGGGATAGATTAGGGATAAAATTAGCTCATGTTTTAAGTCGTTCAAATTCTGTAAAGCTGCTTTGCGACAATGTTTATTGTTAAAAGCGCTGTACAAATAAACTTGAAACTTTCTATGGATTTGCATGCCAAGTTGCCGTAGCCTTGTCCACGGCTAACATTAACACATAGCTAGTTAACTTGGACACTGTTAGTTAGCATGTAAAAATGGAGTTACACTAACATGAATAATGTTAACTTATCTGAAGTCCTTTCAGAAATACGGTTCAGCATAATCTTGCCAAATAAACAATGTAGAAATCTTTCTTTTCTAGTAACGTTAGTTACCCAATATGATTTTGGGTTTGAAAAGAGTTTGCAAGCATGTGAGGTGGAGCGTCACTGACTGGCTAGCTTCACATTAAACCACCATGACGCACAGCATGCATTAATTTTGTGAATTCACAAAATAATCCAGCGGGTTGCTTCAGAGGCATGAGGTATTATAAGCGTTGTGTCAATAATACAGCAATGTCTCATCCGTACTGTAGGTCGCGTTAACCGACAATTGTCCGTCATTGACGGATTTTTTTTAGCTATGACGGAAAAATCTGAAGGCCATCGGTCATTTTGACGGATGTTTACCGTTACCATTACCAATAACAATAATAGCCTAATAATAACAATAATAAAACATAATGAAACACACAATTGAAATGATTGGCAAGTTGTGGCAGAGTTTTCTTACATACAGTATACATAGTCTTCACTGCCGTCACTTTCAATCTGAGCCGACGTTGCGGCAGTCTTGATGTTCAGTGCATAGGCTACTCATGTATACACTGTAGCCACTGCGCAAGGCTGTTCCCCCCATGGCGCTCCTGACCGCGCTCTGACTTTTCTAACCACTAGCACAGTGAGAAGTTTCCCTTCTCTGCAGAAGACACGTCATTTTTTCTATTAAAAAAAGAGATGCATTGGGTTGTTTGTGTCGTTTCCCTGCCTGTACGTCTTAATGCAATAGTGCTCATTTAGGCTAGTTGTTTTCTTGTTTTTAAAATGAAACAAATGTTTATTAATTGTATTCTTCCCCAGCAAGCTTAGGAACATCACTGCTCGAATATCTGCTAAACTATCATTTTAATGAGAGCACAGGTAGACAAACTAACATTTAAACATAACTTCGTTTTATTTAAGACCTTCCGTGTCAGGTTCCAGGCTCCGCCGAGCCGAGACGCGGGGTGCAGCTGCACCACTGGTGCAGAAAGACGGCATGCTGCAGGATTTCCTCCCTATGAAGAGAGTACTAGCAGGGTCGGGAAATCCAACTTTCAGAGGCTCTTGCCGGCTTCTGATCACTTCCCTGGGAGAAATGTTTCCCGACTTCAGAACTTTGGCTGAAGTGGCGCTGGTTATTCCAGTCTCCAGTGTCGCAGCAGAGCGCGGGTTCAGCCTTCAGAATAAAATTAAAACGTCAATGAGAAGTCGTCTGTCCGAGGCAAAGACGCAAAATTTAATGACAATTGCCTCGGCAGCAGTCTCCATTGACGACTTTGATTATGCACAAGCGAGCTCCCAATTTAAATCCATGCGGGCCAGAAGGAAGGTTTGAGCTCACGCAAACAGGTCAAATTAGATTGTCACTTAAATCGTTGTAGTTGTAGTTCATATTTTAACTGCAATTGTCTTGCTACGTTGTAAAATAACATTGTTCATATGCCCGTTAAGACACAACAGCCGCAATGTTTTTAGCGGAGGGAAAATGGGTTCACAAGTGACCGAACGTCAGAATCTCTGTTCATCTTTTTGCATCATAAATACATAAATACATGATTAAATAATACAAGCTTGTTCTGTGAATTAATTTTTAAATGAAAATGAGTCCATGAAAACACAAGTTATTAAATATATAGCATTTACAGCCTATATACATTGTCATTTAAAAGTTAAAATAAAATGACAGGTAATAATGGACAATGACGGAATTTTTACGACCCTTTCCGTCAAAATGACGGACAATGAAAAAGTCTAACGCAACCACTGGTCTCATCTCATCTCATTATCTCTAACCGCTTTATCCTGTTCTACAGGGTCGCAGGCAAGCTGGAGCCTATCCCAGCTGACTACGGGTGAAAGGCGGGGTACACCCTGGACAAGTCACCAGGTCATCACAGGGCTGACACATAGACACAGACAACCATTCACACTCACATTCACACCTACGGTCAATTTAGAGTCACCAGTTAACCTAACCTGCATGTCTTTGGACTGTGGGGGAAACCGGAGCACCCGGAGGAAACCCACGCGGACACGGGGAGAACATGCAAACTCCACACAGAAAGGCCCTCGCCGGCCACAGGGCTCGAACCCGGACCTTCTTGCTGTGAGGCAACAGCGCTAACCACTACACCACCGTGCCGCCATACAGCAATGTGTTGACAAAAAATGTACTTTTAATACTTAAGTATTTTTAAAACGCAAGTACTTCAGTACTCTACCTTAAGTAAAAATTTGACCGGACAACTTTCACTTGTATCGGAGTAACATTTGACCAGTGGGATCTGTACTTTGACTTAAGTAATGAAGTTGGGTACTGTGTCCACCTCTGCCCTGTGCTGACATGATTAAATGGAACTCAAGAGAGTTGCAAGATGAGAAAGTGAATAGTTCAGTCTGAAATCATCTCTTCAGGAATGTAAACACAGCTTCCATCTTTTCCTGTGCACAAGCACAAATGCTACAATGCCCTCTACAGGATAAGTACAGAATGGGTACTGAATGAAACAGAAACTCATTACTCAGTGGACTGAAAATCCATTCTGGCCAAAATCAGGCAGAGGGTCACAATATTACATATCATGGGATTCTAAAAGTGCTTTATACTGTAAGAGCAGCAGAACTCAGGCTCCCAGCTCTGTCTCTAATATGGGCAATACATCTGCTGGTAGTGGAAGCATCAGCGCAGGAGGCAGATCTGGAAGGATCTCTCATTATTCATATTACGGGCGGAGCTGTCAACCCAAGAAACTGTATTTGTTACACTACAGACGCTTGCTGCTACGCTTATATTCACCATTTGCCTCTGTCAGAGGTTTAGCACGGTATGTTATAAAGCTTTGCTCTCTGTCATCCTGATATGTCATTCATGTACAATGTAAAGTTTATGTGTGCTGTTTATTGAGTATGTTTTGTTTATGTTCTGTGCATTGGTTGAACTGTGGTTTAGCACGAGACTTTAAGTGCAGAAGCTAATGGTGCACGTTTGGCTAACTTGTAGAGGTTTGCACCCTTGGCTGAGTGGAGCAAGGTGAGTAATATTCAGAGCATAGTATGTAAACATTACTCTGAAAAATTGTGCATTTGCTTACAACCATGTTACGTTAATTATTTTTGTTGTTTTCTTTAGTTTTTATGGTGCTCGGTGTCCAGTGTCTGGTGTTTGATGATATACTCATGTTCAAGAGGAATAAAATGCATATGGACCTGTCAGAGACTCTCTGCTGTTGTTCCTAAAACCAAGGGCTGCTACAGCGTTAGAAAATAATCCCACGTTATTTTTTAAAAAGCAAATTAAAAATAAGCGCTGGATAAAAATCCATCTATCCAATGCAAATAAAAATACAAATTTACGGTGGTCAAGTGTTGATGAGATACGTACATTGCCTTGCACTTACGATTGGGTTCTCTGTGGTGATGCATGTACAACCCCGATTCCAAAAAAGTTGGGACAAAGTACAAATTGTAAATAAAAACGGAATGCAATAATTTACAAATCTCAAAAACTGATATTGTATTCACAATAGAACATAGACAACATATCAAATGTCGAAAGTGAGACATTTTGAAATTTCATGCCAAATATTGGCTCATTTGAAATTTCATGACAGCAACACATCTCAAAAAAGTTGGGACAGGGGCAATAAGAGGCTGGAAAAGTTAAAGGTACAAAAAAGGAACAGCTGGAGGACCAAATTGCAACTCATTAGGTCGATTGGCAATAGGTCATTAACATGACTGGGTATAAAAAGAGCATCTTGGAGTGGCAGTGGCTCTCAGAAGTAAAGATGGGAAGAGGATCACCAATCCCCCTAATTCTGCGCCGACAAATAGTGGAGCAATATCAGAAAGGAGTTCAACAGTGTAAAATTGCAAAGAGTTTGAACATATCATCTACAGTGCATATTATCATCAAACGATTCAGAGAATCTGGAAGAATCTCTGTGCATAAGGGTCAAGGCCAGAAAACCATACTGGGTGCCCGTGATCTTCGGGCCCTTAGACGGCACTGCATCACATACAGGCATGCTTCTGTATTGGAAATCACAAAATGGGCTCAGGAATATTTCCAGAGAACATTATCTGTGAACACAATTCACCGTGCCATCCGCCGTTGCCAGTTAAAACTCTATAGTTCAAACAAGAAGCCGTATCTAAACATGATCCAGAAGCGCAGACATCTTCTCAAAATGGACTGTGGCAAAGTGGAAAACTGTTCTGTGGTCAGACGAATCAAAATTTGAAGTTCTTTATGGAAATCAGGGACGCCGTGTCATTCGGACTAAAGAGGAGAAGGACGACCCAAGTTGTTATCAGCGCTCAGTTCAGAAGCCTGCATCTCTGATGGTATGGGGTTGCATTAGTGCGTGTGGCATGGGCAGCTTACACATCTGGAAAGACACCATCAATGCTGAAAGGTATATCCAGGTTCTAGAGCAACATATGCTCCCATCCAGATGACGTCTCTTTCAGGGAAGACCTTGCATTTTCCAACATGACAATGCCAAACCACATACTGCATCAATTACAGCATCATGGCTGCGTAGAAGAAGGGTCCGGGTACTGAACTGGCCAGCCTGCAGTCCAGATCTTTCACCCATAGAAAACATTTGGCACATCATAAAATGGAAGATACGACAAAAAAGACCTAAGACAGTTGAGCAACTAGAATCCTACATTAGACAAGAATGGGTTAACATTCCTATCCCTAAACTTGAGCAACTTGTCTCCTCAGTCCCCAGACGTTTACAGACTGTTGTAAAGAGAAAAGGGGATGTCTCACAGTGGTAAACATGGCCTTGTCCCAACTTTTTTGAGATGTGTACACCTGGGGAGGTGTTCCAGGCATGTCCCCCCGGGAGGAGGCCCCGGGGAAGACCCAGGACACGCTGGAGGGACTATGTCTCTCGGCTGGCCTGGGAACGCCTCGGTGTTCTTCCCGAGGAGCTGGCCGAGGTGTCTGGGGAAAGGGAAGTTTGGGCTTCCATGCTTAGACTGCTGCCTCCGCGACCCGGTCCCGGATAAGCGGAAGAAGACGAGACGAGACGAGATTTCAAAACAAAGTATTTTTTGTGACTTGGCATAGATAAGTGACACAACCCTGCACCACACAGTTATTATATTTGCATGTCGCTTTTGAAGTTTGAAATAATTTTTAACATGATTTTTTAAAAATAAATCACCGGTGTATTTATACTAAAATAATTATCTGCCTCAGGCTCAGGGAATATTGGTGAAGAATAACCTCGACTTCGTCTCAGTTATTATTCACCAATATTCACTTCACCTTCAGCGAGTAACTGTTAAAAGGCAAGCCTATCTATGTATGCATTTCAAGATAATGGCCAGCTTGCTGTACATTATCCTGCTTATTACATGGCTACTTAGTAAAGAAATCAATCATTCGACTCAAAATAGTGATCTAAAAATGATTTTATTGATTTAAAACTGATTTCCTTTCTTCTGCTCATGACATGGTCCACAGCAACGATCTGTTACACATACGCTAACCGTAGGAACGATCTGTAACAGACCATCAAATGGCGTAACTGACCAATCATAATTCAGTAATCAAATGAGCCATGTAATAATGATCTACAGTGGGGCAAAAAAGTATTTAGTCAGCCACCAATTGTGCAAGTTCTCCCACTTAAAAAGATGAGAGAGGCCTGTAATTTTCATCATAGGTACACTTCAACTATGAGAGACAGAATGGGGGGAAAGAATCCAGGAAATCACATTGTAGGATTTTTAATGAATTAATTGATAAATTCCTCGGTAAAATAAGTATTCGGTCACCTACAAACAAGCAAGATTTCTGGCTCTCACAGACCTGTAACAACTTCTTTAAGAGGCTCCTCTGTCCTCCACTCGTTACCTGGATTAATGGCACCTGTTTGAACTCGTTATCAGTATAAAAGACAACTGTCCACAACCTCAAACAGTCACACTCCAAACTCCACTATGGCCAAGACCAAAGAGCTGTCAAAGGACACCAGAAACAAAATTGTAGACCTGCACCAGGCTGGGAAGACTGAATCTGCAATAGGTAAGCAGCTTGGTGTGAAGAAATCAACTGTGGGAGCAATTATTAGAAAATGGAAGACATACAAGACCACTGATAATCTCCCTCGATCTGGGGCTCCATGCAAGATCTCACCCCGTGGGGTCAAAATGATCACAAGAACGGTCAGCAAAAATCCCAGAACCACACGGGGGGACCTAGTGAATGACCTGCAGAGAGCTGGGACCAAAGTAACAAAGGCTATCATCGGTAACACACTACGCCGCCAGGGACTCAAATCCTGCAGTGCCAGACGTGTCCCCCTGCTTAAGCCAGTACATGTCCAGGCCCGTCTGAAGTTTGCTAGAGAGCATTTGGATGATCCAGAAGAGGATTGGGAGAATGTCATATGGTCAGATGAAACCAAAATAGAACTTTTTGGTAAAAACTCAACTTGTCGGGTTTGGAGGAGAAAGAATGCCGAGTTGCATCCAAAGAACACCATACCTACTGTGAAACATGGGGGTGGAAACATCATGCTTTGGGGCTGTTTTTCTGCAAAGGGACCAGGACGACTGATCCATGTAAAGGAAAGAATGAATGGGACCATGTATCGTGAGATTTTGAGTGAAAACCTCCTTCCATCAGCAAGGGCATTGAAGATGAAACGTGGCTGGGTCTTTCAGCATGACAATGATCCCAAACACACCACCCGGGCAACGAAGGAGTGTCTCCGTAAGAAGCATTTCAAGGTCCTGGAGCGACCTAGCCAGTCTCCAGATCTCAACCCCATAGAAAATCTTTGGAGGGAGTTGAAAGTCCGTGTTGCCCAGTGACAGCCCCAAAACATCACTGCTCTAGAGGAGATCTGCATGGAGGAATGGGCCAAAATACCAGCAACAGTGCGTGAAAACCTTGTGAAGACTTACAGAAAACGTTTGACCTCTGTCATTGCCAACAAAGGGTATATAACAAAGTATTGAGATGAACTTTTGTTATTGACCAAATACTTTATTTTCCACCATAATTTGCAAATAAATTCTTTAAAAATCAGACAATGATTTTCTGGATTTTTTTTTTTCTCATTTTGTCTCTCATAGTTGAAGTGTACCTATGATGAAAATTACAGGCCTCTCTCATCTTTTTAAGTGGGAGAACTTGCACAACTGGTGACTGACTAAATACTTTTTTGCCCCACTGTATAACCAATGCTGAAATATAACAGAAGCAATAGTAAAATGCAATATAACTGAAAAAATAGAATAGAACAGAATCTATATACCATATAGAACTGCAAACTAAATGCATTAGTGATTAAAAAAAATAACCAGATATATTGGCCAGTACATAAACAGCTGGAAAAATGAGATAATAAAAGGGACAATGGAATAAACTGATCATTTCTGGACAGCCTAAGCCACTCCACGTTGGCTTCATACAGTGTTTTTTTTTCTTAAAACCTTCACACTAAGCCACAATCCCCCAAAGAGGATGTAGCAGTTCAACTCCCACCTACTGCATTACATTACACTGAGTAGCAGGAGATCGAATACCCACAGGCCTCCTTCATAAAATGTTTATTTTAATGCTAATGCAGTATGCCTATAGTGTTAATGCTCTCTCAGAGAACCCAGATAGCATAACATCAGCACTTAACAAAAAGTATAAAATGAGCATAAAAAGCTCCAGGGCTGTCGTAATCTTGCTGAGGGAACACTAGGTTTGTTTACATTATTTCACTACGGCAACACATTATACGCATAATGCCGTCAGGTTTTTGGTGTGTCAAATGAATCAATGCATCAGTGTAAGACCACATGTACGGTATAGACTACAATATATCTATTAAAACCTCCATGACAGTTATGTTTTCCACCCATGCACTGGCAGCAGTGTTTACAGCACTGACAGTCGCTTCCTGCCTCACTGCTCCACCCATAATGAGAATGATAACAGAGCTGAACAAGGGAGGCTTGAAGTGGAGGCGATCGGTTTGCTTTCGGCCCATTGTCACTAGCCGCTGTTGTTTTAGTTGACAGTTTGTTGACAAATCGCTCATTAAGGCATCAAAAAGCTTTGACATAGCAATTTTTAAAGCACTAATTAACAATGCCTGCAGGTGGCTACCATAAATACAGTGTACAATTAAGAGCCATTTCCTTGTCCAACTCAGGCACTAATGACAGGGTCACCTCTGCGGATTGGGACTTTAACTGCAAGCATGCTTGGCCTGGTTTCCACCATGTTATAATAAAGCTGTTGGTACGCACCTCCACAAAGGCTTGCCATGCAGGTCTTCCCAAGCATCCCATGTATAAATCTACACATTTTTGTCATTTTTTTTCTTTGTTTGAGAGTTGAGGACACTGCCATGAGATTCCATTCAACAGTGCCCTCCATGATTATTGACACCCCCCTTGTAAAACGATTATGCCCTTGTGGTGTAGTTCAAACTGAAGAACATACAGTATTCTTTCTAAATGCCCATTGACGGCAGATATCAGAGGATTCAGATATGAACTTTTCGAACGTTCATGATTTTTTTTTAAACTCTGATAAAGTAAGTGTGCAAAGTATGTGCGAATTCCATGAAAAGGTATTAGTAGGGTTTCTCGTGACCCCAGCATTTTCTTTTGAGTAGTAGGGCCCAAGGTTTTATCTTGCTGTCTAGCCTTAAATCCTATGAAATTCTCCTGTTGTAGGTTCATATTTGTAGCCCTTGAGATTTTTTTTTTTATTTTATTTGCGCTTATTTCCTCATCTTAGCTTGATTATTTTCTTTTTTTGGTAAAAGCTGTATTATTCATGTTTTTGTCTGCCCTGCTCACTGTACATATATTGGATATTATAGAAATAAACTAGTAGTGGTTAGCGCTGTCGCCTCACAGCAAGAAGGTCCTGGGTTCGAGCCCCGTGGCCGGCGAGGGCCTTTCTGTGCGGAGTTTGCATGTTCTCCCCGTGTCCGCGTGGGTTTCCTCCGGGTGCTCCGGTTTCCCCCACAGTCCAAAGACATGCAGGTTAGGTTAACTGGTGACTCTAAATTGACCGTAGGTGTGAATGTGAGTGTGAATGGTTGTCTGTGTCTATGTGTCAGCCCTGTGATGACCTGGCGACTTGTCCAGGGTGTACCCCGCCTTTCGCCCGTAGTCAGCTGGGATAGGCTCCAGCTTGCCTGCGACCCTGTAGAAGGATAAAGCGGCTAGAGATAATGAGATGAGATGAGGAATAAACTAATCTAATCTAATTTAAAGATTAGTAGAAAGGATTAGAAAAAAAATCCACCTTTTGGTGAAGAAGCTTCATCTCACAATGAGAAAAATCTAACCTTTAATTGAAATAAATTTATTCAGAGAAAAACTCATCCCTCATCAAGAAATAATTATTTTCAACAAAAATACATGTGCCACTATTATTGGCACCCCTGCATTGAATACTGTATACAACCTCCCTTTGCCAGTAAAACAGCACTGAGTCTCCTCCTATAACATTTTATAAGGTTGGAGACACAGAGCAGGGCATCTGAGACCTTTCCTCTTTATACAATCTCTCCAGATCATCCAGGGTCCTCGACCCTTTCTTGTGCTCTCTCCTCTTCAGCTCACCCCACAGGTTTTCAATGGAGTTCAGGTCAGGGGACTGAGATGGCCATGGCAGAAGCTTGATTCTGTGGTTAGCTAACCATTTTTGTATTGATTTGGACACATGCTGCAGATCATTGTCCTGCTGGAAGCTCCAGTGACAACCTAGTTTTAGTTTCCTGGCAGAGGCAGCCAGTTTGTGATGTAAAATGTCCTGGTATTTCATGGAGTCCATGATGCCATGTACCCTAACAAGGCTTCCAGGGCCTTTTGGAGGAAAAACAGCCCCAAAACATCACAGAATGTCCACCATATTTTACAGATTTTCTGATCGGGTTCTTTTCATTATAGCCATCCTTCTTTTTACACCAAACCCACCTTGAGTGTTTATTGCCAAAAAGCTCAATTTTTGTTACATCAGACCAGAGAACATGGTCCCAGTCAAAGATGTAGTAGCATTTCATAAACCTCAGGTGCTGATGTTTGTGGTTAACTGACAGAAAAGGCTTTTTTCTTGCATACCTTCCAAATAGGTGGCACGGTGGTGTAGTGGTTAGCGCTGTCGCCTCACAGCAAGAAGGTCCGGGTTCGAGCCCCGTGGCCGGCGAGGGCCTTTCTGCGTGGAGTTTGCATGTTCTCCCCATGTCCGTGTGGGTTTCCTCCGGGTGCTCCGGTTTCCCCCACAGTCCAAAGACATGTAGGTTAGGTTAACTGGCTACTCTAAATTGACCGTAGGTGTGAATGTGAGTGTGAATGGTTGTCTGTGTCTGTGTGTCAGCCCTGTGATGACCTGGCGACTTGTCCAGGGTGTACCCCGCCTTTCGCCCGTAGTCAGCTGGGATAGGCTCCAGCTTGCCTGCGACCCTGTAGAACAGGATAAAGCGGCTACAGATAATGAGATGAGACCTTCCAAATACTAATCTACTGACATGGAGGTGGCATCGGATGGTGGTTTTGGTGAATGGAAATGCCAAGATTTTACTTTTTCTTGTAATTCACCAACAGTGATCCTTGGGGATTTTTTTTCTGCCTCTCTTACCATCCTCCAACTGTACTTGGGTTCTCTTCCAGGCAAGTTTGTAACAGTTCCAGTTGGTGTCCACTTTTTCTACTGCCCTAACAGTAGAAATGGACATTTTCAGGAGCGTTGCTATTTTTCATAACCATTCCCTGACTTATGAAGGTCAACACACTTCTCCCTCGTTTGGTCTGTGTGTTCGCTTATCTTTCCCAGAATGACTAAGGGAATTTGGCCTCTGTGTCACCTCATATTTGTACCCCAGTTAATCAGGAAGTCATGGATTACAGCTTGAAAGTTCCTACACACTCCAATCAACTCATAAATGTACAATTTAAATAAGAAACATGCTAGTTACATTGTATTCACTAAAATTTTCAGGAGCGCCAATGATAGTGATACGTGTTTTTGTTGAAAATAATTATTTCTTGATAAGGGATGTGCTTCTCTCTTAATACATTTATTTAAATTAAAAGTTGGATTTTTCTCATTTTTTCAGTGTGAGATGAAGCGACTTCACCAAAAGGTGGATTTTTTATAACCCTTTTTACTAATCTTTACAAGGGGGGCCAGTAATCGGGGAGGGCACTGTAGTCAACATCCAAGTTTAACTAAAGTCATTTAATATACATAGATACTATGCAAGCTTCACCCGTTCTCCATAATTTCCACTTCCCTTCTCACACACTACTTATTCAGTGCACTTGCATGCTTCAAATCAGTAGCCATAATCATCAGATATATTTATTTACATTAGCTGTTGTTGCACAGTGGTTCAGCAGCAGGTGCACAGACTTTTTTTTTTCACAGCACAAGTAACTGCATTACCTGTTTGCATTTACATAGTATTTATTCCATAAAAAAAGTTTGACAGGACAATAATCATCAAATGATAATTTATTAATTTATATTCGTAAACCAATCATAATTTTTTTTGTGTGTTAATTAATACAGTATCACATAAGTCAAGCCCCTGTAAACATTTAAATTCCACTGCAATCTCAAACTTGCCATTATTAGTTTGCAATCTGTGAGCTGTGGCCCCCTAGTGGGTGATGGTGATACTGCAGGTTGGGCCATCGAGATTTTATATATATATATAAAAAAAAAAAAAATATATATATATATATATATATATATATATATATATATATATATTAAAAAAAAAATATATATATATATATATATATATTTTTTTTTTTTTTTTTTTTTATTTGTGGCCATTTTACTTACACACACACACACACACACACGTTGTATATATATATATATATATATATACATACACACACACACACACGGGCGGCACGGTGGTGTAGTGGTTAGCGCTGTCGCCTCACAGCAAGAAGGTCCTGGGTTTGAGCCCCGGGGCCGGCGAGGGCCTTTCTGTGTGGAGTTTGCATGTTCTCCCCGTGTCCGCGTGGGTTTCCTCCGGGTGCTCCGGTTTCCCCCACAGTCCAAAGACATGTAGGTTAGGTTAACTGGTGACTCTAAATTGACCGTAGGTGTGAATGTGAGTGTGAATGGTTGTCTGTGTCTATGTGTCAGCCCTGTGATGACCTGGCGACTTGTCCAGGGTGTACCCCACCTTTCGCCCATAGTCAGCTGGGATAGGCTCCAGCTTGCCTGCGACCCTGTAGAAGGATAAAGCGGCTACAGATAATGAGATGAGATATATACACATACACACACACACATATATCGTGTGTGTGTAAAATACCCACTATATATAGTTTATAGATAGACAATATGTTTAAGGCTTCTGAATATTATGAGTGTAAAGAAAATCTAGGAGTCAAATATTGGCTCAGATTTGTGAAAAGCTGATTATAGAAGTCTTTTCCATATCTAATTTATTTTTCCAGGGTTGAGTGTGATGGGAAAAGAAAAAACAAAAAAAACACCAAGACATACACAAAGGTTTGCTAACAAACTGGCAGCAAAACAGTCGTATTTTATTAAAAAAACTATGAAAAACTGAGCTTGATAATACTATTATATGATGTCTAAAGACAAGTACAACTCAACGCATAGGCATACATTTAGATAGGGATGGTACTATGTGTCCTGACCAATTTTCAGGAAAGCTAACATATCCCTACCAACATTTAGGCCTGTAATTGTGGCTAAAACTGAGGCTTTTTTTTTTTTTTTCATTCCATCAGGCCCTGATGTGTGCTTCATACTCAGCCAGACAGGATTAATGGTCCGTACAATCTGGCTCAGCACACTCTGTATGTTAGGTTACTGTGCATGAACAGAGTCGCTCAGTACCACCTCGTCCTCATCAGTGTACTAGCTATTGATGGAGACAGTTGATGGATGGAGAGTAAGTAGTTTGGTTATAATATAAGAGTAAGATATGGTTTGTCTTTTTTTACATCATCTTGTTAACTGAAACAAGGTAGAGAAAAATATAACAGACTGCTTTCCCTTGTGTTATCATCTAGAACAGGGCTTTTCAAAGTGTGGGGCACGCCTCCCCTAGGGGGCGCCAGAGTTCTTCGGGGGAGCGCAATGTGAGGAAAAGTAAACCAGAATAAGTTACTATTGCGGACATTTCGCGAACTTCAGCTAGCCTTTGCCAGAGACAAAATGGATCGATTTTTAGTACCTAAAGCTACAGTGAGTGAGGAGACAGAGTCTGGGCCAAGCAAAAAAAGAAGGAAGTATGACCATGATTATTTAAAGTTTGGATTTTCATGGACTGGATCTGAAGATGCTCCACTGCCACAGTGTGTTGTCTGCCAAGAGGTGCTAGCTAACGATGCTAGGAGATGTTTAAAATGTGTAAAAAAGATGTTTTCAAAAAGCACAGATGTTTAAAATGTGTAAAAGAAAAAAAATAATGTGTACAAAAACCATTTTTTTTTAAATACGAATGGAACATTAAAGGAACAGTCCACCGTATTTCCATAATGAAATATGCTCTTACCTGAATTGAGACGAGCTGCTCCGTACCTATCCGAGCTTTGCGTGACCTCCCAGTCAGTCAGACGCAGTCCGACGCGCTGTCACTCCTGTTAGCAATGTAGCTAGGCTCAGCATGGCCAACGGTATTTTTTGGGGCTGTAGTTAGATGCGACCAAACTCTTCCACGTTTTTCCTGTTTACATAGGTTTATATGAGCAGTGATATGAAACAAGTTCAGTTACACAAATTGAAACGTAGCGATTTTCTATGCTATGGAAAGTCTGCACTATAATGACAGGCGTACTAACACCTTCTGCGCGCTTCGGCAGCGCATTGATATCTGAGCTCCGTATCAATGCGCTGCCGAAGCGCGCAGAAGGTGTTAGTACGCCTGTCATTATAGTGCGGACTTTCAATAGCATAGAAAATCGCTACGTTTCAATTTTTTTAACTGAACTTGTTTCATATCACTGGTCACATAAACCTATGTAAACAGGAAAAACGCGGAAGAGTTTGGTCGCATCTAACTACAGCCCCAAAAAATACCGTTGGCCATACTGAGCCTAGCTACATTGCTAACAGGAGTGACAGCGCGTCGGACTGCGTCTGACTAACTGGGAGGTCGCGCAAAGAGTTTGGTCGCATCTAACTACAGCCCCAAAAAATACCGTTGGCCATACTGAGCCTAGCTACATTGCTAACAGGAGTGACAGCGCGTCGGACTGCGTCTGACTAACTGGGAGGTCGCGCAAAGCTCGGATAGGTACGGAGCAGCTCGTCTCAGTTCAGGTGAGAGCATATTTCATTATGGAAATACGGTGGACTGTTCCTTTAAGTATAGCAACAACAAAAATTCTGGTGGGGGGGGGCGCTGTTTATTTGCTCTATGGGGGGGCTGACTCTCCCACACTTTGAAAACCCCTGATCTACCGTAGAATAAGCTAAAGGCATGTTTATATGGGTGTAAGCTTGCTATCTAGGTAGCTAATTAAATTAGCAAGCTATGCCAAAAGTTTTTTTTTTGTTTGCTTGCTTTGTTTGTTTTTGTAGGTTTTTTTTTTTTTACATTAATCCTGATTCATATGATGGTCTCGCTTAAATAAACCAATTTCATGCTTGTTTGTATCATTGTATAATGTTATACAGTGACTTAGACAAACATTTTTGTAAATAGCTGATGCTAGCTTGGTAAATGGAAAATGGTTTTGTTGGTCAAGTTCTGTTCGGGATATGCAGTCATAGCTACCTAATGCTACCAAGGACGTCCATCTAACAGTAAAGGCATAGTAAAGTATCCTTAAAGTGAAGACACATGTCTTTTTCTGATGGGTGCCCAGGTTGTGGCATACCTGAAGCATTCCAGTGCAGGCCTCCGGGACTGGCAGCAAGACGGCGGCGCTTCCTTATACTCGCACTTTCCTTACAGGAGTGTGTCCCTGGCTTCGGAGCTGGAGTGGAGGAGGTCTGCGGGGCCAGAGGGGTCACAGAGACTGGCACAGTGGGGGAAGGTGGCACATGACAGCTTTCCCTTTCTAGGGAGTGGTTCAGATAGACTGACTTCCTCTCAGGGGGCCTGCTGGAGAAACAACATTTACGAGTTCAGCAATTCTGCTATGGAATATAGTGGTAGCTCCCTAGATAGAAAAAAAAAACTGTCCTGAAAACCTGCCCTAAATATGTGAACAATGCAGTCAGAAAAAGGTGTGACGTACGAAATGTATAAGCAGTGGGAAGGTGGCATATTAAATATTTTTGCAAAAATGAGAGACAAATGAAGATCCAGGGCGGCACGGTGGTGTAGTGGTTAGCGCTGTCACCTCACAGCAAGAAGGTCCGGGTTCGAGCCCCGTGGCCGGCGAGGGCCTTTCTGTGCGGAGTTTGCATGTTCTCCCCGTGTCCGCGTGGGTTTCCTCCGGGTGCTCCGGTTTCCCCCACAGTCCAAAGACATGCAGGTTAGGTTAACTGGTGACTCTAAATTGACCGTAGGTGTGAATGTGAGTGTGAATGGTTGTCTGTGTCTATGTGTCAGCCCTGTGATGACCTGGCGACTTGTCCAGGGTGTACCCCGCCTTTCGCCCGTAGTCAGCTGGGATAGGCTCCAGCTTGCCTGCGACCCTGTAGAACAGGATAAAGCGGCTAGAGATGATGAGATGAGATGAAATGAAGATCCTGATTAATCATTTGATTTTCCCACAGCATCCAACATCTACAGTGGTGCTTGAAAGTTTGTGAACCCTTTAGAATTTTCTATATTTCTGCATAAATATGACCTAAAACATCATCAGATTTTCACACAAGTCCTAAAAGTAGATAAAGAGAACTCAGTTAAACAAATGAGACAAAAATATTATACTTGGTCATTTATTTATTGAGGAAAATGATCCAATATTACATATCTGTGAGTGGCAAAAGTATGTGAACCTCTAGGATTAGCAGTTAATTTGAAGGTGAAATTAGAGTCAGGTGTTTTCAATCAATGGGATGACAATCAGGTGTGAGTGGGCACCCTGTTTTATTTAAAGAACAGGGATCTATCAAAGTCTGATCTTCACAACACATGTTTGTGGAAGTGTATCATGGCATGAACAAAGGAGATTTCTGAGGACCTCAGAAAAAGTGTTGTTGATGCTCATCAGGCTGGAAAAGGTTACAAAACCATTTCTAAAGAGTTTGGACTCCACCAATCCACAGTCAGACAGAATGTGTACAAATGGAGGAAATTCAAGACCATTGTTACCCTCCCCAGGAGTGGTCGACCAACAAAGATCACTCCAAGAGCAAGGCGTGTAATAGTCAGCGAGGTCACAAAGGACTCCAGGGTAACTTCTAAGCAACTGAAGGCCTCTCTCACATTGGCTAATGTTAATGTTTATGAGTCCACCATCAGGAGAACACTGAACAACAATGGTGTGCTTGGCAGGTTTGCAAGGAGAAAGTCACTGCTCTCCAAAAAGAACATTGCTGCTCGTCTGCAGTTTGCTAAAGATCATGTGGACAAGCCAGAAGGCTATTGGAAAAAATTTGTGGACGGATGAGAACAAAATATAACTTTTTGGTTTAAATGAGAAGCGTTATGTTTGGAGAAAGGAAAACACTGCATTCCAGCATAAGAACCTTATCCCATCTGTGAAACATGGTGGTGGTATCATCATGGTTTGGGCCTGTTTTGCTGCATCTGGGCCAGGACGGCTTGCCATCATTGATGGAACAATGAATTCTGAATTATACCAGCAAATTCTAAAGGAAAATGTCAGGACATCTGTCCATGAACTGAATCTCAAGAGAAGGTGGGTCATGCAGCAAGACAGCGACCCTCAGCACACAAGTCGCTCTCCTAAAGAATGGTTAAAGAAGAATAAAGTTAATGTTTTGGAATGGCCAAGTCAAAGTCCTGACCTTAATCCAATGGAAATGTTGTGGAAGGACCTGAAGCGAGCAGTTCATGTGAGGAAACCCACCAACATCCCAGAGTTGAAGCTGTTCTGTACGGGGGAACGGGCTAAAATTCCTCCAAGCCGGTGTGCAGGACTGATCAACAGTTACCGCAAATGTTTAGTTGCAGTTATTGCTGCACAAGGGGGTCACACCAGATACTGAAAGCAAAGGTTCACATACTTTTGCCACTCACAGATATGTAATATTGGATCATTTTCCTCAATAAATAAATGACCAAGTATAATATTTTTGTCTCATTTGTTTAACTGGGTTCTCTTTATCTACTTTTAGGACTTGTGTGAAAATCTGATGATGTTTTAGGTCATATTTATGCAGAAATATAGAAAATTCTAAAGGGTTCACAAACTTTCAGCACCACTGTATGCCAGTAAAGTCTGCTCTAAAACCATTATGGAAAGATACTTTATCTCATCACTCCACTAAAACCCTAATGAGTTTTTAGATTTCTGTCCAAATTTTCAAACCTGATGAATGTAGAAACCACATGCACTATCCTCCTTACACGAACCCAAAATGAATAAATGCAGACTACAGTTCTGGCTTGAAAGATAATAACCTGAAATCTTTACATTTTTACCCTGAAAGATAAAAATCTCAAAGTCCTTGTCTGTACCTGCTAACTGGAAGTGTATAATTTTGGCTTTTCCATGATCCTCTCTTGTATGACTTCTTTTTTCTTCGGAGTAAAAACTCAACTAGACGCTCCACTGTAAACATGCTGCCCATGTAGCTGCGAATCCTTCATTCATCACCTCTTGAAATTTAAATCATTAAAACTTCTCACAACACTCCTCTAGTTATCCTATATTCATCGTCGATGTGGTGCCAGAGTATTTGTTCAGAACTCCCTGTGTAGTAGCTAAAACACGAGGTGGTAAAGAACCCCTGGTTAAAAGCAGCAGTAGTGCTCTCTTGTGTTCAGTGTCTATCATAAATATTGAATTTCACCTGCAGCGAAAGTGTGCCAACAAAGAACACACAAAAGCCACGCCAGTCAATCAAGAGTCAAGTGTTGCGTGTATCTGATCGTGAGTGAGCTGGTTCCTGATCACCTGAAGCGAGATATGAGAGGTTTCCATAGTGTACTTTTGTTCCCATTAAGAGATGTAATACCACCTACTGTATATGGTAAGCTATTCTTTCCACTGAATCCAGTCAACAGCTCAGTCATGGTCTCCTAGAATTATGAATTCTTTTTCAAGTCTCATTTTCCTTCTAAAAGACCTCAAGATGAATTTGTGGGAGAGTTGCTTAGACTCCTGAAACAGATATCCTTTATTTAGAGTACACTCCTCCAGTGACCAAAACTGGCAAAATTAGCATTTGAAGGGAAAGTAATACTATGTGCCATGTTCGTAGAAAATTTTTCCATATCAGTGCAGAAGCAAAGCTTCTATAAACAGGAAATTAAAGTGTTAAGCACATAAAGAACCACTTAGCTGTTATGAACATATTAAAGTGCCATTCCACCATTGGACGTATTTTTTTGGCATAAAATGCAATATTTTATGACAACATGACTAGACAGAGAAATCTTTTAGCTTCAAAATGATATATCAAGCATAATTTTTTGACAACGACAAGTATATTAATTTTGCGACCAAAGTCACCTACCCTTTTAATTTCCGCGCGGTAGTGAAACGTGATGTCATCGGCAGGTTCCCCTTCTTGTGTACCACGTCACGTGTGACGTGGCACAGATTATCAGCAATGGCGGATAGAACGCGATTGTCAGCTTCGGAAAAGAAGCGAAGGAAAATAGCAAGTGATGCCCAAAGGAGACGGTCGATGGTGAATATCGGCACAGCAATCGACAAGTGGAAATCGCGTTCTATCCGCCATTGCTGATAATCTGTGCCACGTCACACGTGACGTGGTACACAAGAAGGGGAACCTGCCGATGACATCATGTTTCACTACCGCGCGGAAATTAAAAGGGTAGGTGACTTTGGTCGCAAAATTAATATACTTGTCGTTGTCAAAAAATTATGTTTGATATATCATTTTGAAGCTAAAAGATTTCTCTGTCTAGTCATGTTGTCATAAAATATATTGTATTTTATGCCAAAGAATACATCCAATGGTGGAATGCCACTTTAAAGCAGTGCTTATCCTCTGCTATTTTCTGAATAGCCCTTTATCTCATCAGCTCATCTCATCTCATTATCTGTAGCCGCTTTATCCTGTTCTACAGGGTCGCAGGCAAGCTGGAGCCTATCCCAGCTGACTATGGGCGAAAGGCGGGGTACACCCTGGACAAGTCGCCAGGTCATCACAGGGCTGACACATAGACACAGACAACCATTCACACTCACATTCACACCTACGGTCAATTTAGAGTCACCAGTTAACCTAACCTGCATGTCTTTGGACTGTGGGGGAAACCGGAGCACCCGGAGGAAACCCACGCGGTTACGGCGAGAACATGCAACCTCCGCACAGAAAGGCCCTCGCCGGCCACGGGGCTCAAACCCGGACCTTCTTGCTGTGAGGCGACAGCGCTAACCACTACACCACCGTGCCGCCCGCCCTTTATTCTATTATTAAAATACATCCCAAGTTAATTTACATCAAAAGATATCTGCTTTTTTTCTTTGCAACATTAATCCTGAGATATACCAATTGGTGACAAAATATAAAGTGGGGGCTGTGACTAATGTCTTTCTTACTTACAGCATACTGAATCCTGATCACTAGAACATTATACAGGGGAGAGTGGGAAGACCTGGGACACGTTTTCAGCTTTTGTAGATTGTGTGAAATTCTTTGCAGGTAGCGTCACATTCATACTGCATTAGAGAGTATTTACTATACCCTCTTACCACGACATTAGTTTCTCAGCTTGGCACATATACTGGCCTTCAGGCTTCACTTTCTCTCACATTATTTTTTTGTGGGGAGACATAAGACATTGACAGGAGACTTGGGACATGGTGGGGAGACATGGAACAAAAAAAAGAGGTTTAATTTTTATTCATCATCAAAACTTGTAACATATGAACTGTATATGAACACACAATGCTGGTACAGCGATAGAAAAATATCAGTTTACCAAAACCTGACTAGACAAAACAGCTCCAGTCTCAAGAAGGAATGAAATACAATGAACACAAACTGTACCAAGTCTCCCTGTCTCAAGTCTCCCCGCTCTCCCCTAGTGACAGCCTTATCACTAACCATTCAACAATGTACAGTAATATCACTGAGGGGTCTGTTAATCTGCTTTGAGACTATCGGTAATGTAAAGAGTGTTCTACAAATACATTCATTCACCATGCATTCATTTTCAGTAACCACTTTAGCCTGATCAAGGTTGCAGCGGATCTGGTGCCTATCCCAGGAACATTTGCCATGATGAAGGAATACACCCTGGAAGGGATGCCAATCCATTACTGGGCACTGCACGCATACATTCGTACCCTCCTTTACACCTAGGGCAATTTTAACTTCCACTTACTGGCGTTTTGGGAGGGGGGAGGAACCCAGAATAATCTAAAATATACAATTCTATTAAATTATCTCATCTCATCATCTCTAGCCGCTTTATCCTTCTACAGGGTCGCAGGCAAGCTGCAGCCTATCCCAGCTGACTATGGGCGAAAGGCGGGGTACACCCTGGACAAGTCGCCAGGTCATCACAGGGCTGACACATAGACACAGACAACCATTCACACTCACATTCACACCTACGGTCAATTTAGAGTCACCAGTTAACCTAACCTGCATGTCTTTGGACTGTGGGGGAAACCGGAGCACCCGGAGGAAACCCACGCGGACACGGGGAGAACATGCAAACTCCGCACAGAAAGGCCCTCGCCGGCCACGGGGCTCGAACCCAGGACCTTCTTGCTGTGAGGTGACAGCGCTAACCACTACACCACCGTGCCACCCTATTAAATTATATTCTCTAAAAGTTGAAACTTTTTGGATGATTGAATTTCACTTTCCTTTGAACACTAGCTGATCTGTACGAGTCAGGATTACCTCCACCAACTTTGCCTCTTCCCTGCATAACTCAAAAAGTAGTAAACAGATTTTGATGAAATTTTGAGGAAAGGTGGACCATGGGTCAAGAAACAATGTATTAGATTTTGATGCAAATCTGGATATGTATGTGGATCCAGGATTTTTTTTGTTTCCTGTTCCCAACATAACTCAAAACGTAGTGAACAGATTTTGATGAAATTTGGTGTCCAGATTTAGTATTATCCTCGGTTCAAGCGATTTGATTTTGATATTGATAATATGTGGCTCGGCAGAGGTATGCACTCTACCATGTTCCCTTCTAGTTTTGTTACTGTTTCGGGATCCAACAAAAAAGGCAAACTGCCCTTGAATTCCACCATAAGGATTCAATAATGACATCTACTGGACACACATAATACTGTACCGATGGACATTTTGGGTTTTTTATTTCTTTAAATACAATAAATTCAGTAATCATTCAAAACACCATGCTCTACATAAATCACTGCAAAAAAGTTACAGTACAGTCAAAAGTTTGTACACCCCTAATCATTCATAGGGTTTTCTGTATTTTGACTATTTTCTACATTGTAGAATAATACTGAAGACATCACAAGTATGAAATAACATATGGAGCATATATGGAATTATGCCATAAACAAAAAAAAAAAAAAGTGTTAAAAAAAACAAACTATGTTTCATATTTTAGATTCTTCAAAGTAGCCAGCGTTTACCTTGATGTCACTTTGCGCACTACTGGCATTATCTTAACCAGCTTCATGAGATAGTCACCTGGAATGCTTTTCAATTAAAAGGTGTGCCTCGTCAACAGTTAATTAGTGCAATTTATTGCCTTCTTAATGCATTTGAGATCAAACAGTAAATAATAAATAATAAAAATACAGTAAATAGCCCTATTCCACAACTGTAGTAATCCATATCGTGTCAAGAACCGCTCAGCTAAGTAAAATGAAACGACATCCATCATTACTTTAAAGACATGAAGTGTCTTTTAATGAATAAAAATAAAGAAAAAACATTTAATTAGAAGGTGTATCCAAACTTTTGACTGGTACTGTCAATGATATGACTAGAAAACAAAACATAGGGAAGAAACAGAGCTGAAAATGAAACCGAAGTAGAAAACCAAACCTCATTCGGTCTTGCTAGATACCAGCGGACAGCTTGACAGCTTTATCATGCAAACATGAAATGTGTACATTCTCTAGGTCCCTTACCTGGTTTCAGCATCTCCAGAGTCACTATCAGTAGACTGTGGCGAGGCAGAGCAGGTCGAGTCCAAGCTCCTGGGCAGTAAGGTTGATGGCATGCAAAGCCACGACTCCAGATCCATGAACTTTGAGTAACTCAGCATTTCTAAAACACTGCACACATCATTTACAATAATAATAAAATTATCTTTCTAAACAAGTGGTGGCTTATAACACTAGCAAGAAACGCTTGACATGCTTTTAGCCCATTTTGCTTCAGCTAAAATCATGGAAGATAACATCTAAATGCGCATATTTCTGAAGTGAAAAGTGGTTCACACAGAATATTCCCAAAATAAACACGAGCTCATTATTTTGCATCTGGTTAACTAATACAACTGAAGCAGCACACACGCATAAAGGTAGGTTACAGAAAACAGGGATTCCCACCTGTCCTCTCCTATGCCTGGAATTTCATCTTTCTCATCCGCCGTGTGGAACACACAGGATGCACGTGATTCCCGCGGAATCAAGAGGCATGTCTTCTCCGTCTCATAAGCCATGTTGAACCATCTCTATCCATGCACCAAAAGAACAACAACATTGGACTGTGGAAGATTTTCCTGGTTGCAGAATGAACCATTACATACTTCCTGGATTTATATGTAACCACTGAGTTAATATGCATCTGTAGGTGTTTATAAGAGGCTATGGATTTTACTGTGCACAAACTGTTAATGGTGCAAAGACATATGCTGTGTACTGAAGAATAATAAAGCATATCTTCAAGAGTGTGCAAGTTTAATGATATTTTTTTTACAGTTGACACAGAAGTTAAGCGTTACACTCTGCTCAGAAGGGAGTGTTTGAGCGTTGGGCTGATCTGTGACTCAGAGGAAAGCTGACACAGTCAGTGCAAACAAGGAAGAAGACAGCACCCAGGCGAGGAAAAGGCAAATACACACACACACACACACACACACACATATCCAAAACAGAAGAGGATAGAGACACTTCATAGACACTCTCTTTCTCTCTCTCAAGAACACACACACACACCTCTTTCTCTCTCTGTCTCACACACACACACCTCTCTCTCTCTCTCTCTCTCTCTCACACACACACCTCTTTCTGTCTCACACACACCTCTCTCTCAACACACACACAGATCTCTCTCTCTCTCACACAGATCTCTCTCTCTCTCACACACAGATCTCTCTCTCTCTCACACACAGATCTCTCTCTCTCTCTCACACACAGATCTCTCTCTCTCTCTCACACACAGATCTCTCTCTCTCTCACACAGATCTCTCTCTCTCTCACACAGATCTATCTCTCTCACACAGATCTCTCTCTCTCACACACACAGATCTCTCTCTCTCTCACACAGATCTCTCTCTCTCTCACACACACACATCTCTCTCTCTCACACACACAGATCTCTCTCTCTCACACACAGATCTCTCTCTCTCACACACACAGATCTCTCTCTCACACACACACAGATCTCTCTCTCTCTCTCTCTCTCTCTCTCTCACACAGATCTCTCTCTCTCTCACACAGATCTCTCTCTCTCTCACACAGATCTCTCTCTCTCTCACACAGATCTCTCTCTCACACACACAGATCTCTCTCTCACACACACAGATCTCTCTCTCACACACACAGATCTCTCTCTCTCTCACACACACACACACATCTCTCTCTCTCACACACACAGATCTCTCTCACACACAGATCTCTCTCTCACACACACAGATCTCTCTCTCACACACACACAGATCTCTCTCTCTCACACAGATCTCTCTCTCTCTCACACAGATCTCTCTCTCTCTCACACAGATCTCTCTCTCTCTCTCACACACAGATCTCTCTCTCTCTCACACAGATCTCTCTCTCTCTCACACAGATCTATCTCTCTCTCACACACACAGATCTATCTCTCTCACACAGATCTCTCTCTCTCACACACACACAGATCTCTCTCTCTCTCACACAGATCTCTCTCTCTCTCACACACACACAGATCTCTCTCTCTCTCTCTCTCTCACACAGATCTCTCTCTCTCTCACACAGATCTCTCTCTCACACACACAGATCTCTCTCTCACACACACAGATCTCTCTCTCACACACACAGATCTCTCTCTCTCACACACACACACAGATCTCTCTCTCTCACACACACACACAGATCTCTCTCTCTCTCTCTCTCTCTCTCTCACACACACACACACACACACACACACAGATCTCTCTCGCTCACACACACACACACCTCTCTCAACACACACACAGATCTCTCTCTCTCTCTAACACACCTCTCTCTCTCTAACACACACACACCTCTCTCTCACACACACCTCTCTCTCTCTCACACACACACCTCTTTCTCTCTCTCTCTGTCTCACACACACCTCTCTCTCAACACACACCCCTCTCTCAACACACACACAGATCTCTCTCACACACAGATGTCTCTCTCTCTCTCACACACACACACACACCTCTCTCACTCACACACACACACCTCTCTCTCAACACACACACAGATCTCTCTCTAACACACACACACACCTCTCTCTCTCTCAACACACACACAGATCTCTCTCTCTCTCTCTCTCTCTAACACACACTCTCACACACACACACCTCTCTCTCTCTAACACACACACCTCTCTCTCTCTCTAACACACACACACACCTCTCTCTCTCTCTCTCTCTCTCTCTCTCAACACACACACACTCTCACACACACACCTCTCTCTCTCTCACACATTCTCTCTCTCACACATACACCTCTCTCTCTCTAACACACCTCTCTCTCTCACACACACGCACACCTCTCTCTCTCTCTCTCTCTCTCTCACACACACACACACACACCTCTCTCTCTCTCACACACACACACCTCTCTCTCTCTCTCTCTCTAACACACACACACACACACACTCACACCTCTCTCTCTCTCTCACACACACCTCTTTCTCTCACACACATTCTCTCTCTCACACACATTCTCTCTCTCACACATACACCTCTCTCTCTCTAACACACCTCTCTCTCTCACACACACACACACCTCTCTCTCTCTCACACCTCTGTGTGTGTGTTACCATATCCTCATGCTCCTCATTCATCCATCTTTAACTCGCGCGTCCCTGAGGATTATCTTCGTGCTTCTAGTTTTTCTGTTTTGGTTACAAAAAGCACCACTACATTCTATCCTAAAGTGTGTGTGTGTGTGTGTTATTCTATCCGTATCAGCTGCCGTTTTAAAACACTATAATTCGTTCTCGTAGCTTCCATCCTTCCTTGGTGAAGCTAACTAGGCTAGACCTCCTTTGTTCTCCAGTTTGCCTCAAACTCCAAACATCTGCATTCACTTCCCGGAAAGTTAGTTTGGCCTGAGCTTCCCGCCGCTCATCATCCGCACGGAACACAAGCGAAGCCAAAGAAAAGCTGCGCGTCCTAAAGTGGAATGTGGAGAAAGAGAGAAAACGTTGTAGACTGGACAAAACTCACCAAGTAGTCGGTATCAGGAAGTGACCCAATCTCTGCACCGTCTGTCATCTGGCACTGATTCTCCGCACCGAAAATAAACCTTTCTTTCCCTGCCTAGCGGACCTTCTCCATCTCCCCCAGCGGCTCTCTCTCTCTCTCAGCCGCCTAAAGGCTGCCTTTTACAGCTGCTTTCAAATAATCATTTCGTTTCGAAGGGTTAGCGAGAACCCAAGCTTCAGAGAGGACGGGCGCCTGAGGGAAGACCGCTTTGGACAGGAAATATTTCTGTAGTTGCTGAGAGAAAATTGCGAGGCTGCAGTAATTAGGCCGCGGAGTGAGATAAACACCACATCTCAGGAGGCATCTCCCAGACTTCAGTGCTCCAGCCGCCCTCTTCTCAACCACTTCACTAAGGATCATAAACTGATTAAGCTGTACTGTGGTGAAATGGGAATGGATCTGCAGAAATGAAATAACCCCACATGGCAGATTCAGCCTGGCTCAGATACAGAATCATATGTCTAAGTGTGAATTAAGCAGAGAAATGTGAATCATTGGCAAAAGTATAACTTATACACATATTCAGATCAATATTAACACTAACGGTGAGCAAGTCCTGCTGAAAAATTCAGCTGAGACATTTTTTGCCAGCTGGTAAGCAATCCGGGTGGCACGGTGGTGTAGTGGTTAGCGCTGTCGCCTCACAGCAAGAAGGTCCGGGTTCGAGCCCCGGGGCCGGTGAGGGCCTTTCTGTGCGGAGTTTGCATGTTCTCCCCGTGTCCGCGTGGGTTTCCTCCGGGTGCTCCGGTTTCCCCCACAGTCCAAAGACATGCAGGTTAGGTTAACTGGTGACTCTAAATTGACCGTAGGTGTGAATGTGAGTGTGAATGGTTGTCTGTGTCTATGTGTCAGCCCTGTGATGACCTGGCAACTTGTCCAGGGTGTACCCCGCCTTTCGCCCGTAGTCAGCTGGGATAGGCTCCAGCTTGCCTGCAACCCTGTAGAAGGATAAAGTGGCTAGAGATAATGAGATGAGATGGTAAGCGATCCATCTTCTCTGGCCAATTACTTGACTAAACTGCGGTGGGTTTCCCAAAAGCCTCTTAACCCTAAGAGCATCTTAACTAGGAGTGAGACAGAGAGCATTCATTGTGCTGCTCGCGCTACCATTTAACGATAATCTTTGTGCCACGATGCTTTTGGGGAACTCAGGCCTAGGGTGGGTTTCCCAAAAGCTTCTTAACCCTAAGAGCATCTTAACTAGGAGAGACAGAGAGAACGTTCATTGTGCTGCTCGCGCTACCATTTAACAATAATCTTTGTGCCACGATGCTTTTGGGAAACTCAGGCCCAGGGTGGGTTTCCCAAAAGCCTCTTAACCCTAAGAGCATTTTAACTAAGAGAGAGAGAATATTCATTGTGCTGCTCGCTCTACTATTTAACGATAATCTTTGTGCCACGATGCTTTTGGAGAAACTCAGGTCTAGGGTGGGTTTCCCAAAAGCTTCTTAGCCCTAAGAGCATCTTAACTAGGAGAGAGAGCATTCATTGTGTTGCTCCCTCTACCATTTAACGATAATCTTTGTGCCACGATGCTTTTGGGAAACTCAGGCCTAGGGTGGGTTTCCCAAAAGCCTCTTAACCCTAAGAGCATCTTAACTAGGAGAGACAGAGAGAACGTTCATTGTGCTGCTCGCGCTACCATTTAACGATAATCTTTGTGCCATGATGCTTTTGGGAAACTCAGGCCCAGGGTGGGTTTCCCAAAAGCCTCTTAACCCTAAGAGCATCTTAACTAGGAGTGAGAGAGAGAGCGTTCATTGTGCTGCTCACTCTACCATTTAACGATAATCTTTGTGCCACGATGCTTTTGGGAAACGCAGGCCTAGGGTGGGTTTCCCAAAAGCTTCTTAGCCCTGAGAGCATCTTAACTAGGAGAGAGAGAATATTTATTGTGCTGCTCGCTCTACCATTTAACGATAATCTTTGTGCCACGATGCTTTTGGAGAAACTCAGGCCTAGGGTGGGTTTCCCAAAAGCTTTTTAGCCCTAAGAGCATCTTAACTAGGAGAGTGAGAACATTCATTGTGCTGCTCTCTCTACCATTTAACGATAATCTTTGTGCCACGATGCTTTTGGGAAACTCAGGCCTAGGGTGGGTTTCCCAAAAGCCTCTTAACCCTAAGAGCATTTTAACTAAGAGAGAGAGAACATTAATTGTGCTGCTCGCTCTACTATTTAACGATAATCTTTGTGCCACGATGCTTTTGGGAAACTCAGGCCTAGGGTGGGTTTCCCAAAAGCTTCTTAGCCCTAAGAGCATCTTAACTAGGAGAGAGAGCATTCATTGTGTTGCTCCCTCTATCATTTAGCGATAATCTTTGTGCCATGATGCTTTTGGGAAACTCAGGCCTAGGGTGGGTTTCCCAAAAGCTTCTTAGCCCTGAGAGCATCTTAACTAGGAGAGAGAGCATTCATTGTGCTGCTCGCTCTACCATTTAACGATAATCTTTGTGCCACGATGCTTTTGGGAAACTCAGGCCTAGGGTGGGTTTCCCAAAAGCTTCTTAGCCCTAAGACCATCTTAACTAGGAGAGAGAGTGTTCATTGTGTTTCTCCCTCTATCATTTAGCGATAATCTTTGTGCCACGATGCTTTTGGGAAACTCAGGCCTAGGGTGGGTTTCTCAAAAGCCTCTTAACCCAAAGAGTATCTTAACTAGGAGAGAGAGAGAGCGTTCATTGTGCTGCTCGCGCTACCCTTTAACGATAATCTTTGTGCCACGATGCTTTTGGGAAACTCAGGCCTAGTAAAATGGCTAGAATCCGGCATTATCCCAGTTCCAAAGAAGGGAGATCTCACAAACCTGTTCTTCTATAGAGGCATATCGCTAATACCAATAGCAGCCAAAATGTACAACAAACTCATTCTGAACCGATTTATACCACTGGTGGACCCGCTTCTCCGCATGAATCAGAATGGTTTTAGAACAGGAAGATCTGCAATCACCCAGATACTAACTCTTAGAAGAATAATAGAGGAGATGAACAGGTACAATATGGATGTCGTTGTCTGCTTTGTAGATTTCAAGAAAGCCTTCGACTCCATCTGCAGAGAGACCATGTTTGAGATACTTCCCCTCTATGGAATACCTGACCATATCGTGATGGCGATCCGGGCACGTTACACCAGCACCAAAGCCTCTGTCATCACACCTGATGGTGAGACCGACTTCTTTGATATCCATGCCGGAGTGCTGCAAGGTGACACACTGGCTCCATTCCTTTTCATCGTCGTGCTTGACTATGTCCTCCGGATATCCAGAGACATGCACCCTGAGAGAGGCCAAGCTCGAAAAAGCCGCAGGCATCCTGCCGAATTCTTCACTGATCTCAACTATGTTGACGATATAGCAATTGTCTCGGAACATGTTAGAGACGCGGAGTCCCTTCTTCAAGCGCTTGAATCATCAGCCTCCCTAGTAGGTCTCTACTGTAACAAAGCTAAGACGGATTATATCTCTACTATCGCAGATACCACAAGCATCTCCTGTCTCTCTGGTAAGGAAATAAAGCTCATTGATGATTTTAAGTACCTCGGCTCCTACATAATGGACTCATATAAGGATTTTAAGACTCGTAAGGCACTTGCCTGGAAGGCGTGCAACTCCCTCGACAAGATATGGTGCTCGAATTTGGAAAATAACCTGAAAATCCGCCTCTTTAAATCTGTTGTGGAGCCCATTCTCCTCTATGGAGCCAAGACCTGGACCCTCACAGTACAACAACAGCAGAGACTGAACGGTAACTATACCAACTTGCTACGCCAAGTTCAGAATATCCACTGGTCAACGCATGCTACGCTGCAGGAGATTTACAGAGACCTGTCCCCAATTTCTACTCGGGTTAGGCAAAGGAGGCTGAAGTTCGCTGGGTACTGCTACCGTGCCAAGGATGAAGTGATCTCCCGACTGATACTGTGGAGCCCAAGCCGGCTCTCTGTGAGGTCATGAAAGCTAACTTTCCCTGCCACCATCACAAGGGACTCGGGAATACCTTTGCAGGATCTTCCATCCACAATGGCCAACCGAGAGGTGTGGCGAACTGTTGTATGCAACATCTCGGCCAAGGCCGAAGGATGATGATAATTGGGAAACTCAGGCCTAGGGTGGGTTTCCCAAAAGCCTCTTAACACTAAAAGCATCCTAACTAGGAGAGAGAGAGCGTTTATTGTGCTGCTCGCTCTACCATTTAATGATGATCTTTGTGATACAATGTTTTTGTGAAACTCAGGCCTGATCAGTAGGTCTTTGAGACTATAATTGCCTTACTGTTGTGCTACTTCCAATATAGTATTAGGAGCAGTCATTTAGAAGCTGTTTTATGCAAACTGTACACCAGGAGACTTTTAAAAGACAAACGTCTGACACCCTCTCACATCTAAACACAATGTGTTCTTCATCCCAGACTATGATTTTGCCAAGACTGGGGATATTGCAGGGTCACGATTTCCAAGATTGCAACTAGACACCTTCTGAGAAATGTTCCTGTACCCACTTTACTGCTTATTGTTTGGTGCTGGAGAGAGTGCACCCACTGGTTAGTGACAATGTCCCCATCACTGTTTGCATGAGCCAAGACTAAAAACTAATGAGAATGTTAAACACAGTTGATTTTATCAGAAATATACTGATTTTTCATCAGGGACAACATGTTTATTTAGTCAAATGGTGTTTTGTTCTACTATTATTAGAGGGAGGAGCAGTGGGGGCAGAAGTATGCCACTAGGACACAGGCCGAGGTCTGATCAGCCTTGGTCGGGTCGCCTGGAAGAGGATATCTGTTGTAAGACCCGAAACACCCAATGACTCCAGGAAACAACACTGATGATATGTGTGCATCAGGGGATGCTATGGAGAAATTATTATTATTATTATTATTACCTCCACCAGCTTTGTTGGAGGTTATGTTTTCACCTCTGTCTGTTCCCAATGTAACTCAAAAAGTGCAGATTTTGATTAAATTTTGAGGAAAGGTGAGCCATGTGCCAAGGAACACTTGATTTGATGCAAATCTGAAAATGTCTGTGGATCCAGGATTTATTTATTTATTTATTTATTGTCTGTTCATAACGTAACTCAAAAAGTAGTGAACTGATTCTGATGAAATTTTGAGGAAAAATGGGCCATGGACCAAGGAAGACTTGATTTGATGCAAATCTGGATATGTTTGTGGATCCAGGATATCTCATCTCATTATCTGTAGCCGCTTTATCCTGTTCTACAGGGTCGCAGGCAAGCTGGAGCCTATCCCAGCTGACTACGGGCGAAAGGCGGGGTACACCCTGGACAAGTCACCAGGTCATCACAGGGCTGACACATAGACACAGACAACCATTCACACTCACATTCACACCTACGGTCAATTTAGAGTCACCAGTTAACCTAACCTGCATGTCTTTGGACTGTGGGGGAAACCGGAGCACCTGGAAGAAACCCACGCGGACACGGGGAGAACATGCAAACTCCGCACAGAAAGGCCCTTGCCGGCCACGGGGCTCGAACCCGGACCTTCTTGCTGTGAGGCGACAGCGCTAACCACTACACCACCGTGCCGCCCCTGGATCCAGGATATTTATTTATTTATTTATTTATTCAGTCTGTTCATAACATAACTCAAAAAGTAATGAACTGATTTTGATGAAATTTTGAGGAAAGGTGGGCCATAGGCCAAGGAACAATTGCTTAGATTTTGATGCAAAGCCGAATATGTGACTTGGCAGAGGTATGCACTGTATCGAGTGCCCGTGTAGTTGTTGTTGTTGTTGCTGTAGTAAAAACTTTGGTGGTTCCCTGAAGGACGAGTCTTTTCTATCATTAGTATTTGGAAAAATGAACATGCAGTACCATTAAACTCATTTGAAATAGATAATTGGACCTCAAAGACACTGTATTTTGAAGAAAATAAAATACATTTCTTGTTTCTCTCACCGGGAAAGCTTCAGTCTGACAGGCAGGCTGTGAATTGCTTTTGTGAATAAAAGTGAATTAAGATCATGTTTGGACGCGTGTAGTGACTTTAAAATTAGGTATAAATTTGTCTAATTGCTAGTTAAAATGACCATTTTCTTTTGCCTAATGATTTACTTTAGGTTGAGCTTAAACTTATCCTCATTACAGAAATGAAAATATTGCTTGATTGTTCCTAAGAGTGTTGGATTTACATGTTCTGGAAATAAAAATTGCAAGGAGTCAAATGATTGAGAGACAGCATCTGTTCCCATGTTATACATATCTCTGTGATATCAGGAAGTTTATGGAAAGAGCCACCTGCACGTTGCATATGGAGTTTACACGAATGTAGAATAAGAGTCAAATTAGAGCACAAAAGCAACAGGAGCAGGGAGAGGATGAAAGAGTCAGACGGCATAGGACATCTGTCAGTAATCCACATCACGGCAGAGTTTCCAGGACACTGTGTGACCTTTCAGCTGTGGCCCAATTATTTGTTTTGCTTTCTGGGACTGTGTGGCACCCTGCAGCTTGGAGCCATGCGTCTTTCCTGTCTCACAACAGTCCCCATTAACCTGGTGTAACAATAAAAGAAGAAAGTCTTATTGTATTTTTCCAAAGTTTTCGACGAGAGGTCCAGTAAAATGTTACTGTAGCATACTCACTGCACTTACATTTCTTGAAGAGATAAAGTATAGCAGAAATTTGTGATGAGATTGTACTTAATCACTGAAACCTGTCACTCCAGAGTCTAATTATGAAATAATTATAAAACAATCATGCCTAGTGATCCGGCATCCCATCCAGAGTGAATTTTCCTGCCTTACACACACCCAGTGTTCCTGGGATGGGTTCCAGAGCCATCACGACTTTGACCAAGATTAAGCGGTTACTAAAGATGAATGAATTTTTAAAAATGGTTGAAGTTATTAATTAACCTCGTTTGCTGCATATATGCTGGTTATTAGGAAAATGTGATGTGCTATATGCAACGTGGTGGTGCAGTGGGTAGCATTGCCACCTTGCAGCTCCAGGGTCCCTGGGTAGATTCTGAACTTAGGTTACTGTGTGAGTGGAGGTTCTGTTTCTTCTGATTTATGAGCATATGGTTCACAACTAAGAAGGCTGTAACACTATATATATAATATAGTGTTATATATACAACCCCAATTCCAAAAAAGTTGGGACAAAGTACAAATTGTAAATAAAAACGGAATGCAATAATTTACAAATCTCAAAAACTGATATTGTATTCACAATAGAACATAGACAACATATCAAATGTTGAAAGTGAGACATTTTGAAATTTCATGCCAAATATTGGCTCATTTGAAATTTCATGACAGCAACACATCTCAAAAAAGTTGGGACAGGGGCAATAAGAGGCTGGAAAAGTTAAAGGTACAAAAAAGGAACAGCTGGAGGACCAAATTGCAACTCATTAGGTCAACTGGCAATAGGTCATTAACATGACTGGGTATAAAAAGAGCATCTTGGAGTGGCAGCGGCTCTCAGAAGTAAAGATGGAAAAAGGATCACCAATCCCCCTAATTCTGCGCCGACAAATAGTGGAGCAATATCAGAAAGGAGTTCGACAGTGTAAAATTGCAAAGAGTTTGAACATATCATCATCTACAGTGCATAATATCATCAAAAGATTCAGAGAATCTGGAAGAATCTCTGTGCGTAAAGGTCAAGGCCGGAAAACCATACTGGGTGCCCGTGATCTTCAGGCCCTTAGACGGCACTGCATCACATACAGGCATGCTTCTGTATTGGAAATCACAAAATGGGCTCAGGAATATTTCCAGAGAACATTATCTATGAACACAATTCACCATGCCATCCACCGTTGCCAGCTAAAACTCTATAGTTCAAAGAAGAAGCCGTATCTAAACATGATCCAGAAGTGCAGACGTCTTCTCTGGGCCAAGGCTCATTTAAAATGGACTGTGGCAAAGTGGAAAACTGTTCTGTGGTCAGATGAATCAAAATTTGAAGTTCTTTATGGAAATCAGGGACGCCATGTCATTCGGACTAAAGAGGAGAAGGACGACCCAAGTTGTTATCAGCGCCCAGTTCAGAAGCCTGCATCTCTGATGGTATGGGGTTGCATTAGTGTGTGTGGCATGGGCAGCTTACACATCTGGAAAGACACCATCAATGCTGAATGGTATATCCAGGTTCTAGAGCAACATATGCTCCCATCCAGATGACGTCTCTTTCAGGGAAGACCTTGCATTTTCCAACATGACAATGCCAAACCACATACTGCATCAATTACAGCATCATGGCTGTGTAGAAGAAGGGTCCGGGTACCGAACTGGCCAGCCTGCAGCCAGATCTTTCACCCATAGAAAACATTTGGCGCATCATAAAACGGAAGATACAACAAAAAAAACCTAAGACAGTTGAGCAACTAGAATCCTACATTAGACAAGAATGGGTTAACATTCCTATCCCTAAACTTGAGCAACTTGTCTCCTCAGTCCCCAGACGTTTACAGACTGTTGTAAAGAGAAAAGGGGATGTCTCACAGTGGTAAACATGGCCTTGTCCCAACTTTTTTGAGATGTGTTGTCATGAAATTTAAAATCACCTAATTTTTCTCTTTAAATGATACATTTTCTCAGTTTAAACATTTGATATGTCATCTATGTTCTATTCTGAATAAAATATGGAATTTTGAAACTTCCACATCATTGCATTCCGTTTTTATTTACAATTTGTACTTTGTCCCAACTTATTTGGAATCGGGGTTGTGTATATATATATATATATATATATATATATATATATATATATATATATCTTTAAGTGGAATGCAAATTTACTTAAAGTTCAGCATAGCGAGGGTTAATGTATCCAGTCATGAGGTGAGGAGACAGGAACTCCCTCTTGCTCTACTGATTCCTCATTTCAGACTGAAGATTCACATCAGAGACGTACTACCCCATAAAAGACATGGTAAGTTAAACAGTGAGATTACTTAATGCCTAAACTAAAAGATTTTACTACAGAATAGCAAATACTAAGTTAACTGTACTCTTCCCTACCCTCGACCCTGCAGCTAGCCTTAATTTTCTATTTGAGCTATAAATATTGTGAAAATGAATGCAACTATATAACACCTAATTATTGCTATTACATTTTATTATTATTATTATTATTATTATTATTATGAAACAGTTGAAGTAAGACCCCAAAATCTCCCCTTTCTACAGACCTTCCTTTGCCCTTCCAGATGCTGTGATGGAGAAAAGTAAAAGTGCAACTGAGTAAAGCTTTAACTGCTTGAAGTAAAATCACAGTGCTCTGAATATCTGTGGTTCTACAGCCTGAAACATGAGTGCTGAGTGTGCAGCGAGGACAAACTCCATCTTAGACCAACATCTGGAGCTGACAAACATCACTGGAGGAACAGAGGGCTCCTGCTATCGTTGTACTTTACCATTCAGCATTGTGCTCCTGATGATTGGCACTGCAGTTACAGCCGTAGCCTACAGCTTCAACCCCCATGGTTCCATCATTTCCATCCTGGGGCTGGTGCTGCTATCCAGCAGTCTCCTGCTGCTGTTGCTCGGCCTCGCTGCACTGCGCTGGAAACTCAGACAGGGCAAAAAAATGGACAGACATTCAGCAAGTCAGTGCAATCTAGTGGAGAGCCTGAGACCCAACTGACAGACAGACAGACAGACAGACAGACAGACAGACAGACAGACAGACAGACAGACAGACAGATAGATAGATAGATAGATAGATAGATAGATAGATAGATAGATAGAGTTCCACATATAAAGCATAGAGTATAATTAATTTAAAAAATGTTTTGCTCGAGAGCTGTGATACATTCTTAGTGAGCAAGGCAAACGTTGCAAATTAGTAGGCCTTTTTTTTTTTGGTCTGGGATTTCAGCCAAGACAGCTGTAAAAACAAATGCACAGATGTTTTAAGTATTCTGGTGAGACAGACTAGATACCGTGCAAGCTGTCATGACAAAATTTTATATCAAGAAGTATATATCATGAATAAAATACATTTTATAACACTGAACTGTATTTGTACAGTATTATAATAAGACTGTATGTAGCAATGTACCATTTTAACATTAATCACTTTATATTTTATTTGACTTTATCATGCAATTCATATTTTATATTTATTTTAGTAGAATGACTAATCGTGTCTAATCTGTATTTATAACAGTTGTGTATATATATATATATATATATATATATATATATATATATATATATATATATATATAAAACATAGACACGAGTGTCGTATTTTTCATACGAGCTAAAGCCGGGACATTGAGAACTACAACCATGACATAATTTTCCATATGCCACTCATGAGGAAATTTATTCATTTTTTTGATAAATTTGCATACGTTTTATTTGTGAATGTGTCTATGTAATAAAAATAAAATCACACACTGGCTTGAAGATATGAAGTTTATCTTCTCATGTTGAAAAACTCATATTTTTCATCCAAAATACATCGCAGATCTGAGTGACATATTTAAATAATATTGGCTGGCTTTTTTTGTGGTATATCAGATATATTCCATTCAGCTAGCATGATATTGAACGAGTTGAACATCAGTTCAATATCATGCTAGCTGAATGGAATATATCTGATATACCATGAAAGAAGCCATTATTATTATTATCTCATCTCATTATCTCTAGCCGCTTTATCCTGTTCTACAGGGTTGCAGGCAAGCTGGAGCCTATCCCAGCTGACTACGGGCGAAAGGCGGGGTACACCCTGGACAAGTCGCCAGGTCATCACAGGGCTGACACATAGACACAGACAACCATTCACACTCACATTCACACCTACGGTCAATTTAGAGTCACCAGTTAACCTAACCTGCATGTCTTTGGACTGTGGGGGAAACCGGAGCACCCGGAGGAAACCCACGCAGACACGGGGAGAACATGCAAACTCCGCACAGAAAGGCCCTTGCCGGCCCCGGGGCTCGAACCCAGGACCTTCTTGCTGTGAGGTGACAGCACTAACCACTACACCACCGTGCCGCCCCGTATCCAAACTCACTTTCTAAAAAAAAAAGAAATAGAAAAAAGAGAACTAGAGCCTAGACCAGTGGTTATCAACTCCATTCCTATCTTCATACACAATTCTGTCCCAGTCCTAATCCAGCATAGATTAATGTAGTTTATTAAGTGACGCAGGTGGATTTAGCTTCCTCTGTAGGAAGATAGCTTTTGTAGAGCCAAGTTGGTGACCACTGACCTAAAATCTTTAATCTGTCACTTTACAGTATATATGCAATGGCATATGTGACCCACCAATATGCACTCATGTGCAGACATATTGTCAGAAGAGCAACACAGTCCAACAGATGCCACAAATCATGTTCCTTTCTCATAGTTTCCCATGTTCAGTTGTCATTAAGAATTATCTTGTCATTATTCATTATTCATTTACAGCTTCCATAAGGATACTCTCTGAAACATAAACTCCACAGTCAGATATAAAGTAAATAATAGTGCTGTGCACTTTCATTTTTTATTTTTCATAGCAAACTCCTAATTTATGTTTTTGCAAAAGAAGACATATTCAAACTCTAATATATACTGTACGTAATGCATGTGTACTGAATATTTCAACTGACTAAAGTGAAAACGATGCTACTATAAAGGTGTTATATCTCTACATCTGCATGTGATTTGTCAAAATTCATCCTGCAGCATGCATCCATCCATCCATTATCTGTAACCGCTTATCCTGTGCAGGGTCGCGGGCAAGCTGGAGCCTATCCCAGCTGACTATGGGCGAGAGGCGGGGTACACCCTGGACAAGTCACCAGATATATCACAGGGCTGACACAAACAACCATTCACACTCACATTCACACCTACGGTCAATTTAGAGCCACCAATTAACCTCTTTGGACTGTGGGGGAAACCAGAGCACCCAGAGGAAACCCACACAGACACAGGGAGAATGTGCAAACTCCACACAAAAAGACCCCGTCGGCCACTTGGCTTGAACCCGGAACCTTCTTGCTGTGAGGCAACAGTGCTAATCACTACACCACCGTACCACCTGCTATCTAGAGTAGATAAAAGTAACCAGTCAATTATCTAAGTGATTAGTCAACCATTTGAGTTATGTTCTGTAGAAGTCCTGTATGAGAACTTCTCAATAAAACCCTCAACCATAGCACATGTGATGGTATGCATGTCACAGTGGCATGTTAAAAGTTACTAACTTCCATAGGAAGGATGCAAATTACAGCAGACTTCAGAAGGTCCTGGGAAACTTCTTGCTGTGAGGTGACAGTGCTAACCACTACACCACTGTGCCGCCCATCTGCAGCATCCAGCTGATAAAATTACAATGAAAGCTACAGTCATTAAAAGGATCAGGATTTAGGAGTAGCACTGAGGATTAAAACCTTTTCACTGCAAATCTCCATATATAGATGGCCCTGCTGTTGCTCTCCGGGATATTTCAGCAGAGACACAAGACGATGGTCTATGGTGCCTACATTTCTCTCAGAGCATGGCGTGAGGAATGAAGCATTGCCATGGGTTTTATGGAATTATACCTGGAGATTGACCCAGTCACTTTAAACCTCATTATTCTCATTGCTAGCTACGTGATCCTGCTCCTGGTCTTCCTCATCTCTTGCGTCCTCTACGACTGCCGAGGCAAAGACCCCACTAAGGAGTATGATTCAGAGCCTCTGGCCCCACAGCAGCAGGCTCCTGTTCAGCTTGTGGCGAACTCTCCACCATCTGCCCAGTATAACAAGAAAAACAACAGTGGCGTCAACAGCTATGTGCCACCCACCCCTGATACACAACAGAAGAGGAGCACACTGGTATAAAATACTGGTCAGCAGGTCTCATGGATAGCAGAAGATACTGAGTTTCTGTCTGTCTTTATTTTTTTTTTCCTTATAACTTTCCAAACTGGGCAATAATTCCCCAGCAACCAAGCCTAGAAAGGTAAGGCACGGTCAGTTTAATATGAGTCTTTACATTGTAAACATATTATACATTCATTGCATTCATCCTGAAATCAAAATGAGTACGGAATCCAGAACATTTAAAGCTTTAAAGTAGTGTATATCATTTTGGTTATTTTCTGGTCCCAAACATCTACCGTGAAAATCCATTTTCACACCTCTGATTCTTGTTACCAAGACCGTGGCTGTTTTTAAAGAACACGTTACATGCATACTTCATAAAATGGATGATATTTGATTGGTGATTTTGACAGCATTTGCTTGCCATTATTCTGGAAGAGCCATTAGAAGCAGGCAGATTATCTCTAGCTGCATCACATCACTATTGCATCAGCTGTCAGCACTGTTCTCATTACACACACACACACACACACACACACACACACACACACACACACACACACAGGTATATACTTTGTCTTAATGCTTTTACAATTGCTATATCACTACAATATTTCCCACTCATTGTCAAATTTCTTTCATAACTTTTTTTTTTGCAAACAATTTATGAACACTACGCTTCAAATATCATAGGGCTTTGTGTGATTTTACAAGGTTTCATAAAGTTGTGGTCATAAATGCCATCATTGTCTTTAAATCCTAACATCCTTCTTCTCATATGTACCTTTGAAATCTTTATATTGTAAATGATGCAGTTCTGTTGCATTTAAAATTGAATTAATGAACAAATGAATTAATGATTCATTCATTCATTCATTAGTCACAATCATTTTTATCCGACATCTAGGACAAATCGCCCATAGTCAGCTGGGATAGGCTCCAGCTTGCCTGCGACCCTACACAGGATAAGCGGCTACAGATAATGGATGGATGGATCTAGGAAAAATCATATGCTTCAATATATGATTTGATTACACAACAAAGCTGGGAGCGTGGAAATATTTAAAGTATGATTAGGCCCTGGTCACATGACAGCTCATGATGGATTTGCGAATATGTGGCGATGAAAAATTGGTACGCCACCAATCATGTGATGCACAGCGAATGTTCTCCGAGGTTCACAAGTTTTTGTTTTGTTTCGTTTTGTTTGTTTGGTGCGTCTCCACCTCGTGAGTGGCCAAAAGCGTCGTTAGTGGCGATGTTTTCATTGGCAAACTAAGCGGCGAATGCTCACAAATGAGTTCGGGAATACTTCCCAAAGCACAGGGAACCTTCACCGAGCCTCTTGAGATGTATTTGTTTCAAATCCATATCCCTGATGCACACACAGGCCTTGGCGACACAGCAGTGAGGCATAGCCTAAACTTTGCCCAGACTTGAAGTTCATTTACATTCGGCGATCCTTCACCAAGGCTCGTCATTGGTTGGGCGAAGGATTCATGAATATTTGGCAAATGTTTGGCAATGGTTAGAGGATGCATTTGTGATTGTTGCTGATTGGTTGGCGCTGATGTCATGCATTGCCGAAATCTTTTTAGCAAGGCATCGGTGATCATTCTCCTGCCAGATGCTGATACATATAAAACCCTCAAGCATTCTTCCAAGGAAAAATGCCAATTCTTGTCAAAAGAAAAGGGCCAAGTGCTCGCTTGCTGTGTGACCACAACTTTTAGCTCGCCTGTACAAAGTACACATCGCCATGCATTGCCACCAAAATGCCTCATTTTCATCGATAGCCTACCGCAAAGCATCGCGAGCACAGCCTTAGGTATTCTCTTTTCATATCCAATCATGTTACTGACCTGTTACCAATTAACCAAATTAAGTTGTTTTTTAGTATTACTCAAGTTTTTCAGTCTTTTATTGCCCCGTCCCAACTTTTTGAAACGTGCTGCTGACATCAAATGCAAAATGAGCTGACATCAAATGCAAAGCATCGCGAGCTGTAGTGTGACCGTAGCCTTAAGTATTCTCTTCTAAGCCTAATGTCCACTTTTTTGGTCCTTTTTTTTGGTCTTGTTTCCTGCTGTTTGATCAGACTTTGAAAATGACATGATACTACATACCCTAAGCTAGCTGCAGTTGTAATGGTTTGCTCATAAATGCATTCATTTGGCATAAATATGATGGTTGTTGTAATAAGTTGGTCGTTATTCCTCATGGGTACATTTTTTTTTATTTTGGCATACACTATATTGCCAAAAGTATGTGGATACCTGACCATTACACTTCTATGTGCTTCTTAATCATCTTATTCCAAATTCATGGGCATTAATATGGAGGTATCCCCACTTTGCTCCTCCAACAGCCTTCAGAGAAAGATTCCACTAGATTTTGGAATGTGACTGTAGGGATTTGCCCATTCAGCCACAAGAGCCATTCAGTGAGGTTGAAGTCAGGGCTGTGTGCAGATCATTTGAGTTCATCCAGTCCTACTTTGGCAAACCATGTCTTTATGGAACTTGCTTTGCATGCAGGGACATTGTCATGCTGGAACACATTTGGGCCCCTTAATTCCAGTGAAGGGGAACCTTATTGATACAGTTTGCAGACTTTGTAGACAGTTATGTGCTTCCAAGTTTGTAGCAACAGTTGAGGGATGGCCTATTTATGGTTGTGATGGTCAGGTGTTCACAAACTTTTGGCCATATGGTGTATTAATTAAACTTTAGTAATGTTATAATGACTAGCTGTCACTTATATAAATATAATCAGCATAAATATACTTCATACCAGTACTTTTGTAATTAATGCAGTTTTATTGGTTACTTTAGTCCTGCTGTTATTTAATTAATTTACTAATTTTGTCAAACATGTTAGATGAAAAAATGAGATTGATCTGCAATTTTCTATTTAATACTTTAATCAGATTTTGTAATTTTATCAATTATTTTTGACATATGATTTAATGATTTATATGTTGTCTAAGAATGAGAAATGAATGAATGAATGAATGAATGAATGATCTAACAGTGTCCAGCAATCCTGTGGACGAATACAGACAAAATGGGGTCATAGGGGAATGGGGAAAACAAAAGGGTCACAAACAGACAAATCACATTGGAATTCAAAATCTCATCTTCGTATGTACAACTTATTGGACTCCATCTCTAAAAGGTAGCAACAACTAAACAACAGGAGGATATGGCACAGATGTTTTAAAGATTTATATGCATGTCAAATAAGGCTTTAAAAAATGTACAGTATCTTTTTATGTGGGGCGGCACAGTGGTGTAGTGGTTAGCACTGTCACTTCACAGCAAGAAGAAGGTTCTGGGTTCGAGCCCAGTGGCCGACAGGGGCCTTTCTGTGCGGAGTTTGCATGTTCTCCCCGTGTCCGCATGGGTTTCCTCCGGGTGCTCCGGTTTCCCCCACAGTCCAAAAACATGCAGGTTAGGCTAATTGGAGGCTCGAAATTGACCGTAGGTGTGAATGTGAATGGTTGTTTGTCTCTATGTGTCAGCCCTGTGATGACCTGGCGACTTGTCCAGGGTGTACCCCGCCTCTCACCCATAGTCAGCTGGGAAAGGCTCCAGCTTGCCCGCGACCCTGCACAGGATAAGCGGTTACAGATAATGGATGGATCTTTTTACATCAAAAATTTGGGGTGAGCGGTACGGTACCAGTCAAACGTTTGGACACACTTACTCATTACTATGTACTGTATAATCAGATGGTTTAAGTTTGGGGATGCATACGACTAATAAAAACTGCACTTTATAAAAGTACATATGTAATAAAACATAATTTATCTGGGGTTTTTTTAGATTTTTTTTTGGCACCAATTTTAGATAATTATTCAAATAGCATTTGATGTCATAAATACTGTAAGGGGGGTTTACAAGGTTTCAGCACTATCACTGACCAGGATAACCAGGGTTACTGAAGATGAATGACTAAATGACCATTTTAGTTAGCTGCTCCACCCACTTACCCGTACATATACTGCTTCTATGTTGTTGTTGTTGTTATTGGGTTTTTTTTGCTAACCTTTCCAAATTTTTTATTTTTTTCCCAAAGGAATATTATCCATTCCAATATTCATAACTGCTTATCCTGTGCAGGGTCATGGGTAAGCTGGAGCCTATCCCAGCTGACTATGGGCGAGAGGCGGGGTACACCCTGGACAAGTCGCCAGGTCATCGCAAACTTTGTAATGGAAATACTCCAGTTACACAGCATTGTCATTCAGATCTTCAATAACAAACTAAAATGTCAAATGGTCATCTTTTCTCTTTTCTAGGACCATCTATAATCCACAATAATAATGCTTATAGATTCTAGAAAAGGTGTGAGCCTAGCTTCTGGGCCCAGAGGCTGAGATCATCTGACGACCCTGGCTGGACAAGAAAAATCCTAAAGAGAAGGCATGGCTGAGGACCTGCACCGTGCTGGTGTCTGTGCTTGCCAATAAATCTTTTGATCCATATCAGGATAAAGTATGTCACACATGTGAGATGTCCTAGTGTCCTGATGACGGCAGTAGTGTCCTTAGGTTAGAGATTTTGAATACCTGATGTGTAGTGATATTGGAACACCAACTTGAGCGCTTCTGGATGCCTCCAACTTGCTTTGCTTATTACAACCATCAATGCTACTATGATTGCCAACTGCTCAGACACTGCATTAATAAAAGTGAATCGTATATAAAATATGAAAACATATGCAATATGCACAGAAATGGACTAGACGACTTTACAGTAATATATACAGTACATATCCTAGTATCATAATTACACATAAAATAAATGTGTAAATTAAAATAAAAATATAAACAAATGAATAAACATTGCTGAACTTACAAGAGAGTCACTCATTAACTCAGTGAATGAGTGAATTACTCAGCTAACAGACATTATTATTTTTGAATTACTACATTATTATATCCACATTCACTGGATATGAGCAATCGCATGCTCTGATTGGCTACTCAACTACTAGGCTATCAGCTCATATACCGTGAGCAGACAAAAACAAAATGGCGGAGCGTGTTGCTGAACCAACTGAGGACGAAATAAGAATTCTACTCGAAAACAAACCCCCCAAAAATACAAAAAAAGCAACAAAATATAGAATGAAAGTATTTGATGGCTTTTTTTAATTTTTCAAGAATTATTATTATATCATTTTTCACAAATTATTACTATCATTTCACTGGTTTGTTTGCATACTTCAACTTTAAGCATTAAAATTTGCTTAATGTTTTTAGACTGATTCAAAAGCTCAAAGAAGTTTGAAAATTATATCACTGAAATGTCCAAGAAAGAATTAAATGAATGTCTAAAGCTATTCTATACCTCGGCACAACAGCAAGACACACTTTCTACAAAAAAACAAAAAACAAACAAAAACAAAACACTAAAGTCAATTTGTGCAGCCATTGACAGGTTTTTAAGAAGCCCACCTGAGCAGAAATGATTTTGTCGGATGTACCGGTATTGTACAAAGTTTTTATGTATCAAATTTGCAAAAAATAAAAATAAAAATGTTCTGTTTCTCAAAATCCAGTGAATGTGGATATAATAAAACAATTATTCCACTCAATCTCGTCATACATGGCTTATAGCCAATTTGGCGCTACACGCCTTGTTGGCTATCAGCTCATGTATGACTCGATTTTGTAGAATAATTGTTAAATATTCATGTACATCTGTGCAATAATAAAATTAGAACCTCTGTTATAACTGTGTCAAATAATGTTTCATCTAAACAGCTTAGATGGGCACTTGGTAGAGTGTATACCTTCTCCAAACCACATATTTGGATTTTCATCAAAATCTAGTCAATTGTTCCTTGGCCCATGGTCCACCTTTCCTCAAAATTTCCTCAAAGTTCATTCACTACTTTTTGAGTTACATTGGGAACAGACAAACAAACAAACAAATGGAGGCAAAAACATAACTTCCTCTAACAAAGTTGGCGGAGGTAAACATGAGCAGAAATGATAAAATATTTTTGGTCAGAAGCAAGGAAATGGGAAAAACAGAATCGAACGACTTTATAATTCCCTTCTTTGGCAATTTTTGGGTTCACAGTTAATGTCCAGTGAACAAATAGAAAACTTTTTTTTTATATATATAACCCTGATTTATACCGTTAACAGACATTATAAATTTAATAGCTAAAGTTATAACTTATTAGTAAGACCTGTATCCAAGATCCTACAGGAAGGTGAGTCTGCCAGTGAATGGAAGTGTATAGCATGCTTAAGAATAAGGTACACAGCTGAAGGAGATGATGGTGGAAGGATAGTTTTAGAGAGTATGAGCTGGCTAGTAGTTTCGGATGCTGCTTTTTCCAAGCAGATCCACAAGCAGGCTTGGCTCAGCATGGGATTAACAGCAGATCCCATCTGCTCTCTCTGCATTTGCAAATGGCTTTATATAACCTCATGTCTATTTGATAAATGCCACAGAAATCCCTGTAATATGTCATCTGTGTTAGTATGGGGTAAATGGTCATCAAGGCCACACCCAGAGGATGGCTTCACAAATAAACACACATGACAGCTGCTCTGATCACGTCATTGTAGCACAGACATAACAGTAGACCCGGATCCTGAACCTGGACAAAGGGAGAGAAAGAGGAATGGGAGGAAGATAGAACTTAAGAGAGGATATTATAGATTTAAAGGAATATATTCGTGTGTGTGTGTGTGTGTGTGTGTGTGTGTGTGTAGGTAGGTAGGGGCAATACGTCAGCCATGCTAAAAACATTTCCTGTGAAAAGTGGAGCTGAGCTGAGAAATCCTACACTCCATCCATACCATGAACAAAATGTTGCAGGTGTAAGTTTATACATATGGTATTTATATATAAATACGACACAGTTACACATAGTGACCTAAAGGTTTCCAGAGGCAGCTGCTCAAGGGGAATCCAACCCTACATCAGAGTTTCTTCTTTACAGAAAATGTTACTCATCTGGAAAGTTCGAACCTTTGACCATCGAAAGAACCCATAAAGGACCGATTCTGACTGTCAGTATAAATGAATTTCAAATGCACTCACAGTATAAATGATCCTGCTTAAACTGTATACAACTTCTCAGTTCTCTGTATCATATCACAAAACTCCCACTCTATCTATCTATCTATCTATCTATCTATCTATCTATCTATCTATCTATCTATCTATCTATCTATCGATTCATGTAGTCAGTTTGTAGTCTAAATAGAAGTATCGTACCTACTTCAATTCAGACCCAAGCTGCTTGATGATCAAGGACATTAAAGACATATTTTATCCTCTTGACATGACAGACATGATGATGAAAAGAACAGTCAGGAGGTGGGGGTTGGGATCATGGTGATATAAGCATGTGACATTTTAAATCTCTGCAACCTCCAAACAAGAAAAAGTTCATTTTTGAAGAAAGGATGCTCTCTAGTGGTTAGTTCCAGGTAAACCCTAAACTGAGAAACTTTCAAAAGGAACAGTTGCACAGATGCAGTATAATAAATAAATAAATAAATAAGTTTAATTCTTTGCAAATCTTTTTCACCTCTCAAACACTTCACTTCATCTTTTACCATATATTTACAATAAATATAAAATATGCATTTATGTACTGTTTATTTTTATTATAATTTAAAAATAAATAAATAAATAAATAAATAAATAAATAAATAAAACAAAACTTTTTGGGAGCTATGTTAAGAAATTAATAATAATAATAATAATAATAATAAAGTGATTACATATTATTAATATTACTATACACCTAATATATTATGTAAACCAATAATAGAGCTTTCAAAGAAATAAGCCTGAAATAAATCCCATGTCTGAAATATGCCTTTAATCAGAGAATGACTGTTTTTATGTATATTTTAGTGACAAAAAGGAAAAAAAAAACACATTAAAAGACTGATATTTAGGCTCTAATTAAACACAAAAATAAGACCACAAATATGTTTGTTAAGAATTTATTTTGATCATGATTGTGGGCAAGAAAACAGGAAAAAGAAAAAAAGAAGTCAACACAGTAAACAGACAATAAAATAAACTTTAAAGCCAATAAATACTCTACTGAAAATAAACATGCTATAATAAAATTTTATATATCATAAGATCTTTTCACAGTCAGCATTCACTGCTTTCACCAGTATAGCAAACACATAATACCATCCTTCAAAACAAGTCATTTCACCAGCAAGAAACACTGCAGACTGCGTTTATCCTAACAATAGTATGGACAGCGGAAAAGAGGGGAAAAGACCTTTCACCTTTCAGTGGTGCATAAAAATAGATTCAGTAAATAACAGACGGATGTTAAATGCAGAAATAGCTTTAATGCATTAGATAAATAGATTGGATTATACTTCACTAATGCCCATGCAAAATTCCAGCAAGCTTTACAGCACTTTAAATTTTTAAAAGCTCTTTTTTTTCCATGTAGCAAATACCTTTTAAAACACATCTTTAGAGATTCATAGGAAAATACTGTACAAAACAAGAAAAACTTTGCAAAACCTTTAAAACATTTCACTTTAATACAACATTACATAGACATTTTCTTTCTTTTGGTCTGGAATAGAGACTGATAGTTTATTCAGACACAGAACATGGCCTCACATTTACATTCTGATCACACTGCTCCAAATGCAACCAGAGTCTTTATTATTATTATTATTATCAATCACGTTTCAAACACATTGCCATTCTCTGTGTGGAATGACTCGTGCTAATAAAACTTGGCAGTGTCATTTACCTTTACCCCAATCAACAAAATGTCCCAAATACTAACTCATTCATGTTCAGTATAGAAGCCAATAAATTTATTGCCACAGGTATAGTGTTATAATTCATCCCATCATAACTCAACTAGAAAAAAAGTAAAGATGGGTATCAAAAACATAATGTAGCCAGAAAATGAAGTATTTAAGATTAAAGATCAAAATATGGTCTACGCATTCAAAAAACATGCTGATGTGAGAAGTTTGATGGCTATACATTTAACACAAATCCCAGTCTAAAGTAAACTGGGATATAAAAATGGTGTGTAACAATCATGTAACAGCTTACAGAGTCAAATAGTTTAATAAAAAAACCTGTCATATTAAAAAAGCGTATTCATAAATACTCCTTTTTTAAAATACTTTTTTTCTATAATGTATTCTCTCTGTGAAAACAGCAGGCCATTGTAGAGACACTTAAAACAAATACTGTATGAGGCCAAAATGTATATTTTGCTCACCAGATTTAATACTGGAGGGCTGACTCACTAATCATATAAACCCTGCAAACTGAATTTAACAATAAAAACTGTAACAATGGAACTACTATGATGAACAAAAATGGGTTTTTTTGTACAATTAAATGCTACAACACTCCTAAAACATGTACAGAATACATGAATAAGAAAGAAACATTCCTAGGAGCATAAAACATCTCTTAAAATAATAATTAAAAAAGGCTGGCTAATAAACTGTAATTCAAACATGACCTCACACTAAAACAGAATTCTAAAGTGCCAAGAACAGACAGAGGTGATGGTCAACAGGTTTAAATGTCAAAAGGGCTTTGCACCGTTCCATCGTCCTTCCTATTACACCAGCCTGTAGGCCTCACAGAGTGCCATGCTGAGCTTCGTATTTTGCTAGAATATTCTTACAGCGCCCAAGCTCCTTCCGCAGATCAGCCACTTCCTGTCGGAGAGCCGAGTTCTCCTTCTCCAGGAAACCGGCGCGGCTGGCAATCTGGTTCTCTTTCAGGCGCCGAGCGTCCCGCGACCTCTTGGCAGCCATGTTGTTCTTTCTGCGCCGTGCCCAGTATTTTTCATCCTGAACATATTTAATGTGAAATAAATTAAATGCTGCTGACCTTCCAATTAAAATGACTCACTTATGGAAATGTCTCAATGACCATTAGCTTTGTTTACAACAGGACATTTTGAAAGGAATATGACCAGGACTATTTTAAATCGCTTATTTATGATCATTAAACAAGCAAATGTATAAACACAAACATTAATGTAATTTCAGACAAACAAATGAACACATTTTTATGCTGCATGCACTTTGTCAATTTAATGATAAAACTTAAGATATTTTGATGCTGCTATTCTTACCATGTTGACACAATTAGCAGATTAAGTCACAGGGGGTTTTAAGTTGCCATTGGTCTTACTGGTATTGTGCTTGTTAATTTTATATGACTCTCTGCGTACTTTGTATCACTGAAGTCTCATATGCTTTGTGATTCTTGTTCACACAATCTGCAAGCAACTGTAAGCAAAATAAAGTTAATTCTAAGTTGGTTGTCTCGAAAGCACAGTGTTCAAGCACAATCCAATACCACTTTTAGGTTCAGGTTTTAATGAGACAGTGGGTATTAAAGAATTATCCATCTGTGTGTTGACTGTAAAACCTTGCATGGATCCACTTTTACTTGGACAAATTAAAATGGCAAATCCTTTAATCCGAACCGCAGAAGAACTAGTGTGCTCCATGAAAAGTAGGATCACATGGGTTTAGCAACAATAAGGACGAATGAATGAAGTACTGGACATAAGCTTCTTAGCAAAAGATGCAAATGACATGGGAAGTAACAGTGAGAATAAGGGTAAGAGCACACCCTCTGGGCTCTCTCTCTCTCACACACACACACACACACACACACACACACACACACACACACCAAAGAATAACCACTGCAGCTGCACTGTTACCTTAATGTCATCAGGAATGAAGACTTTGCGTGCTTTTTTGATGACTGGCTTTGGTTTAAGCTCTTCCTCAGAGAACCTGCACTTGCGCGGGTCGAAGGCTTCCTGGCCTGGCACGCTGGACAGAGCCAAGTCTGTTGGGTCAGGCTTATAGCTCATCAGCACTTGGATGGACTCTGGGTCAACTGGGCTAGGAGTGTTGCGTGATGAAGGCAACACTACACATAAAATGAATGTTTAATACAAAATTAGAGGAAGTTTATATAAAAAAAATCATGCATCTAAAATATAGACATAGATGACTTTTCAAATGAACGTGCACATATATTGGGATAAGCTTGTAGTGTCAGTACTAATCCACTAAGTGGCAACAAAGCACACATATTGAGAAGACATTCAACAAAAAGCAGAAGCAGTATCAGCTTAAGCCATAACTGCATGCCAATTACAGGATCTGTTCACCAACCAATAAAATTAAATCATGTTTAGCAATTTTTCATCACTCCTGGATCATGCATCTTACAGTATTTATGTAAAAACTGTGTATATGAAGGGCTTTCCATGTTGGCTCACACTACTGACAGATATGAGTCACTTAGAAACACAAACAACCTTCAAGGCAGAAAGAACCAATCTGACCAAAAATATGTGGCGATCATTTATAGTTATAAAGGACACGAGAAAGCAAAAGTCACCCAGTTTGTAATTTCTCAAGCAAAAGATTCAAAGTTGGCTAGTGTCAAGTTGGATACAAACCTCCACCTGTACACCCTAAAGCACTATTTTATGATCGTGTTTTGAAGAAGAATAAGAAGGAAATGCCAAGAGAAAGGTGCCTTAATGAATATGGTGGATTATGAAGCAGAACACAGCCTATACTGCTGGTTTGAGAAGCTAGTTTTCCAGTAACCTTATTGAGATCAATACTAGAAAGTACTAAAAAATATATGCTGCAAAACAAGGTACAGTTTTGAGCTGTTAACAAAACCAAGCCTGTCTCTGTTTAGGTGGTAGGGGGTAAAAAGGAAACAGCAGAAATAATAATAATAGTAATAATTAATAATAATAATAAAGTTAGTCATCTTCAAAAAAAAAGCTAACCTGATATCAGATTACTGTATACATTATCCAGACTGGTTAAAAAAAACGTTCTCGGAAACTAAATAACATTAAAGGACACTTGTAATGCTGTGACACACCTCAAAAGCTAATCATGTATTAGGCCAGCCCACATATAAACCCTTAATGACTCCATTTTGGACATATGGTGCACTGCCTAGAATGCAGCAGCTGCCGTTTCATTCCTTATATAGAGTTCTGATGAGAGTACAGAGTCATCTGCATTTGAGTTTTCATTTGTGAAATAGGAGTGTGTCATTGAGCTAGCATCAAACTGATCACAAGCTCAATGTTGGCCATTTGGCATCATATAGATCATATTTTAAATGAATTTGAATGACAGGTCAGAGGGGTAAAGTGAATCAAAGTGATTTAAGTGCTTGAATTTGAATTGAAGAACATGCAATCCACTTGCATGCTCATGTTCAAGCAATTGGGTCGTCACGTTTTCACACACGCTGACTGACAGAACCAGGAGTGTGTGCTCTAGGTGCTCACTGTAGCTGCTATGTCTGATCTGGATACTACATATGACACTAGCTCATTACAGTTTTAACTTTTGTTTAAATACAGTCAGTATTAGACTCTGGCCTCTGTTCAGGACTTTGTATGACTGCTTTGATGAATGTTGTACTATCGCACGTGTTATAAACTTCATAAGTATATTTCACAAGTTTCAAATCTAAAAATTGATATCTAGTCACATTACTTTTCTCGTTTCTTGTTTCATGTTACATTACAGGCATTTAGCAGCCGCTCTTATCCAGAACGACGTACAATATACCCAGAGCAGCCTGGGGAGCAGGTAGGGGTTAGGTGCCTTGCTCAAAGGCACTTCAGCCATTCCTGCTGGTCCAGGGAAACAAACTGGTGACCTTTTAATCCCAAAGTTTACACTATAGAGAAATCCTGTATCATTTTTGGTGTTGAATTTGGTATCTGTGGTTCAGGATTACACTAGTGGATTGTTTGGTTACAAATGGTATGAGGAAATTACTACATATTAGTGATATATCTGCCAGCCATTTCTTATTCAGAGATGTGGACAATTCAGAGATGCTTTATACAAATCCTAATGCTATGTGGATTCATTATAGGTCACTTCTTATATTATATTCATTAATTAGGTTCATTCTGACATAGCGTATAGCAAATTGCTTCTGTTCTGGCATAACAATGCTTATACCTGTTCGTGTGGGACTCTGGAGGCAAGGCTGAGGGACCATGCTTGTGTGGATGGAGGTGTTGACTCTACTGCTGAGGTCCATGACAGAAACGGTGGTCTGCTGCTGATGCTGCTGCTGATGCTGCTGAGGACACTGGCTTTGCTCATGTTGTGGTGGGCTGGACGGAATGCCATTTTCAGACAGAAACTCTTCAAGGTCCATGTACTCCAACTGAAAATTATCGCCATCATAAGGCAACGTCTTATCCCAAAGTACTGGGCCCAGGAAGGCGGACTGGGGTACATTCCTCTCTTCATCCAACTTCTTCTCCTTGTCATAAACTGCAATGTAAATTAATAGCATAAGCCCAAAGCTGACTACTTTACTGTTTCGTGTAGCAGTGGTTGGATTATGTGTAGGCTATATGTTAGTTGCTTGGTTCTTATATATCTCATTGCTCTGAGTACAGTATTTTATTTGTGAGGTTATCAAGCTGCTGATCATATTCCCAGACTGACTGTAAACACAAAGTGCACTTTGCCTTGGTTTTGGCACGAGTTAATCAACAATGGGATGAAAAAAAAAACCTAGAAAACTTGCATATACATGCATGCACTTCATTTCATGTTTACTGTAGCAAGGTTATTATATTTCAGACAATAGTGAGAAAATGTTTTACCTTCTTCGTGGTGCAGTGGGAGCTTCATTGGATATTCGAGAAGAGATTTGAGCACTCCGTAAGTTGGAGGAGGTAGAAAAGTGGGGTTCATGGTCAGAGGTCTGGACATGTCAGTTGTATTCCGTGCAGGAGGCAAAAACAACAACAACAACAACAACAACAACAAAACAAAAACAAAACCGAGAGACGAGCTGAAGAAAGTGCACGAGCCGCTCTGCAAAAAGCACAAGAGCTGAGAGAATAAACCCGAGCGACAGTTGGATATTGGGTCAGATCCCCTGCTGCTCTGTGAGCTCCGGGCTCTGCGACCTTACACTGTACAGTGGACCGGAATGATCACTTCCATGTGTGAACACTGAGGCGTGTGACGTCAAAGCTCGAGAGGCTGGACCGACTACCCAGCTGCATGGAAGCTGTACACACACAAATCAGGAACAAATGTGACAAGTGACTACTTGGGTTTGAATGAAATTACACTGATCATGGTAGGTGTACACGGCTACGAGCAAAGAACCAGGAGATGAAAAAAAAACCCTCGTTTAACCATAAGAGTTGAGTTCACAACCTCTTTTCCACTAATCCAAACTTGTGCAGTGCAGTGCAGTTCACTTTCATTGTTTTCAAGCATGCTTAACCCTTTGATGCAAAACATATGCACACCAATGCACAGCATGGGTCAAAAATGACCCGCATTCATTTTCCAGGTGCTGACTGAGTTTTTCTTTGCTCTATCTTTTGAAATCAATTTATTTTATGATTGAATATTCCAAGTATTCTTTAAATATCTTGTTTTTAATGACCACAAATCATTAATTTAATTTTTTCTTTTCTGCTTTATGAACAAAAAATAATTTTTATATTACTCATCCAAGTGTGATTTAAAATTAAATGTCTTAATACTATAATAATAATAATAATAATTTGTTTCAAGTAATTACTTTAGCAGTGAATGGGGCCAGTTATTTATTTATTAACTATAAGCCAACTACAATAAAATTAGCTAACTAAAGTAGAATATGTCAACAGCTAGGTAGCTAATAGTAATTACTTGTAACTTTCTGACAAGTACTCACTCTCAAGGGAACCTAAACATAATCAATTTTTTTCTAAGGTAATGTTAGAACAGGGCGGCATGGTGGTGTAGTGGTTAGCGTTGTCGCCTCACAGCAAGAAGGTCCGGGTTCGAGCCCCGTGGCCGGCGAGGGCCTTTCTGTGTGGAGTTTGCATGTTCTCCCCGTGGGTTTCCTCCGGGTGCTCCGGTTTCCCCCACAGTCCAAAGACATGCAGGTTAGGTTAACTGGCGACTCTAAATTGACCGTAGGTGTGAATGTGAGTGTGAATGGTTGTCTGTGTGTCAGCCCTGTGATGACCTGGCGACTTGTCCAGGGTGTACCCCGCCTTTCGCCCGTAGTCAGCTGGGATAGGCTCCAGCTTGCCTGCGATCCTGGCTAGAGATAATGAGATGAAATGAATGTTAGAACAATTGAAAAACATTACTTACATGTATTAGATGGGCAAAGGGCGCTGTGCGGAGCTGACCCATGTGTGTAAACTTGATGTAGAATTACAAAAGCTGTGCTTGTTCATAACTTAAGAAAGGAAAAATAAAAATGATGATTTGTTCTAAACAAAAACAACTGCATATTTGAAAAAAAGTAAATGACAAAATGAATTTATTTCAAAAGTATATCATAGAAACACTCAGCTATACATGAAATAACCTGGAAAATGAATGCAGGTCGTTTTTGACCCATGTTGTGCATTAGAAGGGTAGTGATACAAGAAGGGTTTTTATTCAAAAAGTAAGAAAGGAAAAAATAAAATAAGGATGTATGAGGATCAAAAACAAGTTAATTGAAGAATACCTTGAATACTGAATGATGGAATTAATTTATTGCAAAGATATAGGAGATAAAAACTCAGCCGGGTCACTTTTGACCCATGTTTTGCATCAAAGGGTTAATAAACACAGCACAAACTGCTCAGCCACTGGCACGCACCGGGCGCGTGCTGGGAGCGTCAGGTCACGTGATCTGAGCAGCTTGACCTACTTTTATCCAATTAGAGCGCGCGCGCTTGTGCGACCGCCCCTCACCAGTCACGTTGAAACTCACGCGCTGCTCGAGAGAAGCGTCACTGTAAATCAGGCTCAGCGAGGCTTTTCTGCCCAGATCACAAACAAACAACAGTAATAACAACTCTTCTTTCCTTTCCTTTTCTTTTGCAAACTATGTTGTGGGTAGACGTTTATGCTGGAATGCATGAATCTTGTCACGTATTTTTCCCCCTCTAGAAGTTTCCTTGACAACGGGTTGCTAAAGCAATAAACGTTGAAAGCAGGTCTTGATGAGAGACGACTCTCTGAGCCACATGGCGCAACATGTGCAAACTCAAAGCTGGGCTCATCAATATGCAGCTCTACAGATTTTGTTGTTGTTGGTGGGAGTGGTACTGGTACTGGTACAGTAATGGTACTGGTGATGGTGTTTTACAACCCCGATTCCAAAAAAGTTGGGACAAAGAACAAATTGTAAATAAAAACGGAATGCAATAATTTACAAATCTCAAAAACTTATTGTATTCACAATAGAACATAGACAGCATATCAAATGTCGAAAGTGAGACATTTTGAAATTTCATGCCAAATATTGGCTCATTTGAAATTTCATGACAGCAACACATCTCAAAAAAGTTGGGACAGGGGCAATAAGAGGCTGGAAAAGTTAAAGGTACAAAAAAGGAACAGCTGGAGGACCAAATTGCAACTCATTAGGTCAATTGGCAATATGTCATTAACATGACTGGGTATAAAAAGAGTATCTTGGAGTGGCAGCGGCTCTCAGAAGTAAAGATGGGAAGAGGATCACCAATCCCCCTAATTCTGCACCGACAATTAGTGGAGCAATATCAGAAAGGAGTTTGACAGTGTAAAATTGCAAAGAGTTTGAACATATCATCTACAGTGCATAATATCATCAAAAGATTCAGAGAATCTGGAAGAATCTCTGTGCGTAAAGGTCAAGGCCGGAAAACCATACTGGGTGCCCGTGATCTTCGGGCCCTTAGACGGCACTGCATCACATACAGGCATGCTTCTGTATTGGAAATCACAAAATGGGCTCAGGAATATTTCCAGAGAACATTATCTGTGAACACAATTCACCGTGCCATCCGCCATTGCCAGCTAAAACTCTATAGTTCAAAGAAGACGCCGTATCTAAACATGATCCAGAAGCGCAGATGTCTTCTCTGGGCCAAGGCTCATTTAAAATGGACTGTGGCAAAGTGGAAAACTGTTCTGTGGTCAGACGAATCAAAATTTGAAGTTCTTTATGGAAATCAGGGACGCCGTGTCATTCAGACTAAAGAGGAGAAGGACGACCCAAGTTGTTATCAGCGCTCAGTTCAGAAGCCTGCATCTCTGATGGTATGGGGTTGCATTAGTGCATGTGGCATGGGCAGCTTACACATCTGGAAAGACACCATCAATGCTGAAAGGTATATGCAGGTTCTAGAGCAACATATACTCCCATCCAGAGGGCATCTCTTTCAGGGAAGACCTTGCATTTTCCAACATGACAATGCCAAACCACATACTGCATCAATTACCGGTACAGCATCATGGCTGCGTAGAAGAAGGGTCCAGGTACTGAATTGGCCAGCCTGCAGTCCAGATCTTTCACCCATAGAAAACATTTGGCGCATCATAAAACGGAAAATATGACAAAAAAGACCTAAGACAGTTGAGCAACTGGAATCCTACATTAGACAAGAATGGGTTAACATTCCTATCCCTAAACTTGAGCAACTTGTCTCCTCAGTCCCCAGACGTTTACAGACTGTTGTAAAGAGAAAAGGGGATGTCTCACAGTGGTAAACATGGCCTTGTCCCAACTTTTTTGAGATGTGTTGTTGTCATGAAATTTAAAATCACCTAATCTTTCTCTTTAAATGATACATTTTCTCAGTTTAAACATTTGATATGTCATCTATGTTCTATTCTGAATAAAATATGGAATTTTGAAACTTCCACATCATTGCATTCCGTTTTTATTTACAATTTGTACTTTGTCCCAACTTTTTTGGAATTGGGGTTGTACTTGAGAGTGCAACTCGGGAGATGAGAAGCATTTCTAAGTAGTGTGAATCATAACTGAGAGTCAATCATAACTCATCATGCCATCTTCCATGATGGCATGATGAGTACTGTGCAGTTCGACGGCATCATCTCCAAAGAGTTTGGGGTAAGAAGCGGGGTGAAACGAGGATGCGTACTAGCACCAACCCTCTTTGGCATTTTCTTTGCTCTTCTGTTGAAACATGCTTTCGGTACATCAAATGACGGCGTTTTTCTCCACACAAGATCAGACGGCCAACTCTACAACATTGCTCATATGCGCGCCAAGTCGAAGGTGCGAAAAGTCACTATCAGAGACATGTTGTTTGCCGATGCTGCTGCCATCGTCTCTCATGCTCAAGAAGGTCTTCAAAGGCTAATGGATGATTTCTCTAGTGCATGTGACCTGTTCAGTCTACGAATCAGCCAGAAGAAAACGCAGATCATGGGCCAAGCAACACCAGCGCCACCAAATATCACAGTTCATGGGGAAAACTTACGTAGAAGTCGTCCACCAATTCCAATATCTTGGATCTACTACAACCGACACACTCTCGTTGGATGTTGAAATCAACAAACGTATCGGAAAAGCTTCAACAACGATGGCTAAATTATCAAAGCGTGTCTGGGAAAGCAAACACCTCACTGTCTCCACCAAAAGCAAAGTCTATCAAGCTTGCGTCATAAGCACTCTGCTCTATGGCAGCGAGTCCTGGACCACTTATGCACGGCACGAAAAGAAACTTCATGTTTTTCACATGAGATGTCTGCGTAGGCTTCTCGGCATCACTTGGAAAGACAAAGTATCAACAACGAAGTACTAGCTAAAGCAGACATACCGAGCATGTACACCTTGCTTCGCAAGCGACGTCTTCGCTGGTTGGGCCACGTTCACAGGATGGATGACGGGCGAATACCCAAAGACCTGTTATACAGGGAATTGTCAAGTGGTAAGCGCAAGGCAGGCCAGCCCTTCCTTCACTTCTCAGACGTCTGCAAACGCGATATGAAGGCGTGTGCCATCGACACCAACAACTGGGAGACTCGTGCGACAGACAGGTCAGTCTGGAGGTCTCTGGTGCGCCACGGATTGACCAAAAGTGAGGGGAACGTGAGAGCCAAGGCAGCGGAACAATGCCAAAGAAGAAAGGACAGGCAATTCCAACAGCAGCCCATCAATAATGCAACATTCATGTGTCCTCGCTGCAGTCGACAGTGCCGATCAAGGATTGGCCTCTACAGCCACAGTAGAGGTTGTACCTCCTAAAGCCCAACCCCATAGTCATCACTGACTGACGGATGCCAACAACTAACTAACAACTAACTGAGAGTGAAAAGGCCAGAATAAATGGATGGGGTGTACAGTAGCTGAGTTGATTGACCCAAGACATAATTGTACAGGAATAGCCAACTCGGGTGGCACGGTGGTGTAGTGGTTAGCATGGTTGCTTCACAGCAAGAAGGTTCTGGGTTCGAGCCCGGTGGCTGGCGGGGGCCTTTCTGTGTGGAGTTTGCATGTCTCCCCGTGTCTGGGTGCTCCGGTTTCCACCACAGTCCAAAGACATGCAGTTAGGTTAACTAGGGCTGAAGTGCCCTAACCACTGACTGCTCCCCGGGCGCTGTAGTGTGGCTGCCCACTGCTCTGGGTGTGTGTGTGTGTTCACTGCTTCAGATGGGTTAAATGCAGAGGATGAATTTCACTGTGCTTTAAGTGTGAATGTGACAAATAAAGGTTTCTTCTAACTTATTAGACTTAGACTTATTATACAGTAGCATCAGGAAACAGAAAGCTTTAGTGTCTCGTAATTTTTTAAAAATGTTTTATTTATATCAAAACTCTTATCCTCGAAACGTTCTCTAACATATTTTTAGTTTTTAACTTTTGCAGGATGGCAGCACGGTGGTGTAGTGGTTAGCACTGTTGCCTCAAAGCAAGAAGGTCCTGGGTTCGAGCCCAGCAGCTGATGAGGGCCTTTCTGTGTGGAGTTTGCATGTTCTTCCCGTGGCTGCGTGGATTTCCTCTGGGTGCTTCGGTTTCTCTCAAAGACATGCAGGTTAGGCTAATCAGTGGCTCTAAATTGACCATGAGTGTGAATGGTTGTTTGTCTCTATGTGTCAGTCCTGCAATGACCTGGCGACTTGTCCAGGATGTAACCCACCTCTTGCCCATAGTCAGCTGGGATAGGCTCCATCATGCCTGCGACCCTGCACAGGATAAGCAGCTACAGATGATGGATGGAACTTTTTACGGGTTTCTAGAACACTTCTCTTCTTTAGCGTTGTGCCTGACAGCAGGTCCAAGTTTCTAGGGAAGCATTAGTGGTTTCCCTTTGCCTTCTACTGGATTATTTTATAGAGGTTTTCTCCTCTTAACCATTCAAACATGTTCACACCTATGGGCAATTTCGAGTAGCTTGTTAACCTAACCGCATGTCTTTGGATTGTGGAGGAAAACCAGAGCACCCAGAGGAAACCCACGCAGACACAGTGAGAACATGCAAATTCCACACAGAAAGGCCCCCGTCAGCCACTGGGCTCAAACCCAGAACTTCCTTGCTGTGATGCAACAGTGCTAACCACTACACCACCCAAGAATATTTAAAATAAATTAAGGAAAAAAGAAGGGAAGCAAAGAAAGAAAGCATAACTTTATTCATCACACACTTGTGAAATTCCTCTCTGCATTTAACCCATCTGAAGCAGTGAACACACACATGCACACACACGTGAGCAATGAGCGCACACACATACCCAGAGCAGTGGGCAGCCATGCTAACAGCGCCCGGAGAGCAGTTGGGAGTTAGGTACCTCACTCAAGGGCACCTCAGCCCAAGGCCGTCCCATATTAACCTAACTGCATGTCTTTGGACTGCAGGGGAAACCGGAGCACCCGGAGGAAACCCACGCAGACACGGGGAGAACATGCAAACGCCACACAGAAAGGCCCTCACCTGCTGCTGGGCTCGAACCCAGAACCTTCTTGCTGTGAGGCGACCGTGCTAACCACTTACACCACCGTGCCTCCCAATATTTAGATGGTAGCCTTTATGTGCATTACTTGAAAGCCATATGTAATTTTATTTCATAGCTCAAAAAATACAGTATATAGCACAAGACATGGCTATGTTCAATGCTTGATTTTAGGTATTTGTCTATTTTGTTGGAAGCCCATCTTTAATTTGGGTGAGAGGGATGGTACAGTATGTGTGATCTCTGTGATTTTCGATTCCTGGAAGCAGATATATTTAACAACATGGAGAATGAGAGGGAAAAAAATCAATACACATGGCCCTGAGCATTTGGTGTATTGAGTTCCAACTGTACACTCTGTACATTTCCAACTCAGAAATAGCTAGACCCGTAACACTCTGCGCAGAAAGTAAACTGGAAATGATAATATTCTGTTGTCCGGTGTACTTTATTTCCATCACAAAATAATCAGAATATATTCCCAACTAATACAGGGAACATATCTAATCAATGATCTACACATATGTTTCTACTATAAAGCTATTGTTAGGCATGTTTAAATAATAAAAGCTTTAAGTAAATCAGCACTTAGAAAAGCAAACCTTCAACATAAGGCTTAGGGTACATCCACACATGCAGCTGTATGTATGTTCACGTGTGTGCTATGCTTCTTAACAGTTATAAACGCCACATAGGATTTTAACAGATAAGTATTGCTTTGCTGTGTTGAGAATATCAGACTGCACAAAAATGCAATATGAAAGTAAGTAATATGTCGTACTGAATTGTGGACAAATGGTTGTCTGTGTCTATGTGTCAGCCCTGTGATGACCTGGCGACTTGTCCAGGGTGTACCCCGCCTTTCGCCCGTAGTCAGCTGGGATAGGCTCCAGCTTGCCTGCGACCCTGTAGAAGGATAAAGCGGCTAGAGATGAGAATTGTGGACAGTGTTGCATTCATCTGGAAAGATTTCAAGAGCCAGCTAGAAAAATCGAATAATAATAAACACTGTCCATTGCAGATTTACTAGAGACAGCTTGTTAACTAAACTAACTGGGTATTATGTGTATGTCAGTCAAAGATACAGTGTATTGAAACCAGGTTTCTTGCAGATTCTTTCTTACAGATTTGTCTGGCGACAAGACATGATAGTACATATTTTGACTTCATAGATTAACACTGTTTTAATTTTCTGAAGAATGGAAATTCTTGGAATTGGTGAATGGGCTAGATCTAAGACTAGTGTTGCCACCTGTCCCGGTTTTTCCTGATTGTCCCGGATTTTCATGGTCTGTCCCGGAAAAAAAAAAAAAAAATCCGGGACACTGAATGTCCCGGTTTTTTGTATATAATGGGCAAAATGTGTATTTCAACTTGCGAGCCAGCTGAGAACCAGTTTGCTTTTCCGAGCTCGCCGTGCTAAGCGGAGCCACGTCATTACATCGCTGTATACGTCAGTTACGTCGCTACGTTTGCATAAACCTTGGCGCGAATATCAAAGCAAAAACAACACGGAAGCAGCAGCAGCAACAACAGCAATAATAATGATGATGGCTGACTTCGCGTTTGTAGAGCTGCTGCTTCTCGTCGCTTAAAAATGGCGATCTTTCGCGGTCTTGTTATTGTTGTTGGTCTTAACAACTCCGCCCCCCCGCTGACGTAAGCGGTTCTTTCCTCTGGCCCAGCAGAGAGTTGGTGCTAGCCTGGAACCGGTTTTTCTGGCCCCAGAGCCAGTTCTTTGTCAGTGGAAACAGAAAACCTGGTTCCAAACTAAGCACTGGCCCCGAACCAGCCCTGGAACTGCTTTGGTGGAAAAGGGGCAATGGAAGATGCTTGGACTGATAAAAGAAACAGACTCTCTGTTGCAATGGTGAAGGCTGAGCTTCAAGTCAGGCTAAACTTTCAGTTGTCCTGTACTGAGTTCAAGACATTCATTGAAAATCAGCCAGGACTCATAGCAGCAGCAAAGAAAAACACCAAATATAAATGGAAGATTAGGTAAGGTTTTGGTGAATTAAATGAAATAGTGTAGTGTAGTACATACTCCTGTATGTGCCCAGTTATATCAGTTACATGTTCTCCTATGTATTTGTTTAGCCAAGAGCAGCAAGCAGCAGAGGCACAGGCAAAGCACACAGCACACTCTAAGCAATCAGGTAAGCTGTTTGACACTACACCTTACATTGTTACATTCAGGTATTCTTAGATACAATGAAAAATTATTTTTATTCCACATAAGCAAACAAACAGAACTTAATTATGTATTCCCCTTTTACCTGTGCCCACTACTGCTCCCAGGTGTCCACAACCAAAAACTGTTGGAAATAAACCAAAATAATGAAGACCTGCTTTATTATGTAAAGCAATTAACTAAACAAATAACTAGCAAAAGCATCATTTTTACTAATTAGAGCAATACAATTTCAGCATAGAAGGGCGATTTTTGTCTTGGGTTAGATGTGCGAAGGGCGCCGTTGCTTACAAGCAAAAAGGTCGATTGGATGGTTGAAATGTCCAGGATTTTTGTCAGACACAGGTGGCAACCCTATCTAAGACTTGGTAAAGAAAACTGGAAAATAGCAAAAACCAGAGTGGAATGACCTTGGTCCCTTCTCTGGGGGACCAGCATCAGTGCAGCCACCACAGTCTACAATTTCCTAAGGCCCAGAAAATCATGGAACACCCCTGTAACCTTGTAAAATGTGTTTGAACTTTATAGTGATAAAATTAATCAGAGTTGGATTTAATCAATACGTAAAGTTGTATTTAATGCAATAGCTTAGTTTTAGTCGTTAGTCTTTTTTGGTATATAAAACAAATAATCTTCAGAAAAAGAGCCATTGTTGTGAGCCTGGGTCTAACTTTTCAACTCTGGTGAGCTGTGTGTTGGTTTGTTTGCCTCTTGTTCAGACAGACCCAAGGCGTCAATCACAGGGTGGGTCCATGATGTTGTCTGAGTCACATGGCTGTGGAAAGAAAAATACAAATCAAATTACGTATATGCTGGCAAATGTATCATAGTTTCGAAACACTATCTTCATAATTATGTTTAAAACAAGACCCATGTATCAGAAGTCATCAAATTTACAGTCATAAAAAATATTACATATAGAAAATGGATAGAAAGAAAAGCTGCACAATGAGAGAATAATAAATAGTAATCTTGTTAGCAACTTACTTGATGTAGTATTTGGCTCCATTTGCAGTATATGCTTCTTCCCAGCCATGGGGTAAACCTGAGAGGAGATAGATTAAAGCTGAAACACATTATGTGTGCTACACTTTTACTAAGGCCCTGTTTATGCGTCTTGGCCAATTGGATCACAAGTGGACAGCCAAGACACAGCGCTGTTTACAGCTGTGTGTATCATGTGTCTCCAAGGTATCCAGCTGACCACTTGTGTTCAGATTTCATTACTGCCTACATCACGTCCACTAGAAGGTCAAAGGGCCCTGTGCACAGTTATGTTAAAAACAGTAAACCTGCAACATATTGTTATAATATTTTGCACTCCAAACAATGTATATCGGGGCGGCACGGTGGTGTAGTGGTTAGCGCTGTCGCCTCACAGCAAGAAGGTCCGGGTTCGAGCCCTGTGGCCGGCGAGGGCCTTTCTGTGCGGAGTTTGCATGTTCTCCCCGTGTCCGCGTGGGTTTCCTCCGGGTGCTCCGGTTTCCCCCACAGTCCAAAGACATGCAGGTTAGGTTAACTGGTGACTCTAAATTGACCGTAGGTGTGAATGTGAGTGTGAATGGTTGTCTGTGTCTATGTGTCAGCCCTGTGATGACCTGGCGACTTGTCCAGGGTGTACCCCGCCTTTCGCCCATAGTCAGCTGGGATAGGCTCCAGCTTGCCTGCAACCCTGTAGAAGGATAAAGCGGCTAGAGATAATGAGATGAGATGAGACAATGTATATCATTGCATTGGTGTGCTGTCACCAAAAAAAAAAAAAAAACACCACGTCCTGCATCGATTGCATATTTTCCTTTTACATACTTGTCATGGACACATCAGGACGCATTAGTATTTTCACTACAAAAGATATGTAGTCAAACACATTCCAGATAATTTCAGCAACTGGTTTGAGTGATCAGATCATAATGTGTCTTAGTGGTCATTTACACTTGTATTTAGCGCTGCCCACTTGTGATCCAAATGCCCAAGATGCATTTTCAAAGTGTAAACAGAGCCTTAGTTGCAAGAGTGAGAAGTTTTCAGATGACAGAATGAGCCCAAACAAGCATGCAAGAACACATGCAACAGCAAAAAAAAAAACCATGATTAAAACACAGTTTTAATCCGATAGAAAATATGCTTTAAAAGTCACCTTTTTTTATCATTCTGCTGAAATGCAGGAATATTGCTTCTCAGAATTTGATCAGAGACTACATCACACTCTGTGCCACTGTATTGACTGTACCAGGAAGTATTCTGCAGTCTGTCACGTGTATAAACTTACGCATCATCTACCCGCTTTGGTTTCAGCAGGTGAGGACACAGTGGCTTTCCATGTGCAACTGAAAACAACAGCCCTCCCAGTGGAAAGCACTCAGCTGAAACGTGAGCATTGGTCCTTAAGAGGTCACATGCAGCCCAGCATGTGAGACATGATTCCCCCCCACACACACACCATTCTTTTCACCTGATCCTTCAGCTCCTGGCTGATTATCTGTCTTCCCCCTCCCACAGCCTCATCATCCTGTCTCATCAAACTATCTACCGTTCTTTGCTAACATTCTGCCTTTGCCTCCTTCATTCTGTGTTCAAAACTATACTGTGTGAACAAGCCTCAAAGTTATTAAATTAACAGAAAAATAACATTAAATGCTCCCGATACTCATATTACAGTGGTGCTTGAAAGTTTGTGAACCCTTTAGAATTTTCGATATTTCTGCATAAATATGACCTAAAACATCATCAGATTTTCACACAAGTCCTAAAAGTAGATAAAGAGAACCCAGTTAAACAAATGAGACAAAAATATTATACTTGGTCATTTATTTATTGAGGAAAATGATCCAATATTACATATCTGTGAGTGGCAAAAGTATGTGACCCTTTGCTTTCAGTATCTGGCGTGACCCCCTTGTGCAGCAATAACTGCAACTAAACGTTTCCAGTAACTGTTGATCAGTCCTGCACACCGGCTTGGAGGAATTTTAGCCCGTTCCGCCGTACAGAACAGCTTCAACTCTGGGATGTTGGTGGGTTTCCTCACATGAATTGCTCGCTTCAGGTCCTTCCACGACATTTTGATTGGATTAAGGTCAGGACTTTGACTTGGCCATTCCAAAACATCAACTTTATTCTTCTTTAACCATTCTTTGGTAGAATGACTTGTGTGCTTAGGGCCATTGTCTTGCTACATGACCCACCTTCTCTTGAGATTCAGTTCATGGACAGATGTCCTGACATTTTCCTTTAGAATTCGCTGGTATAATTCAGAATTCATTGTTCCATCAATGATGGCAAGCCGTCCTGGCCCAGATGCAGCAAAACAGGCCCAAACCATGATACTACCACCACCATGTTTCACAGATGGGATAAGGTTCTTTTGCTGGAATGCAGTGTTTTCCTTTCTCCAAACATAACACTTCTCATTGAAACCAAAAAGTTCTATTTTGGTCTCATCCATCCACAAAACATTTTTCCAATAGCCTTCTGGCTTGTCCACGTGATCTTTAGCAAACTGCAGATGAGCAGCAATGTTCTTTTTGGAGAGCAGTGGCTTTCTCCTTGCAACCCTGCCATGCACACCATTGTTGTTCAGTGTTCTCCTGATGCTGGACTCATGAACATTAACATTAGCCAATATGAGAGAGGCCTTCAGTTGCTTAGAAGTTACCCTGGGGTCCTTTGTGACCTTGCCGACTTTTACACACCTTGCTCTTGGAGTGATCTTTGTTGGTCGACCACTTCTGGGGAGGGTAACAATGGTCTTAATTTTCCTCCATTTGTATACAGTCTGTCTGACTGTGGATTGGTGAAGTCCAAACTCTTTCGAGATGGTTTTGTAACCTTTTCCAGCCTGATGAGCATCAACACCACTTTTTCTGAGGTCCTCAGAAATCTCTGTTGTTTGTGCCATGATACACTTCCACAATGTGTTGTGAAGCTCAGACTTTAATAGATCCCTACTCTTTAAATAAAACAGGGTGCCCACTCACACCTGATTGTCATCCCATTGATTGAAAACACCTGACTCTAGTTTCACCTTCAAATTAACTGCTAATCCTAGGGGTTCACATACTTTTGCCACTCACAGATATGTAATATTGGATCATTTTCCTCAGTAAATAAATGACCGAGTATAATATTTTTGTCTCACTTGTTTAACTGGGTTCTCTTTATCTACTTGGACTTGTGTGAAAATCTGATGATGTTTTAGGTCATATTTATGCAGAAATATCGAAAATTCTAAAGGGTTCACAAACTTTCAAGCACCACTGTATATTCCAGAGGTGGGAAGTAATGAAATACTTTGTTCTTGTAGGTGTACTTTTCAAGTCTGAATTTATTTTAGCTTTTTCTTTTTTTTTCACTTATGACTTTTGCATCTAAGAAGACATTTAAAAAATTCTACTTCCTCATTAGAAAACAAGTTAAGGTATAATATGTGTATTTTTGGAAGTTATAGGTTGACTTTATGTATTAGACAGCTTCAAGCATTTGATTAAAATTCCTAACAAATCTAAAGTCTAATATATCTGACAACAAGAATATAGGGACATTTGATCCCTTGATGCAATTATTTGTAAATTTCTACATTTTACATTCTATAGGTTGTTTGTATACATACAATATGTGCAAATGGAAAACCCTTGGATGTGAAGGGAATGTCTCTCAAATAAAAAGTACACATATAGAATATGTATTGTCACCAAGCAAGCCAATTAACAGTTATTTCACGAAATCAAGTTGTACATGAGCTGATAGCCGATGAGGCGCTTACCCCGAGTTGGCTATACCTCATGTACGACGAGATTGAGTGGAATAACTCTTTTATTATATCCATATTCACTCGACTTTGAGAAACAGAGCATTTTTATTTTTATCCTGGACAAAATAATTTCTGCTTAGTATATAAACAAATCAGCGAAATGACAGTTGCAATTTGTGAAAAATGCTATAATAATAATTCTTAAAAAATAAAAAAGATACGTTCTTACAATCAAATACTTTTATTCTGTAATTTGTTGCTTTTTTATTTTTGTTTTGTTTTTTTTTTGTTTTCAAGTAGAGTTTTTACTTTGTCCTCGATTGGTTCAGCAACACACTGCCATTTTGTTTTTCTCTACTCATGGTATATGCCTATTAGTAGAGTATAGCCTATTAGTGGAGTAGCCAGTCAGAGTGCACGATTGCTCATATCCAGTGAATGTAGATAGAAAAATGAGAGTTATTATCATGCTAATTTTGTGAGATTTGACCCTGTTTTAGCTGAGGATTGTCCATATTTCTTGGTTCCTTGCTACACCATAGAAATATGCACATGCTAATATGCCTTGCAACATCTTGGTACAATAATTTAATCAGTAACACATCAGTGTGTAATGTAAAGTGCAGGCACTTTTAGCATTTTTTGACTCTATTTTTATATTTAAGTGTACTGTATCTTGTGCCAGAGTTTTCTATGAAATAAGCGTTTTCACTTTTACTTGAGTCACAAATGTATGCACGTCTACCAACTTTGCTATATATTTATGACTTGATACTTGAAGCAGGAATACACCCTGGATAGGACACCAATTCACCTCAGGACATTGTGTACACACACATTCATACACACCTAGGGGTAATTAATCATAGCCAGTATACATACCTTCCCTTTTTGGGAAAAGGGAAGACAATCTCTTGATTATTTCAAATAATCAGGTGTTACATGCCATTTATGTGTGCAGCTTATCATGCATTTAAGTTGTCTATGAAGGTTCGAAGCTGAGCTCAGGAAACTGTCCATGTGGAGTTTCAGTGCATGTTCTGCATGTTCTTCTCATGTCCATACAGGTTTCCTTTGGGTTCTCCAGTTTCCTCCCAACCCCAGCAATATGTTGGTATGTATACTGGCTATGATCAATTACCCCTAGGTGTGCATGAATGTGTGTGTACACAGTGTCCTGAGATGAATTGGTGTCCTATCCAGGGTGCATTCCTGCCTCAAGTCTAGATTATCTGTAATAGGCTCCGGATCCTCTATGATCCTGACCAGAATAAAGCAGCTACTGAAATCGAGTGAGTGAGAAAAGTCTATGAAGATCAAGAAACAGAGAAACTTCTTTTTGGGCAAACATGTTTATGAGTTTGGCTCTGCTGTTTCATCCATCATCATCATCGAGACTTGCCCAACTCTATTCCTGGATATCTTCCACCCTACAGAGTCCTATGCCAACACACCTGGCTGTAATTTCTATATGCTCCTGAAGGCTGTGATTAATTGTATCAGGTGTATTGGATTAAGCAAGAACCAAACACATCAAAGGTGGTAGATCTTCGGGATCAGGGCTAGGCAGGCATGATCTAGACCAGCCAAGTACATCTGCTAGTACATCATTAAATTACCATTATCCATGGCAATATCCGATTCTATTTTAAGCAGACTCTTTAAACTGAAAACAATATAAACTAAAATACTATATGTCATACGTAGTTACTAACTTTGCCTATGTAATTAATCTCAATCACTGTATAATGATATGAGCTCTATGGAAAAGAAATACAATTCAACAAAAAACAAAATGAGACTCTGATTCAATGCGTTACTTTATTTTTCATGATTCTGCTCTAAATCTCAGTGGAGGCCATCAGCAACTGATCTTTAATAAGTTTATATCTGAACCAAAATTAGGCCATGATAAGAACAAAAATTTCAAAGAAATTCAACAGATAAACATTTCTCTTAAACCTGAACAATGTTGCAATATAGATTACACTTTATTAAGGAACTTACCAAAAACGGTGCTTTACATTGAAAACTTAATGAAAAGTGAATTAAAAGTAAAAGAGTTGACTGATTGAATCAAGATATTTGTAACTAATAGGAAAGCTTTGCTTTAATAAGCCCCCTTCTGTTTCAATTTGACACTGTTGTCTGTGTCTTTGTACGGCGCCTGATCCCTGCAGAGTGCTGCGTGACATCCAGTGCTTTTGAAGAACCTGACAATTGCCTTTTCAGAGATTTGTATCCAGGCAACGACTGCAGCGCTGAGGCTGCTCAGACTGGATGGGCATATTGTACCAGGAAATGTACCTTAGATTGTGCTTCCTTATTGGATTGACCTAATTCTTTTCACACTCTGCGCCAAAACCAGACGAGATTTTTCTCTTATTAGTTTATTTTATACTCTAATATGTACCTTTAATGTGGTACAGTGAAAAGATAATTTGACCAATGCATACAGCATCCCCAACACCATATGATTATGGGTGAAAATTAAAAAAGAGACAAGATGAAACTGGCATATCATTGCATATATATGCACACACACACACACACACACACACACACACACACACACACACACACACAGGGTGTTTCAAAAAAAATTGATATCATTCTGGGATATTTACATCTCAAATAATATCAAATTTTTTGAAACACCCTGTATAAAGGATATTACAACCCCAGTTCCAAAAAAGTTGGGACGCTGTGTAAACTGAAAATAAAAGCAGAATATGATAATTTGCAAATCATGGAAACCCTATATTTCATTGAAAATAATACAAAGACAGCATATGAAATGTTGAAACTGAGAAATTGTATTTTTTTTTTTGAAAAATATATGCTCATTTTGAATTTGATGTCAGCAACACGTTTCAAAAAAGTTGGGACAGGGGCATGTTTACCACTGTGTTGCATCACCTCTACTTTTAACAACACCCTGTAAACATTTGGGAACTGAGGAGACCAATTGCTGTAGTTTTGAAAGAGAAATGTTGTCCCTTTCTTGCCTGATATACAATTTCAGTTGTTCAACAGTTCGACGTCTCTTTTGTCATATTTTGCACTCCATAATCCGCCAAATGTTTTAAATGGGAGACAGGTCTGGACTGCAGGCAAGCCAGTTTAGCACCCAGACTCTTTTACTGTGGAGCCATGCAGTTTTAATATGTGCAGAAAGCAGTCTGGCATTGTCTTGCTGAAAGAAGGAAGGCCTTCCCTGAAAAAGATTTTATCTGGATGGCAGCATATTGCTCTGAAACGTGTATATATCACTCAGCATTAATGATGCCTTCCCAGATGTACAAGCTACCCATGCCATGTGCACTAATGCACCCTCATACCATCACAGATGCGGGCTTTTGAACTGTGCACTGATAACAAGCCAGATAGTCCCGCTCCTCTTTAGCCTGGAGGACGTGGTGTCCATGATTTCTGAAAAGAATTTCTGCTTTTGATTCATCAGACCTCGGGACAATTTTCCATTTTACCTCAGTCCATTGTAAAAGAGCTCGGGCCCAGAGAAGGTGGTGGTGTTTCTGGATATTGTTTATATCTGGTTTTAACTTGCATTTGTGGATGCAGTAATGAACTGTTTTCACAAACGATGGTTTTCTGAAGTGTTCCTGAGCCCATACAGTGATTTCCACGACAGACACATGTCTGCTTTTAATGCAGTGTCGGCTGAGGACCTAAAAAACACACGTATCCAGTGTTAGTTTTCAGCCTTGTATCTTGCACACAGAGATTTTTCCAGATTCTTTGAATCCTTTAATGATATTATGTACCAAAGATGATGTGATCCCCAAATTCTTTGCAGTTTTAGGTCGAGGAACGTTATTCTTAAATTGTTACACTGTTTGCCCACACAATCTTTCACAGAGCAGTGAACCCCTCCCCATCTTTACTTCTGAGAGACTCTGCCTCTCTGGGATGCTCTTTTTATACCCAGTGATGTTACTGACCTGTTGCCAATTAACCAAATTAGTTTTTTTGCAAATAATCACATTCTGTTTTTATTTATGTTTTACACAGTGTCCCAACTTTTTTGGAATTGAGGTTATACACGGTGGTGCAAAGATATGAAATTTATCTTCGAGTGGTGAAAATATTTCATGAGTGAGCATAGCAGACATTATGAAAAAAAATCCACAAAAAAAAATTCCACAAATTAATCAAAATAATTTTAATTTTGAACCAGTTTGCCCTTTTGACAACATGCAGCAGGAAAGCATTGGAAGTGATGTCATCGATATCCTCATGAGTGAAGATATGGAAAACGCGTTACTCGGGTCCTGGATGTAGTTCATATGAAAAATATGAGTTTTTCAACATGAGAAGATAAACTTAATATCTTCAAGCCAACGTGTGACTTTCTATTTATTATATAGACACATTAACAAACAAAAAATACCCAAGTTAATTAAAACAATTCATTGATATACTAATGAGTGAAGATATTGAAAAATATGTTACTCAGTGTCCCAGATGTAGTATACAAGTGGTGTATTTCCCAGTAAAACACTATTGCCTATATAATAAATAAATAAATAAATAAATAAATAAATAAATGTGTGTGTGTATGTGTGTGTGTGTGTAAGTAAGGGAGAAGAGTAGCTTGCCTAGTATCAATGTATACTCAACGGCTTTAGTTAAACTGGGGTGCTGATTACAGTACCCTCCCCAATTACTGACTCCCCATAAAGATGAGTAAAAAAGGCTAGAAAAAATTTCACTTTTTGGAGAAGAAGCTTCATCTCACACTGAAAAAATGAGAAAAACAACTTTTAATTGAAATAAATGTATTCAGAGAAAAACAAATCCGGGCGGCACGGTGGTGTAATGGTTAGCGCTGTCGCCTCACAGCAAGAAGGTCTGGGTTCAAGCCCCGTGGCCGGCAAGGGCCTTTCTGTGCGGAGTTTGCATGTTCTCCCCGTGTCCGCGTGGGTTTCCTCCGGGTGCTCCGGTTTCCCCCACAGTCCAAAGACATGCAGGTTAGGCTAACTGGTGACTCTAAATTGACCATAGGTGTGAATGTGAGTGTGAATGGTTGTCTGTGTCTATGTGTCAGCCCTGTGATGATCTGGCGGCTTGTCCAGGGTGTACCCCGCCTTTCGCCCGTAGTCAGCTGGGATAGGCTCCAGCTTGCCTGCGACCCTGTAGAACAGGATAAAGCGGCTAGAGATAATGAGATGAGATGAGAAACAAATCCCTCATCAAGAAATAATTATTTTCAACAAAAACACATCTGCTACTATTATTGGCATCCCTGCATTTAATATTTTCTACAACCTCCCTTTGCCAGTAAAACAGCACTGAATCTTCTCCTATAACATTTTATAAGGTTAGAGATACAGAACAGGGCATCTGAGACCATTCCTCTTTACACAATCTCTTCAGATCATCCAGGGTCCTTGGCGTTCTCTTGTGTACTCTCCTCTTCAGCTCAGCCCACAGGTTTTCAGTGGGGTTCAGGTCAGGGGACTGAGATGTTCATGGCAGAAGCTTGATTCTGTGCTCAGCGAACCATTTTTGTGTTGACTGGGACATATGCTTCAGATCATTGTCCTGCTGAAAGATCCAGTGATGACCCAGCAGACGCAGCCAGATTTTGATTTAAAATGTCCTGGCAGCCTCAGCCCCAGAGGATGACTCCATCCCTGTGGATCCCTCACCCTGGAAGAAGTAGGGAAGGCTGTGAGAAAACTCAAGCCTGGCTGTGCCACTGGCAACGACGGCATCTCCCCAGAGCTGCTGCTGAAGGGTAACCCAGCTGTGGCCAAGTGGCTACACTCCCTGATCCACTGCATCTGGCAAACCGAAACCATCCTAACAGATTGGCTGCATGGCTGCATCCTTCCCTTCTGGAAGAAAGGCGCCAAGGACAACTGTAACAACTACAGGGGAATCACACTCCTCAGTGTCCCAGGGAAGGTGATGGCTCACATCCTTCTCGCAAGACTCCGACCCCTAAACCTTCAAAAGCAGTGCCTAGAGCAGAGTGGCTTCACCCCAGGACGGTCCACTGTGGACCGAGTGCTTACACTCAGGCTACTGCCAGAGCTCAGGAGGGAATTCAGAAGGCCCTTCTACATAGCCTACATGGATTTGAAGCAGGCATTCGACTCTGTGGATAGGCCGGCTCTGTGGAGAATCTTAAAGACCCTGGGGGTTCCTGCAAAACTTCTGGACCTGCTGTCACTTCTCTACTCGGACGCTGTCTCCTGCGTGAGGGTCAATGGCCAGACATCTGCCACCTTCAACATCAATAGTGGTGTCAGACAGGGTTCCTCTTCCAGGCAAGTTTATAACAGTTCCAGTTGGTGTCCACTTTTTTTCTTATCACCTGGAAAATCTTCAGGCAAGTAGCTTTTTTTTTTAAAATCCATTCCCTGACTTATGAAAGTCAACACACTTCTCCCTCATTTTGGGTCCTCTTCCAGGCAAGTTTATAACAGTTCCAGTTAGTGTCCACTTTTTTTTATCATCACCTGGAAAATCTTCAGGCAAGTAGCTATTTTTTTTATATCCATTCCCTGACTTATGAAGGTCAACACACTTCTCCCTCATTTGGTCTGTGTGTTCTCTCTTATCTTTCCCATGTTGATGGATGATTAAGGGGAATTTGGCCTCTGTGTCACCTCATAATTGTATCCCAGTTAATTAGGAAATCATGGATTACAGCCTGAAAGTTCTTACTCCAATCAACTCAAAAATCTACAATTTAAATGGGAAACATGCTTCAGCTGCATTGTTTTCACTATAATTTCCATGGCTACCAATAATAGTGGCACGTGTTTTTGTTGAAAAAAAATTTGTGATGATGGATTTGTTTTTATCAACACAAAAAATTGTACACTGGCCACAGAATCAAGCTTCTGCCATGGCCATCTCAGTTGAAAACCTGTGGGCTGGGCTGAAGAGGAGAGAGGGATTAGTTTTTCTCTGAATAAATTAATTTCAATTAAAGGTTGGATGGGCGGCACGGTAGTGTAGTGGTTAGCGCTGTCGCCTCACAGCAAGAAGGTCCTGGGTTCGAGCCCTGTGGCCGGCGAGGGCCTTTCTGTGTGGAGTTTGCATGTTCTCCCCGTGTCCGCGTGGGTTTCCTCTGGGTGCTCCGGTTTCCCCCACAGTCCAAAGACATGCAGGTTAGGTTAACTGGTGACTCTAAATTGACCGTAGGTGTGAATGTGAGTGTGAATGGTTGTCTGTGTCTATGTGTCAGCCCTGTGATGACCTGGAGACTTGTCCAGGGTGTACCCCGCCTTTCGCCCGTAGTCAGCTGGGATAGGCTCCAGCTTGCCTGCGACCCTGTAGAAGGATAAAGCGGCTAGAGATAATGAGATGAGATGAGATGAAAAATTTGTGATGATGGATTTGTTTTTATCAACACAAAAAATTGTACACTGGCCACAGAATCAAGCTTCTGCCATGGCCATCTCAGTTGAAAACCTGTGGGCTGGGCTGAAGAGGAGAGAGGGATTAGTTTTTCTCTGAATAAATTAATTTCAATTAAAGGTTGGATGGGCGGCACGGTGGTGTAGTGGTTAGCGCTGTCGCCTCACAGCAAGAAGGTCCTGGGTTCGAGCCCCGGGGCCGGCGAGGGCCTTTCTGTGCGGAGTTTGCATGTTCTCCCCGTGTCCGCATGGGTTTCCTCCGGGTGCTCCGGTTTCCCCCACAGTCCAAAGACATGCAGGTTAGGTTAACTGGTGACTCTAAATTGACCGTAGGTGTGAATGTGAGTGTGAATGGTTGTCTGTGTCTATGTGTCAGCCCTGTGATGACCTGGCGACTTGTCCAGGGTGTACCCCGCCTTTCGCCCGTAGTCAGCTGGGATAGGCTCCAGCTTGCCTGCGACCCTGTAGAAGGATAAAGCGGCTAGAGAAAATGAATGAATGAATGAATGAATGAATAAAGGTTGGATTTTTCTCATTTTTTTTCAGTGTGAGATGAAGCGACTTCACCAAAAGGCGGATTTTTTTTCCTAAACCTTTTTACTAATCTTTACAAGGGGTGCCAATAATTGTGGAGGACACTGTGTATATAACTTTAATGGAATTTTAATTGATTTGAAGTATATTCTTTAAATGTATTCTTATTTATTCTTCTTATTTATTAATCTTGAAAAATATTTCAAGAGACATGTCATGTCACCCTTGGAAATCAGGCTTTTTGATGGTCTAGTGCTGTGGCTAAGCATAATGATCTCTCATCATCATCATCATCATCAGAGAATTATGACATCTCTAACACACCATTCATGTACTGCTAGTTTTGTACTGTTTTCTTTCAAACACTTTCTCCCCACATCATTTGAACAGTTAATTACTGTGAAATCACTTACAGTCCACCTCTATGATTGCTCGAACTGTTTGAATGAGCTCCTGAGCCTCCAGAGCAAGCGTGGAAGCCATTCCAGATAATTTCCTCCCACTTTGTGTAGCCATAGTTTGAGACACTGTAGCTAGTTTTGGCTCAGTTTCAGAACTGCAAAACATGAAAAGTAACACAGCACTGGTAAACAAAAACAGGATGTACTTATTTCCAAAGAATTCAATTCAATTAAACGTTACAGTGACCATTTGTACAGTGGTAAGGTATTTGGTATCAAGATCCCTTCCATCTTAAATAATATTAGAAAAGAAATGATTATCTAATGATGCTAATCAATTGGGAATATTGAAGGTGCTTGACAGGCTGCAGGCTGTATGTGGTGTGAATGTAAAAGGTCTCCGTTACCTTTATATTATATTTCTCCTACAGGACTTTCATCTTATTAGTTTTCACTGTTCCTGATGATGACTATCTTCAATTATATGGCTTGAAGAAGCAGAGAACACAAATGGGGTATGGCTATCCAGAAGACTAGTAATTCTAGTTCAGAAGTGGTGTGTAAATTAAATAATAGACGGCACTTTATACATATTAGTATGATCTTCTTGTCATTAATATGGGTTTTATCACAATACAGATTGTATTTCATTATAGCATTCTTCATTGAGATGCGGCACGGTGGTGTAGTGGTTAGTACTGTCACCTCACAGCAAGAAGGTTCTGGGTTCGAGCCCAGTGGCCTATGGGGCCTTTCTGTCTGGAGTTTGCATGTTCTCCCCATGTCTGTGTGGGTTTCCTCTGGGTGCTCCGGTTTCCCCCACAGTCCAAAGACATGCAGGTTAGGTTAATTGGTGGCTCTAAATTGACCGTAGTGAATTGTTGTTTGTCTCTATGTGTCAGCCCTGCGATGATCTGGTGACTTGCTCAAGGTGTATCCCGCCTTTCGCCCGTAGTCAGCTGGGATAGGCTCCAGCTTGCCTGCGACCCTGTAGAACAGGATAAAGCAGCTAGAGATAATGAGATGAGATGAGTATGATCTTGTTGTCATTAATATGGGTTTTATCACAATACAGATTGTATTTCATTATAGCATTCTTCACTGAGATGCGGCACGGTGGTGTAGTGGTTAGCACTGTCGCCTCACAGCAAGAAGGTTCTGGGTTCGAGCCCAGTGGCCTACTGGGGCCTTTCTGTCTGGAGTTTGCATGTTCTCCCCGTGTCTGTGTGGGTTTCCTCTAGGTGCTCCGGTTTCCCCCACAGTCCAAAGGCATGCAGGTTAGGTTAATTGGTGGCTCTAAATTTACGGTAGTGAATTGTTATTTGTCTCTATGTGTCAGCCCTGCAATGGTCTGGTGACTTGCTCAAGGTGTACCCCGCCTCTCGCCCATAGTCAGCTGGGATAGGCTCCAGCATGCCTGCGACCCTGCACAGGATAAGTGGTTAGGGATAATGAATGACTGGATTCTTCACTGAGGGTCTAAGTGGATCTGGAGCTTATCCTGGGAACACGGCACGAGACAAGAATACACCCTGTCCATTGCAAAGCATCATGAACACACATTCACATACTCATTCACACCTATGGGCATTTTAGCATTGCCAATTTACTAAGTAGCATGGTTTTGGGAGGTGGGAGGAAAATCGATTACCTGGAGGAAACATGTGAACATTTGAAGCTCAACACAGACAGTCACCGATAATGTTGTGAAGAAATACATCCAGGCCCTGTAGAACAGGATAAGCAGCTACAGATAATGGATGGATGGATGGATGGATGGAATACATCCAGGTCACTGATTGAGCCAGGAACCTTGGAGTTGCACAAACAGTGCAAATAAAAATAAACCTCTTTGGCTACCAGTACAGAGCTGATATCCAGGATAAAAAGTACAACTATAAATACCCACTGATGGGAAATTACTTAAGCAATATGAAATGTATATAATTATCATTTATGGTGGAATTCTGCTGTAAACATGTTATAACTGTGTACATACTGTATACACTGTGACCTGCTTCAATCCTTCCTGCATCCAATATTTTTTTTTCTCTGAGCTCATCGACGTCAACTTCAAACTCTGGTGTTGAAAAAACTGTAATTTTTTCTATTATGTTTTCCATTATAAAAGCTATACAGAAATGACCTGCCTTTGACATGAAAGGAACAGAGGAACACAGATCAGGCAGCATGAATGCTACACCCCATTGTCCAGTGTGGCACCTAACACAGAATATGTTAGTGGGGAAGGGGCTTCATGTACTCAGGCCCACTGACACAGATAGAGGGTTATGAAATGTAGAAATATTGCACAGTCGCCACACTTTCAGGACACTAGAAGAAAGCTGTGTGAAATACTTCTTACCAAGAGTGTATTGGTTGTTTAAATGCATTACAAGCATATGTTATATTCTGAGAAGCTCTTACATATTACATATTGTTTTGATTTGATTATTTTCAATTCTTTTAGTTCATTGATTGATTCCCATTATAACCTTAATATTTGGCGCCTCAAGCATATCCTAATACACAGCTTTCCTAGCAAGCAATCTACTTTCTCACTTTTCAAATGACCACACACAAATTTTGATTATTTAAAAATTTCACACTATCTGGGATCACCCAGAAGAGGATAGGTTCTTTTTTGAGTGATCTCAATGTTTCTTCCTCATGTTGTCTCAGGGAGTTTTTCCTTGCTACTGTCACTTCTGGGTTTCACAATTTGGATCTAAATCTACAACCAGATAATGCTGCTTTCTGACAATGTCGATCATTAAAAGTGCTCTGAAAATAAAACTGACTTGAATTGATTTTGAATTGATATTATTTGTCTGTAGTACTTACAGCACATTGTATATTATCATACACATTTACAGATCGTATCTAAGTATGAGATAGAGACAACATTAACTAATGCTATAGCTCTTTTTTTCCATTAGGAAATATAATAACATTTTTTAAACAGTATTTTGTTTTATAGAACCAGCTGTAGACTTATTCTGTCTTTACAAATGTGTCCCATTCTGAACACACTAACACATGCAGATGCATCAGCCATTTAATCCAGCATGGATAATCATTACATGTCTGTGTTTAGCTAACTGTGTACAGCGGGAGACTACTGTACACAGTACAGTATTAGGTATTTGTGCTGATTGGGCGTTAAAACATTCACAATGAGCTTCACAACTGTTGATGCTCTGACCAAGTCATATTATATTAATAGCCATTAATTATAATAATCATTAAGAATGAGCATCTTTTTAACTTCTTCTTTTAATAAATATCATGATTAAATATAGACTGCCTTTCAGATTTTTCAAGTGTAGGTCATAAAAAGAATTTTCCCTGACACCCAATTATTTTTGTTTAGTGGACCGAAAGCGACTGAATTCAAATCACAGACTTCCAATTTTATTAGTTTTTTTAAAATAGAACAATTAATGAATTTAGCACCACATGGCCCTAAATTCTCCACTATTTTTTCCTGCTTCACCATGACCCAATTCAAGATACTACATCATGCATCATGTGGTGGGCTTTCCCCGTTCGCGCAAGGCATTGTGGGATACAAATTTGAAACAGGAGAGAAAAATGGAGGACGTGAGTGTGCGAATGAAATGTGAAAGACCGACTACAGTCTCATCTCATCTCATTATCTCTAGCCGCTTTATCCTTCTACAGGGTTGCAGGCAAGCTGGAGCCTATCCCAGCTGACTACGGGCGAAAGGCGGGGTACACCCTGGACAAGTCGCCAGGTCATCACAGGGCTGACACATAGACACAGACAACCATTCACACTCTCATTCACACCTACGGTCAATTTAGAGTCACCAGTTAACCTAACCTGCATGTCTTTGGGGGAAACCGGAGCACCCAGAGGAAACCCACGCGGACACGGGGAGAACATGCAAACTCCACACAGAAAGGCCCTTGCCGGCCCCGGGGCTCGAACCCAGACCTTCTTGCTGTGAGGCGACAGCGCTAACCACTACACCACCGTGCCGCCCCACCGACTACAGTAACCAACTTTATTTTTATTCATTAAAAGATACTTCACGTCTTAAAGTAATGATGGATGTTGTTTCTCTTTACTTAGTTGAGCGGTTCTTGACATAATATAGATTATTACAGTTGTGGAATAGGGCTATTTACTGTATTTTTATTATTTACTATTTACTGTTTGATCTCAAATGCATTAAGAAGGCAAGAAATTGCACTAATTAACTTTTGACGAGACACACCTGTTAATTGAAAAGCATTCCAGGTGACTACCTCATGAAGCTGGTTAAGATAATGCCAATAGTGTGCAAAGTGTCATCAAGGTAAATGGTGGTTACTCTGAAGAATCTAAAATATGAAACATATCTTGTTTTTCATAACATTTTTTTTGTTGACCACATAAGTCCATAGGCGGCATGGTGGTGTAGTGGTTAGCGCTGTCGCCTCACAGCAAGAAGGTCCGGGTTCGAGCCCTGTGGCCGGCGAGGGCCTTTCTGTGTGGAGTTTGCATGTTCTCCCCATGTCCGCGTGGGTTTCCTCTGGGTGCTCCGGTTTCCCCCACAGTCCAAAGACATGCAGGTTAGGTTAACTGGTGGCTCTAAATTGACCGTAGGTGTGAATGGTTGTCTGTGTCTATGTGTCAGCCCTGTGATGACCTGGCGACTTGTCCAGGGTGTACCCCGCCTTTCGCCTGTAGTCAGCTGGGATAGGCTCCAGCTTGCCTGTGACCCTGTAGGACAGGATAAAGCGGCTACAGATAATGAGAATGAGATGAGATAATGAGATGAGATGAGACATAAGTCCATATATGTTCCACATGTTATTTCATAGTGTTGATGTCTTCAGTACTGTTCTACAATGTAGAAAATTGTCAGTCCTGTGCACTGTGGCATGTGCACCTGAAGGTGCAACCCAGGCTGCGTGCGTGTCGAGTGGATTCCAGCGTGCGCACCGTTAACGATGTGCACCTGAGCTCAATTAAGGAGCTATGCGCATCTATTTAAGGACTGTGCTGATGCACGATCTTTGCGAAGTATTACGCGACATCAGTACGCATTACCGAGCCTTACTACCCTTGTTTCTGATTTCCTGTTGCTTGATTTCTGATGTTTCCTGTGCCTGTTTCTAGTTCTCGCTTTGCCTCTGATATCCTGTTTGTGCCTCACCCAATTCTTTTGCTTGTTTCACATTTTGGATTTTGCATGGTGATTCGGACTGTTTGCCTGAATGCCTGTTTTCTCTATTGTATATATATACACACACACTACATTTTATTATTAAACTTATTTCTGCACTTACATCCACCTACCTCGTACCTGACAGAATACTTCAACTTACAATGGATGCAGCAGAAGTTTTCCAGTACGCCATTTCATGCCGCTTCCGGGTTTCTCTGTCTCAGCCCCTCACCTCGTATTTCCAGCTGAAGTCTGACTGGAGTCCCCTGGCACCCTACTACGGAATATATTACCCTATGGGATTCAATCTTCAGTGTGACTTGTTCTATAAAGACCTCCAAGAGCCCAAGCCACCAGAACCCATCTGGGTAAGCTTTATCCTCATGTTTATTGCTGGATGAGCATGCAGATGGATGGATTATCTAATAAGGGTCAAGCACCCATGCCTTTGGAGTTCACGGACATTCTTAGCCATGCTCCAGTTTGAATCTTTGGAGAAGGAGGAATCCCATGAATTTTTTTTTGGGGGGGGCGAGCACTCCAGTGGCTGATGCAGCGGAGGAGGCCATCACTCCAGAGCTCCCTCCAGTGGCTGATACAGCAGAGGAGGCCATCGCTCCAGAGCTCCCTCCAGTGGCTGATGCAGCAGAGGAGACCATCACTCCAGAGCTCCTTCCAGTGGCTGATGTAGCGGAGGAGGCCGTCGCTCTAGTGTTCCCCCAGTGGCCTTTGCAGAGACAGCAGAGGAGGCTGTCATTCCAGAGCTGGTTTATCAGCCAGAGCCAGCACCTGAATCAATGCCTGAACCAGAGCCAGTGTCAGAGCTGGTGCCAGCTCCAGCACCAGCATTTGTTCCAGTGCCAGAGCCAGTGCCAGCGTCTGCTCCAGAACCAGTGCCAGAGTCGGAGTCAGTCAGCACCAATGCCTGCTCCAGAACCAGTGCCAGAGTCAGAGTCAGAGTCAGCATCAGTGTCTGCTCCAGAACCAGAGTCAGTACCAGTATCTACTCCAGAACCAGTGCCAGCACCAGCATCTGTTCCAGTGCCAGCACCAGTGTCTGCTCCAGAACCTGTGCCAGCACCAGTGTCGGAGTCAGCTCCAGTGCCAGTGTCGGAGCCTGTGTCAGTGTCTACTCCAGAGCCAGTGCCTGGGTCAGCTAGAGCATCAGAGCCTACACCAGAGTCGGTGCCTGCGCCAGCTTCAGTGCCAATGCCAGAGTCAAGGCCAATGTCAGAACCTCAGCCTGTTCCAGAACCTGTGTTAGAGGACAACGGAGTGACCACTGCCTCAGCCGGCAATGAAGACATCTGCGTCATCATTCCCCTGCCGCCCGGTTATGAAGATATCGTTGTCCTGCCACCACCTGGTGAAGAAGATGTCATCATCATCCTGCCACCAGGTCTTAACCAGGACCATAGCAATGCGCTGACAGAGCTCGAGCCCATGCCTGAGTCCAGTCCAGAGTTCGAACTAGAGCCAAGTTCTGAGTCCAAGTCAAGTCCAGAGCTTGAGTCCTCTACTGAGACCAAATACAATCTGGAGCCTGAGTCGAAGCTCGCTTCCTGCCTTGAGCCCAAGCCAGTTCTAGAACTCAAACCAGAGTAAAGTCCAGAGCTTGAGCCAGAGTCCAGTCCAGAGCTCAGGCCATCTCCAGAGCTCAAATCATTTCCAGAGCTCGAGTCCAGCCCTGTGTCAGGAGTGGCGAGCTGAGGTGAAGTGAGGACCCAAGAGCAAACTCAGAAAACAGGCAGTGTAAAGAGAAAACTTCTTTAATGAAGTAGATGGCAGAAAGGCAAAGGTACAGTAGGGCTCAGGCAAAAATTGGTAGTCAAAAAAAAAAACAGGCCAGGAGGTCTAAAACATAGAGGAGCAGGTAGACATGATCAGGGACAAAAAACAGGACAGAAAAATCTTCAGAAAAACTGATGAACACAGGGACAAGGGAAATCCAGGCAGAGGTAGCAAAAGACACAATTCAAAAGAACAGGCAGACAAAAACAGGGACAAAAAACTGGACAGAAAAACTAGACAAAAAAACAAGAAGAAATTCAGGCAGGGGGAATCAAGAAGACACAATACCAATGAGTTAGGGACCTGGAGACCTGGAGACAAGGGGTTTGACTTGGAAGACATGGAAAGTTGGGTGAATATGGCGCATGATTACAGGCAAAGACAGTCTTTAGAGCAGGGATTAATTACCTTGGAGATGGGGAAAGGTCCTATGAACCTGGGAGCCAATTTGCGGGAGACCATCTTGATGGGCAAGTGGCGAGTGGAGAGCATTACCCGCTGCCCCACCTGATAGATGGGAGCTGCCAAGCAGTGTTTGCAGCTTGCTCTTTAAACATCTTGACAGAATGTAGGAGCTTTTTCCTGGTCAATGCCCATGTTCTCCTGCAGTGGCACACAAACATCTGGGCAGAGGCCATGGTGACTTCTTCTTCTTGGATGGGGAAGAGTGGTGGCTGGTAACCCAGAGAGCACTGGAAGGGGGAAAGACCTGTAGCAGAGGTGGGTAAGGAGTTGTGAGCGTACTCTATCCAAGGAAGGGTCTTGCTCCAGGAGGCAGCATCATTGGACACCATGCACCTGAGAGCCACTTCCAGCTCCTGGTTGGCCCGTTCCATCTGTCCATTGGTCTGAGGGTGAAAACCTGAAGACAGACTGCGAGAAGCACCAATGAGTTTACAGAAAGCCTTCCAGAATTGGGCAGAGAACTGGGGTCCACGGTCTGATATGATGTCTGAGAGGGGAGTCCATGTAGACGGAAAAATGGAGTATCAGCAATTCAGTGGTCTCCTTGGTGGTGGGAAGCTTGGGCAGAGGGATAAAATGAACAGCTTTAGAAAAACAGTCGACAACAGTGAGGATACAAGTATTGCCACCTGAATTGGGGAGTCCTGTGATGAAATCCAGGGCTATGTGTGACCAGGGCTGGTGGGGAACAGGAAGCAGGCCGGCAGGGGGTCTGTTGCCAGTCTTGTTCCTGGCACAGATGTCGCAAGCTGCCACAAACCTCTGGACGTCCTCCTTGATGGATGGCCACCAAAAACATTTTTGGATGACTGCCAGAGTCCAGGCTGCTCCTGGGTGGCACACCATTCTGGAACCATGACCCCACTGCAACGCCTGTGCCCGCACAGAAACAGGAACAAAAAGATGGTTAGGAGGTGCATTACTAGGCCCTGGGTCCTGCTCATGGGCCTTCTGGACCAGGGTTTCCACCTCTAACAGAGCGGCCCCCACCAGGCACCATGGAGGAAGGATGGTCTCAGGGGAGGTCGATTCCTCCTGGAGGGGAGAAAACATTCTGGACAAGGCATTGGGCTTACCATTCTTAGAGCCTGGGCAGAAGGAAAGTGTGAACTTGAAGTGAGAAAAGAAGAGAGACCATCGGGCCTGACGAGAATTGAGGTGCTTGGCAGTCCTGAGGTATTCAAGGTTCTTGTGATCTGTCCATATGATGAAGGGAAGGTCTGACCCCTCCAACCAATGCCTCCATTCTTCCAAGGCCAGTTTAACGGCCAACAGTTCCCTATTGCCAATGTCATAGTTTCTCTCAGAGGGGGAAAGCCGACAAGAGAAGAAGGAGCAAGGATGAAGCTTGTTGTCACTAGCCGACCTTTGGGACAATATGGCCCCCACCCCTGACTTCAAAGCATCGACCTCAACCACAAACTGCCGGGACGGATCTGGAATGGTGAGTATAGGTGCTGACGTGAACCTTCATTTGAGCTCGAAGAACGCCTTCTCGGCCCCTTCCTCCCAGCTGAAAGGGACCTTGGTGGAAGTTAGAGCCATGAGAGGCCCAGCCACCGTACTAAAGTTCCTGATGAATTGCCTATAGAAATTCGCAAACCCAAGAAACCACTGGAGTTCTCGCTGAGAGGACAGGGTGGGCCAGTCAGCAACTCCCTTGAGTTTCAGGGGGTCCATCTGAATCTGTGCAGGGTAGATAATGAAACCCAGGAAGGAGACAGAACTTCTATGGAACTCACATTTCTTGGCCTTAACAAAGAGTTTATTTTCCAGGAGTCACTGAAGGACCTGCCTGACGTGGATGCAGTGTTCATCAAGGGAGCAGGAAAAATCAATGTATCGTCCAGATAAACAAAAACAAAAACATTAAGGTAGTCCCTCAGGACATCATTAACAAGGGCCTGGAAAACCGCGGGAGCATTAGTCAGGCTGAATGGAACCACGAGATATTAGTAGTGGCCCGTGGAGGTGTTAAATGCCATCTTCCATTCATCCCTTTCCCTGATCCTCACAAGGTGGTAAGTATTACGCAGGTCTAGCTTAGTGAAAATCTGGGCTCCCTGAAGTAACTCAAACGCTGTAGACATGAGAGGTAGGGGGTAACGGTTCTTGATGGTGATGTCATTTAGCCCACAGTAATCAATGCAAGGGTGCAAGGATTTGTCCTTCTTCTCCATGAAAAAGAATCCTGCCCCTGCAGGAGAAGAGGAGGGACAAATAATTCCAGCTGCTAAGGACTCGGTGATGTATTTATCCATGGATTGCCTTTCAGAAAGAGAGAGAGAGTAAAGTTGCCCCTTAGGTGGTGCAGTCCCAGGGAGAAGGTCAATTCCACAGTCATAGGGCCTATGGGGAGGAAGGGAAACAGCTTGAGACTTGCTGAACACAGGTTTTAAGTCATTATACTCGGGAGGCACGTTAGACAGGTCAGGATATTCACCAATGGTGGGCTGGAGCAGCTCGGTGTGAGGGAGGGCAGATCTCAGGCATGACGATAAACAGAATTGACTCCATCCTAAAATGGTGTTGTTAGTCCAGTTGGCATGGGAGTTATGTAGAGTTAGCCAGGGCAGACAAAGAACTATGGGCACATGGAGATTACTCATGACAAAAAACTGGATGGATTCAGAGTGGTTGCCAGAAATTCTTAAGGTGACCGAGGCTGTTCTATGGGTGATGGTGGTCAGACCAGTACTGTTAAGGGTCAGGACAGTGAGGGATGGGTTCAGAGCCAGTAGTGGAATCCCCAGGTGCTTGGTGGTGGTCGAGCAGATCAGGTTTCTGTCAGCCCCTGAATCAATGAGTGCCTGGAGGTTGTGGGGCTGACTGCCATGGATAATGACCACTGGGAGTAGTGGTCAATCGATAGGGGGCTGATTCTGGACATTTCCCACCAGGGCCCCTAAACTCACTGGTGGGCTCTTCCTTTTAAAGGGCAAGATTGGCAGAAGTGCCCCAGCTGTCTGCAATAAAAACATGCCCTCATATCCCGACGGCGCTGTTGTTCCTCAGGTGAGATGCAGACTCAGTCTACCTGCATTGGCTCAGCAGAAGGAATGGGAGGCTGAGGGGGAGCAAGACTAGTCCAAGTTCTTTCTTTCACCCGCTGTCTGATCTGGGAGTCAATATGACTGGCGAGGTCCATGAGACTGGGGAGATCAGGTGGCAGTTCTCGTGAGACCAGCTCATCCTTGATGGAGTCTGACAGCCCCTTCAAAAATGCGTCAAACAAGGCATTCTCATTCCAGTCACAGGATGCCGCCAAAGTGCGAAACTCAATCGCATAGTCAAAAGCGGACCAGGCACCCTGCCACAGACCCATGATTTCTCTTGCTACCTCTCTGCCAGACAGAGAGCGATCAAAGGTTCGCCTCATCTCCTCTGTGAAATCCTTGAAGCTGGCGCAGCATGGTGCATTGGCGTCCCACATAGCTGTTCCCCACTCCCTAGCTTTGCCAGTGAGGAGAGTGATGGTGTAGGCCACTCGAGAATGCTCTGTAGGGAAGGCCAGTGGTTGAAGCTCAAGGGTTAGTGAGCACTGAGTTAAAAATGATCTGCAGGTACCTGGTTCTCCATCGTATGGCTGTGGGGCAGGAAGTCTCGGCTCTCTGAAGAGGGCTGGAGCAGGAGCTGGAGGAGCGGTAGGTGGAAGAGGTTGTGTAGGAGCAGATGTTACTTGAAGCTGTTGTAGCTGAGTGGCAAGAAGATTGAGAGTGTCAGAGATGATGGCAAGGTTTTGATTCACCTGTTGGATGTCCTGTTGGTGGGTCCCAAGGAGAGCTCCCTGTTTCTGCACCGCTGCTTTTAGCTGGGCAAAATCTGCTGGGTCCATGTTGGCCAGACTGTGCTGTCAGGAGTGGCGAGCTGAGGTGAAGTGAGGACCCAAGAGTAGGCTTAGAAAACAGGCAGTGTAAAGAGAAAACTTCTTTAATGAAGTAGATGGCAGAAAGGCAAAGGTACAGTAGGGCTCAGGCAAAAATCGGTAGTAAAAAAAAAAAAAACAGGCCAGGAGGTCAAAAACACAGAGGAGCAGGTAGACATGATCAGGGACAAAAAACAGGACAGAAAAAGCTTCAGAAAAACTGATGAACACAGGGACAAGGGAAATCCAGGCAGAGGTAGCAAAAGACACAATTCAAAAGAACAGGCAGGCAAAAACAGGGACAAAAAACTGGACAGAAAAATTAGACAAAAAAACAAGGAGAAACTCAGGCAGGGAGAATCAAGAAGACACAATACCAATGAGCTGTAGCCAGACAAGGAAAGTCTACAAGAGACAGTCTAGCAAATAGAGTAGCTCCAAACAGTTCTTAAAAAGCCCTGGCTGATGGGAGAGGAGTGGTAGCAGGTGTGGGAGTGCCGCTTCAGGAAATGGCTTTCAGCAAGGCAGGACTGAATTCCTGTCCTGGAGCCAGCCTGGAGCCGGCATGGAAGTCCCACAATCTAAGACATGGATAGACTGGACCGGACTGTGACACCCTGAGCTCGAGCACACTTCCAGCCTTGTGTCCAAGCCAGTTCCAGAGCTCCAACCTGAGTCATCTCCTGAGCTTGAGCCAGAGTCCAGTCCAGAGCTCGAGTCGTCTCCAGAGCTCGAGTCTAGCCCTGAGTCCAAGCCAGATCCAGAGCTCAAACCTGAGTCATCTCCTGAGTGGGAGCCAGAGTCCAGCCCAAAGCTCAAGTCATCTCTAAAGCTTGAATCCAGCCTGGAGCTTGAGTCCACTTTCAGTCCTGAATCCGAACCAAGTCCAGGACCCAAGTCAAGTCTGGAGTCTGAGCATGATTCCTGCCCAAGCCAAGTCCCAAGCTCAAGCCCATTCTGAGTCAGTAGTCCAAGTCTTGTCCTGAGCCTGAGCCCAAACCCCCACCAGAGCAAAGAATGATGGATTTTCACTGCCGGAGGGAGCCCTTTGAGAGGGGGCGCATGCACCTGAAGGCATGCCCCGGGCTGCGCATGCGTCGAGCAGATTCCAATGCATGCACCATTAACGATGGGCACCTGAGCTCAATGAAGGAGCTATGTACACCTATTTAAGGACTGTGCTGATGCACGATCTTTGCGAAGTATTATGCTACATCAGTATGCATTACCGAACCTTACTACCAGTGTTTCTGATTTCCTGTTTCTTGATTCCTGTGCCTGTTTCTCGTTCTAGTTCTCGCTTTGCCTCTGATATCCTGTTTGTGCCTTGCCTGACCCTTTTGCTTGTTTCACATTTTGGATTTTGCCTGCCGATTTGGACTGTTTGTCTGAATGCCTGTTTTCTCTACTGTATATACAGTATATACACTGCACTTTATTATTAAACTTCTGCGCTTACATCCGCTTACCTCGCATATCTGACAAAAATAGTCAAAATACAGAAAAACCTATGAATGAGTAGGGGCCATACAAACTTTTGACTGGTACTAAACGTATTTTATTTCCTAATGCTCTAAGGACTAGTTCATGTTTTAATTCATTATTGTAAAGGAAGGTTTATATATTAATATATTGCCTATTTGTGAACCTCATAATATCATGTTACCAAAATAGGACATTATCTCATAAGTAGCATTTGGTACAATGAGATATAATACATACAAATTTAGTCAGAGCTGTAGAGAATGCTAAACCCCATATGCACATTTCTGCTAGCAGTGCTATTACTGCTACTCTTGTGCCTGGATCATACTGACTTCTATCTCTAAGCATTCTTTAACTTTGGGTAACTGTTGTGTACTTCTCTGGTGGGTAAAACTTAAGGTGAAAATACACTGTAAAAACAAATGTTGAGAAAATTCCATCAAAGCAACAGATGCAAAATATTTTTGAGTTTTTTCAACTTTTGACTACTGTTGTTGACTTTTCTGAGGTTTGACAAATATTACATGAACTTGCTTCGCATCCAACTTCAGTAACATGATCAACTTTCTGTCCACAAAATGGCCAGCGGACGGCTCAGACCCTGCTCAGACACAGAAATCCTGTAGATATGCACGTTGCAGTGATCTATGGGGATTCCATTAAGGAAAATAAGTCTGCCATAACCTCAACACAAAAATCCTTGTTATATGCTTTTGAAATACTTGTAAAGGCAACAACAGAGAAAAGTTTGCTGGACAGATAAGTTTTTGTTAGTTAGCAAAAGCCAAAGCTCAGAGTCAAATTAATTTGAAAACTTTTATGAGATCAACAGTTACTAGTTATAATTTTTTACAGTGTAAACTCTCTCTTACCTATAAGTCGTGAAAGATCCTTGATGCTCTAGGAAATCTTGAATGATCTGGCAAAAAAGATCCCAGTTAATAACTGAGGAGTTTGGGGAAAATTAGACATTAATATCATTAATGTATGAGTTCCTACATGTAGTATTTATGTATGTTTAATATGACAATTATAAATGTCTGTTCATCACACACCATATAAAACCTTCCCTGACTTAAATGGTAAAAGAATAAGTCCAGTAAATGAACAGCAGTGCTGAAGGGCCACAAAATAAATACTTGGTTCAAATTGCAGACGATTCATTAAAATTCACTCCACTGAGGACTCTTAAATGTCCTCTGGGGGAATTTTAAAGGTTCAGTGTAGAAAACAACAACAACAGGGGCTTTCCCTATTAGAGAGAGTTCCATGTCGAACCTCATTAGAAAGCTAAGGATCCATAATTATAGAATCCTTATGAATGAATACGAGTGCAATATCCATTAAGCTCTGCAATGTCCAGGAAACTGCTTAAAAAAAGAAGAAGAAATGAAATAAATATGCAAAGTTGAGATCTTAGGTCAAGACCAGAGTTAATATAAGGTTATAACCGTGGCTTTATGGTTTGCTCTAGATCCAGGCTCATTTGAAAAACATTGGAGCTGTTTCAGTAGATTGTCTGTTTACTCCAGAACAGAGTGGGAGTGGAAAAGTTGAGTATTATTGCACAGTTATACATTTATACATTACCTCCACAAAATGCAGAAGTTTGCCAGTAGAAATTTCAAAGCCTTTCTTTGCAACTTCGCTTTTCCTTAACTGACACTCAAGCAGAGCAATCGTTTTCTTCAAAGCCTGATCCTCCTGTGTCAAATATTAAAATTACTAGAAGGTATTAATGTTATCATTCATCTGAAACCTTTCAGTTTTAAATAACTTTTAAATTCACTCTGTATACCTGGGGGAGGGGGGGATGCAAATCGATGTCTTGCTGTTTTTTTCTTTTTTCTTTCCTTTTCTTTTCCCTTGCCATTTCCCTTTTTCTTCCTTTTTACTTGCACCCATGAGCATAAACTGAATAGTAATTCATTCATTTTTTTGCAATTCTGTATATTCTGAACTACACTGAAAAATCACAATCAACAGTCACACAAATCTGCAATTTGTTCATTCTTTCATGTCATATCACATTTATAAATGAACTTTGCAGTAATTATTCTTTAAACTTGAACTGTCCAAGTTACAATCTCTTCATAACAGTGAAACATGCTGCTGCTCTGTTCACAAAAGTAGTCCTCATACTAACTGTATGAATTGCATTAAACTGGTACATTACACAGACATGTTGCCGTGTGTGGTGTCCAGTGTGAATCCTAGGATTTAGCATGAATGGTAGATTTAACAGTAGATTTTAATGGAAAATATTATAAAACTGATTAAAAAAAGAGGGCATGTAGAATATTATGGGGTTTTATACACAGCACTTTTGAAGGAAGGGGTGGTTGAAGGAAGAAAAGAGTTTACAGGAGTTAGAACGTAAAGTGGTATCACATCAGCTGCATGCATGAAGTTTCATTAAAACCCAGTGACACTTTGTGCCTGCATGAATGTGTGATCCAAATGGTAATGCCCAAAGGAAAATTCTACAATCTAACAATACTGATGCAAAACATATGTATTTGGGTATGCATTTATTTATGTTTTTTGGACAATTTTTGCAACTATACATCAATGTTTCTTTTTCAGCATTTTTTTTTTTTTTGGTATTCTGCTTAAATATACTATAATCAAGAAAAATGTGCAAATCTGACTTCTTGTGGTGTTTCCCAGGCCTGAAAGCAGGTAAGCTTTTCAGAGACATAAAGTATGTCATGTTTTTCCACTTTCCACTTTCCATTTGGTGAAAAATTATGATCTCACAATATAACATAAATGAGATTCTTCTGTGACCTGTGAGGCTGCTAACCAGATTTTTCTTCATCAACCCACGTCAAGCAGCAAGATCACACTAAAAGCCTTCACTGCACTTCAGCCTAGTTACTGAATAATACAAAGCAAACAGTGACCTACTTTTCATGGTACAGGAGAAAGGGAAAACCTGAACTGGATCTAAGCAGGAAACAGGAAGTGGGAGTTAAAGGAGTGGGCTAATGTCTTTACTTTAGTGGCTGGGAGACTGTTTTTCTTTTTTACTCCTAGACTATACCTTGGATTGGTCTGACTTTTCTGCTCTCTGAGACTTCATCTCTGCTATCTCTTCCTCCAGGAGGTGGATGACCTCTTCATAGTCCATCTCCATCCCCCGTGCCTGCTTCTGCGCAGCCTCAGCCAACTGGACCTGCGTCTGCAGAGATCTTCTCTCATCCACAGCCACTTTTGCCTCCTGCAGCAGCACAGTAAGGGTCTGAATGATGCTGCTGGGAATGCACAGAGTAAGGTGCTAAAGGGTTCTCCCCCCCAACACAGCACAACTCAGCATGCTGCCCCCCTCTCTGAAACTCTCCACATGCTCCCAGCATGACAAACACTGCTCAAGATCAGTTAAAATTCTTTTTGAATGTAAAGCGTAACACTTGGGCTTGAACAAATGTTGTTGATTTTATCTATAGTCAATGAATGAGGACAAGGATGGACAGGAAAGGACCATACAAGAAAAATATTCATGCATGCCAGTGCATTGAATACATTTCAAAACAACAATTATGTGATCAACTGAAGGGGAAAAAAAAGACCAGGGGAATGTTGCAAGACCAGTTTAATTACAAACCAATGAAATGCCATATGGTTGAGTCATGAACAGGTAACACCAGTGCCATGAGTCATTTTTTTCAAATTAAGATTTTGGAAAGACACGTCCTTCCTTTTGGTCCAATTTATGCTAATCCAATACACATGCTACCATTACAGATGAATGCATATGCCATTACAGATTCATATCACATTTGCAGCTTGTGTAAGTCAGTTAAATATTTATCCATAAATAACATTTTTTAATGTAATCAGTAATGAAGACTTTTCCCTAGTACCCAATTAAAACACTGTACTGGTCAGTTAGGAGCTGGCCAATAAGGTGACTCTGTGGCCACTGCTTTTATAAGATGCAACAGTATAAGACTATTTGTACACATACAGTGTATAGGGGCCTTTCACATGATGTCATCATAACTGCGGATTTGTTTATATGGCCATATTGCGGGGCAAGCTTTGTGTTTGACAACAACCGGCACAGTAGCGGCACAAGTGTATGCGAGTGACTGTAAGCCCAATTCAGTAAACATCTACAGATAAACTTATAGAAGTTGCATCTAAAAGAACAATGCCAGAGAGCTGTAGTGCTTTTGGATGTAATAACAGACGTGGAATTAAGCCTGGTTTAACTTTTCACAGCTTCCCGGCGAGCCCAGAAAGGCAAGAAAAATGGCGAACTGCAGTTAAACGGGAAGACTGGATGTCAGCAAAACATTCCCGTGTGTGTGGAGAACATTTTACATCAGGTTAGTATGAAAGCTCTGTGCACCTGTTATTTCTCCTAACACTTTTTCTAGCTCAAGGTCATTCAGTTATAAAAATCCCATAGATCTGGATCTAGCCTCAGTGTACTCAAGTTAACATTCAACAAGTCCATAAGTTGGCGTACGGTAACATGGACTGAACTTTAGTAACTTTAGCGTGCCATACTTAGCAGCTCTACTGCACTACAAAAAAAAAGCCAAATGGCAAATGTATGAACGTTAAAATGTATATCTTGATGTGGGCTTTGGACACGATATATTTTATCAGACCTAATGCTTGGCTAGACTAGCAGCATGTTTGTTATATACTGATAATGTAGACGAGACTAAACACCATAAAATATGCTAGATCTCGGCCCTGGCTTGTTTATTACTAATAGAAGTCCACGTTTGAGCTTACCTTTGTCGTAATAAGGTATTTTTCTTTCTTAGGAATTTCCCATAACATTCCAGCATGCACAAAACCTGCCATGAATTATTGGTAGGCATCTGTATTTTTGTCTGCCTTTAGCATCTATGTATTTAGAAGTCCCAAATAATAAATGGTTCAGGATGTCATGGTGTCCCAAATCCAGTAGTTGGTTTGCCGAACACTTTTCAAGTGGAATAAATACATTTGTGGGTAAATTAAGAAGAATCCTTTATTTTTGTAACGTGTACACTCAAGCACAGCAAAATTCCTCCTCTGCATTTAACCCATCTGAAGCAGTGAACACATGCACACAAGTGAGCACACATACACACACACATACCCAGAGCCGTGTGCAGAATAATTAATAAATAAATACATTTGTGGGTGAGTTATATGGATCTGTGATGCCTGCATGTTTCAGTTTTTGGATGTAACACAATCTGCTGGCATAATATAAATTTTTTATCATTTCAAAGAGATTGTACTGGCTGCAGTCATCTCAATTTTCATTCTTAGCTGTCGCGGCTCTGTTTCTTTGTTTACCCGACAATATGGCAGATGCTGAGTGATAAACAAAAATCTGTGATGTTGGTGAAAGGTCCCTATACAGTACATAGATGTCCACAATTGTACAAGGAAGTGTATATTCCACATTATTATACATATGGGCTACTTTTTCCATGGAATAAAAACATGCATTCTATTCCCTTCTAGTGGGTTTATTAATGGCATGCAATATTGTTATCATATCGCTTATCATCCATGTATTACGCCACTCTCCCCAGTGGAGAATGAGCATGCAATATTGTTATAATATTACACGTTGTCAAGACAACATGACGTCACACATCAGAGCTCATGTGAAGATCCAATGACAAAACTTTTCTGCTGCACATGCACAGAATCATTTCTTTGTCGGCTGGGAAAGAGAGAAGACGAGGTTAATCCAGTGCTAAGTTTAAGCATTAAATAAATAAACTGAAAACTGAAACTAAAGATGTGCTGAACATCTGAAAGGCTCCCAAAATGTCATTATATATTCTTCATGCATATTTACAAGAGAAAAACATACCAACAGACATCGAAAAACTGGAAAAGAGACACGCCGGAGATGTAAAACTTCTGCACTAGTGAATGGCTGTCACAGTTTGTACACAAACATGGCCGCAAGATTTACTTCATTAAAAGCAGAAGATGTAGAGAGAATTTTGAAAGAGAAAGACACGCTGAACACCCAAAAGGCTACAAAAACTCCACTGGATATTCTTCACACATATGTACAAGAGAAAAACAGACCAACAGACATCGAAAAACTGGAAAAGAGACCAATAACAGAAATATAAAGTTCTACTTGGAGGTGAGGAAAAGTGACGGAGACTTTTACAAGAGGACTTCACTTGTGGACTTCACTCAGCAAAGCTCTTTTGTTTTGAACATCTGCAATGTAACAATTAACTACGACCAAAAGTAACTTTGAACTTGAACTGTCTACCTGTATATAGCTTGTATATAAGTTGGGTTGTTGTTCAGGCTTTTTGGATTTGTACCATTTTTATTGTTACAACTTTGACTTTGTACATGTACATTGGATTGACAGAACATTGTATTACATTTGATCAGAATCAGTATTGAATTGAATATAGGAAAGTTACGCCCCTGTGCTTAACTTTTTGTAAAATCTATAATTGTTTCATCGAATGTGCATTTATAATAATAATAATAATAAATAATAATAATAATAATATTGAGGGCGGCACGGTGGTGTAGTGGTTAGCACTGTCGCCTCACAGCAAGAAGGTCCGGGTTCGAGCCCCGTGGCCGGCGAGGGCCTTTCTGTGCGGAGTTTGCATGTTCTCCCCATGTCCGCGTGGGTTTCCTCTGGGTGCTCCGGTTTCCCCCCACAGTCCAAAGACATGCAGGTTAGGTTAACTGGTGACTCTAAATTGACCGTAGGTGTGAATGTGAGTGTGAATGGTTGTCTGTGTCTATGTGTCAGCCCTGTGATGACCTGGCGACTTGTCCAGGGTGTACCCCGCCTTTCGCCTGTAGTCAGCTGGGATAGGCTCCAGCTTGCCTGCGACCCTGTAGAAGGATAAAGCGGCTAGAGATAATGAGATGAGATAACAATATTGGCCGGCACGGTGGTGTAGTGGTTAGCGCTGTCGCCTCACAGCAAGAAGGTCCGGGTTCGAGCCCCGTGGCCAGCGAGGGCCTTTCTGTGCGGAGTTTGCATGTTCTCCCCGTGTCCGCGTGGGTTTCCTCCGGGTGCTCCGGTTTCCCCCACAGTCCAAAGACATGCAGGTTAGGTTAACTGGTGACTCTAAATTGACCGTAGGTGTGAATGTGAGTGTGAATAGTTGTCTGTGTCTATGTGTCAGCCCTGTGATGACCTGGCGACTTGTCCAGGGTGTACCCTGCCTTTCGCCCGTAGTCAGCTGGGATAGGCTCCAGCATGCCTGCGACCCTGTAGAACAGGATAAAGCGGCTAGAGATAATGAGATGAGATGAGATGAGATGAGATCAATCGCCAGTGCATAAGATATGTGCTATAAGGAGCCCCACTAAGGGCAGGAATAATCTCTGCAAAACTTATGCAGCAGCTGCCAACTTCTCAAGTCCAAATAAACCACAAGCTCCAGTACACCATCCTTTTAGCAGTCACAGGTCTCTATCACATATTTTATTTTTATACAACACATTGTTTTTGCACGATAATATCATGCAATTATAAAGGAAAATTACTACATAGAGATAGCGGCGTAGGAAGATTTGATTAAAAATACAAATCAATATACACAAGCTAATTATAATTCAGACCCTTCAGTACTAATGTTCAATACTGTTGCAAACATTCACACTATGTCTAAGCCATACTTATAGCTAAGACCGTCAAACAAATACATTTGTAATTTCAATTCTTTATGTTAAATTCAGGAACATTTTATTCAAAGCACTCCACACACGCTACACATCACAATAAAAGAATCTATTGGAGACACCTCATTCCTGAACCACATACCCATTCTCACGTGGGTCACAACTCAACCCCCACCCCCCCACCACACACACACACACACACACACACACACACACACACACACACACACACACACACACACCTTTCAGGGCTCAGTGGCCCTGGTGCAATGCGTGGATGGCACACTCATCTCCAAAGGGAAAGCTTAAAAGCCTGCTGCTCCTCTGCTGGGCAGCCTGTCTGCCTACCTGTTACTCTAATGGCATATATAGCACAGAAAGTGTAGGTGGGGGTGAAGAGAGCAGAACGGATTCAGAGAGGCAGATCCAGATTTTGAAAGAAGAGTAGGCTTTTAAAATAAATTCTCATTTCCTCAAGGCTGGGCTTTCAGCGCTCCCTCTTGGTTGCTTTTTGCTTTCAGCTTTGTAATTAGTGGAGCTCAGTGCGGTGCTGAGATCACCAATCCATCACTGTGTTCAGCATGACAAAGTGCAGAGATGGGTTGCATTGACCAAATCACATGGTCAAAAGGGTCATGCAGCTCAGATCCGCATTCAAAAGTTTGTAATTATTGGTTCCTTTCATTTCATTATTCTTTGAATATGTTCTATACAATTAGATAAAAACAGGACAACAAATGCTATTTTAGATATCTTATTGATGCAGTAAGTAATACATTGCAGTTACCTATGTAATTCTCATCCAAGCACTTTCTCTTTCTTTCTACTTTCCATTATTATTATTATTATTATTATTATTATTATTATTATTATTATTATTATTATTATCTGCTAAACTCAGTCCACTGGGTGTCTTGAACTGGCAGTTTTGGACCCCCAAGTTTGAGTCTATCCAAGGACCTATGAATTTTGGAGGTACTTGCACAAGATGTATGCAGTTCCTAGTAATGCTGCTTTCTGAAGTTGTCGTGGTGTGATCTTGTTGAGCTCCAATGTCTTCAGATGTTTTTCAAAGTCTTTGAGTATTGCTCCCAGCATTCTGACCACAACTGGCACTACCATGACTTTCTTTTCCCATAGTCTTTCAATCTCCACTTTCAGGTTTCGGTATTTAGTGAATTATTATTATTATTATTATTATTATTATTATTATTATTATCCATCCATCCATTATCTGTAGCCGCTTATCCTGTACAGGGTCGCACGCAAGCTGGAGCCTATCCCAGCTGACTATGGGTGAGAGGCGGGGTACACCCTGGACAAGTCGTCACATCATCACAGGGCTGACACGTAGAGACAAACAACCATTCACACTCACATTCACACCTACGGTCAGTTTAGAGCCACCAATTAGCCTAACCTGCATGTCTTTGGACTGTGGAGGAAACCGGAGCACCCGGAGGAAACCCACGCAGACATGGGGCGAACATGCAAACTCCGCACAGAAAGGCCCTCATCGGCCGCTGGGCTCGAACCCAGGACCTTCTTGCTGTGAGGTGACAGTGCTCACCACTACACCACTGTGCCACCCCTTATTATTATTATTATTATTATTATTATTATTAAATTCCATTCTTTTTTTCATTTTCTCAACACTGCCCACAACACTGTACATAATTCTGAATACATTACATGTTTTAAACTTTTAATTATTTTTTTAACCTATGACCATTTGTGCATATTATAATAGAATAATTGTATACACTGCATGTTCTTGCAACAAATTTTGTGTTATATTATTAAGAGCAGTGATTCAACCCTCCTTTCTTCATCTTTAAATGGTAATAACTGAATTTAAAAAAAAAAAAAAGATCAGCTGAACCAGATGTAGTACTGGAATATTCTCACATACATAACAGAAGGATGAGGACGAAGAATAAAAAGATAAATCTCAGGTATCTTTTCAGGCCAAGTGGCTGTGAAAATGAATAATGTGATACATAAAATACCCACATAGCTATATTTATATGTGTTCTCTTCACTGGGGGATTTCTTTAACATTCCAACAAGAGCTTCAAAACTTATGTGACAATCTCCCACTGAATATCTTGAAGACGATGAACATGCTCAGTAACTCTCTATGCATTCTATCAATACACCAATACAATCACTCAAAACCTTCATCTGGTGTTAATCATATTTGATTACAGTTGACATACTAATGTGATTTATGTAACATATTGAACTGATAACGCTGCTTGGAGTTGATTCCATTTTTCATGACTCACTGAAGAGAACTATTTCTACACACAAGCGCCAATCTTTACTGTGCCCTGCACACTCCAACTCCCACATACAGTGGGTGGTACATGCCTCCTGAACCCAGGACAGCTTATTCCATCATACACATAATACTAAGAATGGAGCATTTAAGTACAGTATGAATGACGTATGATATAAACACAAAATATTTTCAGATATTTATATAGATATGCCAAAAAGATGTGTATGCATACTTTGCACCTTCAGCAATAGCCACTTCACCAAAAAAAAAGCTGCTATTTTTAAACAAAACTGGATTTACTGTAAAACAGCAAGGCAGCTGGAAGAGAGCTCCCCCTAGGGGCACTTTGAAAACTGTGCAAATATAAAATATAATCATGAAATGATCTGATGTGAAGTGACAGGCCCTCACCTGCTTGGTTTTAGTCAGCTCCTGCTGCATTTCCTGACAAAGGGCCTCAGACTCAGCCACCCTATCCTGTTGGAGTTAAACTTAAGTTAAATCCAAATAATGACCCCTTTGTAAATAGTTACAGACATAAAGGGAGGGAAATCCACCCGGAACCACTTGGAAATCTTTATAATTTACTTGCTTTTCAGTGTATCGAAGATTAATTTTCTGAGTTGACTTTTTCTTTTAAGTTTGAGATTATTTAGACATGTTTAAGCTTATTTTGATATGTTTGACTATTTTCACTTTGGTTAACCATTTCCTACTTTCACCATTATGCCATTTAACTACCTGCTGATTGAAGCACTAGTGGCATTTATCCCTTGCTTCATCTCTACTCGAGAGTGATGCAGCAGTGCTTTAGTCCTTTAATCTGCTCTCATATCCTCATCTGTACACTCTGTTCAAACAGACAATGTTCTAAAGCTTCAACCTTCATGATACCACCATCAATACCATCACGCTTTTCATCTCACAGAACACTAACTAGCCAAGCCGAATATCTGCCATATGTCAGATATATAATTGTGTTGCTTTTATTCATTTTTAGGGCGGTATGGTGGTGTTGGGCGGCACAATGGTGTAGTAGTTAGCACTGTCGCCTCACTGCAAGAAGGTTTTGGGTTCAAGCCCAGCAGTCAACAGGGGCCTTTCTGTGTGGAGTTTGCATGTTCTCCCCGTGTCTGTGTGGGTTTCTTCCGGGTGCTCCAGTTTCCCCCACAGTCCAAAGACATGCAGGTTAGGTTAACTTTGGGGGCGGCCTTCGGCTGAGATGCCCTTGAGCGAAGCACCGAACCCGCAACTGCTCCCCGGGCACTGTTAGCATGGCTGCCCACTGCTGTGTGTGTGTGTGTGTGTGTGTGCGCACACGCGTGCGTGCGTGCTCATTGCTCACTTGTGTGTTGGCATGTATACGTATGTTCACTGCTTCAGATGGGTTAAATGCAGAGGAGGAATTTCACAAGTGTACGTGCGATGAATAAAGTTCTTCTTGCTTTTATTCTGCTATTTTATGTACGGTGTTTGTTGTCTCCACTCCTGCTACATTGTTTTTCTAATTAATATTACATTAAAAATTAGCTTAAAAAATGGTGAATGAGAAAATAAGCTCTTGCTTTTTTATTAACCCCTTGTGATGTCAATATGGCAGACAACCTCTAACTGTTCGTTTCAGTGGCTATTTATGTGTTTCAGTATGGAGTTTCCCTTTAAATACAATAAGAATTAAGCCTGCACAAACCATCCGCATGTCTACCGTACATAAACTGATATTATTTATAATTATAAATTTCACCTGCAGTCTCTTTATTTCTCTTAAGGCTTCAATGTGATCTTTTCTTATTCTCTCCATCTCATCCAGGTCATCAGAGTCACATGTTGGTACCTCAGAGAACACACAGAGAAACATATTTTCAGCAAGTCCACCAAGTTTCTTGCACCATTTATTTCTAATTTTAGTCATTGCCAATTTCCACCCACTAGCTAGTTCTCCCCTAATGCACAATTACTAAGCAAGGATGGTGAAGGATTAATACATGGTTCTTTCAGTTCTGTCACTGTATCTGAACACATGTGGAGGAGACACGAACTCTTCCTTAAAGAGTCGTTTACACACAGCCACAATTGAATAGTTTCCCTCAATCCACAAGAAAGAAAGTGGCATCTTACCCACAGAGTAATAGCATCATTTTCACTCCAGTCAATAGTATCAATTATGCTCCATACTTATATACAGTACTTTTATTTTTTTTAAATAAACATAATACCTTTTATATCATTTAAACCTTTTAGATGTGTTTTGGAACACAACATTTTAAATAGTAAAATGTAAAATCTGTACCTGTGGGTTTGATGAAGAGTCCGTCAGATCATCAGAAGTGACTCTGGATGTTTGCTGTTGCACACCGGATTTGTTTGTCAACTTCAAGAATTCCTTCGTCAGAGTCTCAAAATCTGATTCACAACAAAATAAAACTCATGACGTATTCTAGCGAACATGTAGTCGACTGTTCTGTATTGTACGTTGTATTTCCAATGATCACAAAAAAGCGCAAGTTTTATATTTTTATTTACCATGATTTGATCAGCTTGCAGAATGGGGCTAATAATGAACCTGAGATTCCTCACCTCCATAGGCCACGGTTCCTCCTTGGTCCACCTGAAGTCTCTCTTTCAGTGTCTGGAGCTGAGATTCCATCAGCTTTAAGCCCATAACCTCCAGTGCCTGGGGATACGACAAGTGTCTTCTTACAAAAACTCAGTCAAAGTGTAATTTCCTTTCACTCTCATACTTTCGCCTTCCTTTTCATGTTCTCATCATTTTTTTCAACATGTATTTTTTACGTTTTCAAAGTACAACAGTTTTAAAGAATTTAAAACAAATATAGCTATATAAAACTACTTTAAATGAAATCTAGTGAAATAATCATGGCCTGGTGTGACTGAACATGGGAAAAGCTGCAGAACAGCTGCTATCAAAATTTCCCATTACTGCACAGCAAGAGCAAACTAATGACGTTCATCTTTATAGCATCCAGCAGAGTCATTAATTTGTTTCCACATGATACACAGCAGTAATGGCTCAGTGTAAGAGAGAGCATGGGTTAGCAGAATGAAATGTTATTGTATACTGGTTACTTCACCTGCATTTGACCTGCATGAGGTAAGGAACAAACCTGCTCCAGCTTTTCCAGTCTGATTCGGCAGCTCGATGTGAGTGAGGAAGGTTTTGGCTGAGTGCCCGTGACCATAGTGCTGAACTTACAGGCAGTTGTGACATCTGAAGACAAAACTAGATGAAAAGTATATATTTAATATGGATATCCAAGGATCATATCATCTTAACTATGCCTTGAAAACTACAATATTGCAAGTATATTTTAGTCTCTAATAATTTGGCAAAATTAAACATATTTTATTTTCATTTTACCCCGAGCTCCCATAGACACAAAGCACTTCTCTACAGAGATATGGGACCTTCCTCAAGAACAGCAATCACTAATATCACCTGACTCTCTCCAGTTACCTTAGAAATCAAGAAAAGGGACTAAAACACCCACACTTACGACTGTATTCAAGTTCTCCATACACAACAATAAACTCAAAAAAAGTACAGTATAATGGCATAAACATATTTGTTTCTGTATTTGCACAAAAATATTAACAAATCTACAGCATTAATTCAGCTACAAAGTTCCAAAGTGCTTCTCACATACAATGTCTTGCAAAAGTATTCATCCCCCTCGGTGTTTGTCCTGTTTTGTCACTTTACAAGATGGAATTAAAATGGATTTTTGGAGGGTTAGCACCAGGCCTGGAATTTCGTCATTTTAGGGGCAAGGCCACTTGGCCTTTTGTGCTGTCAATTTTTTGAGGGCACGAAGGCCAAAAGCCAGGGCACCAAGGCCATAAAATAAAACAATGATTAAGTTCACATCTATAATGAATTTAATTTAAGGACTAATGACTCTTCTGAGGAAGACTGGAGTCTCAGTTGAAACTATCAAGCAGGTAAAGAAACATCTCCTACACTATTATGTCTGAAGATAAGAAAATATTGAACACATCTAAACTTATCAATCCATCACTCACTTCAAAAATTGTAAAATTTATTAAACCTATATCCTCCCATAATTTTTGTTCGATTGACACCGAATGTGCAAGAGCATCTTCAGATTGTACTACTATGCAGATTTTTGATTAATCAAAATTGAGCCTGGCGTCCATCAAAATGTTTGACTGTAAATGGAACATATACTAGCATGCAGGCTACTGATTAACCCATAAGAGCCCAGACCGATTTCTCAATCAAGGAAAATTATTGAGGAAATAAAATGAACTAAATAGACGACAAAGAAAACATTTCTGACCTTTTATTTTTTAAAATAGCACTTTCATGTCTCAGGATCTGAAATATTAAATTGCAAATTTGCAGAACACTGCAACACTATTACACTGTTAACCCCAAAGTTCATTCTATGCAGACAGTTTGAGTAAATACCACTTTTAAAGATTAGTTTTATTGCATTACTTAAACAGTATGAGTATATGAAGAGTATATGAGACAGTCATTGGGTGTACTCATTTTTGTAATTTAAACAAACTTTAAACTATCATGTTTTACCTCAGGCCACAGTGCTGCCCTGTTGTGATTGGCTCAAAACTCAAGACAAGTCCGTGCTTGTCCGTTGACGGCTACAGAGGAAGTTGCGCCATTTCCTAATTTACACAGAGCAATTTGTCTTTGCACTTTTGACAGCAAGCTAATTAGCATTTGTTACCGGCTACAGTCGGTACTTGGCATGTTAAAAGTGGGTCAATTTTGTAACGACATAATGTTACTGTACAAGCAATGCTTATTTAATGGTAACAAACTTAAGCCCTATATGTTGAAATTCCTATCTTATTCGTTCGTTAATTTATCACACAGTCTTACCTCAGACAACTTCTTCCCTCCTTCTGTGAAAATTCAACGTCTCAGATGCGGACACAAGTGGCAGGGGATGCGTTTGATTAAGTCTCCTGGTTGGCTGGTGATAGATTGGTGTCATTATAGCACGTCGGAGCAGTTCATGCCAGGCTCGAGTCTGATCCACCACTGATGAGTTGCCCAATAAGAATCCAGAATGTCATCAAAAGACGTATTTTTTTCTCAATAGATGCAGGTGATGTTAAAGCCTATTGGCAGTCACGAGGCAGACTACAAAACCGCAAAACCGCAGGGCATCAAGGCCACTGTGGCCTTACGGCAGATATTTTTTTTCTAAGGGCACAAGGCCAAATTGAGAGGGCACGAGGGCCATGGCCCTCGTGGCCCTCGTGAAATTCCTGCCCTGGTTAGCACCATTTGATTAATACAACATGCCTTCAACTTTAAAGGTGCAAATTGTTGTTTTATTGTGACACAAACAATAATTAAAATGAAAAAAAAAACCCAGAAATCTGGAGTGTGCATAGATATTCACCCCCTTTCATATTAAACCCCTAAATAAGAGCTGGTCCAACCAATTCACTTCATAAGTCACATAATTAGTTGATTAAGATCCACCTGTGTGCAATCAAAGTGTCACATGATCTGTCACATGATGTCTGTATAAGTCAACCTCTTCTGGAAGGACCCTGACTCTGCTACACTACTTAGTAAGCAACATGAGAACCAAGGAGCCTCCAAACAGGTCAGAGACAAAGTTGTGAAGAAGTATCAATCAGAGGTGGGTTATAAAAAATATCTCAAACTTTGAATATCCCAGGGAGTGCCATTAAATCCATTATAGCAAAATGGAAAGAATATGGCACCACTATAAACCTGACAAGAGAAGGCCACCCACCAAAACTCACAGACCGGGCAAGGAGGGCATTAATCAGAGATGCAACAAAGATACCAAAGATAACACTGAAGGAGCTGCAAAGATCCACAGCAGAGATGGGTGTATCTGTCGATCGGACCACTTTAAGCCGTACACTCCACAGAGTGGGGCTTTATGGAAGAGTAGTCAGAAAAAAGTCATTGCTTAAGAAAACACGTTTGGAGTTTGCCCAACAGCACGTGGCAGATTCCCCAAACACATGGAAGAAGATTCTCTGGTCAAATGAGACTAAAATTGAACTTTTTGGCCATCATGGGAAATGCCATGTGTGGCACAAACCCAACACCCTGAGAACACCATTCCTACAGTGAAGCATGGTGGTGGCAGCATGATGCTGTGGGGATATTTTTCATCTGCAGGGACAGGAAAGCTGGTCAGGACTGAAGGAAAGATGGATGGCAGTAAATACAGGGCAATTCTGGAGGAAAACCTGTTTGAGTCAGCCAGAGGTTTGAGACTGGGACAAAGGTTCACATTCCAGCAGGACAGTGAAACAGTAAACATACTGCCAAAGCTACACTGGAGTAGTTTAAAGGGAAACATTTAAATGTCTTGGAATGGCCTAGTCAAAGCCCAGACCTCAATCCAATTGAGAATCTGTGGCATAACTTAATGATTGCTGTACATCAACGCAACCCATCTAACTTGAAGGAGTTAGAGCAGTTTTTCCTTGAGGAATGGGCAAAATCCCAGTGGCTAGATGTGCTAAGCTAATAGAGACATAACCCAAGAGACTTGCAGCTGTAATTGCAGCAAAAGGTGGCTCTACAAAGTATTGACTTTTAGAGTGGGTTGAATACTTATGCACGCTCCAGATTTCTATTTTTTTCAGCTTAATTACTGTTTGTGTCACAATAAAGCAACAATTTCACATTTAAAGTTGGAAGCATGTTGTGTAAATCAAATGGTGCTAACCCCCCAAAAATCCATTTTAAATCCATCTTGTAATGTGACAAAACAGGACAAACACCGAGGGGGATGAATACTTTTTCAAGACATTGTATATGTGTGTGTTGTAATGTATACAGTATGAACTGAAAGTTCTGCACATTTTTAGGCAAAGAGATGTCAAAAAAACCCTCAGTCATGCTGCTCCTCAACAACACAGTTTGTACCTGACCCACAGTGACATCAGTTTATTTTTGTCTTATCCCGGTGGATTATGCTGAAATTAAAGTGTTAATAACATCCATTTTAGTCTGAAAATGCAGTCACCAGTTGACTAGATTATCTTTAATAATAAACACTCATCAGTACATTCCAAATGTTTGTTCTAGTGGACATGTAATCCAGGTTACGCATGAGTCCTATTCCTTGCTCCAGAATATAATATTTTCTGATTTTCTTTTTTAATTAATGCTCTACTCTTCTAAAACATCAGTTAGCAAAATCAGACTTAGTGAACATTCAGGCCTAAATGTATGGAGCTAATCCAGTTCCTATTTAAATAGAAATGATTGGTTGCTACATTGATAAGGGTTTGCAGTACCCGAGTTGTCCACTGTTGTGCAGGCACTGTCAGGGGTAGTGACTGAAGGAAGCTCTGGTTTTACTGGTACTGCTCGTACCTACACCAAAGAGAGAGGGGGCAAACAGTATGAGACAGATTTTTTTTTAAGTGTTTCATTGTCAGCTACAACAGAAACTGATGACCCACCTAAACCAGTGGATCTTAAGCAGTCCAGTCCAGTGAAGGTCCAGTATGGCTACGGGCTTTTATTACAACCAAACAGACCGATACTACATGATTGACCTGATACTTCCACATCGCCCCTGTAGAGGACGGCCCCATATAGACAGTCAAAAGTCGCACTTGGAAGACGGCTCTGGTCACTTACAGTAATACATCTACTGTATGTCTGAGGACTACAGTTGATTTGCTAACTTGAGGACTGCAGTTGTGAACAGTTTTGCACTCAAGTCTCCATCAATGAACAGTTTATGACTTTAACAAAACAGACTTCATGTTAAAACTATGATTTTCCTGGTTATACTTTTTGACTATATAAGACATTGTTATAGAAGGGAGTTATTTATAATCACGCTATCTGTTATCACCCAGATGAGGATGGGTTCCCTTTTGAGTCTGGTTCCTCTCGAGGTTTCTTCCTCATGTCGTCTGAGGGAGTTTTCCTTGCTACTGTCGCCACAGTCTTGCTCATTGGAGATAAATTAGGGATAAAATTAGCTCATGTTGAAAGTCTTTAATTTTCTGTAAAGCTGCTTTGCGACAATGTCTATTGTTAACAGTGCTATACAAATAAACTTGACTTGACTTCATGTTTAATTAATCCCCTCCTCTCTCAGGGGGAGGAAGGGTAACAGGAGGACAGAGGATGGGAATGAGCAGTAGCCTAGCCTAGCCTAGCCTGACAAAAAGCAATACTGGACAATGTGCAATATAAATGTGCAATATAATGTGCAATACCTCTCCTGCTGGACTTTTTTTTTCTTTCTTCTTTCTTCTTTTCCATATCTTATTCTTTTTTATATTTGTATATGTACAACCCCGATTCCAAAAAAGTTGGGACAAAGTACAAATTGTAAATAAAAATGGAATGCAATGATGTGGAAGTTTCAAAATTCCATATTTTATTCAGAATAGAACATAGATGACATATCAAATGTTTAAACTGAGAAAATGTATCATTTAAAGAGAAAAATTAGGTGATTTTAAATTTCATGACAACAACACATCTCAAAAAAGTTGGGACAAGGCCATGTTTACTACTGTGAGACATCCCCTTTTCTCTTTACAACAGTCTGTAAACGTCTGGGGACTGAGGAGACAAGTTGCTCAAGTTTAGGGATAGGAATGTTAACCCATTCTTGTCTAATGTAGGATTCTAGTTGCTCAACTGTCTTAGGTCTTTTTTGTCGTATCTTCCATTTTATGATGTGCCAAATGTTTTCTATGGGTGAAAGATCTGGACTGCAGGCTGGCCAGTTCAGTACCCGGACCCTTCTTCTACGCAGTCATGATGCTGTAATTGATGCAGTATGTGGTTTGGTATTGTCATGTTGGAAAATGCAAGGTCTTCCCTGAAAGAGACGTCGTCTGGATGGGAGCATATGTTGCTCTAGAACCTGGATATACCTTTCAGCATTGATGGTGTCTTTCCAGATGTGTAAGCTGCCCATGCCACACGCACTAATGCAACCCCATACCATCAGAGATGCAGGCTTCTGAACTGAGCGCTGATAACAACTTGGGTCGTCCTTCTCCTCTTTAGTCCGAATGACACGGCGTCCCTGATTTCCATAAAGAACTTCAAATTTTGATTCGTCTGACCACAGAACAGTTTTCCACTTTGCCACATTCCATTTTAAATGAGCCTTGGCCCAGGGAAGACGTCTGCCCTTCTGGATCATGTTTAGATATGGCTTCTTCTTTGAACTATAGAGTTTTAGCTGGCAATGGCGGATGGCACGGTGAATTGTGTTCACAGATAATGTTCTCTGGAAATATTCCTGAGCCCATTTTGTGATTTCCAATACAGAAGCATGCCTGTATGTGATGCAGTGCCATATAAGGGCCCGAAGATCACGGGTACCCAGTATGGTTTTCCGGCCTTGACCCTTACGCACAGAGATTCTTCCAGATTCTCTGAATCTTTTGATGATATTATGCACTGTAGATGATGATATGTTCAAACTCTTTGCAATTTTACACTGTCGAACTCCTTTCTGATATTGCTCCACTATTTGTCAACGCAGAATTAGGGGGATTGGTGATCCTCTTCCCATCTTTACTTCTGAGAGCCGCTGCCACTCCAAGATGCTCTTTTTATACCCAGTCATGTTAATGACCTATTGCCAATTGACCTAATGAGTTGCAGTTTGGTCCTCCAGCTGTTCCTTTTTTGTACCTTTAACTTTTCCAGCCTCTTATTGCCCCTGTCCCAACTTTTTTGAGATGTGTTGCTGTCATGAAATTTCAAATGAGCCAATATTTGGCATGAAATTTCAAAATGTCTCACTTTCGACATTTGATATGTTGTCTATGTTCTATTGTGAATACAATATCAGTTTTTGAGATTTGTAAATTATTGCATTCTGTTTTTATTTACAATTTGTACCATACTTTGTCTCAACTTTTTTGGAATCGGGGTTGTAAATACTTAATTTAATTTAATTTAATTTAATTTAATTTAATTTAATTTAATTTAATTTAATTTAATTTAATTTAATTTAATTTAATTTGTCTAGAAGTTTTCTCTATTTTCTATTCTCTGTTTATCCTGTAATGATGCTGCTGGAATTTTAATTTCCCTGAGGGAACCCTCCCAAAGGGATCAATAAAGTTCAATCTAATCTAATCTAATCTAATCTAATCTAATCTAATCTAATCTAATCTAATCTAATCTAATCTAATCTAATCTAATCTAATTACTTGTTCTTGTTCTTTACATATTTATTAGGTGTTTCTCTTAATTGCTTTGATGAAACCCAGCCACACTGGCTTTTTGAAGATAGGATTGAAGACTCCTGGCCTGAACATATCATAAAGGTTTATTATCTCTGTCATTATTCACTTCATCAGGTACAGTACTGTCAAAAACCTTAGGCATTGTTGGTGGGGTTTTTTTTTTTAATCCCTGATTTTTTTCCCCAATACACATAGGTGACTATTTTATGACTTCTGCATTTACTGTTTTGTAAGTAAAAACATTTTAGATTTCCAAACATTATTTTTATTCCATTAAGACTTAAATGTCACAGAAAAAGGTTTGTATATCAGTAAAGGCGGCAACATTTTACATAATAGACCACTTTTCAGACAGAAAAAAAAACCGAATGAAGGCTGTGAGGGAAAAACAGAAGCAAATGCAACAGTCATTGACTTCAGAAAAACCGTAGCAGATTCTCCAAGATGCTTAGAAAAATATACTAGCCAATTTCTTTATAAACCTTCACAAAGTGTACCTGATGTATTTTAAAGGCAAAGGGTTGTCACACCAGATATTAACATTGTTGTTGTTGTTTGCTGCTCTTTATAGTACATTTCTTTTTATGTATAAATGTTTAATGTCATTATCTTTGAAGGCATCTTTTCTTTACATGCATCTAAGTTCAACGTCCAGTTTAATTAAGATTCTCACAAAGAATGGGATTGTTTGTTCAGTCAAACCTACATGTCTTACCCAATGTCTTACCTGAGTAAGTTTGACAGAAGGCAGAGTCTCACTTCCAGAGGTAGGGGTAGGACTAATTTTAGGCATTAGCCCTCCGGGCATGGTTATAGTTACACCGCCAAGGGCCAGTGGTCTGAGCTGGGAGCCTGTAGTCAATAGTGGTTGCAGGGAAATGGGGCTGTGTGGACCACTGCTGGAGCCAGAGGAAGACCGCCGCCTGATAAACGCTATCTCCACTGTCGGGTCAGGTCTGAGTGGATATCACATGCAATCAACTTTAAAGACTTTTTATAAAGCATGCAAACAAAAATATGAGCGTGGACATTGAAAAAAAAATCTTTTACCTGAGTTTTGTTCTAGTTAGTATGCTTTTGGCCTCCTCATGTGTTACTCCAATTAAGGACTCTTTATTGATTGATACGAGTTGATCTCCTGCTTTTAGTCTTCCATCCTGACATGACACACAGCAGAAAAAAAAATCAATAATTAAATTTCTTACTCAAAGTGAAACATTTTGACAATTCATTTCCTGATATAATATCCAAAAACATTTCATTATATTCTATCTAAAAGCTAAGGCAACTGATGCAGAGTTTCACCCTTTGGCAGTCTCCTCCAGGTATGATCTCCTGAATGAACACCATTGGCCCTTCTACACGGTTTGCGCCACCTTTTATGACCAAGCCTAGTCCTGTTCCCTTTGCAACACATATCAGCTGAATCATGCAGTCGCTGAGGGAGTTGAGAAAAAAAAAGAACGACAACTGTGGCCAATATAATTACTTACAAGCGGATTTATTTTTCTGAGCTGAACTAATCTTTTGCAGGATTTTCCACCTGTGCAGGACAAACATCTGTCATTGCAGGAACACAGCTTTTCAAAATCACTCCATGATTAACTTAGCAGTCTATTAATTGACGCCTGGGATAGTTTTGAGATCTTACATTTTAAAAATAAATAAATAAAAACACAGAACCAAGTAAATCAGTGAAATTCAAATGAATTAAAGCAGGCAGCAATACAAATGTAAGCTAACCTTAGTTTACATGTAATTATTAATATTTATGTGCAAAGTTCCACGGTATAGATCTTACCAGCAGACCTGTGGGTTTGTGCTACAGTCTTTAGGACTCAAGATCTGAGGGCTTGTTGATCTAGATGATGATGACGATGATACAGTGTCCGTTAGTTTACCTGAAAAAAGAACTGATTTTTAATTAACAAATTGACCAAAAAAAGAAAAGAAAAACAAGCCCTCTATAAACTGACAGGATGTATTTCTACTTAATGGCCCTTGCTCTTTCCTGTGTTTGCCCAGAGGGATTAAGTGCCTTGTTGAAGGGTACAGTGTCAGAGGTAAGGGAAAGTCACTTAAATTTGTAGCTCTGTGCTGTGTCATGTTGTCTGTTAGCACTGTGATTCCAGGTGTAGTTTTATATCGACAATCTAAAGGTGAATGAAGACTCTTTAAAAGCATGCGTACCTGCAAAACTTCAAAACTGACTTTAGTTTTTGTCAATTATTCCAAAATGTTCTACATAAGCATAATGAAAATACCTGTAGAGAGCAGAGTAGGAGAAATCCTGCCCGTTCCTGAACTTGTATTGGTGTTGGAGCCATATTTCTCCATGAGCTCAGCAAACTCACGCCTAAGAAAATACACATAGTTAATTTTTCATCGATGCTACCCTACTCATTGACATTCATTCATTGATACATTCATTCATTCATTCATTCATTCATTCATACATATTTACAAGTGTAACAGAAGTCATGTCTGGATGGAGGAGTTATATATTCTGAAGCAACCAATCCACATCAGCCATGGATGTTTCTGTTTATAGCTTGTGTCAAAACATTTGCACTAGGTTACTGTCAATGCTAATGAATGATGCACTTTCCAATCTGTTTTATATAAAATTTCTTCTTCTTCTTCTTCTGGCTGCTCTCATTTGGGGTCACCACAGCAGATCATCATGGTCCGCAAATTTGATTTGGCATAGGTTTTACACCAGATGCCCTTCCTACCGCAACCTTTTTCAGTCTATCCAGGCTTAGGACTGGCACTAAATATGCACTGTCTTGTGCAACCCCAGTTGCTGGGTATTTTACCTAACCTGCATGTCTTTGAACTGTGGGGGAAACCGGAGCACCTGGAGGAAACCCATGCAGAAACAGGGAGAACATACAAACTCCACACAGGAAGGCCCCCGTCGGCCATGAGGTTCGAACCCGAAACCTATGAAATCTATTGCAGAAGTTTAAAGTAAAGCTTTAGACAGTGGAACTGGAATAATTACTTTGTGATTTGATCACTGTTTGCCAGTTGTACCACTTAAAATAAACTGCTTTTTTATTATTATTTGAGAATAGATCTAACTATTCATATTCTTTTCTTCATCAAATAAATATAACACTCAAATAAACAGTCTGATAAGCAGAATAATAATTATATCCTGAAAATCTTCTTCTAAATTTAAACAGATGGATGGATGGATGGATGGATGGATGGATGGATGGATGGATGGATGGATTGACTGTCATGTATAACACATAAACTATACAGTACAAATGAGCAAATCATTGACCAAGCAAGCATTCAGTTTGAAACATAGACATTTTAATGACCAGTTGTCCATCAGCAGGAATGTTCCTCCTCATAGGGTCGGGATTGTTCTTATACTGCACATTAAGTCCAGGTGGCATTTGATTGACCAGTGGCTCTAATACGTCAACATGCATCTAGCTCTAGCTGTGTGTTTTGCCACAGAGAGTCACAGCACCCTGCACAATGCCAACTCAATTAACTCAACTGAACATCAGCAGATTCAGACAGATGTCCTTGATACCAAATTCTGATTGTTATATAACAGTAAACCAGAATCGTATCTGGTTCTGACTTAAGGTGTGTGTTCAGGAATATTTCCCCAGTAAAGTAATTACTTTTAAGAGGGCAGAACGTAAAGAAAATGCTACAACAGTCTTAATTAAATGTAAGTCTTTAATGTACTTAATGTATTAAGACTATTTTTAGACTTATATCAAAAAAAAAATCAAGAGGCTGCATTCTCTCCCACTAACAGGATTAATGCAGATGATGACCTGAAAAACTAACATTTCATGATCTAGCATAAGCCAACATCCATTTTATAACATGGACCACAGACGAAGACATCTTATCAAAAAATAAATAAATGAAATGAATCATAAGAAGCATGGCTGAAAGATTTTATGTACCTGGACTCCTCGTCGCGAGCGACCAGAAGAGACATGTGATTTGTGGCTGATGCCATACGCAGAATATCCACTGCCCTGACAAAACACAGTACACAGCTTTCCTTTACCCAATATATATATATGTGTGTGTGTGTTAATTAAGTAATTAATTAATGAGATCATGACATAATATAGTTTGAGCAGCAGTTTACAGCGTGTATAAGAGCAGAGATTGTTTGTGCATGATGTTCATCTTCATCAATATTGCATTCCTCATTTTCTTTGTATTAAAATGTTTACCTTTCATTTGTAACGCCTGCTAAATTCATGTTGTTGACCTCTAAAATAAGGTCACCTGCTTTAAGTCGTCCTGGCAGAAATAGAATTAAGAAATTCATTATTTGAAATATTGTTATTTCAGTTACAGATATGTGATGTGTGTTAAAGTCCAACATACCATCCTGTGCTGCAATGCCACCAGGTAACACTCGCTTAATGAAAATCCCAAACTCCTCACCGCTCAGCCCTCTGTAACCTCCAATAATCTTAACCCCTGACAGACAAAAGCAAAGGTTTGGAGGTTGTAGTACCAGTGCAACGTACCTTCCATTTGTAACACCTCTTTGTAATTATTATTATCATCTACTGTATGTAGCTGCAGTAGAAACAATGTAAATCATAGAACTGAATAATTATTTCATTTTATAATGAATCAACAAATAAACTGATGGTAAAATAAATGAACATGCTTTTTTGAAGCCTTTTTTTTTTTTTTTAGTTCTCACCAAGTCCTTGTCTGCAGTCAGAGAATTCCAGTCTTTGCACAGCACGGTTAATGCCGTGGGGACCCATGATTGTCCTGAAAAACATCTTTAATATTATTATCCTCTAATTATATTTGTACAGTGTGAAACAAAGAGCTGAAAATGCGTCAAATAGCTAACTTTAAATTTGAAAGGAACAGCAGTGGGTTTTAAACGGAGTTAAGCGATTGATTGTTCGATAATTCAAAATCACTACCTAATCGTTATTTAAGGAATGCTGATCTGGGGTACTTCATAAGTAAATTCTGCTCATATTGAAAACATGTGCCTCTAAATTGTTAAACAAGAATCTGATCTCTGTGTAAATTAAGCCCTAGTAACAGCCAGAAAGAACACACTTTTCAAAAGCTGTACTATTATCTAGCCCTTGGATTCTGGTGGTTTCAAAATGAATATTAAATGCAGATCTTTAAGTGCTTTTAATGTTGCTGTTGTTTTTAAAAACAAATGTTATAAATAAATAAGAGAATTTTTACTTTTCCTTATTGCATTTAATGTGTGAAATTAGTGTGAGGAACCAGTGAAAGTCTGGAAATCATGAAAATTAGCTTTGCAGACATGCAAGTTTGGGTAAAGCCAAGGTGGAAATAAACACCAAAGCGAAGATGGTTTGCTCCATGTTTGACCTGGTGTGTTTAAACTCCTCCTCAAGTGAACTCTTCCCTCCTCTGAATACATACTAAATGCATTCTAGTTTAATCTAGAATCAGCACGAGGGTCTGGGTTTACTAAATATAACAGATGTGTTGTGGGAGATGAAGCATTAAAACTGATCACTTAACTGAGCCACGTGAGGATACACGCTGAGGAACCATGCTGCATGCAGTCTATAATGCATCTAAACAATTCTATTCTACAGAATTCCAGTACCATGGATTTCCCATGACAAAATATCTTGTCCTTGTGTGTTCTTCCTTATATAGAAATAAGTACAAACAGATTGTGACTGCACTCTGCTTTGAATAATTGTAGGGTTTCAGAGTCAAACAGTCTGTGTGCGTGCTTAAATCCGACTTCAACTCCATAAACACTGCAAATCCTCTTCACCTACACATGCACTGCTAACCTAACCCTTACAGTCATTCAGAGAGTATCCCACTGCCACATTTTCAACCCAACCCAAGAAGATTAAATCTTATCATCAGGCAGGAGTGAAATTAGACTCAAAGACATGCACACCTTTTCCAGATCATTACATTAAAGCAAGGACAACCTACCAGTAGAGCAGGGATAGTCCGTCAAAGTGCTCTGCCTCCACTGACTCTGGCAGTAGTGACATTGCAGGTCCAAAAACAGAGGATGAAATATTATAGAGGCAACCTCATCACCAGGTCGGGGGGATGACAGTTCAAATCAGGACGGACCAAGATGACTGAGACATAGCAATCTACACAGACAGTTACAGACATGCGCCTACCTATCCACTAATCTCCCCTGATACCCAGCAGTCACATGGTGTGCTTTACCTCTCTGTTCACCGCCACCGCTGACAATGAGGCTCTCTCCAATACTGTAACAAAGCAGCAAACAAACATCAGGCTGGGAATGTTAACAGAATATGTAAAGGTCAAACAGCTCAGACAGATCGGCATACATTACACATAGCAAACTGTCTGAAAATATCACTGTTGATGGGATTACATTCAGGCTAAAATAACAGATAAATCTGTATATACAACTATAAATATACATTTCTACATATTTATTACATTGGTATTGAATAATTATTTTGTAACAGTCATCCATTTATTGTCTATAGTCAGCTATTCAACTAACCTTAATTATATTTTCATATTTAATTCTATATATATACACAACCCTGATTCCAAAAAAGTTGGGACAAAGTACAAATTGTAAATAAAAACGGAATGCAATGATGTGGAAGACTCAAAATTCTATATTTTATTCAGAATAGAACATAGATGACATATCAAATGTTTAAACTGAGAAAATGTATCATTTAAAGAGAAAAATTAGGTGATTTTAAATTTCATGACAACACATCTCAAAAAAGTTGGGACAAGGCCATGTTTCCCACTGTGAGACATCCCCTTTTCTCTTTACAACAGTCTGTAAACGTCTGGGGACTGAGGAGACAAGTTGCTCAAGTTTAGGGATAGGAATGTTAACCCATTCTTATCTAATGTAGGATTCTAGTTGCTCAACTGTCTTAGGTCTTTTTTGTCATATTTTCCGTTTTATGATGCGCCAAATGTTTTCTATGGGTGAAAGATCTGGACTGCAGGCTGGCCAGTTCAGTACCCGGACCCTTCTTCTATGCAGCCATGATGCTGTAATTGATGCAGTATGTGGTTTGGCATTGTCATGTTGGAAAATGCAAGGTCTTCCCTGAAAGAGATGTCGTCTGGATGGGAGCATATGTTGCTCTAGAACCTGGATATACCTTTCAGCATTGATGGTGTCTTTCCAGATGTGTAAGCTGCCCATGCCACACGCACTAATGCAACCCCATACCATCAGAGATGCAGGCTTCTGAACTGAGCGCTGACAACAACTTGGGTTGTCCGTCTCCTCTTTAGTCTGACTGACACGGCGTCCCTGATTTACATAAAGAACTTCAAATTTTGATTCGTCTGACCACAGAACACTTTTCCACTTTGCCACAGTCCATTTTAAATGAGGCTTGGCCCAGAGAAGATGTCTGCACTTCTGGATCATGTTTAGATACGGCTTCTTCTTTGAACTATAGAGTTTTAGCTGGCAACGGCGGATGGCACGGTGAATTGTGTTCACAGATAATGTTCTCTGGAAATATTCCTGAGCCCATTTTGTGATTTCCAATACAGAAGCATGCCTGTATGTGATGCAGTGCCGTCTAAGGGCCTGAAGATCATATGGTTTTCCGGCCTTGACCCTTACGCACAGAGATTCTTCCAGATTCTCTGAATCTTTTGATGATATTATGCACTGTAGATGATGATATGTTCAAACTCTTTGCAATTTTACACTGTCGAACTCCTTTCTGATATTGCTCCACTATTTGTCGGTACAGAATTAGGGGGATTGGTGATCCTCTTCCCATCTTTACTTCCAAGAGCCGCTGCCACTCCAAGATGCTCTTTTTATACCCAGTCATGTTAATGACCTATTGCCAATTGACCTAATGAGTTGCCATTTGGTCCTCCAGCTGTTCCTTTTTTGTACCTTTAACTTTTCCAGCCTCTTATTGCCCCTGTTACAACTTTTTTGAGATGTGTTGCTGTAATGAAATTTCAAATGAGCCAATATTTGGCATGAAATTTCAAAATGTCTCACTTTCGACATTTGATATGTTGTCTATGTTCTACTGTGAATACAATATCAGTTTTTGAGATTTGTACATTATTGCATTCTGTTTTTATTTACAATTTGTGCTTTGTCCCAACTTTTTTGGAATCGGGGTTGTAAAACATGGTATTACATTGGTCACGTGAAGGTATGAAGTTTATCTTCGAGTGGTGAATGTATATATCACGAGTGAGCAAAGTGAACGAGAAGTGAACTTCATATCCTTGCGCCACCGTGTACTGTTCTTTATATTATATCAACACATCCACACACAAAAAATGCAAGTTACTCAAAAAAAATTTTCATTTTGAACCGGTTCACCATTTTGACAATGCACATCTAGTCAGCGGGAAAACACTGGGAGTGATGTCATCAGAATGAAATATCAGTAAATATGTCACTCAGATCTGCAATGTATTTTGTATGATAAATTTGAGTTTTTTTAACACGAGAAGATTAATTTCATATCTTTAAGCCAACATGTGAAGTTCTTTTTATTGTTCTGACACATTCACAAACAAAAAGTACCCAAATTGATCAGTTCATTGATTTCCTCATGAGTGACATATAGAGAAATACAGAAGAAAAGGAAAAAACCTCAAAAATACAAAAAAAGCTACAAAATATGGAATAAAAGTATTTGATGGTAAGACTGTCTCTTTTTTATTTTTCAATAATTATTATTGTAGCATTTTTTCACAAATTGCTACTGTCATTTTGCCTGTTTGTTTAAAATTTAAGCGGAAATTGTTTTGTTGGATGTTTAGTATAAAGTTTTTATTTATCAACTTTGCAAAAAATAAAAATAAAAATGCTCTGTTTCTCAAAATCCAGTGAATGTGGATAGAATAAAACAGTTATTCCAGTCAGTTTCGTCATACATGGCTTATAGCCAACTCGGTGCTATGCGCCCCGTCAGCTATCAGCTCATGTACGACTTGATTTCATGGAATAACTGTTTTATATAAAATTTGTCCATGCCTGTATGTGGAGCACTCTAGTTTACACTTTTTGTGTCAATAATAAATAAAATTGTGTCAACAACATTCTACACACACACAAAAAAAAAAAATATATATATATATATATCATCATCATCTTTAGCCGCTTTATCCTGTTCTACAGGGTCACAGGCAAGCTGGAGCCTATCGCAGCTGACTATGGGCGAAAGGCGGGGTACACCCTGGACAAGTCGCCAGGTCATCACAGGGCTGACACATAGACACAGACAACCATTCACACTCACGGTCAATTTAGAGTCACCAGTTAACCTAACCTGCATGTCTTTGGACTGTGGGGGAAACCGGAGCACCCGGAGGAAACCCACGCGGACACGGGGAGAACATGCAAACTCCGCACAGAAAGGCCCTCGCCGGCCACGGGGCTCGAACCCGGACCTTCTTGCTGTGAGGCGACAGCGCTAACCACTACACCACCGTGCCGCCCATATATATATATATATATATATATATATATATTGGTTTTTCCATTTCTTTATTTTTGTTTGTTTATGTCTGGTAAAGGCAGCATGAAGGTGCAGTAAGTAGTGTTGCTGCTTCTCAGCTACAAGGTCTCCGGTTTGATCCTGATCTTGAGTTAGACTCACTGTCCGTATGCACTTCCTGTGCATGTTCTCTGTGTGTCTGTGTGGGTTTCCCCCAGGTGCTCTTTCTTCCTCCCACCTTCCAAAAACATGTCAGTAGGTGGGGACTGGTTCTGTGTAATTGTCCTAGCTGTGAATGTGGGTGTACAATCCTTGCTCTCAGTGGTCCTGGGATTTTCTCAGAATCCAACTGACCAGGATAAAACAATTCATGATGGTGAATTAATAATTTTGTTGCATATTTATTTCTCTTATATTCACAAGTATACGATGTAGACATGTAGATTTAATTAAATAGTTTTAAGGAGTTATAAATGTATTTTGGTGGTGTAGTAGTTAGCACTGTCACTTCACAGCAAGAAGGTCCGGGTTCGAGCCCAGTGGCCGGCGAGGGCCTTTCTGTGCGGAGTTTGCATGTTCTCCCCGTGTCCGCGTGGGTTTCCTCCGGGTGCTCCGGTTTCCCCCACAGTCCAAAGACATGCAGGTTAGGTTAACTGGTGACTCTAAATTGAGCGTAGGTGTGAATGTGAGTGTGAATGGTTGTCTGTGTCTATGTGTCAGCCCTGTGATGACCTGGCGACTTGTCCAGGGTGTACCCCGCCTTTCGCCCGTAGTCAGCTGGGATAGGCTCCAGCTTGCCTGCGACCCTGTACAGGACAAGCGGCTACAGATGATGGATGGATGGATGGATGGATGGATGGATGTATTTCCAACAGCTATCAATAGTCAGAAAGCTAACTGAAAAGGGCAAACAGAGGTTGGCTTGCTCATATAAAACTAAATTCAATTCTAAACACTCTTGGTAAAAATATAGCAGATATTTAAACATAAATTGATTATCTGTCCGTCAAACAGACAGGCAGGAAAAGTGAACTGCGTGAAGAAGTGCAGCGTCTCTATCATTTCAGCAGTTTAGTCCAATGTATGCTGTATCATTTCATTTCAGAACACGAGGTGGCAGTATAGATGCACAGCTTCAAGTGTCCGGCGAAGAAGACGAAGAAGCAGTTTCTCGGAACTAATGTTATAGCGCTTGTTTTCGGGGGAGTAATGACATAGTGGGACCAACTTATATGATACAGGTTGCAGGTTTATAAGGGGTTGTAAACAGTGCTGTGTTTTGCTTTAGGTAAGACTCTCTTGTATTCTAACATTATCTTAAATCTGTTTAATAACTCCAATACAGTATATCAAGCAGGTTATCGACATTAACTGTTAGCAAAGGTAAAATGAACGCGATAAACTAGATAGCTATGTAGTTTTCTCTTTGTATGACCTTCCATCAGAGAGAGAGAGAGAGAGAGAGTGAGTGAGTGAGTGAGTGTGTGTGTGTGTGTGTGTGTGTGTGTGTGTGTGTGTGAGTGAGTGAGTGTGTGTGTGTGTGTGTGTGTGTGTGTGTGTGTGTGTGTGTGAGTGAGAGTGTGTGAGAGAGAGAGAGAGAGTGTGTGTGAGTGAGTGAGTGAGTGAGTGTGTGAGTGAGTGAGAGAGAGAGAGAGAGAGGGAGGGAGCGCGTGTGTGTGTGTGTGAGTGAGTGAGAGATAAATCTGTGTCACAGGTGTCTGTAGAATGTAACAATGAAATTAGTCCCTGGCTACAAACAGTTTGAGAACCCCAGATTTAAATAATACGATTATGATTAAATTTACCTGACCATAATCCAACTGTCCAGATGTTAGCCACTTTGGACAAACAAATAAATTTAATTAATAATAATAATAATATCAAAGTAATACTTAATATAACATGTATATCATCAGCCCTGTCAGTAACTTTTGGAGTAGGGAGTATTTGGAAAAGAGTCATAGACAGACCCAAAGCCACTGTGATGTGAAAAAAGCGAGGGTTCCGGGGGTCCTCACCTGGACAATCCTTAAAGTGCAAACCACCAGGTCTGGACCAATTTCGTTTTTTTTTTATATGAAAGCATGTCCCTTTACACACTCATCCAGAAGGGTAATTTTGCACAAGGCCATCTGTCTACAGCAGAAAAAAATAAAATAACAAAACGCGTCTGGAAAAATCCCAAGGGAGTCTGGAGCCAGATTCGTGACGTCACCTGCGGAAGCGCCAGCAGGCTACGCGAGCTTTGCACAGTTTCAGTGCACAGCCTGTGTAGACCAAGCGCTCCCATTTCTCTCTCATTGTCCGGTCTTTTGGGAAACGATGAGTACTAATCCCATCAAGATTGGTGTTGCTACACCCTCCTACGATACATCTGTTAACCATTTTAATAATTACGCGATAACGTTGAAGAAATTTGCAGAAAACCACCAGGTTGTTTTCTCATAAACAAACCAGCGCTGACGTAGGATTCAGAGGGAGGCGTCCCGCACGCGACGTCACGAAAATCAATGTTTGCCGGGAAATCCAAACGCCAGGTTTTTTTCAGAGGCGGACCAATTCGCCTCAAATGGCTTGATTTCAACTGAATTTTTCTGGTATTGCGCAAGGTCAAAAAAATTGCACAAAATGCAAAATGTGACAGATATTTGACCAAAGTTTAATATAAAATAAGAGAATTACACTGATCTTACTCCTGAATTTACCTGTGATATGCACTTTAAAATACAGATTTAAAATGGTGCATTCTGAGTGATCCACAATACAACATTGTGCATCTCTGAGTAAACAAAATGTTCTTTATCTCATGATTTAGGTGGGTAATATGTGAAAAAATATAAAATTATTGAAAATGAAAGTAAAGCCTGTCAAATGATTTCATGCCAATTTGACCTATTTGCAGGTTTTATAGGTCAATCATGGGTTAACTTATCTTATATACAGGGTGTCCCAAAAAATTTACTCACTCTTTAAATTACAATAAGTGCATTGAGTGAGTACATTTTTTTTTTTTTGGGGGGGACACCCTGTATATGGAACTGCTCACTACTCATATGATACCCCATCTGGGAGAGTGGGGAGACCTGGGACCAGTTTACAGCTTTTGTAGATTGTGTGAAATTCTTTGCAGGTAGCGTCACGTTCATACTGCATTAGAGAGCATTTACTATACCCTCTTACCACAACATTAGTTTCTCAGCTTGTCACATATATACCGGCCTTCAGGCTTCACATTTTTTTATTATTATTATTATTATTATTATTAATCTATCTATGAGAGGAAACGTGGAACATTATGTTGGGAGACTTGGGACATATACCCCTTTTCCACCAAATCAGTTCCAGGGCTGGTTCGGTGCTGGTGCTGGTTCACAATTTGTTCAACTTGCAAGCCAGCTGAGAACCAGTTTGCTTTTCCATAGCTCGGGGTGCTAAGGGGAGCCACGTCAGTTACGTTGCTGTATACGTCAGTTACGTTGCTGTATATGTCAGTTACATCGCTGTATACGTCAGTTATGTTGCTGCATTTGCATAAACCTTGGCGCGAACATCAAAGCAACAACAACAATAATGGATGACTTCGCGTTTGTACAGCTGCTGCTTCTTGTCGATTAAAAATGGTGACCTTTCGCGGTTTTGCTATTGTTGTTGGGCTTAACAACTCCGCCCCCCCCGCTGACGTAAGCGGTTCTTTCCTCTGGCCCAGCAGAGAGTTAGTGCTAGCCTGGAACCGGTTTTTCTGGCCCCAGAGCCAGTTCTTTGTCAGTGGAAACAGAAAACCCGGTTCCAAACTAAGCACTGGCCCCGAACCAGCCCTAGAACTGCTTTGGTGGAAAAGGGGCAATAGTGGAGAGACGTGGAACACAAATAAAATACCTAGGCCTACATGTTCAATTTTTATTTATTATCAAAACCTGTACCATATGAACTGTATGAACACACACTGCTGGTACAGCAATAGAAAAATGTCAGTTTACCCAAAACCTGACTAGACAAAACTGCTTCATTTTCAATTAGGAATGAAATAAGCTTTATCCTCATGTAGGTACATGCCCACATTTTTAACAAAAAATTTTAAGCAATTTTATATTTGTAAGCCACAAGAAAAAAAAAAAAAACCTGGAACATGATGAACTGTCCCAGCTCTCTCCATCTGACCATTTTGAAAAAAAAATCCTTAAGTGTTTTTTTTTCCCCTCAGAATTTTAATAAATAATACTATATCTGGTAACTGTAGGCTACGGACTTTAATTCCTAACAAGTCCTGAATTCAGCAGCATACATTACACCATAGAGTGGAGGTGAAGTAGAAAATACAAGTTTTGGTTAACAAAAATATTGAAGTGCACAGACCTTACTGCACTGTCCAGCTTCGTGGCCCCAAAGGAAGTAGGTTACTCTAACAGGCAACATCTAACTTCTGATGTCATTTAAAACCAGATTGGCTGAAATTAATTTATGGGAATACAAACTGTCCCAAGTGTCCCTGCTCTCCCCTATTATACTTGCAAGCCCATATATTTATATAGCAAAGCATTGCTTGTTTGCCTTATCTCTCTAAAACTTGTCCTGGATCTGGAGAAAATTGTAAAGACACGATCCATTTTTTTTGTGCATAATTTGTCATATGCTAATAGCAGTCACTGCAAGACTTGTCCAGTGTTAATTACCTTGCGTTTTGGATCTTTTTGCAACGTTAGATTTCAGTAATGTTCACTTGAAGTCAGTAATGAAGTTGACGAAGTCGTCAGTAATGTCCACTTGCCACTTCAACATATTGGCTGTCGTGAGCCGAATGTGTGCAATTGCCTTCATTTTCTGTAGAATTTTACTTTTGTAACAAAACTTCGATACCTCGATTATGGGACCATCGTGGAATGCTGGTGCTATGCTATTGTCACATATCCTATTGCCTGTTGCGTATAGAACTGGATTTTTACCACGAGCTGGCCTAGTGGTTAGTGTGTCTGCTTCTCGACCAGAAGATTGCAAGTTCTACTTGCAGTTGGGTCATACCAAAGACCATTATCAAAATGGTGCCTACTGCCATCTGGTGAGGTACGCCACAATACAGATGCGAGTGGGGAGTCAAACTCTCGTGGTTACCAGAGGAATACCCCTCCACACACACACGTGCACGCGTGCACACACACTGTAACCCTAGCTATGTAATATAGGCGAGAGGCCAAGGGCTACTGAAACAGAGGTCTGCACCGCCCAGTGTGACTCAAGGGACTGGTTAGTACTGGAACAGGAGACTGCCTGGGAAGATCAAGTCCTGGCATGGGAGGGACTTTGATTTTATACTATTGTCACTTTTTACTTGTCTCTTAACTTTGTTCTTCATTAATGACAAAGATCTCAGTCAAACAAACCATGTGATTCCCCCCCAGCAACAAAATACACAAACAGATTTTTTTTTTCTCTAAATTATTTATTTATTTGGGCGGCACGGTGGTGTAGTGGTTAGCGCTGTTGCCTCACAGCAAGAAGGTTCTGGGTTCGAGCCCCGTGGCTGGCGAGGGCCTTTCTGTGTGGAGTTTGCATGTTCTCCCCGTGTCCGCGTGGGTTTCCCCCGGGTGCTCCGGTTTCCCCCACAGTCCAAAGACATGCAGGTTAGGTTAACTGGTGACTCTAAATTGACCGTAGGTGTGAATGTGAGTGTGAATGGTTGTCTGTGTCTATGTGTCAGCCCTGTGATGACCTGGTGACTTGTCCAGGGTGTACCCCGCCTTTCGCCCATAGTCGGCTGGGATAGGCTCCAGCTTGCCTGCGACCCTGTAGAACAGGATAAAGCGGCTAGAGATAATGAGATTTATTTATTTATTTATATTTTTTTGGGGGGGGGGGGGGGGGGGCACTGTGAGTCGCTGGTGATGGAGCATTTATCAGCGGCAAGATCTCCGACTGCCAGTAGTTATTGACAGGGCTGATTATATGCATGTATGTATGTAGTGTTCCTGACCCGTGGATTGACCACACTTTGGAAACCATGAGTTTAAATACTGGTACATTGTTATAAAATTACTGTACAGATATTTATAAGGTATACTAGTCAGTGCTCATGTGATACCTTAGAACGTTTTAAGCATAGTGGAGATATTTTGATGGTTAATTATGTTTCTAATTTATGTGAGCTTTCTTTCAATGAAGAGTAATTAGACATATTAGCACTCAATATTCCACAGTAAAGTTTTTCTCTTTATTATTAGGTTATAACATTATTCCAATACTGTATACTATTTTGTGCTTCAGCTGCTACAACCTGGTGAAAGAACGGTCCTGAAGAGGAGTTCCTGTCCATCTTGGAAGGAATGTTACTGTCCTTTGCTTTCCGTGAGTGCTGTGCAAAGCACTATATCCAGCAAGCCCAGAAATGTGTTAAAAGCCTGAAAGTCAGAGGAGCAGCAACCTCCAGCAGCCAGCTGTTTGTCAGGAGAACCCCTCAGCGCTTTGTCACCCAGACACGGGGAGCTAAAACGCACAGGCAGAAGCAACAGCAGGAGGAAGAATGGAAGCGGAAAAACAAGACCATCTTAACATATATTGCAGCAGCTGGAGTTGGAATGATCGGCATGTCATATGCCGCTGTCCCACTCTACAGACTGTACTGCCAGGTCAGTGCTGGATGTCTTTAACGTTGCAGATTTGCCGGCCATTTAGGCGAACATCAAAATAGTCTAACACGGACTTCTTCTGTAACCAAATTGATTGCAGATGGTTTAGCAATGATCCGTTTTGTCCCTCAGGCATCTGGACTGGGAGGCACAGCGACAGCAGGACACGATACAGATTTAGTGGAGACAATGAAGCCGGTTAAGGACCGCATTCTTAAAGTCACCTTCAATGCTGACACACACGCCAGCCTCCAGTGGAACTTTCGTCCTCAACAGTCAGAGATCTATGTGCGATGATGAATTATTACTTAATATTTTGTGCTTTTAAATTAATATTCATACAATCATCATAATAGTAATGTCGATGAGACCGGTCATGTAGAGCTTTCTTTCATTCTAGATTGACCTGAGTGCTTGTTTTTTTTTCAGATTGTGCCAGGAGAAACTGCCCTGGCATTTTACACAGCCCAGAATCCCACGGATAAACCTGTGATAGGAATCGCTACATACAATGTTGTACCATTTGAAGCTGGACAGTACTTCAACAAGATTCAGGTAATGTAGAGAATGTAACATAATAATGCCCTGTGTCCAAAATCGCTCCCTACTCACTGTATAGTCCACTTGCATGTGACGTCACAGCCGATCCAGACTGTAAACAGACGCCATCTTGTCGGTCAAACGCCATATTTCCGCCATCGCAATTTACCGACACTGACTTTCGTTGTTTTTCGCCCAAATCTGCAAATATTACCGTGCCACAGTGCCGGAGAGTTGTATGGCATATAAATGCCACAACAGGAGAGGTCAGAAATCGGGAAGAAAGTTTCATAGGCTGCCACGGGACCCTGACAGGCGTGCAAAATGGATTGCTGCTATCAGGTATACCATATATACAGTAATAGTGATAGATTACTGATACTTGATCGAACTGATAATATAAAATATTCAACCATTATCGGCTGGTCAGTGCTATACGAGATACAACTGATATATCTAGTATCAGTACTAGTACTCAATACTTAAGTGACTTACCCGTCCAATGAGGATTGTTATTTTCTTGTTTACAAGATGCCACATCTGAGGGGGGCTGACAAATCCTGAATTTCTGTAAAGATAACTGTCCAGAGATTTATAAGCACGCAGTGCTTCACCACTGAACAGCGAGGGAAAGTTAATGAGGTAATTATACACATCTGGGTATTCCACCTCTGGCAATTCAATATCCACTGACACGGTCGTGAAAACTACGTCCGGTAATCGATAAGGGTCACTAATCTGTAGGTCGTTTATTTTAGACATGTATCTAATTATCTGTTCATTAGAAAAATGAGCCGTGTAGTCCATCGGTTGAAATTGATCCATTTTGTACACGAGTGCAACAATATTCAGCTGTGTTGTTGACCGACAAGATGGCGGCTGTTTACATTCCAGCCGGGATTCGGTCACGTGACTGCAAGAGCTCCATAGGGCACTATATAGTGAGGATGCCATTTTGTAGTGCTGTCCGACACGATAGTGAGGATTATTACACCCTAAATAGTGCACTCAAAGTATCCCACAATGCATCACGAAAAGTAGTGTACAACCGATGGTCACTGACCAAGCAATGTATCCCATTATGCATTGCGGTTGCGCTGAAAGAAGTCAAATTAAATGTCTCAAATGTGATTTAATAAAAGGCAGCAGCAAAGAAGAAAGTATTCAGCCTTGATTTAAAAAAAAAAAAAGCCTGAAAGATGCAGGTACTTTGTATTTATTAATTATTGTATTTATAATGTGTAATATGTATTTATCACAAAAATACATGCATGTATTTATTATTTTGAAAACCCACCAGCCGGCTGATATGGCACATTTTAATTGTGCAACAGTAATGACATAAATACCAGCGTGACGGACTAGTGTCTGAAAGCGTTTTTTCATTTTACCAATGAGCTCGCTATATAGTCCTTTATATAGTAATATAGGAATCACCCTGTCCGTCTGTCCATGTGTCTTGTAAGCACAACTCCTCCTAAACAGTTTGATGGATTTTGATGAAACTTTACAGAGTTGCAGTATACCACCTGAAGATGTGCATGAAGGAAAATAGTCCTGGTCCGATGTTTCAAAGGGGAGATAATTCAATTTATTCCCTTACATATGGCAATATATGATGACGGGCTCATAAGCAAAGGGTATTCTATAGTGAGTTTACTCACAGTTCTAGTTACATTTTTTTTTTTGGGGGGGGGGGGGTGTTTTGTTTTATTTTGTTTTTTTAACTTGGGTTTATTTTTTATGCTCCTTTTTTTTTTTTCAGAGAAAAAGAAAATTCCTCCCCCAAAAAACATGAAATATATTTATTTTGAAATAGTGATATGTTTACTGATTCTGGTTCTAATTTGTTGGTTGGTTCTGTATTTTTGTTATTCCTGTAACAAGTTTACGGTTGTGTGCCACTCTGACATCACAGAGGGACATTGGCTTGATGGCTTTACAATAGCTTTTAATAAGAGAAAAATGTTTAGTGATCTCAAAGGAGAAGAGACAACCTGTTAGACTCGAAGTATTAGAATGCATTACAGCTCTACAAAGCTGTTGCATTAAGTTACAGCAAAGACTCAGCTTGGCTAGTTGGTAAGCCACGAGATGACAAGCATGATGGTGTTAATGATCTTATCAGTGTGAAAGTTGAAGCTTTGGAACCTGATCTATTTGAGCAGAGGATACAGATGAGCAGGTAAGAGACCTGGACAGACTAAAGGACTAAAGTGCCACTGCATCATTCTCTTTAGAGATGAAGCTCAAAATATGTAGGCTCAATCCCACTGGCAACACTATCAACAGGTAGTTGAATGGCATTATGGGTAATGTAGGAAACAAATGTTGATGAAAGATGTTTAAACTAAAAGCAAGTCAACTCAGAATTTAGTACAGAATAAATCTTGGACGCCCTTAAAGATCATATTAGCTATAAAATTTCCCATTCATTCCCATTCTAGATTTTTCTATATGTTTTGTGTTGTTTTTAAGTTCCTCTTCTTATTGCTTCCATTAAACTAAGCTGAGTGTTTTTGTCCAATACAGTGCTTCTGCTTTGAAGAACAGAGGTTAAACCCTCAGGAAGAGGTGGACATGCCTGTTTTCTTTTACATTGACCCAGAGTTTGATGACGATCCCAGGATGGCTCGAGTTGACACAATTACACTCTCTTATACCTTTTTTGAAGCCAAAGAAGGACAGACGCTACCCCTTCCTGGCTACAGTTAAACCAGTAGCACATACTGTATAATTCCGAGATTTAACATTTCAAATAAACCATATTTCGAGAATGGTCAGTTGCTAAAGCCTTTTTTATTCTTGTCAGTATGTTCAGACTGAAGCTAATGCACTGACTATTTTCTGATGCTCTACTTGAATTACCACTGAAATGCTGTAATGTACATGATGACTTCTACAGTGCAATAAATCACCCGAGTTGGTGTTCCTATAGGGATTTCAATAAGGTTTACAGAGTTGATCCCTTTATCTCTGTTTCAGTTAATCAGAAATACCCTTTTATACTCTGACGTGACTACATCATTACCAGCTTTAAAACTGAATGATTGCAAGTTAATAGATGGTAAGTGCAACAACAGACTAATTAATGATGCTATGAAACAAAAGATTTACCATGATTATAGCAGAGCTTTTTTTTTTTCAAGAAATCGCCTAATATACACAATCCATTATGACTAACGTTCATTCAAAATTCATAAAATCGCCTATTCCACCTAAAGTCAAAGAGACTCACTTTAAAATAATCAATAATATATATCCAATAGCCCAATTTCTTAAGCAAAGATTTAAATTTGTCGTTGATTTGTGCACCTTTTGTAATTCTGATGACGAAACCCTGGAGCATTTGTTCTTTTCATGCCATTGGACTTAAAGGTCCCATGGCATGGTGGTTTGTTGATGCTTTAAACGGGCTCGTGGAGGTTTCTGGATGTTATATCCGCAGCCTTTCTCGAAATGAACCCTTGGAACGTAGATATAGCCTCCTGGGAGAAAGCCCCATTTCAGCGCTTTTCCTAGTGCGTCGTTTTGCTAATGAGAAGCAGGAGGCGGGGAAGGGTAGAGGGTGGGGGCGGGTCTTATCATTAATATTCATGACATGTAAACGTGTCACCTCTGATTGGCTAACAGCACTGTGACGCTACCTCCAGTGGGTCAAAACAAGTGGATGTGGGTGTCTTACTATGGCGAGAGAGAAGGAACAAACCGCGAAGGGAAAAATACCGCGCGCTGACGTCATTAAGGTGCGACGCGAGGAAATAAAATAAATTCAACAAATGTTTGGGTTTTTATTGAACAAACAAATAAAATGAACGAGTGACTTAAAAAAAAGAATGTGGGTGTCTTTGTAAAAACTGTTTTGATTGGCTATTATAACAGAGCATGCTGGATGCTTTTTGGTTTTGTAGCGCAGAGTACCTGGCTAACTGCAGGAAGCGGTTAGCTGCACAGCTAATGTAGCCATTGCAAGGCTAACGTGGCACCGATTTTAAAACACGGCAAAATGACTTAACAGTTATACACTTACTTGTTCAGTGTTTGTGGCTGATGCGGCAGGGATGCTTGGTACGGACCCAGGCTTCAGTGACAGTTGATGTGCAAAACCTGCCCTGTACTGTCCCAAGTTGTGGAAACATTCATCAGGAAAATGCTTCCGACAAACATACACCGTCTTAGGTAGACTCGACGGCGTATTATTGAAGTAAATAAAATTAAGCCACTGCGTCTTCAGGGGCTCTCCCGTCGGCAGTAAAAACAGACTGCTTTCTGTGTTGTCACATCCATGTACAGCGCAACTTCCATGTTTGGTGGCAACTTTTGAGCTGGGCGGGCAATCCATACAGTGGGTGGGAATCCAGAGGGGGGGCGTGGGGATCATCTCCCTTGCTGACGTAGGCAAGGGAAGAGTTTATCAACGCGCCGTTTTGACGTGCCATTCTCAAATGTTGGGCATAGTTTGGTTTACACATTATGAAATTTCTAGCCACTGGGGTGACTTAAGAAGGTCAGAGGAACTCATTTTAACGTTAAAAAACCTCAGAAAGTGAAAATTTCATGCCATGGGACCTTTAACTTTTTTGGTTGAATAAGAAACTGTATCTCTTAAATATAATATTCCTTCATTAAGTATTACTCATATTTTATTTTATTTTACAGTTAGGTCCATAAATATTTGGACAGAGACAACATTTTTTTTAATTTTGGTTCCGTACATTACCACAATGAATTTTGAACAAAACAATTCAGATGCAGTTGAAGTTCAGACTTTCAGCTTTAATTCAGTGGGTTGAACAAAATGATTGCATAAAAATCTGAGGAACTAAAGCATTTTTTAAACACAATCCCTTCATTTCAGGGGCTCAAAAGTAATTGGACAAATTAAATAATTGTAAATAAAATGTTCATTTCTAATACTTGGTTGAAAACCCTTTGTTGGCAATGACTGCCTGAAGTCTTGAACTCATGGACATCACCAGACACTGTGTTTCCTCTTTTTTAATGCTCTGCCAGGCCTTTACTGCAGCGGTTTTCAGTTGCTGTTTGTTTGTGGGCCTTTCTGTCTGAAGTTTAGTCTTTAACAAGTGAAATGCATGCTCAATTGGGTTGAGATCAGGTGACTGACTTGGCCATTCAAGAATATTCCACTTCTTTGCTTTAATAAACTCCTGGGTTGCTTTGGCTTTATGTTTTGGGTCATTGTCCATCTGTATTATGAAACGCCGACCAATCAGTTTGACTGCATTTGAATCCCTTCATTTGAGCACACAGTATGTTTCTGAATACCTCAGAATTCATCTGGCTGCTTCTGTCCTGTGTCACATCATCAATAAACACTAGTGACCCAGTGCCACTGGCAGCCATGCATGCCCAAGCCATCACACTGCCTCCGCCGTGTTTTACAGATGACGTGGTATGCTTTGGATCATGAGCTGTACCACGCCTTCGCCATACTTTTTTTCTTTCCATCATTCTGGTAGAGGTTGATCTTGGTTTCATCTGTCCAAAGAATGTTCTTGCAGAACTGTGCTGGCTTTTTTAGATGTTTTTTAACAAAGTCCAATCTAGCCTTTTTATTCTTGAGGCTTATGAGTGGCTTGCACCGTGCAGTGAACCCTCTGTATTTACTTTCATGCAGTCTTCTCTTTATGGTAGATTTGGATATTGATACGCCTACCTCCTGGAGAGTGTTGTTCACTTGGTTGGCTGTTGCGAAGGGGTTTTTCTTCACCATGGAAATTATTCTGTGATCATCCACCACTGTTGTCGTCTGTGGGTGTCCAGGTCTTTTTGCATTGATTAGTTCACCAGTGCTTTCTTTCTTTCTCAGGATGTACCAAACTGTAGATTTTGCCACTCCTAATATTGTAGCAATTTCTCGGATAAGTTTTTTCTGTTTTCGCAGCTTAAGGATGGCTTGTTTCACCTGCATGGAGAGCTCCTTTGACCGCATGTTTTCTTCACAGCAAAATCTTCCAAATGCAAGCACCATACCTTAAATCAACTCCAGGCCTTTTATCTGCTTAATTGCGAATGACATAACGAAGGAATTGCCTACACCTGCCCGTGAAATAGCCTTTGAGTTAACTGTCCAATTACTTTTGGTCCCTTTAAAAACAGGGTGGCACATGTTAAGGAGCTGAAACTCCTAAACCCTTCATCCAATTTTAATGTGGATACCCTCAAATGAAAGCTGAAAGTCTGGACTTTATGTCCATGTCCATTATATAACTATAACTTGAATATGTTTCAGTAAACAGGTAAAAAAACAAAATTTGTGTCAGTGTCCAAATATATATGGACCTAACTGTATATGGATAATTTAAGCCCATCTAACTCCAAAATTGTTAACATAGTCTTACTTTTAGCCAAATATCACATCCGTTATAGCAAATGGAGAGGAAACAAACCCTCATTTTCCTGTTTTATGAATGAATTCAAATTGTACTATTCTGTATTACTTGGTTTAAAAGACTGGAAGGTGGCTGGAAGTATTTCTCATCAGATTTCTAAGTCATTATTGTTTTAACCCATTTCCAGTTGTATGGTGTGGCTCCTTTTTTTTTTTAATATTATGCCCCCTAGTTTTTGTTGTTGTTGTTTGTACTCTTATTGTACTATAAAATAATAATGTAGTATTTTTATATATTATTTTATAAAATAAAAGATACAACCCCGATTCCAAAAAAGTTGGGAGAAAAGTACAAATTGTAAATAAAAACGGGATGCAATGATGTGGAAGTTTCAAAATTCCATATTTTATTCAGAATAGAACATAGATGACATATCAAATGTTTAAACTGAGAAAATGTATCATTTAAAGAGAAAAATTAAGTGATTTTTAAATTTCATGACAACAACACATCTCAAAAAAGTTGGGACAAGGCCATGTTTACCACTGTGAGACATCCCCTTTTCTCTTTACAACAGTCTGTAAACGTCTGGGGACTGAGGAGACAAGTTGCTCAAGTTTAGGGATAGGAATGTTAACCCATTCTTGTCTAATGTAGGATTCTAGTTGCTCAACTGTCTTAGGTCTTTTTTGTCGTATTTTCCGTTTTATGATGCGCCAAATGTTTTCTATGGGTGAAAGATCTGGACTGCAGGCTGGCCAGTTCAGTACCCGGACCCTTCTTCTACACAGCCATGATGCTGTAATTGATGCAGTATGTGGTTTGGCATTGTCATGTTGGAAAATGCAAGGTCTTCCCTGAAAGAGACGTCGTCTGGATGGGAGCATATGTTGCTCTAGAACCTGGATATACCTTTCAGCATTGATGGTGTCTTTCCAGATGTGTAAGCTGCCCATGCCACACGCACTAATGCAACCCCATACCATCAGAGATGCAGGCTTCTGAACTGAGCGCTGACAACAACTTGGGTCGTCCTTCTCCTCTTTAGTCCGAATGACACGGCGTCCCTGATTTCCATAAAGAACTTCAAATTTTGATTCGTCTGACCACAGAACAGTTTTCCACTTTGCCACAGTCCATTTTAAATGAGCCTTGGCCCAGAGAAGACGCCTGCGCTTCTGGATCATGTTTAGATACGGCTTCTTCTTTGAACTATAGAGTTTTAGCTGGCAACGGCGGATGGCACGGTGAATTGTGTTCACAGATAATGTTCTCTGGAAATATTCCTGAGCCCATTTTGTGATTTCCAATACAGAAGCATGCCTGTATGTGATGCAGTGCCGTCTAAGGGCCCGAAGATCACGGGCACCCAGTATGGTTTTCTGGCCTTGACCCTTACGCACAGAGATTCTTCCAGATTCTCTGAATCTTTTGATGATATTATGCACTGTAGATGATGGTATGTTCAAACTCTTTGCAATTTTACACTGTCGAACTCCTTTCTGATATTGCTCCACTATTTGTCGGCGCAGAATTAGGGGGATTGGTGATCCTCTTCCCATCTTTACTTCCGAGAGTAGCTGCCACTCCAAGATGCTCTTTTTACACCCAGTCATATTAATGACCTATTGCCAATTGACCTAATGAGTTGCAATTTGGTCCTCCAGCTGTTCCTTTTTTGTACCTTTAACTTTTCCAGCCTCTTATTGCCCCTGTCCCAACTTTTTTGAGATGTGTTGCTATCATGAAATTTCAAATGAGCCAATATTTGGCATGAAATTTCAAAATGTCTCACTTTCGACATTTGATATGTTGTCTATGTTCTATTGTGAATACAATATCAGTTTTTGAGATTTGTAAATTATTGCATTCAGTTTTTATTTACAATTTGTACTTTGTCCCAACTTTTATGGAATCGGGGTTGTAAAAAATACTATATTATTATTGCACTATAAAAAAGTCTGTGAAATATGCTTGTTTTTTTTCCTCTACGAGACGTTGTATTGTATTGTTGTGTTCTTGAATGAATGAATGAATGAATGAATGAATGAATGAATGACCAACCCATCCGAGTACTGAAGGTCATGTAAGTTGAATGACTTCTGTCTGAACACTAGATGGCGAAACAGACGCACGTTTCTGTTTTGAAGCAATTCGCTGAGAAATAAGTCCATAGATTTGTATTATACTGTACAGTATAGTATTATGTATAAGCTGTTACAGGCTTATGTTTGATAATAATGCGATATGATACATTATAATATAGCTTATCTGTCGTAAGGACAAGGAGTCTCGGAGTTGTATGATTTGGAAGATTACGCAACTGTAGACATTAGAGACATTTCCCTTCCTTACATAACATCACATGAGCCAGACTGGAGTGAAACAAGCTCAAGCGATCAATGGAAGATGGTACATTGATAAACATAAGAGATGAAGGTGCGATAATGATATGCCCAGATACAGAGTTTAAGCTTATCAATGTTTCTGTTTACAACCCACAAAGTGAGCTTAGGAGCTTGGCTAAGCAGCAAGTGTAGATGTGACCTCATAAGATAAGCTAGCCTTTTATTATCCCACAAGGGGAAATTTACATCGTTACAGCAGCAAAATATATAAAGAGAAAAAGATAAGGCAGTGAAGGAGTAGTGCAAAAGTACCAAGAATGCAATAAAGGATATATAAACTATAAATTTAGAGATAAAAAAATTAACAAATTTGCATAAATTAACAGGTTTGCAGATATATAGTTAACATAAGTGTATTACAAAGGTATTATTACTAGTATTACCCAGATAGTATTGCACAAGAGCCATTTTAACCATGTGTAACCATTCACTCATAGTGAGTGTAATGCACAGTGACACCATTTAATTTCATTTATAGCTTATTAAAAAAATCCAGTTGGTTATTGTTAACAGTCGTTGAGGGAATATTTAACGACTCCGCGGAATCGAATATTAAAACAGGATTTTGTAATCTCTAAGCTCAGAGCTTTGTTTGTTTGTTTGTTTGTTTGTTTGTTTGTTATGATGATGATGATGATGACATCCCCGATACGTCCAAGCCTACTAAATGTAGACCCAAATATCATTAATGGAATGTTGCTAACTGATATTTTGAGTGATAATGACGTAATCCATTGTAAAAGCCAGGTTAAGGAGAATATATACATTTTTTCCTTTGATCTTTTCTTTCATTAGTATTATTTTTTTAATCACTGGTATAAAATTCATCCCCATCTCCATGTCAGTCCTGACTCTTGATTAGAACTTTGTGAATTGTTTTCGACCACAATACAAAACAAAACAAAAACGATAACGTCTGGTATTGTGCTCCAGGAGTCTACGTCATTCTTCAGACCCCGGAAAACAACAAACCCAACACGTTGCGCGCGGAGCGGAGAGCGCGCTCTGACCCGGGATCAGTCTGACAAAGCGCTCATGCGCTTTGAAATGAACTGAGTCACTGACGTCACTACTGCACCGGAATCAGCGCTTATAAGGGCTCGACGCTGTTCACCACGCCCACTCCTTATCCTTAAAACGCAGATATGGATTTTGATGGACACGTTTTATAACTACTGAAAGGACAGAGTTGCCCTAGCAACTCCAGAGAAGAGCCAATCAGGATCGAGCTTGGGACGACCTTCCTTTTTTTTTTTTTCCTTCCCCCCTCCCCCTTCTGGCTGAGAGGAGCTACAGTGGAATCTTAGCAGATCAACTTCAATGGACTGGGAAGCCAAAACAAAGCAGATAAAGAAAGCATAAGTTTTATGCGCGCAGAGTGGAAGGAGGTGATGTTGTGTCCGTGTGGAGGAATAAGCTGTAGTTCACACGAATGTTGAGAGAAATGTATAAACAGTGGTTAGCTGATGTAGCCGTCGCGGTGTCTTTATTCCCAGTGAGGAGAAGGTAATTCCTCGACAGCATCACCGATATCAGAACAAGCTGTACTCTGTGTGTGTGTGTGTGTGTGTGTGTGTGGGAAATAAAGTGAAGCGTCGAGCAAAAGATACTCAACGAAAGCTCTGGAGAAAAAGACAGAGTCAGACCGAGTAAAGGAAATAAACGATGCCGCTCCATACTGAGCCATGGGAGTGAGCTCTCGGTGAAGATGAGCCACAGGAGCAGTCCAGCTAAAGCGTACGATTTCCTGTTGAAATTCCTGCTAGTGGGAGACAGTGATGTGGGCAAGGGAGAGATTTTGGCCAGTTTGCAGGATGGAGCTACAGAATCTCCTTATGGATATAACATGGGTGAGTCATTAAAGATAATTCACTATCTACTTTTGTGTTGTCTTATTTATTTATTCATTTATTTTTTCCTTCCTGAGAACATCTTTGTGTACATCCATGACGGGGACATTTATTTCCAGGTATTGTTGAAGTGTAGGTCCAAAAAAGTTCAGTAAAATGATGTGGTTTATCTGTAGTTTATGGAAGCATTAAAGGAGAACATAAGAGAGAATTAAAAAAAAAAAACTAGTAATAGTGTAGGAGATATTCAGCATTGTGATATCAATTATAAGACATTTCTGAAGCATAGATCTCACTAAGCTGTATTGTGTTTTTTTTTTTTGTGCCCCCCCCCCAATATTTATCTCATCTCATCTCATTATCTCTAGCCGCTTTATCCTGTTCTACAGGGTCGCAGGCAAGCTGGAGCCTATCCCAGCTGACCACGGGCGAAAGGCGGGGTACACCATGGACAAGTCGCCAGGTCATCACAGGGCTGACACATAGACACAGACAACCATTCACACTCACATTCACACCTACGGTCAATTTAGAGTCACCAGTTAACCTAACCTGCATGTCTTTGGACTGTGGGGGAAACCGGAGCACCCGGAGGAAACCCACGCGGACACGGGGAGAACATGCAAACTCCACACAGAAGGGCCCTCGCCGGCCCCGGGGCTTGAACCCAGGACCTTCTTGCTGTGAGGCGACAGTGCTAACCACTACACCACCGTGCCGCCCCCCAATATTTATTTATTTATTTATTTATTTTGTGTAGTGGTTAGCACTGTCGCCTCACAGCAAGAAGGTTCCGGGTTCGAACCCAGCAGCCGGCGAGGGCCTTTCTGTGTAGAGTTTGCATGTTCTCCCCGTGTCTGCGTAGGTTTCCTTTTCAATTCAAAGACATGCAGTTAGGTTGACGTGGGGCGGCCTTGGGCTGAGGTGCCCTTGAGCAGGGTACCGAACCCCTGACTGCTCCCCGGGCGCTCTGGTGTGGCTGCCCACTGCTCTGGGTGTGTGCATGTGTGTGTTCACTGCTTCAGATGGGTTAAATGCAGAGGATGAATTTCACTGTGCTTGAAGTGTGCATGTGACGAATAAAGGTTTCTTTCTTGTTTTTTTTTTCCCCCTGAGAAGCTCTTTGTGTACATCCATGATCGATAAGTTTATTTCCAGGTACTGTTAAAGTGTAGGTTCAAAAAAGTTCAGTAAAATGATGTGGTTTATCTGTACTTTATGGAAGCATTAAAGGAGAACATAAGAGAGAATTTAAAAAAAACCTAGTAATAGTGTAGGAGATATTCAGCATTGTGATTATCAACTATAAGACATTTCTGAAGCATAGATCTCACTAAGGGCGGCACGGTGGTGTAGTGGTTAGCGCTGTCACCTCACAGCAAGAAGGTCCGGGTTCGAGCCCCGTGACCGGCGAGGGCCTTTCTGTGTGGAGTTTGCATGTTCTCCCCATGTCCGCGTGGGTTTCCTCCGGGTGCGCCGGTTTCCCCCACAGTCCAAAGACATGCAGGTTAGGTTAACTGGTGACTCTAAATTGTTCGTAGGTGTGAATGAGTGTGAATGGTTGTCTGTGTCTATGTGTCAGCCCTGTGATGACCTGGCGACTTGTCCAGGGTGTACCCCGCCTTTCGCCCGTAGTCAGCTGGGATAGGCTCCAGCTTGCCAATAAAGCGGCTAGAGATAATGAGATGAGATGAGATCTCACTAAGCTGTATTGGGGTTTTTTTGTTTTGTTTTGCGTAGTGTAGTGGTTAGCACGGTCACCTCACAGCAAGAAGGTTCCAGGTTCGAACCCAGCAGCCGGCGAGGGCCTTTCTGTGTAGAGTTTGCATGTTCTCCCCGTGTCTGCGTGGGTTTCCTTTTCAATTCAAAGACATGCAATTAGGTTGACATGGGGCGGCTTTGGGCTGAGGTGCCCTTGAGCAGGATACCGAACCCCTGACTGCTCTCCGGGCGCTCTGGTGTGGCTGCCTACTGCTCTGAGTGTGTGCATGTGTGTGTTCACTGCTTCAGATGGGTTAAATGCAGAGGATGAATTTCACTGTGCTTGAAGTGTGCATGTGACGAATAAAGGTTTCTTTCTTGTTTTTTTTTCCCCCTGAGAAGCTCTTTGTGTACATCCATGATCGATAAGTTTATTTCCAGGTATTGTTAAAGTGTAGGTCCAAAAAAGTTCAGTAAAATGATGTGGTTTATCTGTACTTTATGGAAGCATTAAAGGAGAACATAAGAGAGAATTAAAAAAAAAAAAAACTAGTAATAGTGTAGGAGATATTCAGCATTGTGATATGAACTATGACATTTTCTCAAGCATAGACCTCACTAAGATGTATTGTGTTTTTGTGCCCCCCCTTTTTTTTCTCCTTTTCCATGCCTACTTTTGTGTTGTGAGTGAGTTTGTTTGTTTGTTTATTTTTTTCCCCTGAGAAGCTCTTTGTGTACATCCATGATCGATAAGTTTATTTCCAGGTACTTTTCAAATGTAGGTCCAAAAAAGTTCCTTAAACATCTCCCAAAAGGTTTCCTGTCACTCTTATATTGTAATCCTAACTTCAGTGTGATTGTAGATACAATGAGGTGCTGTAGCTTACAATAAACAGATAGAAACAGTCCAGGGAGCAATACATGGCCTTTTTTTTTTGTCTCTCTCTCTCTCTCTCTCTCTCTCTCTGGAAACGTTATCTCATCAGGCGGTACGGTGGTGTAGTGGTTAGCGCTGTCGCCTCACAGCAAGAAGGTCCTGGGTTCGAGCCCAGCAGCTGGCGAGGGCCTTTCTGTGTGGAGTTTGCATGTTCTTCCCGTGTCCGCATGGGTTTCCTCTGGGTGCTCCGGTTTCCCCCACAGTCCAAAGGCATGTAGGTTAGGCTAATTGGTGGCTCTAAATTGACTGTAGGTATGAAATGGTTGTTTGTCTCTGTGTGCGAGCTCTGCAATAGCCTGGCGACTTATCCAGGGTGTACGCTGCCTCTTGCCCATAGTCAGCTGGGATAGGCTCCAGCTTGCCTGCGACCCTGTAGAACAGGATAAGCGGCTACAGATAATGGCTAAGTTGATAGTTCACTCACCATGCATGTACATAAAGATTAGGGACCAGAGAGTGACTTACGATTAGGACTTGAACTCTGGTAGCAGATGGCCTGCTCGGGATAAGAACTGCTCCTCTGAGACCTGTGCGTTTCAGTGAAACACCAAAGGGAAAATGATGTAAAAGATGGAAATGGTGGCATCTACTAAACCCTGTTTATAAATTGTCTCCTCAGATGTGTGGTTGGGGTATATGTGTGTAGAGATTGTTTGTTTGTTACAAATATCTTGGTAGAACAGACCTCTTCTGACCTATTTTAAGTCTGCGTTTTCCTGACACAGCTCCACATGAGCTTGTTTTGCTCCTGTTAAAATGTGACCCATCCACCATCTGTAGTCCTTTTGTAAACATTAGGATTGTTCAGATGCGCTGTTGCCTTCTGTTCCATTGTCAGCGTGACCTATTGCATCATGAATTGTTGCAATCTTTAAAATGCCTAGTATTTCACTTAGTTTTAACAAGGGTCATCTTCAGAATGCACTTTATCAAAGTCCAAGTGTTACTGGAGCACTCTGACTCATTTACACATGATGGATTACAATGCCGATGTGTAGGATGGGAGATTGATGACAGATTGATTGACTTAGTTACGTCTGTCAACGTTTACTGTGAATCACAGCCTGCTTTGTTCCATGTCAAAGAGCAAAGAATCCCTTTCATAGCCGTTTCATGTTCAGCCCAGCAACGCAATGTTTTATTTTGTAGGTGTTAAATGCAGACAAGGAAACGGACGATTTATTACAGTTACATGTCAGAAGAGTTGCCGGTTGGATTTGCTTCATGTAGAACCTTTGATCAGCAATTACAAACAGACAAGCCTATTGCACTTTGTTATTGACACAGGATATACTGAATCCAAACAGATCCAAGATTAGATTCCTGGTGGGAGAGTGATGCATACATAGAACATTATGCCACCCTCTTCCTCCATGCCTTGAAATTTCACAGTTGATTCATGCACCGTGCCTCATCTTTGGCATCGTTTTTCCTCCTTAGGCCTCCACATGTAGCTGCCAAGATAGTATTATTCTGAAACCAGACTCTCTAAGATATTCAAGAGCCAGATAGTGAGTACACTAGGGCTACAGTCCTGTGATTTAGTTTAACAGATTGGATTTAATATGGGGTAGATGATAACCGTGCGGACCTGCCAGCTCACAGAAGGCTCTTTTCTGTCTGGCACAATTATGATTGTCATAACCACTTACATAACTCTGCTTTCTTCTGCACTCAGGCACTAAACAAGATGAACCAAGTGGGAGTGTGAACACAGCCAAGGTTTGCTGGCAATACAAGCGTAGAATATACAGATGTTTGTCTAAGCACTTTTGTGTGACCCTGTTTGGAAGGCTGTGTTCTCAGAATGAATGTTTATAGAAAGATGCCTTTCTCCATGGCCTGTTCCTCAGTGCGTCATCAACAAATGAAGCTTCTCAGCTTTCAACATGCAAAGCTGTGAAAGAAACCTCAGAGCTGAGGCTTAAGCCAAACGTTTCTCTTCAGCGTTTTTATCTGAACTTAACACTAAGGTCAGACGGAGAAAACTCTGGCTTGTTTGTGCTACTTGGTTAATAAAACGATCCTTCTCTTCAAAGATGGAGGGAACACAAAGGGAGTTTGTGTTGTGGTTTGGTCTGTTTTGTTGTACCAGCGAGTGTGTGCTGGTGATGGCTCTGTGAGTCTGAGCTCGAGAACGTCATCACCTACAGTACCTCAGATTGCAGCTTCCTACCACCTCTCTCCAGTTGGTTGTCTGTGTGTCATCCTTTCAGATAATGACCAGGCCTTGTTGCTGTGTTCTGTGAAGGAAGAGAAAAGATGTGGACTGAATAATTGTACAGGGAGATGGAGCAAGTTGGTGTGAAGAGAGAGAAAAAAAAAAATCTGTCGATGAATCAGAGGTTGCCTACACAAACAGGAAGGCTGCATTTTGCAGTCAGAATTTTGGACACAAATCACGTGGGTTAATATTACAAAGCTTCTCAACAGCCTGATTTTTGAAGACATTTTGCGAATTGGTTGCTTGTTTGTTTGTTAATGTGTTCCAATATAGAAATAGGCACTTGGATTTTTTTTTTTTGTTTTACTGTCCAGGGTTTTTTCTAGAAAAATTTAGTATGAGGGCACTCACCATGGCGAGGGAGCGAAGCGGGGGGGGGGTGCCGGTTGTCCCCCCCCGCCGTGCAAAGCCTTTGAAAAATGCTCCAATGGGACATTCTGAGGCTGTCTGAGAGGGAAATTGTAACAAATTGTCTGTCAACATTGAAAAAGAAAGACGTAATCTTCTTCTGCCCCGGACAGTCTTTGGCTTTCTTCCGCTTCGTGCCGCGGGATGACATCTTTAAATGCCCAAGTGTCAACAAAAACAACTCGCGAACTACTTCTGTCAAAAGTTCCCACGCCGTAGAGTGAAAGGTCATTCAGTCTTGAGAAATCTCGCTCTACAAGTCAGCTGACCTTGTATGTAACCCATGTCAAATCTCGCGAGAGCAGCCGCGACAAGTAAACAACTAAACAACATGGCGCCTCAGTCTGGAAAACGCCAATTCGGATTGTTTTTGCACCGTCTGGCGGTGTATCTACTATGATTGGAACATTTTTGGAGCAATTATAACGTATTTGATGATCAGACACATTGTCACGTAGTGTTGCTGGGATGTTTTCACAGAGTCGGTAAGGGGGCGCACACCGAGAGTAAGAGGGCGCAGCGCCCCTATTGCCCCGTTTAGACGAAAGCCTGCTGTCCCTCGTTATAAAACCTAAACCATCAAACCTTGTTGTCAGTTGGACTGCTGTGGTTCATTGCGAAATATTTAACTAAATGAAATATTTAATTTAAATCCACTGTTTCAAAAAGGAAGGCCTTCATTTTATTTTTCTAAAATCCCTGACGACTGGTCATTTATCATGGATCGCATCATGTTCTGCTAAAAAGTTTAACTGACTTGTGCACTGTTCTGTATAAAGACATGTTCTGTTTAATGCATATCTTCAGACTGGTTCTGGTTTCCACGTCTCAGGCTCACCTTAATGCCTGCGGAGATTATGATGGCACCATTCAGACAGTGACTGATCCGTAACCCAGACCTGTCACTTAGATATGCCTCAAAGATAAGAGTATATATCCACAGCATTGGATTTCAGTCTGGCTGTCCTCAAGGAATGTAGTCCAAGTAATCATTGTGTGTGTTTTGTGTTTGGAGCCAAAAACCTCACAGATATGACACCAAGTACTACTAAAAAAGAAGCATCTGAAGTGTTTCCTTTGTTAGTTGTGGTTGCCCAAAGATAGCTTGGTGTGAGCAGTGGAACACTGAATGAATTGTGAAGCAATTAAAATAGACATTTGTTTCCCTATTTTTGCATTTTTATTTTTATCTTTGTTGAGCTTTGTATAATTAATAAAAGTAAATTTTACCATATCTGAAGTATACTCTGAATTGTACTTCAGATATTTCTGAAGTCTTAATGGTTTACATTAAGACTTTTTTTTTTTTTGAATTGGTTATCAATAACAAATCCTGAACCTCAAAATGTATAAGCAATAAAAATTGGTAAATAGTCAACCATCGTATTAATTGATGTTTGCCTAAACACTGAACCAAAGAAGCCAAATAACGAATACCTGCTTTCACCAATATTCATGTCATCCTTGAGTAAAAATAAGTATCTCATCTCATTATCTCTAGCCGCTTTATCCTGTTCTACAGGGTCATAGGCAAGCTGGAGCCTATCCCAGCTGACTACGGGCGAAAGGCGGGGTACACCCTGGACAAGTCGCCAGGTCATCACAGGGCTGACACATAGACACAGACAACCATTCACACTCACATTCACACCTACGGTCAATTTAGAGTCACCAGTTAACCTAACCTGCATGTCTTTGGACTGTGGGGGAAACCGGAGCACCCGGAGGAAACCCACGCGGACACGGGGAGAACATGCAAACTCCACACAGAAAGGCCCTCGCCGGCCACGGGGCTCGAACCCGGACCTTCTTGCTGTGAGGCGACAGCGCTAACCACTACACCACCATGCCGCCCCTAAAAATAAGTATATAGGTAATTTATTATATCCACATTCACTGGATATGAGCAATCGTGCACTCTGATTTGGCTACTCTACTACAAGGCTATCAGCTCGTATACCATGAGTAGAGAAAAACAAAATGGCGGAGCATGTTGCTGAACCAGCCGAGGGCGAAATAAAAGCTACTCGAAAACAGAACCCCAAAAAATAAAGCAACAAAATATGGAATGAGAGTATTTGATGGTAAGAGCATATCTTTTTTTTTCAATAATAATTTATTATTATTATTATTATTATTATAATAGCATTTTTCACAAATTGCTACTGTAATTTCGCCAGTTTGTTTAAATTCTTCATCTTTAAGCATTTAAAATTTCTTGGAATTTAAAAAAAAATTGGTTCAAAACCTCAAAGAAAAATAAAATTTTAATATTTTACTACACACGTATGCAATTTGTCACGTGTCCGCTAAGCAGAAATGATTTTGTCGGACGGTTTGTATAAAGTTTTATTTCTCGAATTTGCTAAGAAGAAAAATGCTGTTTCTCAAAATCCAGTGACTGTGGAAAGCTATCAGCTCATGTACAACTCAATTTCATGGAATAACTTAAATATCCAAAATGTTGCATGTCTAAATGCTGGAATGGCGAGTTCCACTCTTTATGCTCATTGACCAAAGTTATGCTTGTCATGTCAGTATTTACCGACGTGCTATTATTTAATTTATGCAAATGTGGATTTATTTTTATATATACATGAGAAAAATGGTTAGCGCATTTTAGTTAACATTTGAACAAAATGAACTTTAAGGCTACATCCACACGACAATGGCAACGAGAATTTTTTTTTAAAATATTGCGTCCACGTGGGCAACGGATCAGTAAAATAGGTACATATGGCAACGCAACACTTGCTGAAAACGATGCAATACACATGCCACACCTCTACGTGCGCTGTAAGACGGTCCCATCGGAGACACCAGAACAATAGAAGTAGACACATGCGCATAAACCCCTTCTTCTGTAGCATCAGCCACATAAAGTTTTGATTATTAATCAGTAGCGTAAAACGAAAGACGCGGAAAGAGGAATGAATGGGGGTAGATGGAAGCCGGTACGCCAACATTCTGATATCCTCCAGAATTCTTTAATGGTCCGGAATAAATTGAATGCTACACGTTGATGGATTACTTTGTTCTTCTATGCCCTTTTTGAGGAATGTATTGTCGGACTTAAACCAACATCTGAAGAGGTGAGATCGCTCCTTTTTTTTTTTCCCTATTTTTGCTGGCGGGATTGTTTTTGCTTTTGGAAAGCAGTGAAAATATTTTGTAAGCGCGTTTCATGAACCAAGTTATAGGATTTGTTGACAACTCGCATCGAGTTCGTTACACTTCTACCCGGCATGAAGCACTGACAGTCATGTGGTTGTGATGTCATCGTAAACAAATCCGTCCTACTCATCCAGATGACTTCGCAACGACGCCGTTGCCAGATTTTTCCACTCTGGAACCCGTTCTCAAAAGAGTTCGTTTTGGGGCACCCAAAACGCCGGTGCCGTGTGGACGCCAGGCCGAAACGATAAACAATTTTATCAGATTCACCTGAATCCGTTGCCGTGTGGACAGGGCCTCAGTTTCTGTTACTTTGTTTGTTACTTATGGTAGTAGTGGAGCAGCTATGGCCTAATTGTTAGAGAAGCAGTTTTGGGTCCCAAAGGTTGCTGGTTTGATTCCCTAGACCAGCAAGGTACCTAACCTCCAAATGCTCCCCAAGCTGCTCTGGGTATGTTGTACATTGGTCTGGATAAGAGCATCTGCTAAATGCCTGTGATGTAATGGTGCATTAACGCTGGAGTTCAGACTTCATCAAGTGAAGAACAAAACACTTCAGAACATGCTGTTATAGGAACTGTCATATCAGTGGCTGTGATTATTCTGTGATGACGTTACTATCCTGAAGTTGATTTTTCTATAACAGTGCATCCCAAAGTGTTGCCAGTTTGCCAACAATTATATTAATTCAATACTGATGTACTTTTTTTTTTTTTTTTGGTAAGTTTATATTTATTCTTGCATGACTGCTCGATTCCTGTTATCACTTACATTCCCTCAAATCATACACTTGCTTAGCTGTTACTGTAGAAACAAAATAATAGAACAAGTGCATATAAACCAAATGTCAACCTGTGATCTGCCTCACAGCCAGAACTGACAGAGCAATGTTGTGTCTGATTAATCAGACTTGAGAATTTCATATTGCTGTGATATAATGTTAACTTGTGTACAGTGGTGCTTGAAAATTTGTGAACCCTTTAGAATTTTCTATATTTCTGCATAAATATGACCTAAAACATCATCAGATTTTCACACAAGTCCAGAAAGTAGATGAAGAGAACCCAGTTAAACAAATGAGACAAAAATATTATACTTGGTCATTTATTTATTGAGGAAAATGATCCAATATTACATATCTGTGAGTGGCAAAAGTATGTGAACCTCTAGGATTAGCAGTTAATTTGAAGGTGAAATTAGAGTCAGGTGTTTTCAATCAATGGGATGACAATCAGGTGTGAGTGGGCACCCTGTTTTATTTAAAGAACAGGGATCTATCAAAGTCTGATCTTCACAACACATGTTTGTGAAAATGTATCGGTACGAACAAAGGAGATTTCTGAGGACCTCAGAAAAAGCGTTGTTGATGCTCATCAGGCTGGAAAAGGTTACAAAACCATCTCTAAAGAGTTTGGACTCCACCAATCCACAGTCAGACAGATTGTGTACAAATGGAGGAAATTCAAGACCATTGTTACCCTCCCCAGGAGTGGTCGACCAACAAAGATCACTCCAAGAGCAAGGCGTGCAATGCCGCTTTTCCACTACCAACGGAGCTGAGTTGGGCTGAGCCGTGCCATGCTGAGTTGGGCTGAGTGGGGCTGTTGGAGTTGCATTTCGACTACAACCGCGCTGAACCGTGCTGGCTGGAAGTGGGTGGACACATTGGGTGGAGTTAGCGAAAGTGGGTGGACGTCACATGATGTTGTTAGGCGGCGCAAACAGTGACATCAGTGACCTTTTAAGCGGTAGTCTCACGACCCGGATAATAAACAATAAACATGGAGGACCTGGAGTTGTTAGTGTTGCTGGTCTTGGTGCTGTGGCTTGTTGTCACCAACACCTCCAACAGATACTGGCAAGAGCGTATAGATGAGGCGAGGCGCATAAGGCTTCAGAAATTCTCGTAATTCTTAATTCTTCTTCTTCCGGGTTTACGGTGTTTACAGATCCCAGCGTGCTCGCGGGGCGTGTGTGGGCATGTGAGGACACTCCTCCTCACCAATCAGTGCACAGGGGAGTGTCTCCTCACGCCCCTAGCCCCACTCGGCTCGGTTTGGCTCGCTTCAGCCCTACTCCAAAACCGTGCGAGTTTTGGGTGCTGAGTAGGGCTGAAGCGAGCTGAGTCGTGCTGCTCTGAGGTAGTCGAAACGCGAGCCGTGTCGGGCTGAAGTGAGCTGAAAAAGGGTAGTGGAAAAGGGCCATAATAGTCGGCAAGGTCACAAAGGACCCCAGGGTAACTTCTAAGCAACTGACGGTCTCTCTCACATTGGCTAATGTTAATGTTCATGAGTCCACTATCAGGAGAACATTGAACAACAGTGGTGTGCATGGCAGGGTTGCAAGGAGAAAGCCACTGCTCTCCAAAAAGAACATTGTTGCTCGTCTGCAGTTTGCTAAAGATCACGTGGACAAGCCAGAAGGCTATTGGAAAAATGTTTTGTGGACGGATGAGACAAAAATAGAACTTTTTGGTTTAAATGAGAAGCATTATGTTTGGAGAAAGGAAAACACTGCATTCCAGCATAAGAACCTTATCCCATCTGTGAAACATGGTGGTGGTAGTATCATGGTTTGGGCCTGTTTTGCTGCATCTGGGCCAGGACGGCTTGCCATCATTGATGGAACAATGGATTCTGAATTATAGCAGTGAATTCTAAAGGAAAATGTCAGGATATCTGTCCATGAACTGAATCTCAAGAGAAGGTGGGTCATGCAGCAAGACAACGACCCTAAGCACACAAGTCGTTCTACCAAAGAATGGTTAAAGAAGAATAAAGTTAATGTTTTGGAATGGCCAAGTCAAAGTCCTGACCTTAATCCAATCGAAATGTTGTGGAAGGACCTGAAGCGAGCAGTTCATATGAGGAAACCCACCAACATCCCAGAGTTGAAGCTGTTCTGTACGGAGGAATGGGCTAAAATTCCTCCAAGCCGGTGTGCAGGACTGATCAACAGGTACCAGAAACGTTTAGTTGCAGTTATTGCTGCACAAGGGGGTCACACCAGATACTGAAAGCAAAGGTTCACATGCTTTTGCCACTCACAGATATGTAATATTGGATCATTTTCCTCAATAAATAAATAAATGACCAAGTATAATATTTTTGTCTCATTTGTTTAACTGGGTTCTCTTTATCTACTTTTAGGACTTGTGTGAAAATCTGATGATGTTTTAGATCATATTTATGCAAAAATATAGAAATTTCTCAAGGGTTCACAAACTTTCAAGCACCACTGTAGTGAATATTTTTAGGTAAGAAAATCTGAATGTAAATCATTACCTAAATGTTCATAATTAATTACACCACCTGGCCAAAATAATTTCGCACACACTAATATTTAATTGGACCACTTTTTGTCTTGATTATAGCACACAGTTGCCATGGCATTGTTTCAACAACTGTATGCAACGTCACGACATTTATTTCCATCCAGAGTTGCATTATATTTTTTGCCGAGATCTTGTCTTGATGACTGGACAGTTGAACTGCTCTGTAAAGTCTTCTCCAGCACATCCCAAAGATTTTCAGTGTGGTTAAGGTCAGGACTCTGTGGTAAGCCTAGGTCACAACCGGACATACGATTTTTTGGCCGCACGATTTTTGGCGTTTCCCAAATCGCTGCGGTTTTTTTGTTTGTGGAGAAAGACGCACGTTGGCCGTAAGTTTGTCTTGCAACCTGAAAAAAACGTAAGCGCCCGTAGAGTTTGTTTAACATGACAAAGAACTTCTGCAGCCAGTCTACGGCTCGAAAATCAGCACGTCACACGCGTGCCCTCCGTGCGTTTCTTTCGTTTTTTGCACGTAGCCCTAGCCTGGGAAATCCCATGCTGCTTTGCACAATCGTTCCGATCTGAAAAGACAGCATGGAAACTATGGTCTAAAGGCTCGCCTGAGTTAGGGAGCCAATCAGAGAGTGGGGAGGGGTGGAAAGATGGTGACGCATACTACTCGACAAACGGAAGCTTGTAGTTTATTTGGGACTGTTTACGGATCACATTTAACATGGCGGCGAGCGATACGAACCAAACTTTCGATCAAGCTTTGTCTTGCACAAACGGCAGTAATCGTTCGGTGCCATTGTTTTCCTATTTTTGTTTTGCCTTCTCTTTCTCTTCTCTTCTCTTCTTCGTCTTCTTCATCGCTCTAACTACGTCACCGGGTACAACTGCCATGATTGGCCATGGGCTACGTATACGCCAAATGATAGACATTCGCAACGTCCAATAAACGGCCGTTGACAATCGTAAACCACACCTCCCCTACGAGAAATTCAATAGGCGGATTCCAGACCATATTTCACTTGTGATATGGTCTGGTGTTAACCAGACTAACGTAGCCCGGCCGTAGGAGCACGTACGGCCGGTTGCGACCTAGGCTGTAGGGAGTTCATGTGTGAAAATGGTTCCTCATGTTCCCTGAACCACTCTGTTGCAATTTGAGCTCTAATTTAATGCTTGTGCCATCAAGGAAGAAAGAATCCATTGATAGGATTACCTGGTAACTCGGTACATTCAGATAGTCAACTGACTTTTTATTTTATTGCTGCATAATGTTACTGAGCCTCGACCTGACCAACTGAATCCACCCCAGATTATAAAACTGCACTGTGCGTGAAGGGTGCATCATTTCCTGTGCTTCCTGTCTTATCCTGACGTACCCATCAGTCTGGAATAGGATAAATCTGGACGAATTGGATCACATAACCTTTTTCAGTTGCTCCAAAATCTAATCTTTATGCTCCCTAGTAAATTGAGGCCTTTTTTTCTGATTAGCCTCATTAACAAGTGGTTTTCTTTTGGTTTTAATAATGCGTTGGCCAGTTCTTCACCCAGTTCCAGTAATTTTGATAATCTCCTTAGTTGTTTTCTTTGTTTGAAGCAGGCCAATAATTTGACCCTTCTGAAACACTGTAACATCTTTGCCATGACCACAGGATACGTCTTCTGGCGTTTATTTATTTATTTATTTATTTATTTATTTAAGAAATGAGAAACTACTCACTGCATCAGTTAGGGTTGAAATAATATTGCCACCTGAAACACATTGATCACTGCAGTAATTATCCAATCAAAGGCTTAAGTATTTTTGCCAGGCAGTGTACATAGGATACTCACCTTTCAATTATGTTTTCTTCTCCAGGGATTGACTGTAAAACCACCACCATACTGCTTGATGGGCGTAGAGTCAAACTGCAGCTTTGGTGAGTAGATCACCATCAGAATGAGTTCACTCTCAGTTTATGAAATAAATTAGACAGAAGTCCAAGTATCTCGTACATGTTTTTAAAAAAATGCACAAAATTTAAATAAAATATATATTGTGTTATGTAATAATATTTGGATCCATTAAACAGTTATTTTTGTTGCTGCAGTTGTAGCATCATGAGCAGAATATTCTGCAGTGCTCCGTGGTTTTTGCAGTATGATCATATGCCAGAAATCTGTGTATGAGCCCAAGTATGGAAATTATACCATCACTGTCGAAACGTTCAGCCAAGCATTCCCGCAAGTTTTATATTGAACTATGTAAATATTTAGTCCACCGTAAATTTATTACTTGCACTGTATATCCATGCATGAAGCACTTAAGTGAAGAAAGATTACAAATAATTCATGCTTTTATCCATAGTGATGAGATGCTTGTAGAGGCATGTACTGTATGTCTAGCTTCTGCTCACTATCCCCCAGAACCCATTTATTTTCCAAAGCACAGGACAGAATGAAGCCAGAGAAATATCTGAACTGCTGTTGGCCCGTGGACGCGCTCGTTTTCCATAGCACAAGAATACTTCACTGATTGAGAGTGATGGTGTTTATTTTGCAGGGACACATCTGGACAGGGGCGTTTCTGCACCATATTCCGTTCTTACTCCAGAGGAGCACAGGTACGCTCTCGGATGGGTTTCCCAGTAAATCTCTTACATTTGAAAAACAAGCTGAGGGAGAGAGGGAGGATTTGGGCATTGTGTGTTGGAGGAGTTGTTGAATTCATCCAGAGTTTTGAAACGCTCCACCCAGAGATCAGCAGTTCCTGTTCAAACTGTGTGGTATGTGGTTAAACAGGGGTGGGTCGCTGCTGTTAATGTGACATTTCCCGTGGTCAGGCCCATACACACGTGTCATAATCTTGTCCACAATGAGAGGAAATCGTCACACCACTCTTTGTGTGCTATTTTATGCACAGGGTAAACTGGGTATGTCCGCTCTGTAGGAGCTAATAAAGAAATATTACTGGATCTCTCATTAAAGCGTTCATAAAGTAAGTGGGTATACTCTATAACCTTCAGAGTTCTGTGCTACCTGGGAGGTTAATAGGATGAATAAAACAGGGTGGTGTGATAACAGTATATTCTGACAAGTTTTATTGCTGTTCTGCCACGGCAAATTGCCAGTGCTTACAACTTTTTAATTTATTAATGAACGACACTTTGATTTTTATTAACTTTTTAATGTTGTCGAACGTTTGCGAGACAAGTCAGTCCCTGTTATTGCTTTACATTAGAGCAGCTTTAAACAGTCATTCCCTTACCGGTCTTTTTTTTTTTTCCATCCTCCTCCTCCCCCTATCTTGCTTGAAATTAAAATGCACAGCTTGTCATGTTACTAAGAAACCAGAAAGTCCTCTGTCCTGAAGCCTTTTCTCACGGAGGAAACATTTCCTTCCCCGTGACCATATCAATGATTCTTTTCTTTGTTAAATAACATATATATTTTTTATCAGTTTATTATTGTCTTAAAGTGCTGATGACACGAACATGACTCTATGCAATTTCTTAAATAAACTATACAACATGGCAAACATGCTAGATTTCTGTTATAATTACGTGAAAAGAAGCTGTTGTTACGCGAATATCCAACTTTTAATTGCACAGCGCAAGAAAACTGGGTCCGTGGCTCGCGGTCATGTTGTGACGTCAGCGGGAGAACACGCTGCGGTTCACTGGTTGTTCTGCTCTGGTTCTACTCAATGGAAATGGCACATGAAAACGCCGGTGAACTCTCTAGTGCTAGCTCTTCCTCTTCTGGGAGTCTAGAATTGTGTTGATCTCTTCCGAATAGAATCTATGATAGCCTACCCTCTTTACCCTTTGCCTCTCGTTGCTAGGTGGCAGTTACATGAAAGCCGCAAGCTTTCACAAGCAAATACATGACTGATATCACGCTGACTTTATGATTACATTTATGATTATCATGTAGAATCTATAGCTCTATGTACCTTTATCTTATGTCGTTTCACAACACATGTTCTGACAGGAGGACTGTCTTTGTATCCGGCATAGCTACTAGTAGACCCCCTCCGGAATACTGGCAGTGTTGCCAGATTGGGAGGTTTCCCGCCCAGTTGCGCGGTTTCAAGTGCATTTTGGTGGGTTTTGAACATATTTTGGGCTGGAAAACTTCAGCAGTATCTGGCAACAGATACTGCTGACGTTTTCCAGCCCAAAATATGTTCAAAATGCACTTGAAACCGCCCAACTGGGCAGGAAACCTCCCAGTCTGGCAACACTGTGTAGGCACTGCTGATGGTAGTAACACACGTTTGTGCTCAACTGCATGCCCAAGAGATTCTTTTAAGCTGGGAAGGGTGTCAAAACAATCCAAATCGAAGTGTTCAGAGCACAGGACGGATGTTGGTGAGGGCTCCCACTTGTCACGAGTGCGCCTGACTTGCTTCACCCACTTCGCATGCAGCTCGGGATCTCTGGGAAACTTGAATAAACTTACCCCATCCTTGTAGGTTTTGGAGCAAAAGCCGGCAACACAACGCGAAGGCATAATAACTATATATATAATAATGTCTAATAAAAATACTAATAATGATAAACTGAACACCTGTCGCAACAACAAACTGGTAAGTTAGGAGGAAGGTTCTTTCGCTGACGTCATATAGCTCCTCCTCCTCCTCCGTCTCCTGGGTGCCGCAGCCTTGTCAAATTTGCCCAAATAGCCGCGTTTATCATCATAACTTGTAAAATAGGCACCTTCGTGAATTAATATATGGATCATCGGGAATTACTTTTTATGTTATGTTATAAAACATCGCCAAAGATGTCAAAAACGTGTCATCAGCACTTTAAGATCATCATGGGGCGTCCGTCATATAAGTACCTGTGAATTGGCTGTTACTATACATGAGCATTAATATAAACCTGGCAGCCATCAGTACTGTCAGAGCTGCTTTTCTAGAAAATTAATCAGGATCGTTAATCATCACGCAGTCATCTGACCAATCAAAATGAAGGATTCAATATATACTGTATTTATATAATGTCAAACTCTAATACTGTATATCTAATGTAATGCAGCGTGTGGTTTTCACAGGGTGTTATCCTTGTATATGACATTACAAATCGGTGGTCCTTTGATGGAATTGACAGATGGATTAAAGAGATTGATGAGGTAAAACATCAATTCCTTCCTATTCTTCTGCTTTCGTTTGTTTTTCATAGCAAATCTGTGCTGTAATATGAAATGAGTATGGGAATCATCGTGTGTGTGTACAGCATGAGGTGCAGAAAATTGTGAAAGACTGCTTGTGTCTTTGTTTACATGTGGCTTTTTTTTTTTTAATTTTAAATTAATACCCAGCATGCACCTGGAGTCCCTAAGATCCTGGTGGGGAACCGTCTGCACTTGGCCTACAAACGTCAGGTGACGACTGAAAATGCCCAAGCCTTTGCTGAGCGGCTGGGTGTCACGTTTTTCGAAGTCAGCCCTCTGTGTAACTTCAACATCACAGAGTCCTTCACGGAGTTGGCTCGCATAGTTCTAATGCGCCACGGCATGGAGAGACTCTGGAGACCTAACAAAGGTACCAGCACCAAACTATTTAATTATTCACAGCCTAAAGTATCACAATAGCTTGGGAGTTTAATTGCATTGCGTGTGAAGGTAGGAATTTAAATAGAAGACCAAAGAAAGGTGTTGGGGATTTTTTTTATTTTTTATTATTATTATTTTTTAAGCGCATTAATAAGAAACGCATGTCCACATCCACAAAATATGTAAAGTGCAGTCTTCTGGAATGTATTTTTAAATAAACTTAAACAGGCTTAGTTTCAAATCTCATTTAGTTATTAGTAAATGACCTCATAACTTTACACGGTAATTACATATGCAACAAAAGAATGCTTCGTAAACCAAAAGCATGCAAAACTTCGGCAGCCACTTTGGAGACACCCAGTGGTTAAATTCCAAAGTAATGGCCTGGGATTTAAGCAAGGCTGTTTGATCCAACATAAACAGAATGAAATGATTACAGAAGGTAGTTTAGGGTTGGTTTTGTGGCTGTAAGCCTTAAAGTTTTGTTTTGGCTGTGGTCATGAACAATAAATAAGCTTTTTGTTTTTAATATATCCTAATAACCCAAGCCAGCCTTTATTTACTTACAGTTTTCACACTAATGGGTAAGAAGTTTATCCCAAGTGAGTCCTTTTAACAGCCTAAAAAACCAACAGATGCATGCTCTGTTTACGGCTGTGTCTTAAGTTCCTGGTTGACTTAAATGTGTTCTGTCTTAAAATTATTGTAAAACAGAATAAAATCATGTTCCATACTTTTGAAACAAAAACCATCCCAGGGGCCAATAGTAAACGTTTTATCAAAATACAGTAAAAAAAAAAAAAATGGTCTGGGGTGGTTTTTGCATCCGTATCATATTCTTTGCTCTTAATGGAAGTCTTAAGGCTGAAGGCAGCTAGTGACAGTACAGTTGAAATCAGGTAACGACACGGAGTCAAACACCCCCTACACTTCATCCGCACTGGTGCTGATATTTTCAGCTCGTGTCGCTGACACATCCATAACGTCACCAGCAATGATTGAGAAAGCGCGTGTGAAATAGTCATGAGTATAATGAACTGGGGGCGGCACGGTGGTGTAGTGGTTAGCTCTGTCGCCTCACAGCAAGAAGGTCCGGGTTCGAGCCCCGTGGCCGGCGAGGGCCTTTCTGTGCGGAGTTTGCATGTTCTCCCCGTGTCCGCGTGGGTTTCCTCCGGGTGCTCCGGTTTCCCCCACAGTCCAAAGACATGCAGGTTAGGTTAACTGGTGACTCTAAATTGACCGTAGGTGTGAATGTGAGTGTGAATGGTTGTCTGTGTCTATGTGTCAGCCCTGTGATGACCTGGCGACTTGTCCAGGGTGTACCCCGCCTTTCGCCCGTAGTCAGCTGGGATAGGCTCCAGCTTGCCTGCGACCCTGTAGAACAGGATAAAGCAGCTAGAGATAATGAGATGAGATAATGAACTGAGCATTGCTCAAAGTACAACACTGTCCAACTGACGCAAAAAGATAGACAAGAGAACTGAGTTTAGTATCTTTATTTGGTTTGAATGAAAGGTTACAGCTTTTCTGATTCCTGCGCCTGATGTTTGGAGGAAAACAGCATGAAAACAGTAAAGCCAGAGGGGAACCATCAGAGCCTTCTTAGGCCTTCAGAAAGGCCCAGACATATCAGCATTTCAAATGTTATATTATTTAATTTCTTTCATTCTTTCACAATGTCATTAAAATCAGAAGAGAATAATTATAATTCGGCCTCATTTTCTATCAAATTTGCTTCAGAAATGAAAGGGTTACTGTCCTGCAAGCATTAAAATTGAGTTATCCGATGAGATTATTTATTTATTTATTTATAATTTATTTTTTTTTTGTTTGTTGTCTCTAGGCTGAGAAGAGTTTAGAGCTGGCTCACTCACTGGTTAGGACTTCATTGGCGGGACAGAAGGCCATGGCAGTGTATGTTTATGTAGGAAGTGACCGATGAATTAACCAATCAGATTTTGATTTATAGTGAGAGGGACCAAAAATTTATCACCCTCTGCCTTCTCAAAGGCCAGCGCTAGCTTAACCGTGAATCGTTCATCAGTAGTGTTGGCAAATGTTGTTAAAGCGGTCAAGCCAGTGTTCTCAAGAGCAAGTAGCACAGGCTAACGACCGAGAAACTAAGATTTCTGTCTCTGGCCTGTTCTTCTTCTATGTACACTCGGCACAGTATTTTTCACTCCTACTTAAAGTGCCATTCCACCATTGGATGTATTTTTTTTGGCATAAAATACAATATATTTTATGACAACATGACTAGACAGAGAAATCTTTTAGCTTCAAAATGATATATCAAACATAATTTTTTGACAACGACAAGTATATTAATTTTGCGACCAAAGTCACCTGCCCTTTTAATTTCCGCACAGTAGTGAAACGTGATGTCATCGGCAGGTTCCCCTTCTTGTGTACCACGTCACGTGTGACGTGGCACAGATTATCAGCAATGGCGGATAGAACGCGATTGTCAGCTTCGGAAAAGAAGTGAAGGAAAATAGCAAGTGATGCCCAAAGGAGACGGTCGATGGTGAATATCGGCACAGCAATCGACAAGTGGAAATCGCGTTCTATCCGCCATTGCTGATAATCTGTGCCACGTCACACGTGACGTGGTACACAAGAAGGGGAACCTGCCGATGACATCACGTTTCACTACCGCGTGGAAATTAAAAGGGTAGGTGACTTTGGTCGCAAAATTAATATACTTGTCGTTGTCAAAAAATTATGTTTGATATATCATTTTGAAGCTAAAAGATTTCTCTGTCTAGTCATGTCATAAAATATATTGTATTTTATGCCAAAGAATACATCCAGGCGGCACGGTGGTGTAGTGGTTAGCGCTGTCGTCTCACAGCAAGAAGGTCCTGGGTTCGAGCCCCGGGGCCGGCAAGGGCCTTTCTGTGTGGAGTTTGCATGTTCTCCCCGTGTCCGCGTGGGTTTCCTCCGGGTGCTCCGGTTTCCCCCACAGTCCAAAGACATGCAGGTTAGGTTAACTGGTGACTCTAAATTGACCGTAGGTGTGAATGTGAGTGTGAATGGTTGTCTGTGTCTATGTGTCAGCCCTGTGATGACCTGGCGACTTGTCCAGGGTGTACCCCACCTTTCGCCCGTAGTCAGCTGGGATAGGCTCCAGCTTGCCTGCGACCCTGTAGAACAGGATAAAGCGGCTACAGATAATGAGATGAGATGAGAATACATCCAATGGTGGAATGGCACTTTAAGTATTCATTTCCCTATGTAATTTGCTTAGTTACTTTTAAAATCAACATCGACAGCTGCACACAGTGGCACGACCTGGCAGCCTGCTGCTAATCCCTTGCAAAATCTTTTGCCCTGTTGCTTTTTAGGTGTATCTGAGTAAGGTTTGGCTGAGCTGAAGTCCCAGCTCTAATAGTAACAGTTTGCCACTGAGTAGAGCAATACACGCTTTAACAAAAAAAAAAAAAGTGAGTCTGATATTTTTTTCCCCCACACCATTCTTATTGTCTCACCAGTGATGCTTTCTTATATAATGCATTACTCAGCCCTAATGGCTTCATTGCTATTGATGGATATTAGATTTTAACTTCCCTTCTAATATCACCTCCAGCTGTCACTGAGCACATTTTATAATACAGAAGTATTGTTTTGTTTGCAGGCAAACAAGTCGCATATCTTTTGAAGACATGGACACTCAATAAGCATTGAGCAATGTACGGTAGGGAGTGTATCATCAGATTGTGTGCGTCTCTGTCTGTGTGCAGTGTTGAGTCTGCAGGATCTGTGCTGCCGATCCATCGTCTCCTGCACCCCTGTGCACCTGGTGGACAAACTCCCACTTCCTGTTGCCTTAAAGAGTCACCTGAAGTCCTTCTCCATGGCCAACGGCCTCAACGCCCGTATGATGCACGGACGCTCCTACTCCGTCATAGCCAGCAGCGGCGCGAAGAGGAACGGAACGAAGAAATCCAAACTCATCTACCCACCCCTGAGCCCGTCACAAAGCTGTACAAGGACCACATGCAAGATATCATAGTTGAATGACACGGTCTGCACCCACAGCATCGACACACAGTTACAGTTCACGACTTGAAGTCTATAGAGTTTCACTGACGTGAAAGATGCTTCCCAGTGGCTAACAGTGTCCATAATATTTTCATTAGATGCCTGGGATGCGTCCTTCATCTGTATCTATATCTCAACGTGATTGCTCAAAGAGATTGAACAGACGTTTAAAAAGGATTAGTGTCAAGCCATTACATCACCGTGTTGTTCATATATGTACAGAATATTTCATCCTGTTTGTAATTGATGATGGGATTAAACTATGTTGGCACTGCAGTTTAGCTTTGAGGACATAAACGGTTTTACTGGACTCAGACTAAGCACAGTGGCAGTGAAAGCAGTCCTGTTTTTAAATCTCTCTTTTTACAGTGGACCTAGTTGATAATACCAGCTTGTTTTCTTACTCTTATTCTAATGCTCTTCAGGGTACATGCATTGAAAGAACGTCAGTGTTGAGAAATGCACCTCTTTGTATTGTGTATTTAAGTCATGTTGTTTGATACGATGTTGTTATTCTTAATTATTGTAATGCACATGAACAGTGACCAGTATTGTAATATTTTATATGGAGTGACACCAAAGACATGGGAGACTGAAGAAGCTTATCAGTGCTAACACGTTTTGTTACCAATTCAACACTAATATTTCAAATACACTGCAGATCAACAGTGATTCCTAACTAGCTATCAGGTTTCTTCTTTTTAATAAAAGTGTGTTTGTTACCAACCAGATTTCATCTGCTTGATTTATTTTTTTCATGCATCAATCAAGTTATCACTTTATTCCAGGTCAAGAACATTAAAATTGTGTGCAAAAGTTTGCACACCCCAGCTTTGCAACTGACGAGGTATTACTGTTATGTTTCACATATACTAAGTAACTTTAAAAACGCACAATGGAATTCAACACGATATCACTTTAGATCCATGCATATATTTGAAATTTATGATATTGTATGTAATGCACACACATCTTGAAACATCGATAAAGGACATTTATTGTCAAACTCAAGAATTAATTCACAATAAAAAAATTCAAAGTGACAGTTGGTCCATGTTCGGCCCGTCATGCTGGAGATTCTGGGTCTGTGTCGTCCAGGGGTCTCAGCAGCAGTGACTGAGGGTGTCAGGAATCTGTCACGGAGGTGAGCTAGCCTGATGTGCTGATCCTGAACTGGCGTCGTGACTCGAGGCTGACCAGGGCGTGGACGATCCCTGGTGCTCCCCGTCTGTCTGTAACGCTGACTCAAACGGAAAATGGTCGAATGATGAACACCGAAGTGCCGGGCTTGGCATTTTCAATAATGACAATTTTCCCATCATTTCCCCCGGGTATTTATAGGCAAGATTGTGTGTGTACAGTGTATGCAAAATTTGTTTGAAAATTAAAGCCTGTCCATGTCATTGACTACCCGAGTCATATTGTACGTTATTGAGTACAACTCCCTTAAATTCTGATTTGAGCACAGATTTGGAACTTATTCGGGCGGAACGAAGTTATTTTTCCATTGTGATATATTTCTTTTCTTCTTGAGATAAACTCAGCACGAATTCAGCAAGTTTTATCAATGTGCGTTTTTAAAGTTACTTAGTGTATATTATTTCATCATAAGTAGCATAGTTAGGTTAACCGTGAAATTCAGTGGCATAAGAGGCCAGATGATGTACTCAAACATGTACTGAATGTTGTTCTTTCCAGTGAAGCATGTTTTGTCTGCAAAAGTGCCACTCTTTGCCACAACAGTATTTTATCCACCTGCTACTCACCGATTCTTGTCACTGCCACCTCCAAAGGTTTGTGCCATTTATGCCTTGGTGTAAATTTCCAGGGATTTTTGTATACTTAAGTTATTCCACGAAATTGAGTCGTACATGAGCTGATAGCCGATGAGGTGCGTAGTGCTGAGTTGCCTATAAGCCATGTATGACTAGATTGAGTGGAATAACTGTTTTATTATATCCACATTCACTGGATTTTGAGAAACGGAACATTTTTTTATTTTTTACAAATTCAATAAATAAAAACTTTATACAAAACATCTGACAAAATCACTTCTGCTTAGAATGTAAACAAACGGGCAAAATGAGGGTAGCAATTTGTGAAAAATGTTATAATTGTTGAAAAATAAAAATACTTTCTTACCATCAAATACTTTTATTCCATATTTTGTTGCTTTTTTGGGGTTTTGTTTTCAAGTAGAGTTTTCATTTTGTCCTCGGCGGGTGGTTCAGAAACGCGCTCCGCCATTTACTCACGGTATATGAGCTGATAGCCTAGTAGTAGAGTAGTCGATCAGAGCATGTGACTCCTCATATCCAGTGACTGTGTCTAAAATAAAGCCATATAGAACAGTATTTCTCAAGTCTCTTAAATATTTTATGTACAACTTGCCTTGGTTCTGAGTATAGGAACCCTACACAATAAATTTTATACTATAACTATAAAGGTAGAAAAATTAAACTGCTATATATTAGTCTGTTATTGCAGAGCAACATAAGTTAGAAAGCTACACCCTTTCAGTGTTGTAAAAAGTCAAAACCCTGGGGCACTGACTAGAAGATCCATGAGTCTTGAGTCAGGCTGAATCTTGGGGCGTGTTTGCTGGATACTCTTTAGGATGCAGCCATTTCAGCACACCTCAGCCCTACAGAGCAGTTTATTAGGATGATAAAGTATAGCACGTCCCTCAGCCGGCGGCACGGTGGTGTAGTGGTTAGCACTGTCTCCTCACAGCAAGAAGGTCCGGGTTCGAGCCCCGTGGCCGGCGAGGGCCTTTCTGTGCGGAGTTTGCATGTTCTCCCCGTGTCCGCGTGGGTTTCCTCCAGGTGCTCCGGTTTCCCCCACAGTCCAAAGACATGCAGGTTAGGTTAACTGGTGACTCTAAATTGACCGTAGGTGTGAATGTGAGTGTGAATGGTTGTCTGTGTCTATGTGTCAGTCCTGTGATGACCTGGTGACTCGTCCAGGGTGTACCCTGCCTTTCGCCCATAGTCAGCTGGGATAGGCTCCAGCTTGCCTGCGACCCTGTAGGACAGGATAAAGTGGCTAGAGATAATGAGATGAGACGTCCCTCAGCCCAGATTTCCTGAAAAAAAAAAAAAACTCAGCTGAGATCTTTTGATTTCATATCATGCCCAGATCCCACAAGCTGCTGATAATTGCTCCAGATATGTGCAGACTATTATTTCTTTAACTACAGCGTGACAAAATATGAAAATATCCTTTAACATCTTAAATTCTGTTAAGAAAAGCCATGACACTTTTTTTTGCTTGTTTTGTCACGCTTATAGTATATTGAGCTATTTGTTACAGTTTAATAATATCCGTCCATTATCTGTAGCTGCTTGTCCTGTTCTACAGGGTCGCAGGCAAGCTGGAGCCTATCCCAGCTGACTATGGGCAAGAGATGGGGTACACCCTGGACAAGTCGCCAGGTTATCGCAGGGCTGACACATAGACACAGACAACCATTCACACCTACGGTCAATTTAGAGCCACCAATTAGCCTAACCTGCATTCTTTGGACTGTGAGAAAAACCAGAGCACCCGGAGGAAACCCACACAGACACAGGAAGAACATGCAAGCTCCACACAGAAAGGCCCTTGCCAGCCACTAGGCTTGAACCCAGGACCTTCTTGCTGTGAGGCGACCATGCTAACCACTACACCACTGTGCTGCCCCCAGTTTAATAATAATAATATATTTTTTTTTAACTTTCACTTGAACTGATCCACTCTCTGTTAAAACTAGTTGAGTTGTGGCAGGACGGAGCAGCTCTGTTCTTGGTGGGGCAGAGCTAATATCCTAGTGAGAATAAAAAAAGTAAACCAAAGTCTTAAGTCTGAAGAAATTAGCAAAACTTATTCCATTGTAATGTTGCAAAACACATTTTAATTATCTTTCATTGACCCCCCTACATCTGCACTCACTCATTAAGGACTTCTAGCAACAACTTCCTTGCTGTCCCACGCACCAGACTTTCCACCACAGGGGGCAGATCCTTCAGTGCCATTGCCCCCAAACTCTGGAATGCCTTTCCTCAGTCTCTTCATGACTGCTCTTCTTTTTCTACTTTCAAATCTCAATTCAAGACTTATCTCTTCCATGAACATTTCTCTTCCTCTCTTACTGCTTAGTCCTTTTTTCTTCCTCTCCTTCCTGTAAAGCGACTTTGGGATTGTGAAAGGTGCTATAGAAATTTAACTTTATTATTATTATTATTATTATTATTAGTGGTAGTAGTAGTAGTAGTACGTTGTAGTAGTAGTAGCAGTATGCATCATTATTATAGGTCTATAAACAGTTTTATTACAAACTACCCCTTTGAACTTAAGATCACAGTTGACAATAATCATATATACTGCAAGCATTTTGTTGAAACCCGGTAATGTTTATTCACTGGCAGTACAGAAATCATGTGATAGAGTATTGCAAACAAATATTTTATATACAGTAATTTCTCTAAAAGATGTTCAGTCTCTTACCAGATCATTGTTTTGAGCTGAAGAGCCAGCAGATGGCATACTTGCCACATTACTGTGTTGTGTGTTCAGCGAATGGCTTGAACTTTGCTGGCTCTTCAAGAAGACATCTAAAATATGGAATGAAAGTGTGCCAGTCACTTCCAGTCACTTCCATTGAGAAATACGGAATTTGCAAGTAAATCAGAAGTAACATAGACATGACTTAATAATGTGGGGTTCTTGCAAATAATACAGTCTGTGGGATTTTAATGCTGAATTACGCATGCATAAGATGTAGAAAGAAAGAAAGAAGTGACAGGAAATTAATCGACAAGCTTAAACACACAAGTTCTGAAACAGCTGAAGGGCAGGAATATAGCACATGTACACTTAAGCACAGTGAAATTCCTCTCTGCATTTAACCCATCTGAAGCAGTGAACACAGACATGCACACACACATACCCAGAGCAGTGGGCAGTAGTGTTGCCACCTGTCCCGGTTTTTCCTGATTGTCCCGGATTTTCATGGTCTGTCCCGGAAAAAAAAAAAAATCCGGGACACTGAATGTCCCGGTTTTTTGTACATAATGGGCAAAATGTGTATTTCAACTTGCGAGCCAGCTGAGAACCAGTTTGCTTTTCCGAGCTCGCCGTGCTAAGCGGAGCCACGTCATTACGTCGCTGTATACGTCACTTACGTCGCTGTATACGTCACTTACGTCGCTACGTTTGCATAAACCTTGGCGCGAATATCAAAGCAAAAACAACACGGAAGCAGCAGCAGCAGCAACAACAGCAATAATAATGATGATGGCTGACTTCGCGTTTGTACAGCTGCTGCTTCTCATCGCCTAAAAATGGCGATCTTTCGCGGTCTTGTTATTGTTGTTGGTCTTAACAACTCCGCCCCCCCGCTGACGTAAGCGGTTCTTTCCTCTGGCCCAGCAGAGAGTTGGTGCTAGCCTGGAACCGGTTTTTGTGGCCCCAGAGCCAGTTCTTTGTCAGTGGAAACAGAAAACCCGGTTCCAAACTAAGCACTGGCCCCGAACCAGCCCTGGAACTGCTTTGGTGGAAAAGGGGCAATGGAGGATGCTTGGACTGATAAAAGAAACAGACTCTCTGTTGCAATGGTGAAGGCTGAGCTTCAAGTCAGGCTAAACTTTCAGTTGTCCTGTACTGAGTTCAAGACATTCATTGAAAATCAGCCAGGACTCATAGCAGCAGCAAAGAAAAACACCAAATATAAATGGAAGATTAGGTAAGGTTTTGGTGAATTAAATGAAATAGTGTAGTGTAGTACATACTCCTGTATGTGCCCAGTTATATCAGTTACATGTCCTCCTATGTATTTGTTTAGCCAAGAGCAGCAAGCAGCAGAGGCACAGGCAAAGCACACACCACACTCTAAGCAATCAGGTAAGCTGTTTGACACTACACCTTACATTGTTACATTCAGGTATTCTTAGATACAATGAAAAATTATTTTTATTCCACATAAGCAAACAAACAGAACTTAATTATGTATTCCCCTTTTACCTGTGCCCACTACTGCTCCCAGGTGTCCACAGCCAAAAACTGTTGGAAATAAACCAAAATAATGAAGATCTGCTTTATTATGTAAAGCAATTAACTAAACAAATAACTAGCAAAAGCGTCATTTTTACTAATTAGAGCAATACAATTTCAGCGTAGAAGGGCGATTTTTGTCTTGGGTTAGATGTGCGAAGGGCGCCGTTGCTTACAAGCAAAAAGGTCAATTGGATGGTTGAAATGTCCAGGATTTTTGTCAGACACAGGTGGCAACCCTAGTGGGCAGCCATGCTATAGCGCCCACTGAGCCGTTGGGGGTTAGGTGCCTTGCTCAAGGGCACTTCAGCCCAAGGCCACCCCATGTTAACCTAACTGTATGTCTTTGAATTGTGGGAAATTGTGGGGGGAACGGAGCACCCAGAGGGAGAACATGCAAACTCCACACAGAAAGGCCCCCGTTGGCTGCTGGGCTTGAACCCAGAACCTTCTTGCTGTGAGGTGACAGTGCTAACCACTACACCACTGTATATAATCAAATCAAATCAAGTTTATTTGTATAGCGCTTTTAACAATAAACATTGTCGCAAAGCAGCTTTACAGAATTTGAACGACTTAAAACATGAGCTAATTTTATCCCTAATCTATCCCCAATGAGCAAGCCTGTGGCGACGGTGGCAAGGAAAAACTCCCTCAGATGACATGAGGAAGAAATCTCGAGAGGAACCAAACTCAAAAGGGAACCCATCCTCATTTGGGCAACAACAGACAGCCTGACTATAATATTAACAGTTTTAACAGGTATAACCCTCAACTGTCCTAATGGGGTCCTTCACAGGAGCGGTGCGATAAAACTCCGACCAGACACAGGGCACCAGGATGGATCAAGCAGGTCCGAGGGGCAGAAGAGGCCAGCATCTCAATCCCAGGATCAACATGTAACTCAGAGGGACAGATTGGGGGGGGAAAGAAAACACAGGTTGTTAGGTATGCCCTAAAAATGACAAGTATTAAATCTGTGTGGTAGGCTCGCAGAGACGAGAGTCTTTACATCAGGCATAACACACAACAATGGCATGTTAATATGGTAAAAAATATCATGACCTGCTCTGGCTGGATGCTTGATTGGGTGATGGGAGCACACTCCTCAGCAATGATGAGATGCAGATGGGACCCTTAGGGCTGGCCCAGACAATTCAGTTACATTTCACCGGGTCTGGGACATGCAACAGAATGTCTGACGGCCGATTCCCTGCAGGCTACGATAGCCAGTCGAGGTCTCCACCAAAAGATTTCCTGTTGACTCCATGTAACTCAGAGGGACAGATTTGGGGTGGGGGGGAGGGAAAGAAAACACAGGTTGTTAGGTATGCCCAATGTCACCTGAATAAGTAGGAGCAGTATACATATTGCACCGAGTACAAGCAGGGACTCCGGCAACTAACTATGACAGCATAACTAAAAGGAGAGAGCCAGAAGGTAACACAGGCATGAGGGAGCCCCGGGACATAAAGCAGCCAGCCACTACACCGTCAACAAACTTGAGTGAGCAAGCGAGTGGGGACTGACAGCATCCATACATCCCAGTTTACCAAAACACTCTATGTACACTCTATATAGAGTTATTTACAGATCCAGAAACACTTAAATCCACCCTGACAAAGTAATGCTGAGGACAGAACCATTTTAAAGCTGTAATGCTTGACCAAAACATCTAAAACAGAAGCAAAAGTGGACATTTATCAGTGTTTGTGAGCTTATACAAACCCGAATGCTACAGGTTTCAGGAGTGTACAAGAGATTGTATCAGATTTCAACTTCACATGGGAGCACTGGTATTGTTTTAAATGGCAATGAGAATGAGAACTATTTGGCCTCCGAATAGATTTGGTTCAAAGAGATTAACAGATTAATTTGCAAATATCCAGACAACTTGATACCCACAGTGGACCCATTGCAAACTGGTGTTTTTAGATGTTCACTACAGGCAGTGATGTTCAAATGGTGCTATTGAGTCAATATATTTTGACCACTTTGTCTTGTCCTCACCCTCATCTCTCCAAGTGTGGCGAACAGAAGCTACAGACAGACAGTCTGCAGGTGTGTCTGTGCACACTGAGCCAAAACTCATCAGCCTAGCAGACTGCCATCTGGCCAGTAGGGGAAAAAAAAAAACACTTTCTGAAAGGGCCACCTCAGGCTTTATGATCATTAAACTTGTCCAGTTGTCAATTTTTGGTCATTTTGATCCAAATAACTACTCTGCCCTTGTCAGAGAGAGAGAGAGATGTGCTGTGCATTATTTGTCTCTTCTTGCCAAAATCATTTTCAGTCTCATTCCAGTTTAACAGAACTGTGCCAAAGTATTTTAAGATAATTATTATGGAAATTAGATAACAAAATGGGAGTGTGCACGTCCTGAAAAAAAAAATATAACAACAACAACAACAATAATAATAATAATAATAATAATAATCTGGAATGGCATAAGCGTGAAAAGAAGAAAAGGGCTCCTGCCAAGTCGCTGTTTGTAGTAAAGGTTGGAAAAGGGGGAAAAATTAATTAGTAACTACTAATATTCTAATCAAAGAAGTTTACTTTGAGCCACAATATTGGGCAAGAATTTTTCATGAGCGGTGTTTTCTCCAAATGAACTCACTCAGGATATTCATTGTCTAAAAAAAAATGATTGAATGATATTATGCACCATAGAGGGTGAAATATCCAAATCACTTCATATCTTTCTTTGAGGAACATTGCTTTTATTAAACATTTCAATTATTTTCTTATGCATTTGATGACAAACTGGAGATCCTCAGCCTTTGCTCCTCAAAGATTTGGCCTTTCCTGTTACGGATTTTGTACCAAATCATGAGTACAATCACTTGGTGACATCACCTGTTTCAAATCACATCATTATTTAATTGTTTTTCCTCATTACTAGTCCTAAATTACCCCATCCCAACTTTTTTGGAATGTATTGCAGGCCTGAAACGCAGGAATGCATGTATATTAACAAATTAAATGAAGTTGACCAGACAAAACATTAAATATCTTGGGTTCATGCTGTCTGTACTGAAATACTATTCAAAGTAAATTTAGAAATCACTGCTTTCTTTTTTTATTTGCATTTTCCATACCATTCCAACTTTTGATGATTTGGGGTTGTATTTATTTTTGAACCTTTTATGGTTTTAAATGAACAAGGTTTATTTATTTTTTTTTATCTAAAGGTTTCAGAAATATTTTGAGTTCTGATGTGCCATGCACTCCACCAGAAGAAAAGGGTGACTCTCACAGCTTGAGCACCAAAGCAACTTAACATAAATATTCATGAGGTCATTTGCATATTCCTGGCACTCCAGCTAATAGGGTGAGCTAATATGCATAAGGGGTGGAGTTTAAAAATGGCTGCTACGTTGAAAAAAATTATTCAGTGGTTCAGTAAGTATAACAAAAAGAAATCTGTGATTTTTACAAATGAAAGCATATCAATAGGATTACTTAAGTGTAGGAAATAAGGAATTTTAAGGAGACTCACAGGACAGACAAGTCTGAAATGTTGTCTGTCCATCCAAATTTAAGCCTGTCCAAATGATGGGCCAAAGGCCTGGAACAACGCGGCCGGGGGTCCGGGGCCCGCCTTTGGGCCCCAGAAGCTGAAGGGCTTCAGATGCCTGGAGATGGCTTCTCAGCTATTTCCAGGCACATTTTTGTGATCTGCAAAGGCCAAATTACACTAGACATTAGTTGCTAATTACACTACAAATTGAATATAATTTACAAGAAAATGTCAGAAGATTCAAGAAAAACATGCTTAAAGTTATACCCAAGAAAACAGTAGCACACACAGGTCAGTTCCATGTCTAGAAAAAAAAGTATGGGAGGCCAAGGATGTTCTAGTTGGTTACAACTTACTGGTACTCAGATATACAGTGGTGCTTGAAAGTTTGTGAACCCTTTAGAATGTTCTATATTTCTGCATAAATATGACCTAAAACAACATCAGATTTTCACACAAGTCCTAAAAGTAGATAAAGAGAACCCAGTTAAACAAATGAGACAAAATATTACACTTGGTCATTTATTTATTGAGGAAAATGATCCAATATTACATATCTGTGAGTGGCAAAAGTATGTGAACCTTTGCTTTCAGTATGTGGTGTGACCCCCTTGTGCAGCAATAACTGCAACTAAACATTTCTGGTACCTGTTGATCAGTCCTGCACACCGGCTTGGAGGAATTTTAGCCCATTCCTCCGTACAGAACAGCTTCAACTCTGGGATGTTGGTGGGTTTCCTCACATGAACTGCTTGCTTCAGGTCCTTCCACAACATTTCGATTGGAGTAAGGTCAGGACTTTGACTTGGCCATTCCAAAACATTAACTTTATTCTTCTTTCATCATTCTTTGGTAGAAGGACTTGTGTGCTTAGGGTCGTTGTCTTGCTGCATGACCCACCTTCTCTTGAGATTCAGTTCATGGACAGATGTCCTGACATTTTCCTTTAGAATTTGCTGGTATAATTCAGAATTCATTGTTCCATCAATGATGGCAAACCGTCCTGGCCCAGATGCAGCAAAACAGGCCCAAACCATGATACTACCACCACCATGTTTCACAGATGGGATAAGGTTCTTATACTGGAATACAGTGTTTTCCCTTCTCCAAACATAACGCTTCTCATTGAAACCAAAAAGTTCTAGTTTGGTCTCATCCGTCCACAAAACATTTTCCAATAGCCTTCTGGCTTGTCCACGTGATCTTTAGCAAACTGCAGATGAGCAGCAATGTTCTTTTTGGAGAGCAGTGGCTTTCACCTTGCAACCCTGCCATGCACACCATTGCTGTTCCGTGTTCTCCTGATGGTGGACTCACGAACATTAACATTAGCCAATGTGAGAGAGGCCTTCAGTTGCTTAGAAGTTACCCTGGGGTCCTTTGTGACCTCGTTGACTATTACACGCCTTGCTCTTGGAGTGATCTTTGTTGATCAACCACTCCTGGGGAGGGTAACAGTGGTCTTGAATTTCCTCCATTTGTACACAATCTGTCTGACTGTGGATTGGTGGAGTCCAAACTCTTTTGAAACGGTTTTGTCACCTTTTCCAGCCTGATGAGCATCAACAACACTTTTTCTCAGGTCCTCAGAAATCTCCTTTGTTTGTGCCATAATACACTTCCACAAACGTGTTGTGAAGATCAGACTTTGATAGATCCCTGCTCTTTAAATAAAACAGGGTGCCCACTCACACCTGATTGTCATCCCATTGATTGAAAACACCTGACTCTAATTTCACCTTCAAATTAACTGCTAATCCTAGATGTTCACATACTTTTGCCACTCACAGATATGTAATATTGGATCATTTTCCTCAATAAATAAATGACCAAGTATAATATTTTTGTCTCATTTGTTTAACTGGGTTCTCTTTATCTACTTTTAGGACTTGTGTGAAAATCTGATGATGTTTTAGGTCATATTTATGTAGAAATATAGAAAATTCTAAAGGGTTCAGAAACTTTCAAGCACCACTGTAGGTACTATAATAACACTCATGAAACATTATGTCAACAATGATTATTTTTATACTATGTTTATAATAAGTCTATCAGAAATTTAGTAATTAACTATACAACTATTCTTACATAATAGAGTTAAAATTTTGAGTACGAGGTTCCAAGTAACTTTGTAACAAAATGAATTTTAAAATGACTCAAAACTAGAAATGGTCATATAATTTAGCATTCAGACTAAAATCTGCTGGACTAGAACTTAGAAAATATAAACTCTATGAAAATATAAATCTACATCTTTCAAAGCATATGACTGACTGTCATTCTTATTATGAATTTTTAAAAATGCACATAATAATAACAACATAACTGCTGATTGGCAGTTTGGCACTTAACATAATACTGTACTGCAAAGTTTCATGTAAACTGAACTCTTAATCAACTCACTGGATTAATCAGATACTGCCAACCCTAAAACACTAGCTCAACTGCATCGTGCAATAAAAACAACAGTGAATCCTGAGTGTATTGTTATTGTCTTATTTAGTGTGCCACTTGGAGAGAGGGATGTGCCTGTAAATTTTGGTGGGGCTAGGACCTTCGGTGGCTGAGTTATGAATTTTTAAAGGATGGCTTGAGCCATGGCTCATATTAAAGTTTTCAGTAAGCAGCGCTCACGCAGAGGTTTTGGGGGTGAATAATGAGCTGAAGCATGGTTGTACCGGGCTGTGCCTGGCTGGTTCAAAAGAGCTCGGGGAATGGGAGGTGCCTGTAGATTTTGACGGGGCTAGGACCTTCGGTGGCCGAGTTATGCATTTTTAAATCCTTGCACGTGCGAGCAGCTGGAGCAAGGGCTTGTACGCTTGCTGCTGACGTTGGATCAGGCCACGCTTGCTGCTGATGTCAGATTGGGCAGTGCCTGTGCTGGTTTGAAAGGGCTCAGGGAAAGGAAGGTGCCTGTAAAGTTTGGCAAGGCTAGGTCCATCGGTGGCCGAGTTATGAATTTTTAAAGACGGGCCTGCGGGGGCCCCCATTTCACAGGCTGTGTTATGACATAATGTATTGGCCCAGTGTAACATTTGTAAGAAAATTAGAAGTAGACCCATATCTATAAAATTTTTCATGGGCCATCCAGTTTGATGCTTTTGAAATACAGATGGACAAATGCGAAAATTACCAGTAAATGTCCGCTGGTCCAGCCTTATTTCCCACAATTGCTTAAAGTTCTGTATTAAAATAATTGATGTACACACACACACACACACACACACACACACATATATATATATAAACCAAAACTATATATTTGACTTACTTTACTGGGTTATAGTTATTTTGCAAGTGATTACAAAACTAGAAAAAAAAGAAGTAACGTTTATTTGAAGGGATTGTATGCAAAAGTAGGGGTATTGTTTTGAACTTGATTTGTGTATGTCTTTGCACTTTAAACATTACTTTTTGAACATTATGCGTGGGTTGTGGTCAATGTTTCTTATTTTGTGTTGGCTTTAAGGCATAAGGCTATTCTATTATGAAAGGTTTTGAAAGATTAACTGTTGCTGTAAAGTTTTCTTGGTTCATTCTTAGTTTCTCAGTCAGATGTATGTTTGAGAGAGAGAGAGAGAGAGAGAGAGAGAGAGAGAGTGTTTTATATGAATGTGTGTTAAGTAGTCATATTAGTTCTGCCACACTGTAAAAAAAAATTAGTCAAGCCAACTTAAAAATGTAACGCAACCTGCTGCCAAAGGATTTTGAGTAAACTCAACTCCGGGCCAAATAGTTGTGCTGACTTGCTCTTTTAAGTCGACACAGATGAGTATTTTATGTTGACCTTACTTTATTTAGCAAGTTCAGTGCATTCAAATTATGACGTTGAAATAAATTGAAATAATCATTCCAATTAACTTGGAAAAGCAAGTTGGCACAAAAAACATTAAGTTATCCTAAATTATTCTTTTTTGGGGGCCTTTTCCACCATTATTGGATAGGACACTGCAGAGACAGGGAAATGACCTTAAGTCAGAATCAAACCCAGGTCCCTAGAATTATGGTATGGCACCTTATCCACCTGAGCCACAACTTGCCTTTAGAAGTTCAGTCCAACAAATTGTTTAGTTGAAATAAATTGAAATAATAATGCCAATTAACTTAGAAGAGCAAGTTGGCGCATCATGGTTCTAAGTTGAGTTTACTCAAAATCCTTTGGCAGAAGGTTGCGTTACATTTTTAAGTTGGCTTGACTATTTTTTTTTTTTACAATGATTTAGTGTGCATTACATTTTTTAGTTAACACAAACCTCTCAACACTTAAGTTCTACTTCACTTTGCCTATTATTACACAAACAGAAACAAATACCGACATACAAGGAGGGAATTCCCTGGCCTCTGTTGAGGAAAGCTTACTCTAGACTCCTATACAACGTCTCGTGTCAGTTTCCACGGATTTCTCACTCCACCCGACCGTTGAAACTTTCGAACTTGTGAAGTGCGCATGCGCAGTGGCATTGGTTAAGGGGCGTCAATCAGCACTTGAATATATAAGTTCACTTAACTTAATTTTCCAATTCCTATGAACTTGTGGCCAAGGAAAGGCGTCTCAACTATTTTTTTTTTTTAGTTACTTGAACAATTAGAAGGGAAATTTGTTCATTCAACTTAGAATCCTTTTTTCATTCAACAATTTTGCAAGTGCATTTATCCATTTGATTGCTACTTCTGGTTGGAACCATTAAGATGTTAGTGGCAAATAAGCAGTAATGCTAACTTTAAGTATGTGTACTTCTTTACATTACTGAGATTTGACTCTCGTAAAAAAATAGAAAAGTAAAATTTTCTCAAACTAGAGAAACAAAAGTTTGGTTTACTTGTTTTATTTGTGCAACTTAACTCAAGTTTGAGTAAAATTTACTTATAAGAAAGAAAACTGCGAGTTAATTTTACCTACAATTTTTGTGCAGATATTTTTTATCAGGTGTAAACCTTACCTAAAATATGCTTAGTTATATTTATGAAGACTTTATGTGTCAAGATTGTTATCTTGCTTTTCTTGAGTAAATCTCACTCCAATTTTTTTTTTGGTGTACAGACAAGACTTTGTTTTTGCATAGATTATCCATTCGTAGTTGCTGATGTACAAGAGTCAATTATGTATTATTGTGAAGTTTTCTGTTTACTCCAGTATCACCAGTCAGCAGATGGAGCAGTGGAGAAAGACATTCAGTACAGATGTATCATAGTGGAGGATCAAGAGAAATACAGAAAGTATTTTTGGAACCTAAATGTGTCACATAGGAAGTGTGGCAAAAATCTGTGCACAGACTGAGCTGTGAACAGCCTCATGTTTAGTCAAGAGAGGATTCACACCTTCACTAATCTCTTTCATTTCCAAATACTCTGCTTCAATATTAAGCTCCTAAGTCATTTTGTTCATGATATTGGGAAGATTTGAAAATAAATTTAATGCCTGAACATAAAATAGGGAACACAAAGTAACATTTGTGAAAGTATTTGGCTAAATCAGGTGTAAATTTTCAACACTTGATATGAAAGATCAATCAGCCTTAGAAATAAATAGATGAATATGAAAAGAAGCTTTTAATCCATTTCTGGGTTTAATACACCAGGGATTAGAGGCGGTAAGTGTGGGACGGTGATGGTCCTGCTCAGAAGAGTGCGAAAAATAGTGACAGTTGTCTGCAGTCACAGAGTCATCATCAACTGTATTAAAGAGCCATAAAGGAATCATAATACTCCTTTTTGGTTTAAGTCCTATAGATGAGAGCAAGAAGATGCGATGGGAAACAAGATTGTGTTCTTCTCCTAGTTACCATGATGCTCCTTTAATTATTCACTAATGATCAGGGTTGCGTTGGATCCAGAGCCTATCCTAGGAATACCGTGTGCAAGACACATCCTAAATGACATGTCAGTCCACTGTGGGAAGTGGGAGGAAACCAGAGAACTTGGAAGAAATCAATAAAAAAAAAAAAAACACAGATTAAACTTGGGAAACTCCAGACAGACAGTAACCTGAGCTCAGGACCCTGGAGGTGTGAAGTGCCAACGCTCCACACTACACCACCAAGCCACTCAGAAACATTCAGCTTCATTGTATGCAGTTGACCAAGATTTTAGAGACTGCCATGATATTTCTTAAAATGTTTCAAAATGACTAATTTAGTGTTAGATTGATCCCTAGAATGGACCTTAACATTTTTTTCAAAGGAAAACCATGAACAAATGTTTAATTGACTCAAAATTGATGTAATCAATGTAAGTTTGATATTGCCTAATACGTTCAAGTCTCCAAATTAACATTTGCAAACTTTTATGGCTCCCACTGATCAAACCAGCAGTCAGATGTTACTCCTGGAAATTTGGCTGCAGGGTTAGCCCTAATTCATTATTTTTTTTCTAGTGTTTTTCTCAACAAAGACTTTCTAATTATAGATTTACAAAAAATATGCAGCAAAATATGTCACAATGAACAGCAGTATTTGTATATTTCCAGACCCTTTCTATTTTCTCTCTCTCTCTCACAGTCCATCTGATGCACTGAGTCAGGCAGCTGTTGCCTGGGGTGTGCTGCACTCTACTGCTGAGAGACCTGACAGACTGACAGACTCTACCTTAGCCACGTGAGAACACCAGACCACACCAAAGCTTTTTTTGAAGGCTTTTCCATGTGACAAGAAGTGTACTCGAAGGACCCAGGACTTACATAATTGTGTCATAGCACGTGACCCTGCATAATACTGGTTCCTGGAACATTACAACATATATCACTGTTGTTGGCGGCACGGTGGTGTAGTGGTTAGCACTGTTACCTCACAGCAAGAAGGTCCTGGGTTCAAGCCCAGCAGCCGGCCTGGGTTTCCTCTGGGTGCTCCGGTTTTCCCCATGGTCCAAAGACATGCAGGTTAGGCTAATTAGTGGCTCTAAATTGACCGTGAGTGTAAATGGTTGTGTGTCTCTATGAGTCAGCCCTGCAATGACCTGGCAACTTGTCCAGGGTGTACCCCGCCTCTCGCCCATAGTCAGCTGGCATAGGCTCCAGCTTACCTGTGACCCTGTAGAATAGGATAAGTGGCTACAGATAATGGATGGATGGATTGCTGTTGTTATGACTTACTGATAACATTACAATATAATAACTTGTATAGAATGCAAGTTAAATGTATTTAATTCTGCAAGGGTGCTTGCTTTTTCTGACTTCAAACAAAATTGTAAGAAAACCTTTGAATGCTAACTTAATTTTCCTAACTTTTCACATGGCTTGAGGGATATAAACTGTACAAATTGACAACTGTGAGATCATACTGTTTTGATCACTACAAAAACAAGACATTTATTATAGCAACAGGTGTTTATCCAGGGTGTATTCCTGTATCATGACCAGTGTTCTCATGCATCCATCCATTATCTATAACCACTTATCCTGTGCAGGGTCACAGGCAAGTTGGAGCCTATCCCAGCTGACTATGGGCGAGAGGTGGGGTACACCCTGGATAAGTCGCCAGATCATTGCAGGGCTGGTGCATAGAGACAAACAACCATTCACACTCACACCTACGGTCAATTTAAAGCCACCAATTAGCCTAACCTGCATGTCTTTGGACTGTGGGGGAAACCGGAGCACCCGGAGGAAACCCACGCGGACACTGGAGAACATGCAAACTCCACACAGAAAGGCCCCCGTTGGCTGCTGGACTCAAACCTAGAACCTTCTTGCTGTGAGGCACCAGTGCTAACCACTACACCACCGTGCCGCCCAGTGTTCCCAAAGATAGATGCCAAGTCCACTACCAGCATGAAATGCATACTGAAGATGAATGAATTAATTAATGAATGAATTTATTATAGCTCAAAGCAATGGATAGTAGTGCTATGTGTTAGTTGGACTGCACTGAATTAGTCATTACATGCTGCACAGAAATGGCCACCAGCTATGTTCCAGAAACACAGAACAGCAGTGAAATGCCATCATCATTATAACTTGCCCACTGTTCTCCTTTCAGTTTGATTGATTATAATATCTTTAAGCTGACAGACATGTAATTGTGCATCTTTTAGTTTGGTACAAAATAAAATGTATACATTGCAGTAAACATTTTGTTTTCTCTAACACAACTAATGAGTCTCAGTTTATATTAGCTTATTAGTTAAATCAAGAATTACTGCCACAAATCCACTAAATCGGTCATGAGCCAGCCATTTGAAAACTAATCCTAGTGTATATGGGATGATAAAATAGAATAATCTTTTTTAGAAATTAGTATAAAAGAAGTTCAGTATGACTTTGTGAACAGACCAAAGCAAGTCACAAAAGTCATGTATTTATGTTATATGACTTGCTTTGGTCTGTTCACATGTCATCACCTGGTCTGCTCAAAAATAACTCAACTGCATTTTTAGCTTTCATTAAAAGATATGCGATGAACAAAGAACTTCAGACAATCTACAGACTTTCCTTTGAATTCAGGGTAGAAAATGGAAGGGGAATGGGGGGGCTGTTAAAATGAAAAAGAAGAGAGAAACACCTGACTATTGTGAAAAACAGTATTAAGAGTAACATGACAGTGTCTCAGGTTTTTTCCTCAACTGTAAAGGAGAAGTAAAGGATATCAAAGCATTAAGCAGATTTATTTTTACACGTCATTATAGACAGACTAAAAAAAGCTTGATTACATATGACATTTTCTTACTTTCCCAAACCACAATATTTATCATGGACAAAAAGAATTATATGATTTAACTCAGCAAATTGTATATGTTGATTTTTGTAAAGGCCAGACAGGGACTGCAAATTTTGAAGGGTGAGATTGGAGTATGTCTGAAGAAAACAAACTATATTTGATAGGAGAAACCAGCAAGGTCAGAAAGGTGTGTGTGTGTGTGTGTGTGTGTGTGTGTGTGTGTGTGTGTGTGTGTGTGTGTGTGTGTGTGTGTGTGTGTCGGGCAGTGCAGGTGGTAAAAAGGGATTACGGAGAAAATCCACAAAATGGAAGACCAACCTTTATAGTCATCACCAAAAAAAAGGAAATAAAGGAAGAAAGGAGAGGGGCTAAAATTCCAAAACTTCATAAGCCACAGAGGTACACCGGGAGAAGTAGCAATGCATGTTAATAGATAGATAGATAGATAGATAGATAGATAGATAGATAGATAGATAGATAGATAGATAGATAGAACTCCATTAATGAGTACGAGTATAGAATCAGTGATGGGGAGGGGCTCAGGTAGTGAGAGAGATGGAGAAAGGGGAGGGGTGTAGAGTGTGGTAGTGAGGAGGAAGCATGGGAGGGAGGAGAGGAGGATAAATCCGTACAGCAAGATTATCAGGGCTCAGAAGCTGTTACATCGCATGGGGAGCAGCAAGTGCCTGAACATCCCTGACATGCCACTGAAGCACAGAACCACAGAACCTGGACACAGACCGAAAACTCCACAACCTGCTCCTTTATTCATGCATTTCCATCGTCACTGCTGCACTGGTTCTGGACTGAGAAACTGGAGCCACAGCTTTAGGAAAATCACAGCTAAATGACTGAATCTGTTTCTGTGTGACTAAATTAACTTTCTGGATTTTGGACCAAATCATATCCTCACTGAAAAGGGTGGAAGCTGTAAAAAAAAAAAAAAACTTCACTTTGCCAAGATACACTACATCTGCATGGACTTTTGCTTCACTTTTCAGAAAAGACAACAGCAGCTGGAATAGAAGAGGTCAGACATCACACCATCTCTCTCATTTGTCATCATCTTTTTAAATTATTGACTATTGTTGTTGTTGTTTAAAGTCTCCTTGTCCTTTAGCATTATTTTCCCTCAAGGCTAGAGAAGTAGATTAGTGACAGAAAAGAAAGTAGTGGCTAATTTATGATGAAGGGTTGGTCTGGAGTAAACATTCTCACATTCAGTGTATGAGTTAACACATTGGTTTTTTTTTCCTTATGAATACACAAAATCACTTAAAACCTAAAGATTTATTGTAAATATGGCAATTTACTGCACGCCATTCACACAAATCCAGACACTAAAACTGATGACCAAGGGCAAATAAAATTTAAAAAAAATCATGAAAATTTTATTCTTTCTCTCAGACAGATACACACGTATATTCACACACAGTCCTGGCAGGGACTCTCCATTCTCAACTCGGTTCACCTTGCCACCTGCACTCGTACCTTTTCCTAGTCAAAAATCTCAACTGCAGTCTTCCAGATACTGCTTGCTGCCATCGTGAGGCAATGAATCTGCCAACATCTGCCGTTCTCCTTTTTTTGGGACACTTCTCCCTCAAAAACTCCTCCTTCCCTTTTTTGTCCTCACCAGACACAACTTTTGTTGTGCCAAGGATCTCAGCCCCTGCAAGGTCTTCTGCTGATACACCAGTGAATTGGTGCTAGAAGTGCGAGAAGAGAAAGAGAGTGACAGCAAGAGAGAGAGAGAGAGAGAGATCAACAAAGGAGAGAGACAAAAAAGGAGGGGAGAAAAAAGGGAACCCAAGACACTTGCAGAGAAAGTGCATACTGCTCGAGGTCAGGCTCGGATGCATTCAGCCGGTGCAGGTAAGCAAACACCCTCCTTCTGTATGTGCATATGAGCCATGGATATTAACACAGATCTCGATTTGGGATGCGTCGGCTGATGCTCCAGAGTCGCTGCTGTACCTGCTGTTTGCACAGAGAGACTGTTTTTGCATTTCAAAGGTGATGTCTGTGTAGCAGGACTTATAGTGCGGTAACAGGTGTGCTGCTCGCTGTCAGCTTATAGTAATAGTATTCCTAGACAGAAGGAAATGCAATGCAGGCAGCAGAGTTGTTATAAATGGAGTAACACACACTGAGGATTGTAATGTCATTAGCAATATTTTTTTATTTATGAACATGATGTCCGGTATTTAATTTACATAAATGTTAATGCCATAAGACTACATGGTTATATTTATAGGTATTTGAGTACAAGCAAAGTTTTCATGTGTAAAGTATGTATCTTAAAAAGAACTATATGTCATGACTACATGTATGTCTTTAACCGGAACAAATACTTGACTAAGGATTAGTTACAGCCAAACTGTCTCATGTGAAGGGATGCAATTCATGCAGGAGAGGACAATTAAATACGTATGGCAAAGGCAGACACAAACTGTTGTGTGTTTATTTAGAGCAACTATTCCTATTAATATAATATAAGGACTTGCTCAAGATATAATCCAAATAAAGATTATGATTATCATCACATTTATTGCAAATATACAGTGTACTACATCAAACCAGACAAGGTCACAGTGGAGAAAGCTGCATGGTTTATGAATTTGCTCAAGCTTTTAGGATTTATTATATATTCATAAGGGAAATCTGAGAGCTTGACAAATACATATGACTACATAGCGTTCATGTAATAGCTTGTGAGTCTACATCTGCATGCAATTGTGCATCTGTGTGTCCTCTGATGCCTGTGTGTAACCTTGAAGAATGTTTTGTGTGTGCATCATTGTCATTGTCCATGCCGACATTGTGGTTTATATGAACCACGCATACCTGTTCAATAAATGAATCTCACACAAACTTTATATAAACTATCAACAAATTCTCCTTTATTATACATGCAGCTGTGAAAGTAGGTACCGTACGAGCACCAAATCTGAAAGCTTTCCTAACTTTTTCCGAAGGCTTGGCTCATATAAATATTTACTATTTGTAGTTATTAGATTTTGTTGTACGCTTGAGAGGAAGAAACTGCGTCAACATTTTATAGTTTAATTTGCATGCAGATGTATTTGTAGGGTGTCTAATGCATCAGTTAACGTCTGCTTCAGTCCACGTTGCCAAGCAGGTAATAACTGGTAATGGAGTTGCCATTATCAATGTTGAAACCCATCTTATTTATTCCAGTTAGACGGGAATGTAATTACTATCATGTCAGGTGTATGGTTTTTGAAGCAGACTTACCAAGCTGCTTTCATATGCTTATTTTACTGTTGTGTAGGTGAGTAGTAATCTGCTGGGATGAAGAGAATATGACTGTGACATGGATTTTTTTAAACAATGCAGTATAATGTATGAAAATAATCAGAGTTGATGTGTGACTGTCCAGCATCTCATCTCATCTCATTATCTCTAGCCGCTTTATCCTGTTCTACAGGGTCGCAGGCAAGCTGGAGCCTATCCCAGCTGACTACGGGCGAAAGGCGGGATACACCCTGGACAAGTCGCCAGGTCATCACAGGGCTGACACATAGACACAGACAGCCATTCACACTCACACCTACGGTCAATTTAGAGTCACCAGTTAACCTAACCTGCATGTCTTTGGACTGTGGGGGAAACCGGAGCACCCGGAGAAAACCCACGCGGACACGGGGAGAACATGCAAACTCCACACAGAAAGGCCCTCGCCGGCCATGGGGTTCAAACCCGGACCTTCTTGCTGTGAGGCGACAGCGCTAACCACTACACCACTGTGCCGCCCACTGTCCAGCATGTTTTATGATAAATGTAGATCATACTCTTCATTAAAACCTGCATATTGAGTGTGTGCTGGTGGGTATGCTGTCAGTGAGTGGGTAAAGAGGACAGAAACACCTGGACGTTTATGTTCTGCATAACCTCTGTGACCATGACATTAAAGAAGTATTATCTCAGTCCTAGCTTTGACTGTGATTGCAGCCCAACAACATGCAAGACATCTCATATCCTGTGCTTAAGGCAAATAATAGGAAGTAACAAAAACAAAACAGAAAAAAAATCACCATCCAATAGGGATGCTTAGTTTACATCTGTTTACATTTGTTTGCACATTACTGCCCTTTTTTTGCTGCTATGTCTGATCATTGCCTTATTTTTGTATTATACTGCCTATTTTGCACAACATTTACCTTTATTTTGTACTATACTGGTTTTTTTTTTGCTTTTATTTTGCACTACATTGCCTTCGTATTATTTCTTCCGCCTATTTATTTGTATTTGTGCACAGCAAACTAAGAATTTCATTGTGCAAGAGGACATGTCCTTACTGTGCATATGACAATAAACACTTTGAACTTGAACTTTAGCTTATATGAAAACTTGCCAAACACTCTATACTGTTGTGTTTTACTATAAATCATATACTCAGGCGAGAGCTTGAAGGAACCTTACTAAGAACCCAACTATAATTAATTCCAGCTAGCCATTATCTCTGTTGCAAATACATGCATCAAACTGTGTTGCAGAATGCAAAGCGAGGCTAAATTGATTGAGATACAGTACATGTTGCTGACAGACCCAGAAAGATGCTAATATGGTGCTACTATAGCTTGTAATCTTCCTCAGCTTCACTTATCGTATAATCATCATCTTCTTCTTCTCCCTTGTCCAGCACTGTCATCAGGTCAGGATCCACGTGGACCCTATTGATCCACATGTCATATTAATTGGAGCATAGTTTTATGCCGAATGCCCTTCCGGCCACAACCCTCCCATTTCTGGGCTTGGAAAACAACAATTCACTCACACATTTACACCTATGGGGAATTTAGAGTAGCCAGTTAACCTAACTGCATGTGTTTAACTGTGTGGGAAACCAGAGCACCTGGAGGAAACCCAGGCAGACACAGGGAAAACATGCAAACTCCACACAGAAAGGCCCCCGTCGGCCACTAGCCTCAAACCCAGAACCTTCTTGCTATGAGGCGAAAGTGCTAACCACTACACCACCTCAACTTCGCTTATCTCATTATATATGGACATAATACCAGAGAGAGACCATTATGGACTCATTACTATACTGTCTGCGCTACTAAATGCTAATGCTGTGTGCTTTGAAATTTGTTTTAGCTATTTTTGCTTATTAGCACCTGATAACAATGGAAATTGATCAACGTCTTCAAACATGAAGAACTTCGGGAAAAGAAGCAATCCAGCCATCCTCATATGATGCTCTTATATGGATTTATACACAAATTAGGTGGAAGAAAAGGTGGCATCCCCACATGAGGACACTGGAGTTTTGTGAGGCTATTAAAGTTACTGTCTACTCTGTACTCCATTTAAACAGAGTCTATATAACTTCTCACTCTGAAAGGAATTTACAGTGCACCTAGACTCAGAGATGGCACCGATGATAATTTAGTCTTTGTAACTTTGCAGACATGTTAAAATCAACAGGAGAGCTTCTACTTTCTAAAAATACCTGAGGTATAAAATTAAACAGAAAAGAAAAACACAAGCAGGAATTATTTTCTGTTGTGATCAGAAGGGCTGTGATTTATGTAGGGCTGTTTTTTATTGACTCGTCAAAGCAATGCCTACTGCTTCAGATGGTGATGTCCTAATAAGGAGTTAGAGTAGTTTAATGAATAATGATGGTCTCATTATTTATACATTCATGCATACACATGAAGGTGTTTGGAGTAACTTTATTGAATCAGATGCCATGAGGGCAGCTGGCATCCACAGCTGAGCTTGTGTGATGAATTGGTTGAATGAAGGGTTTGGTTTTTTGGGTTTTTGTTTTTTTGTATTTTTTGTTGTTTTTTTTTGTATTGGGATTATAAATGGGATTATAAATGTGATGGATCAGGTTGATACAATGCACTATGCATGTACACACACACACACACACACACACTGATCAGACATAACATTATGACCACTGAGAGGTGAAGTGAATAACATTGATTATCTAATTACAGTGACACCTGTCAAGGGGTGGGATATATTAGGCAGCAAGAGAACAGTCACTTCTTGAAGTTGATGTGTTGGAAGCAGGAAAAATGGGCAAGCGTAAGAAGAAACCTTTATTTGTCACATGCATACTTCAAGCACGTCATCCTCTGCATTTAATCCATCTGAAGCAGTGAACACACACACCCAGAGCAGTGGGCAGCCACACACAGCGCCCGGGGAGCAGTCAGGGGTTAGGTACCTTGCTCAGGGGCACCTCAGCCCAAGGCCGCACCTCAGCCCAAGGCCGCACCTCAGCCCAAGGCTGCCCCACGTCAACCTAACTGCATGTCTTTGGACTGTGGGGGAAACCCACACAGACACGGGGAGAACATGCAAACTCCACACAGAAAGGCCCTCGCCGGCCACTGGGTTTGAACCCGGAATCTTCTTACTGTGAAGCGACCGTGCTAACCACTACACCACCGTGCCGCCCACACACCACCGTGCCGCCCACGGTAAGAAGGATCTGAGCGACTTTGACAAAGGGCCAAATTGTGATGGCTGGATGACTGGGTCTGAGCATCTCCAAAATGGCACATCTTGTGGGGTGTTCCCGGTATGCAGTGGTCAGTACCTACCAAAAGTGGTCCAAGGAAGGACAACCGGTGAACCAGAGACAGGGTCATGGTTGTTGAAGGCTTATTTATTCACATGGGCCACAAAGGCTACCCCATATGGTCCAGTCCCACAGAAGAGCTGTGCTGACACCTTTCTGTTTTAGCCAGTGCACATATGCGCACATTATATCTCATCTCATTACCTCTAGCCGCTTTATCCTATTCTACAGGGTCGCAGGCAAGCTGGAGCCTATCCCAGCTGACTACGGGCGAAAGGCAGGGTACACCCTGGACAAGTCGCCAGGTCATCACAGGGCTGACACATAGACACAGACAACCATTCACACTCACATTCACGCCTACGGTCAATTTAGAGTCACCAGTTAATCTAACCTGCATGTCTTTGGACTGTGGGGGAAACCGGAGCACCCGGAGGAAACCCACGCAGACACGGGGAGAACATGCAAACTCCGCACAGAAAGGCCCTCGCCAGCCACGGGGCTCGAACCCGGACCTTCTTGCTGTGAGGCAACAGTGCTAACCACTATGCCACCGTGCCACCCCCGCACATTTTATATTTATACATATATAATAATAATAATATGTGTGATATACTGTGCAAAAGTGTCGGGCACATGTAGAGAAATGCTGTGGACCATAAATGGTTTAAAATTAGTGAAATGAAATGTTTCAACATACAACCCCGATTCCAAAAAAGTTGGGACAAAGTACAAATTGTAAATAAAAATGGAATGCAATGATGTGGAAGTTTCAAAATTCCATATTTTATTCAGAATAGAACATAGATGACATATCAAATGTTTAAACTGAGAAAATGTATCATTGAAAGAGAAAAATTAGGTGATTTTAAATTTCATGACAACAACACATCTCAAAAAAGTTGGGACAAGGCCATGTTTACCACTGTGAGACATCCCCTTTTCTCTTTACAACAGTCTGTAAACGTCTGGGGACTGAGGAGACAAGTTGCTCAAGTTTAGGGATAGGAATGTTAACCCATTCTTGTCTAATGTAGGATTCTAGTTGCTCAACTGTCTTAGGTCTTTTTTGTTGTATCTTCCATTTTATGATGCGCCAAATGTTTTCTATGGGTGAAAGATCTGGACTGCAGGCTGGCCAGTTCAGTACCTGGACCCTTCTTCTACGCAGCCATGATGCTGTAATTGATGCAGTATGTGGTTTGGCATTGTCATGTTGGAAAATGCAAGGTCTTCCCTGAAAGAGACGTCGTCTGGATGGGAGCATATGTTGCTCTAGAACCTGGATATACCTTTCAGCATTGATGGTGTCTTTCCAGATGTGTAAGCTGCCCATGCCACACGCACTAATGCAACCCCATACCATCAGAGATGCAGGCTTCTGAACTGAGCGCTGATAACAACTTGGGTCGTCCTTCTCCTCTTTAGTCCGAATGACACGGCGTCCCTGATTTCCATAAAGAACTTCAAATTTTGATTCGTCTGACCACAGAACAGTTTTCCACTTTGCCACAGTCCATTTTAAATGAGCCTTGACCCAGAGAAGACGTCTGCGCTTCTGGATCATGTTTAGATACGGCTTCTTCTTTGAACTATAGAGTTTTAGCTGGCAATGGCGGACGGCACGGTGAATTGTGTTCACAGATCATGTTCTCTGGAAATATTCCTGAGCCCATTTTGTGATTTCCAATACAGAAGCATGCCTGTATGTGATGCAGTGCCATCTAAGGGCCCGAAGATCACGGGCACCCAGTATGGTTTTCCAGCCTTGACCCTTACGCACAGAGATTCTTCCAGATTCTCTGAATCTTTTGATGATATTATGCACTGTAGATGATGATATGTTCAAACTCTTTGCAATTTTACACTGTCGAACTCCTTTCTGATATCGCTCCACTATTTGTCGGTGCAGAATTAGGGGGATTGGTGATCCTCTTCCCATCTTTACTTCTGAGAGCCGCTGCCACTCCAAGATGCTCTTTTTATACCCAGTCATGTTAATGACCTATTGCCAATTGACCTAATGAGTTGCAATTTGGTCCTCCAGCTGTTCCTTTTTTGTACCTTTAACTTTTCCAGCCTCTTATTGCCCCTGTCCCAACTTTTTTGAGATGTGTTGCTGTCATGAAATTTCAAATGAGCCAATATTTGGCATGAAATTTCAAATGAGCCAATATTTGGCATGAAATTTCAAAATGTCTCACTTTTGACATTTGATATGTTGTCTATGTTCTATTGTGAATACAATATCAGTTTTTGAGATTTGTAAATTATTGCATTCCGTTTTTATTTACAATTCGTACTTTGTCCCAACTTTTTTGGAATCGGGGTTGTAAAATAGTACTATAAACAGTAAGCAGTAAGCCATAATAAATGAAACAAAGACAATATTTGGTGTGAGATGACATTTTGCTTTAAAAAAAAAAGTAGTCTCAGGTACAGCGAGTGCAGTTTGAAAAGGAAATGAGCTGTAGGTTTTACTGAGCATCTTGCAGAACCAGCCACAGTTCTTCTGGACACTTTGACTGTCACACTCGCTTCTTAATTTTGCAGTAAAACCCAGCAGCCTTCATGATGTTTTCTTTTTTAATCTGAAAAGTGCTCTCTTATGTAACATGCTGCTTCAGATACAAACATTTTTTTTTTTCTGTAGCATTTAATTTTGTGCTGGAAAATGAACATTTGGACTATAAAATGTTTTTGTACTGACTCGATAATATACCGGTAGAAGTCATATATATAACAAAATAAAGAGAGAAAATACTTCAATTTGTATGCATGAGTAAATATATGGACTCTAAAGGAATCCGGAGAAAATTATATACTGACATGGGACATTATAGCACGCACCCCGGCATATAATAATAGCACTAAGTGCTGTAATTTGTGCCTCGCAGAAAAATATTACACTGTATGCAAACCACACCTAGGCACGCTAAACAAGCGCAATGAACTAGCCAGCACATGCCGGCATGCTAGTAGGTTTATTTTAGCAAACATCTTTTGAGTATAAAAGTAGCCGTGTACTGATATTCTTGCTGCACCTGATGAGAGAGCAAGTCGCTCTCGAAACAGGCTTGTCGTGCGCAATAAAATCATGCATACAAATTGAAGTATTTTCTCTCTTTATTTTGTTGTATTATTGCTCCTAGTTTGAGCACTCTTGTGTCTAAGGATTACCCTTTCATTCTGAGTAAATATATGTGTATCAAACACAGGTACAATGATTAAATACAATCCATGATTCAAGGGTATAAACAACAAACAAGGCACAAGTTACTTATGTCAGAGTAATACAGATATCCAAAAAGCAAAACTGAGAAAACAGGCACTTCTTGAGTTAGTACCTACTGTAAATAAGCAAACACACTTTAAATGGAATCTCATTTACAATACTTCACAATGGTGGCCTGGTTTAATGCAGATTATACAGTATAAAATCACTTAATAAGACACTGGTGAAGTTAAAACAAAAAGATGAAGGTGAAATTAAAAAAAAACAAACGTATGATCCATCAACAATTTTGGTGGTTTTGTATCACCTAAAAGAGGTTCCATTTTGAGTCCTCTCTAGGTTTCTCTCACCTGTCATTTCCAAGAGATTTTCCTGCTGTTGTTGTTTCTGTCTTGCTTCTCAGAGATATAAATCTAAATCCATATTTATATCAAACTGCTTATCATTAGACAATGTCTATTGTTAAAAATATATATACAATTAAAAATGACATTGAACTGAAGTACCTGCACTACAGCCCTTAACTGTTGCAAAATTATTGTTCTCCTGATACTGATACCAAATATGAGGGAATACATTTGTGAAGAAAAGATTCAATAAAAATTTAATTAACTTGATTCATGTTCTTTAATTATTGTCATGATGGTCGTGATTCATCAAGGGAGCAAATGCACAAGCTGTGATGTTCATTTTGACAAGGACCTGTGATCAAACAGATCAAAGTGTCTGAAAAAGGATCAGAGGAGCTTAAATGACAGACATGAGAAGATCTCCAGCACATCCAACATGTTGAAATGTGAATGTAATGTGAATATATTAACAGCGTTCCTAGCTTATGTGTCATTGGCTGCCATCAAAGCAGGGCTGCAGGTGTTTCAATTGTATGTTGAGTAACGTCACCACATCTATACCTCATTTTCCACAAGTGTTACTAACTAATAAATAGTGCACAAACTAATAAATAGTGAAATCTATCTAGTATTCCTATTATACAATTACAATAAACCTAATGTGTTTATTAAGCCTATTTGGTCATTTTAAGTTTGAAATACTCTTGCTATTTTAAAAGTAGATGGCCTTTTGATTTAATAAAATCGATGAAATTTAGTTCCCTCTGAAATTTGGTCACTGTGATGAATGTTTATTTTTGTAATATCTTAAAAAAAAAAAACAGGCCATTCTGTGGCTGGGAAGTTATTTAATTTGGGAGGATCCCCTAGCAAATAATATGCATGAAATTGCTTGCTTTGTGCAGTCAAGCAGACAGAGGAAGTCCATGTACGCATGCGCAGGTTTACCTGAGTTGTCATCTTCTTCTTCATCTTTTGGGTTTTATGCCAGCTGGCATCCAGTGTTGCAATACTGCCAGCTACAGGTTTACCTTTGACTGTGCACTGACAGTTACATCATTCTGTCTCTAAACGAACAGCTGATCACACCGAGGTGCTCGCTGACCACCAATATTTATTACGGTAGTTTGGTCCTGCGTTTCCTTTCCTTCTCAACATAACGTCTTTTCTTCTTGCTTTCCGGTACTGTAGTGTACAGTAGTTGGTTTTTCCAGTTTCATTCGCCCACTCACGTCTGCCATTGTTCTCTCCTGTTTCAAATTTGTATCCCAAAATGCTTTGCGCAAATGGGGAAAGCCTACCACATGATGCATGGCATAATATCTTGAATTGGGTCATGGTGAATGAAGAAAAGGATATCAGAGAATTTAGGGCCATGTGGCCCTAAATTCATTGTTCTATTAAAAATAAATAAATAAATAAATAAATAAAATTGGAAGTCTGTGATTCAAATTCAGTAGCTTTCAGTCCACTAAACAAAAATAATTGGATGTCAGGAAAATTATTTTTATGACCTAAACTTGAAAAATCTGAAAGGCAGTCTACCTTTAAGATATTTTGTCTCGTATTCCCCCTCAAAAAACAAAAAACCCAGCTCCCAGTAACACTATAAACATTAAAACCTTGAAATGTGTAAACTAATCTAACAATAATATATCCAATAATAATCCATCTCTACACTTTAGGGAAAAAAGGTTACTAACCTGTAGCTTTCCTTGTTGCTGGATTGTACTCTCAATGGCACACCTTTTGTACCTTTAGTATGTAAGTATGCAACACACTGTGATGAAGTGTGTGTTGTTTATTGTGGGCAATACAAGTCATCATCATGATAGGATATAGAGGCCAATACACATACAGGGAATGTCGAAAAGTAATAAACTTTAATAAAAAACAAACAGGCACTAGTTGGAAAAACCATGACCAAACAAATATAGACTGCAATGCTCAGTAAATGCTCAAATCTATGCCAAGACACTGTTGTGAAGAACAGAAGCAATAAAATAAAACAGAGGTTTATATAACCAAACTAATCAGGTAAACATATGAAAGAGCAGACCAAGTACAACATGAGGTGGAGGCATTAAAAAAAAGTACATGGCTATAGCTAACAAAACAAACAAGGGCAGTGAAAGGGAACTTTGTGATACTATTACTTTTTTACTTTTACATAGAAAAGGGCATGTATTGTACCTTTAAAACGTGACTCTAAAACTTAATTACAGCCCATTTATGTATCTTAATTTCCTAAGGTATACTATTTCCACATTTCCATGTAAAAGATGGATATTAAAGGCACAAAATATACAGGATACCCTTGGGGGTTCCGGGCGGCACGGTGGTGTAGTGGTTAGCGCTGTCGCCTCACAGCAAGAAGGTCCTGGGTTTGAGCCCCGGGGCCGGCGAGGGCCTTTCTGTGTGGAGTTTGCATGTTGTCCGCGTGGGTTTCCTCCGGGTGCTCCGGTTTCCCCCACAGTCCAAAGACATGCAGGTTAGGCTAACTGGTGACTCTAAATTGACCGTAGGTGTGAATGTGAGTGTGAATGGTTGTCTGTGTCTATGTGTCAGCCCTGTGATGACCTGGCGACTTGTCCAGGGTGTACCCCGCCTTTCGCCCGTAGTCAGCTGGGATAGGCTCCAGCTTGCCTGCGACCCTGTAGAAGGATAAAGCGGCTTGAGATAATGAGATGAGGAGACCCTTGGGGGTTCCACCCCAGCAACATGGAAAGGTACTGTTTAGTACTTTCTTCTGAGAGTATACTGCTGGAAGGATATGAATAAGAATAAACCATAAAAGCGGGACAGAAAAAATGTAATCATCCTCCTCATTTCCTCAAAAAGGGGAACAGTAAGATAAATGAAATAGTGTATTGTATTATATGTGACACATACCGTATATTAGCTCAGCATGGCTTTAAACTCATTCCAGTTTACTAAGCAGAATCATGGACCTTGTTTTTTTTTTTTGCCAGTTTTATTCTGTCCATTGATTCGAACAGCTTATTTATCTGGTCCAATATGAATGGGTCCTGATGCCCTGAATGTTATTAAAATCTCTGACATTCAGACATCATTTACTTAACAATATCTGTGCCTTTGCCTCCTTTTTTATCATACGGTACGTTCATTCTTATGGGAAAGTAATTTATCGTGGAATAATTTGCCCTGCCTGCATAACACAAGTAAGGATTCAGGTTTCTTCAACCAGTATTGAGTGTGATCAAATGGAGATGGTTTAATGAGAAAGGCAAGCACTGATTTGGTTTGAGACTCATTTAGATGAACTCTGTCATTATATCTCCCTTGCCATCTGTTTCATCTGAACTGGACACTTCTTGTGATCTCCAATTAAACAAGGAGCTGTTTTTATCATGGAGTTTAAAAATTCTACTATTGAGTGAACTATTACAAAACTGCAAATACCAACAGATATTTATCAGCCTCTATAATTTAAATGAGTGTTGTAGCTGCTCTGATTGCTTAATAGGTTGCATGGTTGCACTTGTAAAATGCTGGCATGGATTGATGGGAATAACCTTTAAGCTAGTAAATCAGGTTCATCTCATTAGGCTGTGATGCTGTTTGGCTTCATACTTGAACGTAGCAACTGCTTTCAGTAATGCACACAGCACAGAAAATGTGTGTTGGACTCGGTTCTTTTTTCTTTCTTTTTTTTAACCTTATCATAGATCTAAAAGACAAGGCCAACATGTTGTGGGAACATCACAAGCAGTCAGTGCGTAATGGCCAGTTTGCTCGTTTGTAATTAATTAATGAGTTAGCATCAGCAATGATTCAATGTGCTGGACTGAACTCCTGAAAGATGTATCTCCTGATCTGATCCATAAATGCAGGGATATAGTCTAGAGTTTAAATTTAAGTCTCTGTGTTGTGTGGGGCAGGAATACAGTTCCAAATATAGCTCTAATATCACTACATTGTATCTGCTACAGTGAACAATCTGCATTAGCTGAATACTGCTTATCACTGTAATAGTTAATTCATACACTGGGGATATTGTGTAGTTCTGTAAATTTTGCGTACTGTCTAGTCCTTTATGGATAATGCTAACAATAGACACATGCATAAACCCTTCATGACAACTGATTTATAACAATATTAACATTTATAAAAGCTTAAAGACTGTGTTAGTGTGACAGATTTATGAAATTAGGTTCTGTAATTACCCTTCATCAAATGACTTATACAAATGTACTTCTCAAATGATGATGATGATGATGATGATATAAAAGTTTAAAGGTAGATTGCCTTTCAGATTTTTCAAGTGTAGGTCATAAAAAGAATTTTCCCTGACACCCAATTATTTTTGTTTAGTGGACCGAAAGCTACTGAATTCAAATCACAGACTTCCAATTTTATTAGTTTTTTAAAAATAGAACAATTAATGAATTTAAGGCCACATGGCCCTAAATTCTCCGCTATGTTTTCCTGCTTCACCATGACCCAATTCAAGATACTACATCATGCATCATGTGGTGGGCTTTCCCCGTTCGTGCAAGGCATTGTGGGATACAAATTTGAAACAGGAAAGAAAAATGGAGGACATGAGTGTGCGAATGAAATGTGAAAGCCCGACTACAGTAACAGAAAGCAAGAACAAAAGATGTTATGTTGCAAAGGAAAGGAGACACAGGACCAAACTAATAAATATCGGCAGTCAGCAAACACCTCGATGTGATCAGCTGTTCGTTGATCACACCGAATGATTTAACTGTCAGTGCACGGTCAAGGTAAACCTGTAGATGGCAGTAACGCAACACTGGATGCCAGCTGCCATAAAACCCAAGAGAAGAAGAAGAAGGTAAACCTGCGCATGCGCACACGGACTTCCTCGGTCTGCTTGACTGTGTGAAGCGAGCGATTTCATGCACATTATTTGCTAAGGAATCCCCTCAAATTAAATAACTTCCCAGCCACAGAATGACCTGATATTTTGAGATATCACAGAAATAAACATATATCACAATGACCAAATTTCAGAAGGAACCAAATTTCACCAATTTTATGAAATAGAAAGGCTGCCTAGCTTTAATTGAAAAATTATCTAAAGTGACACTTTTCCTATTTATAAAATTATGAAAACCTGTAATAATGTCACAACACCATAAATGCTATAAGTCTGTACATTTCCTCTGATTTTAAATTAGTTTTGGCTTTATGTTTGGTGTGTCATATTACAGTATGTTTATATAGACGCTCACATACCCAAAGTTAGGGCTGTAGGACTCAAATCCAGTCCTCACACTTGGCATTAACATGTGTCATGGGTAATCGAATCATAAGTGGATGCATAGCCATTCAGACCTGGCATTATGAATGGGTCTCCACTGACCACTTGTGATCAGATTTCATACATCATTTCTATTGGAGAAAAGCTGTCATGCAGATTTATTACTTCAGTCTTCTGCAGCATTTATTTCCAGGCATGAAATGTCCAGCAAGTCATATCCCGTTCTTCTACGCACTGTTTCAAACATTTTAATTGCATGGTCTGCTTACAAAACTTATAACTTAATGAGATACACAAAGATGAATGAAGCGATGAAAAGTAGCTCCTTTCATCCCTGTTATTATAGCATTGCCTTTATCCATTAGCCTAGTGGCAGAGAGCTGTACTGTTCAGCTTGATTTACAAACAGTATCGCAATGATTACATATTTTCTGGCTAAGGCAATGAAGCAGTTGATCAGGTGGGCCTTTGTTGCTTTCTGGGATGCACAGAGATGCATTCAGATTCACACTACAAATTTAATATTGCCATATGCATCCCAGATCACCACCAAATGTGGTTTGAGTGAACAGATCACAACGCGTCTTCGAGATGCATTTGACACCATTCATACTTGTACTTAGTGCTGTCCACTTGTGATCCAATCACCCAGAACTTGTGTTAATACCAGGTGTTAATGGGCCTTAGACTCAAGTCTGATCTTTCTCAAGTCCATTTTCTGTATTAACTTGGATTTGTCTTGGATTTATTGGCATTTGTACTTGGACTTGTTTCAGTCTTGAACATTTGTCTCACTAAATATGTCCTTGGTCTTGTCTGAGTTTGTAAAAATAATGTTTGTGACATCTTTTCACATGCACAAAGTTTGACAAGACGTTATTCCTTCATATAGAAAACATAACCTAATCAGTGGAGCACCAATGCACTAATAAAGCCAATTTGTTGCAGTAAAGGCTTGACCTCAAAAAGCATTTGATGGCTTTTTCTCTTGTTCTTGCTCTCGATCTTGACTTGATCTCAGTCCCTCTAAGACTTGGGCTTGACTCTATTTCACCTAGCCCAGGTCTTTGACCTATCTTGGAATCTTTGGGGGCAGCTGTAGCTGGGGGAAGCCATAGCCTGAAGGTTAGAGAAGCAGCCTTGGGCCCAAAGGATTGCCAGTTTGATTCCTGGGACCAGCAGGAAATATGTGAGGGGAGTTGAATGAATAAACAGCACTTTCCCCTCCTTCTGTATCATGGCTGAAGTTCCCTTGAACAAGGCACCTAACCCCCAACTGTTCCCTGGGCACTGTAGCATAGCTGCCCACTGCTCTGGATGTGTGTGTGTGTGTGTGTGTGCTTTTTGCTCACTTGTGTGTGCATGCATGTGTTCACTGCTTCAGATGGGTTAAATGCAGAGGAGGAATTTCACTGTGCTTGAGTGTACATGTGACAAATATGGACAGTTGAAAGTCACACTTGGAAGATGCTCTGGACACTTACAGTAATGCTTTTATGGCTGAGGACTACAGTTGACTTGCTAACTTTAGGACTGCAGTTGTCATGAACTGTTTTGCACTCAAGTTTCCAGCAGTGAAGAGTTATAACATCAACAAAACTGACTTCATGTTAAAACTGTTAAAAATGTTATAATCACATTGTCTGTTATCACCCAGATGAGGATGGGTTCCCTTTTGAGTCTGGTTCCTCTCGAGGTTTCTTCCTTATGTCATCTGACAGAGTTTTTCCTTGCCACCATTGCCACAGACTTGCTCATTGGGGATAGATTAGGGATAAAATTAGCTCATGTTTAAAGTCATTCAAATTCTGTAAAGCTGCTTTGTGACAATGTCTATTGTTAAAAGCACTATAAAAATAAACTTGACTAGACAAATAAAGGCTTCTTCTAACAGACTCCCCAAAGTTAAAAAAAAAAAAAAATCACAAAAGCAGTCTTTATGACAGCTTATACTAGTTGAAATGAGTCTTTATGGATGGTTTAATACAGCAATAGGACCACTGCTTTTGAGAAATGTGATACCATATTAAGATCACACTTTGACATCACATAATTTGGACCCACACTGATTATTAAACACTATACATTTATGTAGATCTATTGAGAATTGGTGAGTTTTCCATATATTTTTGGCATTTATCACTTCATCATGCCTCACGTCATCTTGTTTATCCATAACTCTGATAGTTCCTGAAATATTAGATGCCCCAAATGCTGGAATGAAGATATCTGTCTGTAAATGGGTCTGGAAGGGATGTGTGCTTATTTGCCTGCATGTACACTGTGGATCATATATTGCTATCAGAATGATTGTCAGAGTGTGCACTAAAATAATTTGACAAGTGACAATCTGAAATGACTAGTGATTTATTTTATTTATTTTACTGAGTCTTCAAACAGCACCAGCAGCAGCACACCTGCCACTGTTTTGTAGTCGATCCAATTCATGTGGACTCTCATTAACATTTTCGGCCACAAAGCAAATCTTATTTTGAAAAAAAAGGAAGCAATACATTTACTTGTTCTTACAACTCTCCCTCGGGAAATATTTTAAATGCATCTGAAATTAAAGCAGTATGCAGATTGAAATTTGCATCTCTATTTCAGGGGTCGTACCTTTAAACACTGCAATTATCTGTTTACTTCAATGAGTATTCACTATGACACAGCTGAATCCTTATTTTAAATTACATTCATATTACAAATGAGAACTTGGTAACCTGTCATGACATTAGTTATTAATGTGTTTTGTAATTTAATCATTAAAGCCATTCTAATGTCCTTATATTTCTTTTGGAAATGTTAAAGTGTGAAATGCATCAAAGAATGTCTCTCTCTCTCTCTCTCTCTCTCTCTCTCTCACACACACACACACACACACACACACACAGAGTTGCTTTATGTTGTGCTTCTCTCTTGAAAAGGGACCTGAAGGCAAATTTTTTATTATCAAAATTCTATTTATCTCATTTTATAAAATGTAGGAATGCATTTCTGGCAGCTATTTTGTCACTGCTATAGCAAGTTATGAGTGTTTGAAATATGCTATGTACAACCCCAATTCCAAAAAAGTTGGGACAAAGTACAAATTGTAAATAAAAACGGAATGCAATAATTTACAAATCTCAAAAACTGATATTGTATTCACAATAGAACATAGACAACATATCAAATGTCGAAAGTGAGACATTTTGAAATTTCATGCCAAATATTGGCTCATTTGAAATTTCATGACAGCAACACATCTCAAAAAAGTTGGGACGGGGCAATAAGAGGTTGGAAAAGTTAAAGGTACAAAAAAGGAACAGCTGGAGGACCAAATTGCAACTCATTAGGTCAATTGGCAATAGGTCATTAACATGACTGGGTATAAAAAGAGCATCTTGGAGTGGCAGCGGCTCTCAGAAGATGGGAAGAGGATCACCAATCCCCCTAATTCTGCGTTGACAAATAGTGGAGCAATATCAGAAAGGAGTTCAACAGTCAGTCAGTACGTTTACATGCACGTCCAAATCGAGCTGCTGTTGGTAATCGAGCAAAGGGTCCCAGCAGGGGTGCCAGAGAAATCCAATCCTACATGCACAAGTGAAATCGGGCTATTGTGCAAGGTGCATTGTGCACCCGAGCCACACGTGGCGCTACACGCCCCATCGTGTTGGTACACTTCCGGTTGTCGTCATGAAGAAGAGCTATAGTGTTGCCAGATACTGCTGACGTTTTCCAGCCCAAAACATGTTCAAATCCGCTAAAATGCACTTAAAACCCCCAATCTGGCAACACTAGCAGTTCCGTGCTCAAGCTGTTAGGCTTGCTCTAACAGACTATGGCTACAAACTGTCCGGCGCAGACCACTGTTTTGTAAGACAACTTATTTTGCACAATAATATTTTTCTAAAGTCCATTTTTTGCTTACAAAAAAAAAATTTTTTTTTTTTGCTTACAATTTAACTTATGTCTTAATAAACACACAAAAAGTTCAATTGTTTTGTTTTTATTGACATTCTTCAGATGTTGGACATATATATATATATATATATATATATATATATATATACACACACACACACACACACACACACACAAATACAATGACTTGTTTATGTACACAATTCACAGCTATGCAACAGCTGTACAGATGTATTTGGTGATACAGTAAGTGAGCTAAATTTTAACAGTGCAAACAATGCCACAAAAAGAAAAGATTCATGCCGTTGTCATGACTCGTTGTCATGCCGACCGAGGCTGTTGTGTTTCCCCGCTTGTGGTCTCGTCACTCGTCACTTCCGGAAGTAGCTCGACAAGTAGCTCTATAGGGTATACATGCACAAAGTAGCTCGGCAGAAATCACATAAACTAGGTCGTGTAGCTCGATTCCGAGAAATCAAGTTCGGTTCAATTTCAGCCGAATTAAGGTGTGCATAAATTAAGGTGTGAATCTCTGTGCATAAGGGTCAAGGCTGGAAAACCATACTGGGTGCCTGTGATCTTCGGGCGCTTAGACGGCACTGCATCACATACAGGCATGCTTCTGTATTGGAAATCACAAAATGGGCTCAGGAATATTTCCAGAGAACATTATCTGTGAACACAATTCACCGTGCCATACGCCGTTGCCAGCTAAAACTTTATAGTTCAAAGAAGACGCCGTATCTAAACATGATCCAGAAGCTCAGACATCTTCTCTGGGCCAAGGCACATTTAAAATGGACTGTGGCAAAGTGGAAAACTGTTCTGTGGTCAGACGAATCAAAATTTGAAATTCTTTATGGAAATCAGGGACGCCGTGTCATTCGGACTAAAGAGGAGAAGGACGACCCAAGTTGTTATCAGTGCTCCATTCAGAAGCCTGCATCTCAGATGGTATGGGGTTGCATTAGTGCATGTGGCATGGGCAGCTTACACATCTGGAAAGACACCATCAATGCTGAAAGGTATATCCAGGTTCTAGAGCAACATATGCTCCCATCCAGACGTCGTCTCTTTCAGGGAAGACCTTGCATTTTCCAACATGACAATGCCAAACCACATACTGCATCAATTACAGCATCATGGCTGCGTAGAAGAAGGGTCCGGGTACTGAACTGGCCAGCCTGCAGTCCAGATCTTTCACCCATAGAAAACATTTGGCGCATCATAAAACGGAAGATACGACAAAAAAGACCTAAGACAGTTGAGCAACTAGAATCCTACATTAGACAAGAATGGGTTAACATTCCTATCCCTAAACTTGAGCAACTTGTCTCCTCAGTCCCCAGACGTTTACAGACTGTTGTAAAGAGAAAAGAGGATGTCTCACAGTGGTAAACATGTCCTTGTCCCAACTTTTTTGAGATGTGTTGTTGTCATGAAATTTAAAATCACCTAATTTTTCTCTTTAAATGATACATTTTCTCAGTTTAAACATTTGATATGTCATCTATGTTCTATTCTGAATAAAATATGGAATTTTGAAACTTCCACATCATTGCATTACATTTTTATTTACAATTTGTACTTTGTCCCAACTTTTTTGGAATTGGGGTTGTAATATATCAGTCCATATGTCAAAGCAGTGGCCGTAAACGAGATTTGCCGAGACCTGTGCGAGACATTGTAGGACGGAAGTAAAACGTACAGTGGAAATCAAAGTGACCAACATCTGCCAACATTGTCAAAAGACGCATGTGCCCACCTTCGAATGCTGACGTAATCAAGCTGGAAATTTTCCCTGTGTCCGAAATCGCTCCCTACTCACTATATAGGGCACTATATAGTGGGGACGCCATTTTATAGTGCTGTCCGAAACCTCAGTGAGGATTATGTGGGAAATGTGCTCAGTATGATATGTATTTATCACAAAAATACATGCATGTATTTATTATTTTGAAAACCCACCAGCCACCTGATCTGGCATGTTTAAATTGTGCGACAGTAATGACGTAAATACCAGCGCGACGGACTAGTCCTTATCCTGTCGTCTTTCCAACTCTTCTCTACTCCATGTTGGTTCGAAATTGTATGGAATAATCTCCATCACTGATGAAGCTGGCAAATCTTGAAATTAATCTAAATTGGAATGATATGGCGATCTGGCCGCTGTGTAAACAGTTTTCAAAATGGCGGCGCTGACATTTCACGTTTCGAAATCTTGCAAAAGTCTCATGAAGATCGCGCGGATAAGCGACACCTGCCATGGACCATATGAACTACATTCTGCATGGCTAAAAACCGAAAAGGCCAATAAGTGTAATATAATATGCCAGTACGAGTCATGATATAAGGTTAATAAAATCAAAAACGTAATTGAATAACACATTAATTAAGAAATAAAACAAGTTTAAAAATGACTTCAGTTCCCCTTTAAGTGATTGCGCCACAGACTGACACCCTCTGTGTGTTAGTCAAGTCAAAGAGAGGACACTGGGTAGTGCTAATATGGCACAGTTTGCTGTGAACACCTCACTGAGCTCTCAACGTGTTTCTTCCTCATATAGCTAATGACTTGTTGTGTTTCAGAATTACTTAGATGCACATACACAACCCACACACACTGAGAGCAAAGCAGGGGTGTAGACAAGACCAAATACACATTGTGTACAAATACACAGCATGCACTTAATATACTTTGTACAGGACACATGCAATTAGAATTTATGTGTAATGGAAATAGCCTAAGGTATTGAATTATTTCAACTTGTAGTTTATTGCATGTGTTTATTTCCTCTCTCTCTCTCTCTGTCTTTGTAGGCTGTAGGTGCCTGAAATGGCCATTCATCAGGGGTGTTTGAGTCTCCCTCTCCAGCTCCTCCTGTTGCTAAGTGCCATAGTGCACTGCCAGGCTCGTCCTTTCTTTGGTCCACCTACAGTTAATGTGGCAGTGGTGTTCAGCAGCTCTGGCCACCAGGGTGAAATAAAAGGCCGTCTGAGCAGGGAGAACTTCTTGGACCTGCCACTGGATGTGAACCCCATCACTGTGCTAGTAAATGACACAAGCCCTAGTGCACTGCTTACACGCCTCTGTCAGACCATGGCTGCTGAGAGTCTCCATGGTGTGGTGTTTGAGGATGATGTTGAGTCAGAGGCTGTAGCTCAGATCCTAGACTTTCTCTCCTCCCAGACATCCATACCCATAGTTGGCATCAATGGAGGCTCTGCCTTAGTCATCCCTCACAAGGTAAATTGACATATCTGTGGTAAGTGAGGGTCTCGGCACAAATTTCCTGGTTGCTCTGTGATTAGGGTATGCAAACTTTTGCTCTTGAGCAGACCCACTTCATCACACAAGTATACCTGACTGCAAGAATTTTGACCTACAAACCCCATTTCCAGAAGAGTTGGGATATTTTCCAAAATGCAGTAAAAACAAAAATCTGTGATTTGTTAATTCACATGAACCTGCATTTAACTGACAAAAGTACAAAGAAAAGATTTTCAATAGTCTTACTGACCAACTTAATTGTATTTTGCCTGCAACACACACAAAAATTTGGATCCATTCTTGCTTGATACAAGACTTCAGCTGCTCAACAGTCCGTGGTCGCTGTTGTTTGATTCTCCTCTTCATGATGCGCCATACATTCTTAATAGCAAACAGATCTGGACTGGCAGCAAGCCAGTCAAGCACATGCACTCTGTGTCTACGAAGCCACACTGTTGTAGCCCGTGCAGCATGAGGCCTGGTATTGCCTGCTGAAGTAAGCATGGACTTCCTTGATGGTAGCATATGTCTCTCTACAATCCTAAAATATATTGCATTTTGGAAAATATCTCAACTTTTCTGGAAGTGAGATTTGTAATTTTGTAAATGTTCATTTTTATTGAAACTTGCCTTGTAATTATTTATTAGTCAGAGATGTCTAAGTTAATAAACTCACTGTTACACTGTTAGAAAGGATGTGTTAAAACTGACACAAACTAGTAAATTCTTACAAATCAATGAGTGAGTTTTGGGGAAACACGTGTTAATTTTGACACATTCACTCTGCAAATTATTTTAACATGGTGAATGTGTCAGAGAGGTTAACATGAAGTTGTGTAAACATGTGCAATATTAACACACTTGGCTACACACATTGTGTCCAAAAGCATGCCTAAAACCTGACACAAAAAGTGTTATTTGACACAAAATTAGTTAATGACAATAATACACTATTTATGACTTCAACACATCTATTATCAACACAGTCATTATCATGAAGTATTAACAATAAGATTCACAGAAATCAAACTGTAGAAAATAACAATACAAATTCAGAGAATAGAATTTCATTAAATTTTCAGCAGTGATAAAGGAAATGTTCGACATAGGATAAAACAGTTCTTTTTCCAAAATGGCGGGCATTAACAGTGTTGTTTACATGATCTCTGAGAAACAAAGAGGATGTTCAGAGGCATTCAGTCACGACTAAAGTGTGGATTTATTTATTTTAGTGAGTCACATAGTGAAATTGTTATAAAATATGATATTTTGTGTACAACAGTGTATAATAAAATGAAAATGAAATGGCAAGTCAATATCATTATCAGAATACAGGCAGCTGCTGTTCAGCTAAATCAAATAGCTCATGCATTAAAAAACTGACACTGAGTTTGTGTAGAGTATTTACATTAGAGGCATTTAGCAGGTGACATACAACAAGACCCTGATATAGAGGATGTGCAGTCATGTGACCCGTCCGTGTTTACTCTGCCATATTGGACGGCTTCAGGATTGTTTACCTTGCATGAGCGTAATGGATCCAGGGAGTAATCCCCAAGAAAATTCGGAAAATACCCCATCTACATCGCGCGATAACTTGTCTAAGTTTGTTCAGCATCTTGAAGGTGACGTGAGGCAGCGTTACGTGGAAAAGTGTTCCAGGTTGGGGATTGCAGATCCGTACAACTTGCCACAATCCTTGTTCAGGGAAATTCGGAGCTGCGGTGCCGGCGATTTGCCCGATCTGGCCTACCACGACATTTACAATTTTCTTGTTAATTGTGAATCGTGTTACACTTGTAAGCTTTGAGGGCTTTGCCAGAGCCTGGAAGCTTATAAATATTTTGTTGCGGGATGGGTATCCCAACTATACCTCTGGAAGGTTCCGAAGAAGAATGTCTACTTGATAACCTCACGGGTAAGTGGCATTAAGACGTTTATCATAAAGAGACTATGCAGGACGTTTTATCGTAAGAATGTTCGAAATCTAAACTCAGTTCCAGATAATGACAGGGTTGTAAATATGTATGTTTTTGTCTGAAAAAAAATATCACAAATCACCGACTATGCAGTTATCATTCAATCCGAAAATCAACTTAACAGATGTACTAGGAGTATTGAATTAGAAGATTACACCTCCCTGATATGAAGTGTTCACTACAAATTCAGCTGGTAGAACTGGGGTACCAGTTTTCTCTTCGCACAGCGGACACCCATTTCACGCACCTCTCCTCGTCTGCGGGGAATCTATAAAATGACAGGCCCTCCTTTTGGCCCTGTCTATTGGTACAACCAAATGCTGAACAAGATATAACCATTCTCGAAAGATCTACTCCCACACACTTGATAATTAGAACGGGTTCGTCTAAGTTCTATGCGCGGCCATGCCATCCAAGATGGCAGATAAACAAATATCACATGACCTCATGACGTCACGTGCACACTCTCTATACCTGCAGCAGTGGGCAGCCCAGGGAGCAGTTGGGTGCTTTGCCACTTCAGCTGGTCCAGGGATTTGAACCAGTGACCTTTTGGTCCCAAAGCTGTTTTGTTTCTCTAGCCCCATATATATATATATATATATATATATATAATTTTTTTAATTTTTTTTAATTTTGTGTGTGTGTGTGTGTGTAGAATGTTGTCAACACAATTTTATTTATTATTGACACAAAACGTGTAAACTAGAGTGCTACACATACAGGCACGGACAAATTTGTTGGTACCCTTACAGCTTGTTGAAGCAATGCTTTATTCAGCCTGAAAAGTGATGAAATCAAAAGCAATTTTCTCTTGTATACTTGCATGCCTTTGGCATGTCATAGAGTAAAGAAAAAAGTGTGAAAACAGATAAATTATTGCTTCTTCTATAAAGATATTATAAAATTGCCTGGACAGATTTATTGGTACCCCAAGAAAAGATTATATATAATTGGATTACAGCAATATTTTAAACTAATTATTTTCTTTAATTATATTACATGTGTCTTTAATCATGTAATCAGTCATTCAGTCTATTTAAATAGAGAAAAGTCATCAGTTTGCTGTTTGCTATATTTGTGTGCAACACATTGAACATGGACCAGGGAAAGCAAAGGAGAGAGGTGTTTGAGGAGCTCAGAATGAAAATTATAGGTAACCATGTTAAAGGCAAAGGCTATAAGACTATCTCCAAGCAGCTTGATGTTCCTGTGACTATAGTTGCAAATATTATAAAGAAATTAAAGTTCCATGGGACTGTAGCCAACCTTCCTGGGCATGACTGCAAGAGGAAAATCCATCACAGACTGAACAGAAGGATAGTGCCAATGGTAGAAAAAGAGCCAAGGCCAACTTCCAAAGAGATAAAAGTTGAACTCCAAGGTCAAGATACATCAATGTCTGTTTGTACCATCCAACACTTTTTGAGTGACAGTGGGCTCAATGGAAGAAGACCCAGGAGGACTCCATTACTGAAAGAAAACAAAAAAAAAGACTGGAATTTTCTAAAATATGTATTGACAAGCCACAAGGCTTCTGGGAGCATGTCCTCTGAACAGATGAGACAAAAGAAGAAGAAGAAGAAGAAATCTTTATTTGTCACATGCACACTTCAAGCACAGTGAAATTCATCCTCTGCATTTAACCCATCTGAAGCAGTGCACACATGCACACACACCCAGAGCAGTGGGCAGCCACACTAGAGTGCCCAGGGAGCAGTCAGGGGCTAGGTACCTTGCTCAAGGGCACTTCAGCCCAAGGCTGCCCCACGTTAACCTAACTGCATATCTTTGGACTGTGGGGAAAACCAGCACACCCGGAGGAAACCCACACAGACACGGGGAGAACATGCAAACTCCACACAGAAAGGCCCTCGCCGGACGCTGGGCTCAAACCCGGAACCTTCTTACTGTGAGGCGACCATGCTAACCACTACACTACCGTGCCGTGGTGACTTTTCAATTAACTCAAGTTTATTGGCAAGTCACATCAGCTCTATGTCCACAGAAGAAAACCTGATGCTTTCAAAGGCACAGTGGTGTAGTGGTTAGCACTGTTGTCTCACAGTGAGAAGGTTCTGGGTTTGAACCTCATGGCTGATGGGGGCCTTTCTGCATGGAGTTTGCATATTTTCCATGGGTTTCCTCTGGGTGCTCTAGTTTCCCCCACCATCCAAAGACATGCAGTTAGGTTAACTGGCTTTTCTAAATTGTCCATGTGTGTAAATAGTTGGTAGGAACTCCTCAATGTCCACCCTGGGTAGTTCTCCTGAGTTAGCTAACAAATCTACAGTCAACTATGGCTGACATACTGTGGTGCTTGAAAGTTTGTGAACCCTTTTGAATTTTCTATATTTCTGCATAAATATGACTTAAAACATCATCAGATTTTCATACAAGTCCTAAAAGTAGATAAAGAGAACCCAGTTAAACAAATGAGACAAAAATATTATACTTGGTCATTTATTTGTTGAGGAAAATGATCCAATATTACATATCTGTGAGTGGCAAAAGTATGTGAACCTTTGCTTTCAGTATCTGGTGTGACCCCCTTGTGCAGCAATAACTGCAACTAAACCTTTCCAGTAACTGTTGATCAGTCCTGCACACTGGCTTGGAGGAATTTTAGCCCATTCCTCCATACAGAACAGCTTCAACTCTGGGAGGCTGGTGGGTTTCCTCACATGAACTGCTCGCTTCAGGTCTTTCCACAACATTTCGATTGGATTATGGTCAGGACATTGACTTGGCCATTCCAAAACATTAACTTTATTCTTCTTTAACCATTCTTTGGTAGAATGACTTGTGTGCTTAGGGTCGTTGTCTTGCTGCATGACCCACCTTCTCTTGAGATTCAGTTCATGAACAGATGTCCTGATATTTTCCTTTAGAATTCGCCGGTATAATTCAGAATTTATTGTTCCATCAATGATGGCAAGCCATCCTGGCCCAGATGCAGCAAAACAAGCCCAAACCATGATACTACCACCACCATGTTTCACAGATGGGATAAGGTTCTTAAGCTGGAATGCAGTGTTTTCCTTTCTCCAAACATACCGCGTCTCATTTAAACCAAAAAGTTCTATTTTGGTCTCATCCATCCACAAAACATTTTTTAAATAGCCTTCTGGCTTGTCCACATGATCTTTAGCAAACTGCAGATGAGCAGCAATGTTTTTTGGAGAGCAGTGGCTTTCTTCTTGCAACCCTGCCATTCACACCATTGTTGCTCAGTGTTCTCCTGATGATAGACTCATGAACATTAACATTCGCCAATGTGAGAGAGGCCTTCAGTTGCTTAGAAGTTACCCTGGGTTCCTTTGTGACTATTACACAGCTTGCTCTTGGAGTGATCTTTGTTGGTCGACCACTCCTGGGGAGGGTAACAATGGTCTTGAATTTCCTCCATTTGTACACAATCTGTCTGACTGTGGATTGGTGGAGTCCAAACTCTTTAAAGATGGTTTTGTAACCTTTTCCAGCCTGATAAGCATCAACAACGCTTTTTCTGAGGTCCTCAGAAATCTCCTTTGTTCGTGCCATGATACACTTGCACAAACATGTGTTGTGTAGAGCAGACTTTGATAGCTCCCTGTTCTTTAAATAAAACAGGGTGCCCACTCACACCTGATTGTTATCCCATTGATTGAAAACACGTGACTCTAATTTCACCTTCAAATTAACTGCTAATCCTAGAGGTTCACATACTTTTGCTACTCACAGATATGTAATCTCGTCTTGTCTCGTCTTCTTCCGCTTTATCCGGGGCCGGGTCGCGGAGGCAGCAGTCTATGCATGGAAGCCCAAACTTCCCTTTCCCCAGACACCTTGGCCAGCTCCTCAGGAAGAACACCGAGGCGTTCCCAGGCCAGCCGAGAGACATAGTCCCTCCAGCATGTCCTGGGTCTTCCCTGGGGCCTCCTCCCAGGGGGACATGCCTGGAACACTTCCCCAGGGAGGCGTCCAGGAGGCATCCGAAAAAGATGCCCGAGCCACCTCAGCTGATTCCTCTCGATGTGGAGGAGCAGCGGCTCTACTCTGAGCTCCTCCTGAGTGACTGTGCTTCTCACCCTAAGGGAGCGCCCAGCCACCCTGCGAAGGAAACTCATTTCGGCCGCTTGTATCCACGATCTTGTTCTTTCGGTCATTACCCAAAGCTCATGACCATAGGTGAGAGTCGGAACGTAGACCGACCGGTAAATTGAGAGCTTCACCTTTTGGCTCAGCTCCTTCTTCACCACAACGAACCGGTAAAGCGACCGCATCACTGCGGAGGCTGCACTGATCCACCTGTCGATCTCATGCTCCATCCTTCCCTCACTCGTGAACAAGATCCCGAGATACTTAAACTCCTCCACTTAAGGCAGGACTTCTCCACCAACCTGGAGAGGGCAAGCCACCCTTTTCCAGTCGAGAACCATGGCCTCGGACTTGGAGGTGCTGATTCTCATCCCAGCCGCTTCACACTCGACTGCAAACCGCCCCAGTGCATGCTGAAGGTCCTGGTTTGAAGAAGCCAACAGGACAACATCATCCACAAAAAGCAGAGATGAAATCCTGTGGTTCCTAAACAGGATTCCTTCCGGCCCCTGGCTGCACCTAGAAATTCTGTACATAAAAATTATGAACAGAACCGGTGACAAAGGGCAGCCCTGCCGGAGTCCAACATGCACTGGGAACAGGTCTGACTTACTGCCGGCAATGCGAACCAGACTCCTGCTCCATTCGTACAGGGACCGGACAGCCCTTAGCAAAGAGCCCCGAACCCCATACTCCCGAAGCACCCCCCACAGAATACCAAGAGGGACACGGTCGAATGCCTTCTCCAGATCCACAAAGCACATGTGGACTGGTTGGGCAAACTCCCATGAACCCTTGAGCACCCTATGAAGGGTATAGAGCTGGTCCAGTGTTCCGCAACCAGGACGAAAACCGCATTGTTCCTTCTGGATTCGAGGTTCAACTATTGGTCGAATTCTCCTCTCAAGTACCCTGGAGTAAACCTTCCCTGGGAGGCTGAGAAGTGTGATTCCCCTATAATTGGAGCACACTCTCCGGTCCCCTTTCTTAAAAAGAGGGACCACCACCCCAGTCTGCCATTCCAGAGGCACTGTCCCCGACCGCCACACGATGTTGCAGAGGCGTGTCAACCAAGACAGCCCCACAACATCCAGAGACTTGAGATACTCAGGGCAGATCTCATCCATCCCCGGTGCCTTGCCACAGAGGAGCTTGCAAACCACCTCAGTGACTTCGGCTTGGGTAATGGACGAGTCCACCTCTGAATCATCAGCCTCAGTCTCCTCAATGGAAGACATGACGGTGGGATTGAGGAGATCCTCAAAGTATTCCTTCCACTGCCCGACAATGTCCCCAGTCGAGGTCAACAGCTCCCCACCTGCACTGTAAACAGTGTTGGCAGAGTACTGCTTCCCCCTCCTGAGGCGCCAGATGGTTTGCCAGAATTTCTTCGAAGCTGACCAGTAGTCCTTCTCCATGGCCTCCCCAAACTCCTCCCACTTCCGAGTTTTTGCCTCCGCAACTGCCCGAGCTGCAGCATGCCTGGCCTGCCGATACCCGTCAGCTGCCTCAGGAGTCCCGGAGGTCAACATGGCCTGATAGGACTCCTTCTTCAGCTTGACAGCATCCCTTACTTCTGGTGTCCACCACCGGGTTCGGGGCTTGCCGCCACGACAGGCACCGGAGACCTTGCGGCCACAGCTCCGAACAGCTGCGTCCACAATGGAGGTAGAGAACATGGTCCACTCAGACTCAATGTCCCCCGCCTCCCTCGGAAGCTGGGAAAAGCTCTCCTGGAGGTGGGAGTTAAAGATCCCCCCGACAGAGTGCTCAGCCAGACGTTCCCAGCAGACCCTCACCATACATTTGGGCCTGCCAGGTCTGTCCAGCTTCCTCCTCTGCCAGCGGATCCAACTCACCACCAGGTGGTGATCAGTTGACAGCTCAGCCCCTCTCTTCACCCGAATGTCCAAGACATAGGGCCAGAGATCAGATGAAACGACAACAAAGTCTATCATCGACCTCCGACCTAAGGTGTCCTGGTGCCACGTGCACTTATGGACACCCCTATGCTCGAACATGGTGTTTGTTATGGACAAACCATGACTAGCACAGAAGTCCAATAACAAAACACCACTCGGGTTCAGATCCAATATTACAGATATGCAATATTGGATCATTTTCCTCAATAAATAAATTACCAATTATAATATTTTTGTCTCATTTGGTTAACTGGGTTCTCTTTATCTACTTTTAGGACTTGTGTGAAAATCTGATGATTTTTAGGTCATATTTATGCAGAAATATAGAAAATTCTAAGAGAGTTCACAAACTTTCAAGGACCACTGTACAAGAAGAAGAAGCTTTCAAAGAAAAGAACACCATATCTACTGTGAAATATGGAGGAGGCTTGGTTATGATTTGCGGCTGCTTTGCTGTGCCTGGCACTGAGCACAATGAAATTTCAAGACTATCAAAGCGTTCTAGAGTGAAATGTACTACCCCATATCAGAAAGCACTGTCTCAGTCACAGGTCATGGGTCCTCCAACAGGATAAAGACCCAAAACACACAGCTAAAAGCACCCAAGAATGGCAAAGAACAAAACTTGTTTTGAACTGTTCTGAAGTGGCTTTCTATGAGCCCTGATCTGAATCCTATCAAACATCTCTGGAAAGAGTTGAAACATGCAGTGTGGAGAAGACACCCTTCAAACCTAAAGCCTCACTCACAACCCACCGCAAGTGTTTTGGACACGCACAGGTCGCAGGGTTTGGTAGCCCGCAGCCGTGCCGCAGGGTCGTGGTGAACCTGGGGGAAAGTTTGGGGGAGGAGTATGGGCAAAGTATTTGTCAAGTACAGGTTGCACGCCTGACTTCCTCGAGGCGTGGGAAAAATTGCACCGTTAGCCCGTTGTGATGGCCCTAGTGGCCAAACCATAACATGTTAATTTTTTTTGAGCAGGCTTGGCTTTTGAGGTGTGTTCTCGTTACAGCTGATCAGCAACACCAGGTGCACAGGCGTGGCCGGCTCCTATAAGAAGCGCCTCAGATGTCAGCTCGGTCTCTCTGGCACTCTCGTTACACCAGGCTGCTGCTGCTCTTTTTGTTTTCTTTTATGCTCATTCTGTGTAACTCCTTATTTATTGACTTTAAAATAAATGTATAGAGACATTGCGTACACCTCCGTCCTCTTGTATTGTCTTGGGAAACCCCTAGCCCTTGACACCCGTGGAAAGCATACAGTGCTCAGTGTAAATGAGTACACCCCCTTTGAAAAGTAGCATTTTAAACAATATCTCAATGAACACAAACAATTTCCAAAATGTTGAAAAGAAAAAGTTTAATATAACATCTGTTTAACTTATAACGTGAAAGTAAGGTTAATAATATAAACTTAGATTACACATTTTCAGTTTTACTCAAATTAGGGTGGTGCAAAAATGAGTACACCCCACAACAAAAACTACTACATCTAGTACTTTGTATGGCCTCCATGATTTTTAATGACAGCACCAAGTCTTCTAGGCATGGAATGAACAAGTTGGTGACATTTTGCAACATCAGTCTTTTTCCATTCTTCAACAATGACCTCTTTTAGTGACTGGATGCTGGATGGAGAGTGATGCTCAACTTGTCTCTTCAGAATTCCCCGTAGGTGTTCGATTGGGTTCAGATCAGGAGACATAAGTGGCCACTGAATCACTTTCACCCTGTTCTTCTTCAGAAATCCAACAGTGGCTTTAGACGTGTGTTTAGAATCATTGTCATGTTGGAAAAGTGCACGACGACCAAGGGCACGGAGTGATGGTAGCATCTTCTCTTTCAGTATGGAGCAATACACTACCATTCAAAAGTTTGGGGTCACCCAGACAATTTTGTGTTTTCCATGAAAAGTCACACTTTTATTTACCACCATAAGTTGTAAAATGAATAGAAAATATAGTCAAGACATTTTTCTGGCCATTTTGAGCATTTAATCGACCCCACAAATGTGATGCTCCAGAAACTCAATCTGCTCAAAGGAAGGTCAGTTTTATAGCTTCTCTAAAGAGCTAAAGTGTTTTCAGCTGTGCTAACATGATTGTACAAGGGTTTTCTAATCATCCATTAGCCTTCTGAGGCAATGAGCAAACACATTGTACCATTAGAACACTGGAGTGATAGTTGCTGGAAATGGGCCTCTATACACCTATGTAGATATTGCACCAAAAACCAGACATTTGCAGCTAGAATAGTCATTTACCAATTAGCAATGTATAGAGTGTATTTCTGATTAGTTTAAAGTGATCTTCTCTGAAAAGAACAGTGCTTTTCTTTCAAAAATAAGGACATTTCAAAGTGACCCCAAACTTTTGAACAGTAGTGTATGTCTGTGAATTCATGATGCCATCAGTGAAATGCAGCTCCCCGACACCAGCAGCACTCATGCAGCCCCACATAAGGACACTGCCACCACCATGTTTCACTGTAGGCACCATGCATTTTTCTTTGTATTCCTCACCTTTGCGACGTCATACAGTTTTGAAGCCATCAGTTCCAAAAACATTTATCTTGGTCTCATCACTCCAGAGTATAGAGTCCCAGTAGTCTTCATCTTTGTCAGCACAGACCCTGGCAAACTCTAGGCGGGCTTTTTTGTGCCTGGGCTTTAGGAGAGGCTTCTTTCGTGGACGGCATCCATGCATGCCATTCCTCTGCAGTGTACACCGTATTGTGTCATGGGAAATAGTCACCCCAGTTTGGCTTTCTATTTCTTTAGATAACTGCAATGAACTTGCATGCCGATTTTCTTCAACCCTTCTCATCAGAAGACACAGCTGTCGAGGTGTTAACTTCCGTGGATGACCTGGACGTCTCTGTGAGATGGTTGCAGTTCCATCTTTCTTAAATTTTTGTACCACTTTTGCTACAGTATTCTGACTGATAAGTAAAGCTTTGCTGATCTTCTTGTAGCCTTCACCTTTGTGGTGTAAAGAAATTATTTTCTTTGGGGAATTCTGAAGAGACAAGTTGAGCATCACTCTTCATCCAGCATCCAGTCACTAAAAGAGGTCATTGTTGAAGAATGGAAAAAGATTGATGTTGCAAAATGTCACCAACTTGTTCATTCCATGCCTAGAAGACTTGGTGCTGTCATTAAAAATCATGGAGGCCATACAAAGTACTAGATGTAGTAGTTTTTGTTGTGGGGTGTACTCATTTTTGCACCACCCTAATTTGAGTAAAACTGAAAAATGTGTAATCTAAGTTTATATTATTAACCTTACTTTCACGTTATTAGTTAAACAGATGTTATATTAAACTTTGTCTTTTCAACATTTTGGAAATTGTGTTCATTGAGATATTGTTTAAAATGTTACTTTTCAAAGGGGGTGTACTCATTTACACTCAGCACTGTATATCTGACGCACGTGATCAGTGTGTGTTCAGTGAGTGTGGAGTGCATGAGACTTGCATTTTACCAGTTTCCTGCACTCCGAGTTCGGGCTGCACTTGTGAAGCGTGTGTGATGCATGTGATTAGCACATGACAATCACTCATAACTTGTGTGTGATGCAAGCCAGGAGTGGGTATAAAACCAGTGTGTCTGCAGCATTCTACATCTGTCTTTCGACTGAAAAACATTGGATATTTTGTGGGAAAAATGTAAAAAATTTCAGTTTAAAGTTTCAGTTTAAAGAAGTGAGCAAAAGTGAAGTAACCCAGCCTGAAACAGCAGAGGGGGAGGAGGAGGAACAATTTGATGATGATGATGATGGTATCATCATCATCAAGCAAGCCCTGCACGGACAGGGAGAAGTATGCCTTCAAGCCGGCAGAAGGCCCAGCACCCCGCCAGAGGGATTTTCACAGGTAAATACACATGCTTTAAACATTCATTTCAGTATCTATATGCTTATGTAATTAATTATTATATATGGTGATTTTCATGTATGTTTCAGCTAACGATGCCCAGAAGTGAGGACATTGCAATCTCATTATTGCTGTCAGGCCATTGTGCTATGCTCAGTGATTAAGACAAGGACATCCCGACACCCCGTTCCACCACTCAGCAGGAGTAAGAGCAGGACAGCAGCTTGGAGTCAAAGTGTGTTTCAGTGCTCAAACTGTTGGGCTATTTAGTTGGGATTTTTTACAATGTAATAAAATGCGTTATTCCCTTATACTCATGTTTTATTATTTGACGTTTGCATGGTAAATTAACATATACTCAAATAAAAACAGCAAATGAGGTGGTCTTCTTCCCTTCTACAATGCTACACACTACATGATCGGTTCCTTGGTTCCTCTCCAATATATATATCCAGAGTCTTGCCCCTCATGTCGCGTGCAGGTCACGTGCGCTGCATGCAGGTTGCATGCGCTGCATGCACACCACACATGGGGAAGAAAGTGAGATGCACTTCTGTCTTGCGCACCACACAAATAGCAAGTGTGGAATACTTGTGTAGTATTTCCGAGGCACGTCACTTGTACAATGACCGTGCGTCACTCATGCGTCTTTCTGTCATCGCAAAAAGCCCCTACTAGCCGCGCTGCTGACTTGGTTCAGGCGTACAGAAAGGAGTATGGGTCCCATACGTAGTGTATGCATTCTTGATTTGTCGCAAGACCCGTAGAATTTGCATGTGCAGGACCAAAAGTCTTCACAGCCAGTCTGCGATCTTCTACGGCGCTGAACACACACAAGTCTCGCGCAAGTCTCAAGCACAGTTTTGCCAATTTTTTTACCGTAGACCGCCCATTTCATTTTTTTATTATTATTTAAAATATTCTGTTGTATCACAAATCAAAAGCAAAGTCTGTTTTTATTAAATATGGAATAAATAATGATGGATGCTAGTTAATTTTGTCAGTTTCAAGTTATTTCAGAGAAAATTATGGGTTCTTCTTTTTTCATGGAAGGGTACAAGCAATTTTGTCCACATCTATAATTTGTAGAGAGTACAAGGTGATCCATAAGTCATATAGAGTTTTGGACCTACAATTAATTTTACAAATAGTAGACATTACTGAGATAAGCAGTTATAATTTTAATCTAAATATAGCATCAATAGGTTTAATAATAATGTTGATTCCAGTTATTTGAAGCTCATATTAATAAGGCTTTAGAGCTAATTGAGGAACGTCTTGCTAACAACTAACAGTAATGAGAGGTGGATGTGATGCTTGAAATAGAATAGAAAAGGTATATTAGTACTATAAAGCAGTCTTTGTTGTAGGCTAAAGCCTAGCCAAAGCAAGTCAGGGCAAGCTGAAACTGGGTAAAGAGATGTTTTTGAAAAACTGCCAAAATTAAAAATTGCAAATATTTAAAAGAGTTCTACACATACGAACAAGTATTTTTAACCAGGAGCATAACACACAGCAAGTGACAGAAAAGTCAAATATCATGTGTTCCCAGTTGTATGCTGTCAAGCAGATCAGAATCTTAAACAGACAAGTTTCACAACTTTTTAAAAACTATTATACAGCTTCACACCGTTTAAAGCATTCAATCCAGACCTAATCAATCATATTCATATTCACAGTACCATTTTCACAAGAAATAGTCCAAAAAATAGTGCAAATACAACTGCTGAGATTTGTAAGGACTTGAAATCAGTAGGAATTATGAAGATCATAGAGACCCAAAAGTTCAGTGTCCTACTTTCTACTTGTGATTTATCTAGAACAGGAAGTGCTTTAAAAAAAAAAGCAAACACCTTAAACAACATAATATTACACTGCTTGCAATGGTCACACAAATGTAAAGACGATGAAGATAATATGATCATGTAGGCTTTATAGTCCTAAATACATAAGGATTAACACCAGCTGTTTCAGTGAATTGTAAACTACTATAATTTTATACAGTACAATATCTACAAGTTTCTAATTTTTGGGTTAGACTGCACTCACTGATGTGCAAGGTAATTTTAGATATGTTTAACCATCATAAACACTCATTTTATGTCTTGGATTGCTCATCATATTTACAGGAATCAAGTACCAAATACTGAGGGGAAATCATTGAATTATGCAAATACAATGCACAGGGGGTCTAAATTGAAATGAAAAACACAATGTCTGTGGAATTATGAGATAGATAAGAATATTTAGTTCTGAACACTGCTGTCTAATTACTGCTATTCAAATTATGTTTATCTTCACTTTGTATGTCATATAAAGAGAAATAAAACTGAACAAAGTAAAAAAAATGAAACAAAAAAATGGTCTATGAATATGCTTACATCCTTCATATCATAATGATATTGGAAAGAGCTTTAATTGTGTGTGTGTGTGTGTGTGTGTGTGTGTGTGTGTGTGTGTGTGTGTGTGTGTGTGCGTGCGCACACAGACATTATATATATAAATATATATACACAAACGCACACACACACACACACACACACACACACACACACACACACACAGGTGCTTGAAAGTTTGTGAACCCTTTTGAATTTTCTATATTTCCGCATAAATATGACCTAAAACATCATCAGATTTTCACACAAGTTCTAAAAGTAGATAAAGAGAACCCAGTTAAACAAATGAGACAAAAATATTATACTTAGTCATTTATTTATTGAGGAAAATGATCCAATATTACATATCTGTGAATGGCAAAAGTTTGTGAACCTTTGCTTTCAGTATCTGGTGTGACCCCCTTGTGCAGCAATAACTGCAACTAAATGTTTCTGGTAACTGTTGATCAGTCCTGCACACCGGCTTGGAGGAATTTTAGCCCATTCCTCCGTACAGAACAGCTTCAACTCTGGGAGGCTGGTGGGTTTCCTCACATGAACTGCTCGCTTCAGGTCTTTCCACAACATTTCGATTGGATTATGGTCAGGACATTGACTTGGCCATTCCAGAACATTAACTTTATTCTTCTTTAACCATTCTTTGGTAGAATGACTTGTGTGCTTAGGGTCGTTGTCTTGCTGCATGACTCACCTTCTCTTGAGATTCAGTTCATGGACAGATGTCCTGACATTTTCGTTTAGAATTCGCTGGTATAATTCAGAATTCATTGTTCCATCAATGATGGCAAGCCATCCTGGCCCAGATGCAGCAAAACAGGCCGAAACCATGATACTAATACCACCATGTTTCACAGATGGGATAAGGTTCTTATGCTGGAATGCAGTGTTTTCCTTTCTCCAAACATAACGCTTCTCATTTAAACCAAAAAGTTCTATTTTGGTCTCATCCATCCACAAAACATTTTTTCAATAGCCTTCTGGCTTGTCCACGTGATATTTAGCAAACTGCAGACGAGCAGCAATGTTCTTTTTGTAGAGCAGTGGCTTTCTCCTTGCATCCCTGCCATGCATACCATTGTTGTTCAGTGTTCTTCTGATGGTGGACTCATGAACATTAACATTAGCCAATGTGAGAGAGGCCTTCAGCTGCTTAGACCCTGGGGTCCTTTGTGACTTTGTCAACTATTACACTCCTTGCTCTTGGAGTGATCTTTGTTGGTCGACCACTCCTGGGGAGGGCAACAATGGTCTTGAATTTCCTCCATTTGTACACAATCTGTCTGACTGTGGATTGGTGGAGTCCAAACTCTTTAGAGATGGTTTTGTAACCTTTTCCAGCCTGATGAGCATCAACAACGCTTTTTCTGAGGTCCTCAGAAATCTCCTTTGTTTGTGTCATGATACACTTCCACAAACGTGTTGTGAAAATCAGACTTTGATAGATCCCTGTTCTTTAAATAAAACAGGGTGCCCACTCACACCTGATTGTCATCCCATTGATTGAAAACACCTGACTCTAATTTCACCTTCAAATTAACTGCTAATCCTAGAGGTTCACATACTTTTGCTACTCACAGATATGTAATATTGGATCATTTTCCTCAATAAATAAATGACCAAGTATAATATTTTTGTTTGCTTAACTGGGTTCTCTTTATCTACTTTTAGGACTTGTATGAAAATCTGATGATGTTTTAGGTCATATTTATGCAGAAATATAGAAAATTCTAAAGGGTTCACAAACTTTCAAGCATGCATATATATTATGTGTGTGTGTGTGTGTGTGTGTGTGTGTGTGTGTGTGTGTGTGTGTGTGTGTGTGTGTGTATGTCTGTGTGTGTGTGTGTTAAATACCAGCAGATGGGTTTTGCCTTTTGTATTGCAGCATTTTCTATTCCTGTATTTGATACGCAATTACCTGCTCTTTCCAGTTCTTCCAATAACTTTGTAATTATTTGCCATAAAATGTTCATTTAATACAAAGAGGATGCATCTTTCCTTTGGTAACAGTAAAAGGAAAAACAGTGTTAAAAATAGACCACACATAGCTGCCTTTTTCTCCTCCACATTTATACCACTTAAATGTACAGCATTTTGCCCGATGACTGTGTGGGCAAAATGGTACACTACATAAATCTTAAAATATATTGGCATTATAAGAAGCTAGCATTGGAATCCCATTTAGCTAAATTAATTGAGTAACTGCTTTTCATTTTTGCACACATTGAAAAATATATGTATTTGTACGGGTACATTCCTATAAATGGTCATTTAAGGTATTATAGTAAACCTTTCATTCAAATTGAAGAGGAAGTCATATATTCTCCTGTGAGAAATTTTCACCTTGAAAAGTCTCCTGTTGCTTGGAGAATCAAAGCATCTGGTATGGGATGTTCTAAGAACAAGGGACCATTTTTAGTTCTTAGTTACTTCTCCTTGTGTATTCATTGTATGTCTTTTTATCATTTATATCAAATCTATATATTTGTGTGTGTGTGTGTGTGTGTGTGTGTGTGTGTGTGTGTGTGTGTGTGTGTGTGTGTGTGTGTGTAATTGTAAAGTGACCTTGGGTTTGAGAAAGGCGTTATATAAATTGAACTACTACTAATTATTATTATTATTATTATTATTATTATCACAGAAAGAATGCAAAGACCAAGAAATCCGGCACATGTATGACATGCAATCATCAAGAAGACATTTTGTTTTGAAATAATCATGTTTCATTTGTGAGTCAAAATGGTAGACCTGAGTGATCGCCAGTTAAGTAGCTCTTTTATGGTAGATATGCAGGAACAATCCTATTACTTCCAGTTCAACTAATTGGATGCATCTGGGTGTCAGACTCTGGAGGCCTGAACCTATGTGATCTTTTTTCTTGTTCTTAAAATAAAGAAAAGTTGCACTGAAAAGTAAAACTGAGTCCCACAGCTCTCGTCAGCCTGAGCCCTTCTCATTCCCAGAGCCAGCCTACTTTAGGTAAGCTGTAGAAGTTACCTGAAGGACACTCGATCAGCATATATGGGCTTGAGCAAGCTGCTGTCATATAGGAGTCTTGGGAAAATGCCTCCCTGCTCCTGACAAGACAAGACCTTTCTACTCATTTTTCTCAGATCAGAGCTTAATTGGACATTTCAATCTCCTTTCTGCATTTTCAGCTACCTTGGAAAGGTAAGGGCTGCTGGCAGAATAGGACACGAAGACATCTTCTAATGTGACAGAATTAAGAGGCAAGAAGAATTGTGTACTTGTGTGTATAACTTTGCACATGCATTTACAACTGCTGTATATAACAGATACATGTCCAAACAGATCTCATCTCTCTCATCTCATCATCTCTAGCCGCTTTATCCTTCTACAGGGTCGCAGGCAAGCTGGAGCCTATCCTGGCTGACTACGGGCGAAAGGCGGGGTACACCCTGGACAAGTCGCCAGGTCATCACAGGGCTGACACATAGATACAGACAACCATTCACACTCACATTCACACCTACGGTCAATTTAGAGTCACCAGTTAACCTAACCTGCATGTCTTTGGACTGTGGGGGAAACCGGAGCACCCGGAGGAAACCCACGCGGACAACATGCAAACTCCACACAGAAAGGCCCTCGCCGGCCACGGGGCTCGAACCCGGACCTTCTTGCTGTGAGGCGACAGCGCTAACCACTACACCACCGTGCCACCCCGTCCAAACAGATATTGAAAGAAAATTTTCAAATGTGAAAAGAAAAATTATTAAAAGTTGGGCAATAAATCATGATTGTGGCTTGTGGCAATTGTACAGTATGATCAATATTCCAGCAATTTATCTTTGTAGTGTGGCTCCAGTCTTCCACACTCAAGAAAGGTGTTCAAGGTTAATTGTTCAGAGTGACTCATGGATACACTGTGATAGTTATTACAAATTCCAAAGACCACAAACTGTGTCTCAACTCTGTCTCCCTACAAAAGAATCCATTTAGTCCCTTTTGTGCTGCTTTAAGACATAATTTGTGAAGTAAACAGGTGCAAAAATGAAACCTGGCATTTCATTCATCCCTAAATTATTCTTACACTGTTCTCTCAGGCACTGGCTAAATCTACTTTTGTCAGAATGATGATGTAGCTCACATTTTAGGGCATCCTTTATTTTGGCTTTACTCAAGTAAACAGAATGCAATTTAAAAAGCCCACTGATTTTAAGAAGAGCCAATTATTTTGCATCATAGATAATCATTCATGGTTCCAATATAACATTATGATATAACAAGTGTTGTCAGGTGTATTGATTGTCGTTCAATAAAACAATGTACTAAACAAACTAATATCGCATAATAACAACTTATGGAATACTGAGTTTGCAGTCATCTTTGACTATGTTGACTGAACTCTAACAACTCTACCATCTGACTCATTAATTGTAATGTACAGAATCACTTCACCAGTATTGGCATCTCTGTCTCTACACTTTTGTTTCAGGCTGAAGGTTCGACTTTCCTCCAGATGGGAGCTTCCATTGAGCAACAGGTCAATACTATGTTCAAAGTAATGGAAGAATACAACTGGGGCAGCTTTGTGGTGATCACCAGCCTTTATCCAGGCTATGAAAACTTTGTGGACTACATCCGCTCTTTCACAGACTCCAGTTACTTTCTTTGGGAACTGCAGGATGTGCTAAGCTTCGAGATGTCAGTGGGAGCCAATGACATCCGCTCACGCCGGCTGCTGCAACAGGTGGATGCGCAGGTTTATCTGGTGTACTGCTCACACGAGGAGGCTCAGTATCTGTTCAGGATGGCGTCTGATGTCGGGCTCTTGGGACCTGGCTACATTTGGGTCATCCCCAGCCTGGCAGTAGGAAACCCAGAAGCTTCGCCTCCAGATAGTTTTCCAATTGGGGTCATCAGCATTATTTCAGACCACTGGAGGAAAACTCTGCGCCAGAGAGTGAGGGAAGGAGTGGCTGTGGTGGTACAAGGGGTGTACAGTTTCCACAAGCATAGAGGATTTGTTCCTGAAGCTCACAGTCAATGTAACAGTTCAGCAAAGCCCTATGACTATTATTCACTTTTTAGGTGAGATTTCAACATTTCCTTGAAAGTAATCATTAGCCACAGGTATTTTTATGTACCTACTGATTATGGAGTATTCTTAACTGCTCAGTCTTTTTGTCAGTCTGTTTTTAAAAATATGGATAGTAAGTTATGAAGACTGAAAAGAAGTGGGTTTGACTTTATACATGTGTATTCTATATGCAGAGATTTTTTTTATACATATAGACCAGACTCCTAGAAATCTTTTTTGAAGTTATAACTGTAATCCTTCTTTGTCCTATATCCTTATGTCTCCTTCCTGACTTAGGAAATGTTTGTAACTGTATTAGAAAACTCTGTGCAGGCAACTACAGAGAAGTTTAACTATGTTTAGAAAAAAATATTGAGTCTATTGCAAGTTAACACAGAAATTCTGTTTGGTCTAAATAGTCCACCCACAAAAAATGAAAGATCACATAGGTGCTTTTTGATCAGTCTTATCCTTTCTAATGAGATTCAGAGATTTCCTAGTTAAATCAGCTTTTCACCTGGGAGCAGCTGACCTCATTAAAGACTGCTTGAATTGCTTCCCCAGACTGTCTATGATCAAGAGTTTCAGAGGCACATTGGAGACTGAATTTCCATTGATTATATTCTCAGATTGGCCTGTTGTGGCTTAATGACTCATAGATGCAGTCTATTTTGTGTCTTTGGCAAAAGTTTTCATAGTGCATGGCCAAGTCCTTTGACTGTTGGTCTGCTATTTTCTGACATTTTAAATGTGTCACTTTTACCAAAACAACTGTGAAAGGCATTCAAGAAATGGGCATGGCAGAGGTTACTTCATGCATGCCTAAAATAATAAACAGTTAACTTACCACATTCATCTTACACATTCTGATTGTCCATTCCCTTTGTCCAAAAGACATTGTTCTTTCATAGTTTGTGCTGGCTACTGTATATATATATATATATATTATATATATATATATATATATATATAAAAGTTCAAGAAATGGCAAATATGAAATAATTAATTCCTCTGATTAAACTTGTTTGATTGGCAGAATTTCAGCATTTAAAACTGTCTTTTTTTATAGACATATGCTAAATGTGACATGGGAGCACAGAGACTTATCTTTCAATGCTCAAGGCTATCTCACAAAGCCCTCCATGGTGATCATCGCTTTGGACCGAGAGGGACTCTGGGACAAGGTAAGGGAAAAACGAGACCTTCATGATTACTAATGTGAACAACTCAGAACACAATGGCTGTAAATGAACTAATTCCTCAATGGAATCAGTATTGTAACATGTTAGGAGGATATAATTTTTACACTACCATGCTCCCCCTCAAAACACATATCCCTGCTCTTGTATGATATCATAATATTTGTGTTAAAGAATTGTTACTACATTTTGCACAATGTCCCCAGTTGGACAATAATAAAGGTCTTAAAAATTGGTAGAAATATTTTTTTTTTATTGAATGCTCCAGAAATATTCTAGAGAAACCAAAATTAATCCACAAACTGAAAATCAAGTAAGCTTTATTGTCATTTCCCCATTACAAACAAATATAATGTAGGAATTAATTTTAGGTCCCTCAGAATCACACTTAACCCTGAACATCCCATCTCATTATCTCTAGCCGCTTTATCCTGTTCTACAGGGTCGCAGGCAAGCTGGAGCCTATCCCAGCTGACTACGGGCGAAAGGCGGGGTACATCCTGGACAAGTCACTAGATCATCACAGGGCTGACACATAGACACAGACAACCATTCACACTCACATTCACACCTACGGTCAATTTAGAGTCACCAGTTAACCTAACCTGCAGGTCTTTGGAGTGTGGGGGAAACCAGAGCACCCGGAGGAAACCCACGCAGACACAGGGAGAACATGCAAACTCGGCACAGAAAGGCCCTCGCCGGCCACAAGGCTCGAACCTGGACCTTCTTGCTGTGAGGCGACAGCGCTGACCACTACACCAACGTGCCGCCCCTAATCCTGAACATGTCAGACAATATTATAATAACACAGTGACAAACAGTGCAAAGTTAATTAATATAATAATAAAGGTAATAGATACAATAAACACTACAACAAACAGTAATCACTAAACAATATTTTTTTCATTGTGGTTTCAACAATCATGAAAATTTACAGAAAATATGGGAAATTCTTGAGTAATAATTAGTTATTTTAATCAGGTAAATAATTTGGTTTATTTGCTTTTTAACAATTCAGGTCAGCTTTGACATCGATTTATACAAGAGATTTTTAGAGAACATTAGATGATTACCTGAGCTCATAGTATTGTATCCAACAAAGAGTGTCCTACAAAGTTGGAAGAATGTGTCTCTTACATGGCTCTATAATGGCACAATACACTCCTTGTGGTATCATTTGAAGACTTCAAATCCCAATGATGCCATGGCTATATATGGCTAGAAGTCCAACAGAGTATAATTAGCCCTGTTACCTGGGTGGGATGAACACCTTTCTTCTCTCTCCATGATGATGAGGGCAACATGAGACAATCACAGGTAACTTTTAACATGTACACAGTTAGCACTGAAATGCAATGTGTTTGGCTCTGTGCAACAGTTTGAAAAGATGTGGGGGCTGATATGTTTGAGGAAGTATGGGTTAGACCTCACTTTCTTTGGGAAGTAGGGAGATATGCTAGTGAATGAATTGTCTATAAATAAAAATTGGGCAAAGCAAAGAGATTTTCCAACAAGTGACAAAAAACAGAAACCAAGAATGACAAGCTATTCTGAATTACACAAATATTAGCCATTCATCCATTATCAATATGCTTATCCATCAGGGATATTGTAGGGAAAGCTGGAGCCAATCCCAGTTGACTTTGGGCGAGAGGCGGGGTACACCCTGGGCAGGTCGCCAACATATCGCAAGGCTAACACAGAGACAAACAACCATTCACGCTCACATTCACACCTATGGACAATTTACAGTAGCCAGTTCACCAAATCCACATGTCTTTGGACTGTGGGAGGAAACCAAAGCACCCAAAGGAAACCCACGCAGGCACAGTGAGAACATGCAAACTCCACACAGAAAGGCCCCAGTGAGCCATGAGGTTGAAACCTAGAAACTTCTTGCTGTGAGTCAACAGTGTGAACCACTACGCCACTCACAAATATTAAGAAAACAGAAACACATCATTCTATTAGCAGAAGGTAACTATGGGAGAAACCACTGCTTTCTTTTAACATGATGTACATTATAGGTGTGCCAAAAACCACCTGTATGTTCCCCAGAATTGGGTTTAATTGACAGGATTTTGTAAATATACAGTGAATTATGCTTGGAGAAAACTGCATAAAGAAATACTAAAGCCAAAATCTAACTGCAAACATGTTAAAACATTGGAGAATATGTATAATAATGATGTACCTTGCTACTTCAGGACCCGCTTACTGTACATACTGTATGTAGCATCATTGAGGGACCAGTGATTTACACAGCAGGAATTCTAGGAAATCGTACAGCATAATATCTGTCTGTGATCTAAAAATATGTTAGGTCATGCAAACATTTTCCAAATCTCACAAATAATAAATAGTGGCTGAAAAAGAAGACATTTTTTATTAGTTATATTTAAAATCCTTCCTGACCAACCAGCAGTGAGAAAAAATGTTGTTCATTATGATTTTCTATATTTCATATTTTTATATTCACTCACCCTTTATACACTTTATTTTTGTTTCAACATACTGAGACACAGAATCTGAGACTAATCCAATCTAGTTGCTACAGTGGTGCTTGAAAGTTTGTGAACCCTTTTGAATTTTCTATATTTCTGCATAAATATGACCTAAAACATCAGATTTTCACACAAGTCCTAAAAGTAGATAAAAAGAACCCAGTTAAACAAATGAGACAAAAATATAATACTTGGTCATTTATTTATTGAGGAAAATGATCCAATGTTACATATCTGTAAGTGGCAAAAGTATGTGAACTTTTGCTTTCAGTATCTGGCGTGACCCCCTTGTGCAGCAATAACTGCAACTAAACGTTTCTGGTAACTGTTGATCAGTCCTGCACACCGGCTTGGAGGAATTTTAGCCCATTCCTCCGTACAGAACAGCTTCAACTCTGGGATGTTGGTGGGTTTCCTCACATGAACTGCTTGCTTCAGGTCCTTCCACAACATTTCGATTGGATTAAGGTCAGGACTTTGACTTGGCCATTCCAAAACATTAACTTTATTCTTCTTTAACCATTCTTTGGTAGAACGACTTGTGTGCTTAGGATCGTTGTCTTGCTGCATGACCCACCTTCTCTTGAGATTCAGTTCATGGACAGATGTCCTGACATTTTCCTTTAGAATTTGCTGGTATAATTCAGAATTCATCATTCCATCAATGATGGCAAGCCGTCCTGGCCCAGATGCAGCAAAACAGGCCCAAACCATGATACTAATACCACCATGTTTCACAGATGGGATAAGGTTCTTATGCTGGAATGCAGTGTTTTCCTTTCTCCAAACATAACGCGTCTCATTTAAACCAAAAAGTTCTATTTTGGTCTCATCCATCCAACAAAGCATTTTTCCAGTAGCCTTCTGGCTTGTCCATGTGATCTTTAGTAAACTGCAGACGAGCAGCAATGTTCTTTTTGTAGAGCAGTGGCTTTCTCCTTGCAACCCTGCCATGCACACCATTGTTGTTCAGTGTTCTCCTGATGGTGGACTCATGAATATTAACATTAGCCAATGTGAGAGAGGCCATCAGTTGCTTAGAAGTTACCATGTGGTTCTTTGGGACCTCGCCAACTACAACCCTAATTCCAAAAGAGTTGGGACGCTGTGTAAAATCTCATCTCATCTCATTATCTCTAGCCACTTTATCCTTCTACAGGGTCGCAGGCAAGCTGGAGCCTATCCCAGCTGACTACGGGCGAAAGGCGGGGTACACCCTGGACAAGTCGCCAGGTCATCACAGGGCTGACACATAGACACAGACAACCATTCACACTCACATTCACACCTACGGTCAATTTAGAGTCACCAGTTAACCTAACCTGCATGTCTTTGGACTGTGGGGGAAACCGGAGCACCCGGAGGAAACCCACACGGACACGGGGAGAACATGCAAACTCCACACAGAAAGGCCCTCGCCGGCCCCGGGGCTCGAACCCAGGACCTTCTTGCTGTGAGGCGACAGCGCTAACCACTACACCACCGTGCCGCCCGCTGTGTAAAATGTAAATAAAAACAGAATGCAATGATTTGCAAATCTCATAAACCCATATATTTTTCACAATAGAACACAGACAACATATCACATGTTTAAACTGAGAAAATATACCATTTTAAGAAAGAAATAAGGTCATTTTAAATTTCATGGCAGCAACATGTCTCAAAAAAGTTGGGACAGGGGCATCTTTACCACTGTGTAGTATCTCCTCTTCTTTTAACAATAGTCCATAAACATCTGGCAACTGAGGAGACCAACTGCTGTAGTTTTGAAAGAGGTATGTTGTCCCATTCTTACCTGATATACAATTTCAGTTGCTCAACTGATTGGGGTCTCCTTTGTAAAATTTTCGCTTCATAATGCACCAAATGTTTTAAATGGGAGACAGGTCTGAACTGCAGGCAGGCCAGTTTAGCACCCAGACTCTTTTACTATGGAGCCATACGGTTTTAATATGTGCAAAAAGCGGTTTGGCATTGTCTTGCTGAAAGAAGGAAGGCCTTTCCTAAAAAAAGATTTTGTCTGGATGGCAGCATGTTGCTCTGAAACATGTATCTATCATTCAGCAATAATGATGCCTTCCCAAATGTACAAGCTACTAATGTCATATGCACTAATGCACCCTCATACCATCACAGATTTTGAACTGTGCACTGATAACAAGCTGGATGGTCTCCTCTCCTCTTTAGGCCGGTGGAAGTGGCGTCCATGGTTTCCAAAACGAATTTCAAATTTTGATTCGCCTGACCACAGAACGGTTTTCCACTTTGCCTCAGTCCATTTTAAATGAGTTTTGGCCCAGAGAAGACAGCGGTGTTTCTGGATCATGTTCACATATAGCTTCTTCTTTGCATACTAGCGCTAGAACCTGCATTTGTGGATGGCACGGTGAACTGTGTTCACAGACAGTGATTTCTGGAAATGTTCTTGAGCCCATTCAGTGATTTCCATTACAGAATCATGTCTGCTTTTAATGCAGTGCTGCCTGAGGGCCCAAAGATCACGGGCATCCAGTATTGATTTTTGGCCTTGTCCCTTGCACACAAAGATTTCGTCAGATTCTCAGAATCTTTTGATTATATTATGTACTGTAGATAATGAGATATTGAAAGTCTTCACAATTTTACATTGAGGAACATTATTCTGAAATTGTTCCACAATTTGTAGACACAGTCTTTCACAGACTGGTGAACTTCTGCCCATCTTTACTTCTGAGAGACTCAGCCTCTCTAAGATGTTCTTTTTATACCTAGTCATGTTACTGACCTGTTGTCAGTTAACCTAATTATTGCAAAATGTTCCTCCAGCTGTTTCTTTTTACTGTAGTACCACTTACTTTTCCAGCTTTTTGTTGCCCCCTGTCCCAACTTTTTTGAGATGTGTTGCTGCCATCAAATTCAAAATGAGTATATATTTTTCATGAAATAGTAAAATGTCTCAGTTTAAACATTTCATATGTTGTCTAGGTTCTATTGTGAAAAAATATGGGTTTATGAGATTTGCAAATCATTGCATTCTGTTTTTATTTACATTTTACACAGTGTCCCAACTTTTTTGGAATTGGGGTTGTATTACACGACTTGCTCTTGGAGTGATCTTTATTGGTTGGCCACTCCTGGGGAGGGTATCAGTGGTCTTGAATTTCCTCCATTTGTACACAATCTGTCTGACTGTGGATTGGTGGAGTCCAAACTCTTTAGAGATGGTTTTGTAACCTTTTCCAGCCTGATGAGCATCAACAACACTTTTTCTGAGGTCCTCAGAAATCTTCTTTGTTCGTGCCATGATACACTTCCACAAACATGTGTGTGAAGATCAGACTTTGATAGATCCCTGTTCTTTAAATAAAACAGGGTGCCCACTCACACCTGATTGTCATCCCATTGATTGAAAACACCTGACTCTAATTTCACCTTCAAATTAACTGCTAATCCTAGAGGTTCACATACTTTTGCTACTCACAGATATGTAATATTGGATCATTTTCCTCAATAAATAAATGACCAATTATAATATTTTTTGTCTCATTTGTTTAACTGGGCTCTCTTTATCTACTTTTAGGACTTGTGTGAAAATCTGATGATGTTTGAGATCATATTTATGCAGAAATATAGAAAATTCTAAAAGGTTCACAAACTTTCAAGCACCACTGTACATGTAAGGGATCACATATTTATTCCACAGAAAAAAATAGATGATTTGTTCAATATCAGTGTCATAGTGTAAATATGTGTCTTTTTATAATGGAAATGGAGATCATGTCACACTTTAGGTACAATCCATGCAGAAATCCAGATAGTTCAAAATGGTAAGTTCCCACTGAAGGCAATAAATTACAACTGTTAGGATTCAAGTATAGCTTTAATTATTCTGATATACTGTTATGCACAGTTAATTTGTCATTGTCAGTGACAACAGATGATGCAATTACAGTTTGTTGTCTAAAACAATTCCTTTGCCCTCATTTAGTCAGACCCCCAGGGCTATGGTTCTTTCTGATGACATGAGACATGTGGAGACTGGTTGGCAGTGTGCTAATGCCACCTGACTGCAGAAGCAGATGTGCATATAAATAGGTCAATCAGATCCTCCTTGAGGTGAATGAGAGGATAAAATAATAAGAATGAGCATGCTGTTAACCACAAAGACAAGATAAAAATATTTTGTCATTCAGCAGTATTAGATTAGAAAAGAGTCATGTCTCCTGCTTTACAACTTAGCTCTATCTGTAACCTTGCTTGTTTTCCCATCAACACTATCAGTGCCACTTCTGTCGCTCATGCTGCCAGGATACTGCTTAGATTAGCGGTATGAATCACCATTGTACTATTTTAAAGTGCCAGCCAGAAGACATCCTAGACACTATCTATATCTACTGTGTCTGGGGGACTTGATCTTTGACAATCTTGTATTACTTACTGAACTATTTGATCACTGCACCACAGTTTGTAGGTTGTCAATGCAAAATTGTCTAAGTATTAATTTAAAACCTAGCTGAGAGGATACTTTATAATAATTTAAAAGTTTTAACATTCATCTTTCTTCAGTAATGGCAGTGAATCCAGAACCAAAATCGGGTGTGAGGCATGAATGCACCTTGGATGGGATGCCAGTCCATAACATGGCATCGTGTACATGCACCTTCATACAATCATTCAAACCTAGGGGCAATTTAGAGTAGTCAGTCCCCCTACATGAATGTTTTTGGGAGGAGTGAGGAAACCAGAGAACCCGGTGGAAACTCAGATACAGTAACCCTCGAGCTCTGAGGTAGCAACACTACCCACTAAACCTTAGTCCTGGGTATGACTTTAAACTGCAACCGATGGTGAGTCTCAGGTCTGGGAGGGCTTGAGTACTGGGGAAAGTGGAGTTACCCCTTAATCACCATTGCTCCCAGGTCCACTCTGACCTGGAGTGGTAGCACCTGCCTGGGTTCCAGCTATGGGTTAAATAGTACATCACCAATAAGGCGCTGGCAACAGGGTGCTTTTCGTTGCATTGTTGCAGATGAACCCAATAGAGTCAATGGCACACCACCAGATGGCATGCGGAAGAGCCGTTCAAATGGACAATGGACGGCATCACTCGGCAAGTCAGTTGTCACTGCGGGGCAACTTCCATACCCATCAGGTCTGTGGCACTTGTGCACTACTTGGCATCAGGTCTGGAGGTCCAGATATACAACATGATGGGGCAGGACATCATTTGTCTTACCTTACTGTGCAAGGTGTTTCACTAGGAGAGGAGAATAGTATACAGTGGTGCTTGAAAGTTTGTGAACCCTTTAGAATTTTCTATATTTCTGCATAAATATGACCTAAAACATCATCAGATTTTCACACAAGTCCTAAAAGTAGATAAAGAGAACCCAGTTAAACAAATGAGACAAAAATATTATACTTGGTAATTTATTTATTGAGGAAAATGATCCAATATTACATATCTATGAGTGGCAAAAGCATGTGAACCTTTGCTTTCAGTATCTGGTGTGACCCCCTTGTGCAGCAATAACTTCAACTAATGGCCCTTTTCCACTACCCTTTTTCAGCTCACTTCAGCTCGCTTCAGCTCACTTCAGCCCAACACGGCTCACGTTTCGACTATCTCAAAACAGCACGACTCAGCTTGCTTCAGCCCTGCTTAGCACCCAAAACTCGCACAGTTTTGGAGTGGGGCTGAAGCGAGCCAAACCGAGCTGAGTGAGGCTGGGGGCGTGAGCAGACACTCCCCTGTGCACTGATTGGTGAGGAGGAGTGTCCTCACACGCCCACACACGCCCCGCGAGCACGCTGGGATCTGTAAACACCGTAAACCCGGAAGAAGAAGAATTACGAGAATTTCTGGAGCCTTATGCGCCTCGCCTCATCTATACGCTCTTGCCAGTATCTGTTGGCGTTGTCGGTGACAACAAGCCACAGCACCAAGACCAGCAACACTAACGACTCCATGTCCTCCATGTTTATTGTTTACTATCCGGGTCATGAGACTACCGCTTAAAAGATCACTGATGTCACTGTTTGCGCCGCTTAACGACATCACGTGACGTCCACCCACTTTCGCTAACTCCACCCAATGTGTCCACCCACTTCCAGCCAGCACGGTTCAGCGCGGTTGTAGTCGAAATGCAACTCCAATAGCCCCGCTCAGCTCGACTCAGTCCAACTCAGCACGGCACGGCTCAGCCCGACTCAGCCGCGTTTGTAGTGGAAAAGCGGCATAAATGTTTCCAGTAACTGTTGATCAGTCCTGCACACTGGCTTGGAGGAATTTTAGCCCATTCCTCCGTACAGAACAGCTTCAACTCTTGAATGTTGGTGGGTTTCCTCACATGAACTGCTCGCTTCAGGTCCTTTCACAACATTTCGATTGGATTAAGGTCAGGACTTTGACTTGGCCATTCCAAAACATTAACTTTATTTTTCATTAACCATTCTTTGGTAGAATGACTTGTGTGCTTAGGATCGTTGTCTTGCTGCATGACCCACCTTCTCTTGAGATTAAGTTCATGGACAGATGTCCTGATATTTTCCTCTAGAATTCACTGGTATAATTTAGAATTCATTGTTCCATCAATGACCGCAATCCGTCCTGGCCCAGATGCAGCAAAACAGGCCCAAACCATGACACTACCACCACCATGTTTCACAGATGGGAAATCTCCTTTGTTCGTGCCATGATACACTTCCACAAACATGTGTGTGAAGATCAGACTTTGATAGATCCCTGTTCTTTAAATAAAAGAGGGTGCCCACTCACACCTGATTGTCATCCCATTGATTGAAAACACCTGACTCTAATTTCACCTTCAAATTAACTGCTAATCCTAGAGGTTCACATACTTTTGCCACTCACAGATATGTAATATTGGATCATTTTTCTCAATAAATAAATGACCAAGTATAATGTTTTTGTCTCATTTGTTTAACTGGGCTCTCTTTATCTACTTTTAGGACTTGTGTGAAAATCTGATGATGTTTTTAGGTCATATTTATGCAGAAATATAGAAAAATCTAAAGGGTTCACAAACTTTCAAGTACCATTGTACAAGAGCTCATGAGGCCAGGCATTCCATGGTTACTCGGCCGGGCCATTCATGCTGCCACTGCAGACAACTCTGTTGCTCTGGTGCAGTTTTCATGGTCCATCTGCATTTCTGTGCATCCTAATGAAGCATTCATCATCGCTAGCGATGGACAACCAATGACAACCCACTGAACCACCATGCCTCCCATATGACTTTTAACAAATAGGTGCAAAAAGAATTACAATGACATTGTTTCAAATAGTGAAATTGAATTCTTGGACACATGATCATGTGGGCTGTTTAGTCTTCAGACATTTGGACTGATGATCATTGAGAGTGTTTATATGCCAAGGTATTACACTGCCCCTTTTTGAATGAATATAAAAATAGATTTCTCACCAAAAATACATTGCATTGTTTCTTGTGACAGGAGTAAATTTATCATTCACAGCATTAACGTAATACTCTGTTAGATAGATTACTTTTATTTTACCACCCATATTTCTATACAAATACTAGTTTATGCATCCATCAAAAAATCTGCCTTCCCAAACAATATGAATTAAGAATTACATTACTTCATTGTTCTGAGGTACCTGTAAAGTTGTCCTGTGAGTAACAACCAAGACACTGCTTGATTGAAACACATCTGTCTACTTCATTCATGTGTGAAAAGAATGGTGTGGTGTCTTATATTTACAATGACCAAGTAGTGATTATTAATGATTCAAAGGACAATGTTATCATGCTGCAGGCCTGTGTTATTACCAACACCTGAAAACTACAAGATTGGATTTGTTTGCTTTGCTGAGTTTGTGAATAATACTTCAATAAATCTCTGTTGTCAAGGCTTATCATGCTTGTTAATCATGAGCAAACATGGATTACAATGATATGGACTATCTCTAATCTGATTCTGAATCAGTTCCTGCCTCTGCATTCAGATCAGCGGAACAATAGCAGATGGGTAAGACTTTATTATAGCTATGATTATAGGTCTACATGACCTTACATAACCCATTTCTGGCAGCTGAGATAACCTTGCATGAACATTTATAAAGGTTTATTCCAACAGGCATAGGCTGTCATAAAAGCTACATTCGGATGTCAAGTTGAAATTACATTTGAATTAAGTGACAGTTTTTGTTACCATAATATTGTGTTATGACACTTTCTGGGTTGAATTATGTTAGAATCACGGGCGATTGCTCCAAGACAAAGAGGGAGGCTCAGCCTCCTCTAAAAATGACGAACATTGTGTAGGATGAATTGCGCTAGGCTTATGTTATAGCCAACCTTATAACATTGCTATTTCAGATCCAGAATCATAGAAATATATGTGCTCAATCCAAATACAGTGCGAAATCATTCCGTTATAACTTTCCCCAGTTCGCCTAATGTGTGCATGAGTTTTTCCCCCTCGTGACAACGTGATGCAGCCCAGCCTCAGTGGACTTCAATGGCATTTGGGAGCTATGTGCTTTTCAATATCAAAATGCAAGACGATTATTGGACAAATACTGCGAAAACGCCCGCCCACGGACTCCCAGCCTCACAGTGGGAGGGACATGGCAAAGCTTTCCGCGAGGAGACTGCTGATTGGTGAAAGCAGCCGGATATTTTCTTTGATTGACAGCTCGTTTCAAATATAGACAGGCAGAGGTGAATTTCAGTTCAGTCCCATGCGGATTCGCAAGTGCTGTGGTGTAAGAGATCAGCTTACATTTCGATTTCATTCATTACATACGGTTTCTACCAGCTTTTTTAGTTTGTATATATTTCCATTGTAAATAAAGTGTAAATATAGTGTTGTCAAGTTTGCTATCTTAGTTCCAGAAATTTCGTTTATTTGAGTGACTGAACTTGAACTTGAGGGGGCTAGTCAGCTAGCAAGAAAGCTGCGCACGGAGGCATTTCAAAATGTTTTGGAAATGTATGGCCATTTCTTTGAGTCAGGTAGACTGAGCTCTGAACTCCAAGTCCTGTATGCAGATCGTGACTTGCAGGGCAACAGGGGTAAGCTGTGCGAACATTTGCTTTTCTTTAAAGACATGGGGCTGGATTGTGCAATGCCTGAGCTGTACAAGCTGTTGACCTTAGTGGCAACAATTGGGGTTACGTCGGCAGGCGTAGAGAGGAGCTTCTCCTGCTTGAAATGGGTGAAGTCATACAGCCGAAACACCATGGGTCAAAGTCGACTCAGCAACCTTGCTCTACTTGCAATTGAGAGGAAGTTAGTGAAGTCTCTAGAGAAGACTCCCACCTGGTATGACAGGGTAACTGAACATTTTCTAGAAAAAGAAAGGAGGGCAGAATTTTCTTTTAAATAATACTGATATGGTGGTGACCCACATCAACAACAGTAAATAGGCTACTTTAGTAATATGTCATGGATGGACCAAAAATATAGAATCTATTTAAAATGTTTATGCTGAGTATATTATATTGGAATATATATTTCTCTGGATATGAATTAAACACAGCTACAATTTGGAAAACATTTTTAAACAAAAACACAGCCGAGAACATTTCACACTACAGACCTGGATTAAAAGTGAAGGGTTATCAAAATTGTCAATAAAACATTTCTCAGTCAAAATAAGTAAAATATAGGGAAAGTGTCATTGAATGAAATGTGTGGCACCCAGCTCTATGTTTGGCTCCCCAAGGTCAGTGCTTGTGCCTATTCCAGAACACTCTGCTGTTACTGCTGAGGTTCCTGACAAAGAGCTGCTTTCAATAATGATCCATTTTTAAACAACATGCCACAATTTTAAAATATAAAATGTTAAAATATACACCCCCTCCAACATCATGTATATTGGACAGTAGGCTAATGGGCCAAAAGAACCTGTTATTTCATAGTTTGTAACCCTGCAAACAATCAGCCAGATCAGAGGCAAGAGTATGGGCAAAATTGATGTGTTTTTTTTTTTTAAATCTGGAAATATCATAACCGACCAGCCTCCCCTGTTTGAAAGACTACCAGCCACCACTGGTTAGAATGTCATGACAATCTATACACATAGGATCAGGAGTAGCATATATAATTCTACTGTTTTGTCATAGCATTTCAGCACAATCATATAAAAAGCTGCATGAAACACGTTGTCAAAGAGACAGAGAAAACATACAGTACATACTGGAGTTCATTACAGTGTCATGGGATTGCCATAAGTATTCCTAAAAATTTCTTATAATAGAAAATATGAAATCTTGACATACCTCAAGTGTAGTGGAATGCAATTCAGTTGTAATGAAGCTCTAAGGTAAGTCAACCTGGAAAGTATCATAACACAACCTTATTTCAACAAAACTGTTACTTGAATCATGTGTTATATCACTTTGACATCAAAAATTTATAAAAGCAGTATGTCCGTCATTTTTATGAAGGCTGTCTTCAGACAGAATACAATATATAGAGGATATTACACAGTGGCATGAAGATATGAAGTTTATCTTCGAGTGGTGAATGTATATTTCATAATTGAACAAAGCAAATGAGTGAAATACTTTTCAACTCAAGAAGGTAAACTTCATATCTTCACCACCGTGTAATGTTCTTTATATTATATGGACACATCCACACACACAAAAAAGCGAAAAAAAATACACAAGTTAATCAAAAGAATTTTCATTTTGAACCGGTTCGCATTTTGACAATGCACGTCATGTAATGGAAATTTCTAATAAACACTTCAGAACGCTTAGCAGTTGTCTTTTCAGTCATTTATTATGGTAAATCATATAAAACAGATATATAAAATAGAAAAGGAAAGAGAAGAATAGAAGAAGAGTAGAAGACACCACTTCAGTGATGCCGACAGTACGCGCACTCTGAGTTGTGTTTTAGTGGCTGTTATCTATTATACTCTAAAGGCATTCGCTTACTGCTTGCATCTTCACGTGATTGGCTCAAGATTTTCTATGAAGCTTTGTTAAAGCATGCACCTGGCGTGCTCTGGTATGTGCAGGCGGATGCGTAGTTATGAGAACTCAGGCACCCTGTTTATCACCAGCCAAGGCCACAGAAAGGCGATTACAACATGGGAAAAACATATTTCTCGGTTCACTAAGTCACTTGAGCTCAACATACAGAAACACAGAGAATAATAATGTTCGTCCATTAAATTTCCCTCACAGTCAATTCAGCTGGAAAACAATGGGAGTGAAATATCAGGAAATATGTCACTCAGGTCCATGATGTATTTTGTATGAAAAATATGAGTTTTTCAACAAGAGAAAATAAACTTCCTATCTTCAAGCCAATGTGTGATTTTCTTTTTATTATATAGGCACATTCACAAACAAAAAGTACCCAAATTTATCAAAACAATTCACTGATTTCCTCACGAGTGAGGATATTGGAAAATATGTCATGGTTGTGGTTCTCAATGTCCCAGACGTAATTCACATGAAAAATACAAGTGGCGTATTTCCCAGTAAAACACCCATGTCTATGTAACATATTACATTACATTAATGGCATTTAGCAGACGCTCTTATCCAGAGTGATGTACAACATACCTCAAGGGCACTGCAGCCATTCCTGCTGGTCCAGGGAAATGAACCAGCAACCTTTTGGTCCCAAAGCTGCTTCTCTAATCATTAGGCCATGGCTCTCCCATAATATAAATGTTTATGCTGGTAATTTTGTAATGTAGCACTATAAACACCACCCTTAAGTAATGTAATACCAGCAGATGTATCTCTGCAAACGTGACTAAATAGACTATTACAAGACTACTATACCTGATAGAGCTTTTCAGAAGAGATCAATTGATAATTGTGGCAGCGGGGGCGTGGCCAAGTGTTAGTTTGTGAATGGAGGGCCGGGTCAGGGAAGGTGAGTGGCCAAGTCATTACACCTGTTGTCAATTAATGTATGTGTGTGTGTGTGTGTGTATGTGTGTGTGTGTTGCAGTGATGGTGGAGCATAAAAGGAGGGGGAGAGCAAAGAGGAGGTTTCTCCCGACTAGAACACGTGTGTGTGCGTGTGACTGTGTGTGAGCAGCGAGTGAGTGAAGCTGAAAAGCAGCAAAGTAAAGGAAAATAAAGTGTGTGAGAACTTCAGCTCCCACCTGCCGTGCTTTTGTACTCCACCCACATCAGGGACTTATTACAATAATATAGTCTGTAAATAAAAATGTGTACATAAACGTTTTAAGGTGAATCTTTGTGGTGAATGAAATGGCAGGTCCCACAGAAACACGTGTTGGGTATTGATTGAGAGTTCATTTGGTAAGCTGCTTACATAGCATGCAGAAGAAAGTTTTACTTCTAAGATCTTGCCATGTTAATAATGTGATCACATTAAATTAACTCGGTCAATTCTATCTCTATTTAAATTCGTAAAAAACAAGCATAGCACACAGGCCGTGTTAGTTTCTGTGGATCTGAAGTGTAACATGAGGAATTGTTTACTCTGTATAATATTTTCATTTCTTTTCTTCTTATTTCAACTCAGCAAAAATTTCTCTCTTTCTTTCCACCTTTTTCTCTTTCTGCTCAATAAATATGCCCAAGAAGAATAGGAAGGTCCTTCCAGGTCCACAGAAGAAGAGTTAAGGTCATCTCCCAGTTTCTTACACAGATGGCCAGATTTAAACCCGACTCCAGTGGCATTTATTTCAGTAAAGGGAAACTTTTTCAGGTTTAGGGAAGAAATGGAATCTTGGATGAAAGGAACACATTGTGAGTTTCATGTTTTATTGCTAGTTATTCTTCATACCATGCCTGACAGAATGGCACTACTTAAGTGCATCACACTGAGGAGCAAATGATTTATTCAGCATGAAACTGATGTGCACTACCTGTGGGGAGTAAATGCTCAATTGAATTATGGGCTGTCTTTTCTTTATTACTGCTGCCACTCACCTGCAGAATTTCAGTGCCCTTTTTTGTCACCTCTTCTCTGTCACCTCTTTACAACAGCATCCTAAAGCTTTCAAGTGAAGTTACAGAGTTTTCATTGTGTGTTTCCTCAGGTAGGGAGTTATGAAGCAGGAATTCTGCATATGCGCTACCCAATTTGGCCACGCTATGGCAGTTTCTTGGAGCCTGTGTCTGATAACCGTCATCTAACAGTAGCCACATTGGAGGAGAGGCCCTTTGTCATTGTGGAGAGTGTTGATCCAAGCACAGGGACATGTGTGAGGAATACTGTGCCCTGCCGTCGCCAGGCCAACAGGACTGAAGTGTAAGTTGTTAGAAATGTTTCTTTCCTTTTGATGTTGTGTGATCTTATGTATTGGTATGGCTTTCTGTGTGACTTTGTAAACAAAGAGCAGCTATTATGACCTTCTTCTTCTTCTTTTGGCTGCTCCCGATTAGGGGTCGCCACAGAGGATCTTTCATCTCCATTCCTCCCTGTCTTCCGCATCCTTCTCTACCACACCTGCCACTTTCATGTCCTCTCTCACCACATCCATGTATCTCCTCTTTGGCCTTCCTCGTTTTCGTGTGCCTGGCAACTCCATCCTCAACATTCTCCTTCCAACATGCTCTGCATCTCTTCTCAGGATGTGCCCGTACCATCTCAGTCTCATCTCTCTTAGCTTAATTCCCAAGCTCTCCACATGTGCTGTCCCTCTGATGTGCTCGTTCCTTATCCTGTCCAACCTTGTCACTCCCATCGCAAACCTTAACATCCTCAACTCCGCCACCTCCAACTTTGCCTCCTGTCTCTTCATTAAGGGTACGGTCTCCAATCCATACATCACAGTTGGTCTCACTACTGTCTTATACATCTTACCTTTCACACAGCAGCTGTTATGACCACCGTGAGAATATATACTGCTTGGCCAAAAAAAGTCACCATTTAGATTTATATAACCAAATACTTAAGAGCCTCTGACTGGATAATTACTGCAGTGATTAATATGTTTCAGCTGGCAACAATTCTATTAACTCTAACTGATGCAGTGAGTAGTTTCTCATTTCTTAAACAACAGACGTATCCCATGGTCATGGAAAAGATGTCAATAGTTGTGTCCAAACTCATTCACTCATTCAGTACTCTCTACTCACTATCTAGTGAATTCTATATAGAGGACTATATAGTGAGCTCATTGGTAAAATGGAAAAAAACACACTTTCGGACACTACTTCGCCGTGCTGTTATTTACATCATTACTGTCACACAATTAAAATGTGCCAGATCAGTCGACTAGTGGGTTTTCAAAATAATAAATACATGCATGTATTTCTGTGATAAATACATATTATACTGAGCGCATTTCCCACATTAATAAATACAAAGTACTTTGTGTCTGCTGCATCTTTCAGTTCTTTTAAATCAAGGCCAAATACTTTCTTCTTTGCCGCTGCTTTTTATGAAATCAAATTTGAGGCTTTTGATTAATTCCTCACTCTGCACTGTAACTTTTATTCTTGTATTTTATCTGTCTTATTCTATTTTAGGTTATTTTCTATTCTCTTACTATTTTTAATTGTACTTGAATGTCCATTTATAATATGTTTCTTTCTCCATCCATTCACCCCGACACACTACAAAATTATTGCCATTTTCGCACCACAACTTATAAATTTGTCTCGTGTCCGTTGTCATAAGGAAAAACAAACTATTGCTATACTCAGTCTAAAATACTTAATGGTCCTTATGAAACAGCTTTTACAGCTTTCTTTCAGCATGACCCCAATGCATGATGGTATATATTGCTTTGTTAGTGACCATCGGTTGTACACTACTTTTCATGATGCATTGTGGGATACTATGAGTCCACTATATAGGGTGTAATAATTCTCACTATACATTCGGACAGCACTACAAAATGGCAAACTCACTATATAGTCCACTATATAGTGAGTAGTGAGTGATTTTGGACAAAAGGGACTGTATTTCAGAAGGCTCAAGTTATTGCACTCAAGCAAAGAAAACAACAAAGGAGATAGCTGAAATTACTGGAATTGGGTTATGAACTGTCCAAGCCATTAACAAAACAAAACAAAAAAGTCAAATCATAAAAAATGACAGTAGAACTGAGGGCTATAATATCCATCCATCATCTGTAGCCATTTATCCCGTGGGCGATAATATCTCATCATCTCTAGCCGCTTTATCCTGTTCTACAGGGTTGCAGGCAAGCTGGAGCCTATCCCAGCTGACTACGGGCGAAAGGCAGGGTACACCCTGGACAAGTTGCCAGGTCATCACAGGGCTGACACATAGACACAGACAACCATTCACACTCAATTTAGAGTCACCAGTTAACCTAACCTGCATGTCTTTGGATTGTGGGGGAAACCCACACAGAGAACATGCAAACTCCACACAGAAAGGCCCTCACCGGCCACGAACCCAGACCTTCTTGCTGTGAGGCAACAGCGCTAACCACTACACCACCATGCCGCCCGGGCTATAATATATAATATTTAAATAGTCATGGCTATATAATAAGAGAATTTCTACATGCACAATGTGACAAGAACTCACAGGATTGGGACAAAACAGCTGAGTGGGCAAAAGAAATCACTTGTTAGTCTAATCAGAAGAAAAGGCTTCAAATTGCTCAGGAACATAAAGATTGGACTCTGGAGCAATGGAAAACAGTCATGTGTCTGATGAATCCAGATTTACCCTATTCCAGAACAATGGGTGCTTTAGTACAAGAAGGGAAGCGCATGAAGTGATGTACAAGCCTCTGAAGGAGTATTATGATCTGGGGTTGATTCAATTGGTCAGGTTGAAGCTCAGCAACATTCTATGGCAGTAAAATGAATTCAGCTGATGACCTGAATGTACTGAATGACTAAATAATCCGATCAATGGAATTTTTTTTACCTGATGGCATCGGCATCTTCCAGGACAACAATAACAAGATTCACTGGGCTTAGATTGTGAAAGAGTGGTTCCTTTGCCCTCATTTAGTCCTGACCTTAACCCCATCTTTGGAATGTGCTAGGGAAGACTTTACAGAGTGATTTGACTCTCCTGACATCAATACAAGATCTCAGCAAAAAAAAATTATACAACTCTGGACAGAAATAAATGTTGTGACTTTGCATAATGTCAAAAATAATGCCATGTAGAAGGCGTGCTGTAATCAAAGCTAAAGGCACTCCAACAAAATATGAGATGGTGCAACTATTTTATTGGTCAGGCAGTTTATTTCCTTAGTAGAAAGCAAGGTGATTTAAAAAGCAGGAAGTTTAGGGTGGAGAGGTGGAAATAATATACACTGCACTCCAAAACTGGATAATTTTAGTTTTGGCGTTGCACTCCAACTGATCCAAAATCAAAACTGAATTTGAAGTAAAACAATCACTTGGAAGTTAAAGTGAAGATTTTTTTTTTTATGCAGGTTCATTCCAGGTATCGTAAGCTAGAATGGATGGTATATAACATGTTATTGATGCATTTATATTGTATTATGAATGCATGATTCACACTCACTGGTGACTTTAACAGGAACTTGTTCTTGATTCTGAGATTCCTGTTCTTGGCTGGCAGGAGTGGAATGTAATGTGGTCTCACCTGTTGCATGCTGAGATACTTTTCTGATCACCATGGTTGTAAAGAGTGATTATATGAGTTACTATATCCTTCCTGGCAGCTCAAACCAATCTGTCTATTTTCCTCTGACCTCTCTTATCAACAAGACATTTCCACCCACAGAGCTGTCACTCACTCAATGTTTTTTTTTCTCACCATTCTGTGTAAACTCTAGAGACCATTGTGTGTGAAAACCCCAGGAGATCAGCAGTTTCTGAAATACTCAAACCAGTCCATCGAGCACCAATATCCATGCCACAGCGAAAGTCACAGAGATCACAATTTTTCCCATTCTGATGTTTGAAGTGAACATTAACTGAAGCTCTTGATTTGTATCTGCATGATTTTATGCAATGTGCTGCTGTGAAGGGATTGGTTGATTACATAACTGCATAAAACGGCAGGTGTATGGGTGTTCCTAATAAACTGGCTGGTGAGTGTACAGGAAGTGTTACCAATAAATATTTAAAAGTAAGAGATCTGTCTCCCAGAGCACAATACTGGTGAATTGAAGTATTAGAATTTATACCATAGTGCTGTTGAATTCCAAAATATGATATGTCAGGAGGTGTTGATTAATCTTCCAGGACGGCACAGCTCTGACACTAGTATTAGCTGTAATTCAAACCATGGGTTTATATTAATGCACTCATTCTAATGAGTTATCATTTTTATAGTAACAGCTCATTCACAGGGAGTTGAATGGCAAACATGGCAAATAATCTGAAGATGATAATAAACTAAAACAAACTAAAAATGCTATTTAACAGAAAAAAACATATAGTTGATATGGTGAGGCTTTCTCTTAAGTGGTCTTTATTTAACATTCATGGAAGGAGTCTCAGGTGTCAGCGATTTGTAAGTCAGTTTATAAGTTTTCTGCCATAGGAAAGACTTCAGGACACAGGACTTTCTAGTCTCTTGATGTTTAGCTGCATTTTTTTTTTATTAATTTAAGGGAGAGAAGTAAGAAAGGCTGATGAAGTAATATTTACAGCTGCTATAACATAAGAGATAACCAGAACAAACTTATGCCACAGACATTCCACAACCACAAATATAACGATAATCAGTTACAAATCATGATATGTGATTCATTAATAAATTTTTTTAAAAATCTTTGGCAAATTTCAGAACAGTACTGTATCAGAGGAATAAAAATCTCCAGGACACGCTGTTATAGTAAAATGATCAACTCCAGGATGTCCTTCTGCTTTGCATCATGTTTTATTCTTTACATTACAAAATGAATACGATTAAAGAAAACATCTCTTTAAAGGTAAATGAACTGAAGTTCTATTTAAATCACTACATGGTCAAGCCTAAACACATTTAAGAACACACTTACATTCAGCTCTTATATGAAGCCTATCAATTAGACCTTGTCTGCTTTTACCAATGGGCTTTATAGAAAAAATAAATAAATTTTTACTCAAAAGCTACTATTATTAGAGATTATTTTTGCTACACTGCATGCCTTTTCTCAGCTTGAGCATCCTATCTTGACCTGAATACTACAATTAAAACCAGTCATTAGCAAAGCTTACAGTGGAGTCCAATAGTCTGAGAAAACTAGTGAGAATACTTTTATTTTGCATTCTTTTCTAATTTAATACAACTATTTTTATTACAAATTACATTATTGACAGCAGCTTGAGTGAAAAGTTGAATCTTTGAAATATTTACATGAATTTTAGAGTTTCTTCATATTTGGTGCTTCTGCTTTTTGCTTTAATGACAGTGTACACTCAAGCTGGCATAGACTCTGCAAGTTTGTGCAAAACCTGATGATCCATTTTAGATCAAATCCCTCAGTATGTCGTCTGAGCACATTCTTCAATAGAAGAGATTAGGCATGAGGAAAATCTGATCTTTTGGACAAAGCAGTTACCATCATCATTGTCATCTCATCTCATTATCTCTGGCCGCTTTATCCTTCTACAGGGTCGCAGGCAAGCTGGAGCCTATCCCAGCTGACTACAGGCGAAAGGCGGGGTACACCCTGGACAAGTCGCCAGGTCATCAAAGGGCTGACACATAGACACAGACGACCATTCACACTCACATTCACACCTACGGTCAATTTAGAGTCACCAGTTAACCTAACCTGCATGTCTTTGGACTGTGGGGGAAACCGAAGCACCCAGAGGAAACCCACGCAGACACGGGGAGAACATGCAAACTCCGCACAGAAAGGCCCTCGCTGGCCACGGGGCTCGAACCTGGACCTTCTTGCTGTGAGGCGACAGCGCTAACCACTACACCACCGTGCCGCCCTCATCATTATCATACAACCCTAAATCAGAAACAGTTGGGATGGGATGGAAAATGCAAATTAAAAAAAGAAAGCAGTGATTTCTAAATTTACTTTCACTTGTAAATGAAATTACTTGAAATAGGTGATGTCAGCAGATGAATGTAATCATGATTTGGTACAAAATCAGTATCCAGGAAAAGCCGAGTCTTTGAGGAGCAAAAATGGGCCGAGGATCTCCAGTTTGTTAACGCGTGCATAAGAAAATTATTAAAATGTTTTTAAAAAATTATCTTCCTCAAAGAAAGATACAAAGGGATTTGCATATTCTCTTTGTTACACCCATAAATGCCATTTAAAACTTTTCTGTGCAAAAAGGAAGCCTTATATTAACTGTGTCCAGAAGTACCGGCAACTTCTCTGAGCTGGGATGGACTATCACACAGTGGAAACGTGCATTGTGGTCAATGTTGCAGGGCTTTTTTGGAAGAAATGGATGCCATGTGCGCCGGACCAAAGATGAAAAGGACCATCCAGACTGTTACCAGCAACAAGTCCAAAAGCCAGGATCTGTCATGGTATGGGGTTGTGTCCGTGCCCTTGGCAAAGGTAACTTACACTTCTGTGATGTGGGATGGACTATCACACAGTGGAAACGTGCATTGTGGTCAATGTTGCAGGGCTTTTTTGGAAGAAATGGATGCCATGTGCGCCGGACCAAAGATGAAAAGGACCATCCAGACTGTTATCAGCAACAAGTCCAAAAGCCAGGATCTGTCATGGTATGCGGTTGTGTCCGTGCCCTTGGCAAAGGTAACTTACACTTCTGTGATGGCAGCATTAATGCAGAAATTAATGCACTGAGATTTTGGAGCAACATATTCTACCTTGAAGATGACATCTTTTCTAGGGATATTTCAACATGACAAAACAAAACTACATTCTGCACAATTACAAAATCATGGCTGTGGAAGAAGAGGATTCCTGTCCCCTCTGTCCCCAATAGACAATGTGTGACAAATTTTGAAAAGAAAAATGACAATGACGACCCCGTACTGTTGCACACCATAAGAACCTTGGCAAAGGTAACTTCTGTGATGGCAGCATTAATGCAGAAAAGTACACTGAGATTTTGGAGCAACATATTCTACCTTGAAGATAACATCTTTTCTAGGGATATTTCAACATGACAAAACAAAACTACATTCTGCACAATTACAAAATCATGGCTGTGGAAGAAGAGGATTCCTGTCCCCTCTGTCCCCAATAGACAATGTGTGACAAATTTTGAAAAGAAAAATGACAATGACGACCCCGTACTGTTGCACACCATAAGAACCTTGGCAAAGGTAACTTCTGTGATGGCAGCATTAATGCAGAAAAGTACACTGAGATTTTGGAGCAACATATTCTACCTTGAAGATAACATCTTTTCTAGGGATATTTCAATGTAACAAAACAAAACTACATTCTGCACAATTACAAAATCATGGCTGTGGAAGGAGAGGATTCCTGTCCCCTCTGTCCCCAATAGAGAATGTATGGCAAATTTTGAAAAGAAAAATATGACAATGACGACCCCGTACTGTTGCACACCATAAGAAATGCTTGCAGGAAGAATGGGACAAAATAACACCTGAAACATTTCATCACTTGGTGTCTTCAGTCCCTAAACATATTTTAAGTGTTGTGAGAAAGAATGGCAACATTATAAATGGGTAAATGCTTTACCATCCCAACTTTTTTGAAATGTGTTGCAACCATCAGAATTGAAATGTGTTTATTTTGAAAAAACAACAAATTCATGAGGTAAAATATCAAATAATGTGTTATTGTATTGTTTTGAGTGCAATACAAGTCAAAGGTCTCATCTCATCTCATTATCTCTAGCCGCTTTATCCTGTTCTACAGGATCACAGGCAAGCTGGAGCCTATCCCAGCTGACTACGGGCGAGAGGTGGGGTACACCCTGGACAAGTCACCAGGTCATCACAGGGCTCAAGTCAAAGATTATACTACAAATCACTGTTTTCAGTTTTCATTTCAATTTCAATATACCATCCTAACTTTTTCTGATTTGGGGTTGTATATTAAACCTTTGCTTTCTTTATTTTAAATATATATATTTTTATTATCCCTTCCTTGAATTGCCACCTTAACATGGTGGAGGGGTTTGAGTGCCTGAGGGATTCTAGGAGCTACGTTGTCGGGGCAATTGCCACTGGTAGGGTCTCCCGAGGCAAACAGGTCCTAGATGAGAGGTCAGATGAAGAGCGGTTCAAAAAGGACCCTTATGAAAGAAAAAAACGGTATCTGAGTACCCTTGCCCGGACCAGGGATACCGGGGCCCCACCCTGGAGCCAGCCCTGGGGGAGGGGCTTATCAGCGAATGCCTGGTGGTTGGGCCTATATCCATGGGGCCCAGCCGGGCCCAGCCCGAATGAGCAACACAGAACCACTCTCCTGTGGACCCACCACCCACAGGAGGTGCCGTAAGGGTCCGGTGCACTGTGGATCGGGTGGCAGCCAAAGGTGGAGGCCCTGGCGTACTGATCCCTGGCTGACAAAACTGGCTTTTGGGACATGGAATGTCACCTATCTGGTGGGAAAGGAGCCTGAGCTTGTGTGTGAGGTTGAGTGGTACCGACTAGATATAGTTGGGCTCACCTCAACGCATAGCTTGGGCTCTGGAACCAATTTCCTGGAGAGGAGTTGGACTCTCTTCTATGCTGGAGTTGCCAAGGGTGAGTGGTGCTGGGCAGGGGTGGGGCTATTAGTAGCCCCCCAGTTTGGTGCACTAACATCGGACTTCTCCCCAGTGAATGAGAGGGTCATTTCCCTGCGCCTTCGGGTCGGGGAATGGTCACTGACTATCATTTATGCTTATGCGCCAAATGGTAGTTCGGAGTACCTGGCCTTCTTGGAGTCCTTGAGTGGGGTGCTACACAGTGCACCACGAGGGGACTCCATTGTTTTACTGGGGGACTCCAATGCTCACATGGGCAATGACAGTGAGACCTGGAGGGGTGTGATTGGGAGGAACAGTCTGCCTGATCTGAACCCGAGTGGTGTTCAGTTGTTGGACTTTTGTGCCATGCACGGTTTGGCCATAACAAACACCATGTTCGAGCATAAGGGTGTCCATAAGTGCACGTGGCATGAGGACACCCTAGGACGCAGATCAATGATTGACTTTGTAGTCATTTCATCTGATCTACGACCGTATGTCTTGGACACTCGGGTGAAAAGAGGAGCAGAGCTGTCAACTGATTACTACCTGGTGGTGAGCTGGATCAGATGGCGGGGGAGGAGGCCAGACAGACTGGGCAGGCCCAAACAAGTAGTGAGGGTATTCTGGGAACATCTGGCAGAGGCTCCCGTACGTCGGCTCTTCAACTGTCACATCTGGCAGAGCTTTAACTGCATACCGGGGGAGGATGGGGACATTGAGTCTGAGTAGACCATGTTCCACACCTCCACTGCTGAGGCGGCCATGCAGAGCTGTGGCTGCAAGGTTGTTGGTGCCTGTCATGGTGGTAATCCCCAAACCCGCTGATAGACACCTGTGGTGAGGGGAGCCGTCAAGCTGAAGAAGAAGTCTTATCGGGCTTGGTTAGCCTGTGGGTCTCCAGAGGCAGCTGACAGATACCGACAGGCCAAGCAGAATGCGGCTCTGGCAGTCACTGAAGCAAAAACTTGGGTGTGGGAGGAGTTTGGAGAGGCCATGGAAAGTGACTTTCGGTCAGCCTCGAAGAGATTCGGGCAAACCATCCGGCAGCTCAGGAAAGGAAAACAGTGCTCTGTCCCTACTGTTTACAGTGAGGATGGAGTGCTGTTGACCTCACCTGGGGACATCATCCAACGGTGGAAGGAATACTTTGAGGATCTTCTCAATCCCACCTTCATGTTGTCTGAGGAGGAAGCAGAGTCTGAGGGTGCTTGGGAGGGCTCGCCTATCACAGGGGCTGAGGTTGCCGAGGTGGTTAAAAAGCTCCTCGGTGGTCAGGCTCCGGGGGTGGATGAGATTCGTCCTGAGTTCCTGAAGGCACTGGATGTTGTTGGGCTGTCTTGGCTGACACGCCTCTTCAACAGTGCGTGGAGGTCAGGGACAGTGCTTCCAGATTGGTAGACTGGGGTAGTGGTCCCCCTTTTTAAAAAGGGGAACCGGAGAGTGTGTTTCAACTATAGGGGGATCACACTTCTCAGCCTCCCTGGGAAAGCCTATGTTGGGGTGCTGGAAAGGAGAGTCCGGTCGATAGTTGAACCTCGGATTCAGGAGGAACAATGCGTTTTTTGTCCTGGTCGTGGAACATTGGACCAGCTTTTTACCCTTGCAAGGGTACTGGAGGGTGCATGGGAGTTTGCCCAATCGGTCTACATGTGTTTTGTAGACCTGGAGAAGGCTTACGACCGTGTCCCTCATGGTGCCCTCCCTCATGGTGGGGGGTGCTTCGGGAGTACGTGTATGGGGGTCAGGGCCCACTACTGCAGGCCATTCGGTCCTTGTATGACCGGAGCAGGAGTTTGGTTCGCATTGCCGGCAGTAAGTTGGACTTGTTCCCGTTGCATGTTGGACTCCGCCAGGGCTGTCCTTTGTCACCGGTTCTGTTCATAACTTTTATGGACAGAATTTCTAGGCGCAGCCAAGGGGTGGAGGGTGTCTGGTTTGATGACATCAGGATCACATCTCTGCTTTTTGCGGATGATGTGGTCCTGTTGGCTTCATCAATCTGTGACTTACAGCATGCACTGGGATGGTTTGCAGCTGAGTGCAAAGCTGCTGGGATGAGGATCAGCACTTCCAAGTCCATGGCCATGGTGCTCAGCCAGAACAGGTGGAGTGCCTACTCCAGGTCAGGGGGGAGTTGCTACCTAAAGTGGAGGAGTTTAAGTATCTCGGGGTTTTGTTCATGACTGAGGGTAAGGGGGAGCAGGAGTTGGACAGAAGGATGGGGGCAGTGTCAGCAGTGATGCGGACGCTAAACTGGTCTGTTGTGGTAAAGAGAGAGCTGAGCCAAAAGGCAAAGCTCTCAATTTACTGGTCCATCTACGTTCCCACTCTCACCTATGGTCACGAGCTATGGGTAGTGACCGAAAGAATGAGATCGCGGATACAAGCGGTAGAAATGAGTTTTCTCCACAGGGTGGCTGGGCTCTCCCTTAAAGACAGGGTGAGAAGCTTGGTCATTTGGGAGAGACTCGGAGTAGAACTGCTGCTCCTCCACATCGAAAGGAGTCAGTTGAGGTGGTTTGGGCACCTTGTTAGGATGCCCCCTGGACGCCTCTTGAGGTTTTCTGGGCATGCCCCACTGGGAGGAGACTCTGGGGCAGACCCAGGACATGCTGGAGAGATTACATCTCTCGGCTGACCTGGGAACGCCTCGGTATTCCCCCGGAAGAGCTGGTGGAGGTGGCCGGGCAGAGGGAAGTCTGGGCTGCTCTGCTTAGGCTGCTACCTCCGCGACCCGGATCCGGATAAGCGGTAGAAGATGGATGGATGGATGGATGGATGGATGGATGGATGGATGGATATATTTTTATTATAATTATTATTATTATAAAACCTTCTGTGTTTCCAATTTTTAAAACAATCCCAGATTTTCAATGTGGTCTCAAACTTTTGGATCCTCAATGTATGTGTCTTCTGTCACTGGTATATTCCCAGGCATGAATGACATCAAAATAGTAGTGTTGTGAATGTTGGTGTTGCTCAACCCCTGTGGCAAATGAGAGATGGCTCAATGAGTTGTGCAGTGGCAGTAAAAAGAAACACACAGTGAGTGAGGAGCACCTCATGCCCTGGGGGATGAAATGACAGTTTCATTATGACAGCATGCTGAGAGGAGAACATGTTAATAAATCAGTGAGTGAATGGAGTAATCACCCCTCAGGGAAGATGGGATGCCCAAGAGGGGTATGGTGATAAATAACAGTAATGATTATATCAGTGCCATGGGCTGTCACAAATCTACATATCAAATGACAGTACTGTTTGGGAAGGTTTGGAATCTTTGGCCACATTTTGAAGCAAATCCCAGGATTATGTATTCTTGCTGTGGAAACAGTGAAATCAGTCAAGGTTCTTAAAACTATTGCTTGTTAACAAGATATTCTAATGTAACACCATTGATTATGGCATAAATGTGGAAGCCACATTCAGGGAACAATGTTTTGCTTGTGTATATTGAATATTTGTGTCCACTAAGTGTGCTAGGAAATCATCCATGTGCACAAATTTACTTAAAGAAAACAGTCTTGGCACATCAGTGCTACTCCTTTAACTGTGCAATAACAGCTCATTAATGGCATGTTTATTTGAAAACAGAAATAGTAAGAAAAAGTATGTGTGCACATGTCCACTAAAGAAACCAATGAACTCGGACCTCAATTTTCTCCTCATACTCCTTACTGTGACCTTGCTCCCTCAGTCTGGACATACATACACAAGTATAAGTGCATCGTGTGTCTATAGTGTATGTGTGAGCCCACATAAGCTCTTGACTGATTAAAGAATCTCGCAACAATTCACAGCCCACTTAACCCAAAATCTCAAGTGCAACATTCAGCTAGAAAGATAGGGTAGCAGGGGACAAGGTTGTTTATGTTCTGCCTGAGTTGCTTGCACATGGAGACTTTCATCTTCACATCAACACTTCATTTGTTTCACTTTGTTGTGCTTGATGTCCACCTCTCCTGGAGTCCTGTGTCCTGTCTCTCTTCCTCCACAACACAGTAGGTGGGAGGTCTGGTGAAGGGCAGAGGTGATGCACTATCATTATTCCTGGAGCTTCTCTGTTATGTGCTCCCTCTAACTAATGGCTAAACAGATCACTGTGTTTGGATTGTTTAAAGGAACTTTTACAGTGAAGATCTACAGTTCATGTTTAGTGGAATGTGTAGAACTGGGGGGCAAATATGGTCAACTCTCCCCCAACTCAGTATGCTCAGGTGTATAGATGTGGAACCCTAAGTTTGACAGGTTTAGTTTGTAGATTGATAGATCAATAGAGCAACAGATTAACCAGTCCATCAGGGTTAGGGTCTGTCTGTCTGTCTGTCTGTCTGTCTGTCTGTCTGTCTGGGATTCAAAAGTCTAAGACTACATTGAAAATTTGGGATTCTTTTTTTTTTATATTTGAGGCAAGCAAAGTAAATGTTCAACATCTTCAATATATTTAATAATCAAGGTTCTGCACTATTTCTAGGTCCCTATTTAAATGTAAGCAAATTTGTGATCCTGACCATGTTAACTACTGTGTACAAAAGGTCAGATTTTCTTCATGCATAATCTCTTCTATTAATTAAAGAGATCCGTTCAGATGACTCTTCAGACAGATGGATTTGATCTAAAAGGGATCATAAAGTTTTGCACAAACTTGTGGATTCCATGCCAGTTCAAGTGCACACAGTCATTCTAAGAAAAAGGGAAAAAAGCGGGGGGGCATACCAAATATTAAGAAACTCTGAAATTCATGTAAATATTTCAAAGATTCTACTTTTCACTCAAGTTGTTGCCAATAATCTAATTTGTAATGAAAATTATTGTATTAAATTAGAGAAGAATGCAAAAGAGAAGCATTTTTTCTCATGAGTGAGGAAGAGTGGTCTCCTTCAGACTGCAGTGTATTTACGTCTGTCTGTCTGTCTGTTGGTCTGTCTGTCATATCAGGATCCCATCTGTATACTTAGAATTATGTAGATGTAGGATTTTATATACAGTATAGGAAGCTTATCTTATGTACTAGATAAAATTTAATCAACTTTATTTTGTATACCTTCTGGACACTTTTTTCCCCTCCCCCCTTTTGTTTATACCCCCTTTTTTGGCACTTGATGTACTTGGACTACAATGGAAATGTGTTTACACTTTATTGTGCTATCCATGTATTTTAATGTACACTATACTTGTATTTTGTACATTATTTTACTAAATAAACTCATCCTCATCATCATCATCATCATCATCATCATCATCAACTACTTCAGTTTGAAGTTGGAAAGTTATCATTGAGGGTTAAAACTTTATGGTTCAGTAGTTTAAAATCATGGAACAGTCAGATGGAACCAGATAATATAATTTAAATTCCAATCTTGAAATGTATATCAGGATTTTCTATCTGCATTTAAGTGCTTTATGTTATGCTTCATAATTACTTACATGACATTTGATGCTAATCACCTGACATTAAACCAAGTGCTATCTGTAATGTCTGTCTATGTACAGTATTTGTCTGTATTAATGCTCTCAGTTATCCCCAATATTTAAAATGGTTTACTTTCTATCAGCTATCTGCAAAGCCCTGAATAGTATGGACCTTAAGGTTAATTTACCATTAATGATAGCGTTATTGAATGTTCCAGAAAAGCTTGTAAAATGCAGCTGTGTTTCTTGTGGGCTGTGGTCAGTTTTCTCATACTCTGACAGATCATTCTCTCTAAAGTGGTACATGTTCCTCACCTCTGTTTGCAGTGGTACTGGTCATTCAGAGCCTTACACTAAACTGTGCTGTAAGGGCTTCTGCATCGACATTCTCAAGAAGCTCTCGCGCACCATCAAGTTCTCCTATGATCTTTACTTGGTCACCAATGGTAAACATGGGAAGCTCGTCCGAGGCATCTGGAATGGGATGATAGGCGAGGTATGAGAGATTCTATCCTTCACACACGCACACATTCGCACATGCGCACACACACACAGACATTTTGATTAAATCCTCATCAAAATTCAATTGTATTAGCAGTGAACATGTTGATCTAAATTTAAAACTGGCAATAGCCTCGAATGGAACATCCTTTCCTCAGCACAAATCTGCTTGTATGTGTCTGTCTAATTATTATGTGAGATGCAGCCTGTGTCATTAAATGTGTTCACAGAGTGAACTGAATTTAAAATACAATCTCAACAACATTCATCCTGTCAACTCCTGCCGCGTATAGTGTCACTTGATCCGGTGTTTAAGTGTCTTCCACAGCTGTTGGTGTTTTCAGCATTTCTATCACCTGCATCTCCCCACATGTCCCACATTTAAAATTAGCAAAGATCTGATAGTATTTAAATGTTTGTTTGCCATGAAAAAGCAATTGATGAGCTAACTTAAATTACTACTGCATAACTGTTTGACAGCATCTTTCCATCTCACTTTGAGGTTTCTCATTAGGCAATGTTACCGAGTGTATATGTCATGTTGATAGGAGCTGTTGCACACTTAGTTCACACTGTGGTGTTAGCTAGTGGTTGTGTTTCGCCTGATTAATCCTGTCTGTGGATAATTAGATGCCATTTTAGTTGTTATTCAGGACTCATAAAGCCAAGCACAAAAGCACACCACAACTACATGAGCAAATAAACCAGTTAACCAGTGAAGGAAACTGCCAATAATTGGCTGTACTCATTATTTATTTATTTATCTTTAATTATCTCTAGGTCTTCTACAAGCGTGCAGATATGGCTATTGGATCACTCACTATTAATGAGGAGCGTTCAGAGATCATTGACTTTTCAGTGCCATTTGTGGAAACTGGGATTAGTGTCATGGTAGCTAGGAGCAATGGCACTGTCTCCCCATCTGCCTTTCTAGGTGAGAAAGCTTTATTCACAGTCCTTCTCCCCTTTGGCAGTCACATAGACTTGTGAAACAGTTACAGGCAGCACTAAATATTAACTGCTAATTGTTTTGATCAGCTACATTTGGAGTAATTTTCTAAACCAAAATGGGGACATGTCCCGAATGCAGCAAAGATAAAAAAAAAAAAAAAAAACACTGGTCCCATTGGTCTTTTTGATACAAAGCATGACCATTTTTTTGCTTTGTTTCTAAATCTAATCATTTATCAAGTCATTATTCTTCCTCTAATGGGACAGTAGAGACCTAAAATAATGTAATAGATCTCATCATTACTGATTGCAGTGGTTAATAATGCCATTTTGTATTCTCATGGAAGTAGTGAAATGTGGGTTAATATGTTTCTCCCCTTGCAGAGCCTTACAGTCCAGCAGTGTGGGTCATGATGTTCGTTATGTGCCTGACTGTTGTGGCTGTAACAGTGTTCATCTTTGAGTACTTTAGCCCTGTTGGATACAACCGTAGCCTAATCAATGCCAAAGGTTGGTGATAATTTTTTTCTTCTTCCATCAAAATTCTGTTACAGATAAGGAACAGAACAAAACTAGCCAACTTAGTCTATGTATGCTCTCCTAATCATAATATAGATATTTAAGCATTGCCTAAAAGTGGAGCTCCTGATGAGTGTATGAGCAAAATATCTGCAAGAGCACAAAATCAACCTGAATAGAATTCATATTACAGCATATGAACCATTAAATTGTGTAGTGGAGTGTATTTTTCATCAATAAATTGCTGCATTGCCCTGTGACAGTGATACCAATAATGAGATGCACATCACAGTTATGAATACATATTTATTCCTTTCTTTGACACCGCATGCCATGTGCCAGAAACAACACCACGACATTTATTATGCTGTGACTCTGCTGAGTGCATGGTGGATGGCAGTGAGCCAGCACTTTCACTTTACATCATTACTATAGTTATTATCGAATATCAAACTTGATATGTCAGACAGTTATCTGGTTACATCTTTCATGTCCATGTGTGTTGGAGCTCGGAGTGTGCAGACACACACTGTAAAGTGCATGCACACCATTAGGACTAATTAGCATGCACCTGTTCCTGATTAGAGCTCAATCACAGCACATACGTATAAGGACTCTCAGTAACACAGAGATTTTTAAGAGCCCTTGTAATTTGTATCGCTTTTCTGGTTTTGACCCTGTTTGTGTTTTTGAATTGTGAGTATTGTATTACCTCTGATATCCTGTCTGTGTCTCACTCGAGCACTGCCTGTTTTTCGACTCTGTCTCCATTTTGGATCTGTTTGCTAGCAAGTTTTCAATAAAACTCTTCCTGCAATTACATCCTACCAGAATGTCAATCCTACCAGAAACTGTCAATTGTCCAACAAGCTAGTGGACTAATAAAACTGTTTTAGCTAGTTTTATATGAAACTGTCATGAATATTTTCTGTAAAATGTGTTAGTAAATAATCCCACATTATTTTTTTAAAAAACAAACTAAAAGTAAGCACTGGATTAAAAACCCATCTATCTTATGTAAATAAAGATACAAATTTCGCTGTCTGGTGATCATGTTCATGAGATATGTTGGCTTGCACTTACGGTCGGGTTCCCCATGGTGGTACGCATTCATCGTTCATCGTTCGTACGCATGCTCGTTTGTACATACGGATGTTGTACAGTCAAACTCATTAAAAATCAGGTTGATGCATTACCATATTTTCTTAAGTATGGGGCTCTGCTCCACATGTGCTTTGCCACAAAAATAGAACCCCTTCAGAAAACCCAAACCACTAATCAGCCAAGGAAACTTTAAATATATTTTCTTTATTCTGAACAGTCACAGTATGTACAGTACATGCTTCCTTACTTTATCATTGTGTTTCTTACATGTATACTATGAAGGGTAGAAAAACAATATATGTGTGGTGGTCTGGGAAAACTCACATGGCGAAATTTTGACATTTTCTACTAGTTCAGGAAAACTACAGACTTAACTGCAATATGTCTTCCTTTTTCATGTACAGTATCTCAAGTTATAGCATTGTAAAATCTGTTTAACCTCAAGAGGGGGAAAACTGGTTTTAAAGACTTCACAACAATGCCACTGACAGATGCCCTGCCTTCCTCTAAATATACTCTACTTACATATTGTAAAGAATTATATATTTACAATGATAAATGAGTTGCCACTTGAGTTATCACTTTGATTATCAGCATAATTCAGTCTCTGTCTCATCACCTCACTACTTGCTGCATTTGAACGCAGGCCTCATTCTTGTCTCTTCACTGTTCCGATGACTGTTCTTGTTAACATTTCTTGAAGAAATGATCACTGATTTATTATTATTATTATTATTATTATTATTATTATTATTATTATTATTATTATTATTATTAATAATGTCTTTTTTAATTTGATCATATAAACATTTTAAAACTTGATTTACAATTTATCATCTGTATGGTCAAGTGCCTTTTGTTTGTTTTGATGATGTGAAGCAGAGGAGCATCACAGACATTTTGACATTTAATATCTGTTAATAAACTGAATTGATTACACTCATGTCATTATTCAAAAAATTTAATCATGAGAAAAGTGCCTTTTCAGGAGAGTAGGACAATTTTACACATCTTTAGGCAGACTGCCTGCATTTACTGCTGTGCTTGTTAACCTGGCTTCTTACTGACGTGATAACTGCAGACAGGCAGCCAAGGTAAGGTTAGAAAATAGCCGAAGTAAAAACAATTCCACATCGCTCTGGTAAAATATATTTATGTTTTCTTAAAGTAGAGATGTCACACTATATCCCTGGCAAAAAAAAAAAATTTCGTTGTGATTTTTTGCTGTTTTCCAGAATTCAGCTGTTGCGAGATCTGACCAGTTTTGACAGACCACCACACATATTGACATATATACTGTACATACATACATAGAAATCCTACATAGGATACTAGCCATGACATGAAGTAATACTTGAGTGTTTTTTTTTCTTTTCTCCATCTCCTTTCTCTATATCTCTCCACACAGAGCCTGGGGGGCCCACATTCACTATTGGGAAGTCAGTCTGGCTCCTATGGGGGATTGTCTTTAATAACTCTGTCCCTATAGAAAACCCTAAAGGAACAACCAGCAAAATTATGGTGTTAGTTTGGGCCTTCTTTGCTGTCATCTTTCTCGCAAGCTATACTGCAAATTTAGCTGCCTTCATGATCCAAGAGCAGTATATTGACACTGTTTCTGGGCTCAGTGATAAAAAGGTAAGATAAGCAGACCGTTTATCTTTAGATTGCAATTTAACACACAAATTGCACATAGTGTAAAGACATTTACATAGACACATAAGAACTCTGCTTAGAGAAGTTACTATAATTACAGTTAAATAAATTACCACCAGTGAAAGAGTTTTTTTCAGTTACATTTTGATAATACCTCTCAAGTGCTGCACAACTACAAAACTAAATAAACCCAGAGGAGGAAAACTTAACGGATTTAACAGCGCTGATACATAGTTTTCTTAATGTATGCATTTCACAGGCACTGTGCTTTAGCATAAACCTGGGATGAATTTAAAAATCTGTTCTTAAACCCTATACGCTGCAGACTGATCTTGTTCTACTTTAGAAGGATTAGAGAGGCTTTAGAAGGAAATTACCAGATTGTCCAAACCATTCAAATGCAATATATCTCCTCACCTGTATAAAATGCACTGTGGGAAATCTGATACGTATTTGCCAAAATAATTTGTCAATAAGGTGTGAAAGAAAATACAATACAAAAATACAATGCCAGCTGTAACTTTTATGAATGGTAACTTTAAGCTCTTTTTATTCACTGAACTTGCATGTAATTCCTTTTCTACATAAACTGTCAAGTGAAAAATGCACTGACGTTGTATTGATGAAGTGCTTATGTGAAAATTCGACACTGCCTACAGCTAACAATCAGACATCTAACCAAAGTTCACAGTCTGTCTTATCCTGCAGTTTCAGAAGCCCCAGGAGCATTACCCCCCTTTTCGCTTCGGCACAGTCCCAAATGGCAGCACTGAGAGAAACATTCGCAGCAATTATCCAGACATGCACAGCCACATGACCAAATACAACCAGAAGGGAGTGGAAGATGCACTCAACAGTCTCAAAACAGGGTGTGTTTTTCTCTGAACTTTATTGCGATTTAGAATAAACCAAGGCAGCTGGTCTTTAATACACCTTCAACAGGCCACTATTAAGTCAAATAAATGGGCAGTAATTATTTGTTTGATGTAAGTATATGTAATTATATGTAACCCTGTGTAATTATTACTTTATCGTGAGCTTATCAGTAAGATAAATGTCACGCGGTCTTTGCTGCAGGAAGCTGGATGCCTTCATATATGATGCTGCAGTGCTTAATTACATGGCTGGCAAGGATGAGGGCTGCAAGCTGGTGACCATTGGCAGTGGGAAGGTGTTTGCTACAACAGGCTATGGCATTGCTCTGCAGAAGGACTCCCGCTGGAAACGCCCCATAGACCTGGCCCTCCTCCAGTTCCTGGGAGATGGTAAATCATCATCAGGGGATCAGATCTGTTCCACAGTTAATATCCTCAATCACAGTGTGACGCTGTTACTGTCCTCTCTCAGGGCCTTTCTAATATCATCAAAGGTCCATGCGTTCCTAAGGTTTATTGCAGTGACAGTTTGAATGACTAACTTTTAAGATTAAACACACTATTTCCTTTTTTTACTTACTGTATGTGCTCCTATTCATTTGATTTTAGTTTTGAAAAACTCTCATAGTATCATTTTTAAATACAGCATGAAGATAAACACACTGGACCCATTAGTGTATAAAGTATAGACTGATATTTTACAAAGAAATAAAAAAAATGCTAACACATTTGACATATGGTCTGTTAAAATTTTCATGTTGAACAATGTTCTAATTTGCATTACTGAGTGGCTTTCTTTTAATGTTCTTGGAGGGGACACACAGAGACTGGAAACTGTATGGCTGTCTGGAATATGCCAGAATGAGAAGAATGAGGTGATGAGTTCCAAGTTGGACATAGACAACATGGCAGGCGTCTTCTACATGCTACTAGTGGCTATGGGTCTTAGTCTGCTTGTCTTTGCCTGGGAACATCTGCTTTATTGGAAAATCAGACACTGTGTGCACAAATCTGATCGTCTAGACTTCCTCTTGGCCATAAGCAGGGTAGGTGTATGCCAAACCACAGCATGCTGTTTCATAAAAACAATTAGCTTTTTCTCCTACTAAGGCAGCAAAGTCAAATTTGGTGTTCTTGATGAATACTGAAGCATTTTGTTTGTTTTATAGTTGTAAAATATCACTGTCTGTTCCTAGTCTCCCAGTTTACATTAATGTGGTTGTAAATTGTTAGATGTCTACAGTTGGATCGATTGAGCTCTTGCTCATGTCATTATATTTTAAAAATAAGGAAAAATAATCTTGGATGATAAACTGTGAAGCAAAAACATTCTGTATTTAATTATGAGTTTGAATGTATAAATTTAACTTTACACCATCTTAAAGTTGATCTACAAAATAGAAATTTATGTTTCATTTTTAATGGTGGTTTTCCATTAAAATCCTACTGCCACATAGACTAAATAGTAAAGTATTTGCATCAATATCTTTAATAGACTGCTCAATGTCTGTATCCCTATCAACATGCTCTAATTGCTTGAATGTTCTCCGTTATTGTCTAATGATTTAAACCTGTCAGCATGTTTTCTCTGTTAAGTTTTATTTCGTCATGAAAGGCTTGAACAGGCTTAAACTCCAAAGCAGTTTGCTGTCAAGCAGTCAAGTTAAAAGTCAATGGGATTAGAAAAAAGCTATCACAACACATAACAGAAAATATTGACCTTTCTCAGAGCTTGAGAAGGTCATCAAAAGATATCAAAGTGTTTACGGAGACCATTATCATCCAAGAAAACCAAAGAGACAAAGGCAACTGCCTGAAAATTTGCATATATCCAACACCCTGTAGCATGTGACAGGGGGAAATGTATATTTATATAATATAATTTATATATAATTCAATTCTGCTTGTTTCTCTAATATCTGAATATACTGTATATATTTGATTTTTTTTTGCTTGTTTTGCTGATCTCATTTATTTTTCACAATTTTTGTTACTTTTAAGAATAAAGGAATTGTAAAACTCCATTGAATTGGTCATATTGGTTGCATCATTGTGAAGCTGGAGCATACAAAATTATGCTCAAATGTATATTAAATATGTATAAAATATTCACATTAAAATTCTGGATAATTTGTCTTTCTTAGGGAATTTACAGCTGCTTTAATGGTGTTGAGGACATGGAAAAATCTGGAAATATGCAGAATCTTGACATCACAGCAAACTATGCCCAGGCTAACATGCTTAAAATGCTTCAGACAGCCAAAGACATTGTCTCATCAGCAAAGGTGGAAAATTCTTTGGATAAAGCAACAAAAACCATTGAGAACTGGAGTCGGAAAGGTGGAAGTTTACCAGCACGTATGCCACAGGTTACCACCACTGAGACAGTCCCAGCTCATCTCTCTTACATTACTAACATCACAGAAAACCACTCATCCCTTGTACAGTGCTCTTTAACGCCCCAATTCACACAGCATTATGCTGAAACTGCTAGTCCACCACATGCATCCACTCAAAGACAGATATCACACCCAACTCCACTCCACTCCACTGTCCCTTCCCGATCTGGTGGCCTATATAATGGGCTGCTTCCCATGTCTAGTATTAGTACTCCTCATTTAGCAACATATGATCTGCATTCCCAAAAGTCAGCCAAAATGGCCTCTCGTTTCATCTCACATAAAGATCTACAGGCACCAGATATCTTCGCTGAGCATCAGGAACCTCGTCACACCTCTGTAGGCCCCAGCTGGAAAAAGAGGTCCCAAAATTGTCTGGAGGAGTCTGTGGATCTTAGAGGATTACATGATGACAAAGGTCGCAATGTATGTCTTGCAGAAGTCCAAGCAAACCATTTTGCACATGATGTACACCCTTCTACTATGGAAAGCCCTTATCGACCAGGAGATATAACATGTAATTCCTGCATTAAGACATATACAGATCATGGGTTAGATGGCATGCCTTTAATAGGAAAGAGAAAAATCCATCGCAGACCCTCCTTTCTTAAAGCTACTTGGGGCCCAGGCAGGGTGCAGTTTCCAAATGAACGGTCCCTTGACCAAGCTTCATACCGAGTGGACATGCCAGATCTGTTTCCTTTCACAGAGGTATATGGAAGAGGGAGAAATAACAAATACCAACCTTTGCCTGTGGAACATATTTACCTTCAGTCATACCGCCATCAGCCAAGAAAGGGTCAGAAGTTAAGGCATTCCCAGTCCACCTATATACCCTCTTACAGGGAAGCAGTACATCATGATGCCATAGGTGTTAGGAGGGCCTCCAGCCTTGTTCATAGACAATACTCCTACCCTGACCTTCCAGCCTATCATAGTCCACTACCATATGGACCGGGTGAGTTGTGCAACATCTTCCCCTGCATGGGCCATACCAGTGACTGTGTGTATAGGGGGTATAGGGCTCCTGTACACCTGCAGGATAGCCATCTGGTCTCTGTTCCAAGCAGCAGGGTGCTTTACAGGGTCGGCTCCCCAGGTGTACCTCTGACATGGGGAAGAATCTCTAGTCTGGAATCTGAGGTTTGACCCTTCAAACTTAATTATTTATTTTCCACACAGTTATTTGCAGTGCCAAGCTTTGAAACTGAATTCCAGGAACCACTTCGAAAACTACCTTTGATTCCTGCCAAAAAGAACTGCATACTTTGGGCTTTCTTTTATTCAACAAAGTGCAATAATACAAAGTTGTACAAGAATTTTTGAACAATTAGTGTGATATATAAGCAGTTAATATTATCTCTAGTGAATTGTCCTTTTTCCTTTTATTTTCAGATAAATTTGGTTTTGATCCATGTAATCAGCTCTAACAATTTTATAAACCCTTAAGACAAGGAAAGATATTTTTGAGCTCTCTCTCTCTCTCTCTGCGCACATTGCAGGGTGAATCAAATGGTATTCTATTATTAGTATTAATGCTTTAATAAATCACAAAAGCCTATCAATAGATCCCATATAATTTGTGTCTTTTTTAAAAGGGGTAACTGAAAGACTTGTCTGAATGCTACCTTCTGCATTCAGTACCACATTATACTTTAGGTATTGTGATTAAAATATAGCTCTTCTATGTCCATTATTATGAACCTTATTATATAAGAACCTAATATAAAAAAATTAAGTGTTGACCAGTAAAAGTGTCCAGTATAAGTTCTTCTTTAAATGTTTTAGTAATTTTTTTGTGTTAACAGGAGAATATTTTTTATTTTTACAATAATCACAATCATGTTCACACTCCAAATATATTTGAAATGTTTTTACATTTTTCTCATTTGTACCTGTACTTAAAACAAATAAAAATAAATCTACAATTTAGCTGATTATAGCTGTAAGTATTTTGCCTCTGTGTTAACCTAATACCAATATGTATTATCAGTGCACACCTAAGCAGTTTAAAAAAAGAGAGCGCTTTATTGGTGATTCCTCAACATGTACCTCTGTGCACAACCACACAATCATGTTAACCTGTACCTTAATGTAAAGCCTTAAACTGTAGAGAAAGGGGGATGAAAGTGTAAGAAGAAGGAGAGCAAAATAAAAAGACCCTCAATTCTGAACACAGATTTTAGGTTCAGTTTTGATCCAAATAAAAGCCTTCAGTTGTGAATGCTATAGGTTATAAAAAGTTTTATAAATATTTTTATTAAAATCAGTCTGTATGGTGATTATGTAAAGTGCATGGAATGTTGCCCAAATTGTCCTTCACTCTTGAACCTCGTTATGTTCAATGTCTCCACCTCAGCGTGTTCCTCCAAAGCCCAAGGTGACCTACGCTGAGGTAATTATGCAGTGTGGCTTTTGTTATCTCCTGATAAGGAGCCCTCTTTTCAAGAGTGAGCATATGAGAATCTAAACACTGAGGAACTTTAATTTTCCCATTACCAGCCTTGCTTTGTTGTTCCTTATGAATGATAGCACAATATCAAGACCTAACCCACTTTCATCGTTGCTGTTCAATGATGCCTTTATTTACTGCAAAATAATTATACGTCTCTCATAAATTTTTACTTGCAGCAGCAGTTTTCTGCAGAAAGAAATACTCTTTAAATATTACTGAAGGCCTAGACACAAGGAAAAGATAACCAAAGTGAGCTTTAGGTCCATAAAATGTAGCATTTTGCTCTCTGTGTTACTAAAGATAAATAGAATGATCCAGTACTTGGCTCTAAAAGCATCCAGAAGGCAGGCAACTGGCCACAGAAGAAAGTTACCTGCAATATATCAAGCCACAGGTTGCTAAGGATATGAATGATCTACATTTAAACGCCACGAGGGGTGTTGTCCATGAGATTCATTTGCAGTGAGGATGATAAAATCATGAAATTATGAAAGATTAATAATTTACACAGTCATTGCAAAATTCATAACCATTGAACCAGTTTGGTCATTGCTGTCCTCTAATAGAACTGACTACTACTTCATACCACCTTCTGATGACAGCAATATCATCATTACAAGACTTTTATACTGTACATCATCATACCCTGAAAGTGATAAACAAAAGTAAAGCAAGAAGGGCTTTATTATATCAGCCATTCAATTCTCACTAATCATACAAATGTCAGTGCCAGTATTAAATAATACAAAACATTAATACACATACAAGCACACTGGAATGCACTCACACACTTACACTAAAGATACTTATAGAGCAACATGTATTCTCTTCACGTTGTCTCCTGGAATCCATTAGCTCAGATGTCAACGCTAGTCATTGCTGCTGGTCACATTCAGCCAAGGGCTTTGAGTTACGACAAGGTGGATAAAGGAAGAAGGAGAAAAGAAAGCTTTAGATGAAAACTCCACAAGGTTTTAGCAATGACTACTAACTTGGGGACATAACTGATACTACAATTAACAGTTATTGCACGAGTCGTATATGAGCTGATACCCGACGAGGCATGTAGCGCCAAGTTGGCTATAAGCCATGTACGATGAGATTGTATGGAATAATTGTTTTATTCTATCCACATTCACTGAATTTTGAGAAACAGAGAATTTTTTTTTACTTTTTGCAAATTTGATAAACAAAAACTTTATACAAAATGTCCAGCAAAATCATTTCTGTTTAGAATGTAAACAAACCAGTGAAATGACAGTAGCAATTTGTGAAAAATGCGATAATAATTCTTGAATTTTTTTTAAAAGATACATTCTTCCCATCAAATACTTTTATTCCATTTTTTTGGGGGGGTTGTTTTCAAGTAGATTTTTTATTTCATCCTCGGTTGGTTCAGCAATACGCTCTGCCATTTTGTTTTTCTCTACTTACGGTATATGAGCTGATATCCTAGTAGTAGAGTAGCCAATCAGAGCGTGCGATTGTTCATATCCAGCGAATGTGGATAGAATAATTGCCATTATTGAAAAAGAGACAAATGAACTCTTGAACAACACTTCTATTAACAAATATGTATTGTGATTTGAGTTTTTGTACATATATACAATGGGGTACAAAAATCTGAGACCATGTTGAAAATCTGGAATTTTTCTAAAATTCTAAAACAAAAAAGTGAATGTGCAACATCTTGACTATTCAGTATTCAAGCTATTGTGCAATTTGTAGGTCACTATCTAACTTTAAGCAATGTTGTGAAATTGACCATGTTAACTCCTTTGTAAAAGGTCAGATTTTCCATGAGTCTTACCCTTTCAATTGAAGCAAGTGTACAGATGACACTCCAATAGGTTTGATCTAACCTGGATCATCAGGTTTTGCACAAACGTGGAGTCTGTCTCGGCTCAATGTCATTAAAGCAAAAAGGGGACACACCAAATACAGTTGTACTAAGAAATTGAAATTCATGTGAATATTTTTAAGATTCTACTTTTCAACTCAAATTATTGCTCATAATATTATTTGTAATGAGAACCTTTGTGTTAAATTAATAAATAATGCCAAACATAATCATTTTCACTATTGGGCTCAAATTTTTGGACCCCACTGCTTTGTTTCACTGTGTGAACAAATGACCCTATTGAGGTATTTCACTCACGTGACCAAGTCATGTGACGCTGCCATTTTGGACGGCACGGCTCGAATCAGTTTGAATGCGAGGAAGGCGACAAACAAAAAACATAAAAGAAAAAGGAGCGAGATGTAGAAAACACCTTCACTATCCAGCGACATAGGGCATTTACAGGGCGAGCAGAGGGAGAGGTATTTGCAAAAATTGAGGTTAGCAGGCTTAGAGAACGACGTTTACCTGCTTCCACCAGGACTGTTCACTGACAGCTAAGATTTGTTCACATTTTCATTTACTTTCGGTCCTCAGGATAAACAAAATGTTATTAAATGTCATTGAAATAACTTCTTAGTCTGTTGAGACATGGCCCATTATAATTTTTCCTTTACTGTATTTACTAGTTTACTGAGTGCACTCCGGGGTGGGCTGGCTGGCGCTAGCTAGCTTGCGCTCCGGGGCGGGCTGGCTGGCGCTAGCTAGCTAGCGCTCCGGGGCTGGCTGGCTGGCTAGCTAGCTAGCGCTCCGGGGCTGGCTGGCTGGCTAGCTAGCTAGTGCTCCGGGGCTGGCTGGCTGGCTGGCTAGCTAGCGCTCCGGGGCTGGCTGGCTGGCTAGCTAGCGCTCCAGGGCTGGCTGGCTAGCTAGCGCTCCGGGGCTAGCTAGCACTCCGGGGCTGGCTGGCTGGCGCTCCGGGGCTGGCTGGCGCTCCGGGGCTGGCTGGCTGGCTAGCGCTCCGGGGCTGGCTGGCTGCCTAGCGCTCCGGGGCTGGCTGGCTGCCTAGCGCTCCGGGGCTGGCTGGCTGGCTGGCTAGCTAGCGCTCCGGGGCTGGCTGGCTAGCTAGCTAGCGCTCCGGGGCTGGCTGGCTAGCTAGCTAGCGCTCCGGGGCTGGCTGGCTAGCTAGCTGGCGCTCCGGGGCTGGCTGGCTAGCTAGCTGGCGCTCCGGGGCTGGCTGGCTAGCTAGCTGGCGCTCCGGGGCTGGCTGGCTTGCTAGCCGGCGCTCCGGGGCTGGCTGGCTGGCGCTCCGGGGCTGGCTAGCTCAGTAAACTAGTAAATCCAGTAAAGGAAAAACTTGAGACTGAAAGGTTTTAACAGTCATCCAAATGACTGAATGTAAACATTGCTACAGTAACATACCAGCTACTGTTGTTGACATTAGCTAGCTTGCCGTCCAAAATGGCAGACACCGGGGCATCATGTGACCCTGTGACGTCAGGTGAAATACCTCAATAATCAAAGGGTCATTTGTTCACACAGTTAAGATCGGATAACACTTTACTGATCCCAAAGGGAAAATAATGTTCCAGCAGCATACATAAAAGACAAGGCACAAATACACATAAGAAATAAAGTAAGAATAAAATGAGATAAACTAAAATTAATTTTGAAAATATTGAAAAATAAAATATAGAGGTAAAATATTAAAAATGCATGCATAGCATAAATATAAATAGTAAACCTATATAGTATGCATTATATACAGCTATAGCTAAGCTAAGGTGAAAGAAGTACAATATTAAGTAGTTCTACATAGTTTGTATAAAGTTGCATATATTTTTATCCTTTATTCTTTATCCTGAACACAAACTAACTCAAGAGAGAGCACAGATTAGTCAGGGTTGAACGTGTTTGTTTGTTTGTTTGTTTGTTTGTTTGATTGATTTTGTTTTTTACCCAAAGCAGCTTTTTTTAACCTGTTTTTTCTTGTTTTCTTAAGACCTGCCTTTGCCCATGCCTGCTATGTTGACGATTTATTGATGTAGGTGTCAGAGGTCAGGTATTCTCCCTCGTCATTAATAATTAGTCACTATATTTAAGCTGTAGATAGAGACAGAACACTATTAAACACAACAACTACTCATGAGTATTTTAGACAGAAATTGAGAGGATTCAAGACAAAAGTAACAAATTATAAAAATCAGCATGTGGTGTAGGCGGCACGGTGGTGTAGTGGTTAGGTCTGTTGCCTCACAGCAAGAAGGTTCTGGGTTCAAGCCCCGTGGCCGGCGAGGGCCTTTCTGTGTGGAGTTTGCATGTTCTCCCCGTGTCTGCGTGGGTTTCCTCCGGGTGCTCCGGTTTCCCCACAGTCCAAAGACATGCAGATTAGGTTAACTGGTGGCTCTAAATTGACCATAGGTGTGAATGGTTGTTTGTCTCTGTATTGGCCCTGCGATGACCTGGCGACTTGTCCAGGGTGTACCCCGACTCTCGCCCATAGTCAGCTGGGATAGGCTCCAGCTTGCCTGCGACCCTGTAGAACAGGATAAGCGGCTAAAGATAATGGATGGATGGAGTATGTGGTGTATGCTGCATGATCAGGATCATGTACTGAATAACTGTTTTAACAGATCACAGTATCAGCTTAGATATGTTCATTATGCCTTATTCTTATTTCAACCTCAATATCTGCAGCCACACAATGAAACAGTGTACCACTTGAGGTTTCTATTTCAAATGGAATTTAAAATCTGTTTGCAGTGGCCAGTATCACCATGTATCAACAGTGCCCTGGCTAGGTTTCCTGCTACATATAGGCAATACATCATCAGTTCTGGGTGCTCAGACAAGGACCAATTGAAAAGAACCCAAAGCAGTGGAACAAATAAACCTGCTTTCCTGCAGACAAAGCACCAAGGCCTAATTTTTGAACTATTGCCTTTATATGCCTAACTATATTTTCTCTTGAGTGTTAAGAGGACCATATGTATTAATCAGACATCATAACTCTGTCAATTTGATTGTCAATAAGCAAACACACAAATGGCATGCTCAATAAACAATCAAATTAAAAAGCAAGGTTCTCCAGTTAGTGAATATAAATATCTTCTGTGTGCTTCACAGTTAAAATGATATTCTCAGCTTCAGACACTCCCTCCAAGGGATAAGGATCATGTGATAGCCTTTGTATACTTTTGTGGCCACAATCTTCTGAAGATTGAAAGTTGAAATTTAATTGGTTCTACGCACTTCCAAACAACATGACGCATTGCTCATTTTGGAACAAGATACAGTATCACTGGAAAATGAGTAACTGGACTCAAAACATTTTGTATGGAAAATATTAATGGTGAGTAAATGAGAAAATTTCACATTTCCTGTCAGGAAACTGTCTGTGATTAGTCATGTGCTGTGTCACAGCATTTATTGGCTGAGTATATTCCTTGACAAAACATACTAAACTCTCTAGTGAAGACTATTAAGACACTAACTGTGTAGGCCTGCCTGAATAAACACTTTATCGTCTCTCTGTATGTCCTTCCAAGGTGACAGCCCCAGCAGTTGGCCTTGGCTCATAACATGGTAGCAAATTAACAAGCCCCTGGTTGTCATGCAATTGGCCCAAAGAAAGAGTAAATTCACACTTAGAGGTTTGCCAGTAAGCACTTGGAAACAATCATCTTTGTAATTAAGAAGAGTCTGAACCACCCAACAAGTCTTCAGTAAAGACTGCTTTTTAAATGAACAATCCCATTCCCCAGAAGGCCTAAAGCATACAAGATAAAGTAGTTGCAAAATAGTTTGCTAAATACAGTATGTGCTACTGTATATTCACAGGGACATTACTTCCAGTACCTGGTTTTTGCATTGTATAGCATAAAGTGAACATGATGAACTGGGCAATGTCTGATTACATGCATGTGTGTGAGAGAGAGAAAGAGCAAAGATGAGAATAGTGAGCAAAAGAGAACCCTGGAGTACGTTCAGAGGACATTCAATTTTGGGACCTTTGAGAAAGCGCTCCCAAAGGAAATTATTTCAGAGTCACAATCCTTTGGCTAATATAACCTATTGTAGACATTATCCATAGCTATCAAGAGCAAGGTATCAGTGCCCTTGACTAATAAGAAATGTATGCCTCCCCTACTTCCTCTTACTCTTTCTCAATTTGTCTGTTTCATACACAGTAAATTGTTTATAATGCAGCATTAAACTATGACATAAACTGAACCTTGTTTATTTAAAACTTTGCACCAATCATTTACACAGAGTATAGCAGCAGTCTCAAACCTAGGTATTTTTACCCATTCAGATCCAGCTTAAATCCATACAATTGCTGTATGTAATATGATTAAATACAGTTTACACTAATATGCACTAATATAATATTTAGTAGAAAGAGCTTAACAACAAAACATCACTGTGAAAAACATAGACCTAATAGTGTTTCCCCTCTGTGTACCAGAAACTTCAAGCAGCACCTAAATTAGTTATCCAACTATAGTTTCAGGGAGTGGGAACAGATACAGCCACATGCATAAGTGTGTGGTAGTGCACTGTTTTTGTTGTTGTTGTTGTTGTTGTTGTTGTTGTTGTTGTTGTTGTTGTTGTTTTAGCAGGACAAAGGAGGAAAGAGATTCTCCTTTGCATTGAGAATTTGCATAAACTCATAAACCTTTGCTCTTTTGCATGGGGGTTTGAGGGGTTTTAGGGGGGTTGCTATTCCATCACACCTACACATTCACACACTCATTCCCTTGAGAGGCAATAGATCTCAACTAGAAATAGACATCAACTTCTCAGTGCCAAAGGCGAACATGACCGTCCAGTTTGTTATCAGAGAAAGGTGTGAAAGCCAGCACCTGTGATGGTATGGGGGGCAACAGTACCCACAGCATGTGTGAGATGCATTTGTGTGAAGGTACCATGGATAAATCGGGGCATATATTGGGATTTTAGACAGACATATTCAACACGATGACAGCTCTTCCCAGGAAGTCCATGCTTATATCAGCAGGACAATGCCAGGCCTCATTCTGCACAGGCTACAACAGTGTGGCTTTGTAGACCAGAGTGTGTGTGCTTGACTGGCCTGCTGCCAGTCCAGATCTGTCTCCTGTTGAGAATGGATGGTGCATTATGAAGAGGAGAATCAGACAATGGCGACCACGGACTGTTGAGCAGCTTGTATCAAACAAGAATGGACAAACATTCCAATTGCAAAACTGCAACAATTAGTATTCTCAGTTTCCATATGATTAAAAAAGTGTTATTAAAAGGAAATATGATGTAATACCATGGTAATAATGGCTCTGTCCCAATTTTTTCAGTGAGTTGCAGGCATCAAATTCTAACTTCATTTATATTTACAAAATGCAATTAAGTTGGTCAGTAAAACTATTGAAAATACTTTCTTTGTACTTTTGTCAGTTAAATAAAGCTTCACTTCAATTAACAAATCACATTTTATTGTTACTATATTTTGGAACATATCACAACTTTTCTGGAAATGAGGTTAGTCTCACTCACACACACACACACACACACACACACACACACACACACACACACACACACACACACACATTATTGATATATACATCACTGTATATTTGACAGTTATTCCACGAAATCAAGTTGTACATGAGCTGATAGCCAACAAGGCACTTAGCCCTGAGTTGGCTATAAACCATGCACAATGAGAATGAGTGGAATAACTTTTTTATTCTATCCAGATTCACTGGATTTTGAGAAACAGAGCTTTATTTATTTATTTATTTATTTATTTATTTATTTGCAAATGTGAGACATAAAACCTTTATACAAAATATCTGACAAAAGCATTTCCATTTAGAATGTAAACAAACCGGAGAAATTACAGTAACAATTTGTGAAAAATGTAAAAAAAAAAAAAGATATGTTCTTACCATCAAATACTTTTATTCCATATTTTGTTGCTCTCTTTTTTTTTGAGGTTTTGTTTTTGAGTAGAGTTTTTATTTCGTCCTCGGTTGGCTCAGCAACACGCTCCGTCATTTTGTTTTTCTCTACTCACGGTATATGAGCTGATAGCTTAGTAGTAGAGTAGCCAATCAGGGTGCATGATTGCTCATATCCACTGAATGTGGATAGAATAAATACACTGTAAACCCGAATAAGTTGAGTTTACTTAAAAAAATTGAGGAAAGTGGTTGCCTTAAAAAAAATAAGTAATTATTAATGATTGAATTGAGTACCTTAAACTTACCAGAAGATTGTAAGTTTAAGGTACTCAATTCAATCATTAATAATTACTTATTTTTTTTAAGGCAACCACTTTCCTCAATTTTTTTAAGTAAACTCAACTTATTCGGGTTTACAGTGTACATATATAACATGCTCCCCCACAAGCATGTTAGTGTGTGTGTGTGTGTGTGTGTGTGTGTGTGTGTGTGTGTGTGTGTGTGTGTGTGTGTGTGAATATATATATGATGATGATGATGATGATGATAGTTTATTTCAAACATGTGAACAAACAATGAATAAATAAGCAGATAACAAGAAAAGCAAAACAGCATTTGCAACAAGAACATGTAAAAAGCCACTAAATTAGAAAATAAACCTTAAATAATATAGGTAATAATTATATCAAAATAAAAAAAAAACAAGACAAAAATACAAACAAGGACACACTAAGCAGTTTTGAGTTTACATGTCCGAAAAGGAGTGAGCTGAAGTAAAAACTTATTTAATCCCACCCCTCTACTTTAGTCAATATAAACTGATTATCGAGCTTCCTTATATATATATATATATATATATATATATATATATATATATATATATATATATATATATATATAAGGATGTATGTATATACACACACACACACACACACACACACATATATATATATATATATATATATATATATATATATACACACTGTATATTACTTATTACTTCAACTATTCAGATATCAATTCTCTATGACTATATCATATAATTAATTAATTAATTATATATGTATATCCATATGTCTACACACAAGTTTACTACAAATACCACGCTCACAATGGAGAACAAAATAAAAACAAAACAAATAGACGAAGACTCAAAAAAGAAAAAAAGAAAATTTACACAATAAACAGCCAGTTATGATTAATCCCTTTCATCCTTATACCTTGTGAAAATCAAATTTTTGTACATCTTTTTAAACTGCTTCATGTCTGGACATCCCTTGAGGTCCTCATTTAAACTGTTCCACCGCTTTACTCCACAAACAGAAATACAAAAACTTTTCTTGGTTGTGTGCACCCTATAATTTTTAAATTTAAATAAACCCCTTAAATTATAACTCCCATCTCTTTCAGTGAACAGTTTTTGAATATTATGTGGTAGTTGATTATAGTTTGCTTTGAATAATATTTGTACTGTTTGATAGTCCACCAGCTCTGCAAATTTCAGTATTTCTGACTGTAAGAATAATGTATTTGTATGATCCCAATAACCAGCCTTGTGTATAATCCTTATTGCTCTTTTTTGGAGAATGAATAATGAATGGTATTGTATTTTTGTAATTATTGCCCCATACCTCTGCAGAGTAACTTAAATAAGGTGAAACCAGGGAACAGTAAAGAATCCGGAGTGAATTGTGATCTAGAAACTGTTTGACTTTGTTTAATATTGCAATACTTCTTGATACTTTGGATTGTATGTTTTTTATATGTGGTTTCCAGCTGAGTTTTTCATCAATAGTTGTTCCAAGAAATTTGATTTCCTCAACTCTTTCTATAATAACCTCATCTATTTGAATATTTATGTGTGTTTGTTTTGTTGTTACCAAATAATATTACTTTGGATTTGTTCAAGTTTAATGATAATTTGTTACTGTTGAACCATGTTTCATGGTTCATATATATATATATATATATATATATATATATATATATATATATATATATATATATATATATATATATATATAGGCATATCAGGTGAAAATTAAAATTCAGTCCAAACTGCTTGAAACTGGTCTCATTGAATTCAGAATTGCATGCAGAACAACATACTTTCTACAGAATTAAATGTTTATCCATTCTTGAGATATAACCAATCAAAGATTGAAAAAACAGCTTAATTTTTAGAAAACTGACATAAAATTATGAATTCGGATAGCACACACATACACTATTGATATTACAGCACTGAGTGAGACCCATTTTCCAGGGTCAGGACAACTCACAGAATCCAGCAGTGGTTACACTTTCTACTGGGTGGGTCTTAGCAAAGAAGAACAATGCCAAGCTGGAATGGGATTCACCACTAAAACAAAGCTTGCCTCTAATACATATCTGTCAACTCATAAGGAATAGCCATAAATCTTACAGATTTTTCAGTTTTTGTCAGGCTTACAGGCGTTTTCTAATAGTCTTATGGATTTCTAGTTTTTTGCCAAAATGTTTATATTCTGTAAGTATTTCTTCCGTGTGGTCAACGTGTGCATTACATGTGAAACAAGCAATAGACAATTGAACCAGAAATCATTGTGTTATGCAGGCAGAGGGTCTCATTCGCAACATTTCAACTATTATTGTCCCACAACCAGGTTTGCTAGGCACTTGAAAGCTCAGACTTCAATATCATACTCGAAAGTCAAGTGTCCACATGAAACTGAATAACGTTTTGCATCATCATGAGCTGAACAAAAGGGCCCAGAGCCATTCTGTTTTTCCAGTTGAGTAGTTTTGAAAGCGTATTCAACACAGAGAGAGAAGCAATGGGAACCCCGGTGAAAAGAATGAGGTGCAACAGGAGGTTTATTCCTGAATGGGTTGACCTACTTAAAGGGCAGATTGTTGAACTGGAACTTCATGAAGTGAATTATGGAATGGACATGAACATGAACTTCATATCGCAAATTATGATGTGGAACAAGTTCTATTGAAGTTTTTCCTTGTTTTTCAGTATATTATGCCTCAAAAACAACATATAGTTGTCTTGTTTTTAGTTTGTAAGGATATTTTGTCTTTAATAAGGGTTTTTGTGAGGGCTTATAAGATTGGACTCCGAAATGGATTGACAAGTATGCTAATCTTGTATCACTTCCAGTTGCTGTTATTGAACAACTTATGACACTTAGGCTACCGCTTGCTGTAAACAGACATACCACAGTTATTAGTCCCTATCCTCCATGTTCAGTCTTGCTGAGATAAAAGAAAAACTTTTATGAAGAATTCCTTGTAGTAAATTAAAAATTACCATTAACTGACAGCATTATACTGGGTGACTTCAGTGCCCATTTGGGGCATCATTCTAATACTTGGCCCAAGGTTCTGAGAAAACATGGGATTGGTAACATGAGCTCAAATGGTCTTCTTCTTCTTCTTTCAATGTGTGTTGAATTTGAGCTAGCTATCACAAATACAAAGTTCCAGCTTCCAGACAAGTTCAACGGTACAGTACATGGTGCCATGCTAAGTACAGTGTTCTTCAAGATTCAACATTCAATATTCTTTCAAGAACACAGATATTAGTGTTCCGGTGTCATTCAGAACTACTGGCAGTCTCTTCAGCACTCAGCATTTTAAATCAAAGACAAAGACAATTATGAAGACTATTTGTGATCTTCTCTTTGCTGATTACTGTGCGCTTGTGGCACACTCTCTAAATGACATCCAACAACTTGTTGATCTTATTTCAAAGCCAACAAAGGTGTTTGGCTTAAAAGTTAGTACAAAGAAGACTGAAGTAAAAGTTAGTACAAAGAAGACTGAAGTAGTCCAACAACCTCCACCTAGCTCTTTAAAAACTGATAACTATTAAACTGTCAAAATTGATAGAATTGCCATCAAAATCAGTGATAAATTCTGCAACTTAGGTTCAACAATCTCCAATAAGGCTACACTGGATGAAGTGTACACCTTTGGTCATTTAAATGATAGGTTATGGAACAGTCGTAATGTTTGTTTAAAGACTAAGACTACAGTGCTGAGGTTATTCCACCACTTCAATACAGTTGTGAAGCATGGAAACCATAGAGAAGACAAATTAAAAACGTGGAATCCTTTCATCTTTGTAAGCTATGAGACATTTGCAACATTTCCTGGAAGGACAAAATTATCAATCATGAAGTCATCACAATTTGTAACATTTCTGCTATTGAAGCACATCTGATGACTCACCAGTTAAGATGGACTGGTCATGTAATAAGGATGGGAAATGCTATAATTCCAAAAAAGTTTTTTGTACAGCCAGCTCCCCAATGCCCCTAGAAGAGTCAGATGACCACTTCTCCATTTTAAGGATAAGTTGAAAGATAACCTTAACCTTCTGAAAATGGACCCTTCAAATTGGGAGCATCTTCCGCTCAATTAAGATCAATGGCAAAATATATACCTATCCAAAATTCAGGATTATGAAAATGAAAGATTTGATAAAATGGTTGAAAGATGAAGAAAGCAAAAAGAATCGTTATTGATCAGAACTAATGGACAACACATATGTAGCTTGTGTGAAAGATGTTGTCTCTCCCTAGGTGGTCTGAAAGGACACCTACATAGTCTAGAACTGCAGTTGCACCTGCGTCAAACTCCACCTGTGATATTTGTGGTAAAACGTATAAGAACATTAGAGGCCTCAAAATCCATCAAACTAAAATTCCTAAACAATGTACTGGAACTTAGAACTGTATTTAATAATTAAAATTAACAAAAGTTGCTGTGATATACTGCATTGCCCCTCCTACGTCGATACAACAGAGTGTCCAGGACTGTGCAAAAATATATACAAGACTGTGCAAAAGTCTTTGGCACCCTATCTTTTTCATACAAACTTTGTTATAGATTTTTATTTTATGACTTCTACATTATCAAGTCAGTACAAAAACATTTTAGAGTTCCAAACATTCATGTTCCAGCACAAAATCAAACGTTGCAGAAAAAAATTGTTTCTGAGCAGCATATTACATAAGAAACCACTTTTCAGATTCAAAAGAAAACATAATGAAGGCTGCTGGGGTTTGCTGCAAAATTAAGAAGCAAGTGTGAGAGTCAAAGTGTCCAGGAGAACTGTGGCTGGTTCTATAAGATGCTCAGTAAAACCTACAGCTCATTTCTTTATGAAACTGCACTAATTGTACCTTAGACTACTATTTTTTAAGCAAAAGGCCATCTCACACCAAATATTGACCTTGTTTCATTTATGGCTTACTGCTGGTTATGTGTTTTTTTGTTTGTTTGTTTTTATGTCGAAACATTTAATTTCATTATTTTAAAGCCATTTTTGGTCTACAACATATATATATATATATATATACAACCCCGATTCCAAAAAAGTTGGGACAAAGTACAAATTGTAAATAAAAACAGAATGCAATGATGTGGAAGTTTCAAAATTCCATATTTTATTCAGAATAGAACATAGATGACATATCAAATGTTTAAACAGAGAAAATGTATCATTTAAAGAGAAAAATTAGGTGATTTTAAATTTCATGACAACAACACATCTCAAAAAAGTTGGGACAAGGCCATGTTTCCCACTGTGAGACATCCCCTTTTCTCTTTACAACAGTCTGTAAACGTCTGGGGACTGAGGAGACAAGTTGCTCAAGTTTAGGGATAGGAATGTTAACCCATTCTTGTCTAATGTAGGATTCTAGTTGCTCAACTGTCTTAGGTCTTTTTTGTTGTATCTTCCGTTTTATGATGCACCAAATATTTTCTATGGGTGAAAAATCTGGACTGCAGGCTGGCCAGTTCAGTACCCGGACCCTTCTTCTACGCAGCCATGATGCTGTAATTGATGCAGTATGTGGTTTGGCATTGTCATGTTGGAAAATGCAAGGTCTTCCCTGAAAGAGACGTCGTCTGGGTGGGAGCATATGTTGCTCTAGAACCTGCATACACCTTTCAGCATTGATGGTGTCTTTCCAGATGTGTAAGCTGCCCATGCCACATGCACTAATGCAACCCCATACCATCAGAGATGCAGGCTTCTGAACTGAGCGCTGATAAAAACTTGGGTCGTCCTTCTCCTCTTTAATCCGAATGACACAGCGTCCCTGATTTCCATAAAGAACTTCACATTTTGTTTCGTCTGACCACAGAACAGTTTTCCACTTTGCCACAGTCCATTTTAAATGAGCCTTGGCCCAGAGAAGACGTCTGCGCTTCAGGATCATGTTTAGATACGGCTTCTTCTTTGAACTAGAGAGTTTTAGCTGGCAACGGCGGATGGCACAGTGAATTGTGTTCACAGATAATGTTCTCTGGAAATATTCCTGAGCCCATTTTGTGATTTGCAATACAGAAGCATGCCTGTATGTGATGCAGTGCCGTCTAAGGGCCCGAAGATCACAGGCACCCAGTATGGTTTTCTGGCCTTGACCCTTACGCACAGAGATTCTTCCAGATTCTCTGAATCTTTTGATGATATTATGCACTGTAGATGATGATATGTTCAAACTCTTTGCAGTTTTACACTGTCAAACTCCTTTCTGATATTGCTCCACTATTTGTCGGTGCAGAATTAGGGGGATTGGTGATCCTCTTCCCATCTTTACTTCTGAGAGCCGCTGCCACTCCAAGATGCTCTTTTTATACCCAGTCATGTTAATGACCTATTGCCAACTGACCTAATGAGTTGCAGTTTGGTCCTCCAGCTGTTCCTTTTTTGTACCTTTAACTTTTCCAGCCTCTTATTGCCCCTCTCCCAACTTTTTTGAAATGTGTTGCTGTCATGAAATTTCAAATGAGCCAATATTTAGCATGAAATTTCAAAATGTCTCACTTTCAACATTTGGTATGTTGTCTATGTTCTATTGTGAATACAATATCAGTTTTTGAGATTTGTAAATTATTGCATTCCGTTTTTATTTACAATTTGTACTTTGTCCCAACTTTTTTGGAATCGGGGTTGTGTGTATATATATATATATATATATATATATATATATATATATATATATATAAGATATATATATATATATATATATATATATATATATATATATATATATATATATATATATATATATATATAAGATATGGCCAAGTCATAGTACACCAGAAAAAAGAAAGTGTGTGCATTCTAAAATGAAGTTCAACAAAGAGTGGTCTTTTGCATTTCCATGTATACAGCCTGTGAAAGATCAGCCAGGCAAAGCTTTCTGCACAGTGGGGTATATATTATTTTTAATAACTTGTTTACAAGATCTAGGCCTAATGCTTAAATTTCCCTTTATATTATTGGTTTGTAAAGAGATCCATATGTTGGAAATATCGCAGTCTTAATGTATCTAAAATCTAGATCTGCATTTGATAGACTCTAGTGTACGATTATAATAGCCTAATGTCTGTAATGATCTAAGATTAATGTGTGATTTATCAAATGTGAAGGTTGCTGCCCTGTCAAAATAAACACCGCATGGTGCTGTCAGACGCTAAACATATGCTGTTATAAACTGTCAGCAGATGCACGATCCACTTGCAAGTTTTGGTACCAATATAAATGTCATAAAAATAAGCTGAAATGCTTGGAAATTGCATCTGCCAGTGCCATTAAAAAAATTCTAAGGGAGACCACCAGACCCCCCGCTAGGAGGGGGATACCCCCCCACACACACACACCCTCCCCCTCTTGGCAGCTTTGCCGCCATTGGTCAGCCGCTGAATGCTCTCAGCCTCCAGCATCACTTCAGAAATGGACCAGCATTTGGAAGTTGAAAAATTGGGACCTATGCAATTCTACCGCTGCACCAATGTGCATCCTCATCTTTCTAAGATGAATCATTTACATGAGTACAAAGGTATGCTGAAATGTTTGGTTTCAATACTTCCAGCTTCAAATGTTGTGATATTTTATTCCACAGGTAGCTGATTAGGAAAAAGTTGGGAGATACATAATACCACTTTATAGCATACTAAAATTTGATCTGAGATAACTGGTTTGATCTGAGATAACTGTTTATTTTCTCTTACAACAGATAAATATATTTCTATGAGGTTAATGGAAATGTAGCTATCAGGTCAGGGACTGCGGTCTCTGCTACTGGTAAGCCAGTACAATCTGCCGCATGGACGGGTGGTCGATGTCTAAACTGACTTTCCCACCAGCATTTATGTTGGTGAGGAGGGTTGCATGACCCCCAGCAGGATTAAATACAAAACCTGTTAAAGGGCACATGAGCTCACTAATAGAGCCACCAGCCATCATGCAAACCAGGGACGGGCAGATGGAGCTCATCAGCCCAGGAAGGCAGTTCATCTAGAGGAAGGATAACCCTGATCTTAAAACTCTGTTGCCTTGTAGCCATATCCAATCATGGAAAAGGCTATGGAAGTAAATCCAGAGAGAAAATCATGAACGGAGTACCTAAGGTGGTTGGATGTCAATAATGATCTTCTTCCGGCAACTCCTGCAGCCAAGCCGGCCCCAAATGTCATGCCCTGCATTCCCTTGGATCTCATCGGTGTGGTAGAGGGGGGGGCCCTGTTGTCTGGGCAGTGTAAGGCCTCCATATAACATTGCCCAGGCTTGTGCCCTGGAAAGGTCACTCCAGTCTTATCACCCTGTGAGAGCACAACACAGAAGACAGAAGTTATGAGTTATGCCCCTGCATGACTGGCATAGAGTTGGATGCCACGGGTTGTTTTCAATGGTGGGAGGGATCATCACATCCCATTAGTCAACTATTGCCTGCCTCAAGCTGGGCAGCCCCCAGCCAGTAAGGTGTTGACCCGCCATGGTCTGCCTGCTGCAGTGCATGCCTGGAGTTTAGAGCTTCTTACTTAACAAGCAGATCAAAGACGTCTGCAAGTGTGATCTGAAACTCACAGGCATTGACCCAGACAGTTGGGAACTGTTTGTAGTTCTGTGGCAGCTGGCACCACACTGTTCAAGAACGTGTCGAGGGGTGAGGAAAAGTGCAATCAATGGCTAGAGGATAGAAGACAATGCAGGAAACAGAGACAGCACACTCAGGCCTCCGATCCACTCTCCAACTTCATTTGCAATAACTGTGGAAGAGACTGCCATGCAAGGATCAGACTGTTGAGCCACTTCGGATGTAACTTATAGTCCATTAGTCCATTTTCTAGCATCTATATTACCTGTCCTATATTTTAGTCTAGAAAAAATTCAAGTGCACTTCTCTTATATTTGTATATATGAGCTATTGTTTGTTTAATTTCATGATTATAAATTAAAAAGGGCAATTATAACTGCAATATCAAACACCATGTAATTCTCCCTAATCAAATCCCAATCCAAGTTTACTCCACAAGTACTACAGAGCTGTCTCTAGGAAGGAAACACACTGTGAACTGTGCACATTAATAAATCTACGAGAAAACATCTTCATGTCTTTACCTGTTCTATAGTGTATACAAATATAGCAGGGTCTTTTTTCACTCAACACAACAGCTGTATATATCAACTCAGCTTCAGAATTCCCCCCTTGCTGCTCCATTTAACAATATCTTCACCAAAAACGCTATGGGGTTCAGAAACTATTCTGATCTGGTCATGCTCTACAAATCTAACCTACTTCCCTGCTTCTATAAAATCCTTAGACAGTAAGGAAAGGGACAAAAAAGCAATCTGAAAAATTGTTCTCAACTGATCATTGCAATAGATACCAACATCTGTGCTTTGGGAAATCAATAACACATTTAAAGTTGTTCTATTTTCTTTACAACATTTTTCTGGTTGATGTAGAGTAGGTGTCCACAAAAGCATTAGAGAGACTCATTTAATTGTATAGAAAATTCTCTCATCAGTCTATGAGTTACCAAAGGAAAACCGTTTCCTCAAAGCATTAAAAGTACTGCATTAGCAATGCACCTGTAATGCTGAAGCAAGGTCTGAGACAACACCTGTAGGGAACACTGTGAAAAGAGCTTCACTAATCAAGTACGCTGAGACTTCTTCCAAAATTATTCAAATGAGAAAGTTGCTTTTCATTTCGATAATTACGGCTATAGAATGCTTTCAAGGCATACTTGAAATTGAATTAAATGCACATAACATAGCTCGACTAGTTCTAACCTTGCTTCTGGCTAATTTGAGACAAAAAGTAAATATATGAGAGTGTTGAATACTCTGAAGAATATTTTTACAAATACCATTAAAGCACTATCCATCTAGATATCAATATTTGTACATTTCTTGTAAACTACATATTAAAAAGTAAACTACATATTAGTCTGAAAGTACACTAAGCTTCAAAAAGTCTAAACCATAGCCAATTCTTCCTCTATTATGCACAACTATTCTGGGAGTGAGAAAGTCCTTTCTCTGACTTGCATAAAGCAACTTTTCTGAGACAGGATGACCACTTTTGCATTGTCATTATTAGGATATTTATTTAGTAATAAGTCAGCTGACACTTGTTTTTATGGCACATTCAAAGACAAGCGTAGGCCAGTTTACTGAGCAGTAAAATCAAGTGAATATAAGTTTGAGTAAAATGCTTGCTAAATGCTTGATAAAATGTATTCTGGCCATTTTGTGTAGTGGATTAAAATCTGCTTGCATAAAACCATAATAAGTAGATTTAATCTAATATAATAAAAATAGTAGTAGTAGTAGTAGTCAGAGGGGAACCATCAGGGCCTTCTAGGCCTTCAGAGAAGGCCTGAACATATCAGCATTTCAAATGTTATATTTAATTTATTTCATTCTTTAATTTATTTCATAATTCCATTATAATTATTCTCTTCTAATTTTATTTGCCCTTATTTTCTATCAAATTTGCTTCAGAAATGAAAAGGTTACTGTCCTGAAAATATTAAAATAGAGTTATCCAATGAGATTTTTTTTGTTGTTGTCTCTAGGCTGAGAAGAGTTTAGAGCTGTCTCATTCATTGGTTAGGACTTCATTGCTGGAACAGAAGGCCATGGCAGTGTATGTTTATGTAGGAAGTGACAGATGAATTAACCAATCAGATTTTGATTTATAGTGGGAGGGACCAAAATTTTATCGCCCTCTGACGACTCGAAGACCAATGCTAGTTTAACCGCAAGTTGGTGCCGTCAGCACAGCAGTGAAGTCACCTTCCAGCCGGTGTAGCGTTCATTAGTAGTGTTAGTGAATGCTAATAAAGTGGTCAAGCCAGTGCTACCAAGAGCAAGTAGCACAGGCTAATGACCGAGAAACTAAGATTTCTGTCTCCAGACTCTTCTTCCACACACACTTGCCATAGTATTTTTCACCCATACTTAAGTATTAATTTCCCTATGTAATTTACTTAGTTACTTTTAAAATCAACATCAACAACTACACACAACGGAGCCACCTGGCACCCTGCCACTAATCCCTTGCAAAATCCTTTGTCCTGTTGCTTTTTTGGTGTGTCTGGCTAAGTTTGGGCTGAGCTGAACTCCCAACTCTAATAGTAGCAGTTTGCCATTGGTAGTAGTAGTAGTAGTTGTAGTAGTAGTAGTAGTAGTAGTAGTAGTAGTAATTATTATCCACATAATTAGCTTTAATAAATAAATAGCTATTTGTCATCTACTCTTGCCATCTCTTCAAGTATACTTTGAAGTGTTAAAAGTAAACTGTAAGTATACCTGACCCACAGTGAGATTCTATGCTTGGATTAAGATGTAGTGTAATTTTTTAATGGATTAGCTGATACATCTGTGGAAAATAATGGTCTCTTTCCTATACAAAAACTGGTGGAATGGCTGTGTTTCCAAAAACAGACAAAGCTGAATATTGAATCAAATTTCAGTCTCAAGGACTTACCAGTAACTATCCTGGTTACCTCAGGATAAAACTTCATGCATCAGGACAAAGAGGCTTCAGTTCATTATGTGTACCAGCAATTGACAGTAAGCGGATAAATCGTCTTATTGTAGAGAAGACTGGATGGTTTGACTGGATATCATTCAAGCATTGCTGATATATCCAGGATGTCTGGTGTGTTCAGATGCTGGGGTTGACCTCACTATAATGCAGAGATAGTGTTCGTGCCTCAAGAGAAAGTCTAAATTTTTCATTAAATGTGACAAATTATGACTGTGATTACTCTGAGTAAGTGGTACATCCTAGTAGAATGAGACATCACCAAGGCTAACACATTAGATAATAAACAATTTCTATTGCACTACATTTATATGTATTCACAAAATACACTGTCTGAATAATCAATCATTTATTTGGTTCATCTACCTTCTGACAACCTAAAAGGGTTGATTTAATTATTCAGTTTTCTCTTTCCCTCATTATCTCTAGCTGCTTTATCCTTCTACAGGGTCGCAGGCAAGCTGGAGCCTATCCCAGCTGACTACGGGCGAAAGGTGGAATCCTTTCAAGATCTGGAATATTAAAGGGATCTCCAGACTATGTGATTTATTTGTTGGACCCACTCTGATGTCCTTTAGTCAGCTAAGTGGAAAGTATGATATTCTAAAACAAGATTTTTTTCGTTATCTTCAAATAAGAGATTTCATTAAAAAAGATATGACAATTCTTTCTGACCAAAGAAAGCGACAGCTCTTTTCACTACGAGGGGGCCATTCCATAGGTTTCTTTTATAGACTGCTTAAGGAATATGTTACTACAGGTACCTTACACCTGAAGGTGAAATGGGAAGGAAAACTTGGTGTGGAGATCACAGATGAGGAATGGGATGAGGCATGGGAAAATGTGAGGACCTTAAGTATCTGCAACAGGGTTAAGGCAGTTCAGTTAAAAATTTTACACAGGGCTCATACAGTGGTGCTTGAAAGTTTGTGAACCCTTTAGAATTTTCTATATTTCTGCATAAATATGACCTAAAACATCAACAGATTTTCACACAAGTCCTAAAAGTAGATAAAGAGAACCCAGTTAAACAAATGAGACAAAAATATTATACTTGGTCATTTATTTATTGAAGAAAATGATCCAATATTACATATCTGTGAGTGACAAAAGTATGTGAACCTCTAGGATTAGCAGTTAATTTGAAGGTGAAATTAGAGTCAGGTGTTTTCAATCAATGGGATGACAATCAGGTGTGAGTGGGCACCCTGTTTTATTTAAAGAACAGGGATCTATCAAAGTCTGATCTTCACAACACATGTTTGTGGAAGTGTATCATTGCACGAACAAAGGAGATTTCTGAGGACCTCAGAAAAAGTGTTGTTGATGCTCATCAGGCTGGAAAAGGTTACAAAACCATCTCTAAAGAGTTTGGACTCCACCAATCCACAGTCAGACAGACTGTGTACAAATGGAAGAAATTCAAGACCATTGTTACCCTCCCCAGGAGTGGTCGACCAACAAAGATCACTCCAAGAGCAAGGTGTGTAATAGTCGGCAAGGTCATAAAGGACCCCAGGGTAACTTCTAAGCAACTGAAGGCCTCTCTCAGATTGGCTAATGTTAATGTTCATGAGTCCACCATCAGGAGAACACTGAGCAACAATGGTGTGCATGGCAGGGTTGCAAGGAGAAAGCCACTGCTCTCCAAAAAGAACATTGCTGCTCGTCTGCAGTTTGCTAAAGATCACGTGGACAAGCCAGAAGGCTATTGGAAAAATGTTTTGTGTACGGATGAGACCAAAATAGAACTCTTTGGTTTAAATGAGAAGCGTTATGTTTGGAGAAAGGAAAACACTGCATTCTAGCATAAGAACCTTATCCCATCTGTGAAACATGGTGGTGGTAGTATCATGGTTTGGGCCTGTTTTGCTGCATCTGGGCCAGGACAGCTTGCCATCATTGATGGAACAATGAATTCTGAATTATACCAGCGAATTCTAAAGGAAAATGTCAGGACATCTGTCCATGAACTGAATCTCAAGAGAAGGTGGGTCATGCAGCAAGACAACGACCCTAAGCACACAAGTCGTTCTACCAAAGAATGGTTAAAGAAGAATAAAGTTCATGTTTTGGAATGGCCAAGTCAAAGTCCTGACCTTAATCCAATGGAAATGTTGTGGAAGGACCTGAAGCGAGCAGTTCATGTGAGGAAACCCACCAACATCCCAGAGTTGAAGCTGTTCTGTATGGAGGAATGGGCTAAAATTCCTCAAAGCCGGTGTGCAGGACTGATCAACAGTTACCGCAAACGTTTAGTTGCAGTTATTGCTGCACAAGTGGGTCACACCAGATACTGAAAGCAAAGGTTCACATACTTTTGCCCCTCACAGATATGTAATATTGGATCATTTTCTTCAATAAATAAATGACCAAGTATAATATTTTTGTCTCATTTGTTTAACTGGGTTCTCTTTATCTACTTTTAGGACTTGTGTGAAAATCTGATGATGTTTTAGGTCATATTTATGCAGAAATATAGAAAATTCTAAAGGGTTCACAAACTTTCAAGCACCACTGTATATCCCCCTCCCAATGTCACAAGTTCAATGCTGACCTCTCCCCTCAATGTCCTAAGTGTAAAATAGAGACAGGGATATAATCTTACTCATTGCTTGTGGTCTTGTTGGAAAATTAAAAAAATTTGGAATATGGTGGGGCAAGATATAAACAGAATTTTTATTCACGTCACTGCAATGTGACCCTCGTTGCATGTTACTTGGGATATCAAACTGTTTTATTAATGATAACTACAAAGAGAAATTATATAAAATGTTAACTTTCTGTGCTAGGAAATGTATCTTGTTAAACTGGATAACAGATAAATCCCCTTCTAGAACACAGTGGCATAAAGTTGTAATAGAATATATACAGTATCACTGGATTATCTGACATGTAAGTTGCATGATAAGGATAACATTTTTCGCAGAACATGGGAACCTTTCATGTCCTTTATGGGATTGAATATTGAAACCATATTAATAAGAGGATTTATGTAAAAAAAAATTAATAGGACCTTTATTTTATTTTAATATTTATTTTATTGTATTTCATTTTCAATTTCATACTCATTTACTGTATTTCTTCATTTTATGTCATCATATAATTAATGAGCCAACTGTCTGTATGTATATTTGAGTCTGTGAGCCGAGTCTTGTTCTGTCGTATGTTGTTTGTTTTATGTTGTTAAAACCAATAAACATAATTTTTTTAAAAAAGTGTATAAGTCACTTTCCCACATTGCCCTTTGCCCTAAATTGTCTTAAATTGTCCTTTCCCAAAAAGAGTGTATTACTGTATTTGCTTCAATTGATGCAAGGGAACAAAACTGACATTTTTAAAATTTATTTATTCAGTCATTTGCATGAGCCAGTGAACAGCAATAAGTGGAACAACATGATTCCTAACACAATGGCAAGGACAACAGAATTATGCATAGTCTCCTAGCACAGTTTCATTGCTATTAATATATATAGGTATAATAGCAAGAGACACCAGAATATTAAGTTTAAATCAATGTTCATTCAAAATACAAGTATAAATAGATTATGTCATATTAGTTATTAGTTATGTTATATTAGCATCTGCCCCTTGCTACTTGGTATTGAGGTACTTTTAATACAATGAGACCATCAGTCAAAATACTTTATTTATTTATTTATTTATTTTACTTTTAGAGATGCTTCCTAATGTCAGAAAGAACATAAGGATGAGCACTGAATTAAAAAAAAAAAAAAAAGCTGTTTAGAGCTCATGTAAAGGTTATCAAATTCTGGGGATAGATACCCAAGAGACTAAGACCCAAACGCCCAGCTATTTAGTAGTTACAATAAATTATTCAGTAATTATAGTAAACATAAAAATGAGGAAACATATGTAGTTATGGAGTCTGGACCTGTCAGTGGGTTTAAAGGGGTATTAAATACTCTATGTTTCACCATGATTATGCTGTGCTCTTAGTATACAGAGTAGCTGTTAGAACAAAATTAACAGCAAACTAAATCACGGCACTGCACACTTCTGACTTCATGAGTTTTGTGCTGTGTTTTTTTTTTTAGCATTTCTAAAACCACATTTTAGGAGATTTGTGCTTTAGTGAGCTGGATGGTTATTGATGCAGAGAGAAATGACATCTGTTTTGGTAAGCTAGGTGTGTCTATATGGGCCATCTTATACCAGTTTTAATGCCGGATGGAGGTTGATGTGGACATAAGTGTGCCACATTGGGACCAATTAATGTTGACAACATCGGTTGGCAATCAATTTTATAATTTGACATGACAGAACAGTAGACAAAGCAATGGAGACATTGTGAATGATGGAGCCAGACAGGAGCTGCAAGAACGCTGTATGGACAGCTTGAAGCCTTCACCTGGGGGCTTTGCAAATGACAGATACAACCTGTGCGTAGATGTAAATTGGTCATTGGAAAACTCGCTAAGGCAAAGCAGATTTACTGTGAACTCAATGTTCTGATGCAGCTTGACATTCAATGTCACTTTTATATTAAAGAGCTTCTAAGTATCCATTCAAAATCATCTTCAAACCCCAAAGGGAGTAGAATATACCTGATAAGTTCCTAAGGTAAATGAAAAATCCTTTTCTGAGATTTGATTGATAACACCCAGAAAGCTTTAATTCAAAAGCCTTAAGACATTATGGGATATATAAGATAAGAAAATAATCAATGCAGCTGAGAGTGGACATCACACTCCATGGTTGTGGTCACTGCCTGAAGTTTAAATAAATCCAAGGTGAATGTTCTTTCAGCATCCAGGTAAAATTTCTCTTGTGAGAAAATAGGACATGTTCAAAGAGAGAAAAGTTGACTGTAAAATGCTATGCATATTTATCAAATATGTGTTACATATTTTGCATCATACATTTCAGACACCCTTTAACTGTTGCTCTGTAAAGCCTATTTAAAAAGTTATTCAAAAGATGGAACTCTTTAATACTAGCCAAACTGATCAATACTCACAAAAGGTAAGATGTGTTGCTCTGTAATAACACAGATCAAATACACATGCTGTCACAAAATAGCATGACACTGCACAATGAACACTGCACAAATGTTAAAAAGCAATAGTATATTTATTATGACACATTATATGGATTTTTTACCACCACCTAATGCATATCTACCAACTCTGGGATGGTGACAGCTAAAATGTGCTTCCTCCTTAACACATGAAGCCAAACACTCCACCTTTCCACTGCTCCTCATGCAATGTCATAATGTATTTGGCTTTGACTGTTAACTGCCATCTTCCATATACAGTACATGAAATCACAGACTCTCACAATTGGCTAATGTTACTCCAATCAACAAGGGAGAGAGGAATTCCATCTTTCCTGTACAGAGGGTAGAGTCTTAGGCTCCTGTCCATGGATGGCTTTGGAGTCTTTGGTATAGCACTGTGGCACTTAGGTGAAAGTTTTCTGAAGTGATGTAAGCATAGTGCATGCAACTTACTTCTCCAAGAGAAACGACCAGCTCTGTGGAAATTTCTCACATTAGTTGTTAAATATTTGCCCTGTTGTGGGTGTGAAATGCCACCCTTCTGACATGATGCCATCCCTCAGCAAATGGGCACTGTCTCACACATCAGTCCAGAGTTTCACACTTAATCCTACCACATCTCCACATTGGGTCTCTTCCAGATGGTGGCCCAAAGAGTGTGCATGTTTTAAAAGTATACTGCCTAATTTGCCCAACTTTGTCCTGGAGATATTTTATAGCATGCCATTAAAACAGATGAGCTGGTTTGTTTGTTTGTTTGTTTGTTTGTTTGTTTGTTTGTTTGTTTGTTTGTGGGGGCAATAGCAACCTGGATTAAATTGTTCAGAAAGATGTGCTACCTGCATTAAGCATCAGCAGACTGTGCGTCCTGTCCTTCATGTCAAATGAGCTGACATGTTCACAATGCAGTGGATTCAAACTGAGTGAAGCCAGACTGAGACCTTTATGTTAAGACAAATTGGATTAAATGAGGTGTGGATCTTAAAGGTAATGGGTTATCAGATGGTGCAATACATTCTCCAAGGGCATTACACACTGTCAAATACGTGGACATTAAACTGAGGGACAATACACAGGAGAGTATTATTCTGTTTACTGTGTTGCTATTTGTATTGTACATGACACAAAATGGGCACAAGGGACAAGCCTTTTATTTTAGAGATAATAGTTTGTTCTTTCCACTTAATGTTCCTCAAATCAGTAAATTCATACAAAATGGGCTGACTCCACAATTTACCTTCGTTTTCCTCTCCATGACCAAGGTTGTCAGGGTTTAAGAAAGAAAACAAAGACAGAGGTATCTATTTTAATTCTGGATGTGATCCATTGTCATTGTGCTACCAAGGTTTCTTACAGAAGAACAATATAAATATATATTTTTAAGAAATAATTTATGATTGGATGTTTTTTGTTTGTTTGCTTGTTTGTAGCATCTACAATGAGTAGACTGATCAGTGTTTACTGAAAATCATTATCTCATGCTACTGCTTAGGGTCTAATGAAAGGCTCCATGTGTCTGGTTTCAAAATCAATAAAATGAATGTCTTATAAACATACATCTTGATTTAAAGGATATGGGACATGGATTTTTTTCTGGGTATAATTATGTATAAAGGACATAAGAAATGCCATCTAAATCACTGCAGGGCGTCAAAAATGTGAAAATCATCACATTATTCAACTTTTTTATACATCAGCGTAAAACAATGATTCGTTAATTAGCTAAATGGTCACGTGACCCGTGACATCACAAAAACTTTTCAAGGAGCCAGCGCTTGGGTATCTAATGTAAACAGGTTACCGAAATGGACACCATCAACAGTGACATTCCCGATGTTTCACAGAGATGTGAAGTTAGACCCTATCAATTTGAACCGATAGCTGGAAATTCACATGAACATAGATCTTGTCTTTACTCTGACGGGTCAGATGATTCTGAGAGTGAGAGTTCATTCAATCCCCACGAAACTGAAAGCGGTCGGCTCGATAACACTTCCTGGTAAGTTAAAAACAATTCTGCTCAAAGGCTAATGATCTGTTGAAAGAAGTATTATTTTTGTATTATACATTGAAAGTTCATCATAGATCTAGCTAAAGTCCGTTGCAAGCTAGTTTTTTTTGCTGATATTTTTCGAGATTGATTGAGATACAGTGCTTCCAGAGTCCGAGATGAAAACATTCAAAATGGCGAAACGAGTCAGAATTATGATAATCAATAACTGATACACCCAAAATTATAATACTAATCCTTACCGCATGAGGCCCATGGTAAAACCACACTTCCAGGAGGGGCTGCCGTCTGCCTCCCAAGCCGGCCGAGAGCGCTCCTCGTTGGGCACGGCCAGGCGGGCGAATGCCCTGGTCCATCCGCCCTGTCTAAAAAATAATGGTACAACTCCGAGTGAAGGTATCAATGCGCTGTCGAAGCGCGCAGAAGGTGTTAGTACGCCTGTCATTATAGTGCGGACTTTCCATAGCATAGAAAATCGCCACGTTTCAATTTGTGTAACTGAACTTTGTTTAATGTCACTGGTCATATAAACCTATGTAAACAGGAAAAACATGGAAGAGTTTGGTCGCATCTAACTACAGCCCCAAAAAATACCATTGGCCATACTGAGCCTAGCTACATTGCTAACAGGAGTAACAGCGCGTCTGACTGACTGGGAGGTCGCAATACACCATGATGTTCAATGGACGTTAAACACTCTAAAAACGAAACAATTTTCTTGCCATCCAAGACACAAAAACTATTTTGTCGCATTCGTCATCATCACGATTCACACTTCTCCATATTCATCTACCCGCTTGTCAGGGGTGCAGATAGGATTTTTGAACTGGGGGGGACTGAGCTGTCAGCAAATGATTCCATTTTATATATATTATCAGCTGGATAGTACAGTGGTAATGCTCACTGACTACGACGCGGGAGATCGGGGTTCAAATCCCAGTCGGGGCAAAACATCATCCAGTAAGGGTCCTTAGGCAAGACCCCTCATGATATATCAGCCTACCTCAGGAATGAGTGAAGACATAACTGATAGAGTCATACCGGCTCAGACGTTGCCTGGGTCAACAAGGTCTGCGTCAGTTGCTAGGGAACCAGGGCAAACTGATGAGAAATGGGCTACTGGAACAAGACATTGATGGACGAGGACAGAAAATACGGATTTGCTGGAATGCTACTATACAAGCAATCCCAGAGAGAGGGGATACATGCAGCGAATGTGGGACCATTGAATACTTCGAAACCCACAATCAAGGCTAACAAAGAAACAGCTATTAGCCCAGTTCAGAAGATCTACTAGTAGATGTGAATGCTGCTCTGAAGACAATCTCCACAAGAACCATCACTGAGACCAACAAGCTGATACACAGTACAGCAACAGTAATCATGGAGATGCTTGGACACAAGGTGGGCTCGGGACATAACGAACAGTATCCACCATGGAAGAGACGATTAGAGGCCAGCTGGATAAAGGCAGCACGGAGAGAAGTTAGCCAGCTCACATGGTGAATAAAGGGGTACCCAGGAAGTACAACTCCATACCAGAGACTAACAGCTCTGGCCACCCGGTTGAAGAGATACACCAAGGAGGGAGAGGCCAGGAGAATAAACAAGCTGTTCTCCACTGAACCAGCCAAGGTGTACTCTCAGTGGCAAGGGAACAACAACCAGTCAGACCCACCAAGAGCTGAGGTGGAAAAATACTGGAAAGACATATGGGAAAGAAAGGCATCACACAACACTTGTGAGGGATGAGACCCACCCAGAATGGCTAACCCAAGGCAGGACAGTCCTAATCATGAAGGAACCCCAGAAGGGACCCATCCCATCCAACTACCGGCCAATTACCTGTCTCTGCACAACATGGAAGGCCCTGTCAGGCATCATTGCAGCAAAAATGAGTAAGCATGTGGCTCAATACATGAGCGAGGCACAGAAAGGGATTGGCAGTAACACCAGAGGAGCCAAGCACCAGCTACTGGTCGATAGAACAGTCACCCGAGACTGTAAGAAGAGACAGACCAACCTGTGCACTGCCTGGATTGACTACAAGAAAGCCTACGACTCAATGCCACACACATGGATACTGGAATGTCTGGAACTGTATAAGATCAACAGGAACCTAAGGACCTTCATCCAGAACTCAATGGAAATGTGGAAGACAACCCTAGAGGCCAACTCAAAACCCATTGCCCAAGTCAACATCAAGTGCGGCATATACCAAGGAGATGTGCTATCACCACTGCTGTTCTGCATAGGCCTGAACCCCCTCAGTCGGATCATCACGAAGAGCGGCTACGGGTACCGATTCCGTAGTGGGGCAACAATCAGCCACCTGCTCTACATGGATGACATCAAGCTGTATGCCAGGAACGAGCGAGAAATAGACTCACTGATCCACACCACCTGGATCTACAGCGATGACATAGGGATGTCATTCGGATTGGACAAGTGTGGCCGGATGGTCTCAAAGAGAGGCAAGATGATCTGGACTGAGGGGATTGACCTACCAGAGGGCAACATAGGTGATATCCAAGACAGCTACAAGTACCTTGGCATCCCACAGGCTAATGGAAACCATGAAGAGGCCACAAGGAAGTCAACCACAGCCAAATACCTCCAGAGAGTAAGGCAGGTCCTGAAAAATCAGCTGAATGGTAAGAACAAGGTCCGAGCCATCAACATGTATGCACTACCAGTCATCAGATACCCCGCTGGTATCATAAACTGGCCAAAGGAGGAGATAGAAGCCACAGATATCAAGACTAGAAAGCTCCTCACTATGCATGGAGGATTCCACCCCAAGTCCAGCACCCAGAGACTATACACTAAGCGGAAAGAGGGAGGCTGATGGCTAGTGAGCGTCAAGACCACGGTCCAGGATGAAACATCGAAAATCCGAGAATACATCAGAAAGATGGCCCCAAAGGATGAACTGCTAAGTGAATGTCTCAGGCAGCAGAACCCTGATGAGAGTGCAGAGGAGGAGGAGGAACAGACAACCTGGAGGGACAAACCCCTACATGGCATGTACCACCGTCAGATAGAGGAAGTGGCTGATATCAAGAAATCCTACCAGTGGCTGGATAATGCAGGACTGACAGACAGCACAGAGGCACTAATCATGGCAGCACAAGAACAGGCCATAAGCACAAGAGCCATAGAAGCCAAGATCTACCAGAGTAGATCAGACCAAAGATGCAGACTGTGCAAAGAAGCCCGTGAAACAGTCCAGCACATAGTAGCAGGGTGTAAGATGCTAGCTGGATCAGCGTACATGGAGAGGCACAACCAAGTGGCTGGGATAGTATACAGGAACATCTGCAACCAGTATGGAATAGAAGTACCCAAGTCCCAATGGGCCATACCACAGAAGGTGGCTGAGAACAACAGGGCTGAGGTTCTGTGGGACTTCAGCTTCCAGACTGACAAACAGATCCTGGCTAACCAACCGGACATAGTGGTGGTGGACAAAGAGCAGAAGAGGGTGGTGGTGATAGATGTGGCGATCCCAGCTGATGCCAACATCAGGAAGAAGGAACATGAGAAACTTGAGAAGTATCAAGGGTTGAAAGAGCAGCTGGAACGGATGTGGAAGGTCAAGGGTTGCGTGGTCCCCGTGGTAGTGGGGGCACTTGGGGCAGTAACCCCCAAACTGGGAGAGTGGCTCCAGCAAATCCCAGGAACAACATCTGAAGCCTCAGTCCAGAAGAGCGCAGTACTAAGAACATCGAAGATACTGCGCAGAACCCTCAAACTCCCAGGCCTCTGGTAGAGGACCCGAGCTTGAGGATGACATGGATACCACCCCCCCGCCAGGGGTGAGAAGGAGATTTTATATATATATATATATATATATATATATATATATATATATATATATATATACACTACCATTCAAAAGTTTGGGGTCACGTTGAAATGTCCTTATTTTTGAAAGAAAAGCACTGTTCTTTTCAATGAAGATCACTTTAAACTAATCAGAAATACACTCTATACATTGCTAATGTGGTAAATGACTATTCTAGCTGCAAATGTCTGGGTTTTGGTGCAATATCTACATAGGTGTATAGACGCCCATTTCCAGCAACTCTCACTCCAGTGTTCTAATGGTACAATGTGTTTGCTCATTGCCTCAGAAGGCTAATGGATGATTAGAAAACCCTTGTACAATCATGTTAGCACAGCTGAAAACAGTTTAGCTCTTTAGAGAAGCTATAAAACTGACCTTCCTTTGAGCAGATTGAGTTTCTGGAGCATCACATTTGTGGGGTCGATTAAATGCTCAAAATGGCCAGAAAAATGTCTTGACTATATTTTCTATTAATTTTACAACTTATGGTGGTAAATAAAAGTGTGACTTTTCATGGAAAACACAAAATTGTCTGGGTGACCCCAAACTTTTGAACGGTAGTGTGTATACATGTTATTTCACCTCCCTCACTGCCATCACCAGGAACTACCTGCAGGCCAGGACAATGATAACATTTTAACATAGCCTATGGAAATCCAAAGTTTACACATTATCATCACGCACAGAAATTGCAAAACTAGTTTTAAAACCGCTAAGTTCCAACTGTTAAACATAGTGAGAGGCTGGGCTACGCGTGTGTGTGTAAAGTGTAAACCAGTGCATCCTGACTTTCTAACTATGCCTGTGTGTTGCGTGAGCGGCAGTCAGTCAACAACTCTTCGCAAAGTTTCCTTATGAAACAATATGCTCGCTGAAATTATGGCAGGGAAAGCCAGATTAAACATTAAAACTGCCTTCTGAGCACTGTATCTACAGGCTACCACCGAAAGAAGGAGGCTACCAGAAAGGCATCTCTACTCTGTACGATTTTACTTTCACTACGACATTACTTTGAACAGACTATCAAAAAATTGCAAGGTGATATGATAAAGTAAGGCACAGTTTACTTACAGTCGTTTTTTTTTTTTTTTGAAAAAAACGATGCAATCGTTTTCTGCCTTTTGGCACCCTTCATCATGCCGTGTTGGGGTCCTGAACTAGGAGCTGTCCCCGATATGCCTGTCAAACCTGTTGTGGGTAACCATAGCAACCAAGCTCGAGCTCGCAACCTGTGCAGTCTGCGCAGTTGCAGCTATGTCTGTACTGCTGTGCACCTCAATAAACCGAATGGTAATTAGTCTTTTGATTTTTCCGTGAGGTTTGCCTTATGCAAAGAAAGACAGCATAGACATTTTTCCCTCCCTATAAGTGGGGGGGACCGAACGAGGTGAATTTAAATCTGGGTGGGACAAATCCCCCCCGTCCCCCCCTCTATCTGCGCCCGTGCCGCTTGTGCTGTACCCGAAAGTTTTTGTGACGTATGATCACGTGACAGCGGCTCTTCCAGTTGTAAAATATGCATATCAGAGCTCGAGCAGAAATGCCATATAATCATCACGAATATAACGATTTTGCTGAATTTAATAGATAATTTTGTATTTGTTGATGCAATTATTTCATATTTTTAATGGAAAGAAACTGATATAGCGTGCATTTATGTTTCATGTCCCATGTCCTTTAATGCTCCCCCAGGCTTCATTTTAGGTCTTCATCAGGTATACAAAAATGAAGGAACAAAAAGAGTGAATATACAGTTAACGCACCCAATTAGCACCTCAAATCCCTGTACACGAACACATCTTACAGGTAGCTTCTTCAGCAGAGAATTCCTCACACCAATTATGTAAAATATAGTCCCTCTCTCACAACCTTTCAGATGTCCCCTCTGATGTCTAAGTTAAAACTCAACTGAAATCTTATCTTTCCACCTCCAGTAATTCATTGTTTTATACTGTAATGAAAACTATGTTGATTTGTTGTTATGTGGATGTTATGTCTTTTCCTTTGACATATGTGTATTGCTACCCACTGTGAAGCAGAACTGGATTTCAGAAAGTATTAATTAATTTTCTATAATAGCACAGCTCTGACAGTAGTTCTAGCTAGAAGTATAACAAAAATACATATATGTTATTTACCAGCTGGGAGGTCCGTATCGTGAAATACCGTGACCGAGGTGTTGAAAGTACTCAGTATTCAAGGCCGAGGTCACAGTATTTCACCATGCAGACCGTGCTTAAGCTGGTACATAATATATTAATTTTTTTCTTTACCAAATTCTAACAGAAAACGAGAGCACCTGAAAGGGAAAACCGAGCCGAGCCGCCATTTTGAATCCTCATTCACGGCTGTTATGTAAATGGCTTCCTCCTCAGTATACAAGTGTACTTCCATGGCAGGAAAAAAATAAATTTTGCCACCTATGTAGTCCCCTATTTATACAAAATTGAGTCATTCAGGATTCAGCCATGTTTTTGCTTGGTGTTAGCAACAATTACAGGTTTTTAGCTTTCTCCTGAAATGTTTTCTTTTATTTCTTCTTCCTCAGGGTAGTAAAACTTGCTTTTGCTGTGAACACTGACGTTATCACTATCCATGATGTAAAATTAATGCTATTCTCCTGAGAAATGTGAAAATAAATGTTGACAAAAATTGCTACTATATTTGTTGTTGTTGTCAACGAGCGAGTCGCCAGAGGTCCATATCCGGGGTCTGTAACTGGGGTCCGTATCGTAGGATACGGACCCGCTTGACAGCCAATCAGAGCACAGGATTTGATGGAACCATGAAAAAAATAAATTTTGTTATTTAACAAAGAAAAAATGGCAATTCCTTATGTAGCACAAAGCTCTTGAATTCTCAATTCTAATGTGTCAGAAGGCATTGCTTAATTTTCTCTAACAGCATGGCCTTTAGAGTAACGCAGCTGAAAGGAAAATCAAAGATAAATGTTAGTTTTATTATTATTATTATTATTACTGCACGGGAGCTCAGTGTTTCTTTGCTCCATGTTTATATTGTGCTGTTAAAGAGTATGCAAAAACAAAAAAATTAATTTACTTTGTGTTTAATTAGATTAGATGAGATAAAACTTTATTGATCCCTTTGGGAGGGTTCCCTCAGGGAAATTAAGATTCCAGCAGCATCATTACAGATAAACAGAGAAAATAAATAGAGAAAACTTCTAGATAAATTAAATTATTTACATATACAAATATAAAAAGAATAAGATATGGGGAAGGGGGGGAAGGGGGGAAGGGGGGCGGCGGCAGGAGAGATATTGCACTTTATATTGCACATTATATTGCACATTGTCCGGTATTGCTTATTGTTAGGCTAGGCTACTGCTCCTTCCCATCCTCTGTCTTCCTGTTCCCCCTGCTCCCCCCCAGAGAGGAGCTGTACAGTCTGATGGCATGAGGGACAAAGGAGTTTTTATGTCTGTTTGTCCTGCACTTGGGAAGGAGCATTCTGTCACTGAACAGGCTCCTCTGGTTGCTGATGATGGTGTGCAGAGGGTGACTGGCATCGTCCATGATGTTCAATAGTTTGTCCATAGATCTCTTCTCTGCCACCGTCACCAGAGAGTCCAGCTTCATGCCGACCACAGAGCCGGCCTGCCTGATCAGTTTGTCCAGCCTGGATGTGTCCTTCTTGGATGTGCTGCCCCCCCCAGCACACCATGGTGTAAAACAGGACACTGGTGACCACAGACTGATAGAACATCCACAGGAGTTTCCTGCAGATGTTAAAGGACTGCAGCCTCCTAAGGAAGTATAGCCTGCTCTGTCCCTTCCTGTATAAGTGTTTGGTGTTGCAAGTCCAGTCCAGCTTGCTTTCCAGCCACAGCCCGAGGTACTTGTAGGAATCCACAGCCTCCACCTCGACTCCCTCGATCAGAACTGGTTGTGACCTTGGTCTGGACCTCCCAAAGTCCTTGGTCTTCGAGGTGTTGAGCTGAAGATGGTCCCTGTTGCACCACACAGCAAAGTCCCTCACCAGGCTCCTATACTCCTCCTCTCTGTCGTCACTGATACACCCAACGATGGCTGTGTCATCGGCAATCTTCTGAATGTGACACAGCTCCGAGTTGTAGCAGAAGTCCGCAGTGTACAGGGTGAAGAGAAGAGGGGCCAGCACCGTGCCCTGGGGTGCTCCGGTGCTGCTAATCACAGTGTCAGACGTGATGTCCTTCAGCCTGATGTACTGCAGCCTGTCAGTGAGGTAGCTGGAGATCCAGGTGACCAGGCAGGGGTCCACTCGCATCCTGTTCAGTTTGTCCTGAAGCAATAGGGGCTGGATGGTGTTGAAGGCACTCGAGAAGTCCAAGAAGAGGATCCTCACTGCTCCATTTCCATTATCCAGATGCGAGTGGGCTCGGTGTAGCAGGTAGAGGATGGCGTCTTCCACACCGACACCTGCCCGGTACGCAAACTGCAGACAGTCCTGGGCATGTTGTACCTGGGGTCTGAGGAGGCTGAGGAAGAGCCGCTCCAACGTCTTCATCAGATGTGAAGTGAGTGCCACCGGTCGGAAGTCATTCAGCTCGCTGGGCCGATTCTTTTTTGGAACTGGAACGATACATGATGTCTTCCAGAGGATTGGCACTCCATGATGTCTGTGATGTCATAACAGTCCCTGAGGGTATCTTCCATTTCAGGGGACCACCTCCTGATGGAGCTAGTTGTTACAGGCTGCCTTTGAACCAGGGGGGTGTACTTCGGCTGTAGAAGAACCAGGATGTGGTCAGACTTCCCTAGTGGGCGGAGGGGTGTGACTCTGTATGCATCCCTCACATTAGCATACAGCAAGTCAATTGAAGATTTTGACACTTTTATAACAAAATGGAGGTTGTGTTATAAGAAGAACAGTTGCAGTTAGCTGGCTATCACTGGACTAGGGTGTTTGAGTTTATTTGTCACAATGTCAATCCTCCATCATTAATACAAAGAAATTTTAAAAAATAATACTTATGAAATATCTAAGGTATATAAAAAATAAAAGGATATTTACACATGAAATACTGTAGAAATAGGGTGAAAATAGAAACATTTTCTACTTGCACACAGTGTAGTCATTACACACTTTAACAGACTGATGTTCACTATCTTGAGAGCAACTAATACAGCTGGTATAGACAAAAGTGTAATGTTGGTTAGTTTGCTATCAGAATTAGTCATCAGACATATCTAAAGTCATGCAAGTGTCATAAATTATCAAAAGCACATTGTTCAAAAATATATATTTAACTTACTAAGGTGACTCAGTAAGCAAGAACAAATCCAAAAAAAATTATGTCGAACAGTCTGGCATGCTAGATTATATGTATGACACATTCAAATGTTGGAAATCACAGAACTGTAGGTGTGGATAGTTGAAAATAAGCTGTGCACTAGACACTAACACCTGCTGATTGTGAGTGAGTGAGTGAGTGAGTGAGTGAGTGAGTGAGTGAGTGAGTGAGTGAGTGAGTGAGTGAGTCAACGAAGCAGTGGTGGGCAGGCAGGTCACTCGCACCTTTAATAAGGCCAGCTGACAGGCTGATAATCACTGCCCCAAATTAGGCCACTTCCATCCTCTGGCCTGTAGAGGCTCATGACTGGCCGTGTTTAGCAACCTGACAAGCAAATTGAAAATGAAGTCCTTTTAGGTGCACATGGGTAAATTAAAAATAAAGGGACTTTTTTTTTAGATTGCTTTAAAGGTCTGCTTGTCACATCTGTTATTTTCTACCCATTCTTATCCAAAAGCAGAACCACTAAACCACACAAGACTGTTTCAAAAGAGAGCTGTCTCAATCACTTTATTTTCTGTTTAAATTAGAAACTAGAACGTTAGGGATGAAAATAAATGAAAACATTAAATTCTTTCAAACATGGCAGCATTTGACCTCAGGAGTCTAAAGGAAGGAAAAAAAATCACAGCCACACAGGGAAAGTAGGGAAGAGGGAAAGTGTCTCAGATAAGCTTCTGCCAAATGCTAGTCCCTGCCTGGACGTCTGTCTGGCAGATGGGACACAGCGTTTGGATGTCATGTGAAAGATGGCTTGCCAAATGCCCTTTTCCTCTTACGCATGGCCCTGCTGCTGACAGATTGAAAGCAAATAGGTGGGCGCAATAAACACAGCCACCTGTGAAACTAGGAGTGAGCTGAACTGCCCTGAGATGGCCATGTCTGATGGATGTCACACACCCAGATTAAAGGGCCAATTAAAGTCACATTATACCATAATGAGGCCACTTTTGCAAAAGGGAGTCACATAAACAATACATGCAAATAATGAAGAACCAATATAAACAGGTTGTTTCGGGTTCTGTCAGTTAAAAATTGTGATATAAAGTGAACTGTTACATTAATAGTGAGGAAAAAGTAATTCTAAGGTGGATTTTTTTCTCAGAAACCAAAAGTAGTATCAAAAAATTCTTCCCACTTCCTCAGATCCGCTTTTCAAGGACTATGTATATATATTTGTACATAACAACTTAAAACAAAAAGAGAAATGTGTCGTCATATATGGCATATAAGAACATGGAATGTAATAAAGGTTTACCCAGGAAAGAAGTACTGCTCTGTTCAATGTCATGTCTGGAAAGCCAAACCATCTGTGGACAGTGGGGTGCTTTTAATTTGGACCTGAAAGCCTTGCAGATCTGTAATAAGCTCAGGCACCCTTTTATCCCAAATCCCTGCATGTGTTCCAATACATAGTCTCTGAGGAGATTGGATTCAAGCCTTCTTTACACTTTACTCCTACTGTTTTGTTGCAGGCTAGTTAATTCATGAAACATATTGTATCTTATGAATCACATTATGCATATGCATTTTTTGTATTTTCTCTCACTTCTGAGATCTTTCTAAAACTTGGCTTTACCTATGACAAATTCAGCTGATAAGGGATAAAACACAGCATGGCATGCCATTATAAGAAAATAGTCATCAACAGTGTGACCCCAATGTTGATTATTTTCCTAAAACATCATGTCCCAGAGTGTTTTATCTCACTTGTGCTATAGTAATTTGCTAATAATGTTTTTAATAAAACATTATACTTTTAACCATTTGGAGTTATTTTAATGTTATGAAACATTAATTTATGTAAGTTATGAAAGTTTTGGTCCTAATGTAATTATATACAGGGTTAGTCAAAATTATGTTAACTATTATGTTATAAATAGTAATAATAATAAAGTTCTCATCTCTCTCTCATTATCTCTAGCCGCTTTATCCTTCTACAGGGTCGCAGGCAAGCTGGAGCCTATCCCAGCTGACTACGGGCGAAAGGCGGGGTACACCCTGGACAAGTCGCCAGGTCATCACAGGGCTGACACATAGACACAGACAACCATTCACACTCACATTCACACCTACGGTCAATTTAGAGTCACCAGTTAACCTAACCTGCATGTCTTTGGACTGTGGGGGAAACCGGAGCACCCGGAGGAAACCCACGCAGACACGGGGAGAACATGCAAACTCCACACAGAAAGGCCCTCGCCGGCCCCGGGGCTCGAACCCGGACCTTCTTGCTGTGAGGCGACAGCGCTAACCACTACACCACCGTGCCGCCTAATAATAAAGTTATAATGTATAAATATTGTAATGTAATAATATTTTTTGTATATGAAAAATTGAATAAAGTCTGAATATTCTCTAAATGCACTGTATATGGCAGTGACAAATTTGAGGAAATTAATAAAATTATGTATCAAACTTTTATTAATTCTCCCTTTTTTCTTATTTAAGGAAAATACATGGCGGCACGGTGGTGTAGTGGTTAGCGCTGTCGCCTCACAGCAAGAAGGTCCTGGGTTCGAGCCCCGGGGCCGGCGAGGGCCTTTCTGTGCGGAGTTTGCATGTTCTCCCCGTGTCCGCGTGGGTTTCCTCTGGGTGCTCCGGTTTCTCCCACAGTCCAAAGACATGCAGGTTAGGTTAACTGGTGACTCTAAATTGACCGTAGGTGTGAATGTGAGTGTGAATGGTTGTCTGTGTCTATGTGTCAGCCCTGTGATGACCTGGCGACTTGTCCAGGGTGTACCCCGCCTTTCGCCCGTAGTCAGCTGGGATAGGCTCCAGCTTGCCTGCGACCCTGTAGAAGGATAAAGCGGCTAGAGATAATGAGATGAGATGAGGAAAATACATGCTTCTTAAATATAGCCATACAAAAATATAACACATTCTCTCGTCAGGCCCTTAGTAGTGTATTTGACAAGCACGCAACCATACCAGTTACATAGATATAAAATCATTAGCTTTATCAATCATTAGGGGAGAAAATTCTTTTCCACCCAGTTCATCTGTCACTAAGCTTCATTTAAATTTATCAGGACACAGTTGAGGATCTGTGCATCTGTGGTGTTGAGTATTGAGTTAATTAAGGCGAGACCACAGTGGATGGTCCCTTATGAAATAGACAGTCTCTATAGACTTACCAAAGACTTTAATCAACCAACTAGACACACTCATTTCCCAATCCCTCAAAAATGGAGCAAAGCATGACTTTAAAGTTGTCCATGCAAACCTTGAGTTCACTGTGGCTATGTAGTTTAATTCATGATTGGACTATTTTAAACTGTTTTAATGAGATATTTAAATTAACCATTTCATTCTAAACACAGCTATTATTAATATTTTTGTGTGTTTTGCGAACATTATTAATTAAGTCTTTAGTCTTTTCTACTTTTTGCTAAACTGGTTTGCTGTCTTCTTTTTTGCCTTGGCATGAATGAAGACAAATGCAACAGGGGGAAGGTACACCCTTAGGTAACATGATTTCTGCTTTCCAGCTGAGAATCAATATGCCAACAGATAAGTGTAATAAATGGCCTCTCAAACATTAGACATCATATACTTGCTCTCAAAGGTGACCCTCGTGTGGCTAAAATGTACTGTGCGGAGCTGTGTTTATCCATTAGGTCTTTTCTTGAATAATTGATACACTGTATACCGAAGATTAGGAATAAGGCAGACATGGTACAGGCATAAAAGCAAATCTATACGCAGTAAGGAAAAACACAGGTTACAGTCAAACCAAAAAAAATGGAGACGCTAAAACTGGGAACAAGGAACAAGGAAACCTAGGAAAAGAACAAGAAGAAAAACAGTGAAACAGCTTACAAGAAAGACAAAGGACACATAAAAAGATACAGCAGTGAGCAGAGAAAAACTATTAGCCTATATCATGAAGAAAAAGTTTGATTACATTATGAGGGTGTGAGGTAGATAAAAAGAACTAGAAATTAAGAAGAAGAACTTTATTAATCATATGTACACATGTGAAATTCCTCTCTGCATTTAACCCATCTGAAGCAGTGAAAACACACTTACCCAGAGCAGTGGGCAGCCATGCTAACAGCACCCGGGGAGCAATTGGGGGTTAGGTGCCTCACTCAAGGGCACCTCAGCCTAAGGCCATCCCATGTTAACCTAACTGCATGTCTTTGGACTGTGGGGGGAAACCAGAGCACCTGGAGGAAACCCACACAGACACGGGGAGAACATACAAACTTCACACAGAAAGGCCCCCGTCGGCCGTTGGGCTTGAACCCAGAACCTTCTTGCTGTGAGGCAACAATGTTAACCCCTACATCACCATACCACCAGTGACTAACTATGAACTGAAAGGGTGTACCCTGTAGAACAGGATAAGCGGCGATGGATGGATGGATGGATGGATGGATGGATGGATGGATGGATGGATGGATGGATGGATGGATGGATGGATGGATGGATGGATGGATGGATGGATGGATGGATGGATGGAATACACCACTCACAATGCCTAGGCAAACAAGACCTCAGATTCAGATCCCTGGGCAGCACTTGATATCGGGCTGAACCACCTAGGATGAGTCAAGAGCCAGAAACTTCCCTACAAACTGAGGCAAGACTGGAGAACACCAACAAAGAAGAGTGTATACACAGAGACCAAGTATGAATTGGACCTTGGCCTAAAAGTGGAGATTAAATTAGAACCACAAGCTGACACTGGTGAAGAAATGGGCTGAAACTGGGGAAAGGCAAGGCTATAGCTGAACAGCTGAACAAGGCTGGCTCTGGGGAAAGAACAGAGCCTGTGAGTGGGATTATAAGGAGAATGTAGCTAGAAACTGGAAGGATTTTGGCTTGAGCACTGAGACTGGGGAAGGTAAGTTCTCAGAGGCTAAGCCTGTGAACACTCTGGAATATTCCAAGGTTATACATGAAGGTTTGACACAAGGGTATGCTTGACTCAAGGGCCAGGGACAGGAGCCAAAACAGACAGAAGATCAGAGCCTGAGTCTGAGGTCGACATGTGAATAAGCATGGAAAAGGCAAGGAATACGCCTAGCACTGCAAAATAATCAGCTAGAATGAAGACTGGCATAGAATAGACAGGGATTGTTATAAAACATACATGTGACCACAGCATAGGAGGCAGAGTCAATAGCAGTAGAGATTGAAAGAGAGATAGATGGGGCAGATACAGGGTCAAAAACAGGAGCAGGATCAAAGACAAAGACTGAGTGAGTGGCACAAACTGAACAGACACAGATAATGGACTAGGAGCTCAGAACAACACAGTGGCTACACTATGAGCTTGAACAGAAAGAAAATCTGGTCCAAAAGAAAGAATGGATACTGATGCAAAGTTAGGCTCATTGATTAAACCATAAGCTCAGACATTATAATAGCAAAGCCACATAAACAACAGGATCTAGGAGCATAAATGGGCCAACAGTTGTGACTGGGCAGGTGACATATTAGGTCAGGAAGCAGGGCTAGAACCTCAGGGTCATCAGGTGGAAAGGTTCAGCACACCAAAAAAGATATCAGCTCTGTGCAAGAAGACATCCACATTGGGGATCTAAGGAACACCTTCAGCCACACCAGAATCACTTATCTGGATGTGATCAGGCAATGACATTCCTGAGGCAATGCATTATTGCAAATAAACTGTATTAATGATATTTTTACACTTGTAATTAATTTTCATTAAAAAAAATCACTCCCAATGAACAGTGGAACTGATAACAAATGTAACAAACCATTAGTGAAAGTACAGTAAATGTGCTTTTAGCCAAGCTGTAAGTTTGCACCTCATATCTGAACCATCCCATTTGTTTATGCATGGCTATGTATGAGAGTACTTCAAAAAGTTCTCAGCCTCACCAAAAAAACGTCACAGGAGAAAGAGTATTCTTGCATTATTTTTCAACATAGTCTGCTTTAACTTCAATGCACTTGGTCCACCGATGTTCAAGCTTCACTATACCTTCGCAGAAGGAGGTCACATCTTGAGCATCCAGATCCTCCTCAACAGCATGGATGACTTCATCATCACTGTGAAATTGGCAACCACGCAAGTGGGATTTCGGTTTGGGAAACAGATAGAAGTCAGATGGTGCCAGGTTGGGTGAGTAAGGTGCATGAAGCAACAGTTCAAAGCCACATTTGGCTGCTTCTGCCACTGCCACCTGTGCTGTGTGGACGGGTGCACTGTCATGGAGCAACAACATGCCAGCTCAAAGCTTTCCTTTCCTTTCTTCTTTGATTGCTTCTTTCAGTTGTCACAATTCTGATGCAGGTAGTCCCCATAAATGGTTGGACCCTTTTGCAAGAAGTCAGTCATGAGCACTCCCCCACTGTCCCAAAACACAGAAGCCATCACCTTGCCAACAGATACCACTTGCTTGAACTTTTAGGGAGGCGGAGAACTGGGGTGTTTCCATTGTTTCCTTTGATTCTTTGATTCAGGATCAAAATGGTGAACCCATGTCTCATCCTGGGTCACAAATCTCCTGAGGAATTTGGTTGGATCAGCCTGAAAATGAGTCAAAAGTGTCCTTGAAATTTACAGTCTGTTCAAATTTTGATCTAGTGTCAACATTTGACGCACCCATCTTGCAGTTTGCTCATCCCCAAGATGTCAGTCAAAACAGCATAGACTGAGCCAACACTGATGTCCATGGTTTCCACTATGTGTTGGACAGTCACACATGACCATGCAGTGAATGGCCTCCACTTGATCATCTGTGGTCATTGATTTTGGGTGTCCTGACCATGGGTACTCTCCATGCTCCACTTGAAATCAGCAATCCACTTCTTTATGGTTGAATAGCAAGGGGAGTCCTCACCAAGTGTGTTGACCATGTCTTTGTGGATTTCCTTGGGGGTCATTCCCTTTTTATGCAGATATTTGATTCGAGCTCTGGCTTCTTTCTTCTCATCTCATCTCATTATCTCTAGCCGCTTTATCCTTCTACAGGGTCGCAGGCAAGCTGGAGCCTATCCCAGCTGACTACGGGCGAAAGGCGGGGTACACCCTGGACAAGTCGCCAGGTCATCACAGGGCTGACACATAGACAACCATTCACACTCACATTCACACCTACGGTCAATTTAGAGTCACCAGTTAACCTCACCTGCATGTCTTTGGACTGTGGGGGAAACCGGAGCACCCGGAGGAAACCCACGCGGACACGGGGAGAACATGCAAACTCCACACAGAAAGGCCCTCGCCGGCCCCGGGGCTCGAACCCAGGACCTTCTTGCTGTGAGGCGACAGTGCTAACCACTACACCACCGTGCCGCCGGCTTCTTTCTTGTCGATTTTTTTGTTTTCCCTCTCACCTACTGATTTTCAAAGAGCGTCACCTTCAAAGAAATAACTACATATATTTGAGTTTTTGTGGACAGTGATATAAGGCTTTATAATATATATGCCCCATATATATTTATATATGCCCCAAAATGGGAGTTATGCCCCTTGTTTCCGGGTAAGACCAAGAACTTTTTGAAGTACCCTTGTACAGTATATTAACCTAGCTTTCAAAACTTCAATTCAGTTCAGATAAGTGATTGATTTTGCTCAAATGCTATAATATTACTTCTTGGTAGCAAAGAACACAGGACAGGGTGAAAATTAAAAAAACAGCAAACACTATAAACTATAAAGTAAAACATGAAGTAAAACAAAAGCAAGATAGAAATTTAAGAAAGATGCACACTAAACTATATGTCCAGAAAATGGAAAACAAGAAGTTGCAATAGGGGAGGAGAAGCAGGTGAAACTAATGACAAGAGGGCATGGAAAATATCAGCAATGTAGGTTAAAATACTCGAGTAGCCATGCCATTAGAATTTCTCATTTTTGACAGTTCTAAAGTTGATTTGAAGTTAAACTTTATAAAACCTGAACATACGCCTTCAGTTCCTATCCATCCATCCATTATCTGTAGCCGCTTATCCTGTTCTACAGGGTCGCGGGCAAGCTGGAGCCTATCCCAGCTGACTATGGGTGAGAGGCGGGGTACACCCTGGACAAGTTGCCAGGTTATCGCAGGGCTGACACAGACAAACAACCATTCACACTCACATTCACACCTATAGTCAATTTAGAGCCACCAATTAACCTAACCTGTATGTCTTTGGACTGTGGGGGAAACCAGAGCACCCAGAGGAAACCCACACAGACATGGAGAGAACATGCAAACTTCACACAGAAAGGCCCTTGCCGGCTGCTGGGCTCAAACCCAGGACCTTTTTGCTGTGAGGCAACAGTGCTAACCACTACACCACCATGCCACCCCTCAGTTCATATTATTATACAATTTATAATGTACATTGCAATTTGATCTTAAGGTTGTAAATTTGACTAAAGTAATGCACAGACAGCATACACGGGACTTCTAGGCAAATTAATATCCTATTTAAATACAGACACCAGCATTTTTGGTGATAAATAACATCAATGCAGTAGTAATTTAGCAGAATGTGTTTGGTGATATATGTAGGAGTCTCAAATCATCTGCAAATATCTTTAAAACTGTAAAAATAATTGCATTGAAAATAATTTGGTGGATTACAGTTGAAGAAATCCAGATACGGGCTGCTGTTTTGAGTTTAAAAGTCAAATATATACAGTGTACACTCACCATCCACTTTATTAGGAATACCTGTACACCAGCACACTGATGTAGTTATCTAATCAGCAGATCATGTGGCAGCAGCACCATGCAAAAAATCATGCAGATACAAGTCAAGCTTCAGTTAATGTATGCAAAAGAGGCTAGATGGATGTTACACCAGGATGCTCTGTATAGCAATCAACATATCATGGAAGGCAAAGCTAACAAATGAACAGTTATATGGAAGCTTACCACCAGTATCATCTAAAGTAACATACAGGAGGCTGAAGTTAGCTGGACGTTGTGTTAGACACCCAGAGGAAATGGAATCGAAACTAGTCCTGTGGCAACCAATGACTGGGAAGCGGAACGTGGGCAGGCAGGCTGTATCCTACATGGATGTCCTGATGAACGACACAAATCTGGGAAGTGTTGAGGAACTACAGACGGCCATGATGGACAGGGAGGGATGGGAAAGATGTGCAAACTTGAAGCGAGTGGAAGCTCGGCAGAAGTAAGTAAGAAGAAGTAAGTAATGTTCCCATCAAATATCAGAATGAAGAAACGTGACCTCTGTAACTCTGTGGCATGGATGCCGATACTAGATGGGCTGGTTGAAGACAGATTGCAGGTGTACAGATATTCCTAATAAAGTGTGTGTGTGTGTGTGTGTGTGTGTGTGTGTGTGTGTGTGTGTGTGTGTGTGTGTGTGTGTGTGTGTGTAAAAGACTAGAATGAATAGAAAATGATCTGGCATATTTCTTTTGGCTCCAGTTGAGAGTTAAAAATAGCAAGTGATTCTGTAACCTATGTATATCAAATGCATTGCTTTGAAGGCATCTCAGAAACATTGCCAGTGACCGAGTCAAACTCAGGGAGAAAAGACTTGCATTTGGAAAAAAGAATGTGACACAGTACATTTGTCACACAGTGTTTCCTTTGTCCCTAGTGATTAGAAGATGCTGAAGGCATCCTTTAGTCTGTCTTGCTCACGTCTGAGGATAAGAGGACAGAACTGAGCCACGTCACCTTCCCATAAAAAAACATTCTCTCTCTCACACACACACACACACATTAATTCCCTTGGATGCACCAACAATCAAATACAGAATTTGGAGTGAATCTCAAAATCAATACTTTGATTAACTAACTGTTCTACATTAATAGATCTTGTTTTATAACATATACATGTGTTAAGTCATTAAAATATTGAAATCTGGATCTTTTGTAATTGATAATATTGTCGTATGTAAAACTAAGTAAACTATCAAATGTCTATTAACTATAAAGCTTATAATGACCTAAATGTTTTTCAGTCATGTTTTTACTGCATGTTTGTAAAATATTGGACTGGAGCAGGTCATGTGACACAAAATGCCATTCCCAGTTCCCTCTTTATAAACCAACATACCTCCCAAGTAATGTATCAGGTGGATCACTGATTTACAAATTCAATGACTAATCTGACCTTGCATTTGTATTTGGTCAGAGTTGTTCATACAAGATCTTGTGTGGTGCTACATGTTATACAATACTAGATATGTGCATTTAAATCTGGTTTAGCAGACCTCAATCATTTTCATGTATTAAGGACCATTATTAAAGCTCAGGTTAAAAATATTTATGGTTTGGGTAAACATCATAAGACGAACAGTCATGTATGCACGTGTCATTATATCTATGGCTGTGTTGCAGGGAGAAGGTGTTCTTATTATTTGTTCCCCTTAGCTATTAGTTGTAATTAAAACTCTCTATAATCATCATCATCAGAGGAATCACACACTAAAGTACTCTTAGTAAAGTACTTGGTACTCTTTAGATTCTACAAAATAACTCGGATTATAATTATCACTGTTGACTTAATGTGCCCTTGATAGCCTTTCCTTGGCAGTGAGATTCACAAACAGCTATGTTAATGAAGTGTCACTGAGCCACTTTTAAATGTTTAATTATTGATGACTAGTTGTTTATTTTTGAGCCACGAGTATTTTTTGTAGTAGTTGTTTATTCGTTCATTCATTTTCTATACTACTTATCCATTGCAGGTGGTGGGTGAGCCGGAGCCAATCCCAGCTGACTTTGGGAAGAGATAGGATACACCATGGACAGGTTGCCAATCTATCCCAGGGCTAACACAGAGACAGAGAGTCATTCACACTCACATTCACACCTATGGACACTTTAGAGTAGCCAGTTGACCCAGGCTTGTAGTACTTGAGTCCAGGACTCAGACTCGAGTCTGGCTCGTGCCCTAATTTTAAGGACTCGTAACTTGACTTGGACTTGAGCACTGATGACTCGGACTCGTGCATTAACTGCATTCGGACTCGTAAATTGGAGATGAAGACTCAGATTTTTTTCTTTATTTTTTTGTAACATGCCATAATAATTTGGCATAAGGTATTTATATCTACATAAATTTTTATAGTAATTTCGTGCAAGAGAAAGCACATTCACCTGTTCATACATCATGTTCAGGAACAAACTAATGTTAATGGTGCTAAAATGCCTGGAGAGAACGCCTCTAGGATTGTCCGCTTTGCTTATACAGACTTCTCGTGCAGTGGGAAAAAACACACTGCTATGTGTTCCATACGTAGAAGAACTATTGAGGAGAGGACAGGGACAACCTCAAACTTCAATCGTCATTTGGCAAGACTCCACCCAGAGAAGGAAGTGATACGCTGTGTTCATTGCTCTGTTGATAGTGGGGCTTGCTTGCTGACCAATGAACTAGCTAATGTTAACCCTCTCTCATGTTATTTGCACTGTTGATAGTGGGCAGGGCTTGCTGAGCAATGAACAAGATTTTTATCTGTAGCCTATTAACTAAAATGGGGCAGTCAAGCAGTAACATTAGTCATACTGGATCACAGTAGCAGAGATGGTTTCACATAAAGGCAGCAACAGCCACTGTCAAATGGTGCGGTTGGAGTCTTAGGTGGGGTTTACATTAGACCGTATCAGCGGATCATCAGATTAACGTTTTTAAAACGATTAGTGTGCACACAGCAACACCAATACACGATTCGCGTGCACACAGCAACACCAATACACGGATACGCTCGGCTCCGCAGGCATCCTGCGCTCCAAATCACTCCGCCCTGAACAGCGAGTGCCCTCTGGAGGGTGCGCACTCCGGCCCTGCGCAGCTCACAGAGCGCGCGAGTATACCGCACGAGCACTGATTCGGGACTGAGCCGCTGTGTGTGTGATCTCAGTGCATATCACTTACCACTTGCAAGTGGAAGGATGGCAAGCCTAAAGACAATCATAACTACACAATGGGCAGTATTTGCATCAGTATTTGCAGTATTTTCATACTTTTATACTCTTTAATGAAAGGTGATACAAGGCGGAAGTCTGCGCCGTTTTTCAGCAGTCGCGTCACATGACCAACGCCAGCGAATCAGGAAGGTGGATGTCACAGTGACGTTGTCCAATGACGACGCCAGCTAGAGCTCAGCGCAGCGTATCCACGTATCTCAATGTTTACACAGCACTGGACCAGACACGATCTAGATTGAATACGTGGACCCTGGCAGATTCCCGTTTCCCGGCGTTTCCAGGCGTTTCCAGGCAGTTTAATGTAAATGGACAGTGCATCCGCGAAGAAAACGAGACAGATACGGTCTAATGTAAACTTGGCCTTAGGGCGTATTCACACCTACGTTGTTTGGTCCGGACCAAACGACCGAACGAACCAAATTTCCTTTGGTCCGGACCTTTTGGGCTGGTCTGAATACAAACAACCGAACTCTGGTCCGGACCAAAGGAATCCTGATGCGGATCTTTTGGAGGTGTGAAAACAGACTGGACCTAATCTGACAGTTTTGCTTTTTTGTACCTCGGGAGCTTCCGTCGTTTGTCGAGCATTATGGGAAACAGAGTCTTGACACTCCACCGCAAAGTGCAAACACTGTTTCGGTTGTCAAGGGTCGTTCAGTCACCAGTGGTAGGCGAGTACAAAAAATGAGTAGGGGGCAAACGTTGGCCGAGGAAGAAACGCGCACCCTTGTGGATATATGGGCAGATGTCCACATATCTGAGCTTTTGGAGAGAACACACAAAAATGCCGACGTGTTTGCTGTATTCAGTGAGAAAATGAAGGAGAAGGGGTTCACGCGCTCCCCAGAACAATGTCGGCTAAAAGTGAAGAAACTCCGTCAGATCTACATTAAAATCAGGGACATTCTTTCAAAAAGTGGCAGTACTAGCGACGCAAAAAAGAAATTCATCTATTGCGTGAAGAGCCAGAACTGTCACAACATGATGTGCGCTCATCAGCGCTATCCTCCGTAGCCGCCTTGCCCTTTGTCGTCATCATTGATAAATTACTTGTACAACAGCATAGTCTCATCTCATCTCATTATCTGTAGCCGCTTTATCCTGTTCTACAGGGTCGCAGGCAAGCTGGAGCCTATCCCAGCTGACTACGGGCGAAAGGCGGGGTACACCCTGGACAAGTCGCCAGGTCATCACAGGGCCGACACATAGACACAGACAACCATTCACACCTACGGTCAATTTAGAGTCACCAGTTAACCTAACCTGCATGCCTTTGGACTGTGGGGGAAACCGGAGCACCCGGAGGAAACCCACGCGGACACGGGGAGAACATGCAAACTCCACACAGAAAGGCCCTCGCTGACCACGGGGCTCGAACCCGGACCTTCTTGCACAACAGCATAGTAATCGCACAATTGTGAAAACAGTAAAAACTGGAAAAAACATATAGCTTTGATGACATTAAAAAGAATAACAGCATGGAAGGCCTCCATGACTACTTTTGAACTTAACGCTTTGTGCGCGTGTCGTCTCTGACCAATAGCTGAACGACCTCAGGGCGCGTGGCTTTGTTGACAGATTTTGGTCCGCTTACTAAAATGTACAGTGTGAAAGTGAACCGCACCAAAATGAAAAAATAAAAAAAACATTTGGTTCGGACCAAAGCAAGTGAACTATCGAACTATCCTGGTCTGAATACACCCTTATTCTCAGACTCAACTCAGACTTGACTCGGATCAATATTGGACTCAACTTGGACTCACTTTGAAATTTTCTTTTATGACTTGACTTGGATTTGAACACTGGGGACTCAAGACTGGATTCTGACTCAAGGTTTAGTAACTCAACTACAACACTGGGTTGACCTTATCTGCATTACTGTGGGAAAAAATTGGAGCACCCGGAGGAAACCCATGCAGGCATAAGGAGAACATACCAACTCCACATATAAAAGACCCCAGTCAACCAGCAGTTTCCAACCCAGAACCTGCTTACTGTGAGGTGAATGTGCTAACCACTGCATGCTACCCATAGTAGTTTTTGTTTTGATTGATTTATTTTTGTTTGATTTACCATATTTATATCAGCAATCTAATAATTCTCATTCAAATAACAAAGGTTAGCTTGGCATTTATGACCTCAAAAAGAATCCATTATAGTTCAATGTAATGTATCATTCAAATAGGATATAACTGAATAAACATTGAAGTAATCACTTCAGACGGCACATCTTGGACCTGTACATGTGAGACAAACAAAATAGATGTATTTTGTTTGTCCGTTTAAGCTGTGATTGTGATGCAATCTGAGTTGAGTTTGCACTGGATTATTTGTTGTTGTTGTTGTTGTTGTTGTTTTTTCTCAGTCAAACAACACAGGCAGCATCAAGGTGACATCTGCTATGTTCATGTCCAGCCATATTGACAAGTTTGGATGGAGACCAGTAACTATGCAACACACATTCACGCACACACATTTTCAAAAACAACTCTGACCACACTGATTGAAACTAAAATCAGCAAAGCATCTGAGACCTGCTTCCTCATCAGTGGTGAATGATGGAGAGAATTTAATCTCAGCTGGCCTTCTAATCAATTAAATATATTGTACAGCAGTGCAGCAATGACATATATGCACACGTGAGCGCGCGCGCACACACACAATACATCCCTGGCATTAAATTTTATGCTAATTATGGGCACAGGTATGTATAATCTAATTTTTAATGAATACGGTGGATAAACAGCTGGACACTGAAACCAAATTTTGTCTAATAAATGAAAGGGTTTTTAGGAAGATAAAATGGAAGACATATTGTATTTTACCTGATTAAATAATCAGGCTATATGATGGAAGAAGTCTCTTCAGTCTTCTAGTGAACTAGAGATACATTTGTACTTGGCTTTTTTTTCTATGTGTACTGGCACATTTAGACATCTGTATTAATATCTCTATAAAGCTCATCACCAGGTACTGAAGGCAAGATTGTACCCATGAAGTACTTGGTTTTGTTCTTTCAGAGCCTGATGGCAGCCATTTGTCCATTTTCCTGTGAGTGACAGGCCATTCAAGGATGGAATTGATTGTCAGGAGTGTGAAGGATGAGAGGAGTTGGGGCTCAGTGTCCAAGTCTGGTTAGGACTGATGGACTGACAGAATATAAGGAGTGAGGTCTTAACAGAGCTGAGCTGAGAAACACATATCCTTTGACATATAAGCTGCATAAAGCCATTGATACATGACATGTCACAATCCTTTTGTACTACTCTGTGCCCAGATTAACAGATAAAACCAGTAGACTGTTCATTAGTCAAAAACTTTATACTTGAATGTACCAGACCTTGTGTTTCAGAGAATTGAAAGTAGGTTCCCTTTGTTTGCCGGAAGCATTTTGTCTTTGTTCTTGATCAGCCTGACCTGAAGCAAATCCTCTGAAGAGAGCAGATGGTTCCTTTTCTGACGTGGGTGTGAATCAGCCTAGGGACCAGAGTCCATGGTATTAAACACACACACACACACACACACACACACACACACACACACACACACACACACACACACAACCCTCATCTCATCCAGTCATCCAGACCCTCCCTTCTCTGCTTGAGTGCCAGAGTGATGGATGTGTGATTTGAAAAGACAGGCAAACCTCCCTGGGCTCCTCCCTAAGGAGGAAGAGAGAAAGAAGAAGAAGAAGAAGAAGCAGTGAGAAAGAGAGAGAGAGAGAGAGAGAGAGAGAGAGAGAGAGAGAGAGAGAATATATATGTGAAACTGAATTAAGTCTAGTCCAAATTGTTAATACGATTAGACTCGTACATCCTGAGAGGGGACTTAATTTAGTTGAGATAGGCTCCAAGCCCAGGAGATAACAGATCAAGTTCACACAGAGTGAATTTTGCTACACTTCACATGTGGGTCACACTTTATATTCAGTAGGTCAGTTATTCTCAGATAAACAAAGCACCCCTGGGAAAGGTTTAATTCACCAAACGCGAGCTTTTACTCCTGCTGTGAGTGTGAGCTGACAGGTAAATTCAGCAAGTGCCAAGTTGATTCCCAAGAAAAGATCTACATTGTCAGTCACACTGAGACACGTGTCAGGATTCACATGAGTTCTGATGATTGGCAAATTTGACTGATATTAATATTGCTTTTTGCGACATGTATGCTCTATCACACTATAAAAATTCCTTTACACCAATACAGGCAATACAAGGCTCTACTATTTTACGACACACATTCTATTATAATAATAATCTGCAATGATAGTAATAATAATGAATTCCTCATTAGCACCACATTAACAACCCATATTTCTTTGGACAAAGTGGCTGTGTGTATACTGTTCCTGACACTGATTGTGTGGTTGGACACAATGCTCAACTCTCCTCCCTTTCAGCCTATTTTCATAATAGAGCACAGCGCTGTCTCATGTCAAACCTCCTGCTCCTCCAATGGCTCAACCATCAATCTTCTCTGACATCTTATTAACTCGCAACAGACACCAATACCCACAGATAGGTTTTGGTGGCTATAACTAGTCCACTTATTTATTTATTTTCACATCGATTTGTCACAATGTGTAGGAAGAAACATTTAGCCCATGTCCAAAAGTAGCTACATGGCACATGGCAAACACAATACTATATACATCCATTCACGTTATTTCACTTCCTCTCTATGTCCATGAATAATAGGTTGTTAGAAGTTCCCTGAAAAGTTTCTTGAAATTCTCCAAAGAGATGTTTAGTCTATTTGACAGTAGGCAGTGGAGCAATTCATAATTCTCAAGGCATTGTCCAAAAGCAAAGAAAGAACTGTAGACACACATCCAGTCAAGAGAAGCGATTACACATCCAATAACTCCACTTGTTTTCTCAAGAGACACATACTCATACACTGGGAACACACATGAGGCCCACTTAAAGAGCATATCACGATGATGAATTGTGGTTTTAACAGACCTGATCACATCCTTCCATCAATATCATCATTGTTGAAGAGATGAAAACCACTCCAGTACTTCCGAAGAGGATTTAAATTGAGATGCTTGAGCTGTCAGTGCACCATGATGTTTGGGTCACAGGGAGTTGAAATGGCAGGAACAGGCATCATGAGAAGATGTGGCATTATCAGTTCAGCAGGCACTTCTTCCTCAGATTGATCAACCTTAATGAACTCATCATGCCCCCACAGAGAAACGTCCCGATTACATCTGCAAGCCACATGGGGTCCAAGAGCACTTGTAGAATTATGTGCTGTCTGTCATGCACATACAAGTACATACATAATCATAGGTAAGATGTCCTCTGATGCTACAGTGTCAGTTCCACTTATGATATGCCTTCAACTTTATAGGACACCAACAGGATGCTTTATTGGAAGCCATGAAAGTGTATCCATGGTGCAGAAAATAAAAAGTGGGTTGTATACCTCAGTACATAGACGTCTTTCTGACTGATTAATCTTGCTTTGCCTGGGCAAAACATTTGTAGGTATAGTGTTTTAGGATGGAGTGAGAAATTATTTTAATTTCAATATATGAATTTTGGGGAAAACAATCAAACATAACAGTAGTCTTTGTTTCCATTCCAGCTGATACTTTTTAAAAATATATATTGTATTTTTATTTTACTAGACCTATGACTCGGGATAATTTGTGATAAGTCTGTGTTTTGGGAAAATATATTGTCTTCTAACAGCACATTTGATAAATCAGATTAATTACATGTTCTGTGTCACGTTCTAAGTACAAAGAATGAAATACTTAATAAATCAACTGGGGTTCCATCACCTCAGCAAAACCTAATTCAGTACTACTTAATAATAAATAAAGTGTGATATAGAGGGCAAATTAAAATAGTAAGTTAACAAAATATAAAAGAGATGAAATCATCTTAACAGCACTGGTGAATATACACTGGGGAAAGCAGTCAACATTTTTTTTTCTTTTACAGTAAAGTGATATAAATAGCCACAGCAAATAACAATTTATTCAAGAAAAATCAAACACAAAAAGGAAACTATACAAGGTATAAAATTCAAAGCAGAGTCAAAAACTTAAACATTAATCTAAGCATTAACTTAAACTAAACTCATAACCTCTGCAGAAAATTGGCACACAGAGCGTGTTATCAGAGCTGAGAAGGTGCTCTGCAGTGCTAATTGCTTCCAGGGTGAGATAGAATCTTCCTTTGGCATCATTAATCAACAGAATACATTATAATCAAACCAGTGTAATTAATAAACGAAATTAATTACACCATAAATGGATGCAAAAGTACAAAATATGGCCTGCGCAATTCTTTCTCCACCCCCATTCTCAATAAGTGATTAAATTAAAATCATTAAACTACATAATCACTTTTGCCATTCACATATAGTCTTGAAAATGGTACAAAAATTGAAACACTAAAATAGGCTATTAATCCAACAAATCTAAACCCCATCCATGTTTCCTATCTATATATATATAGACTGTAACTAAAGTTTTGATTTCAGTGAGGTTTTCAATCAAAGTGGAGTCATTAACTTGACAGTTCATTGAAACTGGTACTGAATATACTAGTCTTATCCTGGGCCTTCAGAAAGATCCTATTATCCTTTATCTACAATATTTCACTCCTTCTTTGATGTCCATTGGATGGTGCACACCAGGAGAAAAGGTTGCACCTCCCATTCAGAAACTGGTATTTGTCAGATCAAGTCAGTGTAATTGTTGGCAGAGAGGACACGGACATGCCAGTGCTGTCATTAATCCCTGTCTTTGAGGTGCAGACAGAACACTGGCAAAGATTCACTGAGTTCTGTATTCTCACCTTCTCATATTTCATACTGTTTTATGCTTTAAGGAAACAAGCAAAAGCCCCTGGGAAAGCTACTTATTTTAAAATATAAACTCCAAATGTTTAAGAATAATAGATTATATCAGTTTTGTTTTGTTTTGTTTTTTTTTTTTGCTGTTGTTGTTGTTGTTGTTTTTTTTTGGGGGGGGGTTCTTTGTTTTTTTTTTTCTTTAGGTTTTTTTTTTTTGGGGGGGGGGGGGGATTCCTAAGAATCCAATGTGAATAAGAATCTGGTTTTATTCATCTTCCCAGCTTCCAGTTCACCACACCAGGAAATCTATCTAGGAGTGGAACAGGGAGCATCTTTATTACTTTTCTTATTCCTCATTCCTATTTGCATGCACACATCACATTTTATGCCATTTCTTTAGTTAAACATGCATTTCCAAACAAACATTTCGGGTGATTAGAAACAATTCTCTCTTCTTTTGTTTTGCCGCTACTCACATACAAGCCCAATTCCAAAAAGGTTGGGATGCTGTGTAAAACGTAAATTAAAAACAGAATGCAATGATTTGCAGATCATGGAAACCCTATATTTCATTGAAAATAGTACAAAGACAGCATATCAAATGTTGAAACTGAGAAATGTTTTCGTTTTTTGAAAAATATATGCTCATTTTGAGTTTAATGCCAGCAACACATTTCAAAAAAGTTGGGACAGGGGCATGTTTACCACTGTGTTGCATCACCTTGACTTTTAACAACACGCTGTAAACATTTGGGAACTGAGGAGACCAATTGCTGTAGTTTTGAAAGTGAAATGTTATCCCATTCTTGCCTGACATACAATTTCAGTTGCTCAGCAGTTCAGGGTCTCCTTTGTCATATTTTGCACGTCATAATGTACCAGATGTTTTGTATGGGAGACAGGTCTGGACTACAGACAGGCCAGTTTAGCATCTGGGCTCTACTACAGAGTCATGCAGTTGTAAGGTGCAGAATGTGGTTTGACATTATCATGCTGAAATAAGCAAGGACTACCCTGAAAGAGATGTCTGGATGGCAGCATGTTGCTCCAAAACCTGTATAATTAGCATTAATGGTTCCTTCCCAGATGTGCAAGCTACCCTTGCCATGTGCACTAACGCACCCTCATACCATCACAGATGCTAGTTTTTGAACTGTGCACTGAAAACAAGCCAAATGGTCTCTCTGAGGACGGGATGTCCATCATAAATGAGCTCAGGCCCAGAGAAGGTGGCAATGTTTCTGGATATTGTTTATATTGTGTTTTGCGAAAGTATTTATCGCCCTTTGTGTTTGTCCTGTTTTGTCACATTACAAGCTGAAGTTAAAATGGATTTTTTTTTTTTTTTTTTTGGGGGGGGGGGGGGGGGTTTAGCACCATTTGATTTGCACAACATCCCTACCACTTTAAAGGTTCAAATTGTTTTTTGTTGTTGTTTTATTGTGACACAAACAATAATTAAAATAAAAAAAAACAGAAATCTGGAGTGTGCATAGGTATTCACCCCCTTTTGTATGAAACCCCAAAATAAGAGCTGGTCCAACCAGTTGACTTCATAAGTCACATAATTAGTTGATTAAGATCCACCTGTGTGCAATCAAAGTGTCACATGATCTGTCACATGATGTCTGTATAAATCAACCTGTTCTGGAAGGACCCTGACTCTGCAACGCTACTAAGTAAGCAACATAAAAACCAAGGAGCACTTCAAACAGGTCAGAGAGAAACTTGTGGAGAAGTATAGATCAGGGTTGGGTTCATCTCATCATCTCTAGCCGCTTTATCCTGTTTTACAGGGTCGCAGGCAAGCTGGAGCCTATCCCAGCTGACTACGGGCAAAAGGTGGGGTACACCCTGGACAGGTCGCCAGGTCATCACAGGGCTGACACAGACAACCATTCACACCTACGGTCAATTTAGAGTTACCAGTTAACCTAACCTGCATGTCTTTGGACTGTGGGGGAAACCGGAGCACCCGGAGGAAACCCACGCGGACACGGGAAGAACATGCAAACTCCGCACAGAAAGGCCCTCGCCGGCCACAGGGCTCGAACCCGGACCTTCTTGCTGTGAGGCGACAGCGCTAACCACTACACCACCGTGCCGCCCCCAGGGTTGAGTTTTTTATATATATATAAAGAATATGTCACCACTACAAACCTGACAAGAGAAGGCATTAATCAGAGATGCAACAAAGACACCAAAGATAACACTGAAGAAGCTGCAAAGATCCACAGCAGAGACGGGAGCATCTGTCCATAGGACCACTTTAAGCCGCACACTCCACAGACTGGGGCTTGATGGAGGAGTGGTCAGAAAAAAAGCCATTGCTTAAAGGGAAATTAAGAAAACACATTTGGAGTTTGCCAAATAGCAATTTGGCAGACTCCCCAAACACATGGAAGAAGATTCTCTGGTCAGATGAGACTAAAATTGAACTTTTTGGCCATCATGGGAAACGCCATGTGTGGCGCAAACCCAACACTTCCCATCATCCTGAGAACACCATTCCTACAGTGAGGCATGGTGGTGGCAGCATCATGCTGTGAGGATATTTTTCATCTGCAGCAACAGAAAAGCTGGTCAGGATTGAAAGAAAGTTGGATAGCACTAAATACAGGGCAATTCAGGAGGAAAACCCATTTGAGTCAGCCAGAGGTTTGAGACTGGAACAAAGGTTCACATTCCAGGAGGACAATGACCCTTAACATACTGCTAAAGCTACACCAGATTGGTTTAAAGGGAAACACTTAAATGTCTTGGAATGGCCTAGTCAAAGCCCAGACCTCAATCCAGTTGAGAATCTGTGGCATAACTTGAAGATTGCTGTACACCAACGCAACCCATCTACGGTAACTTGAAGGAGTTGGAGCAGTTTCGCCTTGAGTAATGGGCAAAAATCCCAGTGGCTAGATGTGCTAAGCTAATAGAGACATAACCCAAGAGACTTGCAGCTGTAATTGCAGCAAAAGGTGGTTCTATAAAATATTGACTTTGGGAGGTGAATACCTATGCACACTTCAGATTTCTGTTTTTTCAGTTTAATTATTGTTTTTGTCACAAAATTTTTTTTTTTTTTTTGCACCTTTAAAATTGTAGGCATCTTGTGTAAATCAAATGGTGCTAACCCGCCAAAAATCCATTTTAATTCCAGTTAGTAATACAACAAAACAAGACAAATACCAAGGGGGATGAATACTTTTGCAAGACACTGTATGTGATTTTATCTTGCATTTGTGGATGCAGTGACTAACTGCACTCACAGATGATAGTTTTCAGAAGTGTTCCTGAGGTCATGCAGCCATTTCCACTACAGAATCATGTCTGTTTTTAATGTAGTGCTGCCTGAGGGCCCGAAAATCATGGTCATCCAGTGTTGGTATTATATTATATTATATTATATTATATTATATTATATTATATTATATTATATTATATTATATTATATTATAGCTAGATAGATTGATAGATTTTTATAAATCATAAGCTACATTCACATTACAACATTCCAAGCCTCATTGTTCAATTCCAATTCTTTGCCCAGATCGGATTTGCCAATCTTGACGGTTCACGTTCATAATTACAAGTGACCTGTGTCTAACTGTAATGTGAACGCAGCTGTCCTCCGTACTGGCACGCATGTGCACATTGATATGTTTTTGCACGTGTCATCTGTGTCACCAACAACAAAAAACATCATATTTGTGAGATGACTCGTGGTATTAAAACTGACTGAATGGACGTGATAGTAGCTGATGTGTGCATCACATTTTGCCATGGAGGATAGCAAACAGTTTGTCAGCTGTACATGATCAGTGGAAAAAGGCAGATGGTTAGCTTTTTCTGGTTTTGCAGCTTTTGCAGCTCTCTGCTGGTGCTCGGTGCATGTGTATTGGCAAAAAGCCACACGAACTCTGATCTGACCGTTCTCATTCATGTTGCCTGGCCACAAATCGGATACAGATCCAATTTATACCACATAGGCTATGTTCAGACTGTCAGTCAAAATCTGATTTACGTGCATATCTGATTGGAATATGATCATCTGTAGCAAGTCTGAACAGCCGAAAATCACAAGATCCGATTTTTAGAAATCCATTTCAAACCACACTCATATGTGGTCTGAAATATAATTCAAATCACATTTTTGCAAATCCGTTTAGGCCTGACTGCTCTACTCAGATTTCAGGTGGACTTTTTTTTTTACGTCTGTGACTTTTGATGCCATGTAAAGTTCACATTTACATCACATGTACAGGAAACATGCCAGTTTGGTGGTGCAGGAACTAAAGCGGGGCAGGCAAGCCTCCTCCATTTGTGACGCTGTCTCATTATTTTTGAAAACCCTGCGCTGCGGCTCCACATTGCCATGTAGTAAACAGAGAAGCCCATTTCATTCCCCTCCATTTCATGTTAACTCCTTCTACTTTTGGGCATAATGTCACTACTACTTCCAGGGGCATTGCCATGACTATGTGCATAAGACTGAAAATGGGGATTGTTTCATTCATCTTTTATGCCACTCCCACTTTAGGTTTAAATTTGAATACAGATACAAATATTGGGAGCACGAAACAGAGTCCATTATAGATTACATTGCATTACATTACACCTCTAGTGCTTACCATTTTTACCCAAAATGTGTGCAGTATTCTGGAGTTCGTACTACACACTTAACCACATAATACCTACAACTTACAGGACTATAAAAGAAAGCATTACAGCTACATCAAATTAATGTTTTACAGGGTGTATACTACTGCAGCCTTAAAATAGATCAAATCTCATTTTAAGCTTTCCTCTAAAGCACGAGGCTAAGCTGTTTTCAGTGAGCAGATTTGAAGTGCCTGTACAGTATCTTACATCTCTGATGAAGGACAAAATTATTGTTATATTGCATCATTATTGTTATTTACATTATTAATTAACAAATGATAAACCACAGCAGCACAATAAGCATAAATCACAAAGGAAGCTAACATGTATTAACTGGCAATGGTTGAAATGTTTATTTGGCTTATTTGGGTACTTTTTTTTTGTAATCCATTGTACAAGTAACTAGTTTCTTTGTCAGTGTATATTAATACCGGCTTGTTCATGATAACTATTCTTTTAAATAATGCTAGTTAAGAGAACCTTAATCTAAAGTGTTATACCCTTGACAGAAAATTTGTTATTAATAATCCCACATCAATAATGGAAATAAAAGCAAAATTAGAATCTAAGTGTTCTTTTGTCCTTTTGCTTCTGGGCTCTTGAGCAATTTTATCTTTAATTACTTTGAGAAACTGGTATCTCAGGGGTCATAACCATAATTATCATTCATGTATCTCATTAAATAGGTTTCATTTTCACAGTGCTCATTCTTGGTTATGAATTATACCTGTGAAGACAGCTATGGTGCAGCTCTGTATATTAACAGATTTTGAAGAAATAACTTATGGAGATATAAATTACATTATTTTTTTCATGGTCCGGTGTCCATCAAATTGTGCGCTCTGATTGGCTCGCGAGCGGTCCGGAATCCTACGATACGGACCCCAGTTAAGGACCTTTGGCGACTCGCTTGTTCACAACAACAACAAGCATAGTAGCAATTTTTTGTCAACATTTATTTTCGCATTTCTCAGTATAATAGCATTAATTTTACAGCATGGATAGTGATAATGACAGTGTTCACAGCGAAAGTGAGTTTTACTACCCCACGGATGCAAACACAACCATGGTCAAAAAAGAGTGAGGTAGGGCAGCGACGCAGACCCCCCCACCACCACCACCACACACACACACAAAATAGTCAGACTTCATTACGGTCCATCCCGACACAAACGAATTTCGTTTCACTCTCACTGACTTTGAAAGGAGGCGAAATTTGCCAATGTTTTTGCTTAATTTAGACAGCCTAAGTGACTGTAATGTTGTGGCTACCACGGATGGATGTATGCACCACGAACTCATATAACACACACATGGGTTACACATTACCATTTGCAGGGGCTTCAAAGTTTGGGAGAATAGCAGGCACGGGCGATTGCTCTAAGACAACGAGGGAGGCTCAGCCTCCTCTAAAAGTGACGAACATCGTGTAGGATGAATTGCGCTAGGCTTATGTTATAGCCGACCTTATAACATTGCTATTTCAGATCCAGAATCATAGAAATATATGTGCTCAACCCACTACAGCGCGAAATCATTCCGTTATAACTTTAATGTGTGTGTGAGTTTTTCCCCCTCGTGACAGCGCGATGCAGCGCAGCCTCAGTGGACTTCAATGGCATTTGGGAGCTCTGCGCTTTTCAATCTCAAAATGCAAGATGATCATTGGACAAATACTGAGAAAACGCCCGCCCCACGGAGTCTCATGGACTCCCAGCCTCAGTGGACTTCAATGGCATTTGGGAGCTATGCGCTTTTCAATCTCAAAATGCAAGATGGTTATTGGACAAATACTGCGAAAATGTCCGCCTACGGACTCCCAGCCTCACATGGGAGGGACATGGCAGTTTCTGCGAGGAGACTGGTGATTGGTGAAAGCGGCCGGATATTTTCTTTGATTGACAGCTCGTTTCAACAGGCAGCGGTGAATTTCAGTTCAGTCCCATGCGGATTTGCAAGTGCTGTGGTGTATTGTAAGAGATCAGCTTACATTTCGATTTCATTCATTACATACGGTTTCTACCAGCTTTTTTAGTTTGTATATATTTTCATTGTAAATAAAGTGTAAATATAGTGTTGTCAAGTTTGCTATCTTAGTTCCAGAAATTTCGTTTATTTGAGTGACTGAACTTGAACTTGAGGGGGCTAGTCAGCTAGCAAGAAAGATGCGCACGGATACCAAGCATTGCTGATTTAATTTTGGCGAAGCCATTTGCCAGTCTTCCTTTCGAGGAAAAAATTAAAATTAAAGAGCAGGGTAGACCAACACCTCAAATTGACTTGGTGAAAAAGGTAGGGAATAATACTCATTCCTTTCAGCTCTCCTGGTACGAGAAAGTGAATTGGCTAACAGCAAGTGACCCACATCAACAACAGTAAATAGGCTACTTTAGTAATATGTCATGGATGGACCAAAAATATAGAATCTATTTAAAATATTTATGCTGAGTATATTATATTGGAATATATATTTTTCTGGATATTAATTAAACACAGCTACAATTTGGAAAACATTTTTAAACAAAAACACAGCCGAGAACATTTCACACTACAGACCTGGATTAAAAGTGAAGGGTTATCAAAATTGTCAATAAAACATTTCTCAGTCAAAATAAGTAAAATATAGGGAAAGTGTCATTGAATGAAATGTGTGGCACCCAGCTCTACTGCTGAGGTTCCTGACAAAGAGCTGCTTTCAATAATGATCAATTTTTAAACAACATGCCACAATTTTAAAATATAAAATGTTAAAATATACCCCCCCCCAACACCACCATCATGTGTATTGGACAGTAGGCTAATGGGCCAAAAGAACCTGTTATTTCACAGTTTGTGACGCTGCCAACAATCAGGCAGATCAGAGGCAAGATTATGGGCAAAATTGATGTTTTTTCTTTTAAAATCTGGAAATATCGTAACCGACCAGCCTCCCCTGTTTGAAAGACTACCAGCCGCCACTGATAACAGGGTACAAATAATTTACAGCAGGGTGCAAAATGGTAAAATGTCTGCCAGCGGCAGACATAATGCACGCAAAGCATACAGGGATATATATATATATATATATATATATATATATATATATATATATATATATATATATATATATAGAGAGAGAGAGAGAGAGAGAGAGAGAGAGAGAGATGCAAGTATGAATTTTTCATGGGGCGGGATGGTTTGGAACAGGTCATCTAAAATTGGGATAACATTTACCCGGGACGGGTATTTGAGGCGGGTTGTCTAGCTTAAGCTTGATTAGCGTTGTTACGCACGCCAGTGTTTCCCACAGAAATTTTGGAGACTATGGGGGCAGCCCATGGGGGCAGCCCATGGGGGGGGGGGTTTAAAATTGAGTGATATGTTAAATATTAAGTTATTACTGAAAAACTATTGATTAAAAAAACAAAGACACTGAGAAATGGTCCTATAAACAGCTTTACCACTATAAAAGATTACCAGAACTACAAAAATGCAGAAAAATAGGCTTTACTTATCCAAATGCACCTGTTGGTTCAAAAGTTAAAGTGCATAGAACCTCACAGCACAACATGAAGTTACCTTAAAATATAATATAAACGCCTCAGCTTTCATGTAAGAAAAAAAAACTATTAATACTAGTACTGTGTGCAGGCAGTCTCTCCTGAAGACTAAATTAAACAATAATTATAAACTAATAAAATAAATGGCTCAGGCTTCATAGAAGAAAAAAAAACAATTTGAACAGAATCTCACAGTTATGATGCTGAAGCTGCCTAAACAATGGAAAATAAAATACCATTTTGGCAAAAATGTTGGCATCCATTAATTTCTTGTATTAAGTAAAAAAATATGTTGCCAGATACTGCTGACATTTTACAGCTCAAAATATGTTCAAAACCCGCCAAAATGCACTTAAAACCGCCCAATTGGGCGGGAAACCGCCCAATCTGGCAACACCGCTAATGGCTGCACTCATGTCGAGGATGTAAACAAAGTTGACACAGCAACGGACATACATGACATAGTGGATGTAATTTACGTTCACAACTTTTTTTGCCGTCAGAAATATTTAATATTAAATTCTGTGACTCGACTGACAATAGCCGGCGGCATAACAAGCCACAGACGGCGATTTGCCGCCAGTGACCGGCTACTTTTGAGACCGCTGCATTTGATCACTCGATGTTCTAAAATAGCAGCTAGTCGGGTGCTAACGGTTAGCATTTTAACTAAGCCAGACAGCCACAAGCTTTAATAAGACCAATTATTGCACGTATAGAACGGTATTACGGCACTTAAATATTATCTAGGAACAAAAAACAATAGTCATTAACCCATGTAGACACTACGTTGAGAACATATAGTCATTATGCAACTCCTCAAATAACATTACGTTTTTCAGGCGTTTTTTACCCCAAGGATAGGTCATGGCTAATATGATTAGATGAAGGAGGCTAGGTTACGAGAGACAAAGTTTATATATATATATATATATATATATATATATATATATATATATATATATATATATATATATATGCACAATTATTTTAACACTTACGCTTTGATTGTAGACGAGTAAATGACTTCCACTTCAACGCCGATTGTTTACTCCCAAGGCTCCAAAGAAATACACACTAGTAGATGAAATTCAGCAAGTTGATAAATGAACACACCTATCTGAGGAAAAGCCCGGGAGTCATGTTCCTTAGCAACCAGATTGCCCAGCCATCAGTTCCATCCACTGACAGTGTAGCAGCTAGCAGTTTGTAACGGAACGCTGTTGAATATTATAATAGCAGCCAGCAGCTACACTGTCAATCTTACTATTTCTGCTGTCAATGGTTCCATATATCCACCAGGGGGAACCAAACATTGTATGGTCTGCACAGTACTCGGGTCTATCATTACTACCAGAGTGGATTACCGGAGAGCAACCCCCCCACCCCCCCCAAAAAAAAAAAACTCTTCGGATCTGCATGAATTACACAAGTCGCCCAAAATGCCGGGGAAAAAGTGGAATGCACCGAAAAGCGCGCCGTTTGCACGCTTGTACCCTGATGAAGACGAAATAAAAGAAAACATTTCAGGAGAAAGCCGAAAACAAGCTTGTAGCAAGTTTGTTCTAAATATGGTTTCCCTTTTGGGCGCTCTTATTTTTTCTGTTAGAATTTGGTAAAGAAAAAAATTAATATATTATTCACCAGCTTAAGGTCGGTCCGTATCGTGAAATACCGTGACCTTGGCCTTGAAAATACTGACCGAGGCCCAGAGGCCTCGGTCAGTATTTTCAAGACCTCAGTCACGGTATTTCACGATACAGACCTCCCAGCTGGTAAATAATATATATGTATTTCCCCATGTTTGTCAGTAATGTACAATCATAAAAAGGCAAAGGTAAGGAGCTGGAAGCTCTGTCAGTGTACGAATATATTCTTTGTGAGAGAACCAGCTTGTCCACTATATTTAACATTCCTGTCCTTTTTCCAGACATGCAATTTTTCACATGCATGTCAATATGAAACTCCATCCTCTTTTTCCTGTCCTTCAATGTGTAAATGTTTGTTTCTGCAAAGTAGTTCTGCTTTTTTAATGTCTTTCATAGTCAGTCATCCTCAAAACAAACTGTGCCATCTACTCAAGGCATACACCATTCATCTTTGACTCAAATACTATTCTTTATAATGTACTTATAATGCAGATAAACCTATTATTTCTCTTATGAATCAACATTATAACGGTTACAGATATGCACATTGTATTAGAAGATATTTGCATTTTATGATCATGATGACAAAATGAAAATGGTGAATTGCTGTGCTTGTGAGTGATGAGTCACTCAGTGGTCAGTGTGGTAATTGTGTGATGGACATGAGCCTATTCAATCAGTGAGTTGTGTGTTGCACCTGGCCAGCACCATGTCCTCTCTCTAATTCAGTGCCTCCAGCTGAACACCAATAAACCATCAACTCTAATAAACAAGCAGCCCTGTCACCTTCCAGCATTCTTTCCACACCACCGCAACGGTTCATACCTCAAAAACACATCTCCTAAACATACAGATGATGCAGATACAAAGGGAGGACAAAGAATTCACACACAAATAGGTGAGAAATTAAAGGAAGAAATAGCATTAAGTGTGTTAGCAAGGCCAACCCAAGGAGAACACCGCCAGAACAGTGTCAGTACACCTTGACACAGATCTTACAAGTCTGTGGATCTGTACTGGAGGGATGTAACACCATTCTATTGATTTGCAGTCACGCATCCCTCTAAGTGGATGAGTTGACCCAAACAATGCCAGCAAAATGTCCTTCACAGCATAACAAAGCCACAGGGTTTTTTTTTTTCCTTTGTCACACAGCTGTAGGTTGAACCTGACTCAGGAGTATATTTACAATACGATATTGTTTTGTTGTCTGTGCAGCATCACCACCACAGGCTAAAGGCTTTTCGCAGTTTTTAGCAGATTTGGCTAATATCACATCCAGCATGGATGATGCACTTGTAAAATACACTGTTGGATTTCTGTTTCTTGAGTATAATAATAGCGTTGTAATATAGAATTTGAAGTGTTATAACTTCCAGCAGTGTCGAAAGGATGATCAGATTTATGATAATTAGTTTTAGCTAATTAGCTTTTAGAAGAGCAAAGTAATGTACAATCTAATCAACTAAATCATAATAATTCTGGGATCTCTAACTTTTGAAATGGTTAACATTGTGATACTGGTAATTCTTATTGTCTATTTTATGCTTTAATTAACAAGAGGTTATTATTCATCCCTGCACTATTATGTAAACAACTTCAACCAGAATCATACATGCAATAATAAAAACAGAAGTGTAATTATGTTCTGTTCTCTGCGAATACTCCGAATATTTAGACTATTAAACTTTAATGGATTCATTGTCATCCGAAGCAAAACTAAATATTAAATATTTCATTTAATTTGACTTTAAAATGAATGATTTAGTACTGTGTATTTTTCTGTACAACATAATAAGATGCTTTTTCTCAGACAGTGCCAGAGGGTTAGTCAGTTATTGAGTTTTGTACTCTGATAGTAAAAAATAGCACACCAAGCTTTAACAACTTTTGATGGCTTTGAAATACTGAATCAGTTTACAAACTAAATGTCCAAGGAGCACTTCAGATATGGTATTTAAAAAAAACACAAATCAATGGTTGCTGAGATGATAGAAATATTTGCAATAAAAACAAAATGAGCACTACAGGAAAAGGCTAAAGTAGTTTTTAAACTGATACTGTATATGAAGCACAAATACGAAAGAAATGAAGGTCAGCTGGTATCCATATTTTGCAGACAATTAGCCCTGAAATTTAAACTCGAACATTTTATATATAAACTAAAATTGCATGGAAACCAGCTCAATGTCACTACTGGTTTGAGAACAGTCAAAATCTTGTGCTGTTGTCAGAAATTGACATTGAGGGGGCTTGAGGACAAAAAAAAAGTTGTATGTGGAAAAAGAGGGGCTCTAAATGTACATATACACAGTGATTCAACAAGGTAGGTGTGTCTATTAAAGGGGCCAATATGTGTACACTGAGTTTAAAAACCCCAGCATCGTTCCTGAGCCTGATACACTTACATATGACTAACATATCAGGAATGATCCACCACTTTTATAATGTCTGGTCTGTGGTGATCTTTACAAAGTGACCCATATGATAGGTTTACTTGATAAAACACCTGATAAAACAAAGCTGTATGAGTATATAGACTTCAGTCTGGCATGTTATGTGCTAACATTGCCAGTATATCATGCAGCTGGATCGCTACACTGCAGCCCATGCCAATGTCCACATTAATGAGAGGACAGTGAGGGACAGGCTCCATGGTGCTGCTTTAAGAGTCATTTCAATCCCATAGAGCTCTAGATTGCTACATCAGGAGACACTTGGACTGCCTGGCTCCCAATATCATTCTCCAACTTCATCAGGTTCTGCATGTGAGATAGTAAAAATGCCCACAACAATATATTCACATTCTTTTCTTTAAGCAAGCAGAGTTGTTAAACAACGTTGGCTACTGGGAATGTGATGTTATTCTATTTACTTAGTGTACAATGAAGATTACATCAATTCAGCAGGCACTGCATGTTGTTAGTGTGTATACTGAGGAGAAGCAGTTCTATTGAGAATCATTTAGTGCCCCCTGGAGGACCAAATGAGAATCTGACACCAGCAGATGATACTGAGATCATAAATTGACAGAAACAAGACACAATGCTGTGTGTGTGTGTGTGTGTGTGTGTTTTCTTTCATCTTCGACAACCACCTTTACAATGAATCAGGATTCCCAGGAATCCCAGAAACACTGATCCTGAGGCCTGAATACACCCTGGATGGGATGCCAGTGAAGGCCAATTTATGCTGACAACACAGTCCTCGCAGATACAGTAGCGTCGCAGACAGCGTCTGCGTAGCCCCCCCACCTTCGCAGACGCTCTGCGCGCACCTCCCAAAAATTGTGACCACCGCAGAAGCCTCACAGACAGCGTCGCAGACAAGAGGGCTCTGATTGGTCCACTCTACATCCGCTGTACACGCACTTCCGCTTCCCTACTTTCCCAGTTTGGTTTGTTTTCACGACCGCCATTTTTAAAAACACGAGCGAAGATGAAGCAGCACGAAGAGCGGTTGATCAAGGAAGTGAGGAAGTACGTACATCTATACGACTCCAGTTCTAGTCATTATAAGTAACCGGAGGATAAACACTCCACTAACCACACCCACCAACTACTCCTAGCGATTTCACGACTTCGTGCCCCCTTGCGTTGTGGCGGTGAATAACATCACGCATGCCTATTACTCCCCGCTCAATGATAAATTACAACTGTCTGCGAAAAGCTATCTGCGAAAGCCTTGTCGCAAGAGCATGCAGAGGCCTTTAGTCACAGGGTGTCATGCATACATACGTTCACACACTCATTCACACACGATAGGCATTAATTTTTGTAATTTCCTTTAACAGCATATATTTGTGAGGTGGAAATAATGCAGAGTTTTCCAAAGGAAACCCTCACAGACATGTGAGGAACATGTGAGGAACAAACACTAACCCAAGCTCAAGACACGACTGGGAACTGATTCTGCCACCCATCTACATATGTAATTTTCATGTCACTTGGTTTTTCAATTGATTGTCATAACAGCAAGAGCTCAGAAGAATAATCCAAGAAGATCATATGTGAAAAGGTACTTTTATGGTCTAGAAATGTGAAAGGAAACAAAAAGGATCAGTAATGAAAGGGCCAAAAGGAAAAATGGCAATCCAGTGTTGGGTTCTGCTTATAAGTGTAGAGATTAATAGAAGTGCATCAAGTAAACAAAAGTGGCATATGAAAGAAATATAAACTCCTCAACTATAGATACCATTCTCCAGTGACTGTATGACTAAGTTTTCTGAAAATAACTTGATTAGTTTTAATAGAAATTAATGACTTACACATTCACATCATTACCATTACAGTGCTGCCTGGAAATTAACACTGAAGGACTGGCAAACCCACTAAATTATGATTTTAAAAATTGATCTTTTTAGCTATCAAAGAGGGGTGGCACGGTGGTGTAGTGGTTAGCGCTAGCGCCTCACAGCAAGAAGGTCCAGGTTCGATCCCCGTGGCCGGCGAGGGCCTTTCTGTGTGGAGTTTGCATGTTGTCTGCGTGGGTTTCCTCCGGGTGCTCCGGTTTCTCCCACAGTCCAAAGACATGCAGGTTAGGTTAACTGGTGACTCTAAATTGACCGTGAATGTGAGTGTGAATGGTTGTCTGTGTCTATGTGTCAGCCCTGTGATGACCTGGCGACTTGTCCAGGGTGTACCCCGCCTTTCGCCCGTAGTCAGCTGGGATAGGCTCCAGCTTGCCTGCGACCCTGTAGAACAGGATAAAGCGGCTACAGATAATGAGATGAGATGAGCTATCAAAGATAAAGCACACATGCCAGTGAAAGGAATGTGAACATGAAAAGTAAGTCTGTTGAAATGAATTGTGTTTCATTTCTTCTCAACTTTTAAAAAGGAAAATATTAATCAGTAACTCATAGGTTCTATTACTACAGATGAGACATAAATGACCTTTGACTTTGCTAAAGTTCAAACTGTTTCATTTCAGACACTGAGTGGAACATGGACGTCACTAGGATAGAGAGATGGGGGGGCCTTAGCCCCAGGAGTGTGTTCAGTAATGCATGCCAAATTTTTTTTTTTTTTATTGCTCCTACATAGGCTTCAACAATTATTCATTATTTGAAGAACATTTATCAGAATCTGTTATCTGGATCACTTTCTTTTTCTACCCTGCTATTTCTCTCCTAAGTCTTCAGGATATCGTCTTTATATAACCAAAATAAGTCTAAATCAGTTCATTAGAGGCTGGGGCTATGTTTATGAAGAAAGATGTTTGCAAATATCTCCATCAATGCATTTGGTAAAAATTAAATCAGGTTATATTCCAAATAAAGCTATTTATTTCAGTCTGATGCACTGAACAGGAGACAACATAATGGTGTGGTGCTTTATTTAATTAGTTTCATTACAACTAGCTTAGTTCAAAATCCTAGTGAAATCTGACAATAGAGACAAATATGAATGCTTCTCAAACATTTATTCTGCCAAATGAGAATACAGTATACCTTAACCCTTTGCGGGACACTTAGTTTTCAGAGCAGATATCAAACAAATAAATAAGCTTAAACTGACAGTGAAGTTTAGAAAGAAAATTTGCTCACCATTTCTGTCCTATCTCAAAAACAGCTTTCGTTATTTAAGTGCTAGCTAGCGCTACTTTAAGAGATGGGCTAAAACACAAAGAAAAAAAACTAAGGTCTTACTTGGAAGGGTAGTCCCTGAGCCCCTAACACTGAGGTAACTGCAACAATTTGTCAGGGGAAACAGACGAGGACCCAAGAGCGCAAGTTAAATGTTGAGTTTTATTGATAACCAGGGAAAGGGAGTTGGGAGCATGTGCGAAGTTCAGTGGCAGGAGGACTGAGAGGCAGGGATGGCTGGTGGGAGCATGGTGGTGATGTCTGCGGCCTCCCATCCAAGTACTGACCAGGCTCAACCCTGCTTAGCAGCAGAGATCAGATGGGATCAGGTGTTGTCAGAGTAGGAAGGCTGTAAGCTGACGGCACTAGGTGTTCAGGCAGTCTCCCAGCGAGCAGTCCCTCAGCAGACAGACAGGACAGCACAACAGGCAGGAGTGGGTAACAGGCTGGAACACAGAGTCACAGATCAGGTAGCAAGATAAGGGACAGAAATGCAGGGTCAGGTTACCAGGACTGAAGAGTTGACAGAGTCGACGCCTAGAAGACGATCTGACACTGAAGCTTGGGAGGACAGCAGCTTAAATACACACAGAGGAGGAGCAGGTGATAGGCAACAGCCAATGACAGCCACTGAGAGTTAATAAGAGGAAGTGTATGCGGGCATGGCCGGTAATGCTGAGTGGAGAGGAGTGGAGATGTTACCTGAAGAGAGGAAACCCACAGGTAGGACCATGACAGAACCCCCCCAAGGGATGGCTCCAGAAGTCCCTAGCCACAGATCCACCAAGACGGGCGGGAGGAGGGGGAATCCCGGTGGAGGGTCAGAATTCCTCTGACCGGTCAGTGTCCATAGCCTCCACACCATCTTCACTGTCGGAAGACTCGTCATCCAAGGGCCCTCGCCCAGGATTCAGTTCAGTGTCAGGCTCAGGCACTGGAGCAGGGGCAGGGTCCGGAAGGGGATCCACATGGTGAGAACCCCTACGTCGACCCCGTCGGATGGAGGGCTGGTCAGGGTGTAGTTGATGGAAGTCGGCGATGAAGGCCAGATCCAGAATCCTTCCAGCAGGGACCCATGCCCTCTTCTCAGGACCATAACCCTCCCAGTCTACCAAGTATTGGATGCCCCTACCCCTACGTCACGAGCGGAGCAGTCGTCGGACCGTGTAGACTGGTCCACCATCAATGAAGCATGGAGGAGGAGGCAGCGGTGTTGCCGGGACCAGGGGACTCTAGTGCACAGGTTTGAGTTTGGAGACATGGAAGGTGGGATGTATCCTCATGGTCTTGGGCAGCAGCAGCCGAACTGCCGTGGGACTGATGACCTTCTGTACGGGAAAGGGTCCGATGTAGAGAGGCGCCAATTTGCGTGACTCCACCCGTAGTGGTAGGTCTCGAGCCAACAACCATACCTTCTGGCCGACATAGTAAACGGGTGCAGGGGTCCTCCGCCGGTTAGCCCCAATAGCATAGCTGGTACTGGACTTCAGGAGTGCGGTGTGGGCCTGGGCCCACGTGCGGCGGCAGCGGCGGTCGTAGGCGAGAGCAGACGGGCAGGTGGCTTCTCCCTCCTGGCTGGTAAACAGAGGTGGTTGATACCCATATACACACTGGAAGGGGGAGAGTCCGGTGGCAGAGCTGGTGAGGGAGTTGTGGGTATATTCCACCCAGAGCAGATGTTGAGCCCAGGCATGGGGGTTGCGCGAAGCCACACACCTAAGTGCCTTCTCCAGTTCCTGATTCATGTGCTCAGTTTGGCCATTTGACTGTGGGTGAAACCCAGACGACAGACTGGCAGTGGCCCCGAGGAGGTGGCAGAATTCCCTCCAGAAACTGGTGGAGAACTGTGGGCCCCGGTCGGAAACGATATCCCTGGGCAGGCCGTGGACCCGAAAGACGTGTTCTAAGATGACCCGGGCAGTCTCCTTAGCAGTTGACAGTTTTGGGAGAGGCACAAAGTGGGTCATCTTACTGAAGCGGTCCACGATGGTGAGGATGACCGTATTACCTTCCGATGGAGGAAGACCAGTAACAAAGTCCAGGGAGACATGGGACCAGGGACGCATGGGTACTGGCAGGGGCTGGAGTAACCCGGCTGGGGGCTGCCTGGGGGACTTGTGCTGGTTGCAAGTGGGGCAGGCTCTCACAAAATCCTGGATGTCCCTCCTCATCGACGGCCACCAGAATCGCTGAGACAGCAGATGGAGGGAGCATGTGACCCCGGGGTGACAGGCCAGGTGGGAGTCGTGTCCCCATTGAATCACCTGAGACCTCAGGTCGGCTGGGATGTAGAGACGGTTGGAGGGGCAAGCGCTGGGGCCTGGCTGGTCCTGATGGCCTCTTGAACCTGCTCCTCGATGTCCCAGGTCAGGGCAGCAACGACACAGGGGCTTGGGAGGATGGGTGTTAATTCCTCCTGGGAAGCCTCATCCCTCTGAAACATCTGGGAGAGTGCATCCGGTTTGATGTTGCGGGAGCCAGGATGGTAGGAAAGGACAAAGTTGAAGCGGGTGAAGAATAGTGACCACCGGCGCTGGCGGGAGTTTAGCCTCCTGGATGTCCGGATATATTCCAGGTTTTTGTGGTCTGTCCAGACCACAAACGGAACCTTAGACCCCTCCAACCAGTGGCGCTACTCCTCGAGGGCGAGCTTGACCACCAGTAGCTCGCGATTGCCGATGTTGTAATTGCTCTCTGCTGGGGTCAGTCTTCGGGAGTAGAAGGCGCAGGGGTGCATTTTCCATCCTCAGCTGCCCGCTGGGAAAGCACAGCCCCGACTCCCACATCCGAAGCATCTACCTCCACCACAAACTGCCTCTCGGCGTCAGGCATCCGGAGGATGGGAGCTGAAGTGAAGCGGGCCTTGAGGGTTTCAAAAGCTTTGTCAGCTGCTGCCATCCCTTAGAAGGGCTGTTTGATGCTGGTCAGTGCGGTGAGTGGGGCTGCCACGGTGCTGTAGCCCCGGATGAACCTCCTATAGAAGTTGGCAAACCCCAGAAACTGCTGCAGCTTCTTACGGCTCTCTGGGACCGGCCACGACGTCACTGCCGACACCTTCACAGGGTCCATTTGTATGCTGCCCTCGGTAACCACATATCCCAGGAACGAGACAGACTGAGCGTGGAACTCGCACTTCTCGGCTTTCACAAACAACGAATTCTCAAGCAGGCTGTGCAGGACCAACTGGACGTGGTGGGTGTGTTCAGACAGGGTTTTAGAGAAGATCAAAATGTCGTCCAAGTAAACGAAAACGAACTTGTTGAGCATGTCTCTGAGGATGTCGTTTACCAGCGCCTGGAACACTGCTGGGGCATTGGTGAGACCGAATGGCATGACCAGATATTCATAGTGTTCCATCGGGGTGTTGAACGCAGTCTTCCACTCGTCGCCTTCTCTCACTCGCACCAGATGGTAAGTGTTCCGGAGATCTAGCTTGGTGAACACTGTGGCCCCTTGCAGTAGTTCAAAGGCGGAGGATAGTAGTGGCAGAGGGTAGCAGTTCTTAACCGTAATGTCGTTCAAGCCCCGGTAATCTATGCATGGGCGAAGAGAACCATCCTTCTTCCCCACGAAGAAAAATCCAGCTCCGGCAGGAGAGGACGATGGTCGGATTAGGCCGGCAGCCAGAGAGTCGTTTATGTAGTCCTCCATGGCCTTTCTCTCCGGGGCTGACAGGGAGTAGAGATGGCCCTTAGGGGGTGCGATGCCTGGCAGGAGGTCGATGGCGCAGTCGTATGGTCGGTGTGGGGGCAACGACGTGGCCTTGGACTTGAACACCTCCCTCAGGTGGTGATAGCAGACAGGAACCTTGGATATGTCGGGGTGGAGCTGGTGGTCTCCTGGTTGGTTGGCAGGACGGCTCCCTTCAAGCAGGTCTGATGGCAGCCCCTTCCCCACTCTTGTATGGTGCCAGTCTCCCAGTCGAGTTGGGGGTTGTGTAGACCGAGCCACGGGTACCCTAGGATGAGTGGTTGGCCGGGTGAGTGTAGGAGGTGGAATTGGATGGACTCCTGGTGGTTTCCTGACAGCAGCATTGTCACGGGGGCTGTGATGTGTGTAACTGTGCCAAGACGATGTCCACCCAGCGCTCGTACAGGAACGGGTGGAGTAAGATGGTGGCACCCCACACCCAGCTGCCGTGCGAGCTCTGTGTCCATGATGTTAGCTTCAGCTCCAGAGTCCACCAGGGCGGCCAGGGCACAAGCGGTGTCGGGAAGCTGAAGGCAGAGCTGAAGCAGGGGTTTACGGATGGAGGTTAGGCGGTGCTGTCGCTCCTCGGGGGTGAGGGAGGCACGGCCGATCTCCATGAGCTCAGACTGATTATGTTGGCTTTGGGGCATGACAGGCGGGAACTGGGCAGCGGAAGACTCACCTCGAGTGCAGGTGGCAGGTTGACTAGGACGCCCCTTCTCTCGTCTGCGGATCTGGATACGGTGATCGATGCGTACGGCGAGGGCAATGGCCTCATCGAGTGTCGGGGGTTGCTCATGGGAAACGAGCTCGTCCTTGACGTAGTCTGCCAAACTGTGGAGGAAGGCGTCCACCAGCGCCGCCATGTTCCATGAACTGCGCCTCGCCAGGGTGCGGAAGTCGATGGAGTAGTCTGCCACCATCTGGTTGCCCTGACGGATACTCATCAGTGCTCGTGACGCCTCTGTTCTTGACGAGCCCAGGTCGAACACCTTTAAAGGAACAGTCCACCATACTTCCATAATGAAATATGCTCTTATCTGAATTGAGACGAGCTGCTCCGTACCTCTCCGAGCTTTGTGCGACCTCCCAGTCAGTCAGACGCGCTGTCACTCCTGTTAGCAATGTACCTAGGCTCAGCATGGCCAATGGTATTTTTTGGGGCTGTAGTTAGATGCGACCAAACTCTTCCGCATTTTTCCTGTTTACATAGGTTTATATGACCAGTGATATGAAACAAGTTCAGTTACACAAATTGAAACGTGGCGATTTTCTATGCTATGGAAAGTCCGCACTATAATGACAGGCATACTAACACCTTCTGCGCGCTTCGACAGTGCATTGATACGGAGCTCAGTATCAATGCGCCTGTCATTATAGTGCGGACTTTCCATAGCATAGAAAATCGCTACGTTTCAATTTGTGTAACTGGACTTGTTTCATATCACTGGTCATATAAAGGCCATAGAAAGGAACAAATACAACATTAAATGCCAGTCCATGTACATGTGACTTACTTTTCACAATGAGAATGCCTAGGCGATCACCTTACATAACATTTAGCGGTTATTGTTTATACAAAGCTACTGAAAAAAGGACAGATTCAGCAGCATACAAAATGTGGGGGCATACAGGGTATACAGGTTAATCAGGGTTAGTATATATGAGAGTTTTTTTCTTTGTTGTTTGTTTTTTGTAAAGGCTTTACGCCGTTTAAAACAAAACAAAAAACAAACAACAAAGAAAAAAAACTCATATATACTAACCCTGATTAACCTGTATACCCTGTATGCCCCCACATTTTGTATGCTGCTGAATCTGTCCTTTTTTCAGTAGCTTTGTATAAACAATAACCGCTAAATGTAATGCAATGTTATGTAAGGTGATCGCCTAGGCATTCTCATTGTGAAAAGTAAGTCACATGTACATGGACTGGCATTTAATGTTGTATTTGTTCCTTTCTATTTGTTTTTTATCTGTTCATATTCTTTTTGGGTGAGTAAAGTCAGTTTAAAAATGCCGTTAAATGCATAGGCCTATAGGCCAAGTTTAATGACCTTGAGGTTATCAGAGGTCATATGTCGTTTTACAAATGAAAAATGAATTCAGCACCCAAACATTTAACAAACAAGGCCATTTGCTAACTTCATTAATCATTTTAGTACATTTCATTCCTTAGAAAGCTGAGAAACTGGGTTCAGCTGAGACGTTTACAGGCCCAAAGTTCAATGACCTCTAGAGGTCAACAGAGGTCAGACAGAGCTCGGCATATTGCAGATTTGAATTCGGCACACCCAAACTGACAAAATAAGACTGTTTGCCGACTTTGTCTCAAAAATGCCTTTAACTCCTTAAATAAGCACTTTTTTGAATTTTGGTACCAGTCTATAATGAGTAAGAGGGCTTTGTGAGAGCTCAAAACTCTCAGTGTGAAGGTGGAGGGGAGAGGAGAGAGGTTCATGGACTCTCGTTGCTGAGTGGAACCTGCTGGGCGGAGTATTTGTTGAAAAGCTTATCTGGAATTCTTACCTGAAGGATTTTGCACTGAAGTACTTACCAGTGTTATGAATGCCTGCTATGGGACTGCCACCGGGCTGAAGACTACAGGGATTGTTGACTGGACTCAAAGTAAGGCAGAAGATTTTGTTTGTTCAGTGAAAAGGATATTGGACTGAAGGAAACCTGCCTATAATTTTGTTGTTCTAAATCCAGAGACATTGTTTGAGTTTGACTTTTGGGAATCCATCTTCATTTGAACATTGGACTTTGAGATACCTTTTCTGTTTAATCTCCTGGCATAATATTAAAAATCTTGATTTATTTTAACCTTTGTGTCCTTGCACTGATTGAAGGGTCCCGCTGAGAGCCAACCAACCTCTCGTGATGTCACAATATATAAATATAAAAACACTAAAAATTATAGGGGGGCTTGGGAATATTTTAGGGGGACTTAAGCCCCCCTAAAATGGACCTAATGATGTCCATGGAGTGGAATATTGTATAACCTAACTGACAAATAAGTCAAAATTAATCATCTTTAAGATCGTCCAAAAATGGCAAGTATGCATTATTACATGTGCCTGTCACGTCCACATGCATTAGTGCTCAGAGCACGCGCTTCAGACTGCTACATGCGCACAGTGCCACATTCAAGCTCATTAGGACTAATTACCATGCTGATCAATCACAGTGTATGCGTATAAGGACTCTCAGAACACACAGACTTTGCAAAGTATATGCTCTGTACCCTGTGTCTGACGTTACCAAGCTTTTTGCAACTCTGGTTTTCGACTGTGTTTTTTGTTTTCGCTACCACGCATTGTCTGACCTCTGATATCCTGTTTGTGCTTCACCTGAACTCTGCCTGTTTCTGTTAATGCTCTTTGCCTCACGTTTTGAAAGTGTTTGCTAGTGTGCTTCAATAAATCTGTTTCTGCACTTACATCTGTCTACCGCCCTTTACATGACAGTACTGTACCAGTCAAAAGTTTGAACTGTTACTATTATTACTATGTTATTAATATTACTTATTACTATGAATAAGTAAGTGCATCTAAAATTTGACTGGAACTGTATGTACTTATAAAATAGTTGTCTTTTCAGTCCTTTTGACTTCTCCTGTGAATCTCCTATATTATAACCCAAAGTGTCAAGGAGGATTTTTCTGTTACACCGGAAAATATTAATTATACTAATTAAAATCATAATCATTCTGTGGTAGATCTTCGAGATATAGAGAAGTCTGTCTGAGCAATTAATCTTCCTCTACGCTCCCTCCAGCCCAGCTGTGTCACCGGACTGTTGACTCCTTTTGCTCTGTGAGTGCGTGTGTCTCCAGGATAAACAAATGGATACGGGTGTGCCTGTGAGGAGAGGACAGTCCTGTCTAAAGTGTCTATCATGCAGGGGCTTCCTGATGGATCCTCCATACTGAAGCTTTGTCAGTGCCAATCAAACCTTTCTCACAGAGTGGCACAGACAAGTGGGACTCCATTAGATTTGCATTTTTTTTTTAAAGTGTTAGGTTTTTTTTTTTTCTTTTAGGTTGACAGTTTCTGTCTTTCCAGAATGAGTGATGGGCTGTCAATGAGCATCAAACTTGATCGGGGCAAATGGCATTCACTAACAAAGTAGGAAGGTTGCATAATTGAGCTTGAAATACTAAAATACAAAAACTCATAAACATCTCCCATTAGTCATGATCAGCTATTAGCAGATCTCTATTTTAACAATACAAGGTCGACAACTCTTGTCTTCTTTGCTTTGCTCCTGCTTTGCTCCTGCTTGATCTTTATTTTATTTTACTTTTTCACTTAATTTCCACTATTTCTTCATTTTATTTTTCACCTTTACAAGATAAGTTAGCTTTTAAAACAAAATGCCAGGGGGCAAAAAATCCAGGAGATCCTGCAGAAAATGCAGAGAACTAGAACAGAGGATTTCTATCCTGGAATCAAAGATTGATGCCCTGCCAAAGATGGACGAACTAAGAGCGATATCTCATGAAAGGAGTACAGAAACAGTGGCTGAGAATGCAGAGATTGCACCCTGACAGGCCAGTGGCATTGAAGATCGAGTGGATGAATACATCGATCTAACAGAGCAAAATGTGAGTACAGAAAACTGGCACACGATGGGTAGCAGGCCCAAAAATAAAAACAGAAGAGTAATTACCTCAACACCAGTTCGTTCTGATACTATGCAACCCATGCTCCACAGCCATGCTATTAGAAATAGAGCCAGGTCTACAAACTACAATAGGATTTACAGTCCTATGGAAAATCCACAGCCCATAAGGCTTCAGAACAAATTTGAATGCCTCAGGGATGTGGAAGCGGAATTTTCAGGCGGACAAGCACATCATAGAAAGAGATCGCACCACAACCGAAGAGCTGTGGGAAGAGGCAAAAAGCAGCTCGTAACACCACCTGATCCCACAACCCTTGTTCTTGGTGATTCCACTGTAAGACATTTAAAAGGACATGGGATGATTATTTGCTGCCTTCCAAATGCATCCATCTCTGACACCAAAGACAGCATTTTGAAACTCATGTCCGAGCATAAAACTATCAAACGTATTGTTGTGCATGTGGGAGCAAATGATGTTTTCAGAGAACAGCTGTTTGTCCAAGATGATTTCAGAAAAATTTTTTCTGACCTCTATAAGACTAGAATACAATCTTTTATCAGTGGTCCACTCCCTGCAAGGGGAAGTTTTGTATTTACTAGACTCTTTAGTCTTAACACCTGGCTTGGAAAAACTTGTTTTTTATTTGGTATGAACTTCATAGACCAGGGGTTTTCAAAGTGTGGGAGAGTCAGCCCCCCCTCGGAGAGCAAATAAACAACAGCACCCCCCCTTACAATTTTTGTTGTTGCTATACTTAATGTTCCATTCGTATTTTTAAAAAATGGTTGTTGTACACATTTTTATTTTTTTCTTTTTCACATTTTAAACATCTGTGCTTTTTAAAACATCTTGTTTTACACATTTTAAACATCTCATAGCATCGTTAGCTAGCACCTTTTGGCAGACAACACACTGTGGCAGTGGAGCATCTTCAGATCCAGTCCATGAAAATCCAAACTTTAAATAATCGTGGTCATACTTCCTTCTTTTTTCAGTCCCCCCAGGATTTCGCGGGCCTTTTTTGTGATTGTTGCAGGCTAAAATGTCTGATGTTGCGGGGGGGGTTCCAAAAAATTGCGATGAAAGTTGCAGTGTTTTTTAGGTTTTTGTTGCGATTACATTGCAGGAGGAAGTGAAAGTTGCGAGAAATTGTTGCGATTTTCTCTTTTTGTGATTAAAATTGAGTGATATGTTAAATATTAAGTTATTACTGAAAAACTATTGATTAAAAAAACAAAGACACTGAGAAATGGTCCTATAAACAACTTTACCAATATAAAAGATTACCAGGACTACAAAAATGCAGAAAAATAGCCTTTAGTTATCCAAATGCACCTGTTGGTTCAAAAGTTAAAGTGCATAGACCCTCACAGCACAACATGAAGTTACCTTAAAATATAATATAAATGCCTCAGCTTTCATGTAAGAAAAAAAAACTATTAATACTAGTACTGTGTGCAGGCAGTCTCTCCTGAAGACTAAATTAAACAATAATTATAAACTAATAAAATAAATGGCTCAGGCTTCATAGAAGAAAAAAACAATTTGAACAGAATCTCACAGTATGATGCTGAAGCTGCCTAAACAATGGAAAATAAAATACCATTTTGGCAAAAATGTTGGCATCCATTAATTTCTTGTATTAAGTAAAAAAATAATGTAAAGTGCACACAGTCCTTCACTGTAAACATTACACACTTTCAGCAGAATTTAAGCCTACAGAAACACTGACTCGCACATCATGCAATGTTGCCAGATACTGCTGACGTTTTCCAGCCCAAAACATGTTCAAAACCCACCAAAATGCACTTGAAACCGCCCAATCTGGCAACACTGCATGCATGCTGCTTCTCTTGAACGTATACACGGAAGGCAGAAGGTAGTTTGTCGACGTCACCTCAAGACGACGCCAACGATTGGTCAAATTTGCGGGAAAGTTGCGGTGATTGGATATAATTGCAACACCGCCCTGAATTCGCGGGGATTGGTTGAATTTGCGTTGAAGTTGCAAATCGCAACATCCTGGAGGCTCTGTTTTTTTGCTTAGCCCAGACTCTGTCTCCTCACTCACTGTAGCTTTAGGTACTAAAAATCGATCCATTTTGTCTCTGGTAAAGGCTAGCTGAAGTTCACTAAATGTCTGCAATAGTAACTTATTCTGGTTTATTTTTCCTCATGTTGCGCCCCCCTTTAAGAACTCTGGCGCCCCCCAGGGGGGCGCGCCCCACACGTTGAAAAGCCCTGTAGACAATTTTAACCTTTTCTGGAATCGCAGAGAATTCTTCAAGCCAAATAGCAGTGAACTCAGCCGAATTGGGACCAAAGTTTTGGCTGATCATGACAGCCTCTCTCTCCAGCATGCATTCTTTTCTCAGCCAACATTGAGCAGAACTGCTGATAAGTGCTCACAGACTGACCCAGTTACAGATATCAAAAATACCTCTGCAAAGCCAAAACAACTACCCATGCAAGCACAGCAGAGATGCTTCAACAAGGACACACAGCCATCTGGGGCAGACTGCCAAGGACATCAACAATCACATGGATAATGTGAGCATGTTGTTAACAATGGGCAGCCACAGATATCTGCATCGCCCATCCAGATTGAGGACCTGACCAAAGACAATCATGCCAAGGCTGCATCATCCACATCTCGACCCCATGCAAGTATCACAGAGACTGTCAGGGAGACAATCACCACAGAGACAGTCATGGAGATACTCACAAAGACCTCACCAAAGTCCCAATCTCAGTCTCGCTCTTCTAACTTTGTTGTACCATCTCTGTCTCCCCCCTGCATGGATTTCCCTAAAAGTATGCAGAGATTGCTGCCAATGGCTGCACTCTCTTTTTCCAGCCCAAATCATTCGCGACAAGCAGTGTACCCAGTTCATCAAAAATCAACCAACAGACTGAACTGTTTTCGCCCAGGACTTCCAGCTGGCTACCAATCTTTTTCACCATCTAAAAAATACATGACATCTCCAATCCTTCCCCCTCCCAACCTCATGGAATATACAGAGAGTTTTGTATGATGCACTGTGGGTCCCTGCATTGGGTGTAGTTTTGAAAACAAGCTGGGACCCAGTATGCCTATGCCATTCTCTACTCCTGTGTTGATAAGAAATAGAAAACATAGAGCATATTTAACCCAGGGGGTAAACCAGTCTAGTCTCCTTCCTGTTTCAAAACAACATCAGAGTACCCAAGCGGATATTACTTCTAGACTTTCTGTAAAGCTAGCTCTTCTGAACGTTAGATCACTTTCAAACAAGTCATTTTTAATTAATGATCTTATTTGCAAACACAATCTTGATTTTTTGCTTCTAACTGAAACATGGCTGGATCAAGCAAAGAGTGTTACCACCCTTATTGAAGCAGCTCCCCCAAATTTTAATTTCATGAGTGCTACCCGACATGGGAAAGGTGGAGGGATCACAAATATATTCAAAGCCTCTTTTCAATGTAAACAGTCCTCACTTGGTGATTTTACATCCTTTGAACACTTATGTCCACTTGTTACATGCTCTCCTAACATATTGTTATTAACTATTTACAGGCCTCCGAGACATTCAGCCAAAGTTTTTCTGGAAGAGTTTGGTGAACTGTTGTCAGTCATTTGCTTAGAGTTTGACTGTCTTATTATATCTGGGGATTTTAACTTGCATGTAGATAATCCTGAAAACACTTATGCCAGAGAACTACTCGCACTTATTGACAACTTCAACCTAGTACAATATGTACAGGGGCCAACCCACTCTCGCGGTCATACCCTTGACCTCGTTATCACAAAGGGTCTTACTGTTTCTACTACTGTTGTTGACCTGGCCTTATCTGATCTTTTCTGTGTTTTCTCTGATGTTTCTATGTCCCCTCACATTCAGAACAGCTCAACGACTATGGGTAGGAGAGTCGTAAACAACACACGTGTTCTCTTTGAGCAAGTGCTCTCACGGATCTCAACTAAAATGTCAGACTCTGTAGACGACTTACTGGAAATTTTTAATTTAAATATGACCCAAATTATGGATGATATTGCTCCATTCAAAATCAAAAGCGTCAATGACAAGCAGAAAGCACCATGGAAGCAATACCCAGCTGTTAAATTGCTAAAGAGAGAATGTAGGAAGACTGAAAGAAAATGGCACAAATTTAAACTTCACATCCATTATCAAATCCATAAAGAGATGCTTTGTAAATATAATTATGAAATTGGTAAAGCAAGACAGTCTTTCTTCTCCAACATCATCAACAGGAATATGAACAATGCCCGTGTGCTATTTTCAACAGTAGAGAAGCTAACTAATCCCCCACCACAATTAGCACCTGAACTTCTCTCAGTTAATAAATGCAATGAGTTTGCATCCTTCTTCAAAGGTAAAATTGATAAAATACGGCAGAATATTGCTCATAATATATCTCAGTTGCAAATAACTGAAAAGCTGCAATCACCAGTGACACAGACAGACAATTTCAACACAATGTCAGAATTTTGTTTGATTGATTACAAGACTCTTTAAAAAACTGTACAAAATCTCAGTTCCTCAACATCTGAATTGGACATTCTGCCCACCAACTTTTTTAAGTCTGTTCTTCACCTTATAATTACAGATGTGCTTCAGATCATAAATACATCCCTAGAGACTGGCATTTTTCCTGTGTCCCTGAAAAAAGCCGTTGTAAAGCCCCTACTTAAAAAGAATTATCTGGATGCTTCAGTATTGAACAACTACAGGCCAATATCAAATCTACCATTCATCGGGAAAATCCTTGAAAAAATTGTCTTCAATCAATTAACTGCCTTCTTGATATCAAACAGATGTTTTGATAACTTTCAGTCAGGATTTCATGCCAACCATAGCACTGAAACAGCGCTGATTAAAGTTATAAATGACATACGTCTTAATACTGATGCAGGCAAAACATCAGTCCTAGTGTTACTGGACCTCAGTGCAGCTTTTGATACTGTTGATCACAACATACTGCTATATCGACTTGAACACTGGGTTGGGTTGACTGGTAAAGTTATCAATTGGTTAAAATCATACTTAAAAGATAGAAGCTTCTTTGTTACCATGGGAAATTGTACCTCAACATCAATGTCCTTGACCTGTGGTGTCCCCCAGGGGTCGATCCTTGGACCATTACTATTCAACCTTTATATGCTCCCACTTGGACAAATTATCAAGAACAACTCAATTTTGTATCACTGCTATGCAGATGACACCCAAATTTATTTTGCTCTATCACCTAATGATTATGCCCCCCCTTGAATGTCTCTACCAGTGTATCGACCATATCAACAACTGGATGTCACAAAATTTTCTTCAGCTGAACACAGATAAAACAGAACTAATTCTATCTGGGAAAAAAATGAAAGACTCAGGATTACCACTATTCTTGACACAAAGGGGATTAAAACAAAAGATATGGTTAAAAATCTTGGTGTTTTCATTGACAGCGAGCTAAACTTTGACAGTCACATGAAAGCAATCACTAAATCGGCATTTTATCACCTAAAAAACATTTCCAAACTAAGAGGACTTATGTTAAAAAATGATCTGGAAAAACTTATACATGCCTTCATCTCTAGTAGGGTTGACTACTGCAACGGCCTTTTCACAGGCCTGCCAAAAAAGACCATTAAACGACTTCAGGTGATTCAAAATGCAGCGGCTAGGGTTCTCACACGAACAAAAAGAACAGAGCACATTACTCCAATTCTAAGGTCCCTTCACTGGCTTCCAGTAAGCTACAGAATTGACTTTAAAGCATTGCTGCTGGTGTACAAATCTCTAAATGGTACAGGGCCCAATTACCTCTCTGATATGTTGCAGCGGCCTAACCCAATCAGATCTACCAGATTGCAGCAGCAAAATTTACTGGTAAAACCTGTTGTTAAAACAAAGTGTGGTGAAGCAGCTTTTAGCTACTATGCAGTACAGCTATGGAACCAACTCCCAGAGGACATCAAAAATGCTCCTGCTGTTGGCAGCTTCAAATCTAGACTAAAGACCAAGCTGTTTTCAGATGCTTTCTGCTAACTGATAAATATCATCATCTTTACGTTTTAAACTTAACTTTTACAGTCTTTGCATGTTTTAAACTTTACTTAACTTTTATACTATTTTATTCTGCTGTTTTTTACTGAACTTTTACTTCATTTTATTATTTCATTTCTACTATTGTTTAATTCTTATTTTTTTCTCTCTTCTTCCCTCTTTATTTTATGTAATTTTATTTTCTATTGTTTACTGTTTTGCCTTTACCTCTGTAAAGCAAATTGAACTGCCACTGTGTATGAAATGCGCTATATAAATAAACTTGCCTTGCCTATGATTCCCTATAGCTTCCTACCAACAAAGAGAACAAGTCAACAGTTACCTGTTCAGCAAGAAAAAAAAGCTAAAACTCTTTCAGTCCTGAATACTTTTTCCTTTTATTACATAAGACCAGTTTCTTTTATTTCCCCACTCCCATTTCCCACACTGTCATTCCCTCTTCATTGGCTACCAGCGCCTGCCAGTCACTGTGTAGTTGGACTTCTTTTATGTTTAAAGTTTGAGAGCTGGCATATGGCATGCGCTGCAAATGTCCGGCAAATGATACATAGAGTGGAGAGTGAATATAATAATAATTATTATTATTATAGGATTGTCTAACCAGGGCAGCATGGTGGTGAGGTGGTTAGCACTGTCGCCTCACAGCAAGAAGGTCCTGGGTTCGCAGCCGGTGAGAGCCTTTCTGTGTGGAGTTTGCATGTTCTCCCCGTGTCTGCATGGGTTGGCTCCGGTTTCCCCCACAGTCCAAAGACATGCAGGTTAGGCTAATTGGTGGCTCTAAATTGACTGTATAGTGGTGTTTGAAAGTTTGTGAACCCTTTAGAATTTTCTATATTTCTGCATAAATATGACCTAAAACATCATCAGATTTTCACACAAGTCCTAAAAGTAGATAAAGAGAACCCAGTTAAACAAATGAGACAAAAATATTATACTTGGTCATTTATTTATTGAGGAAAATGATCCAATATTACATATCTGTGAGTGGCAAAAGTATGTGAACCTCTAGGTTTAGCAGTTAATTTGAAGGTTAAACTAGAGTCAGGTGTTTTCAATCAATGGGATGACAATCAGGTGTGAGTGGGCACCCTGTTTTATTTAAAGAACAGGGATCTATCAAAGTCTGATCTTCACAACACGTTTGTGGAAGTGTATCATGGCATGAACAAAGGACCTCAGAAAAAGCATTGTTGATGCTCATCAGGCTGGAAGAGGTTACAAAACCATCTCTAAAGAGTTTGGACTCCACCAATCCACAGTCAGACAGATTGTGTACAAATGGAGGAAACTCAAGACCATTGTTACCCTCCCCAGAAGTGGTCGATCAACAAAGATCACTCCAAGAGCAAGGCATCTAATAGTCAGCAAGGTCACAAAGGACCCCAGGGTAACTTCTAAGCAACTGAAGGCCTCTCTCACATTGGCTAATGTTAATGTTCATGAGTCCACCATCAGGAGAACACTGAACAACAATGGTGTGCATGGCAGGGTTGCAAGGAGAAAGCCACTGCTCTCCAAAAAGAACACTGGTGTTCATCTGCAGTTTGCTAAAGATCATGTGGACAAGCCAGAAGGCTATTGGAAAAATGTTTTGTGGATGGATGAGACCAAAATAGAACTTTTGGGTTTAAATGAGAAGTGTTATGTTTGGAGAGAGGAAAACACTGCATTCCAGCATAAGAACCTTATCCCATCTGTGAAACATGGTGGTGGTAGTATCATGGTTTGGGCCTGTTTTGCTGCATCTGGGCCAGGACGGCTTGCCATCATTGGAACAATGAATTCTGAATTATACCAGTGAATTCTAAAGGAAAATGTCAGGACATCTGTCCATGAACTGAATCTCAAGAGAAGGCGGATCATGCAGCAAGACAACGGCCCTAAGCACACAAGTCATTCTACCAAAGAATGGTTAAAGAAGAATAAAGTTAATGTTTTGGAATGGCCAAGTCAAAGTCCTGACCTTAATCCAATCGAAATTTTGTGGAAGGACCTGAAGTGAGCAGTTCATGTGAGGAAACCCACCAACATCCCAGAGTTGAAGCTGTTCTGTATGGAGGAATGGGCTAAAATTCCTCCAAGCTGGTGTGCAGGACTGATCAACAGTTACCAGAAACGTTTAGTTGCAGTTATTGCTGCACAAGGGGGTCACACCAGATACTGAAAGCAAAGGTTCACATACTTTTGCCACTAACAGTTATGTAATATTGGATCATTTTCCTCAATAAATAAATGACCAAGTATAATATTTTTGTCTCATTTGTTTAACTGGGTTCTCTTTATCTACTTTTAGGACTTGTGTGAGAATCTGATGATGTTTTAGGTCATATTTATGCAGAAATACAGTGCCTTGAAAAAGTATTCATACCCCTTGAACTTTTTCACATTTTTCCACCTTACAACCACAAACTTAAAAGTTTTTTATTGAGATTTTATGTGATAGACCAACACAGAGTAGCACATAATTGTGAAGTGAAACGAAAATGATAAATGGTCTTCAAATTTTTAAACAAATAAAAATCTGAAAAATGTGATGTGCATTAGTATTCAGCCCCCCTGCGTCAATACTTTGTAGAGCCACCTTTTGCTGCAATTACAGCTGCAAGTCTTTTGTGGTATGTCTCTACCAGCTTTGCACATCTAGACACTGAAATTTTTGCCCATTCTTCTTTGCAAAATAGCTCAAGCTCAGCCAGATTGGATGGAGAGTGTCTGTGAACAGCAATTTTCAAGTCTTGCCACAGATGCTCAATGGGATTTAGGTCTGGACTTTGACTGGGCCATTCTAACACATGAATATTCTTTGATCTAAACCATTCCATTGTAGCTCTGGCTGTATGTTTAGGGTCATTGTCTTGCTGGAAGGTGAATCTCCTTCCCAGTCTCAAGTCTTTTGCAGCCTCCAACAGGTTTTCTTCCAGGATTGCCCTGTATTTAGCTCCAGCCATCCCATCAACTCTGACAGCTTCCCTGTCCCTCCTGAAGAAAAGCATCCCCATAGCATGATGCTGCCACCACCATGTTTCACAGTGGGGATGGTGTGTGCAGGGTGATGAGCAGTGTTAGTTTTCCGCCACACATAGCGCTTTGCATTTAGGCCAAAAAGTTCAACTTTGGTCTCATCTGACCAAAGCACCTTCTTCCACATGTTTGCTGTGTCCCCTACTGGTACATGGCTTCTGGCAAACTGCAAACGGGACTTCTTATGCCTGTCTTTCAACAATGGCTTTCTTCTTGCCACTCTTCCAAAAAGGCCAGATTTGTGGAGTGTACGACTCATAGTTGTCCTGTGCACAGATTCTCCCACCTGAGCTGTGGATTTCTGCAGCTCCTCCAGAGTGATCATGGGCCTCTTGGCTGCTTCTCTGACTAGTGCTCTCCTTGCTTGCTCTGTCAGTTTAGGTGGACAGCCATGTCTTGGTAGGTTTGCAGTTGTGCCATACTTTTTCCATTTTTGAATGATGGATTGAACAGTGCTTCTTGAGATGTTCAGAGCTTGGGATATTTTTTTTTATAACCTAACCCTGCTTTAAACTTCTCCAGAACTTTATCCCTGACCTGTCTGGTGAGTTCTTTGGTCTTCATGATGCTGTTTCTTCTTCAGTGTTCTCTAACAAACCACTGAGGCCTTCACAGAACAAGTGTATTTATGCTGAGAGTAAATTACACACAGCAGGACTCTATTAACTAATTAGATGACTTCTGAAGGCAATTGATTGCACTGGATTGTATTTAGAGGTATCAGAGTACAGGGGGCTGAATACTAATGCACACCACATTTTTCAGATTTTTATTTGTTTAAAATTTTGAAGACCATTTATCATTTTCATTTCACTTCACAATTACGTGCTACTCTGTGTTGGTCTATCACATAAAATCTCAATAAAAAACTTTTAAGTTTGTGGTTGTAAGGTGGAAAAATGTGAAAAAGTTCAAGGGGTATGAATACTTTTTCAAGGCACTGTATAGAAAATTCTAAAGGGTTCACAAACTTTCAAGCACCACTGTAGGTGTGAATGTGAGTGTGAATGGTTGTTTGTCTCTGTGTCAGCCCTGCGATAACCTGGCGACTTGTCCAGGGTGTACCCAGCCTCTCGCCCATAGTCAGCTGGGATAGGCTCCAGCTTGCCCACGACCCTGTAGAACAGGATAAGCGGCTACAGATAATGGATGGATGGATGGATGGATGGATGTCTAACCAACTCACAGCAGCTCATATCATATTGTAGAGTATATTTTGTCCATAGATTACATAATCATGTTTGGGGAGATGGAGTGGAATTTTTTTTATTATTATTGTTGTTTGTTTTAACTTATAACAAAAAATTCTATGCCCTGTCATTTTAAATATTATATATTTTAGGTTTGCCTGATATATATATTATATATATATATATATATATATATATATATATATATATATATATATATATATATATATGGATTTGGCCAACAGATGTCACCAGTGTGCTATTTCAAGCATTACACTCCTCTTCAGTACCTGATTTACCCTGGATGTGAATGTGTGAGGGGCAGCACGGTGGTGTAGTGGTTTGCACTGTCACCTCACAGCAAGAAGGTTCTGGGTTCGAGCCCAGTGGCCAATGAGGGCCTTTCTGTGTGGAGTTTGCATGTTCTCCCCGTGTCAGCGTGAGTTTCCTCTGGGTGCTCCGGTTTCCCCCACAGGCCAAAGACATGCAGGTTAGGTTAATTGGGGCTCCAAATTGACCGTAGGTGTGAATGTGAGTGTGAATGGTTGTTCGTGTCTATGTGTCAGCCCTGTGATGACCTGGCGACTTGTCCAGGGTTTCCATAATCAGCTGGGATAGGCTCCAGCTTGCCTGCGAGTCGACCATGTAGAACAGGATAAGCGGCTACAGATAATGGATGGATGGATGAATCTGTGAGTCCTGGGCCATTTTCAGAAAACAAAAAAACTTGCACTTTGTCACAGAAACTGAGTACTACATAATAATAAAGACATTAGTATGACAATTCCATAAACTTTCACTGTCTATGTTACAAACCCTGAATCCAGCTGTAGTCTTTGTTCAATACTGGAACCTGTTTATGTTGTTTGTCAGACCCTATAATACATTTGAGATAATTAGAGTTGGGTCTCGTGCATCTGTTTAATTAAACCATCCTTGAATTCACAACAGATCATCTAGAGCCAGGCTTTTTTTTTCTTGCTTTTTTTTCAAGCTCAAGTCTGATTGTGCAACAGTCCCCAGTGAATAATCAGTGTTATTGATTAATTGATCAAATTGTATTAAAACTGTTAAGATCTGGTCATTATTGAACACTACCATGGGAAAAGATGAGAACTCCACTGGAGACCATATAATTTGTTGACAAATCAAGACTTTAATACAAGTATTATGTGTTATCCTTTGTGCCAAGTTTCAGGTTTGTTTTAACTATGCTCCATAAAGGGATTAAATACACCACAACACGTACCACTAAATGTTTTCCCAGGAAATTGCCAATTATGAAGAGACACCAGATAAAAAGTAAACCTAAAGCATTAAAATTACACACGCTATTTTGTAGGGTATGTTTATGTTTTCATATGTTAGATGTGAGCACTTTTTGTGCCTTTATTATTTTATACAGAAGACAAAAAACTGCAAAACAACCAAAAGCTGAAATTGAATCCAAAACCTTTCCCTCTTCATAGCAGGTGTTAAAATAGCTAAAACATTTCTTGATCAAAATAACAGCAGGATGTACAGGAGCTAACACAAATACAGAGGTGCAAGAGTGTGTTTTAAGCACGGCAGTCCTAACTTTTATTGAGTCTTGTGTAAGGTTAGTGTGTATGCCCATCAGATTGTTTTCCCTACTCACTACCAAAGTGTTTCCCTCAGGGGATTTAGCAGATGGTGCTGTACGCAGTTCATTGAGCTCATCCTGTTCACAAGTAATACATCATTTTGTTGTTTCAAGAAATGTGTAAAAAGACCCAGTTCTCTATTCTTCCAAGTAAGAAAGTAGGAATATTTCTGTCTGAGACAATCCAAAACAAATTCATTACCACACATTTATGCACATTCAAACTGCAAATCTGTTTAGATTTAAACTACAACACTGCTGTAGCCATGTACAAAAAATTGCACACCCTTACTTTGAAATTAAGAAAAAATATTATGGGTTTCAAATTTTCTTCATCTCACTTGGCAAGTACTGGGCTAATGACGAAGGCGCTGTGTCACTATGGTTTTCAAATATTCTGTCATTATCAGTAAATAAAACTAAATAAATTGTAAAATAGACCATTAAAAGTGAAGCCCCGCCTTTCGCCCATAGTCAGCTGGGATAGGCTCCAGCTTGCCTGCGACCCTGTAGAACAGGATAAAGCGGCTAGAGATAATAATGAAGAGTGAAACAAAAAACATTACTGAATTTGATATAAACTTGGGCTTTTGTTCTACATTTTTCCCCTTTGTATTTTGGGTATATGTTTCCTACTTTTCTGAAGCACGTTCTTCTCCATTTATAATCCTTATAAACATCTTTGTATTGTGTAGTGCCTCCTTATTTTATAGCAGACTATGCCACCCCTCAGAGCAATGGGGAACTATGTCTTGACAAAAAGTTTTCCTAATGCAGGTTTAAATGCAGGTTTAAAAAATAATAATACGAGCTTTATTAAATATATCTGAAATTATTAAATCACTCAATTTGATTGGTCAAGAATAAAAGGTACTAAAGAGTTCACTAAAAATAACAGGATGTTATAATCCCGCTACCACACATGACTAAATTCTAAAACCCTTCAAGCAATACGCACTAACCATTCAAAATGCACTGCACTGCAAACATCTGTCATCCTAGTGAACACAGTACAAACATCCCTAATGGGGTGTTCAATCAATGGGGTGTTCAATCAATTAATCACCCAAACTCCGCTGACTTGAACAATATTTAGGCTGAAGAAAAAATCAAAACAAAGAACCAGAAAACCTCTCCAGCCAATGATTCATAATTCACATAATACCCATTTCCACATAGAGACACACAACCAGTCACACCTACAGTCAATTTAGGGCCACCAATTAGCCTAACCTGCATGTCTTTGGGGGAAACCAGAGGACCCAGAGGAAACCCATGCAGACACGGGGAGAACATGCAAACTTCACACAGAAAGGCCCCCATCAGCCACTGGGCTCAAACCCAGAACCTTCTTGCTCTGAGGCAACAGTGCTAACCACTACACCACCATGCCACCCTATGTTAATAAAGTTCTAGAGTTTTATAGTTCTTCTTTTGTGGCTTCTAGCTAAAAACATGATAAAATATAATACATATGTTTTATTTTGTAGTGTATACCTTTCATCTAAACAGAATATGGGTGGTATTTCCGGATGTACTCTCCTGTAGCAGTGTTCACTCTGGCATTGGTTAAAATCCAAACTTGGTGAAAGGTTCGAACTTCCACAGAGCACAGAGGTGGAAATCCTGTTGGGTTAACACTCTGATGATGCATACATATGTTATTTACCAGCTGGGAGGTCCGTATCGTGAAATACCGTGACCGAGGTCTTGAAAGTACTGACCGAGGCCCTCTGAGCCGAGGTCAGTATTCAAGGCCGAGGTCAGGGTATTTCACCATACAGACCGACCTTAAGCTGGTAAATAATTTTTTTTCTTTACCAAATTCTAACAGAAAACGAAAGTGCCCGAAAGGTAAAACAGAGCAGAGCCGCCATTTTGAATCCTCATTCACGGCTGTAATGCAAATAGCTTCCTCCTCGGTATACAAGTGCACTTCCATGGCAGGAAAAAAAAAACTACATTTTGCCACCTATGTAGTCCCCTATTTATACAAAATGGAGTCATTCAGGATTCAGCCATGTTTTTGCTCAGCATTAGCAAGTTACAGGTTTTTAGCTTTCTCCTGAAATGTTTTATTTTATTTTGTCTTCCTCAGGGTAGTAAAACTAGCTTTCACTGTGAACACTGTCACTATCACTATCCATGCTGTAAAATTAATGCTATTCTCCTGAGAAATGCTAGCAAAAATTTATAAGATTTTTGATAATCTTATAAATAAATCTTATTTAAAAAAAGATAAATGTTGACAAAAAAAAATGCTACTATGTTTGTTGTTGTGAATGAGCGAGTTGCCAGAGGTCCATAACCGGGGTCCGTAACTGGGGTCCGTATCGTAGGATACTGACCCGCTCGCCAGCCAATCAGAGCGCAGGATTTGATGGAAACCGGACTGCAAAAAAAATAAAAACATTTATCCTCATTTCTTTTGGTCATAAAAATTTTGGGTCTTGACAAAGTAGGTAATGGCCAAAAAGGTCTTGGAAACTCCAGTCTTACCAATTTTCTGTATACAGACCTTATTTTTGTATTTTTCCACATTTCAGCATACTGTTGAAAATGAAATCAAAAGTAAGGTCAAATAAGCTGCACTGTAGGTCACTATTTATTTGTATAAGCTACATTTATTGCTAAAATAATCAAGTAGGTGTTCTTATATCAAATTTAAAGCATACATTCTTTACATTTAGTATAATTTATTTTTTTAATCATGAGCTAATGTACTTTTAATGTGGTTAATACTGTAACATAAAATGTTAATGAAATACAGATAAAAGTAAAGGTTATGAAGTGGTACACTGATAGACATTCATGTTAACTGTTCATTTGTTTAAAAATACCACAAGTCTCTGTGTTCACAGTCCCAGCAGATTTTCTGTCTGCTCCCGCAGCTTATTCTTCTGGATCTAAGAAAGGTGAAGAAAGTAATTTATTCAGAGCTATTTTAGGATTCTGTCTTTCCACACTTAACCACAAATCAGAAGTCTTGTACAGATTGCTGCCCTGACTATAGAAACCACCGCTGCAGATTTTCTGCAAACATAAAAATGTAAAAAATAAATAAATAATCTAGTCGTGAGATTTATGTGATTAGGCCCAAATAAACACCACTCTGACATTCTGTGGTGATGACAAGGAATTTGTGAGGGTCTTCATCCAGACTGCAGGACTATGCAAACATTATGGATGCAGTGAAATTCATCTTGTTGAACTTATTTGTAGTTTTATATAAAGTTTCATTGTGTTGTGAAAGGTAAAATAAATTCATATGTCCTTGTGTAAAGGTTTATGCACTTACTTTCCCTGAGACAGTAAGAGGATAGCCCTTAACAGAAGTAACATAGCGGGGGATCTTGAAATGGGCAATCTAGAAATAAAGAAATAAATAGAACAAGTGAAATGGCTTCATATGGTGTTTATTATATGGGCTGGAATATAATATAGTCAGGTGTTCAAACCAGTTAAATGTATCTGACCTGGCCTTTGCAGTACGTCCTTAGCTCCTCTGCAGTACACGCCTGTCCATCCTTCAGTTTGATGCAGGCACACACCTTTTCACCCATCCGCTCATCTTTCACCCCAATCACCTTCACATAATGAGAGAAGAGTGTCTCTATGTCTGTCTGAATTATTTTGCTCACAGGTGGACAAATGAGCTCCAGGGTGCTTGCTCTGTCCCATTTTTTCTATTGCCTGGATAGTAAATTCATGAGGCTAAAAAGTGATGGCTAATGTTATGTAATAATGTATGACCAGCTAGTCATCTAGATAAGTGCATTAATACAGAATAAGATAAATATATGAGTATATTTCTCAACATTGCTTCAAAATGGCCTCAGCATAACATTACCAAGTCATTGGTGAACTCAGCATAACATTACCAAGTCATTGGTGAACAGTTGTGTTTGAATCTGGCTGTCAGTTCAAAATCTACGGTAGCAGTGCCCCAAAATCAATACTTCCAATGTCATTTTAGCCTGCAAATTAACATAACCCTCAGGCATGCCAGAAACACAGGAAATCTCATCACATCCTCCCAGAGGGTCCAAATTGCTTATTCAGAAGGAAAGTCACAACCTCCTTTGTTTCAAACACCATGCAGAGTCCTGCTGTCTTGTTATTGATATCAAGGCAATTTACACATGGGAAGATTCTGAAATGCATAAGATGCTTTTGTTAAAACCTAGCCTTTCTAGCACCTGCCTTCAAGACACAATTGTTTACAACACCAAGCTGACTTCCTCTAGCATAGAGCCTCACAAAAAAAAGGACAAAGAAAGATTTTATTTTTATTCATGAAATGACCTCCTAATCAATTCAACAAACCTTTTAAACTACCTTAGCATTTTATGATGAAATGATCTTTACCTCAAAGAACAATTATTTAAACTGATACAATGAAACATTCTGCAGACCTGCACTTGCATGCATGCACACACCCAACGCAGTTAACATGAGGTCAACATGTACTTGGACAAAGGAAGATATTCCTTGGTCAGAGAAAAGTGTTTAAGAATGGACTTATTGCCAAACTAATTTGTATTATTCATCTGGTGTTTGTCTAAAAATTATAATAATCAGTATTTTAATCCAAAAGAATGTATCCTGCCTATTTCTAATCTAATTAATATGTTTGTTATATAACTAATAATTTGAGAGTAGATAGAAATTCTTTAAATGTGTTTGATATCATTGTGAATCTCTGACTCTTCTCAGTTGAAATCTGATATGTAATTTGCATTAATATATTTACCCATGGGCGGCACGGTGGTGTAGTGGTTAGCACTGTCGCCTCACAGCAAGAAGGTCCTGGGTTCGAGCCCCAGGGCCAGCGAGGGCCTTTCTGTGTGGAGTTTGCATGTTCTCCCCGTGTCCGCGTGGGTTTCCTCCGGGTGCTCCGGTTTCCCCCACAGTCCAAAGACATGCAGGTTAGGTTAACTGGTGACTCTAAATTGACCGTAGGTGTGAATGTGAGTGTGAATGGTTGTCTGTGTCTATGTGTCAGCCCTGTGATGACCTGGCGACTTGTCCAGGGTGTACCCCGCCTTTCGCCCATAGTCAGCTGGGATAGGCTCCAGCTTGCCTGCGACCCTGTAGAAGGATAAAGCGGCTAGAGATAATGAGATGAGATGAGATATTTACCCATGAGTTCTGTAACCATATATACTAAAAATTACACCTCCGAAATGTCTGGGATCAGCTTCCCCAGAACATCTCCCAAAGGGAGAAGTCAAAAGGTCATTGGCCAGATCACTATCTTGTATAATTAAATATGGATGACTACCTCATAACAAAACTGTCATGTATGCTCAAATCTTGTAAGGTTTTCATTGTTTTCTATCATTCTATGATTCTCCACTCTGCAAATGTGGAGAGATGCTGAAGTTGCACCTTCAGCTGCAACACAAACATAAACACTTGAAGAAACTTTAGCCATGAGACCATTGGGATTCTTAGCAATGCCAGCAAAACATTCAGTTCGTTTACATGCACATCCAAATCGAGCTGCTGTCGGTAATCGAGCAAAGGGTCCCAGCAGGGGTGCCAGAGAAATCCAATCCTACATGCACACAAGGAAATCGAGCTATTGTGTGAGGTACATTGTGCACCCGAGCCACAGGTGGTGCTACACGCCCCATCGTGTTGGTACACTTCCGGTTGTCGTCATGAAGAAGAGCTATTCAAGAGTGTAAACAAAGTTATCAGTTCCATGTTCTCCATTGTGCGTTTTTCTCCCGTCCATGAATTTTAATATATTCAACTCCTTAAGCTGAATGAGCATGAACTCTGTCTCCTCATTGCTCCAGAAGTGCACGTTTCTGCTCGCCATTTTCTCTTCTTTGTTTGTTCCTCCTGACCTCTTCTGCTGCTCACTACTACTGTTGTCATGCCGACCGAGGCTGTCGTGTTTCCCGCTTGTGGTCTCATCACTCCCGGAAGGGGCAGTGCTGAAGTAAGTAGCTCGACTACGTAGCTCGATAGGGTATACATGCACTAAGTAGCTCGGCAAAAATCGCATAATCTAGGTCGTGTAGCTCGATTACGAGAAATCAAGTTCGGTTCAATTTCAGCCTAGCTAAGGTGTTTCCATGGCATTTATAACTTCGATTTCAGTTGAGCAACGGCAGAAATTCGATTTTCTCTATGTGCATGTAAACGCACTGATTGTAGTTCTCAGACCAATTACAACAATGGCCTTGTAATAATCAGAAACATTTTGTTTTATGTTGTCCAGTGTATCATATATTCAGCCTGGTAAAATCCTTCACATGGTGAAATTGACATTCTACAACAATGAGGGGAAATAAGTAATTGGACACTTTTGTTTTTGCAATATACCAGTAATGTGCTTCCAGTGCATATATCCAATTCAAATTTATACACAATATCATGTGACTGTTGTACTTATAAATATGAACAAAAATGTTTCATAAGCATAAACAAAGATATATTAAAATCATAATTGAAAAGAAAAAAGTATTTGGAAACTACATTTAAAATATACTGCCTTACACAATTATTGGTTCCCCCTTGTAAAGATTAGTAAAAATGGGTTAGAAAAAAAACCCCAGCTTTTGGTGAAGTATCTTCATCTCATGCTGAAAAAAAAGCCAACCTTTAACTGAATAAGTTATTCAGAGAAAAACAGATCCCTCATCAAGAAATAATTATTTAACAAAATCATATGTGCCACAATCATTGGCACCCCTGGAAATTATAGTGAATACAATGTAATTGAAGCATGTTTCCCATTAAATTATATATTGATGAGTTCATTGGAGTGTGTAGGAACTTTCAAGCTGTAATCCATGACTTCCTAATTAACTGGATATAAATATGAGGTGACACATAGACCAAATTCCCTTCATCATCCATCAACATGGGAAAGAGAACACATACAAAATGAGGGAGAAGTGTGTTGACCTTCATAAGTCAGGGAATGGTTATAAAAACAGCTAGTCACCTGAAAATGTCCATTTCTAATGTTAGGGAAATAATAATAATAATAATAATAATAATCCATCCATTATCTGTAACCACTTATCCTGTGCAGGGTCACAAGCTGGAGCCTTGGTACACCCTGGACAAGTTGCCAGATCATCACAGGGCTGACACATTGAGGCAAACAACAATTGACATTCACACCTGTGGTCAATTTAGAGCCACCAATTAACCTAACGTGCATGACTTTGGGGGAAACCAGAGCACCCACAGGAAACCGCCACCTACTGGACTGGAGTGTGGGTAGAAAAGTCAACAACTCAAAATGTTTCCCTATCTCCTATTCACCAACCCTGTATCTTTTTTTTATTTATTAAAAAGTGTTTTCCCAGCATTAGACAAAATGTCCCAGCACTAAATGTACCACATTTCAAGTTCAAATAGCTGGTGTCAACTGTACCAAAGAAAGAAAGCACAACTTTATTCATCACACACTTGTGAAATTTCCTCTCTGCATTTAACCCATCTGAAGCAGTGAACACACACATGAGCAATGAGCACACACATATACCCAGAGCAGTGGGCAGACATGCTACCAATGCCCGGGGAGCAGTTAGGTGCCTCGCTCAAGGGCACCTCAGCCCAAGGCCGTCCCATATTAACCTAACCACGTCTTTGGATTGTGGGGGAAACTGGAGTACCCGGAGGAAACCCACACAGACACGGGGAGAACATGCAGACTCCACACAGAAAGGCCCCATTGGTTGCTGGGCTCAAACCAAGGACCTTATTGCTGTGAGGCGACAGTGCTAACCACTACACCACTGTGCCGCTAAAGAAGAAGATCAGTTGGAACTGTTACAAGCTTGCCTGGAAGTGGACCCAAGTTTATTTTGCCCCCACGTACAGTGAGGAGGATGGTAACAGAGGCAAAAAAAAATTCCCAAGGATCACGGTTGGTGAATTACAAGAAAAAGTAGAATCTTAAGTCTCCAAAACCACCATCAGACACCACCACCATGGCAACAGATTATTTGGAAGGTATGCCAGAAAAAGGCTTTTCTGTTAGTTAATCACAAAAGTAAGTGTCTGGAGTTTGCAAAATACTACTACAACTTTGACTGGAACTGTGTTCTATGGTCTGATGAAATAAAAATTGAGCTTTTTGGCAATAAACACTCAAGGTGGGTTTGGCATAAAAAGAAGGATGGCTGTAATGAAAAGAACCCTATCCCAACTGTAAAATATGGTGGATGTTCTGTGATGTTTTGGGGCTGTTTTTCCCTGGAAACCTTGTTAGGGTATATAGCATCATGGACTCCATGAAATACCAGAACATTTTAAATCAAAATCTGGCTGCTTCTGCAAGGAAACTAAAACTGGGTTGTCATTGGATCTTCCAGCAGGACAATGATCCAAAGTCTCCACTTCCTCACTGTTGTACGCTCGTTGCAGCATTTAGCCAGAATTGGTAGCTTCCCCTGCCTTTTCTGATAAGTGCTGGTGTCTGGTATCTGGTAGCTGGCTTATCGGGGTTGTCAATCTGGCTGTGAGTTTCTGCTGGCTCTCACGGTGTTCTATGGGGAGTTATAATGCGTCCCATCATCTCAGAACTGGTTTTTTATCTCCTCGTCATTTCATCGACAGTGTGGATTATTTACAGCTCCTGCAGCCTTTCCAGCACACCGCATTTGGCTATGGATCTGTGCTATTCTCTGGTGGACTTGTCACTTCATCTGTCCCCTGGAGTTTACAAACTTTGTGCCAGCATTGGGATTGCTCGTCAGCCCCGGTACTAAAAAGAGAGACCATATCTCACCTGTCTTGGTTCATCTCCACTGGCTACCAATTAAATATAGAATCGACTTTACAATTTTACTTTTTGTTTTTTAAAGCTCTCAACGGTCTTTCTCCATCTTATATAAAAGAGCTTTTAACCCCTTACTCTCCCCCAAGGTCACTCAGGTCATCCTCCCAGCAACTCCTCACAGTCCCCCACTCACGCCTCAAAAGCAGAGGTGACCGGGCCTTTTCTGTTTTTGCCCCAAAGCTTTGGAATAGTCTCCCACCCCACATCAAATCCTGCCCAACCATTGCCAGTTTTAAATCTAATTTGAAAACCCAGCTTTTTACCCTTGCTTTTAGTTCAGTCTGACACAGTTTTTCTTTTTTATCCTGTTCTTACCTTAATCTTATTGTTTCTATTTCATCTCATCTCATTATCTCTAGCCGCTTTATCCTGTTCTACAGGGTCGCAGACAAGCTGGAGCCTCATCTCATCTCATTATCTCTAGCCGCTTTATCCTTCTACAGGGTCGCAGGCAAGCTGGAGCCTATCCCAGCCGATTACGGGCGAAAGGCGAGGTACACCCTAGACAAGTCGCCAGGTCATCACAGGGCTGACACATAGACACAGACAACCATTCACACTCACATTCACACCTACGGTCAATTTAGAGTCACCAGTTAACCTAACCTGCATGTCTTTGGACTGTGGGGGAAACCAGAGCACCCGGAGGAAACCCACACAGACACAGGGAGAACATGCAAACTCCACATAGAAAGGCCTTAGCCGGCCACAGGGCTCGAACCCGGACCTTCTTGCTGTGAGGCGACAGCGCTAACCACTACACCACCATGCCACCCTTGTTTCTATTTATTCAAGTCATATTTGTTGTTTTGATTTCTATTTATTTACTTATTTTAATTTGTGTATTTATTGATCATCTTTATCCTTGACTCTTAATATCTTTTTTTAACTTGTCTTATATTCCTTGCCCTTCTTATGCTGTAGCCTGTGTCCTGCTCTGATTTCTAAATGTCTTTTTACTGCCTTTATCTGTGAAGCACTTTGGGTCAACTGCTGTTGTTTTTAAATGTGCTACATAAATAAACTGACTTGACTTGAAAACCTGTGGGGTAAGCTGAAGAGGAGAGTGTACAAGAGGGGGCCTAGGACCCTGGATCATCTGGAAAGATTCTGTAAAGAGGAATGGTCTCAGATGCCCTGTTCTGTGTTTGTCAACCTTATAAATTGTTATAGGAGAAGATTCAGTGTTGTTTAACTGGCAAATGAAGGTTGTACAAAGTATTAAATGCAGGGGAGGCAATAATAGTGGCACGTGTTTTTGTTGAAAATTATTTCTTGAGGGGGCAGCGCAGTAGTGTAGTGGTTAGCACTGTCACCTCACAACAAGAAGGTCCTGGTTTCGAGCCCAGCAGCCAATGAGGGCCTTTCTGTGTGGAGTTTGCATGTTCTCCCCGAGTCTGTGTGGGTTTCCTCCGGGTGCTCCGGTTTCCCCCACAGTCCAAAGATATGCAGGTTAGGTTAATTGCTGGCTCTAAATTAGCTGTAGGTGTGAATGTGAGTGTGGATGGTTGTTTGTCTCTATGTGTCAGCCCGGCAATGATCTGGCGACTTGTCCAGGGTGTACTCTGCCTCTCGCCCATAGTCAGCTGGGATAGGCTCTAGCTTGCCTGTGAAAGCGGCTACAGATAATGGATGGATGGATTATTTCTTGAGGAATTTGTTTTTCTTTGAATAAATTTAATTCAGTTAAAGGTTGGATTTTTCTTTTTTTTCTCATTGCAAGATGAAGCTACTTCACCAAAAGGTGTTTTTATTTCCTAACTCTTTTTTACTTACCTTTACAAGGGGTGCCAATAATTGTGGCAGGCATTGTATATACACTGACTGAAGCCTTTATTAGGAACACTTGCACACCTACTCATTCACCTGTGATTATCTAATCAGCCAATCTTTTGGCAACAATGCAATGCATAAAATTATGCCTTGGTGAAGAGAGAGGCCAACAGAAAATGGCCAGAGTAGTTTGAGCTGACAGAAAGGCTACAGTAAATCACAAACACACTGTACAATTGTGGTGAGTAGAAAAGCAATTCAGATTGCACATCATGTCAATCCTTGTGGCAGATGACCTACAACAGCAGAAGCCCACGACAAGTTCCAATTCTGTCAGCCAAGAACAAAAAGCTGAGGCTGCAGTGGGCACAAGCTCACCAAAACTGGACAGCTGAAGACTGGAAAGATGTAGTATGGTCTGAAGAATCTCAATTTCTGCTAAGGCCCACAGATGGTAGGGTCAGAATTTGGCACCAACAGCATGAATCCATGGACTCATGCAGCAGAATAGGAGTTTTGCAGCATGAACGTGCACCTGAAAAATCTGCAGGAATTGCATGATGCAATCATGCCAACATGGACCAGAATCTCAAAGGAAAGCTTCCAACATCTTGTGGAATCCATGACATGAAGAATTGAGGCTGTTTTAAGAGTAAAGGGAGGCCCTAGCCAGTATTAGTATAGTGTTCCTAGTAAAGTGCTTACTGAGTACATATGTGAAGGTTAGATATAGTTCTAGATATAAATGTTGCAAAAATGTTTTTGTGCAAATTACACCTGGTGTCCTTCTAAAAGATGTTGCCATCATTTGATTAGATTTCATGCAGTCCAGTACAACTGGTTTCATTAATATGCAGGTGGAAAGTTCATGGAAACAACTGCATGAGTAGGTGCGCCATGTAAGAGTTCACAATGCACTTTCAGACTAATAATGAGAAAGGTAAGAGAGAAGCCAGTAGCCACTCAAAAATTTTGTAGTATAACCTGAAAGCAGCTTATCTAAAAACACCATCTAAAGATAGCACTATTTGAGACAACAGCTGATATGATTAAACATAACAGGAACAACATTTTTGCTGTTAATGACAGCTACACTATATGAGTTATTTAAAATAACATATTGTGAGAGTGAGGGTCAATTTAAACTCCATTAGACACTAAGGTGCATAAGCCAAGATGTACTAAACTGAAAAGCCTGTATGCAGTATAGTTTACATTACATTATTACTGCACATTACATGGCATTTAGCAGACACTGTTATCCAGAGCAACATACAACAAGCGCAAAAGTCAGGTACACAAAGTGCTGAACTTCTAGACAAGTAAGCTCTAGTGCCAACTGAGCAAGTGACAACACCACCGAGTGAAATATTCTGTTGAAGTATTAATACTCAAACAGCCAAGGAAACAAACCAACCATACAAAGTACAACTAAATAGAGAGCTCAAACAGCTAACCCCAGGCTAGACAGTACACAGCCTGGGTTGGTCTAGACTGAAACGCAGTTACACAGTGGGCAGGGGAGAGGTGCAGCCTGAAAAGGTTCCTTCTGCACTTGAAGGTGATCAGGGAGTCAGCGGTTCTGACCTCAGTGGGAAGCTTCAGCATTCTGGATGAGCTGCAGGGGTCTGATGGTAGAAGCTAGAAGGCCAGCAAGGAGAGAGTTACAGTAGTCCAAGCGGGAGAGGATCAGTGCTTGGACCAGGAGCTGAATACAGTAGGTGATGAGAAAGGGGCGGCTCCTTTGGATGTTGTAGAGGAGGAATCTACACGTCTGAGTCACTGCAGTGAGGCTCACTGAGGAGGAGAGTTTGTCATTGAACACAACCCCTAGGTTCTTCGCACTGGGTGAAGGTGACCTAGAGATGTCCTCCAGGGAGATGACGATGTCCAGGGGTGGAGAAGATGGAGCAGGAATGCAGATTACCTCCATCTTGCCTGGGTTGAGCTTCAGGTGATGGTTGTCCATCCAGCTCTGGATGTCACGCAGGCAAGCAGAGATGTGAGTGGAGATCTGTGTGTCAGAAGGAGGAAAAGAGACATGTGTCTGTGAAGGTTCTCAGTCATCCAGGTCATCATAAACCGTAGGTACTAAAGAAGACAACTGGACTTGCTTGAAATTCTTGAAGACATTTCACCTCTCATTCAAAAGGCTTCTTCAGTTCTTCTCCAGGTTGGAAACATGCCACATCACATCAATAACTCCCAGGATTTTGCCACTCAAGTTGCAGACCTAAAGCTTGACTCAGATGAAACCATGGTTTCCTACAATATCACTTCTCTTTTCACTTGCATTCCCACCACAGAAGCAATCAAATCAGTTAGGAAATTACTTCAAGACAGCACCTTACTGGACAGAACAAACCTCACCACAGACCACATCTGCACCTTGCTTGACCTCTGCCTGACCACCACCTATTTCCAGTTCAACAATTGTTTCTACAGACAGAAGCATGGATGCACCATGGACTCACTGATGTCCCATATAGTGGCCAATCTATACATGGAGGAAGTGGAAAACAAAGCCTTGACCACTTTTTCAAGAGTCACTTCCAGCCACTGATTCAGGTATGTGGATGACACCTGGGTAAAAATCAAAACCCATGAGGTGGAAGCCTTCACAGAGCACATCAATGCAGTGGATATCAACATCAAGTTCACTCGGGAGGATGTCAGTGGAAACAACCTAGTCTTTTTGGATTGCAGTGTACACATCGAACAAGACAGAAGCCTGAGCATTGAGGTCTACTAGAAACCCACACTCAGAGACCAGTACCTACTGTTTGACTCTCACCACCCACTGGAACATAAGTTGGGGGTTATTAGAACCTGACATCACAGGGCTCAGAATATTCCTACAATGGTAGAGGGAATTGAGAAGGAGCAAAAACACATCAAGGAAGCACTTCAGAAGTGCAGGTATCCCAACTGGGCTTTCATCAAGACCAGAAAAAGAAACTGAAGAAGCCTTTTGGATGAGAGGTGAAACGTCTTCAAGAATTTCAAGCAAGTCCAGTTACTTTTTTCCAGTTCTTTAGTACTTGAGGAAACGAGACAAATAGTTGGATGTCATCAGCATAGCAGTGGTAGGACAGACCATGAGCAGAGATAATTGGGTTGAGAGACTGGGTGTAGAGGGAGAAGAGAAGTGGACCAAGGACTGAACCTTGAGGGATGCTGATGGTAAGTGGATGTGGTGCTGATACAGTACCAGACCAGGTAACTTGGAATGAGCAACCAGAGAGGTAGGACTTAAACCAATCTATGACTGTCCCACAGATCCCTAGAGCTGATAAGGATGACAGGAGGATGGGTTGATCAACAGTGTCAAATGTAGCAGAAAGGTCAAGGAGAATCAGGACACAGGAGAGGGAGGCAGTACATACTGGGTGTAGAGGGAGAAGAGAAGTGGACTAAGGACTGAATCTTGAGGGACGCTGATGGTAAGTGGATGTGGTGCTGATACAGTACCAGACCAGGTAACCTGGAAGGAGCGACCAGAGAGGTAGGACTTAAACCAATCTATGACTGTCCCACAGATCCCTAGAGCTGATAAGGATGACAGGAGGATGGGTTGATCAACAGTGTCAAATGTAGCAGAAAGGTCAAGGAGAATCAGGACACAGGAGAGGGAGGCAGTACATACTGGGTGTAGAGGGAGAAGAGAAGTGGACTAAGGACTGAATCTTGAGGGACGCTGATGGTAAGTGGATGTGGTGCTGATACAGTACCAGACCAGGTAACCTGGAAGGAGCGACCAGAGAGGTAGGACTTAAACCAATCTATGACTGTCCCGCAGATCCCTAGAGCTGATAAGGATGACAGGAGGATGGGTTGATCAACAGTGTCAAATGCAGCAGAAAGGTCAAGGAGAATCAGGATACAGGAGATGGAGGCAGTACGTGCTGCATGACATACCTCAGTGATGGAGAAAAGTGCAGTCTCAGTTGAGTGTCCAGCTCAGAAGACTGGTGAGGATCCAGGAGGTTGTTTTGAGAGATAAAAAAAGGAGAGTTGGTTAGCAAAAGCACATTCAAATGTCTTTGATAGGAAGGAGAAAAGAGAAACAGGGCAGTAGTTGTGGATGACAGAGGGGTCTATGGTGGGGGTTTTTTTAGTACAGGAGTGAAGTGGGCCCATTTGAAGCTGGAGGGAAAGTATCCGGAGGACAAGGAGGAGTTGACAAGGGAGGTGATAAATGGGAGGATGTCAGGAGTGATGGTCTGGAGGAGATAGGCTCAAGGGGTAGTTGGATGGTGAGAGAGCAGGAGCTGGGAGACATCTGAAGTGGAAAGAGGGGAAAAAGCAGAGAGCAAGGGGGAAGAGACAGGGAAGGTGGGGAGGGGATGTGAGGGGGAGGCAGGTGTGGTCAAGGAGTTGCAAATGGCTATTATCTTTTCTTCAAAAAAGACTGCAAAGTGCGTATGTAAAGGGTATGTTTTTGTGCTGAACTGACGCTCCAGAAACCTGCATTAGTTCTAAAAATATTTCTGAGATTTGTACAGTTCTTTATTTTATTTGTTTTACACACTAAGTTACAACAAAGAACAAACACAATCTGTTTTAACTAATAGCACACAAATTATTGCTATGTTCTTGTCCATCTTGAATACATCATTCAAACATTTACAGTGTATGTTGGAAAAAATAGACTAACGACTGAAACAAAAGCTAATTGGAATCAAGAGTTAGCAAATCTGGAGTCCAAACAATGAAACAAGTTTGGAGATGTGGGTTAGAGCTACTTTATCACTCAAACATTTTGAGTTTGTTATGCACAACAAGTATCTGTTAATGTAAACCATGCCTCACAAAAGAGAGATCTCAGAAGACCTAAGATCAAGAATTGTTGATATGCATAAAGCAATCTCAGTGAGTGTAAATATTCATCAGTCCACAGTTAGACAAATGAGACTATTTAGTACTGTAGCTAGTTCCCCTAAAAGTGGGCACCCAGCCAAGATTACTCCAAAGGGTCAACTCAGAATCCTTAGCCAGGCAAAAAAGAACCCTAGAGTCACAGCTAAAGGCTTGAAAAAATTGGAACTGGCTAGATCTCTGTTCATGAGTCTACCATATGCAAAACATTGAACAGGCAGAGTGCCCACGACAGGAGGAAACAGCTGCTCTCCAAAAAAAGAAAATTGCTGCATGCCTGAAGTTTGCCAAAGAACCCCATGACACTCCACAGCACTAATGGGAAATGTTTTTTGGACTGATGAAATGAAGGTTGAATTATTTGGGAAGAACACAAAGTACTACATGTGGTGTAAAAAGGTCACATGAAAACATTATCCCATTGGTGAAGTATGGTGGAGGGAGCATCATGATTTGGGGCTGCTTTGCTGCCTCAGGGTCTGTACAGCTTGCCATCATCGAGGGGAAAATGAATTCCCAAGTTTATCATCGGACCCTACAGGATAATGTCAGAGTGGCTGCCTGCCACCTGAAGCTCAATAGAAGTTGGGTGATGCAGCAGGACCCTAAACAACAACAACAAAAAAGATGTTTCTAGTGCTGGGGAAAACATGAAATAGTAACAGTTTTAAATTAAAAATGCTAAAAAAAAAAATGGGCAAGGGGCTGAGGGGTGGACAGGAAGGGGCTGAGGAGGGGGGCAGAGTGGAGTAATAGTAAACTCCTGTGAGTGATGAGTCTCAATAAGCATATATTTGAAAAAGAGTGCAGTTTCACAGGCTCCCACTCAAGGGTGGGTTCTGGGGGAAGTGGGCCACCCACATCTAATTAGAGGGCGTTAACACTCTTAATGTAATGTATACATTTCATGATTTACATAAGTTCAAAATGTTTGAGTCTATATTAGCATTGGCTTTGCAAGGTTCAGGATGATTTAAACCAGTACATGGCTTTTTGAGCCATTTTCAACCCAGAAAATGCCTATTTTCATAAAATGGTAATTTTGTCAATATTAACACCAGCACTGATGTTTGTTTGTTTTTTAAATCACACTACAGTTATATCATTTAGTGTACAACTCAAAAACACATTTAAGTGTGCAGTACATCTTTAAGTGGAAGAGAAGAAGAAACTGGTTCTGCCTGGCTGATCAGCTCCAGCATTCTTTTCTGGAGCGCAGTGTTGCCAATTTAGTGACTTTTTGACCTTTCCTAGCAACTAAGGCCCACTTTACACAGGGACGGTCTGAAACAAAAACGCAAAAGTCCATTTTCGTTCTCACTTTTTTCCGCATCTACACGACCGTTTTTAAGGAGGAAATCTGCGTCTATACGGTGACGCATAAATGTGTGGAATTCAATTGGATGTGCATGCCAGGCGGCTAGGTGGTGCTGTGAAAGACCTCCGCTATGTCTGCATGCATGCGCAACGTCTTCCGTCTTGTCTGATCTGCACATCTGCGCCGCGAAAACTTTGACTACTCTGGCTATGGTAAGTAAGAAAGTAAGTAAAAAGGAGCATACTATACCCGCCTCTGTTCATTAACGGTATATGTGCAGATTCGGTATAGATGTTCGAAGGACTCCTGGACGTTTATTAAAGCTGCCAGAGCAGCTTGAAGGTCCGTTGGATCGATGTAATCAGACATGCTCTTACTTTTTTACTTACTTTCTTACTTCCCGGGCTGGCATGTACAGTATATGACATATGTATGACGTAAACGCATACCCGACGTGAGCAGATCCGAGCAGAGTTTCGCGTATTGGGTAGTTTAGACGGATATGCAACGGGGGCTGTTTTTAACTTATCCACTCTGGAAGGCGTTTTCAATTTTTTTCCGTTTTTCAGCCTCGGAAACGCCGTCCCCGTGTAGACGAAAGGCACTTCCGATAAAATATTTAGTCGTTTTTACCCGACAGCATCCTCATGTAAACGGGCCCTAAAAGTAGCAACAATAACAACTTCCCAACAAAATTGGCTACTTCTCAACTTCCATTCTTGTTGTCAAGCAACAGCAATAAATTACCTTTCACCAATAACAGAATCAACCTATATTCAACTGAATACAATACAAATACAAGATATTTAATGTTCAAACTGCTAAACTTTGTAAATATACACAAATTTTGAATTTGATGCCTGTAACACATTCTAAAAAAGTTGGAACAGGGGCATGTTTACAACTGTGTGACATCACCTTTCCTTTTAACAACACTCAGTAAGCATTTGGGAATTGAGGGCACTAACTTTTGAAGTTTTGAACATGAAAATCTTTCCCATTCTTGCTTGATATATGACTTCAGTTGCTCAGCAGTACGGGATTGTCATTGTCATATTTTGCACTTCATAATGGACCACACATTTTCAATGGGAGCCAGGAAGGCCAGCTGAGCACCCATACTCTTTTAATATGTAGCCACGCTGTTGTAAAACATGTAGAATTTGGTTTGATATTGTCTTGTTGGAATAAGCAGGGATGTCCCTGAAAAACGTTATCTGGATGGCAGCATATGTTGCTCCAAAACCTATATGTACCTTTCAGCATTAATGGTGCCTTCATAGATGTGCAAATTACCCATGCCATGGGCACTAACACACCTCCATACCATCTCAGATGCTGGCTTTTGAACTTTGTGCTGGAAACAAGCTGGATGGTTCTTTTCCTCTTTAGCCCGAAAAACACAACGTCCATGATCTCAAAAAAACAATTCAAAATGTGGACTCATCAGACCACAGCACACTTTTCCACTTTGCATCAGTCCATCTCAGATGAGCTTAGGCTGAGAGAATTTGGCACGTTTCTGGATGTTGTTGATATATGGCTTTCACTTGGCATTTGTTGGTTGGTTTTTGGCCTTGGCCCTTACATGCAGAGATTTCTCTGGATTCTCTGAATCTTTTGATGATATTATGGATTGTCGATGGTGAACACCTTAAATTCCTTGCAGTTGTACATTGAGAAATGTTCTTAAACTGTTGGACTATTTGACCATGCAGTTTTTCACAAAGCGGTGAACCTCGCCCCATCCTTGCTTGTGAACGTCTGAGTCTTTCTAATTAGCAATTCACTTGTTTGCCTGTAGACTATTTCAAACAGGTGTTTTTTGAGCATTTCACAACTTTCCCAGTCTTTTGTGGCCCTGTTCCCATTTTTTTGGAATATGTTGCAGGCCTCAAATTCAGAATAACTATAGATTTACAAAAAACAGTAAAATTGATCAGTCTGAACATTAAATGTCTTGTCTTTGTATTGTATTCAATTGAATATAGGTTAAAAAGGATTTGCAAAAGGATTTCATTTCATTCTGTTCTTATTTAAGTTTTACCCACTGTCCCAATTTTTTAGGAATTGGGGTTGTACATAGAAGTAAATAGGCAACAGATCTAACAGATACTACACAGCTTGGCTAACATCATTGGAGGTGAGGCAGAAAACCTATGCTGTACCCATTACCCTGTGTGGCTGTTAAAAAACTCATGAACACTATGTATCAACAGAAAATTGGACATGTATGAAAACTATATATTATATACTAATAATTTTAGGCTACTGTCCTGTGTAACTATGTATACCGACGTTTCAACATTTTATTCGACAGTTTGATGATGACACATATGAAATGACCATAAAATGCATTAAAAATACCCTTACACTATCCTTACCTACTGTATCTTCCCTACCCCACTCCTAGAAACAAAACAACCAAAAAATATCCAACCTGCAAGAACATAGACAACATAACCAGAGAGCAAGTAGTGACTTCTGCTGAAATGTCTTTGGCAACATTATATTAACATTTAGCAACATTTTAGAGACACATATGTTGCCATCAAGGCGACATCTCTTCCCAGGAAGTCCACACTTATTTCAGCAGGACAATGCCAGGCTTCATTCTGCACGGGCTATAACAGCGTAACTTCATAGACACAGAGTGTGTGTGCTTGACTGGCCTGCTGCCAGTCCAGATCTGTCTCCTATTGCAAATGTATGGCGCATCATGAAGAGGAGAATCAGACAATGGCAACCACGGACTGTTGAGTGGTTGAAGGCTTGTATCAAGTAAGAATGGACAAAAATTCCAATTGCAAAACTGCAACAATTGGTATCCTCAGATTCCATACAATTAAAAAGTGTATTAAAAGGAAAGGTGATGTAACAATGGAATGGTAATAATACCTGTATTTGTGTGTGTGTGTGTGTGTACACATATACACACACATACACATATTATATACAATGGGGCAAAAAAGTATTTAGTCAGTCACCAATTGTGCAAGTTCTCCCACTTAAAAAGATGAGAGAGGCCTGTAATTTTCATCATAGGTATACCTCAACTATGAGAGACAAAATGAGAAAAAAAATCCAGAAAATCACACTGTCTAATTTTTAAAGAATTTATTTGCAAATTATGGTGGAAAATAAGTATTTGGTCAATAACAAAAGTGCATCTCAATACTTTGTTATATACCCTTTGTTGGCAATGACAGAGGTCAAACGTTTTCTGTAAGTCTTCGCAAGGTTTTCACACACTGTTGCTGGTATTTTGGCCCATTCCTCCATGCAGATCTCCTCTAGAGCAGTGATGTTTTGGGGCTGTTGCTGGGCAACACGGACTTTCAACTCCCTCCAAAGATTTTCTATGGGGTTGAGATCTGGAGACTGGCTAGGCCACTCCAGGACCTTGAAATGCTTCTTACGAAGCCACTCCTTCGTTGCCCGGGAGGTGTGTTTGGGATCATTGTCATGCTGAAAGACCCAGCCACGTTTCATCTTCAATGCCCTTGCTGATGGAAGGAGGTTTTCACTCAAAATCTCACGATACATGGCCCCATTCATTCTTTTCTTTACACAATCAGTCATCCTGGTCCCTTTGCAGAAAAACAGCCCCAAAGCATGATGTTTCCACCCCCATGCTTCACAGTAGGTATGGTGTTCTTTGGATGCAACTCAGCATTCTTTCTCCTCCAAACATGACAAGTTGAGTTTTTACCAAAAAGTTCTATTTTGGTTTCATCTGACCATATGACATTCTCCCAATCCTCTTCTGGATCATCCAAATGCTCTCTAGCAAACTTCAGACGGGCCTGGACATGTACTGGCTTAAGCAGGGGGACACATCTGGCACTGCAGGATTTGAGTCCCTGGCGGCGTAGTGTGTTACTGATGGTAGCCTTTGTTACTTTGGTCCCAGCTCTCTGCAGGTCATTCACTAGGTCCCCCCGTGTGGTTCTGGGATTTTTGCTCACCATTCTTGTGATCATTTTGACCCCACGGGGTGATATCTTGCGTGGAGCCCCAGATCAAGGGAGATTATCAGTGGTCTTGTATGTCTTCCATTTTCTAATAATTGCGCCCACAGTTGATTTCTTCACACCAAGCTGCTTACCTATTGCAGATTCAGTCTTCCCAGCCTGGTGCAGGTTTACAATTTTGTTTCTGGTGTCCTTTGACAGCTCTTTGGTCTTGGCCATAGTGGAGTTTGGAGTGTGACTGTTTGAGGTTGTGGACAGGTGTCTTTTTTTACTGATAACGAGTTCAAACAGGTGCCATTAATACAGGTAACGAGTGGAGGACAGAGGAGCCTCTTAAAGAAGTTGTCACAGGTCTGTGAGAGCCAGAAATCTTGCTTGTTTGTAGGTGACCAAATACTTATTTTACCAAGGAATTTACCAATTAATTCATTAAAAATCCTACAATGTGATTTCCTGGATTCTTTCCCCCCATTTTGTCTCTCATAGTTGAGGTATACCTATGATGAAAATTACAGGCCTCTCATCTTTTTAAGTGGGAGAACTTGCGCAATTGGTGGCTGACTAAATACTTTTTTGCCCCACTGTATATATAAGATACTCTGTATATATGATAATACCTTTGAAAATCTATTCTTTGTCATTAAATAAAAGGTTAATGTTAATTCACAAATGATGGATTTTTGTTTTTAATCACATTTTCAAAAATATCCCAACTTTTCTGGAAATGGGATTAGTAAATAAGCAAATACATACATGGGTTTCAAATTTTTGAAAAAAAAAAGTATTTATATTACTTTTTCAAGTGATGAACAGCTCTATTTTTGTATGTATCTCAGCTTGAATACTCATTCTCATCTCATTATCTGTAGCCGCTTTATCCTGTTCTACAGGGTCGCAGGCAAGCTGGAGCCTATCCCAGCTGACTACGGGCAAAAGGCGGGGTACACCCTGGACAAGTCGCCAGGTCATCACAGGGTTGACACATAGACACAGACAACCATTCACACTCACATTCACACCTACGGTCAATTTAGAGTCACCAGTTAACCTAACCTGCATGTCTTTGGACTGTGGGAGAAACCGGAGCACCCGGAGGAAACCCATGCGGACACGGGGAGAACATGCAAACTCCGCACAGAAAGGCCCTCGCCGGCCATGGGGCTCAAACCCAGACCTTCTTGCTGTGAGGCGACAGCGCTAACCACTACACCACCGTGCTGCCCAATAATAATAATCTTGGATGTTTTCATTATTGTTCTCACATTTTTATTCATCCTTTTGTTTCAGTGTATAAGCCATACAGATTTAGTTCACTTACATTATTCAAACTGTGCATAAAAATACACTGTTAATACAAATACATGGTCTGCTGTCAGCCAAATTCTATCTTTCTTTTAAAAAAAAAAAGTCTGGAATTGTTTTCTTCAGACAACCTTTGCTGTCATTCCAGGCTAAATATAATGTTGCAAAAACAGATGTCATGCATTAAACATATGCCATGTTATAGAGAGCATTACATAAAATTGAATGTGGGACTATCAGGCAGAGACTTTGTTACAGTTCCTTGAAAATGTTTTCACAATCTAACACATATCCAGTCATCAGCTGATTTTGCTTTCAAATAATAATAAAAATCTTGTGACTTCTGATTGTGAAGAAGCAAAATGCCCAAATACAATCTACTTTGTATAACTTCATAGTTTAAGTGCATCCCCATTTTGCTGTTCTTAAATCATAAATTAAATAATGTGCATAAGTGTTTCTAAGAGAAACCATATTAGAAATATATTTTAGAAAAACCTTGAGTCTATTTAAAATTCATATCTTGGTGGTTTATGACTCATTAATGGTAACAAAACCGAAGCCTTCATGGATTGAAAAATCATAAATTCATGTTTTTTATCTAGTCCAATGTTGAGTACAATACAATTATCACTTATATGAGAATATATTCACTGTATGCAACTTGATGTTTTCACATTCTATACTAATAAAGTCTTATCCTCAAGAGAGAAGACATTTGCCAGCTAGCAAAGAAAATATGGTTATGAAACCTACCAGCCCACCAGCAAAGAACAAAGAAGAGTCTGGTATATTTAAAACTGCATGATATATAAAGCGTCATGTAGAAACTAAAGCTATGCAGGGATTTTTCTTTGGTTGATAAATGGGTGTGCTAATTGCTGGTGACTTTTACGGCAGCAGCCAACTGAGTTGTTTGACAGCCAGAAAATAAAACTCATAGCCAGACACATAATTAAATTATCATAGGCAGCTGAGTTATTGGAATTATCCACATCTGAGCTCTGAATGTTCTGTGTGCATGAAAGTGCAAGTATAATGCAAACACATGCACAATGTTGACAGAATGATTTTAAATTGATCTCATTATTTCCACATATAGTTGATATTTGCAAATTCATACTTAAAGGTGATGAATCTGCTTAGTCTTGGTCTGAATCCACTGTAAAAAGCCTGGATTTTCTTGTCATCTACATCTGTTGTCATATCAAATGACAACAGATTTATTTAAAAAAAAAACATATGTAAGTTTGTTCACGAGAATGCATGACATTAGGATAAGTGGCTTGAAAACCCCGGCTATTTGCTATACGAGAGGTCCTGCAAGCCTCCAGAGTTTTTCCCCATTTGAATTATGATATATGTGGGAGTCAGCTGCAGGCCAGACAGCACCTGGCCTGAGTTGAGGGGTGGGGATATGTGGTAGCAGGGGCATGGTCAAGCATCAACTGTGGACAGAGAGGAGGCGGGTCAAACTAGCAGGTAAAGTGGGGTGATTCTCACCGGTGTCTTATCACCAAGGTACTTATTTGTGTCTCTTTGTGCTTTCAGCATCTTTCAGTGTCTCAGGCACCCTAACTCGCTCCCTCGTAACATCAGGCCCCTTGGAAGCACTTTGCTCTGGGACTGGAAGGACACTGGATGTGGTCATAACAGTGCACACTTTTTGACGGTGCACCTCTGTTTGGCAGTGTGTCAAAAGAGCATGAGAGCCTTTGTTGCTGTAATTTATTTCTTTTTGGCAAAGGCTGCATTTTGAATACCCAGCTTTGTCTATCTTGTGAAAAAACTGTGGCAGCAGGAAGCTGTGCTGAACTCCCTTCACTTCAGTTTTGACCTCAATTTTTAGCCAGTCCCAGCTCCACCTGCACCTCAGACCTGCATCAAGCTTTGCTACATAAACAGCGTCTTCCTCTTTAAGCTCCCTCATTCTGGAAAAGAATTGACCAAATATTATTGGCTGGGTCAGGGCTCCTTTTTATTACCATAAACATTTGTAAAGGCTAACTCTAACTACATCCATCCATGTTAAATGATCCGCCACAGAAGGTGTTTCAATCACTTCAAAAACGCCGGTGTACTAACGTTAATGTTACGTGTTCGTTTTCATTCCTCATTTTGTGACAATGTCGCATTATCATCAGATAACAGTACGGATGCAGTAGAGATAGTCTTCACAAAAATTATTCGAACTGAACCGACTGGCATGAAAGGTTAACGTTAACACACAATTCACTGATGTTAGCTGACATCCTAGCTAACGTTAGCATACAAGCTGAAAAACTTTACATTATGTATAACGTTAAACATGTTGGAAAAGATTTCATGTCACAACACACAATGTTGCTAAAGTAGGATTATCCTTGACAAACCATGTTTAATTTACACAGCATATTACATTGTTGGCAGATAACGAGACTTACCTCAAGTCTGTCGCTAGTGTCCATAGATCTCTGAAGTCTCTGACGCAGGTTGTATGTTTACTGTCTATGGTTTAGTCAGGCAAAGGTTTAGTTCGCCATGGGAAAGATTTGACTTGGATGTTTGTGACTGGCCAAATGACTCTTGTGAAGATGGAGATCCCATTTTACTGAAAGTCCCATCCACCGCTGATTCCCCCCCCCCCCAAAAAAAAACCCTCTTCGGATCTAGATGAATCACGAGAATGACATATTTTGTTTGCAAAACAGCAAATTTCGCCGAAAAGCAACTAGTTTACAGAAGGAAGCAACATAAAACCCAAGGAGTACTCCAAACAGGTCAGAGACAAAGTTGTGAAGTATGGATCAGGGTTGGGTTATAAAAAATATCCCAAACTTTGAATACCCCACAGCGCACCATTAAATCCACTATAGCAAAATGGAAAGAATATGTCACCAATACAAATCTGACAAGAGAAGGCCACCCACCAAAACTCACAGAACAGGCAAGGAGGGCATTAATCAGAGATGCAACAAAGACACCAAAGATAACGCTGAAGGAGCTGCAAAGATCCAGAGCACAGATGGGAGTATCTGTCCATAGGATCACTAAGTCGTACGCTCCACAGACTGGGGCTTTATGGAAGAGTAGCCAGAAAATGCCATTGCTTTTTTACGGTCAAAACACATTTATAGTTTGCCCAACAGCATGTGGCAGACTCCCCAAACACATGGAAGAAGATTCTCTGGTCAAATGAGACTAAAATTGATCTTTTGGGCCATCATGGGAAATGCCACGTGTGGCGCAAACCCAACACCCTGAGAACACCATTCCTACAGTGAAGCATGGCGGTGACAGCATGATGCTGTGGGGATATTTTTCATCTGCAGGGACAGGAAAGCTGGTCAGGATTGAAGGAAAGATGGATGGCACTAAATACAGGACAATTCTGGAGGAACACCTGTTTGAGTCAGCCAGAGGTTTGAGACTGGGATGAAGGTTCACGTTCCAGCAGGACAATGACCCTAAACATACTGCTAAAGCTACACTGGAGTGGTTTAAAGGGAAACATTGAAATGTCTTGGAATGGTCTCGTCAAAGCCCAGATCTCAATCCAATTGAGCATCTGTGGCATAACTTGAAGATTGCTGTACACCAACACAGCCCATCTAACTTGAAAGATTTGGAGCAGTTTTGTCTTGAGGAATGGGCAAAAATCCCAGTGGTTAGATGTGCTAAGCTAATAGAGACATAGCCCAAGAGACTTGCAGCTGTAATTGCAGCAAAAAGTGGCTCTATTGGTAAGATATTGACTTTTGGGGGGGGGTTTGAATACCTCTGCACACTCCAGATTTCTGGGTTGTTGGTTTTTTTTTATCTTAATTATTGTTTGTGTCACAATAAAACAACAATTTTCACCTTTAAAGTTGTAGGTATACACTGAGTGCAGAATTATTAGGCAAGTGAGTATTTTGACCACAACATCCTTTTAATGCATCTTGTCCCACTCCAAGCTGTTTAGGCTTGAAAGCCTACTACCAATTAAGTATATCAGGTGCTGTGCATCTGTGTAATGAGAGGGGGTGTGGTCTAATGACATCAACACCCTATATCAGGTGTGCATAATTATTAGGCAACCTCTTTTCCTCTGGCAAAATGGGTCAGAAGAGAGATCTGACAGACTTTGAAAAGTATAAAATTGTGGGATGTCTTGCAGACGGATGCAGCACTCTTGAAATTGCGAAGATGTTGAAACGTGATCACCGAACAATCAAGCGTTTCATTGCAAATAGTCAACAGGGTCGAAAGAAGCGTGTGGGGAAAAAAAGGCGCAAAATAACTGCACATGATCTGCGGAAAATCAAGCGTGAAGCTAACAAGCAGCCATTAGCATCCAGTTCTGCCATATTCCAGAGTTGTAACATTCCTGGAGTGTCAAAGAGTACAAGGTGTGCAATACTGAGGGACATGGCCAAGGTAAGGAAGGCTGAAAAATGACCACCACTGAGTAAGGCACACAAGATAAAACGTCAAGACTGGGCCAAGAAATATCTTAAGACTGATTTTTCTAAGGTGCTGTGGTCTGATGAGATGAGAGTGACTCTTGATGGGCCAGATGGATGGGCCTGTGGCTGGATCAGTAATGGGCACAGAGCTCCACTCCGACTCGGACGCCAGCAAGGTGGAGGTGGAGTACTGCTATGGGCTGGTATCATCAAAGACGAGCTTGTTGGACCTTTTCGAGTTGAGGATGGACTCAAACTCAACTCCCAGACCTACTGCCAGTTCCTGGAAGAAACCTTCAAGCAGTGGTATAGGAAAAAGTCAGCATCTTTCAAGAAGAACATGATTTTCATGCAGGATAACGCTCCATCTCATGCGTCCAAATACTCCACTGCGTGGCTAGCCAGTAAAGGTCTGAAAGGTGAAAAAAATAATGACATGGCCCCCTTGTTCACCTGACCTAAACCCCATAGAGAACCTGTGGTCCATTATAAAACGTGAGGTCTAAAAAGAGGGAAAACAGTACACCTCTCTGAACAGCGTCTGGGAGGCCGTGGTTGCTGCTGCACACAATGTTGGTCGTGAACAGATAAAGAAATTGACAGAATCTATGGATGGAAGGCTTTTGAGTGTCCTCATGAAGAAGGGTGGCTATATTGGTCACTGATTTTGTTTTTGTTTTGTGTTTGAATGTCAGATATGTTTATTTGCAAATCTGGAGTTGTCATATCAGTGTACCTGGTGAAAATAAATAAGTGAAATGGCTACATATTTGGTTTTTATTAAGTTGCCTAATAATTCTGCACAGTGAAAGTTACCTGAACACATGCATATTCTCCTAAAATGGCCAAAACTAAAAACACCCCACTCTAACTTCCATACATATTCAGCTTTGATATTTGAGTCTTTTTGTTTGATTGAGAACATAGTTGTTGTTCAATAATAAAACTAATCCTCAAAAATACAACTTGCCTAATAATTCTGCACTCCGTGTATTGTGTAAATCAAATGGTGCTAACCCCCCAAAAAATCCATTTTAATTCCAGCTTGTAATGCGACAAAACACCAAGGGCGATGAATACTTTTGCAAGACACTATTGCTGGTATGGATAGCATTCATATACGTATACAATAAATTATATATCTACAATCCCAAATCAGAAAAAATTGGGACAGTATGTTGACATTAAAAATGAAAACAATAATTTGGAAATAATCTTTGAGCTGTATTGCACTCAAAACAATACACCAGCACATTATTTTATGCTTTACCTCATGAATTTTTTTTTATACTTATTTCAATTTTGATTCTTGCAATGCATTTTTAAAAAAAAAAACTGAAACAATTCTTATTTAACCAGGAAAAGCATAAAAACCACTGCTGTGGTCATCACTATCCTCTTGCAATAGGACCAGTTTGGATGGCAAAAACAGTGCTAGTAGTGCCTTCGGGGCATAGCACCAAATTCTGGGCCCTATGCACAAGCAGTGGCCATGGCCGCCCCAAAAAAAATAAAATAAAAAGCTCAGCAGTTAACAATGCTGAAAGCATCTAACAACAAGGGTGTACTACTACCAGTCCAGTCAGTTATGTATGTGGCATTTTATGTTTCTTATGGATGTGACAAAAATGTAAACTTTTAGTCTAGAATAAGTAATTAGGCTATAGCCAAACATAGGCTTCAGTAAAAAACAGAGCATGACTTTAGGTGTTGCTTAACATATTACAGTAAAAATAGCTAAAATCATGTGCTTTCATTTTAAACTAAAGGCTCACCTTGTCTCAGATCCCCAGTATCAGAGGATGAGGGGTGTGTTGCTGCATCCCCCTCTGTGACAGGCTCTGAAACTGAGTGCCATGCGGTTCACAAGTTAGCTTTGCTATTAATTTGACAGCCTACCCTTATGAACCTGACACTGAGACTAAATTAGGCTATTAGCCTAATTATGCTATGGCCAAATAATAAATATTAATTTAATTTTTGATTAGTATACTATTGCAATGCAAACAAAAAAGGCATTATGTTATTTCTAATTTTGTGTTGTGCAGTTTTTAGCACTGGTGGTGGTATTGAAGCATTTATAACCACGGGTGTTCATTTAATGTAGGCTATTTGCTTTCACATTGGGCTCGCCTTTCTTAGGAAAGGAGTTTGTGAGCAGTTGCTTTCCCTCATTTCTTTTCTTGTCTCTTTCCGTTTCTGAAAACCAGGTTTTGTTTTCTTGTGCATCATCTTCCATAGCACAGATAGCCTACAATGCGCATGCGCTGCTTCAGCAGCATGAACGCTATGTTAAACGCGCCTCGTTAAAAAGCCCGGTGAAAGCGGACTAAACCATTTCGTGCAGGGGGGGGGCCTGTCCCCAGACACTAGGCTAGGACACACAATTCAATCCATTAATCAAACGATTTATTTACCCAAAACATTACATTTACATTAGTTAGAAACATATATTGTGACCTTTAAATGGTATTAATATTTAAAGGAAAATAAAATTACAGACTCCTCAAGGGCCCTCCCCCCAACTGGGGCCCTGGTAACTCAGTCCCCCTTTTCCCCCCACTACGACGCCCCAGAGTGCCTTACATTTAATTGGAATACACACATTTATACATTCAAGCCAAAAGAGTTAAAAAGAAAAGTTCTGAGTGAGAAAAAGAACACAGACATGCTGCAAACTCCTGAAAAAACAATTCATGTTTTAGAATGCAATCTTCATAAAACCTTCGCCAAATATTTGTAGAAAGTCTTTTGAGTGTTCATAATTTTTTTTCAGATAAAGGCAAAACAATTTGAGTTTTTTTTTACACTGTAATGTATTAAATATGTATGTCTCACTTGGCAGGTACTGGGTTTATAATGAAGGCAATGTGACAGAAAATCCCCCAAACATTTTTCTGTGCAAACCCATACAATCTTTCATTCATTCATGAATGACAGTTAGATGATGGCCACCCTGTTTTTCTGCTTGCAGGACAGGTGAGCAGATACGTCCTTGCATAGAAGATGTCTGATTTCAGCGGTCCCCTGCATTTCTCTTCTCCGCCAGCTCTTCCATTTGTTTCTGCCTCCTTTCTAACACTTCTAAGAGTTTGGCATCATTACGAGCTCGTTCCTGAGCTCGAAGCTCATCCACGTCTTCAAAGAACAAGTGCCTTCAGAGACAAAGTCATGTTTTAATCGCTGTCAAACATATAGTACATTAGTAACAGAAGATAATAAGCAGCAAAAGTACATATGTTATTTACCAGCTGGGAGGTCCGTATCGTGAAATACCGTGACCGAGGTCTTGAAAGTACTGATTGAGACCCTCTGGGCCGAGGTCAGTATTTAAGGCCGAGGTCACGGTATTTCACCATACGGACTGACCTTAAGCTGGTAAATAATATTTATTTTTTTCTTTACCAAATTCTAACAGAAAACGAGAGCGCCCGAAAGGGAAAACCGAGCCGAGCCGCCATTTTGAATCCTCATTCACGGCTGGAATGCAAATTGCTTCTTCCTCAGTATACAAGTGCACTTCCATGGCAGGAAAACAACTACATTTTGCCGCCTATGTAGTCCCCTATTTATACAAATAGGAGTCATTCAGGATTCAGCCATGTTTTAGCTCGGCGTTAGCAAATTACAGGTTTTTAGCTTTCTCCTGAAATGTTTTCTTTTATTTCTTCTTCCTCAGGGTAGTAAAACTCGCTTTCGCTGTGAACACTGTCGTTATCACTATCCATTAGGGCTGTAACGATATGCATATCAAAATCGCGATACGCAGAGCCACGATCCGTATCGCGATACAAGAAGGCAGAATCGCGGTACACCCTTTCAAACTTCTCCTCAGCCCAAAAACAGAGGCGCTTCCAAACTTCAATTTATGAATACTTTACTTTTTATTTAAATTACATTTTAAACTTACTTAAATTACTTTTATTTTTTTATATCTATTAGTAAGTCGTTTTTTCGCCGACCTGCGACAATCTTCTGCGAGTCACGCAACGTCCACACTCGCCACTGGCAGAGCATTCATTTCTTTTAAGCGGTCGCCATTCTGGTTGCGACGCGGGGAGCGACTCTGTAAACAAGCAGCTCATTGGCTGGCTAGGTGTGCCACAAGCCAATCACAATCACTTGACCGGAAAGGCATGCAGTGTTGCCAGATTGGGCGGGTTTAGGTGCTTTTTGGCTGGTTTTGAACATATTTTGGGGTGGAAAACGTTAGCAATATCTGGCAACACTGAAGGCATGTCTGCTTGGGCGGAAGCCTTCTGCGGCAGTTACATTTTGACACGCGAGCAATGTTTCACCATAAAAATTCCGTAATTTCCATCTGTTTTCCGCGATCACAGACAATCATTGGCCCTATGAGAGTGAGACAGTGAGAGAGCCACCCCCCCCAAAAAAAAGATCTTAACGGATTTACACGATTTGGAAAAATGACTTTTTCAGAACCGAAAAAAACAGAGCTTCCGGCTCAACAGTATTATTTTGAGAAATAAAACAATCTTTGGATATACATTTGTTCATTTTTGCATACATATTACTCATTCTCTGCAGTGGTGTGAATTATTTGTTATTAAATAGTTAATGTAAGTAAATAAATGTTAATAAGTCAAATTTACTACTTTAAAAAAACATTTTAAAAAAATCGTGGGCGTATCGAATCGTGGGTCAAAAATCACGATACGAATCGAATCGTGAGTTGGGTGTATCGTTACAGCCCTACTATCCATGATGTAAAATTAATGCTATTTTGAATCCTCATTCACAGCTGTAATGCAAATTGCTTCCTCCTCAGTATACAAGTGCACTTCCATGGCAGGAAAAAAAACCCCTACATTTTGCCGCCTATATAGTCCCCTATTTATACAAATAGGAGTCATTCAGGATTCAGCCATGTTTTTGCTTGGCGTTAGCAAATTACAGGTTTTTAGCTTTCTCCTGAAATGTTTTATTTCTTCTTCCTCAGGGTAGTAAAACTCGCTTTCGCTGTGAACACTGTCCTTATCACTGTCCATGATGTAAAATTAATGCTGTTTTTAATCCTCATTCACGGCTGTAATGCAAATGGCTTCCTCCTCAGTAAACAAGTGCACTTCCATGGCAGGAAAAAAAAAATCCCTACATTTTGCCGCCTATGTAGTCCCCTATTTATACAAATAGGAGTCATTCAGGATTCAGCCATGTTTTTGCTCAGCGTTAGTAAATTACAGGTTTTTGGCTTTCTCCTGAAATGTTTTTTGTCTTCCTCAGGGTAGTAAAAATCGCTTTCGCTGTGAACACTGTCGTTATCGCTATCCATGATGTAAAATTAATGCTATTCTCCTGAGAAATGCTGGCAAACATTTATAAGATTTTTGATAATCTTATAAATAAATCTTATTTTTAAAAAAATAAATAAACGTTGACAAAAAAAAAAAATGCTACCATGTTTGTTATTGTTGTGAACAAGCGAGTCGCCAGGAGGTCCATAACCGGGGTCCGGATTGTAGGACACCGACCCGCTCGCCAGCCAATCAGAGCGCAGGATTTGGACCACGAAAAAAATAAAAAGTAATATTTAAAATTAATGTTAAACTTGATCATTGTGTTTCCGATTCCAAAACTAGTTTTAAACAAAAACATCTACTTATTTGAATAACCTATTAAATTATTGCATTAAGTAGGCTAATACACTTCGTGTTATTAACACCATGTTTGGAGCACATAAGGTGGTGTAGGGCTTGTGAACGCTGCATTGTCAGTACCTGTTAAAGAATGCTGTTGCGAGTCCTGCGATCAGCGTGCCGAAGAGAAGTGGTTTTGTAAGACGCTTTTTTGCAGACAGCTTGTGCTGCTTCATGTTGCAGTATTGAATTCAGGAGTATAGTATTGTCGAAATAAATTATTAGACGGGTCAATGATCGTTTTTCCATTCACAACTTCACTGCTCTATGACCTCGAAACGCTCGCCAAAACACGTACTCCTTACTTCCGGAAACCATTTTCGCAGTGTGTTTTTATTCCTGCTTTTGATTTAATATACGTTGGATATATTTTGGAGTCTTTTCTAAGTGCATAGTATTTAGCAGGGCGTACCTACATGCTGTCAAACATTACATGGCTGTTTACTAAAGCTTTAAGAAGCTTGCACGATAAACCCGGAACTCATCTTGTGTACCTGATCATGGGGATATATTTTTTGTACGGACCGGATGTGCTTTTCATTTAACGCGCGCGCCAGAGAGAAATTTTCGGGCTGGTAAATTATTCCCGAGCTCTAGTACGCATGCGCAAACTCGCACATTAGGAGAGAGTGAAAAATGGGTATAAACAACTGTTAATAACACACACAAACGGTTTTGTATCATCGTGGTCATGTGATGAATTTATGTACTCGTTTTTAGAGTTAGCAGAGTACGTTTTGGGCGCAATTCTATAAGCTAGATTACAGGTTCCCTACCTTGGTCTTGCACACAAAAACGAGTTGAATTGAGGAAGGGCTGTTCATTAACTGATCAGGTATGTTGGGAGCAAAGAAATCACAGGGGGAACTAGAGGACCAGCGCTGGGAACAACTGTTCTAGATGATTTCGTGTTTAGTGGGGGGTTTGCTATACATTCTGATTCATGCATTTAAAGGTGCTGACTGCAAAGTTGAATTCTGAGCTGAATGTTCTATTTCTATTGCTGTTGGAGTTTTGAGATGTTTCGCTGCTGCACACACCGTATATCCTATGTGTAAATGTTTTGTCGAGATAAAATGCGTCCCGCATTTTTACGATTCCCGTGATTGCCAGTGATCAACAATATCACGTGACCACCGTGGGGCATTTGAACTACTTTTAGCCAAAACAAGTCAGCATGGCCAAACGTTAAAATGTATATCTGGATGTAGGCTTTAGACGTGATATATTTTATTAGATTTAATGCATGGTGAGACAAGTAGCATGTTATCTACTGATAATGTAGACTTGGCTAAACACCATAAAATATGATAGATCTATGCCCTGATTTGTTCATTACTATTAGAAGTCCATGTTTGAGCTTACCTTTGTCATAATAAGGTATTTTTCTTTATCAGCAGTTTCCCATAACATTCCAGCACACCCAAAACCTGCCTTAGAATATTGGTAGACATCTATACTTTTGTATGCCTTTAGTGCATCTCCAGTGTATTTAGAAGTCCAAATACTAAACAGTTCAGGATGTCATAGTGCCCCAAATCCAGTAGCTGGTTTGCCGTACACTTTTCGAATGGAATAAATACATTTCTGGGTAAACTAAGAAGCAGCAGCCTTTATTTTTGTCACATGTACACTCAAACACAGCAAAATTCCTCCTCTGCATTTAATCCATTTGAAGCAGTGAATATGCATGTGTACACACACACACAGAGTGAGTGGGAAGAATAAATAGATACATTTGTGGGTAAATTATATGGATCTGTAATGCCTGCATGTTTTAGCTTTTGGATGTGATGCGATCTGCTGGTATAAAATAAATTTTTAATTGTCATGTTTTCTGCACGTCACCATCTTGGTGTGATGCAGTTCCATAGTTATGCTAATTACTTAAAGCTCCTCGCTTTCAGCTATTTCCATAGTACCATACTGTTCACCTCAAAAGGCAGGAAAACGGTCCCAAAAATGGAGAAAAGCGACCCTCAGCACGTCAAAATGATCACATCTTGTCCGCATGATATTGTTCTTGTGAGGCATAGGAAAATGCCATGCACAATAAAAAAAAATTTGAAAATTTCAGATGACTTTGCAATCAGCACCTTTTAATCTAAAGTCTGTCTATTTACCTAAAGTGAGTCTGAAATTTGTGCTAGTTAGAATAACATTTCAAAAATGATTAAGATTGCTTTTCATATTAATTGTAAGAGGAAACCTGACCATGACACATTTCCTTCAGATGCTTAAATACCCTCTGCTCTTAAATTTTACAGATTCTACAGGAATGGATCGATTCTGTGCATCAGATAGGTTGGAATATTTACAGGGGCTTGTGACAGAATTTCAGGACACTGACAGTGAAGGTATTAGCTTCATGAAAGGCATTTACATGAACATATGCTTTTTTTTTTTTGATAAATATGAAAAACATCTCCAGCTCTTTCATTCATTCTGTATAGAAGCCAAGGAGCAAATTCTAGCCAACCTGGCCAATTTTTCTTATGATCCACGTAACATGGAAGCCTTGCGGATGCTTCAGGTCACTGAGCTCTTCTTGGACATGCTAACGGAGGAAAACGAGAACTTTGTGGAGTTTGGAATTGGTGACTATAGCTAAACTGACATTTTATGTTTAAAAATGTACAAATTCTGTAAAATTGATACAGGCACAATAAGTACATCTGTATTCTTTCTGATGAAGCAGTCTGCACTGTCATTATGTTCACTACCTGATTTTTTTTTTCATTGTGTTTGTCCCCTCAGGTGGCCTGTGTAACCTCAGCATGGACCAGGAGTGTCGTGATCAAATTTTGCAAAGTGGAGGAATTCCTTTAGTCACAGCATGCTTGTCAAGTCACAGAGATGAGACCATTTTATCTGCCATCACAACATTAATGAACCTTACCACAGAAGCATCACACTCCCAAACCACAGACAGTGCAGTAGTGCAGTGCATGCTACGCTTCTCACTTGCACAGAATCCTCGCCTCAGCAATCTGGCCACAGTTTTCTTGCAGGACTACTGCACTCAGGACCAGGTAGACCAAGCCAGAGAACTTTTACAAGGACATAGCCAGTCAGCTATTGGAATTCCTCTCCCGAAGGACTAGGACCTTATGATTTCTTTTTTGGGATTAATGAAGATGGACAGTATAAAAGCTTAAATGGACCTTGTACAGACTTTTATTCAACATTATGGTGACTGATGGATTTCTCCATGTACTGTGCTTCAGGCACTGATTCAGTCCTACAGAGCTACAACTCCTAGATGCCACAAAGGGCTTGATGGTGGTTTCATGTACTTAACAGAACATGCTTGTTTTTACAACTACTACTAAAAAAAAAAAGTGTTATTTGTATGTTATATCCACTGAGCATGTAGTGCTAAACTAGCTCTCGACCAAGCTAAAACAGTGACAGTGAATTGTTTTAATAAATTTGGGTAGTTTTTGTTTGTGAATGTGTCTCTATAATAAAAAGAAAATTGCACGTTGGCTTGAAGGTATGAAGCTCATCTTTGTGTTGAAAAACTCGATGTGTTCATATAATATAAAGAACATTACATAGTGGCACGCCGATATGAAATTTACTTTTTCATACTGAAAAATATTTCACTCATTCATTACGCTCACTCATGAAGTATACATTCACCACTCAAAGATAAAATATTCGTGCGACCGTGTAATATCTCAATTTTATATATTACATATCAAATACACCTAAAATTAGAATATCATGAAAGTTCTGTTTTTTGTAATTTAATTAAAAAAGTAAACTTTCATATATTCTATATTCATTACACGTAAAGTGAAATATTTCAAGGCTTTTTTGTTGTAATCTTCATGATTATGGCTTATAGCTAATGAAAATTAGAAATCCAGTATCTCAAATTATTTGAATATTTCCTAAGATAAATAAAAAAATGATTTACAATACAGACATGCAACTTTTGAAAAGTATGTTAATTTATACACTCAATACTTGGCTGGGGCTCCTTTACCATGAATTACTGCATCAGTGTGGCGTAGCATAGAGGCGATCAGCCTGTGGCACTGCTGAGATGTTATTGAAGCCCAGGTTGCTTTGTTAGCGGCCTTCAGCTCGTCTGTATTTTTGGGTCGGGTGTTTCTCATCTTCCTCTTGACAGTACTCCGTAGATTCTCTCTGGGCTTCAGGTCAGGTGAGTTGGCTGGCCAATCAAGCACAGTAATATCATGGTCAGCAAATCATTTGGTAGTAGTTTTGGCACTGTAGGCAGGTGCTAGGTCCTGCCGGAACAGGAAATCGACATCTCCATAAAGCTTGGCAGCAGATGAAAGTATGAAGTGCTCTAAAATCTCCTGGTAGACAGCTGTGTTGACCTTGGACTTGATAAAACACAGTGGACCAACAGATGACATGGCACCCCAAATCATCACAGACTGCAGAAACTTCACACTGGACTTCAAACACCTTGGATTCTGTGCCTCTCCACTCTTCCTCCAGATTCTAGGACATTGATTTCCAAATGAAATGCAAAATTTACTTTCATCTGAAAAGAGGACTTTGAACCACTAAACAACAGTCCAGTTCTTTCTCTCCTTAGCCCAGGTAAGACGCTTCTGATGTTGTCTCTGGTTCAAGAGTGGCTTGATATTTGGGATGTGACAGTTGTAGCCCCTTTCCTGTAGATGTCTAATATTTAATTAGGAGCTCCTCATAAAACAAATTAACACCAAGGCACAGACACACTGCATCTTTGTTAATAAAGCTCTAGAGTTTTATAGTTCTTTTGTAGTGTATACCTTTCATCTAAACAGAATATGGGTGATATTTCCGGATGTACTCTCCTGTAACAAGGTCCGGGTTTGAGCCCCATGGCCGGCGAGGGCCTTTCTGTGTGGAGTTTGCATGTTCTCCCCGTGTCCGCGTGGGTTTCCTCCGGGTGCTCCGGTTTCCCCCACAGTCCAAAGACATGCAGGTTAGGTTAACTGGTGACTCTAAATTGAGCGTAGGTGTGAATGTGAGTGTGAATGGTTGTCTGTGTCTATGTGTCAGTCCTGTGATGACCTGGCGACTTGTTCAGGGTGTACCCCGCCTTTCGCCCGTAGTCAGCTGGGATAGGCTCCAGCTTGCCTGCGACCCTGTAGAACAGGATAAAGCGGCTACAGATAATGAGATGAGACTCTCCTACAGCAGTGTTCACTCTGGCATTGGTTAAAATCCAAACTTGGTGAAAGGTTCGAACTGACACAGATCACAGTGGTGGAAATCCTGTTGGGTTAACACTCTGATGTTACATACAAACATTTATCCTCATTTCTTTTGGTCATGAGAATTTTGGGTCCTGACAATGTAGATAATGGCCAAAAAGGTCTTGGAAAGTCCAGTCTTACCAATTTTCTGTATATGGACCTTGTTTTGGTATTTTTCCACATTTCAGAATACTGCTGAAAATTAAATCAAAAGTACGGTCAAGTATTCTGTACTGTAGGTCACTTTATTTGTACTGTATAAGCTACATTTATTGCAACAGTAAACAAGTAGTTGACCTTAAATCAAATTGATAGTATGCATTTTATACATTCAGTATCGTGTTCATCACTTTATCATAAGAGGGTTTTTGTTGCAGTATTTATCACAATAGTGGAAAAATATTTATTCGAGTTACTCATTGATATGTGTTCCAAATGGAAGTGATTTCATGCAGGGGTATAGAAGTTTTGTTCATCGTTGCCTAGTTTGTTTTCTTAATAAGCATTTCCTGAAATACTTTAAATGTGCCTTGTAACAAATATAAAATGTTAACCATATTAAAAGCTGATAAATTTCAGATAAAAAAAAGTTATGAAAACAGACATTCATGTTAACTATTCATGTTAAATGATACACTGATGGACATTCATGTTAACTGTTCATTTGTTTAAAATACCACAAGTCTCTGTGTTCACAGTCCCAGCAGTTTTTCTGTCTGCTCCCGCAGCTTATTCTTCTGGATCTAAGAAAGGTGAAGAAAGTAATTTATTCAGAGCTATTTTAGGATTCTGTCTTTCCACACAACCACAAATCAGAAGTCTTGTACAGACTGCTGCCCTGACTATAGAAACCACCGCTGCAGATTTTCTGCAGACAGGGAAATTGCTAAAATGTCTCCAGTCGTGAGATCTATGTGATTAGGCCCAAATAAACACCACTCTTACATTTTTAACATTTTTCCAAAGGGCCTACAGAGACAAGTTTAAAAAAAAAAAAGTGGTGACCACAAGGAATTTGTGAGGGTATTTATCCAGACTGCAGGACTATGCAAACAAAATAGATGGAATGAAATTCATCTTGCTGATCCTATTTATAGTTTTATATAAAGTTTCACTGTGTTGGTAATGGCAAAAATAAATTCACATGTGCTTGTGTAAAGGTTTATGCACTTACTTTCCCTGAGACAGTAAGAGGATAGCCCTTAACAAAAGTAACATAGCGGGGGATCTTGAAATGGGCAATCTAGAAATAAAGAAATAAATAGAACAAGTGAAATGGCTTCATCTCATCTCATTATCTCTAGCCGGTTTATCCTGTTCTACAGGGTCGCGGGCAAGCTGGAGCCTATCCCAGCTGACTATGGGCGAAAGGCGGGGTACACCCTGGACAAGTCGCCAGGTCATCACAGGGCTGACATATAGACACAGACAACCATTCACACTCACATTCACACCTACGGTCAATTTAGAGTCACCAGTTAACCTAACCTGCATGTCTTTATGGGAGTTAAATGTATCTGACCTGGCCTTTGCAGTACGTCCTTAGCTCCTCTGCAGTACACTCCTGTCCATCCTTCAGTTTAATGCAGGCACAAACCTCTTCACCCATCCGCTCATCTTTCACCCCAATCACCTTCACAGAACGAGAGAAAAGAGTGTCTCCATGTCTGTCTGAATTTTTTTTTTTTGCTCATTATTCACAGGTGGACAAATGAGTTCCAGTGTGCCTGCCCAGTCCCACGTTTTGGTTGCTTGGATATTTAATTGATGAAGTAATTTTAAGCCACCAAGTTTTAGTCTCAACACGCCCTTAACATAGTCACTAAGTCGGTGAATATTTAAATTATGTTTGAATGTAGCTAATGCCTTTACCTGCATGTTTCTGATTCTGAAAAGATCATCCATGCCATCCATATGTTTTTAATTAATCCGCCTAGTAAAAACTCTTCTACCGTTAGCCAGATCACAACTCAATGTGTGTAGTGCAGCAAGTGTGGAAGCATAGCGACAGCATCGAGGTGCATTGCACCACTACAAATGTTCATTACATTAAAAACGAATAGCACGGACGAGAAATGCTTGTCCATGGCACCCAGGTTAGTGATTTGTCCACCCCTATTGAACAAAATACAAAGGCATATGTGCAGCTTTATGTCCATAATTTCTCAGACTTTCTGATCAAATTGTGCAGGAGACTGAATAATAAAAAGTCCAAACTCCTTGGGTATGCTTGGCCACCTGTGCTTCCTGGACTTTTGGGTGTGTGTGCAGGAATTGCTCAACTTCAGCAGGATAGATATTTTCTCCTCCACGGATAATCATATCTTTGATACGGCCCTCTATCCTGCAGTAGCCAAACTTGTCCAAACTGGCAAGATCACTGTGGAACATAGTATCAGTTGAGTGTCATGATAATCTAATGTAAAGTCCTTCCATGCTGAAAATCAATAGTCGCTCGATACTCATACATACCCGGTTTTGTACCAGCGGTCTTTAGTTATGCACTCTCTGGTTTTGGCTTCATCTTGCCAATATTCCAACATGACACAGTAACCTCTGATCATAAGCTCTCCTGGAGTTCCAAGAGGAACAGTGTGTCCTGTTGTGAGATCAACCACTTTTGCCTAAAGGAAAAAAGGAAATCTTTAGTCATTATTGACAAAAAAATAAATATTTAAACATGGATGTAATTTTGTGAAGCAAGAAAACAGGGATTTATTTGGGTACCTCAGTGTGGTGCTGAACACACCCAACAGTTTCTGTCTTTCTCTCCATGTTGTCAATTGGGAAACCACAGAAAGTCACTGGACTGTTCTCAGTGGTACCATATCCAACCTGTTCCAACATAACAATATAACTTCTGTGTTTAAGGATTGTGTTGAAGCCATGCAGGACCATACAGCATCAAACACTGCATCAAGAAAGCAAGGGTTTTTTTTTTTTTAAAGTAGCTCTTAAGCCCATCAATTCCCTCATTCAACTTTCAGATGTCTGGATCCCAATATTTACACATTTTCATATAATAGGGTTTGCGTGCCCACCCTCAGTCTGCTCTGTTGGCCAAACTGGCTGTATGAACAGCAGCCAGCTGTGTCAGCATGTGAAGGAAACCTGGCCTTGAATTCAGGTGAGGTATGTGGTGCACATTTGAGAACTGGCTCTTCTGTGACACTGAAATGCTCAATTAGTTTAGCTGACCAGCAAAACACTGTAGTTCTCAGACCCACTAAAAGCAATGGCCTCATAATAATGAGAAACATTTTGTTTGACGTTGCCAGGTGTATTGTGTGATTTATATATACACGAGGGTAAGTCAAAAAGTTCTAAGACAGATGTTACAATTTCAAAAGGTGTGAAAGACATCCCCCAGCATTCTACAAAGAAGGAATTTTCCAATGGAAACACCACTTGCAGAGTGTTTAGACATAAATGGAGGATATGTAGAGAAATAGCTTTGTTATTTTCACAAATAAAGATTTTTTTTCAGTTTGTCTTAGAACTTTTTGACTTACCCTCATATTAGTTTGTGTGTGTGTGTGTGTGTGTGTGTGTGTGCATACACACACACATTTTATATATCTCATCTCATCTCATTATCTCTAGCCCCTTTATCCTTCTACAGGGTTGCAGGCAAGCTGGAGCCTATCCCAGCTGACTACGGGCGAAAGGCGGGGTACACCCTGGATAAGTCGCCAGGTCATCAGGCTGACACATAGACACAGACAACCATTCACACTCACATTCACACCTACGGTCAATTTAGAGTCACCAGTTAACCTAACCTGCATGTCTTTGGACTGTGGGGGAAACCGGAGCACCTGGAGGAAACCCACGCGGACACGGGGAGAACATGCAAACTCCACACAGAAAGGCCCTCGCTGGCCACGGGGCTCGAACCCGGACCTTCTTGCTGTGAGGCGACAGCGCTAACCACTACACCACCGTGCCGCCCCATTATATATATATATATATATATATATATATATATATATATATATATACACACAAAACCCCAATTCCAAAAAAGTTGGGACACCGTGTAAAACATAAATAAAAAGAGAATGTGAAGATTTGCGAATCATGGAAACCCTATATTTCATTGAAAATAGTACAAAGACAACATATCACATGTTGAAACTAAGAAGTTTTATTGTTTTTTGAAAAGTACATGCTCATTTTAAATTTGATGTCAGCAACATGTGTCAGAAAAATTGGGACGGGGCAACAAAAGGCTGAAAAAGTTGTGTAATGCTAAAAAAAAAAAGAAAAGAAAACTAATTTGGTTAATTGTCAACAGATCAGTAAGATGATTGGGTATAAAAAGAGCATCCCAGAAAGGCAGAGTCTCTCAGAAGTAAAGACGGGGAGGGGTTCACCGCTCTGTGAAAGACTGTGTGGGCAAACAGTGCAACAATTTAAGAATAATGTTCCTCAATGTAAAATTGCAAAGAATTTGGAGATCACATCATCTATGGTCCATAATATCATTAAAAGATTCAGAGAATCTGGAGAAATCTCTGTATGCAAGAGACAAGGCTGAAAACTGACATTGGATGCCTGTGATCTTCAGTCCCTCAGGAGACACTGCATTAAAAGCAAATACGTGTCTGTAGTGGAAATCACTGTATGGGCTCAAGAACACTTCAGAAAACCATCATCTGTGAAAACAGTTCATTACTGCATCCACAAATGCAAGTTAAAACCAGATATAAACAATATCCAGAAACACCGCCACCTTCTCTGGGCCCGAGATCTTTTACGATGGACTGAGGCAAAATGGAAAATTGTCCCGAGGTCTAACGAATCAAAAGTAGAAATTCTTTTTAGAAATAATGGCCACCACATCCTCCAGGCTAAAGAGGAGAGGGACCATCCGGCTTGTTATCAGTGCACATTTCAAAAGCCAGCATCTGTGATGGTATGAGGGCGCATTAGTGCACATGACATGGGTAGCTTGTACGTCTGGGAAGGTATCATTAATGCTGAACGATATATACATGTTTCAGAGCAATATGCTGCCATCCAGACAAAATATTTTTCAGGGGAGGCCTTCCTTCTTTCAGCAGGACAATGTCAAACCACTTTCTGCACATATTAAAACTGCATGGCTCCGTAGTAAGAGAGTTCAGGTGCTAAACTGGCCTGCCTGCAGTCCAGACCTGTCTCCCATTTAAAACATTTGGTGCATTATGAAGCACAAAATACGACAAAGGAAACGCTGAACTGTTGAGCAACTGAAATTGTATATCAGGCAAGAATGGGACAACATTTCTCTTCCAAAACTACAACAATTGGTCTCCTTAGTTCCCAAATGTTTACAGAGCATTGTTAAAAGTAGAGGTGATGCAACACAGTGGTAAACATGCCCTTGTCCCAACTTTTTTTAATCTTGTGGCTGACATCAACTTTAAAATTAGCATATAAAAAAACAATAACATTTCTCAGTTTCAGCATTTCATATGTTGTCTTTCTACTATTTTCAATGAAATATAGCGTTTCCAAGATTTGCAAATTATCGCATTCTGTTTTTATTTACAGTTTATACAGCGTCCCAATTTTTTTGGAATTGAGGTTGTATATACATACATACATGCACACATACATACAGTGTTCAGCGTAAATGAGTACACCCCCTTTGAAAAGTAACATTTTAAACAATATCTCAATGAACACAAACAATTTCCAAAATGTTGACAAGACAAAGTTTAATATAACATCTGTTTAACTTATAACGTGAAAGTAAGGTTAATAATATAACTTAGATTACACATTTTTCAGTTTTACTCAAATTAGGGTGGTGCAAAAATGAGTACACCCCACAACAAAAACTACTACATCTAGTACTTTGTATGGCCTCCATGATTTTTAATGACAGCACCAAGTCTTCTAGGCATGGAATGAACAAGTTGGTGACATTTTGCAACATCAATCTTTTTCCATTCTTCAACAATGACCTCTTTTAGTGACTGGATGCTGGATGGAGAGTGATGCTCAACTTGTCTCTTCAGAATTCCCCCACAGGTGTTCGATTGGGTTCAGATCAGGAGACATACTTGGCCACTGAAATCACTTTCACCCTGTTCTTCAGAAATCCAACAGTGGCCTTAGATGTGTGTTTAGTCATGTTGGAAAAGTGCACGACGACCAAGGGCACGGAGTGATGGTAGCATCTTCTCTTTCAGTATAGAGCAATACATCTGTGAATTCATGATGCCATCAATGAAATGCAGCTCCCCGACACCAGCAGCACTCATGCAGCCCCACATAAGGACACTGCCACCACCATGTTTCACTGTAGGCACCATGCATTTTTCTTTGTATTCCTCACCTTTGCGACGCCATACAGTTTTGAAGCCATCAGTTCCAAAAACATTTATCTTGGTCTCATCACTCCAGAGTATAGAGTCCCAGTAGTCTTCATCTTTGTCAGCATGGGCCCTGGCAAACTCTAGGCGGGCTGTTTTGTGCCTGGGCTTTAGGAGTCTTCTTTCGTGGACGCCATCCATGCATGCCATTCCTCTGCAGTGTACACCGTATTGTGTCATGGGAAATAGTCACCTCAGTTTGGCTTTCTACTTCTTCAGATAACTGCAGTGAACTTGCATGCCGATTTTCTTCAACCCTTCTCATCAGAAGACACTCCTGTCGAGGTGTTAACTTCCGTGGACGACCTGGACGTCTCTGTGAGATGGTTGCAGTTCCATCTTTCTTAAATTTTTGTACCACTTTTGCTACAGTATTCTGACTGATAAGTAAAGCTTTGCTGATCTTCTTGTAGCCTTCACCTTTGTGGTGTAAAGAAATTATTTTCTTTGGGGAATTCTGAAGAGACAAGTTGAGCATCACTCTCCATCCAGCATCCAGTCACTAAAAGAGGTCATTGTTGAAGAATGGAAAAAGATTGATGTTGCAAAATGTCGCCAACTTGTTCATTCCATGCCTAGAAGACTTGGTGCTGTCATTAAAAATCATGGAGGCCATACAAAGAACTAGATGTAGTAGTTTTTGTTGTGGGGTGTACTCATTTTTGCACACCCCTAATTTGAGTAAAACTGAAAAAATGTGTAATCCAAGTTATATTATTAACCTTACTTTCACGTTATAAGTTAAACAGATGTTATATTAAACTTTGTCTTGTCAACATTTTGGAAATTGTTTGTGTTCATTGAGATATTGTTTAAAATGTTACTTTTCAAAGGGGGTGTACTCATTCATGCTGAGCACTGTATGTATATATATATATATATATATATATATATATATATATATATATATAAAGTGTGCGCGTGCACCTACCGTACATACATACATACATACATACACACACTAACCACATTCACTGGATATGAGCAATCACGTGCTCTGATTGGCTACTCTACTACTAGGTTATCATCTTATGCACCGTGAGTAGAGAAAAACAAAATGGTGGAGTGTGTTGCTGAACCAACCAAGGATGAAATAAAAACTCTACTCGAAAACAAAACCCCAAATATCGTTATCAAGTATTTAACAAACAGAAATAGCTACAAGAATATGGTTGTTCCCCCCCCCCCCCAGTATCTCCTGTTCCACACTCCAGCCCAAGTCAGTGGTGGTAATGCACCTTTAAGTTGGTTTGCCAACCACCAAAAAACCCTAAAGACAAAGAAGAAAACCACAAAAAAATACAAAAAAGGCAACAAAATATGGAATAAAAGTATTTGATGGTAAGAACGTATCTTTTTTTTATTTTGCAAGAATTATTATTTTAGCCTTTTTCACAAATTGCTACTGTCATTTCACCGGTTTGTTTACATTCTAAGCGGAAATGATTTTGTTGGACGTTTTGTAAAAAGTTTTTAATTTATCAAATTTGCAAAAATAAAAACGCTCAGTTTCTCAAAATCCAGTGAATGTGGACAGAATAAAAGTTATTCCACTCAATCTCGTCATACATGGCTTATAGCCAACGACTCAATTTCGTGGAATAACAGTTTTATATAGGGGGCGGCACGGTGGTGTAGTGGTTAGCGCTGTCGCCTCACAGCAAGAAGGTCCTGGGTTCGAGCCCCGGGGCTGGCGAGGGCCTTTCTGTGTGGAGTTTGCATGTTCTCCCCGTGTCCACGTGGGTTTCCTCCGGGTGCTCCGGTTTCCCCCACAGTCCAAAGACATGCAGGTTAGGTTAACTGGTGACTCTAAAATTGACCGTAGGTGTGAATGTGAGTGTGAATGGTTGTCTGTGTCTATGTGTCAGCCCTGTGATGACCTGGCGACTTGTCCAGGGTGTACCCCGCCTTTCGCCCATAGTCAGCTGGGATAGGCTCCAGCTCGCCTGTGACCCTGTAGAAGGATAAAGCGGCTAGAGATAATGAACAGTTTTATATATATGAGAGAGAGAGAGAGAGAGAGAGAGAGAGAGACTGTACTGGACTATTTACAGGTATACAAATACAGCAAATTATCTAAACTAATTATAGCATAAATACCATGCTATAGATATAATGAGATATGATAAAATAGCAATTTCATGGAATATGTACAGTATACAATGTACATAGGTTTATGATGCATTATGGTACAGATTATGCTTTTGTTCACAGTGGTTCTGAGTACTGCAGAAACATGGAGTTTTTTTTGTTCTAGTGAAGGAGGTTGCTAGGTTTCCAACAAAGCTCATACACAATCAGCATTAGGTTTTAAAACAAATATTTTCTTTGGCGCAAAATCAACTGTATACATAGTAAAAATCATAGTGTCAATTTTACTCTTTAAGAGTTGAATTTAACTCTCTGTCAGATAACATTTGGTCCCACTCAAAATCAGTGTAAAATTTACTCTATTGCCAGTGTAAGATTTTTAGAGTTAATTTTACTCTATTTTGTGTCAAAATTAACAATGATCATCACCCTGCAGAGTAGATTTTGTCGTTGTGTGCAAGTGGGAATTAACTCTCACTTTTGACACTACCATTTAGACGATTTTACTCTGCATAGTGTTATAACTACTCTATCCAGAGGAAAATAGGTTTACACTGCAATATTGACACTCCATTTTTTACTGTGTAGGCTGGTGACTGCAAGGGGCAGACTGAGATGTGGCCTGGTGTGAGCATGCGCACTTGACCTGCTAGAAAATAATCTTTCCCAATAAAATGTTACATTTGTTGAGCAAACACTAGATTCCACCTATCCTGTGAGCAGCTGCAGCTGCTAGGTCCATGGGCAAAACATTTCCCTAAGAGTATTTGTCTGTGTGAGAGTCAACCAACACAATTGTTTTGTGTCATTTTTATTTAATTATCCAAAGTTTTATGGATACAATAAGTTACGACTCTCTACAGCAGCACATTTGGCCTGAAAAGTACGAGAAAATGGAAGTACAAGCTCCACTATAAGAACTTAAAAAGGCAGAAATAACTCCTGTATGCACGAATAAGGAGCCTGGTTTAAACCCAACTTTGCAAAACTAAAAATTAAGTATTTATTCAGACCATGAAATACTTGGCATATTTGAAATAGAAGGAGACGACCATGAAATACTTGGCATATTTGAAATAGAAGGAGACATTTGTGCAAAGAATACCCTCCCTTTTGACAACCAGAAAGAAAAAACATTTGTTGTAAGCTGATTCAAACCACACATCTGGATATGCTCATGTGTTATGAAACTGTCCACCCAGGATCAGCTGCTTTTTCTCCTACTGCTGACTGTAAAACAATGGAGGCATGGTGAAACATGTAGCGTTGTTCTCCTTTTACCTCCCAACGCCTGGCACAGAACATAAGTTGCTCCACAATTTATGAGCTTGATTGTAGCTTTAAAAGGTATCAAGGGTTTTTGTTTGTTTGTTTGTTTTTAATGAATGCAGAAAGCAAATTTCCTTTCCAATGTATATTTCTCTTATAAATTCCACTATACTGGTTCTATGACTCCAGTCATGCTGATGGACCTGTGTAGGATGAGTTAATTCTTCTGTAAAATTGCACTTAAGTGACATGATGATGGTGGATCTATTTTAATAAAGGGAATGTTCTCCTTCATTTCCTACCTAAAGACAGTTACATTTTCAAAGACCTCATACTTCCTCCAGGAGGCAACACCACATTAAAAAAAAAAAATCTTTGGTCAGTCCCAAACCCAGGAAAAACATTTTTTTCTCCCATAAGCCAACATTATAAATGCTGCTGCAACTAGACGATAACCATTCCTCTCTGAAGATCTTTGCTCTGCCCACCTTTACTTTGTCACCCACCCCTTCTCCTTCTTTCTTTAGCTCACCTCTAGCTCTCTCTTTCAGCACTCTTACCTTCTCTCACCTCACTCTCTTTCTATTCTCAGGATCCTTGTTGCTGTCAGAGTACCTTCTTGCTTCCAGACCCTTCAAAACAACAGGACGTGAGAGAAAGAAGCACTAACCTAACAGACAGCTGGGTCATCATGCAGGTTCTAAAAATCCAGTTTGTGGTGTGTATACAATTTTTTGCTATCTTTATAGTAGGTACAGAAGGCCAGTGTCCTAGTCAGTGTCACTGTCACGGTGACCTACAGCATGTTATCTGTGACAATGTTGGCCTGAAGAAGATCCCTCGCGTCACTGAGGCCACTCGCCTCGTTAACCTCCAGCGCAACAACCTGGGTATGCTCCCAACTGGAGGCTTCAAAGAAATGAAGGGTCTCGTCTCCCTGCACCTGCAGCACTGCCAGATCCGTGAGATTTCCACTCAGGCATTCAAGGGCCTCAAAAAGCTCATTTACCTTTACCTTTCTAACAACGAAATCAGCACCATCAAACCTGGGGCATTTGAAGACCTAACTGAGCTCACCTATCTTTACATGGATGGGAACCAAATCTCAAGTCTTTCAAAAGGCATCTTCTCCCCCATGATCAACCTCTTTATCCTACAGCTTGATAACAACAAGCTCCGAGACCTGCAAGCAGGTACCTTTGCAGGTGCTAAGGACCTTCGCTGGCTGCATCTCAGTAACAATGAGCTAAGGTCAATGCAGCCTGGCTCTCTTGATGACGTGGAGAACCTGGCCACATTCACTCTGGACCACAACAAGCTGTCTACGTATCCCATCGAGGCTATGAGCAAGTTACGTGTTGTTGAGGAGCTTAATTTGTCCAAGAACCCACTCAGCTTCATTCCTGATTACGCATTCAGGAGCTTTGGACGCTACATAGAGAAACTGCATCTTAATGATATGGGCCTTGAGAAGGTGAGTTGTTCTGTAATGCAAGTGGTTCATTACATATCTAGAATGATGCTTGACAAAATGTGATGGAATTGATATTATGGGCTATTGATTTATTTTTAAAAAGTCATACTTCATATAATTTTCAAGCATAGCATTAAAAAACACAAATCCTGTCAGCAGGTTTATTTGTGTGGAGACAGAAAATGAAGGATTTGTTTGGGTGCGTCATTGAAGAGACTATAAACAAATTCAGGATGTTTACAAATGTAAGACCACAAGGAAACCAAAAAAAAGTGTACATACCATATTTCTGAGTTAATGAGGCAAATAATAACCTGCCTCATGAATCAAGCAACAAACTTTCTCTCTAATGCTTCTAAAAAGACTATTTGTTGGTAAACCGGAAGATTAAGACAACGACCCCCCTGCAATCCAGGAGCTAGGGACTTGAAAAATATTTTTATACTTCAGATACACATCAGCTTCCTTTCTTTCACACTTTAATCAGATCCATTTGATGTTGTTCCATCCTCTTCTTTTCCTGATTTGGAGCTCACATGTGCTCTTTGTAAAGCTGCACATGTACTGAGATCAGCAGGAATCCTGTTCTGATCAGTAAGGAATTTCAGATGTGCATGGAAAGTGAATAAAACTTGTACATTAGTTGATCATAATATCCATGCCTGCACCAAACATTACTCCAGACAGACACACTACATCTTCAGAACAGAGCTTGTTCAAAGACTATGCATTCAAGTTCAGTTTAGATAGCTTTATATATCAGCTAAATCTCAAGAACCATTTATTTAATCACATGCAAACTATTGGCAGTTAAAATGTCATGGTTGGATCTCACTGAGCTAAGATCCACCATATTGTGGATGAAGTGCATGAAGGTGCAACAGGAGTTTTCTTGTTCTTCATTTAAATTCCATATGTCCATTAATGGTGAAACATGGGAAGGCCATGAATGAAAGTAGCAGAGCTAACAATGATATTTTTAGCATCTGTTTGCCTGATGGTTCCCATCCAAACGTGCCTCCATCTAATAATTACACAAGTGTTATTTTCAAATGTGTGAATATCTCCTCACACGAGGTACCATGTAAACAGGTCAGTAAGGGTTAGAAGACAGCTAAATAGTAACAGGCTGTTCTCAGACTCATAAAGAGAGGTATTTTTAGGGTCTAGTTGCCTCACCTGAATGCACAACTGGTCTCTTTGGAAGCAATTTTGGCAAAAAAGCATGTTGGTGAGGCTGGAAGTCATCTTCCATAGCCCTCAAATTTCCAACATTTCTAGCTCTCCACTCTCTTCGGACTTGAATGGAAATTTCCAAAAAAGTCCTCAAAATCACTGGAGGACCAAAACACTCCTATTCACACACACACTGTTTCCAATGTCCCTGTCCCAGGGTTTTCCTTTAAGGTGAGCTTCGTTCACACCATGCAGAACTGTTCTTCTCGCACCTCAGTGAAGTTTTTAACAGCCTTGCAGTTGCTTATGAAGTTTAATGGAAGGTTAGGATGGCAGTGCAGAAAGGTTTACACAAGTACTGGCACAGGAGAAGGCCTGTGAGGGCTCTTTCATGTGAAACAACCTTTCCAACTGAAGAAAAATAAATTAAAGCAAGACCTGACTGAAGGGAGCACACAAATTCAAATAAAATATTCATTTCAACAACATGCAAGAAGTGAGGTCTGTCTACAAGTAAGTCCATGTCAACACAATGGTCAATGGATAACACATCATTCAAAGTTACGACTAAAAGGATAGAATTCAGTAGCCCTAAAAATGCAGTAGGCTTTACAGCTTTGAAATCAAAATACAATCACATATCTTCAGATGAATTAAGCATTGTCCACTGTTTCTATGCAATCAGTTTTCCAATGCAGCTTTTGAGGGCGTGACAGCTCTAAGGTCTTTGCATCTTGAGAACAACAAGCTGAAGATCCTACCAAGCAGCCTGGTTTTCACCAACATGCAGAATCTCACTCTGTTCAACAACCCATGGAACTGCAGCTGCAATCTAGCCAAACTTAGAAAGTAAGAGCTAACAACAAGACAACCTGTGAATCACAAACCAGAGGCAAAAAAAAGCCTGTTAATAATATTTAAATGACTCCAATGATGTGCCACTCCTAAAAACAAAAAGTTTTAAGACACTGAATTTGCTTTTAACAAATTTGCATTTCTAGATGGATGGACTCCAGTCGTCATCGTCCTGATGCAATTTGTGCATCACCTCCAAATCAGAAAGGGAAGCAAATTCGAGAAAGCACCGCCTTTAGCAAGTGCAAAATGAAGAAAAACAAGGGAGCGCGTCAGTGATAAGGTGCCTTCTGGAGTTTACTGTCATTAAGGTGCACTTTTTAATGTTTCTTCTAGACCTAGTATAAGCATAGAATTTCAAAGATACTTACAAATAGCAAATTTGAAATATTGCCACATATTGGATAATAGTGGATTAGGCTAGTTTCCTCATGATAAATGTCTGTTTAGGCTTAATTTTTCTGGTCCAGAAATGATTACACTGAATTTTCTTTCAAATATCAATCTGAATATAAGGCTTCATGTTACAGGAACAAGTGTAAAATTTGCCTAATGCATTGCAAATATAAAGAAATCAACAATATAATATAGTGACAAATACATGTTATGAATGGAGGTAAATGTCCAGCCACAGGAGTTCATTTACAGGAGGGATGAAGCAGTTTTGAGAAGGAGACCTCAGCTTTTCCATGGTCTCTGTAAGAGATCACTTTGTAATGTTCATTTCTAAGAAGGATGCTTACCAAACGCCCTCCAATATATGAAGGTACCATCATAAATTTCATTTGTTAATTATTTATATCTCAAATTCAGGGACATACTATTTCTCAAATTCATAAATCACAGAAACTGAACTAAAAAAATAATTTTTATTGTTTACTGGGTCACAGAAGACCATTGTGATTTAGAAATCTAACAAGTTGAAGATAACCTTCACACAGTGAAATCTACAGTGGTGCTTGAAAGTTTGTGAACCCTTTAGAATTTTCTATACTTCTGCAAAAATATGACCAAAAACATAATCAGATTTTCACACAAGACCTAAAAGTAGATAAAGAGAACCCAGTTAAACAAATAAGACAAAAATATTATACTTGGTAATTTATTTATTGAGGAAAATGATCCAATATTACAGATCTGTGAGTGGCAAAAGTATGTGAACCTTTGCTTTCAGTATCTGGTGTGACCCCCTTGTGCAGCAATAACTGCAGCTAAACGTTTCCGGTAACTGTTGATCAGTCCTGCACACCGGCTTGGAGGAATTTTAGCCCATTCCTCCATACAGAACAACTTCAACTCTTGGAGGTTGGTGGGTTTCCTCACATGAACTGCTCGCTTCAGGTCCTTCCACAACATTTCGATTGGATTAAGGTCAGGACTTTGACTTGGCCATTCTAAAACATTAACTTTATTCTTCTTTAATCATTCTTTGGTAGAACAACTTGTGTGCTTAGGGTCGTTGTCTTGCTGCATGACCCACCTTCTCTTGAGATTCAGTTCATGGACAGATATCCTGACATTTTCCTTTAGAATTCGCTGGTATAATTCAGAATTCATTGTTCCATCAATGATGGCAAGCCATTCTGGCCCAGATGCAGCAAAACAGGCCCAAACCATGATACTACCACCACCATGTTTCACAGATGGGATAAGGTTCTTATGCTGGAATGAAGTGTTTTCCTTTCTCCAAACATAACGCTTCTCATTTAAACTAAAAAGTTCTATTTTGGTCTTATCCATCCACAAAACATTTTTCCAAAAGCCTTCTGGCTTGTCCACATGATCTTTAGCAAACTGCAGACGAGCAGCAACGTTCTTTTTGGAGAGCAGTGGCTTTCTCCTTGCAACCCTGCCATGCACACCATTGTTGTTCAGTGTTCTCCTGATGGTGGACTCATGAACATAAGCCAATGTGAGAGAGGCCTTCAGTTGCTTAGAAGTTACCCTGGGGTCCTTTGTGACTTCGCCGACTATTACACACCTTGCTCTTGGAGTGATCTTTGTTGGTCGACCACTCCTGGGGAGGGTAACAATGGTCTTGAATTTCCTCCATTTGGAAACAATCTGTCTGACTGTGGATTGGTGGAGTCCAAACTCTTTAGAGATGGTTTTGTAACCTTTTCCAGCCTGATGAGCATCAACAATGCTTTATCTGAGGTCCTCAGAAATCTCCTTTGTTCGTGCCATGATACACTTCCACAAACGTGTTGTGAAGATCAGACTTTGATAGATCCCTGTTCTTTAAATAAAACAGGGTGCCCACTCACACCTGATTGTCTTCCCATTGATTGAAAACACCCGACTCTAATTTCACCTTCAAATTAATTGCTAATCCTAGAGGTTCACATACTTTTGCCACTCACAGATATGTAATATTGGATCATTTTCCTCAATAAATAAATGACCAAGTATAATAATTTTGTCTCGTTTGTTTAACTAGGTTCTCTTTATCTACTTTTAGGACTTGTGTGAAAATCTGATGTTGTTTTGGGTCATATTTATGCAGAAATATAGAAAATGCTAAAGGATTCACAATTTCAAGCACCACTGTAATTAAATTATATTAAATAATTCAGAAATCATCACAGAAACTGAATTACCTGTAACTACTAATCTATCCAGTTTATTGGCACTTTATAAAGTTTATATATGGTTTATATGGTTGATTCTTAATCCAGATCCAGATGTCAATTTAAATATTGAACTTCATGTTGAATATTTTGTTTAATCCATTTTGTTGGAATTACATTTAATGTTAAAAGAACTATACAAAAACACTGGCTAAGTCAATGTCTTGGGGTGATTGAACAAAAAAGACGACATTATTATTAATGTCAATATTATGATGTTTTATCTGTCCGGGATACTGCAGTAAACTGCAGCCAGTTAGTGCAATTTATTAAACTGATAATTAGATTTTGTGGCTTTCGAATTGCTCTTCTGCAATTTTTACTAGATCTCTCAAATAAGAAATCAGTACATCTTCTCTAATAATTTGGTAATTTGGCCTGTTATATGTGTGCCCATTATTCCTGTATTCCTACTAATCACTGGCTTCTAGTTTGTCCTCTGTGCATTCTGTGCTTTTCCATTTTGTCTCTCTTGCCATGGTGAGCACAGGTAATGCCAGTCACGGATGTTTAGTACTCGGCTGTTTGATTTGGCTCCCTTCTTTGTGTCTTTCCACAGGAAACTCAGAGGAGACGTCTGTCCAGGGGACCGGCGTCATGTCCAGACAACAGACGCAGTGCTACTTTCTACTTCAAGAGTGTTCATTTTCTTTCAAGTTCTATGAAATGACATGCATATGTATGTTCAATTTATAACAAATAAAATGAGAAGCAAAACTATGAGTTTGCAAGGAAAACAGACTAATTCTACTCTACATTTTAGAGACACAGAAAGCTATACACATGCTGTGCCCAGAGTCTAAACATTCTGAGGAGTTTACATGTAGCTTCTGGATTCGCATTTTCATTAAAAAAAAAAACAACACATGGTAACATTTATAGTGTCAAAATAACAGAGCTAGAATTTCTTATCTACAGTTACATGGTCTTCCTTGTCACAGAGTAACATCTACTCCATGTCAACAGAAAACTGTATGAAGTACTTACTAAAGTACTTTACCTTTCACAATATGAACCCCTTAAATCTGGGATTAGTATAAAAGTTTGAAGCATAAATGCATGACATAAACACATGAATGACTCATGAACCCTACAAAAAGATGTGCAGTACAAAGTCCCAAGTACGCTACGGAAAGTAACCAAGTCACGGAAAACAAGCTTAAGCACTTAAGTCTTTTCTCTATAATTTCTTAAATTGTACCATGTGCTGCTGCTTTATGGTGCTTTTCCATTCTAATAAAAAAAAAAAAATATATATATATATATATATATATATATATATATAAATTATAAATAAATAAATAAAAAAGTGCATGCTTACGCTACCAACAGGAAGTTGAAATGTAGAAGGAATATTTGGAAAATTGGGGGGGGTTGGCCAAACTGCTGCATGGCACACTTATGTACAATTCCAGAAACTTAAACTTTGTGTAATAAGTAATTATCACTTTTTTTCAATAAAGAACTAATATCTAAAAACAGATCGTGTGATTTTGGTCACTGGACACAACAAAATGCAAACAGGTAAGAAATACTCTGAATGGCTTTCTACTCTATCAACTGATCCTTGCCTAGTATCTTATTTTAATAATGCTCCTGTTTTTATACATGACCCAGATGATGATGTGTTTGTGCACTGCATTCCTTGATTTTAGCAGAATTGCTAAATACAGTTAGCACAATCACATAGATAAGAAAAGAAAAAATAGCCTCAATGAGGCTTTAGGTCATACCAGCCAAGACGCCCATAAAATCGCAAATCTTGGCAACTTTTATGCACACCCACATGGGGAACATAGTATGTGAGTTTGCTTGAAATCCAATCCATCCTGTAGGAGGATTAGCGATTTTTGTAAATTGTGGACGGATGACGATGACAGATGGACGACGGACAGACAACACATGATAGCATAAGATCATCCGGCCTGGCCTGTGGCCGGACGAGCTAAAAATGTTTAAGAATGGAAAAAGGGACATGAAGTCTAATATGCTATAATTACAGCAGCATAATTTAGTGTGCACAAGATCTATAGAATAGATTTTCTAGTTTGCATAATACTGTACCACCGGAAATGAATGCAAAAATTCAGATAAAATAATTGTTCTACTGACAGCATGGCCTCTCTAATACAGACCAGTGAAATGGATTTAAGTGTAATTAACTGCACCAACTTTAAACACAAAACTCATTTAACAGTACATTTTCATTCAGTTTTAATTTATATCCCTATAGTGACCCATGTGCATAGTCCCCTGTCTCCCTCAAGTGAATTATTACACAGTTCATTTATTAAGTATCTTAGAAAAGTATTCTTTAACCTTAGAGCTTGAATCAGTGCATAGTACATTATGGGAGGAAAAACACACACCGCTTTAATAGGAACACCTGTTTGGATAACTGCATGAATGAGCAGGCAATCAGCCAATCATGTGGCAGCAACACAAGAGATAAAATCACGCAGACACAGGTCAAGAGCATTAGTTAAAGGAACAGTCCACCGTACTTCCATAATGAAATATGTTCTTTTCTGAATTGAGATGAGCTGATCCGTACCTCTCCGAGCTTTTTTTTTTTTAAAGATATTTTTTGGGCTTTTTTCACCTTTATTGGATAGGACAGTGTAGAGACAGGAAATGAGTGGGAGAGAGAGAGACGGGGAGGGATCGGGAAATGACCTCGGGTCGGAATCGAACCCGGGTCCCCGGATTTATGGTATGGCGCCTTATCCACCTGAGCCACGACGCCCCCACCTCTCCGAGCTTTGCGCGACCTCCCAGTCAGTCAGACGCGCTGTTACTCCTGTTAGCAATGTAGCTAGGCTCAGTATGGTCAAAGGTATTTTTGGGGCTGTAGTTAGATGCGACCAAACTCTTCCACGTTTTTCCTGTTTACATAGGTTTATATGACCAGTGACATGAAACAAAGTTCAGTTACACAAATTGAAACGTGGCGATTTTCTATGCTATGGAAAGTCCGCACTATAATGACAGGCGTACTAACACCTAACACCATTATAACACCATTATAGTGCAGACTTTCCATAGCATAGAAAATCGCCACGTTTCAATTTGTGTAACTGAACTTTGTTTCATGTCACTGGTCATATAAACCTATGTAAACAGGAAAAACGTGGAAGAGTTTGGTCGCATCTAACTACAGCCCCAAAAAATACCATTGGCCATACTGAGCCTAGCTACATTGCTAACAGGAGTAAACAGGAGTAACAGCGCGTCTGACTGACTGGGAGGTCGCGCAAAGCTCGGAGAGGTACGGATCAGCTCGTCTCAATTCAGAAAAGAACATATTTCATTATGGAAGTACGGTGGACTGTTCCTTTAATGTTCACATAAAACATCAAAGTAGGGACAAAATGTGATCTCAGTAACTTTAACCATGAAATGGTTGTTGGATCCAGATGGGCTGGTTGGAATATTTCAGATACTGCTGATCTGGGATTTTCACACACAACAGTCTCGAGTTTACACAGAATGATCCAAAAATCAAAAGACATCTTGTAAGCAGAGGGTCTGCAGGCTGAAATACCTTGTTGATGAGAGAGATAAGAGGAGAATGACCAGACAGTTTTGAGCCAACAGGAAATCTACAGTAACTCAAATAATTACTCTTTCCAACAGTGGTGAGCAGAAAAGCACCTCAGAACACACAAGACATCAAACTTTGAGGTGAATGGGCTACAACAGCAGAAGACCACATCAGTTTAGACTGGGTTCCACTCCTGACAGCCAAGAACAAGAATCTGAGGCCATCATGGGCACAGACTCACCAAACCTGGACACCTGAAGACTGGAAACAGACTAGATGATTTTTTTTCTCTAATCTTCAACTATTCAGTTTCTGTGAGTCTGTGCCCATGATAGCCTCATACTCCTGTTCTTGACTGACAGAAGTGGAACCCAATCTGGTCTTCTGCAGTTGTAGCCCATCCACCTCAGGTTCAGTGTTTTGTGGATACGGAGATGTTTTTCTGTGTGGGGAGGGATGGATGGATGGACAGATTTAGAAGAGAGGGAGGGATTAGAAGGGATGGATGGGTGTATGGATGGATGGACAGATTTAGAAGGGATGGATGTAGGGATTTAGAAGGGAGTAGATTAGATTCAACTTTGTCACTGAACAGGTACAATACTTAAACTACAAAATGCAATTGGCATCTAACCAGAAGTGCAAATTAGCATAAAAGTTAACAGGCCAATTGTAAGAAGGGTACGTAATTAGAGTATTAGAATAAATAAAAATATGTATTGATATAGGGGCGGCACGGTGGTGTAGTGGTTAGCGCTGTCGCCTCACAATAAGAAGGTCCGGGTTCGAGCCCCGTGGCCGGCGAGGGCCTTTCTGTGCGGAGTTTGCATGTTCTCCCCGTGTCCGCGTGGGTTTCCTCCGGGTGCTCCGGTTTCCCCCACAGTCCAAAGACATGCAGGTTAGGTTAACTGGTGACTCTAAATTGACCGTAGGTGTGAATGTGAGTGTGAATGGTTGTCTGTGTCTATGTGTCAGCCCTGTGATGACCTGGCGACTTGTCCAGGGTGTACCCCGCCTTTCGCCCGTAGTCAGCTGGGATAGGCTCCAGCTTGCCTGCGACCCTGTAGAAGGATAAAGCGGCTAAAGATAATGAGATGAGATGAGATGTATTGATATATAGGTGGATGTAGAGGAAGGGAGGGAGGGAGGGATATAGAAGAGATGGATGGGTGGGACATAGGAGAATTCTCGATCAGAAAGACCCACAATAAAATACACACGGTACATTACATTACGGGAGTTTAACCTGTCATAATATCCAGTTTCACTTAGTTGAGCAAACACGGATTTCTTTCATGTTGGCTAGAAACATACAAAAAAACATGCTCACTGAATATGGACACTCCTGCTGGACATGTTCAGAGTCACCATAAACCTTCTGTCACATATTTTCATTATTGCTAAGATCCCAGCGTGCTCGCGGGGCGTGTGTGGGCATGTGAGGACACTCCTCCTTTAACTTCAGTGTTAAAACAGCCATTTTCATCAATAGAATCTGTAATATATTCCTTTTGTCAGCGACACGACACGACACGTACGTGGATCAAGTCTCAGCTGTCAACTTTATTGTTCACAAGCCAGAACGGTTACCATGGAGATATAATTACTAATTCTACAGGTACTGCATAGGGACATAAGTCATAGAACACACATAGTAGAATGAGCATACATTACATCTCCCTTCTTAACAAATGAGAAGGCATATAGTATAATTTAAAAAAAAAAATTACTAGTATCTATCAAAATAAACTTTGGACTTATTCATGTATTAATTCGTTGCCATCTATGTTTATTTATTTATACTATATATCATTTATTTATTTGCTACTTTATTAAACTGTATTTATCTAAGTGCTTTAAATAAACAAGTAAAGAATAATAAACACTTAGTAACACTGTAACAACAATAACTAGGAAGGAGAGGTTACTAGCACTTCACTTCCGTAGGTGTCTTTACCACACCTATTCCTAACCTACATGACCTACAAAGTCAGTCTGTTATGGCCCTTTTCCACTACCCTTTTTCAGCTCACTTCAGCTCGCTTCAGCTCACTTCAGTCCGACACGGCTCGCGTTTCGACTACCAAAGAACAGCACGACTCAGCTCGCTTCAGCCCTGCTTAACCCCTAAAACTCGCACCATTTTGGAGTGGGGCTGAAGCGAGCCAAACCGAGCCGAGTGAGGCTGGGGGCGTGAGCAGACACTCCCCTGTGCACTGATTGGTGAGGAGGAGTGTCCTCACATGCCCACACACGCCCCGCGAGCACGCTGGGATCTGTAAACCCGGAAGAAGAAGAATTACGAATTACGAGAATTTCTGAAGCCTTATGCGCCTCGCCTCATCTATACGCTCTTGCCAGTATCTGTTGGCGTTGTCGGTGACAACAAGCCACAGCACCAAGACCAGCAACACTAACGACTCCATGTCCTCCATGTTTATTGTTTACTATCCGGGTCGTGAGACTACCGCTTAAAAGCTCACTGATGTCACTGTTTGCGCTGCTTAACGACATCACGTGACGTCCACCCACTTTCGCTAACTCCACCCAATGTGTCCACCCACTTCCAGCCAGCACGGTTCAGCGCGGTTGTAGTTGAAATGCAACTCCAACAGCCTCGCTCAGCTCGACTCAGCCCAACTCAGCACGGCACGGCTCAGCCCGACTCAGCCGCGTTTGTAGTGGAAAAGCCGCATTAGGCAGCTTGACAGTTCTGCCTCTCCGAGTGATGTACAGTTCACCTGGTCGAGCCTGGCCATGGCTCGCACGTTGTCTGGGAGGGGAGTGAGGCTGCTCAGATGGAGTGGGGGACAGCTTCTCACTTGCAGCATGGTCTGGTTCCCGGCACTGGTTCCCGGCACTGTTCCCGGCACTGGATGCAGGAAGAGCCATGGACTGAGCCGTCCATGGCTCTTCCTGCATCCAGTGCCAGGAACAGTTGGCAGCTGGGGTGCTGTGGTGGAGATGCTGGCTGGTACGACAGTACTGCTTGTCTCCGCTGCTCACCACAAAGGATCGGGGAGCACTGTGCTGTCGGACCACAACAGCTGGTGTCCATGTGTGGCTACCAGGAAAGGGCTGCATTCTGACTTCATCTCCTAGCTTGAGATCAACGCGAGGTTTACCTGCTTTCTTGCAATCATGGTGGTGCTTTTGAGTGTCCTTGGTTTGATCTAGCAGGCACTTGACTTTCAGGGGGTCATAGGCTGTTGGAGCAAGGAGTCAACGAGCTGTCGGTAGGTTATTGCGTGGTCTCCTTCCCATGAGTAGCTGGGCTGGTGAGAGGTCTACTGACTCAAGGGAGTGGTTCTGTAGTCCAGCAGGGCAAGGTGTTTGTCGGGTGCTTTGCGTCAGAGCCTCTTGACAGTCTGCACAGCACGCTCTGCTTCTCCATTTGAGTGTGTGAGGTGACGATGTAACGTGCTGGATGCTGTAGCTCTTGCAGAATTCTCGGAACTCCTCTGAAGAGTACTGTGGACCATTGTCAGTGCGCATGGTTGCAGGGATGCCGTGCCTGCCAAACTGTGCTTTCAGTGTCTCTATGACTATGCGACTGCGTGTGTCTCTCAGTTTGTTGACTTCAATGAATTTGGAGTAGTAGTCCACGACCAGTATGTACTGCTGACCCTCAAATTCAAAGAGATCAGACGCTACCTCCTCAAAGAGCAGCTCGGGTGTTTCTGTTGGCTTGAGTGGCTCTCTTGGAAGTTTGTTCTGAAAATCTGCACAGAGGCTGCAGTTTCTGATGACTTCTTCGATCTGTGCACTCATACCAGGCCAGTAGAGGGTCTCACAAGCTCGCTGTTTGCTTTTGACTATTCCCATGTGTGACTGATGGATGAGTCTCAGCATGTGCTCACGCATAGTGGGGGGTACTACTATTTGCAGGCCTTTGTAGATGATTCCATCAGACAAAGCAAGCTGGCTTCTGGAGTCCCAATACGGCTGAACGGAGACAGGCTCTTCACGCCTGTGCTCTGGCCATCCACTCTGAATGACCTGTTGTAGACAACTGAGCTCTTCCTCTGTCCGTGCTTGTAGTTCCGCGTACTTCTGATCGCTGACAGAGACGAAGTTCAGCATGGAGATGCACTCCAGGCCATCCATCTCTGTTGTTCTGTCTGGCAACTGTGCTCTGGACAGCGTGTCAGGGAGTTCCATGTCTTTACCTCTTCTGTACTTGACAGTCAAATCATACCACTGCAGACGAAGACGCATTCGTTGTATTCGCATCGGAGTTGACAACAGTGGTTTCTTGAATATGTCTTCGAGAGGTTTGTGATCGTTGAACACTGTGACATGCGTTCCCAGGATGTAGTTGTGGAACTTTGTGCAGGCGTGGACGATGGAGAGCGTTTCTTTTTCAATTTGTGCGTAGCGCGTTTCTGCATCCGTCAGTGATCTAGAGGAGAAGGCAGCTGGCTGGTCATCCTGCAGTAGAACTGCTCTGAGTCCAAAGCTGCTGGCGTCACAGAAGATCACGACTGGTTTTGCAGGGTCAAAGTACTTCAGTACAGGAGGGTGTGTGCACAGTTCTTTCAATCTGTCAAATGCCTGTTGCTGAGCTGGCTGCCACTGAAACTCCACATCTCTCTTTAGGAGCTGACGTAGTGGCGCATCCACTTCACTGAGATTGGGAATAAATTTTGACAGATAGGTCACAAAGCCTAAGAAGCAGTGCACACCTTCCTTATCTGATGGTGGGGGCATTCTCTGCACAGCGTCCACTTTCGCCGGGTCAGGTCTCAGTCCATCAGCTGTTATCATGTGCCCCACGTATGGCACTGATGACTGGCGTATGTGGCACTTGTTGAAGTTCAGCTTCAGGTTGTAGCTCGTGGCCCTCTCCACCACTCTGCGCAGGATTGCATCGTGTTCTTGGACGGTGGGGGCCGCGATGAGGATGTCGTCCATCACACTAATGGCTCCAGGCACACCCTCGAGCATCTGGTCCATGATGTGCTGGAAGATCTCAGGTGCGCATTTAATGCCGAAAGGCAGTCTCAGCCACCTGAACCGACCGATGGGTGTGTTGAAGGTGGTGAGGAAGGAGGACGGCTCATCCAGCTCTATCTGCAGGAATCCTGACTTGGCGTCTAGCACTGAGAAGACCTGGGCGCCTGGAATCATCAAAACTACCTCCTCAACAGTGCGCATGGGGTGGTGTTCTCTCTTGATGACTTTGTTCAGGTCACTCGGGTCTATGCAGATCCTGACTTTGCCGTTCCTCACTGCTGCTACCATGGAGCTCACCCACTCTGTTGGTTGTTCCACCTTTGTGATGTAGCCGTCATTTTCCATCTCGTGCAGCTTTCCAATGATCTTCTCTCTCAGAGCGGCCGGTTGCCTGCGCACAGGATGAACTACATCTCTTGCACCTGATTCCAGCTTTATGGTGTATTTACCTGGCAGCGTTCCAGTGGTGAGGCTCAGCTCTGGGAAGTCGTCGAATCCAGCAGGAATACACTCTGTACTGCCTCCAGGTCCAGCACTGGCCAGCAGGTCAAGGCGCGCGATCAGCCCCAATGCCTCAGCTGTAGCACCACTGAGCACATTCTCCTGTGCTATTTCCAGTATTTCAAACACTGCAGCAACTTTGGCTTTTGGTGATGAAATCTGAAGGTTCACAGCTGCTACTGGCTTCAGGCAGTGGTTTGAGTAGGAGCGGAGCACTACACCAGAGCGTTGCAGTTCACCTGTGTGGCCAAGTGACTGATAACTGTCCAATGTCAATGTGTTGCACTTAGCTCCTGTGTCAATTCTGAATAACACTGTTTTAGACAGGATTTCTAATTCAACTACCCACTTGTCACTGTTGTGTGTGTTATCAAGCTGCATCAGGCTTATACACAGAATTTCCTCATCATCTGGTGAATCTTGGTGTAACTCAGTACTCACAGTGTTGACTCCACGCTTGTTGCACACAGCCACCCAATGATTTGGCTTGTGACAGTAGGAACACACAGAGCCTTTCGCTGGACACTTGCCTTGGTTCCACTTGTGCTGCGGGTCTTTTCCACACTTGGTATAGGTTTTTGTCATAACTGATGCTGGTTTACAGTAAGTAGAGCTTGCTTTGGATGGCATTTTCTTACTTTGCGGGTTGTACTTGGGTTTAACTGACACAGATGATATTTGTGAGTCTTCCTCTCTGACTATTTTCATTTGTTTCACGGACACTTCGTACTGCTGAAGGATTTCAATGGCTTTACTTAAGGTGAGATCCTCGCCTTTTTTGAGCAACCGCTCTTGGACTCGTTTCTCTCTCACTCCAGCGATAATAGCGTCGATTAGCATATCGTCAGGTTCAGTGTATTCGCAGTCCATCAGAATTAGCCGCAAATCCTTCACGAAGTTATCGAAACTTTCCGTTGGCCCTTGTTTACGTTGTTTAAAACGGTGCCTAGCAATCCTCTTATTCTTATGAGGTCTGATGTAGTTGGCAAACTTGTCCAGTACCTTAGATGGGTCTTCTTTTTCTCTCTCAGCCCAGGCTAGCGTCTTGTAGACTTCTCTGCCTTGCTGTCCGATCCAGGTTCCCAGCCATCCTGTTTGCTGTTTAGCCGTTAGATCGGAGAGGGGACCATCTAGGACGAAGGTGACGTGACTACGGAATCTTTCAAACTCCTGATATAAATCAGACGTGTCCCAATCAATGCTGGGATGTTCAAACTGTGACAAAGCCATTTATCTCACAGTTTCTGTTCTTAAGTACTTCTGACACCATGTAATATATTCCTTTTGTCAGCGACACGACACGTACGTGGATCAAGTCTCAGCTGTCAACTTTATTGTTCACAAGCCAGAATGATTACCATGGAGATATAAGTACTAATTCTACGGGTACTGCATAGGGACATAAGTCATAGAACACACATAGTAGAATGAGCATACATTACAGAATCAACAAAGCAATACACAAAATGGAATATCTATGATAAGAATCAAACCTATATGGCATCTAATTGTTCCACAAGTAAACAGCTTGTATCCTGTCTAGTTATGGAACATACGGCTGAGCAATACCAGGAAAAATAAAAGTAAATACTAAAACTAAATAAAAACTAAACACAAATAGTCAAAATAAAACTATTTACGCACTTGTAAAACTAACGAAAACTAAACTGAAATAAAAAAAACAAACCAAAAGATTAAATAAAAACTACCAAAAATTTAAAAACTTTAATAACTCTTTTCTGCTCACCACAGTTGTAAAGAGTGACTAGAGTCGACAATTCCCCTGCTGGAAATTGTGAGAGGGATGCAGTGCGCGAAGCAATTTGGTCACGCATGTTCGCTAGCTGTGAATGTGTCACTTGCTATGATGCTTCAATGCAATGATTGTGTATCCTTGAGACAGCAGCCCCCCCACTCTGCTCCCTCACTGCTCCCAGTTGGCATGGCGACGGTCCTGAGAAGGCGCTGAGTCACACAAAATCTTGTCAGTTTTTGACTGATTTTTGCTCAGGACCAGGCCTCGAACAACGACAAATAACTTGAAATCGAAAGCAGCTATTCACAGAATTCTTTCACAGTGAGCGCCACAAGGGTCTCCTGAATACACTGATGTAATTTTTTGTCTGTCGTATTAAAAATGAGGACACTAGAGCGAGTTAAAAACGAGTGACTTTTCTGTCACATTTATAATGGGAGTGAATGAGGCAGCTCACCAGCCCTCTCCTCAGTTTGAGGCTTCTCATTCAAAAACTGTAAATCCTATCGTTTAGGTAGACACATTGTGTGAATCAGGACAAGTTTTACTACTACTTTTGAGAAAATTATGTCTGTAGAGTGATATTTGTAGCTGAAAACACAGTTTAAATGAGAAAGTTTGAGGGTTTTTTTCAGGCCCTCTACACTCTAACTTAACGAGCTTCACTGGTGTGTAACGCAATAGACACCCATTATAAACCCCGAATTTCTCCATTTTTGCTTATGGTGTTTGAGCCGGGACTGATCCAAAAGTATAGAACCTAGCAAAAAAGTTGAATGCCAGATCCACACAGGAGAAGTTTCTCTACGTTTTTACGTTTGAATCATGTCTCTAGGTCAATGCATGCCAGAGCAGCGGAGGTTTGAAAAAGTGCATTGTTTTTCAATTAATTCCAGAGAAATGATTGGGAAATTTTGGACGATTTTTTCGTGACCACGTCGTGAAAAAATCGTAGAATAACGAACAAAGTAATAGCACACCGAGTCCGATCGAGCCGCACGTTTTGATATATTGCTTGTCTGTGTGCGACGTACGGTTATTGAGTTATTACGAATCAAAATTTGTACGGAAGATGGGGTTTTTTGGACTTGTGACTTTGAGCTGTTGGTGGCGCTAGAGAGTTTAAGGTGGTGACTCGAAACTTGCTGAGAAGAACCTTGAGTTTGTCAAGAAGCAGTGTGCAAAATTGCAGAACTTTTCCAAAATATTACGTCAAGATATGAGCCAAAGGACACTTATCCCAGCTGTAGCGCCCCCTAGCGGCCAACTTGTTCCACTTTTTTGTGGGCCTTCATGGAGGGGTGGAGCATAATGCCATCAAGTTCTGTTAAGATACGCCAAAGCGCGGCCGAGATATGAGCACACTTCCTGTTTCACGTCTGCGCAGCCAATTTTGATTGGCTGCCACGGCCAAACGCTTATGAAATTCTAAAATCCGGGAATGTCTTTTTTGCAGCTTAGTCCAAAGTTGGCATGTACCAAGTTTGGGAGAAATTGGTCAAAAATTGAGGGAGGAGAAGCATTTTAATTGATTTTCACAAAATTCAAAATGGCGGGAAAACTTTCCGGGGTTGAAAATGACGTCATAGGATGCACTGGATTCGGCTTGGCCCAAGGATTCCAGGGATACCAAGTTTTTGAAAATCGGACCAACGGTTCAAAAGTTACAAGCAGAAATGTACCTGCGACTTTGAGCTGTTGGTGGCCCTAGAGAGTTTAAGATGGTGACTTGAAACTTGCTGAGAAGAACCCTGAGGTTGTCAAGAATCAGTGTGCAAAATTTCACAACTTTGCGCCAGACCGTTCTAGGGGTAGCTATAAATATGTGTAGTTTTTCAAATAATTCCATAGAAATGAATGGGAAATTTTGGGTGATTTTTTCGCGACTACGTCGCGAAAAAAATCACATTTTGATGAACAAAGTAATAGCACACCGAGTCTAATCGAGCCGCACATTTTGATATATTGCTTGTCTGTGTGCAACGTACGGTTATTGAGTTATTCGAAATCGAAATTTGTACGGAAGATGAAAACGGAGGAAGAAACACATAGAAGAACAATAGGTTGCAGTGCAGCAGCACTGCATCCTAATTATTACTAGATCCTTACTGACAGCTCAAACCAATCTGGCCATTTTCCTCTGACCTCTCTTAAAAAATGTTTCTAGCCACAGAACTGTTGCTCAATCAATGTTTTTTGCTTTTCGCACCATTCTGTGTAAACTTTAGAGACTGAAACTGTTTAAACAAACAAATATATATCACAGGAGATCAGAAGTTTCTGAAATACCAAAAACTAGTCCATCTGGCACCAACAATCATGCCATAGGTAAAGTCACAGAGATTGAATTTTTCACCATTCTGTAGTTTTATGTGAACATTAACTGAAGCGCTTGACCTGTATCTGCATGATTTTATGCAGTGCGATGTTGGCTAGTTGTACTGCAATAGTGAAGGTTAATTTAAAAGCTCCATTAGAGTTTAAATTAGACACTAAAATGTCTAAAGGCGGCATGGTGGTGCAGTGGTTAGCACTGTCACCTTACAGCAAGAAGGTTCCAGGTTCAAACCCCACAGCCGACAGAGGCCATTCTGTGTGGAGTTTGCATGTTCTCCCAGTGTCTGTGGGATTCTTTCAGGTACTCCGGTTTCCTCCCACAGGTAGGAAGGTAGATTAGGTAAAAATACCCAGCCACTGGGGTTGCACAAGCCAGTGCATACTTAGTGCTGGTCCCAAGCCCAGATAGATTGGGGAGGGTTGCATCAGGAATCCATAGGTGCTAAAGAAGGCAACTGGACTTGCTTGAAATCCTTGAGGACGTTTCACCTCTCATCTGAAAGGCTTCTTCAGTTCTGTCTGACTAGTGTATAGTTTCAGGTATTTATCCTCTAGTGGACCAAAAGCAACCCTAAGGATTAGTTGTTGAGGTCACATTGGTCGTTGACCCCCTCACCCATCCTGTAGGTTGTTAGAGTCCCTGGAGCCCGGGTGTGCACGATGTTAGCAGCCTAGAGGGTTGTTAGGCCAAGTTTACATTAGACCGTATCTGTCTCGTTTTCTTCGCGGATGCACTGTCCGTTCACATTAAAACGCCGGGAAACGGGAATCCGCCAGAGCCCATGTATTCAATCCAGTTCGTGTCTGGTCCGGTGCTGTGTAAACATTGAGAATACGCGGATACGCTGTGCTGAGCTCTAGCTGACGTCGTCATTGGACAACGTCACTGTGACATCCACCTTCCTGATTCACTGGCGTTGGGATCTCACACACAGCGGCTCAGTCCCGAATCACTGCTCGTGGGCTTCACTCGCGCGCTCTGTGAGCTACGCAGGGCCAGAGTGCGCACCCTCCAGAGGGCACTCGCTGTTCAGGGCGGAGTGATTTGGAGCGCAGGAGGAAGCGCTGAGCTGCACTGAGGTTTATTTACACATTTCAACCTCCTTCAGGCGCTTAAACTCAGTGAGAACATGAACATCACAGCCAGGTGTGTTTATCTGCTGGAGAAGGTGTTCGCTTGCCATCCTTCCACTTGCAAGTGGTGAGTGACTTGCGCATGCCTGATATGCACTGGGATCATGTGATGTGCCATCTAATTAGTCATGTGATTAGCGTATCCGTGTATTGGCGTTGCTGTGTGCACGCAAATCGTTTTAAAAACGTTAATCTGATGAGCCGCTGATTCGAAATAATGTAAACAGGGCCTTAGGGTGATCTGTGGGTTGTTGGCTCTCTTTGCCATCATGTGAGTCGTTGAAGTCAACAAAGGACACTCGTTTCAGGACTGTAATGTACACATTTTACCCAGAGAAGACCAGTGGTTTGAAAGAGGAGTGAAAGAAGCCATCTTTGTCAACCTGGAACGGCCATTGCTGAACAGATGAGGTGGTCTGAGACACCATTTATCAGCCACCTACAATGCAGTCCTTGGCACACTTCCCAGACAACTGAATACATCCACAAAAAGACAGCTGACGTCAATGACTCACATGATGGCAGAGAGAGCCAACGATGCACAGATCAACCTAACGACCCTCTAGGCTGCTAACATCATACATACCCGGCCTCCAGGGACCCTAAGGCCAAGTTTACATTAGACCGTATCTGTCTCGTTTTCTTCGCGGATGCACTGTCCGTTTACATTAAAACGCCTGGAAACGCCGGGAAACGGGAATCCGCCAGGGTCCACGTATTCAATCCAGATAGTGTCTGGTTCGGTGCTGTGTAAACATTGAGAATACGCGGATACGCTGTGCTGAGCTCTAGCTGGCGTCGTCATTGGACAACGTCACTGTGACATCCACCTTCCTGATTCGCTGGCGTTGGTCATGTGACGCGACTGCTGAAAAACGGCGCGGACTTCCGCCTTGTATCACCTTTCATTAAAGAGTATAAAAGTATGAAAATACTGCAAATACTGATGCAAATACTGCCCATTGTGTACTTATGATTGTCTTTATGCTTGCCATCCTTCCACTTGCAAGTGGTAAGTGACGCGCATGCCCGATATGCACTGGGATCACACACACAGCGGCTCAGTCCCGAATCACTGCTCGTGCGCTTCACTCGCGCGCTCTGTGAGCTGCGCAGGGCCGGAGTGCGCACCCTCCAGAGGGCACTCGCTGTTCAGGGCGGAGTGATTTGGAGCGCAGGATGCCTGCGGAGCCGAGCGTATCCATGTATTGGCGTTGCTGTGTGCACGCGAATCGTGTATTGGCGTTGCTAAGTGCACGCTAATCGTTTTAAAAACGTTAATCTGATGATCCGCTGATACGGTCTAATGTAAACCCCACCTAACAACCTACAGGATGGCTGAGAGGGTCAACGACTCGTGTGACCTCAACAACTCTCCTTAGGTCTGCTTTTGGTCCACTTGAGGATAAATAGCTGAAACTCCCCATTAGTCAGACAGAACTGAAGAAGCCTTTCAGATGAGAGGTGAAATGTCTTCAAGTCCAGTTGCATTCTTTAGTACCTATGGGTTATGATGACCTAGAAGACTGAGAACCATCACAGACATGCTGCATCAGGAAGGGCATCCGGTGGAAAAACAAAACAAAAAAACCTATGCCAAGTCAAATATGCAGATCATGATGATCCACTTAATGGGAGCAGCCGAAAGAAGATTATGCTAAAAAGTGTCTAAGACAAGATTTGCCAAACTGAAAAGTCTGTATGCAATATACAGTGGCGCTTGAAAGTTTATGAACCCTTTAGCATTTTCTATATTTCTGCATAAATATGGCCTAAAACAACATCAGATTTTCACACAAGTCCTAAACGTAGATAAAGAGAACCCAGTTAAACAAATGAAACAAAAATATTATACTTGGTCATTTATTTATTGAGGAAAATGATCCAATATTACATATCTATGAGTGACAAAAGTATGTGAACCCCTAGGATTAGCAGTTAATTTGAAAGTGAAATTAGAGTCAGGTGTTTTCAATCAATGGGATGACGATCAGGTGTGAGTGGGCACCCTGTTTTATTTAAAGAACAGGGATCTATCAAAGTCTGATCTTCACAACACGTTTGTGGAAGTGTATCATGGCACGAACAAGGTAGATTTCTGAGGACCTCAGAAAAAGTGTTGTTGATGCTTATCAGGCTGGAAAAGGTTACAAAACCATCTCTAAAGAGTTTGGACACCACCAATACACAGTCAGACAGACTGTGTACAAATGGAGGAAATTCAAGACCATTGTTACCCTCCCCAGGAGTGGTCGACCAACAAAGATCACTCCAAGAGCAAGGTGTGTAATAGTCGGCAAGGTCACAAAGGACCCCAGGGTAACTTCTAAGCAACTGAAGGCCTCTCTCACATTGGCTAATGTTAATGTTCATGAGTCCACCATCAGGAGAACACTGAACAACAATGGTGTGTATGGCAGGGCTGCAAGGAGAAAGCCACTGCTCTCCAAAACGAACATCACTGCTCATCTACAGTTTGCTAAAGATCACATGGACAAGCCAGAAGGCTCCTGGAAAAATGTTTTGTGGACGGATGAGACCAAAATAGAACTTTTTGGTTTAAATGAGAAGCGTTATGTTTGGAGAAAGGAAAACACCGCATTCCAGCATAAGAACTTTATCCCATCTGTGAAACATGGTGGTGGTAGTATCACGGTTTGGGTCTGTTTTGCTGCATCCGGGCTAGGATGGCTTGCCATCATTGATGGAACAATGAATTCTGAATGATACCAGCGAATTCTAAAGGAAAATGTCAGGACATCTGTCCATGAACTGAATCTCAAGAGAAGGTGAGTCATGCAGCAAGACAACGACCCTAAGCACACAAGTCGTTCTACCAAAGAATGGTTAAAGAAGAATAAAGTTAATGTTTTGGAATGGCCAAGTCAAAGTCCTGACCTTAATCCAATCAAAATGTTGTGGAAGGACCTGAAACATACAGTTCATGTGAGGAAACCCACCAACATCCCAGAGTTGAAGCTGTTCTGTACAGAGGAATGGGTTAAAATTCCTCCATGCCAGTGTGCAGGACTGATCGATAGTTACCAGAAACGTTTAGTTGCAGTTATTGCTGCACAAGGGGGTCACACCAGATACTGAAAGCAAAAGGTTCACATACTTTTGCCACTCATAGATATGTAATATTGGATAATTTTCCTCAATAAATAAATGGCCAAGTATAATATTTTTGTCTCATTTGTTTAACTGGGTTCTCTTTATCTACTTTTAGGACTTGTGTGAAAATCTGATGTTGTTTTAGGTCATATTTATGCAGAAATATAGACAATTCTAAAGGGTTCACAAACTTTCAAGCACCACTGTAGTTTATGTTACTATAACTACAGTAGAGGGCACAAATCTTTTAAAATTATAACAGTTTACAAATAGCATTTCCCTACAATTTAATGGCATAAACAACAAGTTTCATCCATTTTTGTATCGGAGCCCAGTACTCACCGTTATTTCCTTGATGCCCATGACATTGATTACTTTCTTCAAAACTTCAGGAGGACAGGGAGAGCCAGCAACAATTCCTGTCATACAAGGAATGTATATGTATGTATGTATGTATGTATGTATGTATGTATGTATGTATGTATGTATGTATGTACAGTGCCTTGAAAAAGTATTCATACCCCTTGAACTTTTTCACATTTTTCCACCTTACAACCACAAACTTAAAAGTTTTTTATTGAGATTTTATGTGATAGACCAACACAGAGTAGCACATAATTGTGAAGTGAAATGAAAATGATAAATGGTCTTCAAAATTTTAAACAAATAAAAATCTGAAAAATGTGATGTGCATTAGTATTCAGCCCCCCTGCGTCAATACTTTGTAGAGCCACCTTTTGCTGCAATTACAGCTGCAAGTCTTTTGTGGTATGTCTCTACCAGCTTTGCACATCTAGGAAACTGAAATTTTTGCCCATTCTTCTTTGCAAAATAGCTCAAGCTCAGCCAGATTGGATGGAGAGTGTCTGTGAACAGCAATTTTCAAGTCTTGCCACAGATGCTCAATGGGATTTAGGTCTGGACTTTGACTGGGCCATTCTAACACATGAATATTCTTTGATCTAAACCATTCCATTGTAGCTCTGGCTGTATGTTTAGGGTCATTGTCTTGCTGGAAGGTGAATCTCCTTCCCAGTCTCAAGTCTTTTGCAGCCTCCAATGGGTTTTCTTCCAGGATTGCCCTATATTTAACTCCATCCATTTTCCCATCAACTCTGACCAGCTTCCCTGTCCCTGCTGAAGAAAAGCATCCCCATAGCACGATGCTGCCACCACCATGTTTCACAGTGGGGATGGTGTGTGTAGGGTGATGAGCAGTGTTAGTTTTCCGCCACACATAGTGCTTTGCATTTAGGCCAAAAAGTTCAACTTTGGTCTCATCTGACCAAAGCACCTTCTTCCACATGTTTGCTGTGTCCCCTACATGGCTTCTGGCAAACTGCAAATGGGACTTCTTATGCCTGTCTGTCAACAATGGCCTTCTTCTTGCCACTCTTCCAAAAAGGCCAGATTTGTGGAGTGTACGACTTATAGTTGTCCTGTGCACAGATTCTCCCACCTGAGCTGTGGATTTCTGCAGCTCCTCCAGAGTGATCATGGGCCTCTTGGCTGCTTCTCTGACCAGTGCTCTCCTTGCTCGCTCTGTCAGTTTAGGTGGACGACCATGTCTTGGTAGATTTGCAGTTGTGCCATACTTTTTCCATTTTTGAATGATGGATTGAACAGTGCTTCTTGAGATGTTCAGAGCTTGGGATATTTTTTTATAACCTAACCTTGCTTTAAACTTCTCCAGAACTTTATCCCTGACCTCTCTGGTGAGTTCTTTGGTCTTCATGATGCTGTTTGTTCTTCAGCATTCTCTAACAAACCACTGAGGCCTTCACAGAACAAGTGTATTTATGCGGAGAGTAAATTACACACAGCAGGACTCTATTAACTAATTAGATGACTTCTGAAGGCAATTGATTGCACTGGATTGTATTTAGAGGTATCAGAGTACAGGGGGCTGAATACTAATGCACATCACATTTTTCAGATTTTTATTTGTTTAAAATTTTGAAGACCATTTATCATTTTCGTTTCACTTCACAATTATGTGCTACTCTGTGTTGGTCTATCACATAAAATCTCAATAAAAAACTTTTAAGTTCGTGGTTGTAAGGTGGAAAAATGTGAAAAAGTTCAAGGGGTATGAATACTTTTTCAAGGCACTGTATGTATGTATGTATGTATGTATGTATGTATGTATGTATGTATGTATGGTGCTTGAAAGTTTGTAAACCCTTTAGAATTTTCTATATTTCTACATAAATATGACCTAAAACAACATCAGATTTTCACACAAGCCCGAAAGTAGATAAAGAGAATCCAGTTAAACAAATGAGACAAAAATATTACACTTGGTCATTTATTTATTGATGAAAATGACCCAATATTACACATCTGTGAGTGGCAAAAGTATGTGAACCTCTAGGATTAGCAGTTAATTTGAAGGTGAAATTAGAGTTTTGTGAACAGATGAGACCAAAATAGAACTTTTTGGTTTAAATGAGAAGTGTTATGTTTGGAGAAAGGAAAACACTGCATTCCAGCATAAGAACCTTATCCCATCTGTGAAACATAGTAGTGGTAGTATCATGGTTTGGGCCTGTTTTGCTGCATCTGGGCCAGGACGGTTTGAGATCATTGATGGAACAATGAATTCTGAATTATACCAGAGAATTCTAATGAAAAATGTCAGGACACCTGTCCATGAACTGGATCTCAAGAGAAGGTGGGTCATGCAGCAAGACAACGACCCTAAGCACAGTCATTCTACCAAGGAATGGTTCAAGAAGTTAATGTTTTGGAATGGCCAAGTCAAAGTCCTGACCTTAATCCAATCAAAATGTTGTGGAAGGACCTGAAGCGAGCAGTTCATGTGAGGAAACCCACCAACATCCCAGAGTTGAAGCTGTTCTGTATGGAGGAATGGGCTAAATTTCCTCCAAGCCAGTGCGCAGGACTGATCAACAGTTACCGGAAACGTTTAGTTGCAGTTATTGCTGCACAAGGGGGGGGTCACACCAGATACTGAAAGCAAAGGTTCACATACTTTTGCCACTCACAGATCTGTAATACTGGATCATTTTCCTCAATAAATAAATGACCAAGTATGATATTTTTGTCTCATTTGTTTAACTGGGTTCTCTTTATCTACTTTTAGGACTTGTGTGAAAATCTGATGTTGTTTTAGGTCATATTTATGCAGAAATATAGACAATTCTAAAGGGTTCACAAACTTTCAAGCACCACTGTAGGTAGGTATGAAATCACACATGTTACACAAAAAGCATGCCACAGGTACAGTTGCAGTCAGACATTTACATACGTGGACACAAATGTCATCATGGACAGGAATGTTATAGCAATATTTGGTTTTTAATGATTTCTTTGAACTGTTCTTTAAGTTTTAATTTATTTTGGGTTTTCTGAAATCAACACAGGGTCAAAAATATACATGCACCCATACAAATTCATTCATTCAGTGGTGCTGAAAGTTCCAAAATGTCTTTTAACTTGCCAAGGCCTCTTAACTTCCTGTTAGTAATTATGATGAACTACAGCTGGTTGCTTCTCAGTTGCAACATCAGAAGCACTCATTGGACTGACTAACACAGTACAGTGGGAACATCTAAGGAGTTCAGTACATATCTGAGAAAGAGGATCATAGATTTACACAACTCAGCCATGTCTCTTGGAGCCATTTCAAAACAACTGCAGATTCCAAGCTCATCAGTTCAAACAATTGTATGTAGATATTTTACTGGAGGTGCATTTCTTCAGCAAGCCACTTTGCTAGAAGAAGACCCAAACTGTAACCCTCAGCTGAGAGGAACTTGCTATGAATGCTGTGGAACAACTCAAGGACCCCCACGGCACAGGTTTGCTCTGAATGGGAAGCTGTTGGAACACTGTCTACAGTCATCTTTTACATTGCTATGGACTGAAGATCTGCCATCCAAGAAAGAAGTTCCTGAACCAAAATCGACACCTTCAAGCTTTGACTGTGATAAAAAAAAAAGGCCTTCTGAAGGAAGGCTTTATGGACAGATGACAAAGATTGAGGTGTTTGGCCATAATGATGTGCAGAGGAACACTGTACCAACTGCTAACATGTGGTGGTAGCATCACATTCTGGGGCTGTTTTTCTGCTAGTAGAACTGGTGTACAGCACAAAGTAGATGGAATAATGCAGAACCTCTGAATTTTTCAGCATAACCTCAAACCATCAGTTAGATGGTTGAAACTTGGACACAATTGTTCCAACAGGACAATGACAACAAACACACATCAAAGCTGGTTGTGGAATAAAGAAAGCAGGCTAACATTAAAGCATATACGCAGAACTATGGCCTCACTTTTGTTTATAAATGCCTTGAGACCTCAAGAATGGCACAGGAATAGTTTTAAGCATTAACAATAAATCTAATATAGTAATTTTTACAGTTAAAGTGATTCATATAGGTAGCGGTCTGAGTGAATGACCTTGACGTCCATAACGTCACAGCAGGAAGTCTATCGGTCTCACTGCCATTTCCGCTATACTAAAACACAGAGCTGATTGCAACTCCGATACTCCATTTTGAGCTAATTTATCGTCATGCCATGTAGATGCGTCAGCAACACGACAGAAGGTGGATTTACGTTGTATTCATGGCCCAAGAATGTTCAAACTGCAAAGATTTGGACGCGTTTTGCGAGAAGTTCACGGGCACATTGGGTGCCTACGAAGTGGTCTCTCCTCTGCTCTGCACATTTTACTGAAGACTCGTACGAGACCTCTGATCTGTTGAGGACCGTTGGCTATAGGCCCATAATTGAAAGAGGGTGCAGTACCAACAATTAAATAAAACTACAAGAAAAGGAAAGCATTTATTTATTTATTTATTTTTAAAGGAAAGTAAGTTCAGTTGCACCAGTTCTCCTGGAGTGTGAGCCGAGGGTTGTTGGTAAAACCCGGGATGGAACAGGACGGGACATATCGCTCGGGCAGTGACCTCCCCGCGGTTGTTGCTAAAACCGGTGATGTTCCGTTCCATCCCGGGTTTTAGTAATTGCCTGAGCCAAGCAGTAATGGCGGAGTACTCAGTATGGAGAAAATGGAGAATGAGTGGAGCAGTCATCTGATTTCTTCACTGGATATTGCTGTCATCTCGCCCTTACATGGAAGAAGCGAATGAATGGAGAACTGAACAAACAACTGAAAGTCAGAGTGTTTCAAAACAATTGGCCACAAGATCGGCCTTCAAGAAGCAAGAACACAGATGGGTAAGCTCCGACTCTCATTTGGATAAAAAAACAAAACACGTTGTTTACCTGCATTTAGATTAATACATGTAACTTGTGTGTTTAAGCTACTGGTATAAGATTATTTAATTTGCTTCAGAATGTGATTATCTCAGTTCATCTGATTATTTAATTAGCCTTTTACGTTTTATCAGTGAAAATGCATGCATGTACATGTATGCTGCATAAGTTGTTTTAATGAGAGTCAACCCACAATCAATGAAGTCAAATCAGTCTTAGTTGAGCAAGTCGGTAAGGGTATTTCTTACTTTCACCATAAATTTTTATTTCTATGACTTTGGTCTATCGCTGACAAAGGCCTCGGCCTTAAAACCAGTTACCGCTGTGATGTCACGCACTCAGGGCTGGCTGGCACAGCGGGGCAGCTCAAATGCCAACTTTGCGGTCAATTTTAACTCTCAAAAATACATATTTGTAATTCCCATTTATGCAGAATACAAGAGTCAAGGGTGGAGGTACTATCCACTCAGAAATTTATTTAAAAATAAAGGTTCTGCATATCTCCTTTAAGCTTAAAAAAGACCTGACCTCAACTCTATTGAAAAAAAAATATGTGGACTATGCTTAAAAGTCAGGTCTGTGCCAGGAAACACACAAATTTAATTGCACAAACTGAACTAACTTAGTTGAACTTGAATTGAACACAAATTTAATTTACTTGACCAATTCTGCCAAGAAGAGTGATCAAAGAACCAACTAGAATTCTGCCAGAAGCTTGTTGATTGCTACCAAAAGTGTCTGGGTCAATATGGAACTTGCTAAGGGACATTTAACCAAATATTAGGTGTGCTGTATGTATATTTTTGATCCTGTATGTATAATTTTGACTCCCTGTTGATTGAAAAAAAATGTATTAGTGTGCAACAAATTATTTTTTCCTATTAAAGATGTATATTCTACACTTAGTGGTGCTTGAAAGTTTGTGAACCCTTTAGAATTTTCTATATTTCTGTATAAATATGACCTAAAACATCATCAGATTCTCACACAAGTCCTAAAAGTAGATAAAGAGAACCCAGTTAAACAAATGAGACAAAAATATTATACTTGGTCATTTATTTATTGAGGAAAATGATCCAATATTACAGATCTGTGAGTGGCAAAAGTATGTGAACCTTTGCTTTCAGTATCTGGTGTGACCCCCTTGTGCAGCAATAACTGCAACTAAACGTTTCCGGTAACTGTTGATCAGTCCTGCACACCGGCTTGGAGGAATTTTAGCTCATTCCTCCATACAGAATAGCTTCAACTCTGGGATGTTGGTGGGTTTCCTCACATGAACTGCTCGCTTCAGGTCCTTCCACAACATTTCGTTTGGATTAAGGTCAGGACTTTGACTTGGCCATTCCAAAACATTAACTTTATTCTTCTTTAACCATTCTTTGGTAGAACGACTTGTGTGCTTAGGGTCGTTGTCTTGCAGCATGACCCACCTTCTCTTGAGATTCAGTTCATGGACAGATGTCCTGACATTTTCCTTTAGAATTTGCTGGTATAATTCAGAATTCATTGTTCCATCAATGATGGCAAGCCGTCCTGGCCCAGATGCAGCAAAACAGGCCCAAACCATGATACTACCACCACCATGTTTCACAGATGGGATAAGGTTCTTATGCTGGAATGCAGTGTTTTCCTTTCTCCAAATATAACACTTCTCATTTAAACCAAAAAGTTCTATTTTGGTCTCATCCATCCACAAAACATTTTTCCAATAGCTTTCTGGCTTGTCCATGTGATCTTTAGCAAACTGCAGATGAGCAGCAATGTTCTTTTTGGAGAGCAGTGGCTTTCTCCTTGCAACCCTGCCATGCACACCATTGTTGTTCAGTGTTCTCCTGATGGTGGACTCATGAACATTAACATTAGCCAATGTGAGAGAGGCCTTCAGTTGCTTAGAAGTTACCCTGGGGTCCTTTGTGGCCTCGCCGACTATTACACACCTTGCTCTTGGAGTGATCTTTGTTGGTCAGCCACTCCTGGAGAGGGTAACAATGGTCCTGAATTTCCTCCATTTGGACACAATCTGTCTGACTGTGGACTGGTGGAGTCCAAACTCTTTAGAGATGGTTTTGTTACCGCTTCCGGCCTGATGAGCATCAACAACGCTTTTTCTGAGGTCCTCAGAAACCTTTGTTTGTGCCATGATACACTTCCACAAACGTGTTGTGAAGATCAGACTTTGATAGATCCCTGTTCTTTAAATAAAACAGGGTGCCCACTCACACCTGATTGTCATCCCATTGATTGAAAACACCTGACTCTAATTTCACCTTCAAATTAACTGCTAAACCTAGAGGCTCACATACTTTTGCCACTCACAGATATGTAATATTGGATCATTTTCCTCAATAAATAAATGACCGAGTATAATATTTTTGTCTCATTTGTTTAACTGGGTTCTCTTTATCTACTTTTAGGACCTGTGTGAAAATCTGATGTTGTTTTAGGTCATATTTATGCAGAAATATAGAAAATTCTAAAGGTTTCACAAACTTTCAAGCACCACTGTATTCTGCCACAGAAAAAGAACAGTTCATAGAAATCTCTGAAAGCTCAATATTGCCATGACATTCATGTTCCTGATGACATTCGTGTCTGTGTATGTAAACTTCGGACCGCTACCATACACCACTCAGTCAAATCTTCAAAAATACAGTTTGCATATTAAAATCAAATCTTAAATGGCTCACCTGTTTCAACAGATGACAGGTCAAACTTGGCCAAGTCAGGTTGTGCCAGCATGTCTACATACATTGTCGGGGTGCCATAGACAAATGTGCACCTGCATAGGGTGAAATTAATTGTGATCAAGATCAGTAAATAAATGAGAGGCACAGAAATTCAACATTTCAAGATAATACATTTAAAATCTTCAGCTGTCACTGGAAAAGCACAGTAACAACAAAAATTCATGCAGGTTGTTGGAGCACTATCTACAAGAAAAAAAATTCACAAGGTGACAGAAAAATAAGTGAGACAGAATGACATGCTGGTATACTTCTCATTCTGCATAGCTGCCAGGTTGGCATGTCCATCATACGCAGTGGAGGGAAAGACCAGTGTGACACCATGTACTGCCATTATTATCCCCCCACCCACTGAGCCAAAGCAGTGGTACAGCGGCACTGGCAAACACACTTTAACCTTTTGCTAGGGGTAAACGAGGACATGGGAGGAAAGTCAAATAAGGTACATCTATTATAACTGAAATATAACACTCTTCCTGTCATTACATTGTAAAGTCCAATAAACTCGTTAATCTAGTGTTCAAATTCCACCACACATCAGGAGTAAGCACTCACCCTCCAGTCATATCCTACACGCAATCCAATGAAATATGCATTGTTGACAATATTGTGGTGAGTCAGAGCAGCTCCTTTGGGATTCCCAGTGGTTCCCTGGAATGACACAAAACTGTTAGCTAGTTATGTAGAATTTGTGTTCAGTTAGATTGTGTTGCTATATTAGTTTTTACTAAATCACCAATTAGACTTCTTTTGAAATTCAGTCTTCAGTACCGATGTGAACTGGATGTTAATAGGGTCATCAAAGTTGATTTTTTTCTGCAAATCTTCTAGCTCCTGATAGTGCTGGCTGCTCGCCGCCTGCATCAGATCATTCCAGTGGAAAGCCCCAGGCTGTTTACTGTCCGTCACAATTACCATACTCAAATCTGGCAACCTGAACACAGGAAAAAAAGAAAGAAAAAAAAAACACTAGTTACATACTAATAAACTATCTAGTCATATTGAAAGTGCCTCCGTCAAGGTACAGAGCCCTGAAGAGACTACAGAAATATTTTTAAACTACATTAAACTGAGCCTGATTTATTTTTTGTCACAAGATACTAAATCATGGTTATGAAACCTTAATGCAAGCACACAATTTACGATAGTTATGCTCTTAAAATTCAACTTTAATTAATTCTGGTTAATTTTTTCACCTCCAAAAAGACACGCAAACTATAAGGCATCGCTGAACTCTCAAACATGCATTTGTCTTTGTAATGAGGCGTCTAAACCCCTACTACAGAAGTAATAGAAGACCATACTATACAATTAAACCCAATTATTCCTGACTCTTGCACTGATGTTCTCAGTCATCTGTAGAACAGTTCCTCTTCTCTTTTCATTACATATCAGAATAATGTACTACCCTGTTTACTGATGTTTTTCTTGTAGATGGAGCATCTGGGTCCGTTATGATTCTTCACTTATTTATTTAATGGTTTCCTATAATGAAGACTTATTAGACCGACTTGAATTGAACTGCAACAATCAGCTTATGTATTACCCATTAAATAATTTTATTTAGAATGGAACATGAAAAGCATAAATAAAAAAAGAAAATGTGTTTTGCGTGTTAGTATTTCATGGCCACGTTAAAATTTTATTAGTGATATAATTACAATTTCCAAGATTATTAAAAGACATATTTTGCATATTTGTCTTGTCTGTTGTTATTATGCTCGATGCTTACCTTGAATTCTTCAAGCCTCCAGAGGAAGCAGTATCTATATCAGGGCAAAGCTGCCTCAACATGTCATAGTACCTCTGGGTCTTAAACTGAGTTGGACACACAATTGCTTTGCACTGCACCTAAACCAAGGATAAACACATTTGCCATATTTAATAGCCACAGCTGCCTTATTAAATGCAAAAAGAAATACAAATTAAATGCAAAAATGGTCACAATTATAATCAAAAGCAGCTATACCTTTTTCAGTGCAAATTCCAACTCCTGCAGTTGATAAGCTGGATTCACTGACACCTGTTTAATAAAAGAGCAATTCTTCACAGTTAAAAAGTGTTCAGAAATTTCACAGGGCCTTCCTAGATAAGAGCAAACGTTCTGAACCAGTTCAATATGGCTTCCACACATGACACAGCACTGAGAATATCTTTGTACATCTTAAATTATATCCTTCTGTGGGGTCCTGAACAATGACCTACTTTTTGATCATAATCTCAGCATAGCTTTGACACAGTAAATATCGGATACAATCACAACATTCATTTACTGTCTCTGAGCTATTGGTATTACATTCAACTCTTGGCTGGTTCACATTCCATCTTAAAGCGAGGCTGCCTTTCGATTTCATAAAATCGGTGAAATTTAGTTCCCTCTGAAATTTGGTCATTGTGATATATGTTTATTTCTGTAATATCTCACAAAATATCAGGCCATTCTGTGGCTGGGAAGTTATTTAATTTGAGGGGATTCCCTAGCAAATAATGTGCATGAAATCGCCCGCTTGGCGCAGTCAAGCAGACCGAGGAAGTCCGTGTGCGCATGTGTAGGTTTACCTTTGACCCTGCACAGACACAGTTACATTCTGGGCTCACGCTAGCCGCTCGCACGTCCGCAAATTGCGAAGTTTTATTCCAATTTGCGAAAAGAAAATCATCTGTATTCGCATTTTATGCGAAAGTCATTTAAAGTTTAAGCAAAATCCATCAAACAATTGCGATTTCTCAAGATAAACAGTACCTTTCAGGGCCTGAATTTGGGCGCGGGATTGCGGGTATTGCGCATATTTTTTTTAATTCACGCACCTTTAACGATTCTAATGTGAGAGATTCCCGCACGCATTACGTGACAACGTCAATCTAATAATGGATCAGTGTGAATGCGCGACTACCTTCTGTTCTCGAGGTTACTTGAACTGAACCCTCCTTTTACTGACTGACCCCCCTCTCCCCCCGTAGCCTACTCAGAAAAGAAAAAAAAAAAACAGCAGACACAGACAGTTCACACACATACAGATACAGCGCGCGCACTCTTCCTCTCTTGGACTTTAGCTGTAAAACAAACCTGGACCGCTGGCTAAAACGCACAAGTGCAGTGGCAGAAGTTTCCCCTGCTAAGAGGAAAACTCCTGAATCCGATGGTGGTAATAGCAGTGTGAGTGATACCGTTGAGAATACACAGGACGAGACAGCTAACGTTAACGTCGACGTTGCGAAGGGGATTAGATCAGAGCATGGCTATAAGAAAAAAGTATTTACAAGGAAAAGCAAAGGACGCTGATGCTGACAAAAGGGATGACCACTAGGAGAAAGAGTAGGAATGACTACATATGTACAAGAATCCTGCACTCAAAGATGAATTGTTCAGTGTTGAGAACAACTTGATTTTTTTTTAAATTAAAGATGGCATATGACACAGGAGACAGGGCTATATGGTATAAGAGAATCCTGAAAAGTCAACAAAGACTGTTGTCATGTTAATGTTCTATATGTGGACTGAAACAAAGTTTGTAAATTCATTCAGTGTTAAGAACAGTTTGATAGTGTTTTCTTATTTTAATTGTAGACATTAAACAGAGGACAGGGATGATCAGATCAAACATGAGAATAGAAAAATGATATAAAAGTTGATAAAAAAAGATGATATAAAAATGTCATAAAAGGAAAAAGCAAAGGTCACTGATTAAAGAGATGGCCACTAAAAGAAGAGACAAACAACACAAACATAGTTAAGAGAATCCTGAAAAGTCAGCAGACTGGTTTAAGTTAGATTTTAAGTTAGACTTGTTGTGTCAATAAATTCATTGAGTGCTATTAAGAACAGACTGATTTTTTTTCTTTTTTTATAATTAAACAAAGCAGTGACAAAGAATAGTGCATGATGATGAGGAAGAAGCAGCTGTGTAAAGCAACACTAAGGAGGTTGTAAAATTAGCTTAACTAAAAGGCACACAACCTTCCAAACTCTTCCTAGAGCCTTACTCGCACTGCTAGAAAAAGGCTATTGGTGTTTGATGGCATAATACAGTCAGTCAGCAATGTCATGCTGTAAAGGATCTCTTTCATTTTGTGGTGGTTTTCTACCCTCCACCCGAAACTGAACAGTCCATATCTAAAACGGCTGGTGGGAATAGTACTTGCATTTATTCACCCAGCCTTTGTCTGACAATGCTATCCAAATTTGGAGATATCAAAATGAAAAGTCTACTAAAAAGGATACCTCAAATGGTGACAAAAGGTTACATACTGTAGAGATCTTCAATCTGAGTAGTAGCAGAAGGTAAGACCTAAGCTATTTAAGCCCACAAGTAGCGTTCCCCACAAACTGTATAAATCCCCCCCAAACTGTGTAAATCCCCCCCATTTGAGTCACTGAGGGGGGGAATTCCCCCCCATTCTGAAAAATGAAATTCAGGACCTGCCTTTCGTGTCCATCTTCGATGTTTTGATTTATACAGGGATGAGAATGAAAAATATTTAAAAAGTCTGAAAAAAACAGGGCGGTGCCCATGGCCCAGGGGGCGGGGCCCATAGCCCAAGGGGGCAGGGCCCATGGCCTGGGGGGCGGGGCCCAGGGGTTCCAGGGGCTAATGATTTTTGGCTATTTTTTATTTTTATTTTTTTTTACCCCAAAACCATTCATTTTATCAGCAAAAAGTTGCAATGTATTTGGAAATAAATTCCCCTTCTTGGTGGACTACCAGGTGAAAATGATTAATATGGTACAAGAGACTTGTTTTTAATCAATTCACATTTGATGATTTCAAAAAATCAATGCACCTTTTAATATAAACGAGCTCTACAGTATTATATTTCTGCATTTTTGCTATTCATGTCTTTGAATACTCTAATCCTTTACAATGAAGTGCAAACCAGAAAAAAGTTCTGTCATATAATTCTCTGAAGCTTTCTTCTGATGTGATCATGGTAGCAGGAGCTCTTGCATATTAAGCAGGCAACATTCAACATCACTCATCACTTCCCTTTCAACTGTTGTGTGTACTAACTAGGTTTTATCTGGACAGGATGTTGTGTAATGTAATGCATATACCATACGGTCAATTTGAAGATCGAGATGGTGATTTTGAGTTAAAGAACAGGCATGTACAATGGGCATTACAAATTGGAAAAAATTTTTTAAATCAAAAACTATAAGTTCATCTCGGCCCAAAAAAATGTGGGCAGACGCTCCCGAGGCGGCACATGCCAGCAATTCCCCCCCATGAAATGAGCAATAAGTAGGAGAGTTATACACGGTATCATACCTAAAATTTTGTCAGAAATATAGATATGATACTATGATTCTCCCCAACATGCTACATTAGACAAGCTAACCTCATTTATAAAAAGATACACACTTATATATGACGTGTATTTGATATATATGATGTATATTCATACATTGTTACTTTACGGAAATCTTCAATAAGTTTGGTCTTTTCATGACAGCCTGTTGTAGACCTATAATGCACATGAAATGACACTCCTCACCTCAACATGTCCTTTACAATCATTTAAGCCACCATGGGCAATGCTGAAACCACTGCTGCAAACAGTACATCGCGCGAAACTGTCATTATTTTCTACCCTTATTAGACAGGGAGATTATTAGACAGGGAGATTCTTTTGTGTAATCTGAGCTGAAGTGGGTTTTGTACTTCCGTTTTTTGGGGCGCGCGCTCTCTCTCTGCTATGCCGGTCGGTCCTCGAGAAAAGGGATAAAAGCCCGCCCACACTGAAAGCTGATTGGCTTATTTTGCTCAGTAACCCAATCAGGATGTTCTTTGTCTGGCATGCACTACATGAACAGGCACACAGGCAGTGTTGCCACATTGGGTGGTTTTAAGTGCATTTTGGTGGGTTTTGAACATATTTTGGGATGGAAAATGTCAGCAATATCTGGCAACACTGCACACAGTCTCCCTCGCGCGCACACATTCTAAGATGCGTGATGCAGACCTTAATGTTACGCGCGCACGCTCTTGCTCGCTACTATCAATATGCAGGAGACTCCCAGACTTGGGATGTCTGCGTTATAAAGTGACCACAGATCGTTAATCATACCCCCCCCCGAAAATTTCTCAACGGATTTACATCAATCTCAAAAACGATCATTTTGGTCTGAAAAAGTCAGAAATCCGCCAATCGGCGGAAAATTCTCATCCCTGTTTATAACCAACGCCCCCAAGTTTCGAAGCTTCTTATTGGTTGACTGCAAATTACGTCTTCCAATAGCATCGGACCTTACATATAAAATGATCATTTTCCAAGTTGCGCTGATAATGTCGGCAATTCTCGCTCATTAGTGAACAAGATTATAGCGAGGTTTGTTTAAAATAAATTATCCGACTTTACGTATGACAAAAACTTATCTAAAAAGTGAGATAACATATTAGAATATTCTGTTAGCTTTCTCAGTTAGGGATAAAAACACGATATAACCATTCTAAAGACGTATTTTCTACATAATATCAACCCTGACAGAACTTTGGAAGAACTCTCAGATGAACCAGGATATATCGACCAAGTGTACCTTGTTTTCAGAGCGTTTTGACGCACATGGTTCAAAGTTTTGACCGCAAGTGTTTCATTTGAGAAATTAATGGTGAATATCATTATATTTGGGTTATGAGATTAATTTATAAGAAACAACCATTGATTTTAACTCCCTGAGCTCCCTTCATCCTACCCATAAAGACACCCCCCTCCCCCTAAACACACATACGGATCCCAATTATACACGCGCACACATACCCACACAGGCCAGTCAGCATACTACAGAGGGTGACTAAGAGCTAAAAGGTGCATAGATAGCAAAGAATGCAAAGCACATCACACCAGATGTTAGATATAATTATAATGAAAAATATGGACTCCGTAAACCAGATTAAGTGGGTTAAATTAAACACACAATTTCATTACATATACAGTGGTGCTTGAAAGTTTGTGAACCCTTTAGAATTTTCTATATTTCTGCATAAATATGACCTAAAACATCATCAGATTTTCACACAAGTCCTAAAAGTAGGTAAAGAGAACCCAGTTAAACAAATAAGACAAATATATTATACTTGGTCATTTATTTATTGAGGAAAATGATCCAATATTACATATCTGTGAGTGGCAAAAGTATGTGAACCTCTAGGATTAATAGTTAATTTGAAGGTGAAATTAGAGTCAGGTGATTTCAATCGATGGGATGACAATCAGGTGTGAGTGGGCACCCTGTTTTATTTAAAGAACAGGGATCTATCAAAGTCTGATCTTCACAACACATGTTTGTGGAAGTGTATAATAGTACGAACAAAGGAGATTTCTGAGGACCTCAGAAACAGCATTGTTGATGCTCATCAGGCTGGAAAAAGTTACAAAACAATCTCTAAAGAGTTTGGACTCCACCCATCCACAGTCAGACAGATTGTGTACAAATGCAGGAAATTTAAGACCATTGTTACCCTCCCCAGGAGTGGTCCACCAACAAAGATCACTCCAAGAGCAAGGCGTGTAATAGTCGGCGAGGTCACAAAGGACCTCAGGGTAACTTCTAAGCAACTGAAGGCCTCTCTCACGTTGGTTAATATTAATGTTCATGAGTCCACCATCAGGAGAACACTGAACAACAATGGTGTGCATGGCAGGCTTGCAAGGAGAAAGCCACTGCTCTCCAAAAAGAACATTGCTGCTCATCTGCAGTTTGCTAAATATCACGTGGACAAGCCAGACAGCTATTGGAAAAATGTTTTGTGAAGGATGAGACCAAAATAGAACTTTTTGGTTGAAATGAGAAGCCTCATGTTTGGAGAAAGGAAAACACTGCATTCCAGCATAAGAACCATATCCCATTTGTGAAACATGGTGGTGGTAGTATCATGGTTTGGGCCTGTTTTGTTGCATCTGGGCCAGGACGGCTTGCCATCATTGATGGAACAATGAATTCTGAATTATACCAGCGAATTCTAAAGGAAAATGTCAGGACATCTGTCCATGAACTGAATCTCAAGAGAAGGTGGGTCATGCAGCAAGACAATGACCTTAAGCACACAAGTCGTTCTACCAAAGAATGATTAAACAAGAATACAGTTAATGTTTTGGAATGGCCAAGTCAAAGTCCTGACCTTAATCCAATTGAAATGTTGTGGAAGGACCTGAAGTGAGCAGTTCATGTGAGGAAACCCACCAACATCCCAGATTTGAAGCTGTTCTGTATTGAGGAATGGGCTAAAATTCCTCCAAGCCGGTGTGCAGGACTGATCAACAGTTACCGGAAACGTTTAGTTGCAGTTATTGCTGCACAAGGGGGTCACACCAGATACTGAAAGCAAAGGTTCACATACTTTTGCCACTCACAGATATGTAATATTGGATCATTTTCCTCAGTAAATAAATGACCAAGTATAATATTTTTGTCTCATTTGTTTAACTGGGTTCTCTTTATCTACTTTTAGGACTTGTGTGAAAATCTGATGATGTTTTAGGTCATTTTTATGCCGAAATATAGAAAATTCTACAGGGTTCACAAACTTTCAAGCACCACTGTATATATGTAATGAAATATACATGTATACAGTCGATGAAATGATCAAAATAAGAGGATTCAAGAATAAATAAGCATGCTATGAACATAAATCAAGAACATGGAAAGACAAAGGCAGGAAACAAGCTTGCAAACACTATCAAAACACCAACAAACTACAATAACAATTCATTTTTCAATATTATGTTAGTGCAAGAAACATTTAGAAGTATAACATATCTTGCTAAAAAAAAATACTTTGCTAAAAAGAAAATTGTTCTTTTAGCATTTCTTGCGGGGCGGCACGGTGGTGTAGTGGTTAGCGCTGTCGCCTCACAGCAAGAAGGTCCGGGTTCGAGCCCCGTGGCCGGCGAGGGCCTTTCTGTGCGGAGTTTGCATGTTCTCCTCGTGTCCGCGTGGGTTTCCTCCGGGTGCTCCGGTTTCCCCCACAGTCCAAAGACATGCAGGTTAGGTTAACTGGTGACTCTAAATTGACCGTAGGTGTGAGTGTGAATGGTTGTCTGTGTCTATGTGTCAGCCCTGTGATGACCTGGCGACTTGTCCAGGGTGTACCCCGCCTTTCGCCCGTAGTCAGCTGGGATAGGCTCCAGCTTGCCTGCGACCCTGTAGAACAGGATAAAGCGGCTACAGATAATGAGATGAGATGAGCATTTCTTGCTAAGCGAAATTGCAAATTGCTAAAGAAAAATTTGAGTCTTTAGCACTTTTCACTAAAACAATTTGGGTCCTAGAGTGAGCACAGACATCATTTTGTCGCTAAATGAACAGCTGATCACACCAAGGTGCTCACTGACCAACGATATTTATTAGTTTGGTCCTGCATTTCCTTTCCTTCGCAACATAATGTCTTTTCTTCTTGCTTTCCGTTACTGTAGTCGATCTTACACGTTTCATCCGCACACTCACATCCTCCATTTTCCTCTTCTGTTTCAAATTTGTATCCGACAATGCCTTGCGTGAACGGGGAAAGCCCACCACGTGATGCATGATGTAGTATCTTGAATTGGGTCATGGTGAAGCAGGCAAAAATAGTGGAGAATTTAGGACCACATGGCCCTAAATTCATTAATTGTTCTATTAGAAAAAAAAACCTAATAAAATCGGAAGTCTGTGATTTGAATTTAGTATCTTTCGGTCCACTAAACAAAAATAATTGGGTGTCAGGAAAAATTCTTTTCATGACCTACACTTGAAGAATCTGAAAGGCAGTCTACCTTTAACGAAGCTCTTTTGTTGCGATTATCAAACACAAATCCACCACTGCTTCAGTAACTCAAGATGTTCCTTAGGGGTCAGTAAAAGGCAAAGGTGTTCGCTTTTTTTATTATTTCCATGTTATCCTTGGATCACCTTACGCTGATTCACAGTCTTAGTTTTCACTGTTATATCAATGATCAGGAGATTTATGTTAATATGGAATTTACCACATCAACTGGCTGCATATCATGTATAGACAAAAGAGAAGAGTAATTTTATCCACAGTTATAAGTCCTTTATACATACATGTCAACCTATACGGAATGTCCGTATTTTATACGGATTTGATTCAATAAACGTAGTATACGGGCGTATAAATAAAGTTATACGGATTCTTTAAAAAAACTTCAATATTTATTTAGAGCTATAATCAATTCCCACGATGATAAGAGAGCGCATAACATTTACAAACGTACTGTACACCACAGACAGCCAGTAAAGAGTCTTATGAAATCGCGCATTATCTTGTGGTAGCGAGACTTCGTTCCACTTTTGATCATGCGCACACCACACTGCGAGAATCCCACCAACCAGGAAGTATTTTGTTTGAAACACGTATTTCCATCTGAGCGACTTTCACTAGCGCCTGAAAAGATTCTGAATGGGCACTCCGGCAAGATCAACACAGACACTTGCTGTGACATGCAGCCTAGTGAGGTATTGGTGCAGAGCGCTAAAAAAAGCTGTCATGGAGTACAATTCAGAACATTAGAGTGACACTTTGTGTTTTTGTCAAACATTGGAGCTTTGTATTCATTTTGAAGGTTTATTGTTATTAATACTGAATAAAAAGTAACTTGGATATATCATTGTTAATTATCATTCAAATTTTAGGTAAATTATTTTAATTTGCATCTTATACAGATTTTATAAGGGAAATACGGATTTTGGAGGTTGGTTATACAGGTTTGATTGACCAAAGGTTGACATGTATGTTTATATTCCCAAACGTTAAATGGAAGGACTTTTAAACCCTCTCTTTTGAACCTTATCCTCACTCCTCCCATACTATTGCGGTCTCACTAAACGTGCCATCCTGACATTTCTGTACATTCAGTTAGGTCCTTGGACATTGAGCTAGTAGTTACCCCAAAATTTAGAGTGTCCACTGTTGGAATCAGATCATTAAAGTGCTGATGACACGTTTTTGACATCTTTGGCGATGTTTGATAACATAAAAAGTAATTCCCGATGAGCCATATATTAATTCACGAAGGCGCCTTTTTTACAAGTTATGATAAAAAACGCGGCTATTTGGGCAAATTTGACGGGGCTGCAGCACCCAGGAGACGGAGGAGGAGGAGCTATATGACGTCAGCGAAAGAACCTTCCTCCTAACTTACCAGTTTATTGTTGATGCGACAGGTGTTCAGTTTGTCATTATTAGTATTATTATTGTACATTATATATATATATATATATATATATATATATATATATATATACACATTATATATATATATATATATATATATATATATATATATATACACACACATTATATATATATATATATATATATATATATATATATATACACACACATTTTATATATATATATATATATACACATTATATATATACACATTATATATATATATATATATATATATATATATATATAGTTATTATGCCTTCGCGTTGTGTTGCCGGCTTTTGCTCCAAAACCTACAAGGATGGGGTAAGTTTATTCAAGTTTCCCAGAGATCCCGAGCTGCATGCGAAGTGGGTGAAGCAAGTCAGGCGCACTCGTGACAAGTGGGAGCCCTCACCAACATCCGTCCTGTGCTCTGAACACTTCGATTGGGATTGTTTTGACACCCTTCCCAGCTTAAAGGAATCTCTTGGGTGTTCAGTTCAGCACAAACATGTGTTACTACCATCAGCAGTGCCTACACAGTGTTGCCAGATTGGGATTTTTCCCGCCCAGTTGAGCGGTTTCAAGTGCATTTTGGTGGGTTTTGAACATATTTCGGGCTGGAAAACGTCAGCAGTATATGTTGCCAGATACTGCTGAAGTTTTCCAGCCCAAAATATGTTCAAAACCCACCAAAATGCACTTGAAACCGCTCAACTGGGCGGTAAAAATCCCAATCTGGCAACACTGCCAGTATTCCGGAGGGGGTCTACTAGTAGCTATGCCAGATCCAAAGACAGTCCTCCTGTCAGAACATGTGTTGTGAAACGACATAAGATAAAGGTACGTAGAGCTATAGATTCTACATGATAATCATAAATGTAATCATAAAGTCGGCGTGATATCAGTCATGTATTTGCTTGTGAAAGCTTGCGGCTTTCATGTAACTGCCGCCTAGCAACGAGAGGCAAAGGGTAAAGAGGGTAGGCTATCATAGATTCTATTCAGAAGAGATCGACACAATTCTAGACTCCCAGAACAGGAAGAGCTAGCACTAGAGAGTTCACCGGCGTTTTCATGCACCATTTCCATTGAGTAGAACCAGAGTAGAACAGCCAGTGAACCGCAGCGTGTTCTCCTGCTGACGTCACAACATGGCCGCGAGCCACGGACCCAGTTTTCTTGCGCTGTGCAATTAAAAGTTGGATATTTGCGTAACAACAGCTTCTTTTCACGTAATTATAACAGAAATCTAACATGTTTGCCATGTTGTATAGTTTATTTAAGAAATTTCATAGAGTCATGTTCGTGTCATCAGCCCTTTAAGAGTTTTAGCAACTAAATTTGGAACACCCTGTTAATCTCTCCAAACCTGCTCCTCCAGTTTCCCTTTTACAGCAGAGTTTAAAACCTTGACCTCTCAAAAAATTTCACCCGCCTTCATCTCATTATCTGTAGCCGCTTTATCCTGTTCTACAGGGTTGCAGGCAAGCTGGAGCCTATCCCAGCTGACTACGGGCGAAAGGCGGGGTACACCCTGGACAAGTCGCCAGGTCATCACAGGGCTGACACATAGACACAGACAACCATTCACACTCACATTCACACCTACGGTCAATTTAGAGTCACCAGTTAACCTAACCTGCATGTCTTTGGACTGTGGGGGAAACCGGAGCACCCCGCCTTCCTCATGTTAAGGGTTTTTTTTTTTGGTTTTATAAATAGTAGGTTATGTCAGTTCCTACTGATGTCTGGTTGTCTGTTCCCTCTGTAAAGTGGCCTTGAGTTTAAGAAAGATGATATATAAATTGGCAGTAGTAGTAATTAGTATTGAAATGAAACAGAAGGATTTACCATTTATGCTGCCTGCTGGGAGGGGAGGGGAGGGGAAGGAAGGAAGGAAGGAAGGACAACTTTATTCATCACACACTTGTGAAATTCCTCTATGCATTTAACCCATCTAAAGCAGTGAACACACACATGCACACCAGGGCTTTACATTAGCACCCGCCCACCCGTCAAATGCAGGTAAAATTCAGCTTTGGCGGGTAATGACTTTAGTCTCACTAGCCACTTTGGCGGGTGGTTTATTCTGTGGTATGACGATATATTTTAATTGTAGTTTTCTCTGAAGGCATCTGATATAATAAACGCATTGCAATGTAATATTACAACTCCCATGAGCACCTGCATAAACATTCTGACAACATGTTAGAATTGTTTAGGACGTTCGTTAACGTCTCAGATAAAATCAAATGATATGGTAACCTGCGGTTAATGAACGAAGCAACAAAGTTGCTGACGACTGACAAGCACACTATGGCTACGTTCACACTGCAGGCTGAAGTGACTCAAATCCGATCTTTTCGCCCATATGTGACCTGTATCCGATCTTTTATTGACAATATGAACGACACAGATCAGATTTTTTCAAATCCGACCCAGGCCGTTTGGATATGTGGTCCTAATTCCGATTCCTATCCGCTCTTTTCATATGCGACTTCAGTCTGAACCACCAGGTCGCATTCATCCGACTTACACGTCATCAACAAGCCACAAACGTCACTATTCTGCGCTGAAGTAGGCGGCGGGTCTCTCAAAAAAAGTTACAACAACATGGCGCATAATCACGGGCGCAGATAGAGGGTGGGACGAGTGGGATTCGTCCCACCCAGATTTAAATTCACTTCGTTCGGTCCCCCCCACTTATAGGGAGGAAAAAACGTCTATGCTGTCTTTCTTTGCATAAGGCAAACCTCACGGAAAAATCAAAAGACTAATTACCATTCGGTTTATTGAGGTGCATGGCAGTGTATACATAGTTGCAACAACTCACATAAAACAAAACAAAGACTGATATTCGGTTGGTTGAGCTGCGCAGACTGCACAGGTTGCGAGCTCGAGCTTGGTTGCTATGGTAACCCACAACAAGTTTGACAGGCATATCGGGGTTGGGGTTGGTTTGCTGGCAGCTTTGTCCCCCCCAGTTCAAAAAACGTATCTGCGCCCCTGCGCATGACATCAATGCGAGGGACGCTTCGGGTTGTGAAGGTTCTGAATCTTCTCAATGGAAGGACGCAGAGGTTAGGGAGCTGATTTCCATTTGGGGGGATGCAGCTATTCAAGCTAGATTGGATGGGTCATACCGCAACCGGGCGGTTTTACTTCCGTAAACACTGGCCATGCTCACTGCGTGTGACGTCGTCGTATCCTGCAATGCGCATGCGGAACACTTTTAGGTCGCTTTTCGTTCATACTGAGGATCACATACAAGTCGCATATATTTGTTAATGTGAACGACCTCACAAAAAAATCGGATTTCACAAAAAAATCGGAATTGAGCATTAAGCCTTGCAGTGTGAACGTAGCATATGTGGCAGCATATAGACCCCTTTCACATGACGTCACCGCGCCGCGAGATTTTGTTAGGTGCCATATTGGAAGACCAAGTACATGCACTCACAATATAAAACAAAGTACGAGCGAGAGTAAAGTTACACGATGGATGATAATTCTGGTTATGTGAGTACATTACCAGTTGCAGAAAGGGCACGGTATGTGGAGAAACTGGCTGTGATTGATGGGTTTGACCCATATGATAAGACTCGGGGCAAGGGAGAATGGAAACATAAGGAGGACCTGACACCAATTCTGCCATCTGTTTGCTACCCAGACATTGTAAACTATTTGTTGTTTACACCCAGTGCCTACACTCAGTGTTCGAACTATGCCGATATTTTCGGGGGTCCCTTTTTTCCCTTGGGGGGGGGGGGGGGGGGGCTTGCACTTGTCTCAAAGCGTGGATCTCCAAACACATGAGAAGCCTATCTTACGCACATATCACACGGACTCCACACACGCATCGCGTCTGAAGTCATAACTCATCAGGGGAAATCGTGTCCGCATTGGCATGTTCAAAAAACAACCTCGCGTCAACAATGATACCACACGCAAGAAAAAAAAAAAAAACGTCAGGCTACTCAACAACCAACCTGGCAGCAGCGAGCAAGCCCCAAACCATCCTAAATTATTATTATTATTAAATTGTAGAAGTCTGGGAGGCTTGCTCCTCATACAGTTATCAACTTGGGGCCACTTTAGCATGTTTTAAATCTGAATTTCTTGCGTTTGCTTACCTCAAAGTGTCCGCAGACTTAGTGTCATGCACAGACTTATCCATTATATCCACAGTTTTTTGCCAAGTCTCACACAGGTTTCTTTTAAGTCTACTGTTGGGCCAATAAATAAAACAGCTCAGATTTGTTTGTTTAAGTCGTTTGCCACTCCACTTTATTCTCGTGGGTTCACATACCGCTGCCGTTATTATCCCCTTATCACGAGTTTGTTGGTCTTCCAAAATGGCGCAGGGTCTGTTTACTTCCGGTTTCGGGTGACGTCAGTGAAAGGGGTCTATAGCTGGAGTTTCAAACCCTGCTGCTCAGGAAAAAAGGGGCAGAGACGAGCAGGGCCGGAGCAGCATTTTAAAATCACAGAGGTCCGTGATGCGCAAAGCGCGCACCGAAAAATGTTCGGCATATTTAAATGAGAGGGGTGAATTACACGTCACACAAGAGATCTATTCCTGAAATTACTTTTAATGGTGTTTGAACTGAATATCATCAGTTTTGAAAAAAAATCATGTATATGGCAAGAGTAAGAATAATTTAAGCTTGTTTAATGGTTTGATCTGGCCCAAACAATGAGGACAAAAGATACCCTCACCATGATGCCTATGGAACTAAGATACATTAACAATTTGGCATCCGTTACACCTACATACAAAAAAAAAAAAATTCTGGGAAAAAAAAAAAATCAGTGTGCACCACCATGTTTTAGGCAAAGTTATCCAAGGCAAACATAAGTTGAAACTTTCCCCTCTATTCCTTTGGCTTATCAAATGATTTATTTTTAAAATCACAAACAAGGTAGGCTACAACTGCGCTGCTTCGAAAATGTAAATTGAACAGCTTGATGAAAGTGCGCTGATGGTTACCATGGAAACCCCATGTCTCCTACACTGCATTCCTTCGCCGAGTCGCGCGCTCATTCGCTTTTGTGTTCTTGGTCTCAGAGCCGCGCGCACCAAACACACACAGAAGACAGAATCAGCGTTTAACATCATTAACAATGCACTTTTTATGGAGACGTTTTAATGTTATTCTTTATTTTTTTATCCAGTTGAATATTTAGCCTACAAATGTATTTTCAGCTCTTAAAAATGACCGAGGTCCGGACCTCGGGGGCCTCAGAGCTGGCTACGGCCATGGAGATGAACAAGACGCTAATAGGAAGATAAGACAGTTCAATGGCAAATGGAAGTTTGGGTGAGATTGGCTAGTTCATAGCAAAACCGAAAATACCATGTACTGCGAAGACTGTAGAAAGTCTGGCAAAGACAGGCACCAGTAATTTTAAACTCGAAACTATAAAGGACCACGAAAAGTCAAATGCACACATCGGTACTACAGGTATAACATCAAAACCGGTGAAGATGGCTAGTTCACTACAGGACAGCATTGCTTTCAAGTCCCTGGCTGTCATGAAGTCAGCTGAGCTGGAGAGGATGGAGCTGCTGTTTAGAAACGTTCACGCGATTGGAAAGAAGTTGATCTCGCCCCAGCTATCAACTTATGACCTGCTGGAAGCCTCAGGTCACGAAGACCATTTTTCATGGACCATTCAGACTCATCTGATGATGAATGTCATGAGGACATTTAATGTCTCTCTCTACACATGTTCACACACACACACACACACACACACACACACACACACACACACACACACACTATTAATAGATAATACATAATAATACTTGATAATACACATAATACTTGCATATCAAAACATCAAATGTTTTTCAGTGATAAATGTTTTGAATTGGACTTTTAATATTAGAATCAGTTCAGTTGTACTGAATATTATTTTTCATATTATACGATATTTCATATTGTAAGGGGCTTGAATTTGAGTTCAATAAACAGAATACCCTGTTTATATTTTTGTCTGAATTGGTTGCATGTTTTCATATAGGGAGCTACCTTAACAGCACTGAATACTTGAGTGCTACTGTAGAGATACATTATACGCTGCCATTCATAATTAAATCTAGATCTTCCGAACTTTAACGTATCATGGTGAAGAAAAAACTGCGATTTCCTGGCAACAAAATTGTGGCTAGTGAAATGGTTGAATGGCTAGTGACTCGGGAAAACCACTAGCCACAGTGGCCGGTGAGCAAAAAAGTTAATGTAAAGCCCTGATGCACACACACGTGAGCAATGAACACACACACATACCCAGAGCAGTGGGCAGCCATGCTAACAGCGCCTGGGGAACAGTTGGGAGCAAGACCAAAAGCAAGCCTCACCAAGATAATGCCAGCCTTTGCTGTGGCAAACTGCATCAGAATCCATTCATATATGTTGGGTCCCCACATGCCCAATCGATCTCCCTTCTTCAGACCCAGAGCCAACAGACCTGCAGCTGCCTGATCCACCTACATGAGAACATTTTAATTTGAACATGAATCTTTATTTTTGAAAAAGATCATGAAAACAATTATGAAAGACAATTTGTCATTTGCCTTTCGGGAGTTAAAAAAAAATATAACAGGAATTCAACAGACATTGCTTAAAAGGTGCTGACTGCAAAGCTGAATTCTGGGCAAAATTTTCTATTTCTATTGGAGTTTCAAGATGTTTCACTGCTGCACACACAGTGTATCCTATGTGTAAACGTTTTGCCGAGATAAAATGCATCCTGCATTTTACGATTCCGGAGATTGCCAAAGCAAGTGAGCAACAATATCACGTGACTACCGTTGGGCACGTTTGACTTACTTTTAACCAAAATGAATCAGCATGGGCAAACATGGCAGAGTCCGCTCTCCCGCCAGCTAAAAGCCAGCAGAAAAGAAAGGGAAAGCCTGCCTAGTGAGTGCCACTACAAGATAGAGAAAGGTTAGATGACGTAATTTTTCTGGACAGATAACTAAATACTAGTGCTTAGCTATCTTAGCCTTAGAATGCATGGGCTCGAGTCCACGGTAGCGAGTATGGCGTTATAGGGGCCTTTCACATGACGTCATCATAAATGCAGATTTGTTTATGGGGCCATGTTGCCGAGAAAGCTTTGTGTTGGACAACGGCCAGCACAAATGTACATGAATGATTGTAAACCCAATTCAGTAAGCATCTACAGATAAACCTGGAGAAGTTACAACTAAAAGAACAATGCCAAAGATCTGTAGTGCTTTTGGATGTACAACCCCGATTCCAAAAATGTTGGGACAAAGTACAAATTGTAAATAAAAACGGAATGCAATAATTTACAAATCTCAAAAACTGATATTGTATTCACAATAGAACATACCGGTAGACAACATATCAAATGTCGAAAGTGAGACATTTTGAAATTTCATGCCAAATATTGGCTCATTTGAAATTTCATGACAGCAACACATCTCAAAAAAGTTGGGACAGGGGCAATAAGAGGCTGGAAAAGTTAAAGGTACAAAAAAGGAACAGCTGGAGGACCAAATTGCAACTCATTAGGTCAACTGGCAATAGGTCATTAACATGACTGGATATAAAAAGAGCATCTTGGAGTGGCAGCGGCTCTCAGAAGTAAAGATGGGAAGAGGATCACCAATCCCCCTAATTATGCACTGACAAATAGTGGAGCAATATCAGAAAGGAGTTCAACAGTGTAAAATTGCAAAGAGTTTGAACATATCATCATCTACAGTGCATATCATCATCAAAAGATTCAGAGAATCTGGAAGAATCTCTGTGCGTAAGGGTCAAGGCCAGAAAACCATACTGGGTGCCCGTGATCTTTGGGCCCTTAGATGTCACTGCGTCACATACAGGCATGTTTCTGTATTGGAAATCACAAAATGGGCTCAGGAATATTTCCAGAGAACATTATCTGTGAACACAATTCACCGTGCCGTCCGCCGTTGCCAGCTAAAACTCTATAGTTCAAAGAAGAAGCCGTATCTAAACATGATCCAGAAGCGCAGACGTCTTCTCTGGGCCAAGGCTCATTTAAAATGGACTGTGGCAAAGTGGAAAACTGTTCTGTGGTCAGACGAATCAAAATGTGAAGTTCTTTATGGAAATCAGGGACGCCGTGTCATTCGGACTAAAGAGGAGAAGGACGACCCAAGTTATCAGCGCTCAGTTCAGAAGTCTGCATCTCTGATGGTACGGGGTTGCATTAGTGCGTTTGGCATGGGCAGCTTACACATCTGGAAAGACACCATCAATGCTGAAAGGTATATCCAGGTTCTAGAGCAACATATGCTCCCATCCAGATGACATCTCTTTCAGGGAAGACCTTGCATTTTCCAACATGACAATGCCAAACCACATACTGCATCAATTACAACATCATGGCTGCGTAGAAGAAGGGTCCGGGTACTGAACTGGCCAGCCTGCAGTCCAGATCTTTCACCCATAGAAAACATTTGGCGCATCATAAAACAGAAGATACGACAAAAAAGACCTAAGACAGTTGAGCAACTAGAATCCTACATTAGACAAGAATGGGTTAACATTCCTATCCCTAAACTTGAGCAACTTGTCTCCTCAGTCCCCAGACGTTTACAGACTGTTGTAAAGAGAAAAGGGGATGTCTCACAGTGGTAAACATGGCCTTGTCCCAACTTTTTTGAGATGTGTTGTTGTCATGAAATTTAAAATCACCTAATTTTTCTCTTTAAATGATACATTTTCTCAGTTTAAACATTTGATATGTTATCTATGTTCTATTCTGAATAAAATATGAAACTTTGAAACTTCCACATCATTGCATTCTGTTTTTATTTACAATTTGTACTTTGTCCCAACTTTTTTGGAATCGGGGTTGTAATAACAAACATGGAAATAAGCCTGGTTTAACTTTTCGCCGCTTCCCAGCAAACCCAGAAAGACGAGAAAAATGGCGAGCTGCAGTTAAACGGGAAGACTGGATGACAAAGCATTTCCGCATGTGCGGAGAACATTTTATATCAGGTTAGTATTAAAAGCTCTGTGCGACATTAAAATGTATGTCTGGATGTGGGCTTTGGATGCAATATATTTTATTAGACCTAATACTTGGTGAGACAAGCAGCATGTTTGTTATGTACTGATAATGTAAAGAAGTCTAAAGACCATAAAATATGCTAGATCTAGACCGTGGCCTGTTTATTACAAGTCCATGTTTATGCTTATCTTTGTCATAATATTTTTCTTTATCAGGAATTTCCCATAACATTCTGGCATGCACAAAACCTGCCTCAAAATTATTGGTAGGCATCTGTACTTTTGTATGCCTTTAGCATCTCTCTAATGCATTTAGAAGTCCAAACACTAAATAGTTCAGGATGTCATAGTGTCCCAAATCTGGTAGCTGGTTTGCCATACACTTTTCAAGTGGAATAAATACATTTGTGGGTAAATTAAAAAGAATTGTTCTTGCAAGGCATAGGAAAATGCCATGCACAATTAAAAAAAAATTTAAAATTTCAGATAACTTTGCAGTCAGCACCTTTAACAGGTGATAGCATAGTTTGTAGTTGAATGCATAAAGTTTTCACAACTAAAAAGCATGAATATGGATGAATTAAACACATACTGGAAACAAGCCTCTAAATCATATCCAGAGATTATCTAAAAAATGAACTAGCAGTGTTCAGCATTGTGTGTTGGAGGTGCTTGTGTGGTTTCAGAATAATAAGCGAGAGGAGAAATGCAGCTCTACTGCACAAAAATGCAGAATAAAAGTATGAATGCTAAACTTGCACTCAGGCTCCAAAAGCCTTGTTATGATGGTCTCATCAGTGGAAATGGTTTGGTGTGCTTCAAATAGGACACTTGACCTTTGGACGATAAAATACAGTCCACGAAGTGCTATGTTTACTTTTGTAGATGACCAAGGCTATAAAGGAATGAATCTCAAACAACAGTGACATCCAAAAACAAGAAAGAAGTAAATGCAAATAAGGTGGCTACAAATTTAAACTGACCTTTGTTTTACCAAATGTTACCAATTGATATATTTTCCTCTTTATATTATTCTCTTTTTCATGGCTTCATCGTACTCAAATAGTTGAGTGTAAGCTGAGTGTAAGGAGCACACTCACATCGTTTTGGAACTCAGAAAATGTTTTCCTGATGCCATCCTGCAGGAAGACAACAGCCTCACGGTCAGGGGTGCGCTCCACTCTGCGCTGCAGGCTCTGGCCCACAGTGAGAGACAGTAAGGAATATGAGGTGATGCCGTGGGCATAGCTGGTGGTGAGAGTCGGAACACTGGGAGGAGTGTCGATATGAATGGAACTGAATTAAAAAAAAGACAGATGAATAATTAATATTGATAAAATACAGATTAATTAAAATGTACACTCTCAGAACAATGCAAAGTTAACTCCAGAACCCTAAACTGTTCATCAGTTTGTCCCTCAGGGGGGAATCCTTAAAGGATATGGGACATGGATTTTTACCTGGGCATAATTATGTATAAAGGACATAAGAAATGCCATCTAAATCACTGCAGGGCGTCAAAAATGTGAAAATCATCACATTATTCAAGTTTTTTTATACATCAGCGTAAAACAAGGATTCGTTAATGAGCTAGGTGGTCACGTGACCCGTGCCGTCACACAAACTTTCCAAGGAGCCAGCGCTTGGGTATCTAATGTAAACAGGTTACCGAAATGGACACCATCGACAGTGATATTCCCGATGTTTCACAGAGATGTGAAGTTAGACCCTATCAATTCGAACCGATAGCTGGAAATTCACATGAACATAGATCTTGTCTTTACTCTGACGGGTCAGATGATTCTGAGTGAGAGTTCATTCAGCCCTCATGAAACTGAAAGCGGTCGGCTGGATAACACTTCCTGGTAAGTTAAAAACAATTCTGCTCAAAGGCTAATGATCTGTTGAAAGAAGTATTATTTTTGTATCATACACTGAAAGTTCATCATAGATCTAGCTAAAGTCCGTTGCAAGCTAGGGTTTTTTTTGCTGATATTTTTCAAGATTGATTGAGATACAATGCTTCCAGAGTCCGAGATGAAAACATTCAAAATGGCGAAACGAGTCAGAATTATGATAATCAATAATTGATACACCCAAAATTATAATACTAATCCTTACCTCGGCTTTCAGACGCTTAGCGCAGAGGTCTTCAACAGGGGGGTCGCGAAATCGCACCGGATCACTCATATCAACAAAAATATTCCAGATCACGGCACCTCTATCTCTAGCTGCTTTATCCTATTCTACAGGGTTGCAGGCAAGCTGGAGCCTATCCCAGCTGACTACGGGCGAAAGGCGGGGTACACCCTGGACAAGTCGCCAGGTCATCACAGGGCTGACACATAGACACAGACAACCATTCACACTCACACCTACGGTCAATTTAGAGTCACCAGTTAACCTAACCTGCATGTCTTTGGACTGTGGAGGAAACCGGAGCACCCGGAGGAAACCCACGCGGACACGGGGAGAACATGCAAACACCGCACAGAAAGGCCCTCGCCGGCCACGGGGCTCGAACCCGGACCTTCTTGCTGTGAGGCGACAGCGCTAACCACTACACCACCATGCTGCCTAAATATAATAATAACATTTTAGCTAATTCTGAATCTTTCAGAAATTTCATAACATAATAATACATCTGACTTGATGCTCTGCCTAATAAACCAGATAAAGTGAAATTTAACCATTCTGAAAGATTTATAAAGCTCGTTTCATATTTCTTAGGCCTCTGCATGCTTGTGCGACAAGGCTTTCGCAGATAGCTTTTCGCAGACAGTTGTAATTTATTGTTGAGCGGGGATAATAGGCGTGCGCGATGTTATTCACCGCCACAACGCAAGGGGGCGAGAAGTCGCTAGGAGTAGTTGGTGGGTGTGGTTAATGGAGTGTTTATCCTCCGGTTACTTATAATGACTAGAACTTTTTTATAAATGACTAGAACTGGAGTCGTATAGATGTCCGTACTTCTTCACTTCCTCAATCAACCGCTCTTCATGCTGCTCCATCTTCGCTCGTGTTTTTAAAAATGCCGGTCGTGAAAACAAAACAAACCGGGAAAGTAGGGAAGCGGAAGTGCGTGTACAGCGGATGTAGAGTGGACCAATCAGAGCCCTCTTGTCTGCGAGGCTTCTGCGGTGGTCACAATTTTTGGGAGGTGCGCGCAGAGCGTCTGCGAAGGTGGGCGGGCTACGCAGACGCCATCTGCGAGGACTGGGTTGTCAGCATAAATTGGCCTTTACATGCTCTACTGATTCTGGATATGCAACCTTTTTTCTCTCTAACACTGAAGGCTGCATCCCAAATGACTCCCTATAATAAACACACTGCAGCATATATGATGTGGACTCTATAGCCGATAGTAAACTTTAGGAGTCGTAAAGAGAAGTGGGATATGACCATATAATATAATGGTCATATCAGGCGCACTACGTTTATCTCTTTATTTGAGGAAAACCAGAAATAGAAAAAAGCTTAAAAACAGATAAATGGCTTTTTTTTCCCTATAATTCTTCATCGTTGCAAGGTAAATTTACAAAATAACAGGAATTTACAAAATATCCGTTAGCAAGAAGTGTATATCAATCCAGAGGAAGCAGCTTTCAAGATTTCAGTACACTCTAAAAAATAATGGCGCCAGTACCGGTTCTTCAGGGTGATGCCATAGAAGAACCTTTCTCAGGGCTTCAAAGAACCGTTCATGCAACAGTTCTTTAAAGAACCATTTAAACCATTTGTTTGAGCAGTGAAGACAGATTTGTGTAAACATAGCCTATGTGCATTGACCAGCAAATGGTAAGAGAATGCCAGGTTCTGAAGAACCATTTCCAATGTGAAGAACCTTTCGCATAATGTAATGGTTCATCACAGAGTTTTGACTCTCCATGGAACCATCCAGAGATTTGAAGAACCACTGAAGCACCTTTATTTTTGAGAGTGTACAGTAGTCAATCTGGCACTACTGGATTTATTCCATTACCGTCTACAGTCAGGCACTCTGGGAAATAATGTGGTTTTATAAGCTTTATCGGAAGTACAGTGCGTGTGCACTTTAAGAAACCTCTAGGTGTGTGTGAGGACCTACCAACTTGGCTGAACTAATGACAAATGTGTCTTCTGCAGGAGTCTCTGCGGTTTGTAGAAAACATCGGTCCCACGCACAGCTGCTACAAATTTCAGCCACATTTCCACAGCTGCTTTCAACTGGAACAGGAACCGAATCCTCGGAGCTGATTCCTCAAGCTGAACCGAACTTTCCTGCGCTGCGAACACTTCCCTCACGGCGTGGAACAGATATATATTTAAACTTTACAGAAATAACTGGTGTGAATTTAAGACTCGTGCATTACCCTTTATGTCTAACCCTGACTTAACATGACGAGGGTTTTTTATTAGTTGATGCAGCTGTTAAACTTTGAACTGAACTGAAGTCAGAGCCAAAAGTCTGAGGTCATTGCCTCACTTCACCTCTAGGGGGGGTTCAAGGCCATATACAGTGGTGCTTGAAAGTTTGTGAACCCTTTAGAATTTTCTATATTTCTGCATAAATATGACCTAAAACATCATCAGATTTTCACACAAGTCCTAAAAGTAGATAAAGAGAACCCAGTTAAACAAGTGAGACAAAACTATTATACTTGGTCATTTATTTATTGAGGAAAATGATCCAATATTACAGATCTGTGAGTGGCAAAAGTATGTGAACCTTTGCTTTCAGTATCTGGTGTGACCCCCTTGTGCAGCAATAACTGCAACTAATTGTTTCCAGTAACTGTTAATCAGTCCTGCACACCGGCTTGGAGGAATTTTAGCCCGTTCCCCCGTACAGAACAGCTTCAACTCTGGGATGTTGGTGGGTTTCCTCACATGAACTGCTCGCTTCAGGTCCTTCCACAAAATTTCGATTGGATTAAGGTCAGGACTTTGACTTGGCCATTCCAAAACATTAACTTTATTCTTCTTTAACCATTCTTTAGTAGAATGACTTGTGTGCTTAGGGTCGTTGTCTTGCTGCATGACCCACCTTCTCTTGAGATTCAGTTCATGGACAGATGTCCTGACATTTTCCTTTAGAATTCTCTGGTATAATTCAGAATTCATTGTTCCATCAGTGATGGCAAGCTGTCCTGGCCCAGATGCAGTAAAACAGGCTCAAACCATGATACTACCACCACCATGTTTCACAGATGGGATGAGGTTCTTATGCTGGAATGGAATGTTTTTCTTTCTCCAAACGTAACGCTCCTCATTTAAACCATAAAGTTCTATTTTGGTCTCATCCATCCACAAAACATTTTTCCAATAGCCTTCTGGCTTGTCCACATGATCTTTAGCAAACTGCAGATGAGCAGCAATGTTCTTTTTGGACAGCAGTGGCTTTCTCCTTGCAACCCTGCCATGCACACCATTGTTGTTCAGTGTTTTCCTGATGGTGGACTCATGAACATTAACATTATCCAATGTGAGCGAGGCCTTCAGTCACTTAGAAGTTACCCTGTGGTCCTTTGTGACCTCACCGACTATTATACACCTTGCTCTTGGAGTGATCTTTGTTGGTCGACCACTCCTGGGGAGGGTAACAGTGGTCTTGAATTTCCTCCATTTGTACACAGTCTGTCTGACTGTGGATTGGTGGAGTCCAAACTCTTTAGAGATGGTTTTATAACCTTTTCCAGCCTGATGAGCATCAACAACGCTTTTTCTGAGATCCTCAGAAATCTCCTTTATTCGTGCCATGATACACTTCCACAAACATGTGTTGTGAAGATCAGACTTTGATAGATCCCTGTTCTTTAAATAAAACAGGGTGCCCACTCACACCTGACTGTCATCCCATTGATTGAAAAACACTTGACTCTAATTTCACCTTCAAATTAACTGCTAATCCTAGGGGTTCACATACTTTTGCCACTCACAGATGTGTAATATTGGATCATTTTCCTCAATAAATAAATGACCAAATATAATATTTTTGTCTCATTTGTTTAACGGGGTTCTCTTTATCTACTTTTAGGACTTGTGTGAAAATCTGATGATGTTTTAGGTCATATTAATGCAAAAATAATTCTAAAGGGTTCACAAACTTTCAAGCACCACTGTACACGACCGTTCAAAAGTTTGGGGTCACCCAGACAATTTTGGTTTGCTGGTCACCAGGACAAACTGGTTTTAGACCAGTACACGTTGTGTTTTTGCTGGTCACCTGGACAAACTGGCTTTAGACCAGTACACTGTGTACCCACGCCCGGATCACCGCACAGGCTTCATATGGCTTCAGCCTAGGGGCCCCCACGCCCCCCGCCTCGCAGGGGGGCCCCCAATTGATCAGAAGAAAAAACCCTTCATATTCATGTTGCAATACATGTAATGGAATAGGCGTGTGTGCGTAAAGTTATAGTAAACCGCCCCCCGCCTTTTTTTTTTTTTGAGTCGCCGGACCCACCCACCTCCTGCGTTCTGGGACCTCCCACTTCACAAATTAAGCACTGAGTACACGTTGTGTTTTTGCTGGTCACCTGGACAAACTGGCTTTAGACCAGTACACGTTGTGTTTTTGCTGGTCACCTGGACAAACTGGTTTTAGACCAGTACACATTGTGTTTTTGCTGGTCACCTGGACAAACTGGTTTTAGACCAGTACACGTTGTGTTTTTGCTGGTCACCTGGACAAACTGGTTTTAGACCAGTACACGTTGTGTTTTTGCTGGTCACCAGGACAAACTGGTTTTAGACCAGTACACGTTGTGTTTTTGCTGGTCACCTGGACAAACTGGCTTTAGACCAGTACACGTTGTGTTTTTGCTGGTCACCTGGACAAACTGGCTTTAGACCAGTACACGTTGTGTTTTTGCTGGTCACCTGGACAAACTGGCTTTAGACCAGTACACGTTGTGTTTTTGCTGGTCACCTGGACAAACTGGCTTTAGACCAGTACACGTTGTTTTTTTGCTGGTCACCTGGACAAACTGGCTTTAGACCAGTACACGTTTACTGTAAAAAATAGAACTTCATTTTTTTCTGCCCACACGTTGATATGAGTAAACAGAACTAAGATGACAAGAAAACACTATTAACTCGCAATAAGAAGTTGTCATATCAAGTTCTGAATGTATTCATCTGGAGACTTCTATAACTAAGTGAGCTCAACTTGTCCGGAAAAACGGGGCACGCAACGGGGTTTCCCCGAGCCAGGAGCGGCTGATAACGTCCGAAGCGGCTCGAGGGGCACTAGAGACCCAACTCCACGCACGCTTTTGGAAGTGGATCAAATTCAGAAGCTCATCCCTCGCGTCATCATCAGGAACGAAGGTTAATCTTTTACCACTCAAAAATAATCGATAAACTAATGAACATTGCACCTGTTTTATGTGAAGTACAAAACTTATCTAGCCTATATCCTGTACAGTCCGTTTTGAAATGACTGGCTAGTTTTAAACCAGCCTCAGTTTATGAATGTTAAAAGCCTACTTTTTGTTGATGAGGCTTATTGATATATTGACTACTGATGTGTAGGAGGGCATCTATGTTCAGTTGTAATTACACTTTATTCATGTTGGTTCAAACAACTGTTATATTGCCTGCTGCAAAAGGGTCTGTTGAAGGCTCTAGGTAGCTAATTGAAAACGTGGGTTGCACTTGTTAGCGTGGAAGGTCTCCCTCCTCCCTCGACGTTAGCTTGATTGACGTTGGCCTCAGTCTAAATTAGAAAAGCATAAACGAACGGGACTCGTATTATGTCTAGGTTCTACTGTTAGAGCAGGAAAAGGTGGCACATAAATGCTTGTTTGTTCTATCACAATGGAGACCGACTACTTGTTTATTTCACCGACGTTAGTCAGGACCTCAATGTCTGGGCATTTTAGGCAAATGTGGTGCCATTGAAAGCTTGTGCGTCCCGTGGTTCGCAGTTTAGTGAGTGTGCTTGCACAATAATAGTGTTACTTTAATTATAATAATTACAACAACGGGCGGCACGGTGGTGTAGTGGTTAGTGCTGTCGCCTCACAGCAAGAAGGTCCTGGGTTCGAGCCCCGTGGCCGGCGAGGGCCTTTCTGTGCGGAGTTTGCATGTTCTCCCCGTGTCCGCGTGGGTTTCCTCCGGGTGCTCCGGTTTCCCCCACAGTCCAAAGACATGCAAGTTAGGTTAACTGGTGACTCTAAATTGACCGTAGGTGTGAATGTGAGTGTGAATGGTTGTCTGTGTCTATGTGTCAGCTCTGTGATGACCTGGCGACTTGTCCAGGGTGTACCCCGCCTTTCGCCCGTATAGCCAGCTGGGATAGGCTCCAGCTTGCCTGCGACCCTGTAGAACAGGATAAAGCGGCTAGAGATGATGAGATGAGATGAGATTACAACAATTTCGGTTCGGTCACCATACCAATATAACAGAAGTATAGCAAGCTTACGATCCATTTCCTACTTCACATAAGCCTCATCAACAAAAAGCAGGCTATTTTAACATTCATGAAATGAGGCTAGGTGCAATGTGTGATGTTTAAGATGGCAGTGTTTCCTGCTAATGCTTTCTGACCGCCAAACACTTAAAACGCCAAAACTGTACTGTAAATTATAAAAGTATTATATTTGAATTGTTTGAATGGTTTTGCTCCAGATTCTGTTGATAGTCAGATCTGTTTTTATTCTTCATTGTTGGGTTTTAACCGCCTTAATTAAACTAACTAGTTTCCCCATGTTTTTTCGTGATGCAATGCAGAGAGTGTAAATTCATCCACCCGGATGTCCAGACCCTGCTGAAACATTATCACCTGAGACACCGAGGGGGTCATCAAGGTAAGAATTGGCCTTGCCTCTATCCTGACTGTGTGTGCACCTTCCGCTCATCAAGTACTCTAAAATCTCATCTTTCACGCTACCATAAAAAAACCCATACAATTCACACCACATCAAATTTCAGTTGTGAGCATTGTGCTTTCAAAGATGTCTGCAGTTTAAGTGCATTTTTTAGCCATCTCGGAAGACATTTGAAGAGTGGTGAACTTGTAACATGTCCATTTGTTGGCTGTGCCTATAAAACAAATAAGTTCACCAACTTTGCCAATCACAAAAGCAGGAAGCACAAAAATCATACAGCCAGAGACCTAAAGTCAGCCGTTTCTACCATGCATTTTACATAGGATTTTGCCAGAGGATGAGACATTAATGGCTGTATTTTTAATTACACTGGCAGTCAATGAAAAAGTCCAGGTCAATAATTCAACATATTATGCAATACGGAGTTGGGGAAATGTTTGTTTTGAGATGTTTCTATTGAATAGTGTGCACAGAAGTCATTAATGAGTTCTCTTCAATCCAAACATTTTTCAATAGTCTTCAGGGAGTGGTCTTTAGGAATCAGCTCAAAGTGCTGTTTTGGAGAAAAACAAAAATTTGTACACGGTTGAAAGGATGGGTTGGATAGCCTTTATTAAGGCCATGAAAAAGCTGACTTTTGTATTCCTTATGTCCAAGATGCCACGGTTAAATCCAGATGACAGATGGCGGGCCCTCGGCATGGTGCAAGCCAGCCTAAGTTTTTCAGAAGTTGGGCGTCGATTGAATGTCCAAACCCTGCCATGGCCTGCGTATTCACCTGATCTCAATCCCATTGAGCATTTATGGGATCACCTTGGTGTTCAGATCCAGAACCGTGTTCCTCGTCCCATGAACAGAGGTCAACTGATCCAGGCTCTTCAAGAGGAGTGGCAGGCCATTCCACAAGACAGGATTCACCGTTTGATACACAGTATGCGTCGCAGACTGACGGCTTGTATTGCTGTTGGTGGGGACAATACTCGGTACTGAAGCTGCAACTTTCCAATTACAGGGTATCCATTTTGTTCGGACTGTACATTATCAAAGCTCACAACAATTGTGATTTTTTGTTTATTCATCTCGAGTTAAATGTCAGTATATTGATCTGTAAGCTTCTAGTACATGATTTCATAGCTTATGAATAAAATTATTTTCATAAATGTCACCTGGACATTTTCATTGACTGTCAGTGTATTTTGAGTGAACAATATATTGAAACGGTTATATAAGCTGTACAGTAACTACTTTTCATTGTGTCAAAGTGAAATTTCTTTAATGTTGTCCCATGAAAAGATATACTTACAAATCTGCAGAAATGTGAGGGGTGATGGTTTAGAACAAGGAAGTAGTTCGTTGTTGTCGAGAGGACCAATCACAGTGGCTCTCTTTTGACTGTTTGCTGTAAAGTTCATCCAATTACATTTTCTGGAATTTCATATGGAAGCTTTGAATGTAAGACTAAATGCATTCCACAGATTTATGTTGTGTACAGAATTAGAATTGCTGCCTCACACCCAATACAGCCATCATATTTTGATGCTGGATTTCTTAAAACATCCAATTTGATAGTGGATACTTCATGTAGTTGGCTTTAATACCCTGCCAGGTGGTCTTCAGTGGGGAGTACCAGCTAATGTCACTAAGTGTTCAAAAGAGCATAGTTGTAAACAACTGGACTTCATTTTGGGTCTGGAAGATGCTTCACTTCACATCCGAATGGTATCTTCACTTCTAGCCAGTACTGAAGAACCCTTTCGGATGAATGAAACAACTTTAAAGCTTCAAACAGAAGTCCAGTTGCTTACTACTAAACACAGTTTACTGACGTGGCCTAAATGAATAACAATATTCACTGACATGCCACTAAATAAATTCTGTATCTCTCTGTGCCCAGGTGATGGCGATAGCAGAACATAGGAGGAGAGTGGCCTTGGAAGGATTGCCCATTTACCTCAAGGAGGATGCATCAAATCTTTTCAAGACATGTCTGGTAAGAATCAGTTTATTCTCTGATACTCTCAACATGTGATAATGTTGGGCAATGTGCACTGTGGCAAGAAGGTTTGCTTTGTCCCCCAGCACAGTGTCCAGAGCTTGGAGGAGATGCCAGGAGACATGCCAGTACATCAGGGGACGTGGAGGAGGCCATAGGACAGTTTACAACCCAGCAGCAGGATCGCTATCGCCTTCTTTGTGCAAGGTGGCACAGAAAAACCACTGCCAGAGCCCTGCAAAAAGAGCTTTGCAGGCCACTGATGTGCATGTTGATGCTCAAATGGTCAGAAACAGACTTCATGAGGAGGGTATGAGGGTCTGGTGTCCACACGTGGTTCCTATGCTTACAGAGTGGCACCGTAGGGATTGATTTGCGTATACCATAGAACATCAAGATTGGCACATTCACCATTGGTGCCCTGTGCTCGTCACAGATGAGAGCAGTTCACACTGAACACATGTGACAGACATGACAACGTCAGGAGATGCCATGGAGAATGGTATGCTGCCTGCAACATCATTTGTGAAGAGCACAGGGCGCCAATGCAAGAATATGTAGATTTTGATGTTCTCTCGTTTATGCAAATCGCTCCATACGGTGCCGCTCTGTGAGCATAGGCCTCATGTACCAGGCCCTCATACCCTCCTCATGAAGTCTGGTTCTGACCGTTTGAGCATCAACATGCATATTAGTGGCCTGCAAAGCTCATTTTGCAGGGCTCTGGCAGTGCTCTTTCCATGCCACCTGGTACAAGGAAGGAGAAAGCAATTCCGCTGCTGGGTTGTAAACCGTCCTATGGCCTCCTGCACGTCCCCTGGTGTACTGGCATGTCTCCTGGCATCTCCTCCATGCTCTGGACACTGTGCTGGGGGACATAGCAAACCTTCTTGCCGCAGCACACATTGTGTCATCTTGGATGAGGAGCACTACCTAAGCAAATTCAGTGGGTGAAGGAGATTGTCATGTGGTACCTACAAGGGTGTGAAACTGTCAAAATGCACATGTGACCAGAAAAATCACCCAGAAAGGATGAAAAAAGAGAAATGGTCTGTGTGGGGTGTATTTTGGTTATTACCTCTACTTTCTACCCATTGCTTGTTAAATTTGCACAAAATGGATTCATAATGAGCGTTGCTTCATTACTAACTGGACTGGCTGGTATCACAGAAGTATGATTGACTTGGAGTTGCATTGCATGGTTTTGGTGTTCCCTTTATTTATTGGAGCAGTGAATTTCATTCACACATTCAGTAATGTCTTCTGTCTTTGCACACTCTCAGGACACAGATGAAGAGGAGGATTACACCAAAGGTGTAAAAATTGCCATACTGACAGTCTTTGAGGATGATGTAGCATCCGTTACGTCCCTACCTACGGTCATCAACATTGGCGTGATTTTGGAAGAGAGTGTCATCGTTCAGGGCATAAAGGACCTTCCTTCAGCAGTCGCATACTTGTTTGGCCTGCTGTATTGCATCAACATGGAATACCCCAAAAACCTGAGATACACTTTTGAGGTTTTACAGAAAGTTTTCCTTGACATGGGAGCACACTGCTGCTCTGCACGAGCTCAATCACTCCGAGGTAAAATGCAGAAATGTCTGCGCTAATGTGGCAAGTCCATTTCTCTCTCTCTCTCTCTCTCTCGGAGCTGCAAGTCAGGTGAGGGCAAGAGGCGGAAAAGCTTGTTGAACAGTTAATTGATTGTTTTATACGGATTTTTACTTGTTAATTGTTTAAGGGCTTAAGGTTTATTTACTAAATACTACAGGTCACACCACTGTGTATACAGTAACTGCTTATGTTTACAAGTCCTGTATGTTTACAAGTCCTGTATGTGCTAAAATGTGTGTTTTGAGACTATTTTGATCAAATCAAAAACTTGAGATACACTTTTGAGGTTCTACAGAAAGTCTCTCTCTCTCTCTCTCTCTCTCTCTCTCTCTCTCTCTCTCTCTGTGATGGGTGTTTTTAAGCGTATTTTTTAAGCGTATTCAGTGAAATGTGTTGAAACTGTTTTGATCAAATTTATTAAGAAGAGTCATTTGGAAGAATGTCCCAGTTGCCTTTCCACTTTACCTGGTTTGAAACCCCCAGTGCATGTTTTTTGCATACTGTTAGTATGTGTTTAAAATAAAGGAAATGGTTGTGCACATGAATTGTCTATTTGACTTTTTCCCCCTACTTTTTAATCTAAGTTGTGACAATCATTTAACATAACTTTAGTTTTTAAGTCACAAAAATAGCTAGTAAAAATGATTTTTCAAGTAAGAAGATATTTTGAGTTAATTGATTAAACAAGTTTTGTCCTCTTGTTGGGCATACTTGGAAAAACAAGTAAAAAGATATTTAATTTAATTGATTGAACAAGTTCTGTCGTCTTGTTGGGCATACTTGGAAAAACCCTTAAATACATTTCTTGATTTCTTAGTTGAGTTTACTCCAAAAAACCCTTGATATGGGTTGCCTTGCTTTTTCAAGTAAACTGAGCAAATATTTTTTTTACAGTGTTGTTTTTTGTTGGTTACCAGGACAAACTGGTTTTAGACCAGTACACGTTGTGTTTTTGCTGGTCACCTGTACAAACTGGCTTTAGACCAGTACACGTTGTGTTTTTGTTGGTTACCAGGACAAACCGGTTTTAGACCAGTACACGTTGTGTTTTTGTTGGTTACCAAGACAAACCGGTTTTAGACCAGTACACGTTGTGTTTTTGCTGGTCACCAGGACAAACCGGTTTTAGACCAGTACACGTTGTGTTTTTGCTGGTCACCAGGACAAACTGGCTTTAGACCAGTGCACGTTGTGTTTTTGCTGGTCACCTGGACAAACCGGTTTTAGGCCAGTACACGTTGTGTTTTTGCTGGTCACCAGGACAAACCGGTTTTAGACCAGTACACGTTGTGTTTTTGTTGGTTACCAAGACAAACCGGTTTTAGACCAGTACACGTTGTGTTTTTGCTGGTCACCAGGACAAACCGGTTTTAGACCAGTACACGTTGTGTTTTTGTTGGTTACCAGGACAAACCGGTTTTAGACCAGTACACGTTGTGTTTTTGTTGGTTACCAAGACAAACCGGTTTTAGACCAGTACACGTTGTGTTTTTGCTGGTCACCAGGACAAACCGGTTTTAGACCAGTACACGTTGTGTTTTTGCTGGTCACCAGGACAAACTGGCTTTAGACCAGTGCACGTTGTGTTTTTGCTGGTCACCTGGACAAACCGGTTTTAGGCCAGTACACGTTGTGTTTTTGCTGGTCACCAGGACAAACTGGTTTTAGACCAGTGTACGTTGTGTTTTTGCTGGTCACCATATGATTATCCTGGTTTAGCTGGTTTTCTAACATAGCCTTATTTACTCATCCACTAAACCAGCAATAAGACCAGCATTGGCCAAATTAAAGCAACTAGCTCCCACTGCTTTTAATTAGAGATCTTTTAGCTTTTGCCATGTAAAATAATCAGGATCACAAGGTCTTTCAGAGAGGATTACATATACCAGTGCATCTCAAACAATTAGGATATCATGGAAAAGTTCAATATTTTCCATCACTTATTTAAGAAAGTGAAAATGTAATAAATTATAGACTCATTACACGTAAACTAAAATGTTTCAAGCATTTTTTAAATTTTGATAATGATGGTCTACAGTGCAAAAAAATACCCTCAAAATTATTAGAATATTTCATTTCCGGTTTGAGTAAAACAGTATAAATACCGTGTATCTCTCGGGCTAGTTCAGTACAGACAACCACAATCACGGGGAAGACTGCTGATTTGACAGTTGACCAGAAGACCATCATCGACGCCCTCCACAAGGAGGGCAAGCCACAGAAGGTCATTGCTGAAAAGGCTGGCTGGAGAAGGTGCACAAGTAACAGGGATGACTGCAGCCTTGAGAGGATTGTCAAGAAAAGTCGATTCAAGAACTTGGGAGAACTTCACAAGGAATGGACTGAGGCTGGTGTCAGTGCACCAAGAGCAACCACGCACAGACGTCTTCAAGAAAGGGGTTACAACTGTCACATTCCTAATATAAAGCCACTCCTGAACCAGAGACAACATCAGAAGCATCTTACCTGGACTAAAAAGAGAAAGAACTGGATTATTGTTCAGTGGTCCAAAGTCCTCTTTTCAGACGAAAGTAAATTTTGCATTTCATTTGGAAATCAAGGTCCTAGAATCTGGAGGAGGAGTGGAGAGACACAGAATCCAAGGTGTTTGAAGTCCAGTGTGAAGTTTCTGCAGTCTGTGATGATTTGAGGTACAATGCCGTCTGCTGGTGTTGGTCCACTGTGTTTGATCAAGTCCAAAGTCAACACAGCCATCTACCAGGGGATTTTAGAGCACTTCATGCTTCTATCTGCTGACAAACTTTATGGAGATGCTGATTTCCTTTTCCAGCAGAACTTAGCACCAGCCCACAGTGCCAAAATTACTACCAAATGGTTTGCTGACCATGATATTACTGTGCTTCATTGGCCAGCCAACTCACCTGACCTGAACCCCAGAGAGAATCTATGGGATATTGTCAAGAGGAAGATGAGAAACACCCGACCCAAAAAATACAGACCAGCTGAAGGCTGCTATCAAAACAACCTGGGCTTCAGTAACACCTCAGTAGTGCTACAGGCTGATCGCCTCCATGCCATGCTGCACTGGTGCAGTAATTTGTGGTAAAGGAGCCCCAACCAAGTATTGAGTGTATAAATGAACATACTTTTGAGAAGTTGGGCATTTCTGTATTGTAAATCACTTTTTAATTGATCTTAGGAAATATTTTAATAATCTGAGATACTGGATTTCTGATTTTCATGAACTATAAGCCATAATCATCAAAATTAAAACAAAAAAGTCTTGAAATATTTCACTCTACGTGTAATGAATAAAGAATATACGAAAGTTTACGTTTTAGAGTTAAATTACGAAAAAAAAAACTTTTTCACGGTATTCTAATTTTTTGAGTATGCATTTCTCTTTGTTTTTCAGGGAAGAGAAGAGATATGTGAACACATCCATTGAAATTTTTATCCAAAATAACTTACATTTCATTGGATCTCCAGCCCAAGCAGTTGACACATGCTCAAAGACCCAATAGAGTCTCTGTGGCAGTGTGTGGATTTGAACTCCTCTGATCACTAGCTTGTGATGGCTGACCTGGCTGCAGGCTCTGCATGCCGTGCATATGGAGCTCTCCTTTTCCAGGACCTGATCCTCTGGCTCGCCCTGTGGACTGCACTTCTGTGCTCTGAAGGTGCTTTGCACATGAACCTGACATGGCTGTGGGCTTTCAGGGCTTTCAGCTGGTTTCTGCTTTACACAGTCAGTTTAGCCACCCTGGATAAGACCACACACAATCTTCTGAAGCCCTGGGTAGCATTACAGTGTTTTGTAGCTCCTGTGTTTGACATGGTGCAAACACTAGTTCTTGGAGGGAGGTGTGGCTTTAGTCCTGTGCCTGTCCCCTCCATGGTGGTTTTAAATGCACTGACTGGCATTCTGATCCATCTGATGTGGGACAAGGCATTCCCTAGTAAAAAGGTGAAGAAAGGACAAGAGGCCAAGGTTCTCCTGATGAGTGATTCACTGTTCAAAACCAGACTACCTTCACCTGGGGGCGGCCTTTTTCTTCCTCATCTTGGCTGCATTATGTAAGTTTAAGACCTGTGCTCTTTTGTGGTTTCGGTGACTCTAATTTAATTGTTTGAGCATAAAATAGTGATTTTTAAATGCAAATGTATTGCTTGAATATGCTATAGAGCAGTATAGCATATGACAGTGTTTCCAGTGTAATGTTATTCCTTCTTTTCAGTTGAGTCACGTATTCCGTACTACGTGGGGAAAATCATTGATGGTTTGAGTGGAGAATACAAGCATGACAACTTCTTGTGGGCCATTGCATGCATGGCGTTTTACTCATTTGGAAGGTAAATGCATGTTGGATTCCTCTCTTGCTGTCATTGTCTTCCGGGATTTGTGCAAAACTCATTTCACCCAATGTGCTTTTATTTCTTAGTTCTATGTTCTCTGGCTTGAGAGGAGGCATGTTCATGTGTAGCCTGAGCAGACTCAACAAGAGAAATCGACACATGCTGTTTCAGAACCTGATGAAACAGGAAATAAGCTTCTTTGAAGAAAATAAACCAGGTTGTGTGCAATATATACAGGAAATCATTGATTCTGAAGATCTTAATGATTTTCTTTCAAAGAAACCTCATAAAATTAAATCTTCAGGATCTTTTCTTACAGCAGCGCTCTGCCTTTCCTCTTACAGGAAGCTTGACATCGCGACTGGCCTCCGACACTGATAAAATGGGCTGCTCTATAGCCCTGAATGTAAATGTGCTCCTGAGAAGTCTGGTTAAGACATGTGGCATGCTTGTGCAGATGCTCAGCCTGTCCTGGCAGCTCACACTCCTCACCTGTGTGGAGATGCCTCTCCTCGCTGTGCTACAGAACTATTACAACATTTACTACCAGGTAATTGACTTTGTTTCCCCATATTTAGTAACTGATTTATGTTCTAGTAGTTTTCCCATGCTACCCTTTTTATAATTTTAGCTGACATTCCTTAATAAAGATCTTCGGTTGCATAAAGGAAAAGATTCCTCACCAGGTCTTTTGTAGTGGAAAGGCTGTTTTGTCACTGCAGTTTTATCATCGTATTTTCACTCTGTCCTAATGTGCAGAAAAGATCAAGTGAGCTGCAGGACTGCCTGGCTGAAGTCGAGCAGCTGGCCTCATCTGCCATCAGGTCTGTAAAGACGGTGCGGAGCTTCAGGGCTGAGACTCAGGAGCTGAAGTGGTACCAAGAGGCTCTGGACAGGAAGCTTCAGATACTGCAGTGCAAGGGCATTTCCAGTGCAGTCCACCACCTTCTGCGCAAAGTGAGCCATTACATACTGTAGCACTGTGCATGGGACTGTTTTTAATCCCGTGCCCACCTGCTCTCACAGACACACTAAATAACCAAACATTTGGACATGCGACCATCACACCCATATATAGTTCTTCCCCAGAATGTTGGCCCAAAGTTGGAAGCACACATTTGTCTCGAATGTTTTTGGATACTGACGCTAACCCACTGAGCACCTTTGGGATGAACTACAACCCCGACTGAACTACAACTCAGGCCTCCTCTGTGATGGTCAGATGTCTACAAACCTTTGGCCATATAGCATACCTGAACCACTCCCACTTGCTCCTACAGTTATTAGCTCATCCGGCTGACAGGCGATGAGCTTATGCCATCATGTGTTGTCTGTCGTCCGTCCATCCAGCGTCGTCCACGTTTCACGAAAATTGCTTCTTCTCTCAATTCTTCACCAATTTTTATTCTTTTTGGCAGGAAGGTAGGTCTGCCTGGGGTGCATATAGCATCTACCCAAATTTGTATAATTGCAATTAATAATGAAGATATGGAGTAATTAAGCCCTAATGAGCAGTTTCCACACAAATCGCTTCTTCTCCCTCAATTCGTCACTGATTTTGATTCTTTCTGGCATGAAGGTAGGGCTACCTAGGGTGCATATAACTTCTACCCAGATTTACTTAATTGCAATTATTAATGAAGTTATGAACTAATTAAGCCTTAATGAGCAGTTCAACAAAAGTCGCTTCTTCTCGGTCAATTCCTTGCCAGTTTGGATTCTTTCTGGCAAATAGGTCGGTATTCCTAGGGTGTATATAGCTTCTATATAGTGTCTATAACTTGCAACGTTTATTGCGCAAGGTGGCCCACTTTAAATTGTTCCTTCTGGACTAGACAGGGCCAGAGTGAGCTACGCCGTCATTGACAGTGTTGTTTCTGATTGTAACTGTCTATGATATTTCTCATGATCCATAATGATGTGGTGATCAACAAATTTTCTATTTAATTTGTATAATGAACACAGCGCATGGACTACTATGGACTATTGTAATGCCTGAAGACCTACCAATCTACTGAGTTTAACTGGGGGCCAGAAAAATCTTATCCACCTTTTCTAATACATTAATCAGTGCTCATAGCTGTTTGTGCATCTGCCAGGCTTGTCATTGTGTTACTCTGAAACAGCATCATGAAAATATTATAATTACAATCATCTTTTTAATGCCTACCCAAATGAGACAAATGTCTATAGATTAAGCGTTTTTATTTAAATGTTTTATGTTAAATGTTTTATTTAAAACAAGCGATATAATGGAATTTTACACAGAACATTTTTGCTAGAACGCTCTTTCCTGACCAAAATTGATGCATATCTGCAATATTTTGGTTCCTTAATCTTCATGCACACCTCTAGTCTAGTCTCCAGTCACACTGACTTCATTTTGGTATCCCTACATGCCGTATTAGTCTGCAGCGCGCAGTTCAGTGCTGTTGTTGATAATGGTGGTTCCTCCTGCTTGTTTCAGTGCGTGATGGATTGTTCAGGTTGTTGCATTTATCCTGTTGTAGTGTCTGTCATTGAGCCTGAGGGTGGCTATGGTGCTTCTTGGACGCCGTCTCATCTCCTCTGGTCAGCTAAGCAGTGGGAGCCTTCTGGCTTTTATGCTGTATCAAAAAGACATGGTGACCAACATGAAGGTGAGTATAATAATCTGAACTTTTTAAACCATGAATGTCATTTTGTGAGTTTCTTCTTTTGTGTACAGTAGGCTACTTTAGATTTTTACAAAAATCTTGAGTGCTTCTGTTCCTTGTTCCAAACCTGGATGTTGGAAATATGAGAATTCGGAATTTTGTTTTTAAAATAAAAAAAGTATTTTATTTTTTTAAGAACATTTTAATTGGATCTGCCAAAAAAGTCTTTTGTTTCCATGTACTTATGTGCCTACAAAATTTTGGTCAGCTGCAAATACATTTTTTCCAGATTGTTCAGACTCATTCGGTGTTTTTACTCTGAAATTGTGAATCCAGGGCGGCACGGTGGTGTAGCGGTTAGCGCTGTCGCCTTGCAGCAAGAAGGTCCGGGTTCGAGCCCCGTGGCCGACAAGGGCCTTTCTGTGCGGAGTTTGCATGTTCTCCCCGTGTCCGTGTGGGTTTCCTCCGGGTGCTCCGGTTTCCCCCACAGTCCAAAGACATGCAGGTTAGGTTAACTGGTGACTCTAAATTGACCGTAGGTGTGAATGTGAGTGTGAATGGTTGTCTGTGTCTATGTGTCAGCCCTGTGATGACCTGGCGACTTGTCCAGGGTGTACCCCGCCTTTCGCCCGTAATCAGCTGGGATAGGCTCCAGCTTGCCTGCGACCCTGTAGAACAGGATAAAGCGGCTAGAGATAATGAGATGAGATTGTGAATCCATCCATTATCTGTAACTGCTTATCCTATGCAGGGTCGCGGGCAAGCTGGAGCCTATCCCAGCTGACTATGGGTGAGAGGCGGGGTACACCCTGGACAAGTCACCAGATCGTCACAGGGCTGACACATAGAGACAAACAACCATTCACACTCACATTCACACCTACAGTCAATTTAGAGTCACCAGTTAACCTAACCTGCACGTCTTTGGACTGTGGGGGAAACCGGAGCACCCGGAGGAAACCCACGCAGACACGGGGAGAACATGCAAACTCCGCACAGAAAGGCCCCTGTTGGCCCCTGGGCTCGAACCCGGAACCTTCTTACACCACCATGCTGCCCTGAGGTTGTGAATGTGATACATTTTATTTAAACAATAATGTGCTTGAATACATACCGTTTAAACATTTTGAATCCTGTTATGTTTATTAAATTTAGCCTTATGTGCATTATTGTCATGATTTAGCCTTTAATATATTATGTAATTAGCATTTTAATGTATTTTAATAGAACTGTAAGAAACTGAAATTCAGAATACAGTATTATATCAAAGTTTATATTCTATACAGCACAGCATTGTAATACTGTTACAGTAATAAACTGTTGTAGATTACAGTAGATACGGTACACTGTAGAGTAACAGTTTAATGCTGGCAACTGTAGCTGCCTGTAATTTATTGATATTTAACAGGCAAATTTGTCACTGTGTGCTGCTGTGGTTGATTCAGTTTTATTTATTAAATCAATTGTATTGTGTTTAATCAGCAGTGTTTTGTATTTTTTTTATTTTAAGAGTCACATTTTGCTTTAGTGTTGTTCAATATAATGAAATCGCTCCAAATGGTGCTGGCAAACTGACAGAATCTGTTTCTCTATGTGGCACGTGCCTTACTACTGTCGTTGTTGGGAGTAGAGCAAGAAGGCGGAAGGAAAAGTAGTTCTTATCCTAACCAACAATTTAAAAAAAAAATAAAATGAAATCAACACTTTTACATTTTTTAGGAATTTTAAGCCTTAATTCATCACATGTATGTTAGAGCACAGTGAAATTCTTTCTCTGCATTTAATCTATTTGGGGATGTGAGCACGCACACATACCCATGCAGTGGGCATTTGTGCTGCAGGATCAGGGGTGCGGTTGGGGGTTAGGTGCCTTGCTCAAGGGCATCACAGCCATGCATGTAGAGGGAGAAGAAAGTGCTGTTCGTTCACTCCCCCCACCTACACATATTCCTGCTGGTCCAGGGAATAGAACCAGTAACCTTTTGGTCCCAAAGCTACTTCTCTAACCTTTAGGCCATGGCTTCCCCATTCCCCATTTTAAAGCAGCAGCTGTTATTGATTTTTCAATATAAGGATCGATTCTCAAAACTTAACCATCAGTATCGAAATTTTGGTATCGATCCATCCATCCTTACTTCAGAGCCTCATTTGCCATCACTCGTTGCTCGGGAAGGTACGGTGGCCCTGAAGGGCAAATCACAACCACAAATGGGAAAACACAACAACAAATCACAAAACACAACAATAAATAGATAGTCACAATGGCAAATCGCAAAACCAAAAACACAACCACAAAGCAGAAAACACAACAACTTTAACTTCTAGTGGAAATAGTAGGAACATGCTATCGACAAGGATCGTCACTGATTGGATGAACATACCGTCCATCTTTTTAATCAGAAGGAAATGCATCACATGCGCCATTTGGTCCCAGGCCTCACAAACAGTAAAGCAACTAGGATGTGGGAAGAAGTAATACTGACAAAGAAATCATAGGCAAATATTTGATATTGAGATGTATCTCAATGTTTTCTTTGTCAATATTCCTTCCTTTATGTCAAAGCCTGATATTGAATATTATCTAATGCTTTGAGAGATGTTCCTGCTGCTGATCCATACAGCACACTACCATAATCTATTATTGATTGAATGAATCCATTGTATCTGGTCTTCAAAGCAGTTCTGTCTGTGCCCCATTCTCTTCCAGTTAAACACCTCATTAAGTTTAGTACTTTCTTACATTTGTCTAATATTTTCTGAATATGTACAGCACATGTAATTCTTTCATCAAACCATAACCTTAGACACTTAATGTTTCACTCTCTCCAACTCCTGATTTATATAATTTTAATATCTCAAGACCAATTCTTTTCCTTGTAAAGATCATTATCTTTGTCTTGTCAAGTGAAAATTTCAAACTCCATTGATATGACCGTTCTTGTACTTCCTTAATAGCATCCTACAGTTTCTTTACAATGAATTCCAGATTTCTTTCCCTCTTCCAAATTTCTCCGTCATCCATGAAGAGCGGAAACCCCATCCCATCTCATCTCATTATCTCTAGCCGCTTTATCCTTCTACAGGGTCGCAGGCAAGCTGGAGCCTATCCCAGCTGACTACGGGCGAAAGGCGGGGTACACCCTGGACAAGTCGCCAGGTCATCACAGGGCTGACACATAGACACAGACAACCATTCACACCTACGGTCAATTTAGAGTCACCAGTTAACCTAACCTGCATGTCTTTGGACTGTGGGGGAAACCGGAGCACCCGGAGGAAACTCACGCGGGCACGGGGAGAACATGCAAACTCCGCACAGAAAGGCCCTCGCCAGCCACGGGGCTCGAACCCGGACCTTCTTGTTGTGAGGCGACAGCGCTAACCACTACACCACCGTGCCACCCCATCCCATTATCTATTTCCATAAATACATCATTTATTGTTATCACAAAGTTGCTAAATTGGCAACACTGTTAAGACAGTGAAATGTGTAGCCTACTACTGCAGTGTATTCACAACCAAAAACCAGACTAAAATGAATAGAGCATTTACATTTCGTCTTCTTCTTCTTCTGGCTGTTCCCATTAGGCGTTAGGGGTCGCCATAGCGGACGATGTCCCTCCATCTCCTCCTGTCCTCTGTATCTTTTTCTGTAGCACCAACCCTCCTCATGTCCTCCTTCACCACATCCATAAATCTCATCTTTGCTCTTCCTCTTTTCCTTCTACCTGGCAACTCCATCTCCAGCATTCTTTTCCCAATATACCCTGGATCTCTCCTCTGTACATATCCAAACCATCTCGATCTCACCTCTCTCACTTTGTCTCCAAGATGCCCTACATGTCCTGTCCCTCTAATATTCTCATTTCTAATCCTGTCCAACTTTGTCACTCCCAATGAAAATCTCAGCATTTTCAGCTCAGCTATGTCCAGTTCAGCCTCCTGTCTTTTTACCGTATCAGTGCCACTGTCTCCAAACCATACAACATTGCCGGTCTTACTACTGTCTTGTACACTTTCCCTTACTTACTTTGCATGTAGCACCTGCTTAACCCACCGAGGTAATAAGTACAGTGGTGCTTGAAAGTTTGTGAACCCTTCAGAATTTTCTAGATTTCAGCATAAATATGAACTAAAATATTATCAGATTTTCACACAAGTCCTAAAAGTAGATAAAGAGAACCCAGTTAAACAAATGAGACAAAAATATTATACTTGGTCATTTATTTATTAAGGAAAATGATCCAATATTACATATCTGTGAGTGGCAAAAGTATGTGAACCTCTAGGATTAGCAGTTAATTTGAAGGTGAAATTCGAGTCAGGTGTTTTCAATCAATGGGATGACAATCAGGTGTGAGTGGGCACCCTGTTTTATTTAAAGAACAGGGATCTATCAAAGTCTGATCTTCACAACACACGTTTGTGGAAGTGAATCATGGCACGAACAAAGGAGATTTCTGAGGACCTCAGAAAAAGCGTTGTTGATGCTCATCAGACTGGAAAAGGTTACAAAACCATCTCTAAAGAGTTTGGACTCCACCAATCCACAGTCAGACAGATTGTGTAGAAATGGAGGAAATTCAAGACCATTGTTACCCTCCCCAGGAGTGGTCGACCAACAAAGATCACTCCAAGAGCAAGGCGTGTAATAGTCGGCGAGGTCACAACAGACCCCAGCGTAAATTGTAAGCAACTGAAGGCCTCTCTCACACTGGCTAATGTTAATGTTCATGAGTCCATCATCAGGAGAACACTGAACAACAATGGTGTGCATGGCAGGGTTGTAAGGAGAAAGCCACTGCTCTCCAAAAAGAACATTGCTGCTCATCTGCAGTTTGCTAAAGATCACGTGGACAAGCCAGAAGGCTATTGGAAAAAGGTTTTGTGGACGATGAGACCAAAATAGAATTTTTTGGTTTAAATGAAAAGCATTATGTTTGGAGAAAGGAAAACACTGCATTCCAGCATAAGAACCTTATCCCATCTGCGAAACATGGTGGCAGTAGTATCATGGTTTGGGCCTGTTTTGCTGCATGTGGGCCAGGACGGCTTGCCATCATTGATGGAACAATGAATTTTGAATTATACCAGCGAATTCTAAAGGAAAATGTCAGGACATCTGTCCATGAACTGACTCTCAAGAGAAGGTGGGTCATGCAGTAAGACAACGACCCTAAGCACACAAATCGTTCTACCAAAGAATGGTTAAAGAAGAATAAAGTTAATGTTTTAGAATGGCCAAGTCAAATTCCTGACCTTAATCCAATCGAAATGTTGTGGAAGGACCTGAAGCGAGTAGTTCATGTGATGAAACCCACCAACATCCCAGAGTTGAAGCTGTTCTGTATGGAGGAATGGGCTAAAATTCCTCCAAGCCAGTGTGCAGGACTGATCAACAGTTACCAGAAATGTTTAGTTGCAGTTATTGCTGCACAAGGGGGTCACGCCAGGTACTGAAAGCAAAGGTTCATATGCTTTTGCCACTCACAGATATGTAATATTGGATCATTTTCCTCAATAAATAAATGACCAAGTACAATATTTTTTTCTCATTTGTTTAACTGGGTTCTCTTGATCTACTTTTAGGCTTTGTGTGAAAATCTAAAGATGCTTTAGGTCATATTTATGCAGAAATATAGAAAATTCTAAAGGGTTCACAAAGTTTCAAGCACCACTGTATACAGCACCCTATGTTTTATTGTTTTTACAACAATAAAAAGGGTACACAGTGTGTACTACACACTTTATCAGCACAAAATACTGTACGTCTGGTAAATGAACAAGGTCCACAGACCTACGTTGTGTGCAAACCCTCCTAAAAGCAAACCAGTTTCCCACCGACGGACCGACCGATGGGTCGACACGCGACTAAAAATTTCACCATCCCCCCTGGTTTGATTTTACAACTCGACCACTGCTTGGGCGGCACGGTGGTGTAGTGGTTAGCACGGTCGCCTCACAGCAAGAAGGTTCTGGGTTCGAACCCAGCGGCCGGCGAGGGCCTTTCTGTGTAGAGTTTGCATGTTCTCCCTGTGTCTGTGTGGGTTTCCTCCGGGTACTCCAGTTTCCCCCACGATCCAAAGACGTGGTTAGGTTAATATGGGATGGCCTTGGGCAGAGGTGCCCTTGAGCAAGGCACCTAACTGCTCCCTGGGCGTTGTTCGCATGGCTGCCCACTGCTCTGGGTATGTGTGTGCGCTCATTGCTCACGTGTGTGTTCACTGCTTCAGATGGGTTAAATGCAGAGAGGAAATTTCACAAGTGTGTGATGAATAAAGTTCATTCATTCATTCATTATCTCTAGCCGCTTTATCCTTCTACAGGGTCGCAGGCAAGCTGGAGCCTATCCCAGCTGACTACGGGCGAAAGGCGGGGTACACTATGTGTCATCACAGGGCTGACACATAGACACAGACAACCATTCACACTCACATTCACACCTACGGTCAATTTAGAGTCACCAGTTAACCTAACCTGCATGTCTTTGGACTGTGGGGGAAACCGGAGCACCCGGAGGAAACCCACGCGGACACGGGGAGAACATGCAAACTCCACACAGAAAGGCCCTCGCCGGCCCCGGTGCTCGAACCCAGGACCTTCTTGCTGTGAGGCGACAGCGCTATAACCACTACACCACCGTGCCGCCATGAATAAAGTTGTGCTTTCTTTCTTTCTTTGGTACAGTTGACACCAGATATTTGAACTTTAAATGTAAATGTGGTACTGCTGAGACATTTTGTCTAATGCTGGGAAAACACTTTTTAATAAATAAATAAATAAATAAATAAATAATACAGGGTTGGTGAATAGGAGATAGGGAAACATTTTGAGTTGTTGTTTGACTTTTCTACCCACACTCCAGTCCAGTAGGTGGCGGTAACACGCCTTTTGGTTAGACGTCAACCGTGTCGTTTTGAAGAAGAAGATGATAAAGCCCAACAGAGGGCAGGAAACTGTACAATCACATGCAGCACAACATTTAAGTAGAAGAGAAGAAGAGATTGATGGTGAGTGGCTGATCAATTCCCACGTGACTTTTTTTTTTTTTTTCCAGACTTACTGTGTGGTGTTGAGTCTGGAATAGAAAAGCATGTGAAATAAGTAATGTCTTGAACTTGGATTATCACAAGGAGAGACTATGGAAGGGGTGAGGTGTCTTGTTGAGTGCTGGGCAGATTTTGGTGACTTGCTTTCTGCAGAAGTGATCTATCATGGAGCAGATGTGATCTTAAGCACTGGGACTGAACATGTGCTCGTTTTTAGTAGCCAAGAGAGAAGAGTTAAGGCAAGTGGGTTTCCCTGAATCTGTAGTATTGTTGTTTCAGTACAGATTAATGTCTAATGAAGGGAAAATGTTTTTTTGTTCCAGACTGTCCTACAGTTTGATTCTCCAGTCACATCCCTGGCCTTAAGTGCTGATCAGTGCAGTCTCTATGCTCTCTGTGAGAATCATCTCCTTTACTCTTCCACTCTTTATCCCGAATCCAGGTAAAACATTTTGACTCATCGTCTCTAGATAACCGATGACATTTTTCACTAAACGTTTTATGATCTTCCTGCACCATTACATGTTTCCTCGAAAACCTTGCTCTTTTGCTTTCCTTCAATTTTATCCACAGCTCCTTCTCAGCACAGCAGTGTGATGACCCTGCCTTGTCCGTGGTGTCCAGGGATTCCGTTCTCGTGAAAAATGGCAATGTGCTCTCTTTCACTATAGCAGAGGACCTACTCGTTACTGTCAGTCTACAGGAGTCTTTCTGGACTTTTCACCTCTATGAATTGCCGCATTGTTCAACCAGATCCCCGGTGTTTCAGAAACGTGCAGGACTTCAGGTCCCAGCTGTTACAGGAGTTCCTCAGAATGATGTGGATTTGCAGGCTAGGATGAGTTCAGCTCCAACATTGGCATGCATCTACCCCAACTCCTCACCTAAAGGACACGCTTGTAAACGTCACCCCTGTCTCGATCCTCTCCTTTTCAGGCTCTTATTTGGAGTTGATGCATCGCTTATAAATTCTCCCATCATTCTTTGTGGTTTACCTGATGGACGTCTTGTTTTTTTCCCGCTACTCCTACCTGCACTAACCGGCTCAAAGGGAGAACAAAAGCCACGAGTCCAGATTTTCTACAGCTTAGAGCAGCCAGTAGCATTTATTGGGACATCTGTTATTGGGGATCAGGGTCCACAATGCCTGGTTGTGATTGGTCAGAGGGGTAGAAGCCTGCTGATCAGGGCCAGTGAAAGAAGCTCTGTTGGAAAGGCAGCAGACTGCCGTAAGGTTCACAGTTTAATATTGTAGTTCTATAGTAATGAGTATTAAGTGGTTGTTTTTTTTTGATAACACTAAGCACTGTTGATCTCTTTCTAAAGGATTCATTGAACACGTTGTGCAGGGGCCTGTGGTATGTGCTCGTGTAGATGGTGACCATTTATACTACAGCACTGCCACAAACCTGTTCTGCTTGTCCCTGAGCAAGACCTTGACACCTTCATCATCCATCACAGCAGTGTCCGAGGGAGACCGCACAAGGCCAGAGAGTGTGGTTTGTCTAAACGTGTGTCGAGTAATCGCACTAACTGAGCCTTTCATCAGTCCTGCAGGTTCAGTGGTTTCCTCCTTAAATGAAACTTGGGGAAGCGAGAATGTTTGGTTTATTTTATTAACCAAAACTCAGTGATCTGTGACTGATTGATTGATTTGAGATGATATCTGGAATGGACAGAGAAGTATGTGTCTTTTTCTTCCTGTGTCAAATTCAGAACAGATGTCTCATTTGGTCAGAGTCCATGGTACTAATCAAAAGTGGTAATGTGAAACAAAAGATAATCACTTGAAATTGTCTTATTTCTAGCCATAAGCTAATATAATTGTAATAGCCATTTGGTCATGTTAGTTCCTTATCCAGACATTGTAAGCAAGGAATTTTATGTAACTGGACCTTTTACAAATTTTGTTTGAATAACCCTGCTACGGTTAAGCCCGGCGCACATGGGCGATTTTCCGTCGCAAGTGTATTGCGATTTTTGGACGCAAGTTTCCCCTCTAGTGTGCGCATTATCTGCGACCAGTGGGCGATTTGGGAAGGGGGATGCAGTTCACATGGAAATCACATGACTACTTCGCTGGCAGGGATCGGCTAAGCCTTTGGAGGTAATTGCTTCCTTATCGCAAAGACATGCATACGTGGCAATATCTCTGCAACAAGTCAGCGATTTGGCAATTTAAAAAAAAAAATTGTTGCAGAATATCAAGCATGTTTGATACCTGCAATCTGTCACAAGCAACAAAAAAATCACCGTCGCAAATATCCGCACACGAAGCGATTTTTCGCTTGTGTCAAAAAGTTGCGTGACCAAGCAACGGAAACTTGCCCGTGTGCGCCGGGCTTTACTTCATCTGAAAGTGGCTCATTAAGGTGGACTTAAAATATTTACCACGTGTTTATTTTGACCTGAAAAGTTTAAACAGCATTTTGCTTTGGACCATCAATTGAGGCCAAGACAGGTAGCAGTCACAAGATCTAAAAGAGAAAAGGCTGATATTTATTATATCACTATCAAAAAAATCATTTGATTTTGACAAAGAATATCATAAAGGTTCTGACTGCAAAGTTGAATTCTGGACAAAACGTTCTATTTCTATTGCTGTTGGAGTTTCGAGATGTTTCACTGCTGCACACGCTGCGTATCCTGTGTGTAAATGTTTTGCCAAGATAAAAAGTGTCCTGCGTTTTACGATTCCGGAGGTTGCTGAAGCAAGTGAGCAACAATATCACATCACCACCATGGGGCGTCCGACCTACTTTTAGCCAAAACAAGTCGGCATGGGCAAAAATGGTGGACTCCGCTCTCCCACCAGTGGAAAAGAAAAGGAAAGTGCCTAGTGAGTGCAACTCAAGATACAGCAGGGTTAGATGACTAGATCATTCTAGCTAGCGCTTAGCTATCTTACCCTTAGAGTGCATGAGCTCGATTCCACAGTATGGAGTTATACACTTAATGTTTTGACCTTGCATAGAAAGAAACGATACATTCATCTTTTGTTTCATGGAACTATTCACGAATGTCAACCACAAATTACATCCCTGTGACTCAAAACTCTCCGCGGTCAATGCAGCGTCACGGCGTTTTCCGTGCATCGCCATCTTGGTGTGATGCAGTTCCGTGGTTATGCTAATTAGTTAAAGCTCCTTGCGTTCGACTGTTTCCGTAGGGCCGTACTGTTTACCTCAAGAGGTAGGATATTCAGTCCCAAAGTAGAGAAAAGCGACCCTCAGCACATCAAATGATCACATTTCATCTGCATGATCTTGTTCTTGTGAGACATAGAAAAATGCCATGCACAAGTTTAAAAAAAAAAAAAAATTATTTTTTTGAAAATTTCAGATGACTTTGCAGTGAGCACCTTTAGCATCGTCTTTTTAGCAATTTTTGTTACTTGTGGTAAAACCATGCATCAAATATATGACTAATCATTTCAAAGTATAGGTTTACAAACTTTTGCACTTAAGCGTGTATATTGTATGAATTGTAGGCAGTGTTCAGCTCCTGGCTGTGTCTCTCAGTGGAAGACTTCTTCAGGTGACCCTCCCTCAGGACTCGGACAAAACCAGTGTGTCTAGACTGGCTTCAACACAAGCTGGGCAGAAAATCAAAGACCTCTTGGCTGGTATTGGAAATGTTTGGGAGAGGTGAGATTATTTTAAATTATCTAACTTGAGATGCTTTGAACAGAAGAAAAAAAACTGACACCATTGTGACAACTGAATTTTCCAGAGCAACAGTAGAGAAACAACAGCTGGAATTGAAGAATAACACACTCAAGCGTCTGAACCACGTTCTCAACGTCTGCCAATTGCTTTTAACCCGTCAGAAAAATGACCAAGAGGCGTGTGATCGCCAGCCGCCAATCAGCTGTCAGGGGGCAGCCAAATGGAGTACGCTACTTCAAAAAGACGCTTTGGTTGTCACTTGCATATTGGAAAACCAAAGTTCTTGTGCCTTAGACCAAGGATGGACTCTCTGCCTTCAAGTGCAGTCAAGTCTTTCTGTCAGTGCAGGGGGCTTGTCTCAAACTTACTCATTTGCTTCGATGAAATTAGACTGTGGTCAGAAAACCGAAGTGACATTACCTCTCGAAATCGACGGTGACTTAATTCTCCCAATCCAGATCCACTGCTCACTTGTGTACCCTTTACAGTCTTTACTTAACCCAGAGGAATACAGACAGCTTTCAACTAGTGACGCCTCACTATCACAATTTCTCACACACACCGGTTGCATCTGTCTGGCTCTGAACACGATAACGCTGGACTGGCTAGATGCCTTAAGGATAGGAGAGCCAGCCCCAAATGGTGACCATATTTCCAAACAAGTATTCTCAAACAGCACTTGGGAAGCCACTCGCATGCTCCTGAGCTCCAGACAGATTCACACAGATGAGCCGGCAGTGCCGAGGGCTGCTCCACGTACAGTAGCAATCCACATCTCCTCAGAGCTCCTGAGGAACCGGCTCAGCTTACGTGAGTGTAGCAGTGCACTTCTGTGTGTCTCCGTGCTCAAATGGCTGCTGTGTGGAACTACAGAGGGAAAAGACCTAGTGCAGAGTCCAGTAGTGTGTGCCAAAGGGCCGAACAGACAGGACGTCAGACTGCTAACCAAAGAGGTATGCTTGTGGATCGATTGCTGGAGATTTGATCTTTGGCTTCCTTGTAATGTATTATTCCAAATGCAGGATTGTACTAATAGTGTTTTTACTGTATAATGCACATTTATATATAGAAAATTACCTCAGTATTTTTGTATTATGCTTTTTTTTTTAGCATGATCAGACAGGAAATGGGTAGTAATTTGAGTTAATAGCATAAATTGTCATTTTTATAAATCCCCCCCCCCCCCCCCTTCCACTCATATCATGACAAATTTCACCTCCTGTGGGATGTATGCCTGGTTAGTGGTTTTTACTCAAAACTAAGGAGCATACACAGGAAGCGATTTGCTGCGATGTGGCAGCAAGCGATCATGTCAAGTCAGTGAAAGTCAGCGGCGTGTAGCGATGACGGGCAGAATAACCGCTGGTGACGCAAAGTGGGCAGAATTAAACTGCTCTCAACATTGAGGCGAATACAACTTGGGGGAAAGGATACCGTTGACTGGCAGATGATGCCACCATGGCATTCCACAAAACATTTACCGTAAGGAGACAACGTCTACAACTTTGTAAATGTGCTCTGTGTACATGTGTGATGCATATAAAATAGTTATTCCACGAAATTGAGTTGTACATGAGCTGATGAGGCGTGTACCGCCGGGTTGGCTATAAGTCATGTACGACTAGATTGAGTGGAATAATTGTTTTATTATATCCACATTAACTGGATTTTGAGAAACGGAGCATTTTTATTTTTTGCGAATTTGATAATTTTTTACAAAACGTTTGAAATCATTCCCGCTTAGAATGTAAACAAACCGGCAAAATGACAGTAGCAATCTGTGAAAAATGCAATAATAATTCTTGGGAGGAAAAAAAGATACATTTTTACCATCAAATACTTTTATTCCATGTTTTGTTGCTTTTCTTTTGTATTTTTGGGGGTTTTGTTTACGAGTAGAATTTTTATTTCGTCCTCGGTTGGTTCAACAACGTGCTCTGTCATTTTGTTTTTGGGTAATTTCGTGCCAAGTCACCAGATTTTAGAGAGAGTTCCCATCTGACCATCTCAGATTTTGTTCGGGGTTTTTTTTAATGTCCTTGTTACTAATAACTGCTGTGCAAAATTTTAGGCCAATATCTCCGCTAGTTTTGGAGATATTAAGCCTTCAAAAAGGGGGCATGGCCCCATATTTAGCATAAAAACGTGTTACAATCAAGGCAAGGCAAGTTTATTTATATAGCACATTTCATACACAGTGGCAGTTCAATGTGCTTTACAGAAGTAAAAGCAGAACAGTAAACAATAGAAAATAAAATTACATAAAATAATTGGGGAAGAAAAATAATAAGAATTAAACAATAGTAGAAATCTCATCTCATCTCATTATCTCTAGCCGCTTTATCCTGTTCTACAGGGTCGCAGGCAAGCTGGAGCCTATCCCAGCTGACTAGGGGCGAAAGGCGGGGTACACCCTGGACAAGTCGCCAGGTCATCACAGGGCTGACACATAGACACAGACAACCATTCACACTCACGTTCACACCTACGGTCAATTTAGAGTCACCAGTTAACCTAACCTGCATGTCTTTGGACTGTGGGGGAAACCGGAGCACCCGGAGGAAACCCACGCGGACACGGGGAGAACATGCAAACTCCGCACAGAAAGGCCCTCGCCGGCCCCGGGGCTCGAACCCAGGACCTTCTTGCTGTGAGGCGACAGCGCTAACCACTACACCACCGTGCCGCCCAATAGTAGAAATAAAATAATAAAATGAAATAAAAGTTCAAAAAAGGAATCAGCCTCGAGATTAATTATTATGGGTTTAACTCATAAAGCGCGCTCTTCCCGTGGCTCTTCCACGAGGATCACCAAAAATTGTCCCGTAGACAAAATCTACGAGGATCACCAAATAAAATCGTCCAAATAAAATCGTCCCGCAGACAAAATCTACGAGGATCACCAAAAATCGTCCCGCAGACAAAATCTACGAGGATCACATAAAGCGCGCTCTTCCCGTGGCTCTTCCACAAGGATCACCAAAAATCGTCCCGCAGACACAATCTACGAGGATCACCAAATAAAATCGTCCCGCAGACAAAATCTACGAGGATCACAGTAACAAAGAATAAAAGTAAAATAATTAAAATCCAAGATTAAAAAGAAATTAAAATAAAGTAAAATCATTAAAATCAAAATTAAAAGAAATTATCTCATCTCATTATCTCTGGCCGCTTTATCCTTCTACAGGGTCACAGGCAAGCTGGAGCCTATCCCAGCTGACTACGGGCAAAAGGCGGGGTACATCCTGGACAAGTCGCCAGGTCATCACAGGGCTGACACATAGACACAGACAACCATTCACATTCACACCTACGGTCAATTTAGAGCCACCAGTTAGCCTAACCTGCATGTCTTTGGACTGTGGGGGAAACCGGAGCACCCGGAGGAAACCCACGCGGACACGGGGAGAACATGCAAACTCCACACAGAAAGGCCCTCGCCGGACCCGGGGTTCGAACCCAGGACCTTCTTGCTGTGAGGCGACAGCGCTAACCACTACACCACCGTGCCGCCCTAAAAGAAATTATGTTAAAGGAAATTAATTACTTGGGTAAAAATTAATCAAGTGAAAGCATCTGAAAACAGCTTTGCCTTGAGCCTGGATTTAAAACTAACAACAGTAGAAGCATTTTTGATATCATCTGGAAGTTGGTTCCAAAGCTTAGCAGCATAGCAACTAAAGGCTGCTTCACCACACTTCGTTTTGACAGCTGGTATTACTAGCAAGTTTTTCTCTTGTGATCTTAGAGACCTAGTTGGTGCATATAATTGAAACATATCCAGTAGGTAGCTGGGTCCCATCCCATTTAATGTTTTAAATAGAAGAAGTAGTGCTTTAAAGTCAATTCTATAGCTCACTGGGAGCCAGTGCAGAGACCTTAGGATTGGAGTGATATGGACTACCCTTTTTGTTCTTGTAAGAACCCTTGCTGCTGCATTTTGGATTAGTTGAAGCTCTTTGATGGTCTTTTTTGGAAGACCTGTGAAAAGGCTATTGCAGTAATCAACCCTACTGGAGATGAAAGCATGAATAAGTTTTTCTAGATCATGTTTTGACATGAGACCCCTGAGTTTAGAAATGTTTTTTAGGTGATAGAATGCAGACTTTTTTACCACTTTCATATGACTGTTGAAGTTAAGTTCGCTGTCAATAAGGACACCAAGGTTTCTGACAGTATCCTTTGCTTTAAGCCCCTTAGTTTCAAGAACAGTGGCAATCCTAAGCCTTTCCTCCTTTTTGCCAAATATAATTGCTTCAGTTTTATCTGCGTTCAGCTGAAGAAAATTGAGAGACATCCATTTGTTAATTTGGTCAATGCATCTATGAAGAGACTCAAGAGGGGCATAGTCATTAGGTGACATAGCTAAGTAAAGCTGAGTGTCATCTGCATAGCTATGGAAGTTTATTGAGTTATTCTTAATAATTTGTCCAAGTGGGAGCATATAAAGGTTGAATAGTAATGGTCCCAGGATTGAGCCCTGGGGAACCCCACAGTTCAAGGACACGGGTGATGAACTGTGGCCTCCAATGGCCACATAAAAAAAATCTTTGTTGTAGGTAGGATTTTAACCAGTTGATTACTATACCAGTAAATCCAACCCAATGCTCCAGTCGATGTAACAGTATGGAATGATCTACCGTGTCAAATGCAGCACTTAAGTCTAAAAGCACCAAGACTGATGTTTTACCAGCATCAGAATTAAGACGTAGGTCATTCATGACTTTAGTAAGAGCTGTTTCAGTGCTATGATTGGCACGAAAACCTGACTGAAACTTATCAAAACATCCGTTTAATGTCAGGAAGGCAATTAATTGATTAAAAACAAATTTTTCAATTATTTTACCAACGAATGGCAAATTGGATATGGGCCTGTAGTTGTTGAGTACTGAGACATCCAGGTTATTCTTTTTCAGTAGGGGTTTTACAACCGCTTTTTTCAGAGATGAGGGAAACATGCCAGTTCGTAAAGAGGTGTTGATAATCTGAAGTACCTCGTCTGATATTAGGTGAAGAACAGATTTGAAAAAGACTGTAGGTAAAATGTCCAGTTCAGATGTGGAGGAGCTGAGACTTTGTACTGTTTTTCTCAGAGTCTCAACATCAATTAAACTAAATGTTGACATTGTATTACGACCCCCTCTCTCGTTATCCAATGGTTCCAGATTTTGAAGTGTTTGCACCTGTGTGGCTATATTCATACATATTTTATCAATCTTTCCTTTGAAAAAAGATGCAAAGTCGTTGCATGTATTAACTGAGAGAAATTCAGAAGGCATTTGTTTTGATGGGTTTGTTAGCTTTTCAACTGTAGAAAATAGCACACGGGCATTGTTGATATTCCTATTAATAATGTCAGCAAAAAAAGACTGTCTTGCTTTAGAAATTTCTAAGTTGTATTTACATAACATCCCTTTGTAGATTTGATAATGAATCTGGAGTTTAGATTTACGCCATTTTCTTTCAGACTTTCAGATTACTACAAATTTTAATTTGCGTTTTGTACAGTGGTGCTTGAAAGTTTGTGAACCCTTTAGAATTTTCTATATTTCTGCACAAATGTGACCAAAAACAATATCAGATTTTCACACAAGTCCTAAAAGTAGATAAAGAGAACCCAGTTAAACAAATGAGACAAAAATATTATATTTGGTCATTTATTTATTGAGGAAAATGATCCAATATTACATATCTGTGAGTGGCAAAAGTATGTGAACCTTTGCTTTCAGTATCTGGTGTGACCCCCTTGTGCAGCAATAACTGCAGCTAAACGTTTGCGGTAACTGTTGATCAGTCCTGCAGACCGGCTTGGAGGAATTTTAGCCCATTCCTCCGTACAGAACAGCTTCAACTCTGGGATGTTGGTGGGTTTCCTCACATGAACTGCTCGCTTCAGGCCACAACATTTCGATTGGATTAAGGTCAGGACTTTGACTTGGCCATTCCAAAACATTAACTTTATTCTTCTTTAACCATTCTTTGGTAGAACGACTTGTGTGCTTAGGGTCGTTGTCTTGCTACATGACCCACCTTTTCTTGAGATTCAGTTCATGGACAGATGCCCTGACATTTTCCTTTAGAATTTGCTGGTATAATTCAGAATTCATTGTTCCATCAATGATGGCAAGCCATCCTGGCCCAGATGCAGCAAAACAGACCCAAACCATGATACTGCCACCACCATGTTTCACAGATGGGATAATGCTGGAATGCAGTGTTTTCCTTTCTCCAAACATAACGCTTCTCATTGAAACCAAAAAGTTCTATTTTGGTCTCATCCGTCCACAGAACATTTTTCCAATAGCCTTCTGGCTTGTCCATGTGATTTTTAGCAAACTGCAGATGAGCAACAATATTCTTTTTGGAGAGCAGTGGCTTTCTCCTTGCAACCCTGCCATGCACACCATTGTTGTTCAGTGTTCTCCTGATGGTGGACTCATGAACATTAACATTAGCCAATGTGAAAGAGGCCTTCAGTTGCTTAGAAGTTGCCCTAGGGTCCTTTGTGACCTTGCCGATTATTACACACCTTGCTCTTGGAGTGATCTTTGTTTGTTGACCACTCCTGGGGAGGGTAACAATGGTCTTGAATTTCCTCCATTTGTACACAATCTGTCTGACTGTGGATTGGTGGAGTCCAAACTCTTTAGAGATGGTTTTGTAACCTTTTCCAGTCTGATGAGCATCAACAACGCTTTTTCTGAGGTCCTCAGAAATCTCCTTTGTTCGTGCCATGATACACTTCCACAAACATGTGTTGTGAAGATCAGCCTTTGATAGATCCCTGTTCTTTAAATAAAACAGGGTGCCCACTCACACCTGATTGTCATCCCATTGATTGAAAACACCTGACTCTAATTTCACCTTCAAATTAACTGCTAATCCTAGAGGTTCACATACTTTTGCCACTCACAGATATGTAATATTGGATCATTTTCTTCAGTAAATAAATGACCAAGTATATTTTTGTCTCACTTGTTTAACTGGGTTCTCTTTATCTACTTTTAGGACTTCTGTGAAAATCTGATGTTTTAGGTCATATTTATGCAGAAATATAGAAAATTCTAAAGGGTTCACAAACTTTCAAGCACCACTGTAGCATAGTGGAATTTCTAGGTAGTGGTGAAACTGTTCTCATGCCCAATTCTTCAAAAACTCTACTACCAGTACCTTCCAATTACGTTACAGGCATTTAGCAGACACACTCTTATCTAGAGCAACGTACGACAAGCAGACACATACCCAGCACCTGAGGAGCAGTTGGGCATTAGGTGCCTTGCTCAAGGGCACTACAACCATGGATTTTCCTCCCGGTCCAGAGAATCGAACCAGCAACCCTTTGAGCCCATGGCTGCCTCACAGACACAAGTTGTCCACATCCCACTCTAAACTGTCGATTCCCAGAAAACAGCTGGACATACAGACTGACAGGACAGATCAGTAAACATAGCAAGCAAATAAAGATTAGTAGACCAATGACAAAGTAAGAGATCTGGCCCAGAATTACAAAAAAAAAAGTGTGATATGAAAGAATCCAAAATAAACACTGGCTAAAAATAAATGGTGGAATCAAATTCTTGGAGGATTTGGGGGCTTTCGTTATCCTGCTACAAGTTGCACCCCGTGCACTGCTCAATTTAGTTGCTGTTGTCTTAATATACTAAGTAACTTTAAAAACGCACAATGGAAATTCAACACGATATCACTTTAGATCCTTGCATATATTTGAAATTTATGATATTGTATGTAATGCACACACATCTTGAAACATCGATAAAGGACATTTATTGTCAAACTCAAGAATTAATTCACAATAAAAAAATTCAAAGTGACAGTTGGTCCATGTTCGGACCGTCATGCTGGAGATTCTGGGTCTGTGTCGTCCAGGGGTCTCAGCAGCAGTGACTGAGGGTGTCAGGAATCTGTCACGGAGGTGAGCTAGCCTGATGTGCTGATCCTGAACTGGCGTCGTGACTCGAGGCTGACCAGGGCGTGGACGATCCCTGGTGCTCCCCGTCTGTCTGTAACGCTGACTCAAACGGGAAATGGTCGAATGATGAACACCGAAGTGCCGGGCGACCTCTGTCTGTGTACTTCCGGCACGCAACATCCCGATGGCCTGTTCACGTTGATTTTGGCTTAGGCGTGGCATCTTCAGTAATGACAATTTTCCCATCATTGCCCCCGGGTATTTATAGGCAAGATTGTGTGTACAGTGTATGCAAAATTTGTTTGAAAATTAAAGCCTGTCCATGTCATTGACTACCCGAGTCATATTGTACGTTATTGAGTACAACTCCCTTAAATTCTGATTTGAGCACAGATTTGGAACTTATTCGGGCGGAACAAAGTTATTTTTCCATTGTGATATATTTCTTTTCTTCTTGAGATAAACTCAGCACGAATTCAGCAAGTTTTATCAATGTGCGTTTTTAAAGTTAGTGTATATTCCTCGTTTCACTTCAGCCTGTTTTAATGCAGACTAGTTCTTGCTATCATTTGGAAAAACAAAAACCTCTATAAATGTCTGATTTAAAAACTCCATACCATTTTATAATATTACAAAAACTTCTTATAACCCATTTCTCAGTCTTATGGTTACTGTACTATTGCTATTAATGTACTGTTATGCTCTGTCCATATCTGTAGGTTATATTGAGTGACTTTCTCTCTGAAGGACCTCTGTCTGTTGTGGAGGTTCAGGTAGAGAGCGTTTCCATGTCTGCAGTGTGTGGATTACATCATGCTGTCCTGCGACGTGTTCAGGTGCGCATACATACGAAAAATCTCCCCACTGTGAAAATCAAGCTTACTTGTACAGTTAATGTAATGAGTCATGCTTTCAGGCCCTTCTGAAGGATACTGCTGTGAAAACTGAGAAGCTTGCAGAGCTCAGAGGACAGCGCTTATGTGAGGCTGTTCGGCAGATGGAGGTAAAACCCACATCTAATCATAACCCATGTCCGCTTGCACGTACTGAGATCACCAGGCATGTTAGCAAGATAATGAGGGGGAAAAAAAAAAAAAAAACAGTGACTCACTAACAAAGTTTATTTCAGCGTCTTTATAAGGACCTGCAGGACTTTCGTGACCCAGCTGATGGAGTTACGAAGACAAGGAGGATGTCAGAGTCACTGTTACACCTTTACCTGCAACTCCGAGAGAAGCCACTGGTCATTCTGTGAACGCGCGCACACTAGTTTAAACTAATCAGTTTGGTTACACTAGGGAACAATGTAAAATAAGCAAATGTATGCATAAGTTTCATATTTTTTTTGGGGGGGGGATGAAAATGTATTTAATTTTTCATGTGTATTTATAGTCCGTGGCTTTATTTTCATCCTATATTTATCTTGAATGCTTTTTATTTTCATTCTAACACATTTATTCATCTTTGGGTTTCAATGCATAATAGTCCATAAAGTTAGTTTACTTCCATTATTTAAGCTGTGCATAAAAATACATTGTCAATAAAAATCTATCTGTCTTTAAAAAAAAAAAATCTGGAATCATTTCCCTTCAGAAAACCATTAGTGGGGCGGCACGGTGGTGTAGTGGTTAGCGCTGTCGCCTCACAGCAAGAAGGTCCAGGTTCGAGCCCCGTGACCGACGAGGGCCTTTCTGTGCAGAGTTTGCATGTTCTCCCCGTGTCCGCGTGGGTTTCCTCCGGGTGCTCCGGTTTCCCCCACAGTCCAAAGACATGCAGGTTAGGTTAACTGGTGACTCTAAATTGACTGTAGGTGTGAATGTGAGTGTGAATGGTTGTCTAGGTCTATGTGTCAGCCCTGTGATGACCTGGCGACTTGTCCAGGGTGTACCCCGCCTTTCGCCCGTAGTCAGCTGGGATAGGCTCCAGCTTGCCTGCGACCCTGTAGAAGGATAAAGCAGCTAGAGATGATGAGATGAAAACCATTAGTGACTAAATATAGTGCTGCAAAAAGTTCATGCATTAAACATATGCCATGGTGTGTGTGTGTGTGTGTAGCCTTATATAAAACTGAATGTGGGATTGTCTTGGACAGACTTTGTTCCTTGAAAATGTTTTAACAATCTAACATGCATCCAGTCATCAGCTGATTTTACTTTCAAGTAATAATACAAGCCTTGTGATTTGAGTGTGAGGAAGAAAAATGCTCAAACAATTTATTTCCTATAACGTAATGGCCTAAGTGCATCCCCACTTGCTGTTATTAAATCATGCACATGCTTTTATGCACAGGTGTTACTAAGAAAAAGCACATTACAAATGTCTCCCTCAACCCTCAGTCTACTTCATCGAATCATAGTGCAAATTTTGATGGTGTATGACTCTTTAATGGTAACAATATTGAAGCTTTCAGGAATAGACAAATCATACACTGATTTTTTTTTTTGGTCTAGTCCAGTATTTTCTAAAAACACCAGTTATCACATCGTCTTCACCCGTCCAGTGTATTCTTGATTGGGTCCCTTTCCTAGGGTTTCTTGGCTAAGTACGTACAGCCGGCTAGCCACTCCTCTGCTGCACTGCTTTTGGTCATGGACAATTTAAAGTAGCCAGTTAGCCTAACCTGCATGTCTTTAGACTGTGGGGGGAAACCGGAGCACCCGGAGGAAACCCACGCAGACACGGGGAGAACATGCAAACTCCGCACAGAAAGGCCCCGTCCAGAGTGCGAATTACCCCACCATAATTGGGGGGGTACCATCATGGTCCACTATCATATCAATCCCCCCCCCCCGGTCCTGTCCCATCTCGTCTATGGAAGTCGGTGTCAGTAACTCAACACAATAACTCTGAACAATAATTTTTGATGTCATTAAGAAGCATGACAAACCATACAGTACTACCACAGAAGAAAAAGAGCAGTACAACCTGATAACCTTTGTCAGAACAAACTGGGTATCAACACTACAAATGAGTCACATACAGTATATACACACATGCAGAACAGTCCTGCTGAATGTCTTGCTCTCTTTCGTCCTGCTGTGCCTCTCCTGTCTGCTGGGAACCCATTTTCTTTATTCACATGAACAGTGTATAAAACCTAACTGCACCTACACTTGTACTGTAATTGTCTGTAGATCTTAGTGCTAATATTTACTACTTATGCCTTTAGCACCAAAAAAATGCCTGATGTCTGGCCCTTTTCTTTTCCTCATGTTTGACCTACTGTCTCTGTGAATAAACTCAAACAGGGTACTCAGATGAAACTATAACTATCTTAAAAATAAAACAAAAGGAATGTAAGTAAAAACAATAGAAAACATCCATGTACTAGGCTATTTTGCCTAGGCTAGCCTACTACCTGGCTCTTTTTATGTTGCCCCAAGTCCCCAGAGGTTCTGGTTGTAATTTTACATAGGCTTAGCTCGGCCTACATCAGAACTTCTTGTGCCTAATCACACACACACACACACACACACACAGGATGGGCCTATGTGCCAAATGAATTTCAGAAGGGCACAATTTATTCATGATAAAATGAGAATGGAAACATATGGAGTTCTTCTTTGAAATGAGAATCGTTTCTATACCACACTGTAATAAGCTTGATTTAAATAGAGACTTAGCTTATCTTGCTAACTAACGTTGGTAACTAACGTTAACGTCTGTCCACTGTAGCCTTCTGGCCTCAGTGGGTAAGTAATTCAGTGTATAAAGACGTGACATGAGCTGAAAGAACAAATCACTTTAATAAATGAAAGTTGTAAAATAACACATTTTCAACAGGCTAAAAGTTGGTTAGCAACTAACATTACCAATGCACATCTGCTGCAAACCATAGACTGTATAAATTGCTGCAAACCCATGGTGAATCAACTGAATACGGTGTGGACTAGAAGCTGTTGCTTCTAGCGCAGGGTTTTTCAAAGTGTGGGGCGCGTCTCCCCTAGGGGGCGCCAGAGTTCTTCAGGGGGGCGCAACGTGAGGAAAAATAAACCAGAATAAGTTACTATTGCGGACATTTAGCGAACTTCAGCTAGTCTTTGCCAGAGACAAAATGGATCAATTTTTGGCACCTAAAGCTACAGTGAGTGAGGAGACAGAGTCTGGGCCAAGCAAAAAAAGAAGGAAGTATGATCACGATTATTTAAAGTTTGGATTTTCATGGACTGGATCTGAAGATGCTCCACTGCCACAGTGTGTTGTCTGCCAAGAGATGCTAGCTAACGATGCTATGAGATGTTTAAAACGTGTAAAACAAGATGTTTAAAAAAAAAAGCACAGATGTTTAAAATGTGTAAAAAAAAAAAAAAGAGGTTTTCAAAAAGCACAGATGTTTTAAATGTGTAAAAAAAGATGTTTTCAAAAAGCACAGATGTTTAAAATGTGTAAAAAAAAAAGGTTTTCAAAAAGCACAGATGTTTAAAATGTGAAAAAATGTTTTAATAAAGCTCATATGTTTTAAATGTGTAAAAAAAGATGTTTTCAAAAAGCACAGATGTTTAAAATGTGTAAAAAAAAAAGGTTTTCAAAAAGCACAGATGTTTAAAATGTGAAAAAATGTTTTAATAAAGCTCATATGTTTTAAAATGTGTAAAAAATGTTTTCAAAAAGCAGATGTTTAAAATGTGTAAAAAAAAGATGTTTTAATAAAGCTCATATGTTTTAAATGTGTAAAAAAAGAGGTTTTCAAAAAGCACAGATGTTTTAAATGTGTAAAAAAGAGGTTTTCAAAAAGCACAGATGTTTAAAATGTGTAAAAGAAAAAAAAGTGTACAACACCCATTTTTTTAAAATACGAATGGAACATTAAGTATAGCAACAACAAAAATTGGGGGGGGGGGGGGGGGGGGGCGCTGTTGTTTATTTGCTCTCTGCGGGGGGGAGGGGGGGGCTGACTCTCCCACACTTTGAGAACCCCTGCTCTAGCGCGTTCTAGCGCTGCGGTGACTAAAAATGGTACGGTCCACAATAGGGGTGTCTGTCTGAAATTGATTTACATTAAAATGTTCCTACAATAGGGGCGGCACGGTGGTGTAGTGGTTAGCGCTGTTGCCTCACAGCAAGAAGGTCCTGGGTTCGAGCCCCAGGGTCGGCGAGGGCCTTTCTGTGTGGAGTTTGCATGTTCTCCCCGTGTCCGTGTGGGTTTCCTCCGGGTGCTCCGGTTTCCCCCACAGTCCAAAGACATTCAGGTTAGGTTAACTGGTGACTCTAAATTGACCGTAGGTGTGAATGAGAGTGTGAATGGTTGTCTGTGTCTATGTGTCAGCCCTGTGACGACCTGGCGACTTGTCCAGGGTGTACCCCGCCCTTCGCCCGTAGTCAGCTGGGATAGGCTCCAGCTTGCCTGCGACCCTGTAGAAGGATAAAGCGGCTAGAGATAATGAGATGTTCCTACAATAAGAATGCCGAATGGGAGTTGGTTTGAATTATATATTCCTTCTCACAATATCAGAAAAAATATCGGACCCCCCCAAAACTTATATTTTTGTCTCTTTGGGGGTACTGGCTCTTCATTGGGGGGTATAGTATCCCCCAGTACCCCCCGTAATTCGAACTATGGCCCCGTCAATCGCTGGGCTGGAACCTAGAACCTTCTTGCTGTGAGGTGAAGGTGCTAACCACTGCACCACCATGCCACCCCAATTATCGTATATGAGAGCATATTAATGCAACACGATGTTTTCCCATTCTGCTAGGTCATATTAGTGACATCCTCAAGTGAGAGGACATTTGCCAGCAAGCAAAGAAATTAAGGTTATGGAAAGTCTACCTTGCAATATTAAGTAGCCAATGAAATTTAACCCTTTTTTTTTTTGACAACGTTAAGTGATAACTGGCATTAACTGATGTCAACTGGTGCCAATTAAGTCAACGGTCAAGCGTTCTTTTTTAACATTATATTTTTTTTAACACTTTTCAAAAAAAACACTGGATTGAACATCTAAGCTTCACCATACACATATTGGTCTATCTCCCTACACAAACCTTTGGTGTTCCACTGATAAACAAGTGGTGAAGGATGAGCTCTGTGTCACACTTTCAGAGATTTTTGAAAGAAGTAGCAAGCTTATGGCATTAAGCTGCATGACCACACCAATGAGGAACTTAAACAGATACAACAGTCAGAAATGGGCAAAATTTGGCTGGTGCACTCTTCGATTGACTCAATTCGCCAGTAAAAAACAAAGAGGAGTGTGGTATATTTAAAAGTTTATTGAATTAAAGTGTTGTGTAGCAACTAAAGTTATGTATCTTTGGTTGATGAATGGGTTTGATAATTGCTTGTGACTGTTACAGCAGCAGCTAAATGACAGGACTGGTCACAGGGGACTGAGTTCACTGTGGTGAGGAACATCAAGTGCTATTGGTGGACCCCTGGAAGGTGCTGATGCACATAAATTTGGGCTTTATGAAACAGTCTGTGATAACTCCAGATAAGGAGTCGGCAGCCTTAAAATACCCTTAAGACTCCTTTCCTAAGCTGTCGGAGGCAATTCAAAGCTGGTGTCTTTGTCAGACCACAGATAAAGAAGATCCTTGAATGCAAGTAATTCCCCCAAGAATCCAACTAGGAAGGAGAAAGTGGCCTGGAACAGTTTCGCAGTGGTTCAAGGCTTCCTGGGCAATCAGAAAGACGAAAACTATGCAGAGCTGGTTGAGATTCTGGTGAAGAACTATGGCACAATGGGCTGTAGGATGTCTCTCAGAGTCCATATCCTTGATGCTTATCTTGAGAAATTCAAGGAGAATATGGGAATGTACTCGGACAAACATAGTGAGTGCTTCTACAAGGATATACTGGACTTTGAATGCCGTTAACAAGAACAATATAAGGAGAACATGATATGAAATTACAATTGGGGGCTGCTTTGTGAAAGTGATGTACAATATAATTGTAAATCTCAAAAACTGCTCACTTCTAAGTCGTTTGTGGTCATTTTTGTGTAACATTTTAGTATAAATACATGTTTTTGATTCATTTTTTTCTGGCTTTATGTGAATTAAAAGATGAAAATTCATCTACAGTTGTGTTCAAAATAATAGCAGTGTGTTTAAAAACGTGAGTAAAGCTCAAAATCCTTATAATAGTTTTTATTTCCATGCATTGGGAACACCTGCACATTATATTCTACATCAAAACACGAAGAAAAATCTCATCTCATTATCTCTAGCCGCTTTATCCTTCTACAGGGTCGCAGGCAAGCTGGAGCCTATCCCAGCTGACTACGGGCGAAAGGCGGGGTACACCCTGGACAAGTCGCCAGGTCATCACAGGGCTGACACATAGACACAGACAACCATTCACACTCACATTCACACCTACGGTCAATTTAGAGTCACCAGTTAACCTAACCTGCATGTCTTTGGACTGTGGGGGAAACCGGAGCACCCGGAGGAAACCCACGCGGACACGGGGAGAACATGCAAACTCCGCACAGAAAGGCCCTCGCCGGCCATGGGGCTCGAACCCAGGACCTTCTTGCTGTGAGGCGACAGCGCTAACCACTACACCACCGTGCCGCCCATGAAGAAAAATGCATCAATATATTAATTACTTTACAGAAAATGAAGAAAAATGAACATTGGGCTGTTCAAAAAAATAGCAGTGTCTGCATTTTTCATTACAAACTCCAAATATTTACTGTATAAACTGAAAAAATCTTAAGGATTTAGTATTCCTGTGAATCACTAAACTAATATTTAGTTGTATAACCACTGTTTCTGAGAACTTCTGGCACCTGTGAACAGGTATTCCAGCCCAGGATGATTTGACAACATTCCACAATTCCTCTGCATTTCTTGGTTTTGCCTCAGAAACAGCATTTTTGATGTCACCCCACAAGTTTTCTATCGGATTAAGGTCCGGGGATTGGGCTGGCCACTCCATAACTTTCATTTTGTTGGTCTTGAACGCTGATGCTGCTCGCTTACTGGTGCGTTTGGGGTCGTTGTCTTGTTGAAACACCCATTTCAAGGGCATTTCCTCTTCAGCATAAGGCAACATGACCTCGTCAAGTATTTTGATATATGCAAACTGATCTATGATCCCTGGTATGCGATAAATGGGCCCAACACCATAGTAAGAGAAACGTTCCCATATCATGATGCTTGCACCACCATGCTTCACTGTCTTCAGAGTGTACTGTGGCTTGAATTCAGTGTTTGGGGGTCGTCTGAAAAACTGTCTGCGGCTCTTGGACCCAAAAAGAACAATTTTACTTTCATCAGTCCACAAAATGTTTTTCCATTTCTCTTTAGGCCAGTCGATGTGTTCTTTGGCAAATTGTATCCTCTTCAGCACGTCTTTTTTTTAACAGTGGAACTTTGCGGGAGCTTCTTGCCGATAGAGTAGCTTCACACAGGCATCTTCTAATTGTCACAGTACTCACAGGTAACTTCAGACCGTCTTTGATCACCCTGGAGCTGATCATTGGCTGAGTCTTTGCCATTCTGGCTATTCTTTGATCCATTCAAATGGTAGTCTTCGGTTTTCTTCCACGTCTCTCTGGCTTTGCTGTCCATTTTAAAGCACTGGAGGAGATCATTTTAGCTGAGCAGCCCATCATTTTCTGCACTTCTTTACAGTATATGTTTTACCTCTCCAATCAACATTTTAATCAAAGCACGCTGTTCTTCTGAACAATGTCTGGAACGACCCATGTTTCTCATGTTTTCAGAGAGAAATGGATGTACAACATGTGCTGGCTTCATCCTTAAATTAGGGCCACCTGACTGACATCTGTTTTTTCACAGAATGAATGACCTCACTAATTAAACTCCACACTGCTATTATTTTGAACACGTCCCTTTCACTTAATTATTCCATTACACAGACTCAGGAGCATGCATATCATGAATGTTGGGTCTGTTGGTTTTCTATGACTCTACTACACCTACTGGTAAATTATTTGCCATGTAGTAATATAATTTCCACCAAAAACAGTGATTGATCTGGTTAGTCGTGTTGGACTGCTATTATTTTGAACACAAGTGTATATTCTCAATGAAAATAGGTCTCATCTCATTATCTGTAGCCGCTTTATCCTGTTCTACAGGGTCGCAGGCAAGCTGGAGCCTATCCCAGCTGACTATGGGTGAAAGGCGGGGTACACCCTGGACAAGTCGCCAGGTCATCACAGGGCTGACACATAGACACAGACAATCATTCACACTCACATTCACACCTACGGTCAATTTAGAGTCACCAGTTAACCTAACCTGCATGTCTTTGGACTGTGGGGGGAAACCGGAGCACCTGGAGGAAACCCACGCGGACACGGGGAGAACATGCAAACTCCACACAGAAAGGCCCTCGCCGACCACGGGGCTCGAACCCGGACCTTCTTGCTGTGAGGCGACAGCGCTAACCACTACACCACCGTGCCGCCTGATGTTAAAATCATGATTTTAAATTTCTCATTACTTCCACATTCAGTTGATACTTGCAAATTCATACCTAATGGTAATGAATCTGCTTAGTCTTGGTCCGAATCCACTGGAAACAATTTTTCCCTAAGCTTGAAATATCCCCCTTTTATAGCCATAAGCTGCGCGTGTGTTCCTTGCTCCTTGACCATCCCGTCTTCCAAATAGATGATATGATCAGCTCTCTCGATAGTCTGCAGACGATGAGCGATCACCAGCACTGTCTGATCCTTTATTCCAGAGAAGACTTTCTGAATCTGAGTGGGAAAAATAGTGAGCAAATATTATACTTCTCCTCTTACTGAATTTATGGATCAAAACTGCCTATAGACGTCACACTGGTATTGGTCACCTGCAGGTTAATTTGAGCTGAGTCTATGCCCTAATCTGTGATCTTATATGCATCCCACAAGAGATGTTTTACAGATACCGGTAATACTTTTTTAACCTCAGCAGTCACTGCCAATTCCGAACCACTAGCTGAATCACATGACGGCTACCAATCAAAGATGGTTCAGGTTAACATGTATTTCCTCCAAGACACATAAGGCGACTTGCCATATCTTTCAGAACTGCTGCTTATGTACTATCACATGGCAGCTGAACACTCTCAGAGAAAAACGCCAACTGCCCTCTTCAACATACGTGAGCTCATGTGCATCTCTGTGATTAACAGGGAAAGAACGCTACCCATGTTACCCACCCAGAGAACAGAGATCCACTGTGCTCTCTTGGTGGCTGTGGCATTGTCGGGTGATCATGAGATTGAGGTCGAACCCTTTTCTCTATGAGCTAAAGGTTAGAGAAGCGGATTTGGGACCAAAAGGTTATCGGTTCGATTCCCAGGACCAGCAGGAATGGCTGAAGTGCCCTTGAGTGAGGCACCTAATCCCTAACTGCTCCCTGGGCTGCCCACTGCTGTGGGTAAATGTCAGGGTCTTGTATGTCACTCTGGATAAGCGTGTCTGCTAAATGCGTGTAATGTAATATCTGCTCCTTATTCTGTCTTGTAGCATTAGGATACAGCTTTAATCTGTCTTCTTTCTGGCTGGGTAGTACATGTCTAACTGATTTCTACACTTTTCAGTTCAGTAACTGTAATTATGATGAAAGATTAAGAATTGTTTGACCAATGCTAATTAGTGTCAGTGAGAAGAGCTGTGGTTATGAAGTGTCAATGCACGTACCGCATGCTGAGTGTTGAAGTCCAAGTTGCTGGTCGCTTCATCCAAAATGATTATTTTTGGATTTCTGATCAACACTCTGGCTATAGCAATACACTGCTTCTGTCCTGAGGATAGCTGCCCACCACACTCTCCAATGTCTGCAGCAGAGTAACATTGCTAGTGTAACAGCTATAACGTAAAATCAACTAAATAAGATATCTATTGAAACGATGAATCTGGTAACAAACTGAAATTTTCACCAGTGTCATAGCCGTCATCCAGTCTGCAAATAAAGTCATGTGCATTGGCTTTCTTTGCTGCCTCTTTTATCCTCTCTATGGTGCAGTCACGTAGGCCGTATGCAATGTTGTATTTCACAGAGCCAGAGAACAGCACTGGGTTCTGGGACACAGCTGCCATCTGTCATAAGATGAAATTACATTAAGTTCTTTAGTTCAACTCATATAAGAACCAAACACACCACTAATTTCAAGTGTATTTTGACAGACAGGGTCTGCCAGTCACTGTGATTGATCATTTCAAGAAGTGTTAGGTCTTTTCTACATTTGCACTTTCTGTATCTATTACGTCAGTGTCTGTGTTACAGTCTTCACCTGGCTACACAGGTACTGGTGTTGGTACTGATCAAGTGGTGCAGTGTCCAGTAGCACTTGGCCCTGTTGAGGCTCATAAAACCTCTGCAGCAGACTGACACAGGAAGTTTTACCTCCACCAGAGGGGCCAACCAGTGCAGTCATCTTCCCTGGACTCAGCTCTATACTCACAGACTGAAACAACGGTTTAACAGGGTTTAGACAGGATTTGTTATAAAGCATGAAATATGTGAGGTCAGAGCTGTTACTGTGGCTTTAATGAGTACCAGATTTAAAGAAAGAAAGAGAGAGAGAGAGAGAATAATAAAATAATTCTGGCTTGTTCTTATTATTTTTCCCATACACCTTTCCAAATTCCAAAAAATAATAGTAACCTTAAGTGCTTTCTTTTCAGGTTGGGAAGGGTAAGAGAGGGTGACGTTATCAAAAGTAATTCTTCCTTCCAGTTTCTCAGGTATCCATTCGCCTGCTTCTTGCATGTTTGGTTTTCTGTCTAGCAGCTGAAACACCTTCTCTGTTGACCATGCTGTGTTCAGGATTTCTCCATAGACCTTCACCAGGTTCTGAGATTGAGAACACCAAAGAAACAGAGGCACTCAAGATTTTTGTAAAAATCTAAAGTAGCCTACTGCACACAAAAGAAGAAACTCACAAAATGACATTCATGGTTTAAAAAGTTCAGATTATTATACTTACCTTCATGTTGGTCACCATGTCTTTTTGATACAGCATAAAAGCCAGAAGGCTCCCACTGCTTAGCTGACCAGAGGAGATGAGACGGCGTCCAAGAAGCACCATAGCCACCCTCAGGCTCAATGACAGACACTACAACAGGATAAATGCAACAACCTGAACAATCCATCACACACTGAAACAAGCAGGAGGAACCACCATTATCAACAACAGCACTGAACTGCGCGCTGCAGACTAATACGGCATGTAGGGATACCAAAATGAAGTCAGTGTGACTGGAGACTAGACTAGAGGTGTGCATGAAGATTAAGGAACCAAAATATTGCAGATATGCATCAATTTTGGTCAGGAAAGAGCGTTCTAGCAAAAATGTTCTGTGTAAAATTCCATTATATCGCTTGTTTTAAATAAAACATTTAACATAAAACATTTAAATAAGAACGCTTAATCTATAGACATTTGTCTCATTTGGGTAGGCATTAAAAAGATGATTGTAATTATAATATTTTCATGATGCTGTTTCAGAGTAACACAATGATAAGCCTGGCAGATGCACAAACAGCTATGAGCACTGATTAATGTATTAGAAAAGGTGGATAAGATTTTTCTGGCCCCCAATTAAACTCAGTAGATTGGTAGGTCTTCAGGCATTACAATAGTCCATAGTAGTCCATGCGCTGTGTTCATTATACAAATTAAATAGAAAATTTGTTGAACACCACATCATTATGGATCATGAGAAATATCATAGACAGTTACAATCAGAAACAACACTGTCAATGACGGCGTAGCTCACTCTGGCCCTGTCTAGTCCAGAAGGAACAATTTAAAGTGGGCCACCTTGCGCAATAAGCGTTGCAAATTATAGACACTATATAGAAGCTATATACACCCTAGGAATACCGACCTATTTGCCAGAAAGAATCCAAACTGGCAAGGAATTGACCGAGAAGAAGCGACTTTTGTTGAACTGCTCATTAAGGCTTAATTAGTTCATAACTTCATTAATAATTGCAATTAAGTAAATCTGGGTAGAAAGAATCAAAATGCCAGAAAGAATCAAAATCAGTGACGAATTGAGGGAGAAGAAGCGATTTGTGTGGAAACTGCTCGTTAGGGCTTAATTACTCCATATCTTCATTATTAATTGCAATTATACAAATCTGGGTAGACGCTATATGCACCCCAGGCAGACCTACCTTCCTGCCAAAAAGAATAAAAATTGGTGAAGAATTGAGAGAGAAGAAGCAATTTTCGTGAAATGTGGACGACGCTGGACGGACGGACGGACAACAGACAATACATGATGGCATAAGCTCATCGCCTGTCAGCCGGATGAGCTAATAACTGTAGGAGCAAGTGGGAGTGGTTCAGGTATGCTATATGGCCAAAGGTTTGTGGACATCTGACCATCACAGAGGAGGCCTGAGTTGTAGTTCAGTCGGGGTTGTAGTTCATCCCAAAGGTGTTCAGTGGGTTAGCGTCAGTATCCAAAGACATTCGAGACAAATGTGTGCTTCCAACTTTGGGCCAACATTCTGGGGAAGAACTATATATGGGTTTGATGGTCGCATGTCCAAATGTTTGGTTATTTAGTGTATCTGTGAGAGCAGGTGGGCACGGGATTAAAAACAGTCCCATGCACAGTGTGTAATGGCTCACTTTGCGCAGAAGGTGGTGGACTGCACTGGAAATGCCCTTGCACTGCAGTATCTGAAGCTTCCTGTCCAGAGCCTCTTGGTACCGCTTCAGCTCCTGAGTCTCAGCCCTGAAGCTCCGCACCGTCTTTACAGACCTGATGGCAGAAGAGGCCAGCTGCTCGACTTCAGCCAGGCAGTCCCGCAGCTCACTTGATCTTTTCTGCACATTAGGACAGAGTGAAAATACGATGATAAAACTGCAGTGACAAAACAGCCTTTCCACTACAAAAGACCTGGTGAGGAATCTTTTCCTTTATGCAACTGAAGATCTTTATTAAGGAATGTCAGCTAAGATTATAAAAAGGGTAGCATGGGAAAACTACTAGAACATAAATCAGTTACTAAATATAGGGAAACAAAGTCAATTACCTGGTAGTAAATGTTGTAATAGTTCTGTAGCACAGCGAGGAGAGGCATCTCCACACAGGTGAGGAGTGTGAGCTGCCAGGACAGGCTGAGCATCTGCACAAGCATGCCACATGTCTTAACCAGACTTCTCAGGAGCACATTTACATTCAGGGCTATAGAGCGGCCCATTTTATCAGTGTCGGAGGCCAGTCGCGATGTCAAGCTTCCTGTAAGAGGAAAGGCAGAGCGCTGCTGTAAGAAAAGATCCTGAAGATTTAATTTTATGAGATTTCTTTGAAAGAAAATCATTAAGATCTTCAGAATCAATGATTTCCTGTATATATTGCACACAACCTGGTTTATTTTCTTCAAAGAAGCTTATTTCCTGTTTCATCAGGTTCTGAAACAGCATGTGTCGAATTCTATTGTTGAGTCTGCTCAGGCTACACATGAACATGCCTCCTCTCAAGCCAGAGAACATAGAACTAAGAAATAAAAGCACATTGGGTGAAATGAGTTTTGCACAAATTCAGGAAGACAATGACAGCAAGAGAGGAATCCAACATGCATTTACCTTCCAAAAGAGTAAAACGCCATGCATGCAATGGCCCACAAGAAGTTGTCATGCTTGTATTCTCCACTCAAACCATCAATGATTTTCCCCACGTAGTACGGAATACGTGACTCAACTGAAAAGAAGGAATAACATTACACTGGAAACACTGTCATATGCTCTATAGCATATTCAAGCAATACATTTGCATTTAAAAATCACTATTTGATGCTCAAATGATTAAATTAGAGTCACCGAAACCACAAAAGAGCACAGGTCTTAAACTTACATAATGCAGCCAAGATGAGGAAGAAAAAGGCTGCCCCCAGGTGAAGGTAGTCTGGTTTTGAACAGTGAATCACTCTCATCAGGAGAACCTTGGCCTCTTGTTCTTTCTTCACCTTTTTACTAGGGAATGCCTTGTCCCACATCAGATGGATCAGAATGCCAGTCAGTGCATTTAAAACCACCATGGAGGGGACAGGCACAGGACTAAAGCCACACCTCCCTCCAAGAACTAGTGTTTGCACCATGTCAAACACAGGAGCTACAAAACACTGTAATGCTACCCAGGGCTTCAGAAGATTGTGTGTGGTCTTATCCAGGGTGGCTAAACTGACTGTGTAAAGCAGAAACCAGCTGAAAGCCCTGAAAGCCCACAGCCATGTCAGGTTCATGTGCAAAGCACCTTCAGAGCACAGAAGTGCAGTCCACAGGGCGAGCCAGAGGATCAGGTCCTGGAAAAGGAGAGCTCCATATGCACGGCATGCAGAGCCTGCAGCCAGGTCAGCCATCACAAGCTAGTGATCAGATGAGTTCAAATCCACACACTGCCACAGAGACTCTATTGGGTTTTTGAGCATGTATCAACTGCTTGGGCTGGAGATCCAATGAAACGCAAGTTATTTTGGATAAAAATTTCAATGGATGTGTTCACATATCTCTTCTCTTCCCTGAAAAACAAAGAGAAATGCATACTCAAAAAATTAGAATACCGTGAAAAAGTTTGGGTTTTTTTTCGTAATTTAATTCTAAAACGTAAACTTTCATATATTCTTTATTCATTACATGTAGAGTGAAATATTTCAAGACTTTTTTGTTTTAATTTTGATGATTATGGCTTATAGTTCATGAAAATCAGAAATCCAGTATCTCAGATTATTAATATATTTCCTAAGATCAATTAAAAAGTGAATTACAATACAGAAATGCCCAACTTCTCAAAAGTATGTTCATTTATACACTCAATACTTGGTTGGGGCTCCTTTACCACAAACTACTGCAACAATGCAGCATGGCATGGAGGCGATCAGCCTGTAGCACTACTGAGGTGTTACTGAAGCCCAGGTTGTTTTGATAGCAGCCTTCAGCTGGTCTGTATTTTTGGGTCGGGTGTTTCTCATCTTGCTCTTGACAATATCCCATAGATTCTCTCTGGGGTCCAGGTCAGGTGAGTTGGCTGGCCAATCAAGCCCAGTAATATTGATTGATTGATTACTTTATTCTGAACAATAAAGATATAAAAATAAAAATTTAAATAAAAAATACAATAATCAAAACATCATCATAAACAAACAGAATAGCGTAGCCACAAGGCAATAACATAATGCTCAGAAAGGATTAGGAAGAAGTAATAACTTATCCAATCCTAACCCTCTATACCACCGCTAATCAAATGTCACTTTCCACCATAATAAACTATATATACACAAAAGAAAACAAAAGCAATAAACAAAAAAGAAAACATACCAACATACCAAAACATACCGACATGGTATAATATCGACCAAATCAAATCATATATACAGATACTTATGTTATGCATATATACACACATAATACATATATACAGTATATACATATACACATACCTATAACTATACACTAAATACAAGAAGACCAGTCACAGACTTACTCTCAATTTCATCATCACCTATATAGTCTGCCTGTCCTCATTCTCATATATTTTTATTAACATGTTTTTATATAATTTTTTAAACAGTTTTATGTTGGTGCTATTTTTGAGTTCATTTTCCAGACCATTCCACAATTTCACCCCACAGACTGTTATGCACATACTTTTCAGAATTGTTCTAACATTTACTCTCTTAAAATTCATTTCCCCTCTCAGGTTATACCCACCCTGCCTTTCCATAAACGTATTTTGTACCTCACCCGGAAGAAGGTTATGCCTTGCTTTATACATAATTTGTGCAGTCTTGTGTTTAACCAGATCCGTGAATTTCAGCGTGTGTGCTTTTACGAATAATGTGTTTGTATGCTCAAGATATCCCGTATTACTGACAATTCTTATTGCTCTTTTTTGTAATGTACATAACGGCTGCAGGTTAGATTTGTAGGTATTACCCCATATCTCCACACAGTAGCTCAGATATGGAAGTATGAGTGCATTATACAGAGTATGTAGTGATTTATAGTCCAGAATGTGTCTTGAGTTCCCCAAAATTGCAGTAATCTTTGCTATTTTTGCTTTAACATGATTAATATGCGGTTTCCAGCAGACTTTATGATCAACAATCACACCCAGAAATTTTATTTCATAAACTCTTTCTATGGTTATGTTGTCAATTTTCAATTCAACTTGAGGGTTCGACTTATATTTTCCGAATAACAATCTTTGTTTTACTCAAATTCAATGACAATTTGTTTACATTAAACCACCTTTTTAATTTATTCATTTCGGTTGTGATTGTTTCCATAAGGCAGCTGGGCCATAGAAGGTTCACGCTGCACGCTGCACGCTACACGCGTGTAAAGAAAAGTGGACAAACGTAGCATGACTTGCTCTGGGCCATAGAACGGCGTTCACGTTGCACGCTGCACACTTCACGCGTGAAGCGAGAAATGAACATGCACACTTTTTTCTAGGCGTGAAGATGGAAATTCCAGTCAATGCATGTGGTCACCGCCGCGCCAGCCAATCAGAACGGGTCTAGGGAGATAACTATGCTTTCAGGGGAAAACTTCAGAAAAAATATAATTGAATGGTATAATTGAAAAATAGTTCTTCATCGGGATTGTCAAGCAGATTATAGAATGTTCGGTGAAATTCACCACGGGTTTCTCTCAGAAGGAAGTGTTCTCGGCTCCAAATTCTGTTCCTTTTTCTCTTCCTCTGTCTCAGTAAAAGCAGAATGAGGCAATCGTCGTCATCCGAAGAGTCCATATTGTTGGTTACTCGGTCAAAGTAGAACAGACGCAACACGTGAACATCCAAGCATGAAGTTTAATGGCCCAGGGTCCGGTTCTTCACGTGAACGTGTAGCGTGTAGCATGCAGCGTGAACCTTCTATGGCCCAGCTGCCTAAGCTGCTGTGCATTGTCCCCGGCGCAAAAGATGTTTGTATCATCAGCAAATAAAATGCATTTCATTATACATGATACACTACATAAATCATTAATGTACATTCATTAATAATAAATCATAAATCATTAATATCATGGTCAGCAAACCATTTGGTAGTAATTTTGGCACTGTGGGCTGGTGCTAAGTCCTGCTGGAAAAGGAAATCAGCATCTCCATCAAGTTTGTCAGCAGATGGAAGCATGAAGTGCTCTAAAATCCCCTGGTAGATGGCTGTGTTGACTTTGGACTTGATCAAACACAGTGGACCAACACCAGCAGACGGCATTGTACCTCAAATAATCACAGACTGCAGAAACTTCATACTGGACTTCAAACACCTTGGATTCTGTGTCTCTCCACTCCTCCTCCAGATTCTATGACCTTGATTTCCAAATGAAATGCAAAATTTACTTTTGTCTGAAAAGAGGACTTTGGACCACTGAACAATAATCCAGTTCTTTCTCTTTTTAGCCCAGGTAAGATGCTTCTGATGTTGTTTCTGGTTCAGGAGTGGCTTTATATTAGGAATGTGACAGTTGTAACCCCTTTCTTGAAGACGTCTGTGCGTGGTGGCTCTTGGTGCACTGACACCAGCCTCAGTCCACTCCTTGTGAAGTTCTCCCAAGTTCTTGAATTGACTTTTCTTGACAATCCTCTCAAGGCTGCAGTCATCCCTATTGCTTGTGCACCTTCTCCAGCCAGCCTTTTCAGCAATGACCTTCTGTGGCTTACCCTCCTTGTGGAGGGTGTCGATAATCGTCTTCTGGTCAACTGTCAAATCAGCAGTCTTCCCCGTGATTGTGGTTGTCTGTACTGAACTAGCCCGAGAGATACATGGTATTTATTACCGGAAATGAAATATTCTAATAATTTTGAGGGTTTTTTTTTTTTTGCGCTGTAGGCCATCATTATCAAAATTAAAATAAAAAAAATGCTTGAAACATTTTAGTTGACGTGTAATGAGTTTAGAATTTATTACATTTTCACTTTCTTAAATAACTGATGGAAAATATTGAACTTTTCCATGATATTCTAATTGTTTGAGATGCACTGGTATATGTAATCCTCTCTGAAAGACCTTGTGATCCTGATTATTCTACATGGCAAAAGCTAAAAGATCTCTAATTAAAAGCAGTGGGAGCTAGTTGCTTTAATTTGGCCAATGCTGGTCTTACTGCTGGTTTAGTGGATGAGTAAACAAGGCTATGTTAGAAAACCAGCTAAACCAGGATAATCATATGGTGACCAGCAAAAACACAACGTGTACTGGCCTAAAACGAGTTTGTCCAGGAGACCAGCAAAAACAACGTGTACTGGTCTAAAGCCAGTTTGTGACCAGCAAAAACACAACGTGTACTGGTCTAAAACCGGTTTGTCCAGGAGACCTGCAAAAACAACGTGTACTGGTCTAAAACCGGTTTGTCCAGGAGACCAGCAAAAACAACGTGTACTGGTCTAAAACCGGTTTATCCAGGCGACCAGCAAAAACATAACGTGTACTGGTCTAAAGCCGGTTTGTCCTAATGACCAGCAAAAACACAACGTGTACTGGTCTAAAGCCAGTTTGTGACCAGCAAAAACACAACGTGTACTGGTCTAAAGCCGGTTTGTCCAGGAGACCAGCAAAAACACAACGTGTACTGGTCTAAAGCCGGTTTGTCCAGGAGACCAGCAAAAACACAACGTGTACTGGTCTAAAGCCGGTTTGTCCAGGAGACCAGCAAAAACACAACGTGTAGGGGAGAGCGGGGTAAGATGAGCCAGGGGGTAAGATGAGCCACCCCCTGTTTCTAAGAAACAGTAAACAAATGTGACCATGTGACCACATTCAAAGGGGGGGCGGGACCATTTACTTACACTTGTGGAGAGGAGCACCACATGTCAAACTAGGTGAGGGACATATTTATAAAAATGTGTTTTTGTGCTTTCTAAGTCAATTCCATGTTTGTCCACAGTGAAGATGATTGAGAGAAGACAAAAGTAGAATAATATTTAGACACATTAGGGTTAAGTTAGTGGCTTTCTAAGCTATGATATGAATGCTAATAAAAATAATTTTGATTAGCCTAATCCCCTTTATTAGCATTTTTCTACAAAATGGTGGCCACGGGGTAAGATGAGCCATTAGATGTGGGGCAAGTTGAGCCACTGGCTCAACTTACCCCATTGGTGGCTGAGCTTACCCAATATGGATGACACTTAAGTTTTCATATTTACTGGTCATATATGACAACACACATACATACATATTTTATATATATATATATATATATATATATATATATATATATATATATATATATGACATCAGATGAGGAAGACCAGTTGTTAGATGTGGGGGATTATGTTGTGGCAAAATACACGGGGAAGAAGAAAGTGCATTTCTTCATTGGCCAGATAATCAAATTGGATGTCTTCGAAATAGAGGCAAGATTTCTCAAAAGAAGCCGGTCATGCCATGGCTCTGCAAGAAAGCCGACCTTTGTCTTCAAAGAGAAAGATAAGGCTGTCCTGTCAAGACAGGATATTGTGAAAAAATTGCCCTGCCCCTTTACTGTTGGGGGGACAGCACGGAGGGAGAGGCAAATGGTGTTCCCTTGCAATTTGAACACTTGGAACATTGAATAATGATGAAATGATTGAATGATTGATGGAATGATTGTTGCATGTTTTAGCAATGTTTTAACCTACTGAAAGAAATAAGATTTTTTAGCACTGTTCTACTGTTTTAGTAATTTCTATAATATAGTATATCTCTCATTCCCTCTCTAACCATCCCTCTTTCTATCTATCTACGCATCTCTCTCTCTCTATCCATCCATCTATCCCTCCCTATCCCATCTCGTTATATCACCTCTCTCTTCCTCTCCCCTTCTCTATGCAACGGCCCTATCCCCCACTTGATTGACTTGATTCACTGATTGCATTTCTAATAATAAAAGTTGTTTACTTTGTTAACCTAACATGTTTTGTGTTGGCTCAATTTACCCCACACAGTGGCTCATCTTACCCCGTGCATGGGGTAAGTTGAGCCACTTGACATTTTTTTTTCCAAGAGGTAATATCACTCTAACCATAAGAGCTTATCAATTATGTTTTGCTCAGATAGTAACAGTACACTTTGAAATTTGGTATGGTGTGTAGACTGGAAGCAAAAATGGCTTTAACATGTAGTTATGATGAAAAATGTAAAAAGTGGCTCATCTTACCCCACTCTCCCCTACTGGTCTAAAACCGGTTTGTCCTGGTGACCAGCAAAAAAACAACGTGTACTGGTCTAAAGCCAGTTTGTGACCAGCAAAAACACAACGTGTACTGGTCTAAAACCAGTTTGTCCAGGTGACCAGCAAAAACACAACGTGTACTGGTCTAAAACCGGTTTGTCCTGGTGACCAGCAAAAACACAACGTGTACTGGTCTAAAACCAGTTTGTCCAGGTGACCAGCAAAAACAACGTGTACTGGTCTAAAACCGGTTTGTCCAGGTGACCAGCAAAATTAAGCACAAACAGTCAAAACAACATATACCACTCACCGAGATTCGACCATCTTACAGAGAGACCTGGGCGGTTCCTTTCCTCCTCAGTTAGCAGTTTTACTTTCACTTTCAGCTGTGCAGTAAAACGTCTCGCCAACAGCTGCACGACCAGCAAACACATAGACCAGTACATTAATTTACCTTAAAAAATGGGCATGTTGTCGTATAATAACGTCATTATAATGTTAACCTTAATATCACCTCAACCTGTTACAATTTCAATCCGCTTTCCTGCTCAGAACAGCCCTGAATTGAATTGAATAACAGCCCTGGTGTAAACTGTTTAAATAGCCACTAGAGGGCGACCGTGACGCTATTCTGTAGGTGGAGGAAACGTCAGTAAATTTATGCTTCAAAATTAAAGTCTTTTTAAAATCAAAGTCAATGCAATTCACCAATTTCAGTTTAAAAATGTGGACTGAATAACAATATCATTAAAACTTGCCACTGCCAACAAAAACATGATTAGTGACGTGTACCCTTGAGGTCTTGCATGCATTTTTTTTTTTCAAACATGGACAGTCAGAGATGTGCATCAGGACTGCAACCCAACAAAAAGTTCCAGGAGCAGGCATTTTTTACCTTCTTGCAGGAGTTGTTGGGCAAATATGAAGCTCACGACGTTCATTAAGAATGAAGGGCACTGGTGCTGGCATGGTGCTGCCTGTTAATTTGGTTAAATGTCTGCCTGTTAATTTGGTTAAAGGCGTCGTGCAGTAATTTCAGCAATCAGGCTATATCATGTGTCAAAATGTCGGGTTTGGTGGGTTATTCAAGCCCCTCGGTTTCCCGCGATCTCAGTGTCACGATGCGCCCGCTACAAGCATTTAAAGTTGACGCGCACAGCCAAATTTAGGCAGCCAGCCATTAACTAGGTCAACTTATGTGTGACGTCATACCAGTAATCTCCCTTGGGTGATGCTGGCCTGTCCCCATGTTTTCTCTATAGCGTGCGTTTACCAGAGTTGTTTACATTGCAGATTTTGTGGATTTATTCAGTTTGTGGATAGTTTTGAACACTCAAAACACTATGAAATGATGTATTAATATTCTGTGATACAAAATGCCTAATCGGTGTATTGTGTTTGGCTGTAACAACGAACACTGAACACTATTTGTGACTGTTATCAATGGATCTGATTTCAAGGTTATGGCTAGGTATTGATAGAAAAAAAATATATTTTTTAAAACACATTGTGGCAGCGGGGGCGTGGTCAAGCGCAGGTCTGTGACAGGAGGGCGGAGCCAGGGAAGGTGAGTGGCAGAATCATTACACCTGACGGTAATTAACCTGTGTTTTGTGTGTTTTCCCAGTAACCGTGCCCTATTTAAGGAGGCAGAGGGAGAGCAGAGAAGAGCTCATCCCGGGACAAGAACACACTGTGTGTGTGTTTCGCTATCAGATTAAAACTGGCGGTTATACTGAAAAGCATAGGCGGTTTTAAACGGGGGCCTGAGGGGGCCAGTGCCCCTGTAAAATTGCTCCTGGCCCCTGTGCTGAACAGATAAGATTTATTAATTCTGACGTGCGCTGGCTCGAAGATCGGAACTGACATGACGGAGTGTTCTACACGGACTCCTTAAAGCGCTACACGCACACTGTTACCTGCAGCAGAAAGACCAGCAGCAGCGCGAATTGTAAACTTTGGACGCGAGTGATAACAGCTGTCACGTCCGAAGGTTTTTGATTGAAAAGCCATCAGATACAGTAGCGCTGACACGTTTCACTGAGCCATATGAAGTTTTTTTTGAGCTCTTTAGACTATGCAAAATAGCTGTGGCACTCCCAGTGAGATCTGCCTCTTGTGAGCGGAGTTTCTCCACTTTGAAACTGGTGAAGACCTACCTCCGATCCGCCATTAGTGAGGAGCGTCTAAGCAATCTTGGTGCGCTCAGCATTGAATCCAGAAGGTCCAAGGCTTTGAACCTTGATGCATTTGTAGATAGGGTTGCCACCTGTGTCTGACAAAAATCCTGGACATTTCGACCATCCAATCGACCTTTTTGCTTGTAAGCAACGGCGCCCTTCGCACATCTAACCCAAGACAAAAATCGCCCTTCTATGCTGAAATTGTATTGCTCTAATTAGTAAAAATGACGCTTTTGCTAGTTATTTGTTTAGTTAATTGCTTTACATAATATAGCAGGTCTTTATTATTTTGGTTTATTTCCAACAGTTTTTGGTTGTGGACACCTGGGGGCAGTAGTGGGCACAGGTAAAAGGGGAATACATCTCATTATCTCTAGCCGCTTTATCCTTCTACAGGGTCGCAGGCAAGCTGGAGCCTATCCCAGCTGACTACGGGCGAAAGGCGGGGTACACCCTGGACAAGTCGCCAGGTCGTCGCCAGGTCATCACAGGGCTGACACATAGACACAGACAACCATTCACACTCACATTCACACCTACAGTCAATTTAGAGTCACCAGTTAACCTAACCTGCATGTCTTTGGACTGTGGGGGAAACCGGAGCACCCGGAGGAAACCCACGCGGACACGGGGAGAACATGCAAACTCCACACAGAAAGGCCCTCGCCGGCCATGGGGCTCGAACCCAGGACCTTCTTGCTGTGAGGCGACAGCGCTAACCACTACACCACCGTGTGTTTGTTTGCTTATGTGGAATAAAAATAATCTAATTTTTCATTGTATCTAAGAATACCTGAATGTAACAATGTAAGGTGTAGTGTCAAACAGCTTACCTGATTGCTTAGAGTGTGGGGTGTGCTTTGCTTGTGCTTGCCTGTGCCTCTGCTGCTCTTGGCTAAACAAATACATAGGAGGACATGTAACTGATATAACTGGGCACATACAGGAGTATATACTACACTACACTATTTCATTTAATTCACCAAAACCTTACCTAATCTTCCATTTATATTTGGTGTTTTTCTTTGCTGCTGCTATGAGTCCTGGCTGATTTTCAATGAATGTCTTGAACTCAGTACAGGACAACTGAAAGTTTAGCCTGACTTGAAGCTCAGCCTTCACCATTGCAACAGAGAGTCTGTTTCTTTTATCAGTCCAAGCATCCTCCATTGCCCCTTTTCCACCAAAGCAGTTCCAGGGCTGGTTCGGGGCCAGTGCTTAGTTTGGAACCGGGTTTTCTGTTTCCACTGACAAAGAACTGGCTCTGGGGCCAGAAAAACCGGTTCCAGGCTAGCACCAACTCTCTGCTGGGCCAGAGGAAAGAACCGCTTACGTCAGCGCGGGGGGGGGGGGCGGAGTTAAGACCAACAACAATAAAAAAGACCGCGAAAGATCGCCATTTTTAGGCGATGAGAAGCAGCAGCTCTACAAACGCGAAGTCATCCATTATTATTATTATTATTGTTGTTGCTGCTGCTGCTTCCGTGTTGTTTTTGCTTTGATATTCGCACCAAGGGTTATGCAAACGTAGCGCCGTAACTGACGTATACAGCGACGTAAGTGACGTATACAGCGACGTAAGTGACGTGGCTCCGCTTAGCACGGCGAGCTTGGAAAAGCAAACTGGTTCTCAGCTGGCTCGCAAGTTGAAATACACATTTTGCCCATTATGTACAAAAAACCGGGACATTCAGTGTCCCGGATTTTTTTTTTTTCCCGGGACAGGCCATGAAAATCCGGGACAATCAGGAAAAACCGGGACAGGTGGCAGCACTATGATCGTTTCTCAAGGAGTCACAATCGCAGAATCTTGTTGTTGTAGTGTTTCAGCCTGCTGTGAATGCTATAGGGTGATTCTGAGACCACTGTATGTGAATTTATTTTTTCTTTCTATTTTCCCCCCTGCTGTACATAAAGAAAGAGTGAGATGATGACAGTGTGATTTAGATAAAGATAGTGATTGTACATTCAAGTCTCATGCTGTGAAAAAGAAAATTCATTCATGCTGTGAATTTAAAAAGTGTCATTGGACAGATAAAAGGTTCATTGTATGCAAAAATAGAAATCTTATTTTACAAAAAAGAGAAACATGGTTTTAAGATTTATTGAGCACAATTTATGTTTAGGCTATTGAGACAGAATGTTTATCTCATTGTATTTATGCTCAATGTATTTTGTTTTGGTTTTAAATAAACTAAACAAAACATTTTGAACGCTTAAATATTGCCATGTTTTTTCCTTATGTGCCCCCCTGTAAAAACACTGGCCCCACCTCGGCCCCCCTAGTAATTTTGGCCTAGAACCGCCACTGCTGAAAAGTCTGGCAATAAAAAGCCTATTTGCATCTGAAGCGTTGTCCTGCCGTCCTCTGTGCTCCACCCACACTTCAGAGAGCTCTACAGTGGTGCCAAAACCCAGGACAAGGTGGAGCACCAACCTCGCAGCCCCATGGAATCCTCCCCGTTCGCGGACCTGGTCCACGCCCTCGCCACGGCTCAGCAAAGCCAGCACCAGGCGCTCGTCACGCTCCGAAAGGAGCAAGAGCGGCGCTTCGAAGCCCTGGCGCTGGCCCAGCAGGAAGATCGCGAGGCGTTCCGGCATCTCCTCGCGTCGGCGGGGTCCACCAGCGCCCCGGCCGCAGGCCCGTCTCCCCTCACCGTGACCAAGATGGGTTACAACGCCTCGGGGTCGTCCTGCGGGCCCATCTTGGTCACGGTGAGGGGAGACGGGCCCGCGGCCGGGGCGCTGGTGGACCCCGCCGACGCGAGGAGATGCCGGAACGCCTCGCGATCTTCCTGCTGGGCCAGCGCCAGGGCTTCGAAGCGCCGCTCTTGCTCCTTTCGGAGCGTGACGAGCGCCTGGTGCTGGCTTTGCTGAGCCGTGGCGAGGGCGTGGACCAGGTCCGCGAACGGGGAGGATTCCATGGGGCTGCGAGGTTGGTGCTCCACCTTGTCCCGGGTTTTGGCACCACTGTAGAGCTCTCTGAAGTGTGGGTGGAGCACAGAGGACGGCAGGACAACGCTTCAGATGCAAATAGGCTTTTTATTGCCAGACTTTTCAGTATAACCGCCAGTTTTAATCTGATAGCGAAACACACACACACTGTGTTCTTGTCCCGGGATGAGCTCTTCTCTGCTCTCCCTCTGCCTCCTTAAATAGGGCACGGTTACTGGGAAAACACACAAAACACAGGTTAATTACCGTCAGGTGTAATGATTCTGCCACTCACCTTCCCTGGCTCCGCCCTCCTGTCACAGACCGGCGCTTGACCACGCCCCCGCTGCCACACACATGTTTTAAGTGTTTCTATGTATCAATCATTAATTGTACAAAATGATTTTCATACATTTATGTATTCGTCATATCTTTCTTTGTCACATGAAGTGTTGTCTTGATAACACATGTGGCACATAATTTTAGCAAATGGATGACAGAAGATGAATTGAAAGATTTATGCCACAGAGCTGCCTTTAACTAATAATTATCACTTATTACTGACGATTGTACGTTTACTAAACAATACAATACAAAGCTCAATACTCCCAGCCTATAACATACTGAATATCAAGTTAAAAATCAACCGCAATAAAAGGAAAATGATGAAAACTGGAATATCAAGGGGTCTACTGTATCAGAAGGCCCACTGCATTTCGCGAGATCGCAAGCTGTCAAGTTGCTAGAATTCAATCTTTCTAGCTATACTTTCACCCCCTACAGCTATCAGTATTACACAATCATAGATTAATCACACAGCATTCTAATTCAAGTGAAAATGGTCTTTAAAAATACACATAAGTAGTGATTTAGTCAGAGAAACCAACCAAAACAAGTCTTCAAGTCGCCGGTCTTCATTCTCGTCTTCGTTTCTGTCGTCGTCAGAACTGTCCTCATTTTCTTCTGAAGATGAGCGCTCAGGTTCAAATCTGTAAGGCTGGATACCACCAGGACATTCAGCTGTCAAAATCTCTACTTGTGGGCCATTTTCTTCTTCTGTATCGGTAAAATCAAAGCTAATTTCCTCAGCATCGCTCCTATTTTCTGGTGTGTCCGTCATTGCAACTGCACCGAGTGGTTACTGGTATGACGTCACGCAGCTGTTCCATTGACCGAGAGGGGGCGCTGCGAACGCGGAAAATTTCAAGTGATGGGCATGATCAAATAAGGACCGATTACAACCGCAGGAAGCTTTTGAAAAATCGACGGTCAATTTATTTCGAATCTCGAAAGCATTCTGGTGCAGAATAATGCGACTTTTATCGCCACTGCGTGACGCCTTTAAATGAGCAGAAGAACCAGCTCGGCTGGTCAGAAAATATCACAGGCAAATGAAAAGAATAATACGGGCAGACAGGATTGGTTAAGCGTGTCTGCAGAAGCAGGAGGAATTGGTCAGGAATTAGTTAATTCCTTGGGAGTAGGTGGAACCAAGATGGAGGAAAAAACCCAGCCCTAGACACACCAGGACTTTGATGATGATGATCCCGTCCATCCATTATCCGTAACTGCTTATCCTGTTCTACAGGGTCACAGGCAAGCTGGAGCCTATCCCAGCTGACTACGGGCGAAAGGCGGGGTACACCCTGGACAAGTCGCCAGGTCATCACAGGGCCGACACAGACAACCATTCACACTCACACCAACGGTCAATTTAGAGCCACCAGTTAATCTAACCTGCATGTCTTTGGACTGTGGGGGAAACCGGAGCACCCGGAGGAAACCCACGTGGACACGGGGAGAACATGCAAACTCCATACAGAAAGGCCCCTGTCAGCCCCTGGGGCTCGAACCCAGAACCTTCTTGCTGTGAGGCGACAGTGCTAACCACTACACCACCGTGCTGCCTGATTATTATTACTACTACTACTACTACATTACAGGCATTTAGCAGACGATCTTATCCAGAGCAACATACAACATACCCAGAGCAGCCTGGGGAGCAGTTGGGGGTTAGGTGCCTTGCTCAAGGCACTTCAGCCATTCCTGCTGGTCCAGGGAATCAAGCCAGTGACCTTTTGGTCCCAAAGCTGCTCTCTGTTAGGCCATGTATTATATTATTATTATTATTATTGTTGTATCCTTCTCAGCACTGCAGTGAATATGGAGCCTATACCAGGATCATTGGGTGCAGGCAGGAACACAACCTGAATAAGATTGAATATGACATTTCTTTAATATTATAGATTTCTTTTGAAAGTCTACCATGGAGGAAGTATCTGTTTATGCTTCAGGGATGTGAGTGACAAATTTAAAAAAAAAGAGGAAAATTTTTAGGCTCAACAGACGACCCCGAAGGGTTTTATTTTATTTTTCTGCTATGTGGGGGATAAAACACGAAAAATTGGAATGGTTGGAGCAGACTCTGGTTTCAGAGGCATGACGCTAAATTACCAGTGTAAAAAAAAAAAGTTTATGGTGGGTCAATTTTTTTTGGTTCGGGCTGTAATGATTATGAGGAACAAGAATATAATTTTATGTGGCCTTACATAACTAGCAATAAAATTTAAACCCTGCCACCAGTTCATAGTACATGTACTTACTCTCTTCAATCAGACCTAACACCTGAAAAATTAATGGCTAAATAAAATTCCACACTTTGTGAAGTTTATACTTGCAATATAATTTCAGATTAAACCTAATCATTGTTCAAATGTATCTGTAAATATTAAATGTGCTATGTTAATGTTAAATCTCCCCCATGAAAATTTTTGTAAAAAGGACTTAAAATGGTGACATTTTAAGCACATAAAATGTAAAATTTCTAACATAATACACCTGCAGAAAGTCAAGTTTCAAGCTGGTGTTAGGTTTGGATGTATGCTCCACCAAAAAAATTTGGAATATTTTCAGACAATTTCATTAAAGTTCCTGCATTTGTGCAGTTAAATCCATCATATTTAAGTCTTTACAATTTTCTAACAGTAACTGTTATTAATGTGATTAAGTCAATTTTGAACACCAACTTTACTCTTTGTTACAGAAATAAGTTAATTTTGAAATTTTAGAAATTCAAAATTTATTTCACTCTAAAAGATTCTCATGAAACAAATAGCAAACAACAAAGTATTTAACATATAAGAAATTGCTTTGTCAGTATTTACCAATAAACTGCACTTAATATACAATGAATCCATTTAACAAAATTGAACAGTAAACTGAATTTTGTGATACAATGTTATTCAATCAACTTCACTTTGGCCTTTGTAAAATGTCTCAAGCATTATCTTCATTTTGAAAATGAGAAAAAAAGTGTCATGTTTCAGGTTTGGGGTGCCGTGTCTGGCCTTAAGTCTGAAAAATGTTACCATTGATACCAAACTACCACCACTACAAATGTCATGTTAGGCCATATGAAAATAATTTCTTGTTTCTCATCACTATTTTTCCTCAAAATGGGTAGGACGGGCTTATTTTATTTTTATTTTGTTTTATTTTTCTGCTATGTGGGGGATAAAACGCGAAAAATTGGAATGGTTGGAGCAGACTCTGGTTTCAGAGGCATGACGCTAAATTACCAGTGTAAAAAAAAAATGTTTATGGTGGGTCAATTTTTTTTGGTTCGGGCTGTAATGATTATGAGGAACAAGAATATAATTTTATGTGGCCTTACATAACTAGCAATAAAATTTAAACCCTGCCACCAGTTCATAGTACATGTACTTACTCTCTTCAATCAGACCTAACACCTGAAAAATTAATGGCTAAATAAAATTCCACACTTTGTGAAGTTTATACTTGCAATATAATTTCAGATTAAACCTAATCATTGTTCAAATGTATCTGTAAATATTAAATGTGCTAGTGATAAATTAGATTGGAATTATCACATTATTTTCAGAGAACTAAAAATTTCATTCAAAAAGTAACAGTGAAGGCAATGTTTTTAATACGTAGGATAAATTATTATTATTATTATTATTGATGCCTACCTGGCAATGCATAGTTAGTCTTCTGAATCTCAACTCGACTCCTGTGTTTTTCGCTTTTCACGTGTCCACTGAGAGTCACAAATCCACGCCGTCCGTAGTTCAGTTCACAGCAACACAATTTGCAACGTGCGATTCCTTTCTTGTTGAGTTTTTCAAAAACCAAACTAAAAACACTTCCATCGGGAGCTTTGCGCTCTAACCAGTCCCAACGCCACTTATTTTCAATGCCAGAATCTATTTTCATGACATCGGACTTCACAGACAATGCCGCGATTTTCATTCATACTCGTAGCAGTGCATGTACAATAGCGACTCCTCTCCACACAGCGATAATGATCAGATCGCTGTAAGGAGCTTTCGTCACTTCCGCTTAGTAAAATCCGGAAAAGTTTTGCGCCAGACTTTACCGAATATATATATATATTTTTTATTTTAGAAAACGCGGAAAACGATTTTTTACGCGGAAAGGCAATTTGAAAAACGTGGATTTCCGCGGAAACGCGGAGATTTCACATCCGTGATGCTTGGTCTGAAAGCATCCTAAGTTCCCCTCTGAAAGAATTTAAAGAATTGATATCATGTCCATATTGATGACAGACTCATAAGGTACACAACTGAAGTATACCATTTAAATTACATGAAAAGCAAAATTCAATTTGAACTGAAATAAACTTATTTGAAATGAAACAAAAGCCCATTTATTTAATTTGTATACAATAAATGAAAACAGTATATCTTCTAAACAGCACATAGAACTCTATAGAAGTATACATAGCCCTTTCTTCATTTTTAAACAGTGACAACAGGGCCAATAAAAGGTTTTACCACTACCTAGAAATTCCACTATGCTACAGTGCTGCTTGAAAGTTTGTGAACCCTTTAGAATTTTCTATATTTCTGCATAAATATGACCCAAAACATCATCAGATTTTCACACAAGTCCTAAAAGTAGATAAAGAGAACCCAGTTAAACAAATGAGACAAAAATATTATACTTGATCATTTATTTATTGAGGAAAATGATCTAAAATATTACATATCCGTGAGTGGCAAAAGTACGTGAACCTCTAGGATTAGCAGTTTATTTGAAGGTGAAATTAGAGTCAGGTGTTTTCAATCAATGGGATGACAATCAGGTGTGAGTGGGCACCCTGTTTTATTTAAAGAACAGGGATCTATCAAAGTCTGATCTTCACAATACATGTTTGTGGAAGTGTATCATGGCACGAACAAAGGAGATTTCTGAGGACCTCAAAAAAAGCGTTGTTGATGCTCATCAGACTGGAAAAGGTTACAAAACCATCTCTAAAGAGTTTGGACTCCACCAATCCACAGTCAGACAGATTGTGTACAAATGGAGGAAATTCAAGACCACTGTTACCCTCCCCAGGAGTGGTCGACCAACAAAGATCACTCCAAGAGCAAGGCGTGTAATAGTCGGTGAGGTCACAAAGGACCCCAGGGTAACTTCTAAGCAACTGAAGGCCTCTTTCACATTGGCTAATGTTAATATTCATGAGTCCACCATCAGGAGAACACTGAACAACAAATGGTGTGCATGGCAGGGTTGCAAGGAGAAAGCCACTGCTCTCCAAAAAGAACATTGCTGCTCGTCTGCAGTTTGCTAAAGATCACGTGGACAAGCCAGAAGGCTATTGGAAAAATGTTTTGTGGACGGATGAGACAAAAATAGAACTTTTTGGTTTCAATGAGAAGTGTTATGTTTGGAGAAAGGAAAACACTGCATTCCAGCATAAGAACCTTATCCCATCTGTGAAACATGGTGGTGGTAGTATCATGGTTTGGGCCCGTTTTGCTGCATCTGGGCCAGGACAGCTTGCCATCATTGATGGAACAATGAATTCTGAATTATACCAGCGAATTCTAAAGGAAAATGTCAGGACATCTGCTCATGAACTGAATCTCAAGAGAAGGTGGGTCATGCAGCAAGACAACGACCCTAAGCACACAAGTTGTTCTACCAAAGAATGGTTAAAGAAAAATAAATGTTTTGGAATGGCCAAGTCAAAGTCCTGATCTTAATCCAATTGAAATGTTGTGGAAGGACCTAAAGCAAGCAGTTCATGTGAGGAAACCCACCAACATCCCAGAGTTGAAGCTGTTCTGTTCGGAGGAATGGGCTAAAATTCCTCCAAGCCGATGTGCAGGACTGATCAACAGTTACCGGGGTCACACCAGATACTGAAAGCAAAGGTTCACATACTTTTGCCACTCACAGATATGTAATATTGGATCATTTTCCTCAATAAATACATGACCAAGTATAATATTTTTTGTCTTATTTAACGGGGTTCTCTTTATCTACTTTTAGGACTTGTGGGAAAATCTGATGATGTTTTAGGTCATGTTTATGCAGAAATGTAGAAAATTCTAAAGGGTTCACAAACCACTGTGTGTGTGTGTGTGTTCTATATATATATATATATATATATATATATATATATATATATATATATATATATATATATATATATATATATATGCGCACACACACACACTAGGACCAGCAGGACCTTTGGTGTACAGTGCAAATTAACAACTTTGGGAATATTTAAATATTTTCCTTCATACAGCACTTAATTTGTGTACAGTTCCCTGATAGCATTAGATAAGGCATCAACAGTGAAGCATGCTCAAGCTACCTTTGGCTGTTGTTCCGTTGTAAGACTAATGTTGTGCTTCTGTTATATAGCTCAGTCACAAAGGAAATGCAATGTGAAGATGTCTAAGCAGCATCACTTTGTCTACTCTGATCGAGCAAGATGCAGATGATGAGCATATAAAATGTACAACAGCCTGATAATGTAAAGCAGACCAGGATGCTACTTCCAAAAACTACAGTTGATTTCCATATGTGTAGACCTTAAAAATAAATTTATAAAGTACTGGCAGTGTTCCAGAATGGGAACAGTATAACCCCGATTCCAAAAAAGTTGGGACAAAGTACAAATTGTAAATAAAAACGGAATGCAATAATTTACAAATCTCAAAAACTGATATTGTATTCACAATAGAACATAGACAACATATCAAATGTCGAAAGTGAGACATTTTGAAATTTCATGCCAAATATTGGCTCATTTGAAATTTCATGACAGCAACACATCTCAAAGTTGGGACAGGGGCAATAAGAGCCTGGAAAAGTTAAAGGTACAAAAAAGGAACAGCTGGAGGACCAAATTGTAACTCATTAGGCCAATTGGCAATAGGTCATTAACATGACTGGGTATAAAAAGAGCATCTTGGAGTGGCAGCGGCTCTCAGAAGTAAAGATGGGAAGAGGATCACCAATCCCCCTAATTCTGCGCCGACAAATAGTGGAGCAATATCAAAAAGGAGTTCGACAGTGTAAAATTGCAAAGAGTTTGAACATATCATCATCTACAGTGCATAATATCATCAAAAGATTCAGAGAATCTGGAAGAATCTCTGTGCGTAAGGGTCAAGGCCGAAAAACCATACTGGTTGCCCGTGATCTTTTGGGCCCTTAGACGCACTGCATCACATACAGGCATGCTTCTGTATTGGAAATCACAAAATGGGCTCAGGAATATTTCCAGAGAACATTATCTGTGAACACAATTCACCGTGCCATCCGCCGTTGCCAGCTAAAACTCTATAGTTCAAAGAAGAAGCCGTATCTAAACATGATCCAGAAGGGCAGACGTCTTCTCTGGGCCAAGGTTCATTTAAAATGGACTGTGGCAAAGTGGAAAACTGTTCTGTGGTCAGACGAATCAAAATTTTAAGTTCTTTAGGAAATCAGGGATGCCGTGTCATTCGGACTAAAGAGGAGAAGGACGACCCAAGTTGTTATCAGCGCTCAGTTCAGAAGCCTGCATCTCTGATGGTATGGGGTTGCATTAGTACGTGTGGCATGGGCAGCTTACACATCTGGAAAGACACCATCAATGCTGAAAGGTATATCCAGGTTCTAGAGCAACATATGCTCCCATCCAGACGAAGTCTCTTTCAGGGAAGACCTTGCATTTTCCAACATGATAATGCCAAACCACATACTGCATCAATTACAGCATCATGGCTGCATAGAAGAAGGGTCCGGGTACTGAACTGGCCAGCCTGCAGTCCAGATCTTTCACCCATAGAAAACATTTGGCGCATCATAAAACGGAAGATACGACAAAAAAGACCTAAGACAGTTGAGCAACTAGAATCCTACATTAGACAAGAATGGGTTAACATTCCTATCCCTAAACTTGAGCAACTTGTCTCCTCAGTCCCCAGACATTTACAGACTGTTGTAAAGAGAAAAGGGGATGTCTCACAGTGGTAAACATGGCCTTGTCCCAACTTTTTTGAGATGTGTTGTCATGAAATTTAAAAAATCACCTAATTTTTCTCTTTAAATGATACATTTTCTCAGTTTAAACATTTGATGTGTCATCTATGTTCTATTCTGAATAAAGTATGGAATTTTGAAACTTCCACATCATTGCATTCCGTTTTTATTTACAATTTGTACTTTGTCCCAACTTTTTTGGAATCAAATAAACATGTAAAGAACAGTAAACACCAAAACAGGTTTAACAACTGTAGCCCAGTACCCAATAAGGCCATGTTATCATTAGTGATCTGAAAGATGGATTCAGACCCACATTGCCATAAATATGTATTGGCAAGTGTACTGGAAATGTAGTAAATACGATGAACATGCTTTTAAATGTCTGATTGTGTCAAAGACTCATCTTGATCTAGCATTGTTAAAGGATATGGGACATGGATTTTTTTCTGGGTATAATTATGTATAAAGGACATATGAAATGCCATCTAAATCACTGCAGGGCGTCAAAAATGTGAAAATCACCACATTATTCAACTTTTTTATACATCAGCGTAAAACAATGATTCGTTAATTAGCTAGGTGGTCACGTGACCAGTGACGTCACAAAAACTTTCCAAGGAGCCAGCGCTTGGGAATCTAATGTAAACAGGTTACCGAAATGGACACCATCGACAGTGACATTCCCGATGTTTCACAGAGATGTGAAGTTAGACCCTATCAATTCGAACCGATAGCTGGAAATTCACATGAACATGGACCTTGTCTTTACTCTGACGGGTCAGATGATTCTGAGAGTGAGAGTTCATTCAATCCCCATGAAACTGAAAGCGGTCGGCTGGATAACACTTCCTGGTAAGTTAAAAACAATTCTGCTCAAAGGCTAATGATCTGTTGAAAGTAGTATTATTTTTGTATCATACATTGAAAGTTCATCATAGATCTAGCTAAAGTCCGTTGCAAGCTAGTTTTTTTTTTTTGCTGATATTTTTCGAGATTGAGATACAATGCTTCCAGAGTCCGAGATGAAAACATTCAAAATGGCGAAACGAGTCAGAATTATGATAATCAATAATTGATACACCCAAAATTATAATACTAATCCTTACCTCGGCTTTCAGTGGCTTAGCGAATGCACCGTCATTTTTCCGCATGAGGCCCATGGTAAAACCACACTTCCAGGAGGGGCTGCCGTCTGCTTCCCAAGCCAGCCGAGAGCGCTCCTCGTCGGGCACGGCCAGGCGGGCGAATGCCCTGGTCCGTCCGCCCTGTCTAAAAAATAATGGTACAACTTCGAGTGAAGGTATCAATGCGCTGTCGAAGCGCGCAGAAGGTGTTAGTACGCCTGTCATTATAGTGCGGACTTTCCATAGCATAGAAAATCGCTACGTTTCAATTTGTGTAACTGAACTTTGTTTCATGTCACTGGTCATATAAACCTATGGAAACAGGAAAAACGTGGAAGAGTTTGGTCGCATCTAACTACAGCCCCAAAAAATACCATTGGCCATGCTGAGCCTAGCTACATTGCTAACAGGAGTGACAGTGCATCTGACTGACTGGGAGGTCGCGCAAAGCTCGGAGAGGTACGGAGCAGCTCGTCTCAATTCAGATAAGAGCATATTTCATTATGGAAGTACGGTGGACTGTTCCTATTTAAATGTCCATTAATGTTACAGGATTTCTTGACTGTCTCTACAGTTGTAGGAATGTTAGGCCCTGTATATTATGGCGCTATCACTGCCTCCATGAACCCGGCTATACGGCCTCTTAAATTTGGCTTGGCAATTAATATCGCTCAGTACCCGAGTATTAATGTTGAAAATCCTCAGTGAAATGGTCCGAACACAGTTTGTGGGAAACAGTAGGTGCAAAGTTTTTTCTACGGCAGTAGTGAGCCCACACTTTCCTCAGCTTCGGGTCCTTGGGGAATGCAAAAAAACTTACTCCAGGGCATTTCCCATTGGAATTATTGCAACCATAAGCAGCACAATACACCATGATGTTCAATGTACGTTAAAGACTATAAAAACAATTTTCTTGTCATTCACTTCTCCGTTCATCTACCCGCTTGTGCTGTGCCTGAAAGTTTTTGTGACGTATGATCACGTGACAGCGGCTCTTCCGGTTGTAAACTATGCATATCGGAGCTCGAGCAGAAATGCCATATAATCATCACGAATATAACGATTTTGCTGAATTTAATAGATGATTTGTATTTGTTGATGCAATTAATTCATATTTTTAATGGAAAGAAACTGATATAGCGTGCATTTATGTTTCATGTCTCATGTCCTTTAACCAATATAATCTGTTAAATATACCATGTACCTTTAACCAGGTTTAAAGTATATATCGCTGGTGAAATGCCCCAGATAGAACAATAAATCAACCTGTATTCAAATAATGTGCACATGTCTCATGCATCTAACAGAGATGTTGATTCTTAATGGACTCAGTTCATACAGTTGTGATGAGTTCAGTTTCTATGGCAGGTTCCTTGACCTTTTCCCCTCCGTACACTGTGAGGGGTTCAGGTGTAACTGTTGACACTCGAGTAGACGATGTATCCTTAAGTGCTGCGTCACAGCGGTCCAGCCAGTAGAAGGACACCATGAGAAATAAAGCTGATAAGACCACACTGACACTGCAGGCAAAAAACACGTATGTGTACAGACCAGTTCTGTCCACAAGGCTGCCTGAAATCACAAGAACAAACAGATTTGAGGAACATAATCAGCGCATTCTGATCTTTACCACGCAAGACCTTTTTAGTCCCGTTATTAAAAATGTCCAGTTAACAGTGTAACTCAGCTTCAAGTCTGACAAACATCCTGAACTTAACTTGAGTGTTATCAGCCAACCTTAGATTGAATTACTTTATGCCTCACTCAGGTGACAATAAATGGACTGACTGGGTGTACAAATAACGAGTAATTGATTACGAAAGCCTGCGGAACAGGCCAAATTTCCACAAAGATATCATAGACAGCACATTTCTGAATGTCTCGTAAGTGATTTACTGAAGTGAGGGAGTTTATTATGCAGAGGCTAAACAGTGTTAGGTTTCATGGTTGACATTTTGATTTGGCTTGATGATTATATAAGCGTACCAGCTGTCCAGTCAATCCCATAGGCCAGGTCAAGAGAGCCTGAAGCCCTGGTACCACCGGAGACCTGCCTTACAGCTTTTACTTTTTCAAAGCAAGGAAAATTCCATTCTCCCTGATTACTCCCACACATATACAGAAACTTGTACAGGTACACACACACACACACAGAGGGAATGAACAGATTCACTGAGTGGATGTCATGATACTTGTTAAAAGGAACAGCTGTTCTTTTAACCCCTTCAATGCCCTTGGATGCGTCACGTACGTCATGAAATATTTTACCGCTGTGCCTTATGACATACGCTACTCATCATAAACACTTCCTTTTATGTACCTTACATGGCACATATGAATTACAGTCAGTTAATGCCTAAAACATTCTTCCGTCATAAGGCACAGTGGTAAAAGATTTCATGACATACATGACTCGTCCAGGGCGGCACGGTGGTGTAGTGGTTAGCGCTGTCGCCTCACAGCAAGAAGGTCCGGGTTCGAGCCCCGTGGCCAGCGAGGGCCTTTCTGTGTGGACTTTGCATGTTCTCCCCGTGTCCGCGTGGGTTTCCTCCGGGTGCTCCGGTTTCCCCCACAGTCCAAAGACATGCAGGTTAGGTTAACTGGTGACTCTAAATTGACCGTAGGTGTGAATGTGAGTGTGAATGGTTGTCTGTGTCTATGTGTCAGCCCTGTGATGACCTGGCGACTTGTCCAGGGTGTACCCTGCCTAGAGGTCTGCGCGGGTCGGATTTTTCAGTCCCGCTCCCGCCCGCGCCCACAAAAAAAATTATGATTTTCAGTCCCGCTCTCGCCTGCTCCCGCCCGCAAATCCCGCATGATGCAGACGTTCGTGTTATTTCTCAGGAAAATTCTTGTCTTGACACAGCGTGATGGTGCCCCGCCCCCTACTTTGAGTGGATTTCAGCATAAATATCTACAGCTCACGTTATTATTTACTTTGCTTCGGAATTCAGCATGTACTGTTTCTAATAATAATAATTAGTGCTGTCAAATGATTAAAATATTTAATCACGAACCACACATTATCATATAAAAAACCATTGTAATTCTCTGATCAGTCTAAAAAAAAAAGTGAATGGGCTTGCTTTATACTAATGTTTTTTTTTTTTGCAACGCAGAGCTAGTAAGAGAAGTGAATTGATTTACTGCTTGCGTTAGTCTACAACTTTAGTCAGAGAGACATGTTACACAGTGACGGTAGGCTTGACTCAATGCTATTCCAGAAATCCTTCATATAATATGCAAATTTGGCCGCCTCTGATTGGACAGCCAAATTTGCATATTACAGGAAGGATTTCTGGGATGGCATTGAGTCAGGCTTACAGTCACTGTGTAACATGTCTCTCTGACTAAAGTTGTAGACTAACGCAACAAGTAAGTCACTTCACTCGTGGTTCTCTTGCTAGCTGCGTGTGAACTGGGAGTCATTAGAGTGATCAAAGGATTGTGAAATTTAAGATGCTATTCCTCTGGCAATCTAACTCTCTCTGCAAATTTAGGCATCTTAAAATGTTTTTATTAATGCCAAATAAAATATCCAGCACAAATTATATATGATAGACATAAATTAATAATTTATACATTTTATTTCGAACGCATTTTTAGTTAGCGGGACTGCAGCTCATCACCGCTCCCGGCCGCGCCGCATATGTGCACTTCCGGTCGCGCCCGCAATGAGCTTTCAAAATTTGTCCCGCGCCGCACTGCTTTGCGGCGGGTCCCGCGGGACTCCCGCGGGAGTGCAGGGCTCTAACCCCGCCTTTCGCCCGTAGTCAGCTGGGATGGGCTCCAGCTTGCCTGTGACCCTGTAGAACAGGATAAAGCAGCTACAGATAATGAGATGATAGGACTCATCCAAGGGCATTGAAGGGGTTAAGCTGAATTTACAATTCGGTTTAGATTAGTGTTTAAGTCAAGAAACGTACAGTCATGGGGACTGCCTTTAACTCTATGCTTTTATTAATCAGGACCTAAAGAACAATTGCGTGGTCCTCACCAACTTCTAGAAACAAACAAATAACCTCAGGTGAAAAAAAATTTCAATATGTAGGTGTTTTTTGGTTTGTTTTTTTCTTTTCTGAAAAGTAAACCAACATTTAGAAACCAGGTGGTACAAAATAAGTACACCATCTAACTCAATAATATGTACAGTAGAAGCATCTTTAGCAACAATAACTTGAAAATAAACATTTTCTGCCTGAGTCTTTTAGATAATTTGAGACATTTTGGTTTACTCTTCTTTAAAACATTGCTTCAGTTTACTGCTGCTTGAGGGCACTTATTTATGCACAGCTCTCTTAAGATCCTACCACAGCATCTCAGTGGGGTTGCGGTCTGGACTTTGACTTGGCCATTCCAGCACCTTGATTTCTTGTCTTAAGAAGAAATGTTTATTTATCACAGATACACTCAAGCACATAGTGAAATTCCTCTCTGTATTTAACCCATACATGTGAACATACAAGTGAGCAATGAGCACACACGACTGTCTCATCTGCAAACTTTACAATATGACGGCTGTCCATCCCAGATCGACAGCCGTACATCCTTTACACGGACGACTGTCGATCTGGGGCCAAGTTTACATTAGACCGTATCGGTCTCGTTTTCTTCGCAGATGCACTGTCCGTTTACATTAAAATGCCTGGAAACGGGAATCCGCCAGGGTCCACGTATTCGATCCAGATCGTGTCTGGTCCGGTGCTGTGTAAACATTGAGAATACGCAGATACGCTGTGCTGAGCTCTAGCTGGCGTCGTCATTGGACAACGTCACTGTGACATCCACCTTCCTGATTCGCTGGCGTTGGTCATGTGACGCGACTGCTGAAAAACGGCGCGGACTTCCGCCTTGCATCACCTTTCATTAAAGAGTATAAAAGTATGAAAATACTGCAAATACTGATGCAAATACTGCCCATTGTGTAGTTATGATTGTCTTTAGGCTTGCCATCCTTCCACTTGCAAGTGGTAAGTGACGCGCATGCCCGACATGCACTGAGATCACACACACAGCGGCTCAGTCCCAAATCACTGCTTGTGCGCTTCACTCGCGCGCTCTGTGAGCTGCGCAGGGCTGGAGTGCGCACCCTCCAGAGGCGGAGTTCAGGGCGGAGTGATTTGGAGCGCAGGATGCCTGCGGAGCCGAGCGTATCCGTGTATTGGCATTGCTGTGTGCACGCGAATCGTGTATTGGTGTTGCTGTGTGCACGCGAATCGTTTTAAAAACGTTAATCTGATGATCCGCTGATACGGTCTAATGTAAACCCCACCTGGGATAGACAGCCATCATATTGTAAAGTTTGCAGATGACACAGTCATTGTGAGTTTGCTGAAGAACAATGAGACATCACACAGCCCCATCATAGACTACTTTGTGAACTGGTGTCAGGAAACTTTTCTGGAGTTAAATGTGACTAAGGACATGTGTATTGATTTTAGGCACAAAGACTGTAACCACACCAAACAAACATCAATGGGCAGGACATTGAAATAGTCCAGCAATACAAATATTTGGGTTCCATTATTGATAATAAGTTTTAACGGTAACACATATGTTGTGTAAAAAAGGACAGCAACGTCTATACTGCCTCAGGAAGCTGGCACGGTTTAATGTAGATAAAGCTCTAATGACTCTTTTCTACAGATCCTTCATTGAGTCAATACGTACTTTTTCAGCCATCTGTTGGTATGCCCTGCTTAATGTGAAACAGAAAAACGCCATATTTAAGGTCATTAAGGTGTGTAGTAGTGTTACTGGTGTTCGATAGAAAAGTATGTCCGCACTGTATGAGGAACAGGTAATTAAGAAGGCTGAATCCATCCTGTCAAATTACACCCACCCTCTGCATAGTGAATTTCAGGCTTTGCCCTCTGGCTCCGGTTTCAAATATCCATTAGCCCAAACCAACAGATAAACACTCCTTTATACCTTCTGCTGTCCAGTTACTGAACTCTATTAGGAAACAGAGATAACCTCTGTACCCCTCCCACCTCTTATTCTATTTATTTTAAATTCTGTGTTTTGAAATGTTTTGTGGAAATGGGTGTGTGTGGGGGGGTGTAAATATGGGTGCTACCACTGCAAAATAATTGCCCTAGTGGGACAAATAAAAGTACTACTACTACATATACCCAGAGCAGTGGGCAGCCATGCTACAGCACCTGGGGAGCAGTTGGGGGTTAGGTGCCATGCTCAAGGACACTTCATGTTAACCTAACCTGCATGTCTTTGAACTGTGGGGGAAACCAGAACACCCAGAGGAAACCCATGCAGACAACATGCAAACTCCACACAGAAAGGCCCCGTCAGCCACTGGGCTCGAACCCAGAACATTCTTGCTGTGAGGCGACAGTGCTAACCACTACACCACTGTGCCGCCTTGTAGCCATTCAGATACTGATTTGCCAGTGTGTTTGGAATCATGGTCTTGTTTCATGACCCAATTTCAGCCCAGCATAAGCTGCTGGACAGATGGCCTGACATTTTTTTCAAGAATGTTCTGGTAAAAAGTGGAGTTCATCGTTGTCTCAATGACTGCAAGTTTCCCAGGTCCTGGAAAACAAGTCCAAATCATCACCCCTCCATCGTCATGCCTGACAGTTGGTATGAGGTGTTTGTGATATGCTGGGTTTAGTGCTATGCATGATGACCAAACATCTCCATCTTGGCCTCATATGTCCAAAGGATATTCTTCCAGAACTTTTATGGTTTGCTCATTTACAATTTTGCAAACCTAAGTTGTGTGGTCATATTCTGTTATGAACATAAACATTCAATGTGCTTACAGAGGCCTGTAGGTCATATGATATAGCCCTTGGGTTTTACTTTATATCTGAGTATTAAACAGCCTGACCTTGGACTGAATTTGATGGAAGCTCCAATCCTGGGAAGATGGGCAACTGTCTTGATGGCTCTCGGTTTGTGAACAGTCCTTCTCACTGTAGAATGGTAAATTTCAAATTATTTGGAGATGGCCTTATAACATGGGTGGCATGGTGGTGTAGTGGTTAGCACTGTCGCCTCACAACAAGAAGGTTCTGGGTTCGAGCCCAACAGCTGGCGAAAGCCTTTCTGTTGCCCCTTTTCCACCAAAGCAGTTCCAGGGCTGGTTCGGGGCCAGTGCTTAGTTTGGAACCAGGTTTTCTGTTTCCACTGACAAAGAACTGGCTCTGGGGCCAGAAAAACCGGTTCCAGGCTAGCACCAACTCTCTGCTGGGCCAGAGGAAAGAACCGCTTACGTCAGCCGGGGGGCGGAGTTGTTAAGACCAACAACAATAACAAGACCGCGAAAGATCGCCATTTTTAAGCGGCGAGAAGCAGCAGCTGTACAAATGCGAAGTCATCCATTATTATTATTATTGTTGTTGTTGTTGCTGCTGCTTCTTCCGCGTTGTTTTTGCTTCAATATTCGCGCCAAGGTTTAAGCAAATGTAGCAACGTAACTGACGTATACAGCGACGTAATGACGTGGCTTCCCTTAGCACCGCAAGCTATGGAAAAGCAAACTGGTTCTCAGCTGGCTCGCAAGTTGAATGAGTTGTGAACCAGCACCGGCTCCGAACCAGCCCTGGAACTGATTTGGTGGAAAAGGGGTATGTGTAGAGCTTGCATGTTCTCCCCGTGTCTGCGTGGGTTTCCTCCGGGTGCTCCAGTTTCCCCCCACAGTCCAAAGACATGCAGGTTAGGTTAACTGGTGGCTCTAAATTGACCGTAGGTGTGAATGTGTGTGTGAATGGTTGTTTGTCTCTGTATCAGCCCTGCGATGACCTGGCGACTTGTCCAGGGTGTACCCCGCCTTTCGCCCGTAGTCAGCTGGGATAGGCTTCAGCTTGCCTGCAACCCTGTAGAACAGGATAAGTGGCTACAGATAATGGATGGATGGGCCTTAAAACACTTCCCAGATTGATTTAGAGAAACAATTGCTTCTAAGGTGGGGTTTACATTAGACCATATCAGCGGATCATCAGATTAACGTTTTTAAAATGATTAGTGTGCACACAGCAACGCCAATACACGATTCGCGTGCACATAGCAACGCCAATACATGGATACGCTCGGCTCCGCAGGCATCCTGCGCTCCAAATCACTCCGCCCTGAACAGTGAGTGCCCTCTGGCCCTGTGCAGCTCACAGAGCGCGCGAGTAAAGCGCACGAGCAGTGATTCGGGACTGAGCCGCTGTGTGTGTGATCCCAGTGCATGTCGGGCATGCACTTACCACTTGCAAGTGGAAGGATGGCAAGCCTAAAGACAATCATAACTACACAATGGGCAGTATTTGCATCAGTATTTGCGGTATTTTCATACTTTTATACTCTTTAATGAAAGGTGATACAAGGCGGAAGTCCGCGCCGTTTTTCAGCAGTCGCGTCACATGACCAACGCCAGCGAATCAGGAAGGTGGATGTCACAGTGACGTTGTCCAATGACGACGCCAGCTAGAGCTCAGCACAGCGTATCCGCGTATTCTCAATGTTTACACAGCACCGGACCAGACACGATCTGGATTGAATACGTGGACCCTGGCGGATTCCCGTTTCCCGGCGTTTTAATGTAAACGGACCGTGCATCCGCAAAGAAAACGAGACAGATACGGTCTAATGTAAACTTGGCCTAAGATTATAGCTGATGTCCTTTCTTCCTGGTAGGATGATGACGACGACACACACCCGAGTGCTCCAGAACACTAAACTACCCAAAATTCTGCTTTTATAGAGGTAGTCACACTCCTTGATGATTAACTAATCTTTTGCATTTCTTCAGTAACACCTGGCTTCTAATTAATCTGTTAATGATTCTAAAAGTAGGAAGGGTAGAATTACTTTCCCCCTCTGGTTTCTGAATGTAGGTTTCCTTCTAACTTTTCTTTTTTTCCCCCCCTCACTGAGATTGTGTGCTTGTTTATTGACGTTGGTGAGGATCACTGTTACTTAGGCCTTCATAAATAAAAACATAAAATTGAAGGAGGATGTGTCATCTTTTTACCATGACTGTATATCCGCTGTTATTGTTGTAAAATTAAGATTAGGTCAGATTATATGCTTTCATAGCTTCTCTGTGTAAAAACTAATTGCCACCTGAAGCAACTGGTAAAACAATGGCAGGGCTGGAGAGAGTTCAATGCCACTCCTAAAACAGTCAACTTGGTTGAGAAAGACTGAGATATACAATGTCAACAGGAGTAGGAGGAACAAACAAATATTACAGTCTTTACATGACTCAGTGATTTTAGAGCAATGGCTTAATTAGTACTGGATGAATATTTTTTTTTATCCAGAAAACAGCTTCTGGAAGGACTTCTTATTTATCAATAAAATTGTTCTGTGTGGTTTATCAATTAAATTAGGGATAATATTTAGACAAAAAAATAAACGAGGGAACAGAGAGAGCGGTCTGTCTGCAACGCAGTTAGTAATAACATGGTGGTCGCAATATATTGTTTAATTTGTCAAAATAGTTTACGGTAAATTTTAGGATATTCAGGTCTTCCACTGGGGGAAAAAAAAAGCCACAGGGTGCTGATAACTACCACCACACGTTCATATCAATCTGCATATTTATACTGTATACCAACCCCTTCATCATTTTTGTGAACTACATTCTAAGTCTAAAAAGATCTAATAATGAGTATTATTCTACCCACATTCACATTATGAGCAATCGTGTGCTCTGACTGGCTACTCTACTACTAGGCTATCAGCTCATATACCATGGGTAGAGAAAAACAAAATGGTGGAGCATTTTGCTGAACCAGCCATGGACAAAAAAAAAAAAAAAAAAAAAAAAAAAAAAACCCTCTACTCAAAAACAAAACCTCAAAATATGGAATAAAAGTATTTAGTGGTAAGAACGTATCTTTCTTTTAAAAAAAAGAAAGAATTATTATTATAGCATTTTTTCACAAATTGCTACCGTCATTTCACTGGTTTGTTTACATTATAATCGGAAATGATTTTGTCAGACGTTTTGTATAAGGTTTTTATTTATCGCATTTGCAAAAAATAAAAATGCTCAGTTTCTCAAAATCCAGTGAATGTGGATAGAATAAAACAGTTATTCCACTCAATCTCATCGTACATGGCTTATAGCCAACTCGACGCTATCAGCTCATGTACTGTACGACTCGATTTCATGGCGTAACTGTTAAATTGGCTCTGGATGTGTAGTGTTAGATCAGCGCTGGTTTGAATTTGACATTTTCTGCTGCGAGTACGTGTTCAGTGACTCAGCACAGATCGAATACAGAACAGAAAATCATATTGCTCTTTTTTTTTTTTGATAATTTGACAAAACTTTGCAAAGATTCAGCCAAGTTACTAAGAAGATATCAGCATCAGATATTGATATTAGTATTGGGCAAGGTGAAATTAATACCTCCCTTTTACAGACACACAAGTCCCAAAATTTTATGCTGCTGGATTTGTATATTCTATAGACTGTAGAGTGAAATGACCACTGATGAACACCACTATGATCAATGCAATATACCTTATAAAGGGCCTACTTTCAGATTTATGTACAGATTTGGCCTAATCTCACTGGCAATCATACATACACTCAATTTATTACTATTCCTACCTGCTAAAGGCGGCCCAATCAGCAGCGTGACACTCTCCATGATAGCCAGCAGGCCAAGTGCTGAGGGAAAGCGGTTCATTTCTACTATGTCCATGAGCACAGTGAACATCAGTGAGCCCACCACACTCATGGACAGACCGTAAGTCAGCACATAACCCAAGAGTACTGGAAATGTGGGTGCGATACAGCAGATGCTGTTGCTCAGTCCATTCAGTAGCAATGCACTTGAAAATACATAAACATGGCGGCCTTTGAACCAGGAAAGGCCGAAGAGCAGGCCGGTCAGTGGACGCACAAAGATGTTGATAAAGCCCAAGATGGAGAGCAGGAGGGCAGCCCGACTGTGCTCCATGCCGCCATCTGTGGCATAAGGAACAACGAAAACCAACGGCACCACAAATCCCAGCATCATCCATGTAATGCCAAGTGCATACACACGAAAGCGCTGGTTACTGCAAAACAGGTCAAAGGCCATGAGGCGATGGAAAGAGGATATTAAATTCCTCCAGGCCACCCACATCTGTTCTTTAAAGCTTTTCTCAGCCAGTGGTTTAGTGCTATTGTTCTTTTCTTTGGCTTCTCTGCGTTTCTGTGGCCTCAGGGGCCTCATGACAGCACCACACACACAGCAGTTGAGCAACACAGCACCCAGCACAAGGAAACTCCCCCTCCAACCCAGTTCACTGTGTAGGTAATGACCCAGGAAGGGCAGTATGCACAGGCCCAGTGCTGTGCCCGTGGAGGATATGGCATTGGCAAAGGCACGGCGGCGCACGAAATAGTGCCCAAGGATGGTGACTGCAGGTTGGAAACTGAAACAAAAACCTAGACCTGTGTGAGAAAGAAAATATCTATTTACAGTATGCACTGAATTATAGAAAAAAAAAGTGACAATGCTGGCTAGGGGATTTATTACAAAGCATCTTTTGATAAATAAGCACAGGGCTGTTTAGAGGTGATCAGATATGTACTGACCTGTTATTACCCCTGCAGTCATGTAAAGCTCAATGATGGAACGTGTAAAAGAGCTGGTTGCCATCCCCAATCCACTCAAGACTCCCCCCAGCATCACTGTTGCCCTGCAGCCAAAACGTTCCACTAACACGCTGCATAAGGGCCCTGAGAAGGAAAAGTTAAACGTGAGAACACAACACTAATCCTCTGCAACTACAGGGGAGCTGGGACAAAGTTAGAGCCTTGTACAAAGCTGGTACAAAGTTATTATGCAATCAGATTTTCTGTGCAGTAATTCAAAGACCTTTCAGTAAATGCATCGTGCAGAGCTAGTAAAAACAAACTAATCTAAATTGTATCCTTATCTAAACTAAACTTTCTCTAACTTTTTACTATTCTTGATGAGGTCTGTTATACATTGATCATTCTGTACATTGCTCGTTGCAAAATTCAAATCCGCAAACAACAAAGAAACACCTGTCTAACAAGTTGCACTGATTCCTCCGCAACATAACACCCACCCAGTAAATCTATTCATTCCCTTGGGCATATACTTTGTGTGTATGTGCATTGGCGCAGTCAGAGAGAATGGAATGCTCTTTGCATTAATTGTATAAGTTATAATTGCAATTAGATCTAACAACTTTTGCCTTTCTTACGCAAATGAATGGCAGCTCTGAGAGATGGTCCATACTATATTAAATAAAAGGACATGTCCATAAATAGTCCCTTTGTAAACCTCCTCTGTCTAGCCTTAGGAAGGACACACTAGATCTCCAAGGTTGTGACTTCTGTGCATGTTTACCTTCTGAATAAAATGATTGTAGACAAATCTAAAGAATCCTCAGACAACCATTGATTGGCACGGTCTACCGATGACCGGAAGAGTGTTTGCCAAGAGGCGCAACATCAGATTTAAACTGATACGATTTAAATGAATAATGAGTACTGACATAACTCCATTGCTGCCGCATCATTTTGAAAATAATATTATTTCTGATTTCTGTACCAAATGTGGCGTAGAAAAGGACATATTATTCCACTGCTTTTGGAGTTGCCCAAAAACTTTAAATTCTGGGAAAAGGTCATACAAAATATATCTGATATGATCTCTATTCAGCTGCCTGTCTGGCCTTGGGTATTCATCCTTGGAATACTCCCACCCGAATTAAGATTGCCAGATGCAAATTTAAAAAAAAAAAAAAAAACCACACTCATTTCAGGCTAAACTCTGTATTGCAAGCACTTGGAAGAGCAGTGAAGCTCCGACAGCAGGACAGAGACTTTTAAACCATTCTAACCACTTGGCCATGGAAAAACTAACTAATGGCACCAAGGGAAAAATACAGTTGTTTTAAATATGGGGACAATTTATTAAATATCTTGAAAGTTACACATCAAGAGGTTTGCTGAGTACTTGAAAAATAATTATGTTGTAATGCATAAAGATAATGGAAAGTCATTCAGCCTAACACTTACAACTCCAAGTCCAAAAGAGTTGTAAAACATGAATAAAAACAGAATGTGAAGATTTGCAAATCATGGAAACCCTATATTTCATTGAAAATAGTACAAAGACAACAGATCAAATGTTGAAACCGAGAAATTTTTGTTTTTTGAAAAATATATGCTCATTTTGAATTTGAGGTCAGTAACACATTTCAGAAAAGTTGGAACAGGGGCAACAAAAGACTGAAAAAGTTGTGTAATGCTAAAAAAAAAAAAAAAAAAAAAAACTAATTTGGTTAATTGGCAAAAGGCCAGTAACATGACTGGGTATAAAATGAGCATCCCAGAGAGGCAGTCTCTCAGAAGTAAAGATGGCAAGGGGTTCACCACTCTGTGAAAGACTGCATGGGCAAACAGTGCAACAATTTAAGAATAACATTCCTCGACCAAAAATTGCAAAGAATTTGGGGATCACAATTTATGATACATCCATCCATCCATCCATCATCTGTAGCCGCTTATCCTGTACAGGGTTGCAGGCAAGCTGGAGCCTATCCCAGCTGACTATGGGCGAGAGGCAGGGTAAACCCTGGATAAGTCGCCAGGTCATCGCAGGGCTGACTACAGAGACAAACAACCATTCACACTCACATTTCACACCTACGGTCAATTTAGAGCCACTAATTAGCCTAACCTGCATGCCTTTGGACTGTGGTGGAAAACGGAGCACCTGGAGGAAACCCACGCAGACACGGGGAGAACATGCGAACTCCACACAGAAAGGCCCTCGTCGGCCTAATCATTAAAAGATTCAGAGAATCTGGAGAAATCTCTGTATGCAAGAGACAAGGCTGAAAACTGACATTGGATGCCTGTGATCTTCAGGCCCTCGGGTGACACTGCATTAAAAGCAGACACGTGTCTGTAGTGGAAATCACTGTATGAGCCCAGGAACACTGAAAACCATCATCGGTGAACACAGTTCGTCACTGCATCCACAAATGCAAATTAAAACCATATATAAACAATATCCAGAAACTGTCATCTCTGTGCCCAAGCTCATTTATGATGGACTGAGGCGAAGTCTGAAAACTGTCCTGTGGTCTGACAAATCGAAATTTGAAATTCTTTTTAGAAATCATGAAAACCATGTCCTCCAGGCTAAAGAAGAGAGGGACCCTCTGCCTTGTTATCAGCATACAGTTCAAAAGCCAGCATTTGTGTACAGCAAACAAGCAAGTTATTGAAACCAAGAAGTATATTCAAAAGAAGTGGACATAGAAACCATTCAGTGGGATTAGATCCTTACACACTAACAAAGAAGGATTTTTTTCTATGAAAGAAAAATTTAATCACTAAATTTGACATTAGTAGAATAAATTTTGGTCCTGTTGTAGCTGTAACTTTGTAAATACAAAGACAGTAGTTATGCATACTATTAACTAACAATGTGAAAATAATTAACAGATAATCAACAGATTTAAGGGTTTTGTTTTTTTTAAATACGGTGTATATTTTGAGCCTTTGTATTTGTATCTGTACATGCATGACCCCACCAGCTCTGCTGATCAACTTAAGTTATTCATTCATTCATTCTGAGCTGGAAAATTATCCATCTGGTGAGTTCCTCGACATCTCAAACTACCCGGTGTGCTGCAGACATTGTTCTACACGGACACGCAGATGAAAACCTGGAAGAACATGGAGGCGTACAACTTTTTAACATGTGGCTGGGTTAAAGATCTGGGGATCAGGACACAAGATAAATCCTGTATCGTTTTTGCCTGGGTAAATAGGAGTTTCTGGGCTTTTTGTACACATCTTTGAGAAGGTTGCTAGGATGCTACAAGCTTTAGTATCAGGTGTAAACAAACCACAGCCGCTCGATTCTCAATCCTCCCTGCTCTTCTTCCAGCAGGCGTCACAGAACCAGAAATTTACCCACAAATGTATTTATTAATTCAGCCCCCTTCGCTCTCCCTCTCTGTGTGAGAGATATGTTATGTTATCTTTATACTATTTTCAATTAAATATAGGGTTTCCATCCATCCATCATCTGCAGCTGCTTATCCTGTCCTACAGGGTCACAGGCAAGCTGGAGCCTATCCCAGCTGACTACGGGCGAAAGGCGGGGTACACCCTGGACAAGTCGCCAGATCGTCGCAAGGCTGACACAGACAACCATTCACACTCTCATTCACACCTACGGTCAATTTAGAGCCACCAATTAGCCTAACCTGCATGTCTTTGGACTGTGGGGGAAACCGGAGCACCCGCGGAGGAAACCCACTCGGACATGGGGAGAACGTGCAAACTCCACACAGAAAGACCCTCGCCGGCCGCTAGGCTCGAACTCCGGACCTTCTTGCTGCAAGGAGACAGTGCTAACCACTACACCACCGTGCTGCCTATAGGGTTTCCATGATTTGCAAATTATCGCATTCTGTTTATTTCCATTTTACACAGCATCCCAACTTTTTTGGAATTGGGTTTGTTTTAAAAAAAAAAAAAAAGGAACACAGTCACTCAAAATACTCTTAGAAAAATGCACAATCATCATGAGACTGCAAAATGATCTGACCTTTGTGCCAGTTTGGAAAAGTTTTGTTTCTTAGAAGGGCCAAATCCAATATTAAAAGCTTAAACAAATAATACATGTACAGTAGATATGTCAGTAACACATATTTGATGTGAACTTTAACTGAACCTGTGTATCTGCATGACTTTATGCACTGTCCTGATTGGCTGATTGGATAAATGCATACAGTAAATGAGCGGGTGTACATGTGTAAAGTTGAGAGTGGGTGTGTGGGTGCGTGCGCGCATGTGTTTCACAATATAATGTTATCTAGCATTTATGAGTAATCGTCAGGAAACGTAGTCAATAAAACTCACACTCCACCCTAATGCAACTGTGTCCCTAGAGATACAGTATTAGTGTTTATGAGCAGAGTAAACATTAAACAAATGGCCACAGCTTCTCGTTTACTAGTAGAGAGAAGACATTCGAGCTGAGTTCTCACAATGTGTCACATCCACAAAGATCTGGGGGGGGGTGCATTTTTATAGAATTATTGCTTTCCTGTATCACTACCTCCAGCATGTAGGACTGCTATCATTATGGATGGCACCCAGGATGTCTCACTGTTGGTGGCACTGAATTCAGCCTGAAGGTCATTGTAGAAGATACCCATGCAGGACGGGAAGGCCAGGGTCAGGGCTAGGACTAAGACGGTGGCCATCAGCACCACCCAGCCCCATCCTCCATCAGGAGCTTCAAGGTGTGCTGAATGTGCCTGAGCCAGTGGGGTCACCGTGCCTTCCATATCTGCTTCCTCAGGCTCTAGATCACATGACTTTTCTGGCTGATGTAGTTGAGTACCCATTTCTGCAAGCTGAGTCTAATCATGTACTGCAGCCGTTCAGTGTATGTGGGCCAGAAATCTTTGATGAAGTCTCAGTAGTGATTTAGATGCACAGTTACACAGTTTCCCACGTGACATATCACCTTTGATCCTCACAAGATCCCCAAGGGTCTCTGTTGGGAAAAAGAAGATAGGATTTTTTTTTTTTGTCTTTTTTCACAGACAGCAAAAACAAAATTTAACATTTGCATCATTGCAAATACAAAAGTCTTGTATCAATAAGCAGTAGCTCTCTGTTCTTTTACAGTATGAACATTCACAAAACAGACATAGAAAAACTTACATCAACAAACAAACAAATTATAAAAAAAAAAAAAAAAAAAAAAACCACGAACAAAACAAAACAAGTGCCTACAAACGTAAATAACAATTAACATTGACCTCTACTCATACAGAACAGGATACATATATACAATTACACAGTCATGTTCTCTATATAGCTCAAAAAAGGCCCCCAGATCTGGCTAAATAGTTCTTCTTTGCCCCTGACATTGAAAGTAACACGCTCATATAAGGCGATTTTTGTCAGTAGCTCAGTCCATTCCTTAAATGAGCAAGATGTGGATGATTTCCAGTGTCTTAGAATAATACGGCATCCTGATACAGTTGCCAAGCGTACCCACAACTTGTATCTTTTGGTTATATTTATGTTTTCTGGTAGCAAACCAAAAATACATAAATCCGGTGACATAGTAAGATCACATTGAAGAATAGAACTTAAAAGATTCACAATCCCATTCCAGAGATCAATATTCTTTTCACATTCATACAGCATATGAATCAAAGTCCCAGTATCTTTCTGGCATTTCCAACATGTATCATTATCCATTAGTTTCAGTTTGGCTAGTTTACTCGGGGTCCAATATTTTCTGTGGAGCAATTTGTACTGAATGAGCTGAGATTGTGTTTCCTGTGAGCAAGTATACCAAGACTCAACCAACCATTTCCATGTATCTTCTAAAATTGGAATGCCTAAATCTCTTTCCCAACACAACCTCAATCCCTCTAATTTGGGGGTTCGTGCCTCTCTGATAAGATGGTAGAAAGTAGATGCTTTTTTAAAACCAGGTTTCATTAATACCTCCTGAAAGCCAGATGGCGGGTCTGGGGCAGATTTCAATTTAGCTCTAATACAATGTGAAAGTTGTAAATACTTCCAATATTCTTTTTGATCCAGGTTAAATTCTTGTTTGATTTCAATAAATGATTTAATACCCTTGTCAGTAAAAATGTCCCCCAATAGATTTATACCAGACTTGGACCACGTTTCCCACATAAATGTTTTTTTATCAATTAGCAATTTTTTATTGAACCAAATTGACGCTTTGGATGAAAGAAAAGGACAAATATTAATAAGTTGGTAAGCCCTTGACCATGTTTCTTGTGCAAAAGCTAAAACGGGGTCATCAAAGGGTGTTCGCCTACCATTCTGGGTGAGAAAGGCCTCTAATGTAGTCGGGGCCACAAGCCCTTCCTCCATGTTTACCCATGAAGGCCTCTGATTTGGAAATGTATAGAGCTTATACATCTTCGCTAATTGAGAGAGAGAGAATGCATAGTGGTACCAGTCCATCTTAGACAGGGCCAAACCGCCCCTTATTTTGGCAGCATACAGTTTAGACCTGCTAAACGCCGGTTTTTTGCCTACCCATACAAAGTCTTCCACAATATTGTTGTAAAGTTTAAACAGGCCTTGTGGAAAGGTCAAAGGTAGCATATACATAATATACTGAATCTTGGGGGAAATAATCATCTTAACTAAGTTAATTCTGCCTAATAAAGAAAGATTAATTTTTGACCAATTCTGCAGAAGAGCTTTAATATTTTGTATAACAGGATTGATATTTACCTGCATTATTTTATCTAAGCCAGGGGTTAATTTAATCCCCAGGTAGGTCATACCCATAGGCATCCATTTAAATTGCCATGGGCCCCTAATGGCAGGGGGACACATTTTGGAAAGAGGCATAGCCTCTGACTTTGTCCAATTAATGGTATAACCAGATATCTCAGAAAATGAGTCAATTATTGAGGACATAGCCTGTACCGCCACGTCAGGATTACTTGAGATCAAAAGAATGTCATCAGCGTACAAAAAGAGTTTTTGTTCTTCTCGCCCCATATTTACGCCTTGGATATGTTTGCAATCACGTAATGCGATTGCAAGGGGTTCAAGAAACAAAGCAAAAATCAGTGGCGATAAAGGTGAGCCTTGTCTAGTACCTCGACTGAGATTAAAGGATGGTGACATTATCCCGTTCGTAAGAACCGTAGCCATAGGATCAGTGTATACTAACTCCAACCACTGCATAAAAGACTGTCCAAACCCAAATTTTCTTAAAGTGTAAAATAGAAAGGCATATTCTACTTTATCGAATGCCTTCTGGGCATCTAGGGAGAAAGCAACAACAGGATCTGGGTCATTCCTGCATTTCCAAATTATGTGTAATATCCTCCGCAGGTTATCAGCTGAACATCTATGTTTAACGAAACCTACTTGATCCACATGTACCAAATTAGGAAGCACTTTCTCAAGCCTAATTGCAAGGACCTTAGAAATAATTTTTTCATCCACATTAATTAATGAAATTGGACGATAGTTACCACAATATTGAGGGTCTTTCCCTTTCTTGTGTAATAGTGTAATAACTGCTGATCTCATGCTAGGTGGTAGTCTACCCCTCTCCAAAGCGTCTGTATATACTGCTAGTAACCTAGGAGCCAGTTCTTCTACAAAAATCCTATAGAAATCTGATGGAAATCCATCATTACCAGGTGACTTGCCTAACCTGAGACTTTTGATAGCCTTTTTTATTTCAGTTATGGAAATCTCTTCTTCTAGATCCGCTTTCTGCTCGCTCGTCAAAGTAGGTGTTTTAATTAAAGAAAAGAATTCTGATAATCTTGGTTCTTCTATATGTCCATTAGAGGTATATAAGTCTCTATAAAACTTAGTAAACACCTCATTAATCTCCCTCTTATCAGTGGTCAATGTATTATTATCCTCATTGAAAATTGAAGGAATTAAGTTTAGACTGTATTTGACGTACTCTATGTGCAAGTAATTTGCCAGTTTTCTCACCCTGTTCAAAATATTTCTGATTCAAACAGAACATGGCGTGTTCAACTTTCTTCTGTAATATACTATTTAGATCAAATTTCAGTTTAATTAATTTATTCCATATTTCCTCACTTGGGTGTGACATGTGTTGTTTTTCAAGAGCCTTAATGTCCTTTTCCAACCTCAGTATTTCCTCCCTCTGAGCCTTTTTCATCAAAGAGCCATATTGAATAAGACAGCCTCTTATATAGGCTTTAAAAGCATCCCAGGTGAGACCAACGTCCTCAATAGAGCCTTCATTGCATTCCCAAAATTCTTTAATTTTCAACCTTATATATTCACAATAGCGCTTATTATGTAAAAGTGAACTATTAAGGCGCCACCTAGGTGAGGGTGGAACTTTTCCCCTACTAGACAAGAGAAGTTCAACTGGGGCATGGTCAGTTACAACAATGTTACCAATAGATGACCCAATAGTCTGGCCCACCAAGGAGCGAGATATAAGGAAATAATCTATCCTAGAATATGTGGAATGTGGATGGGAGAAAAATGTGTAGTCTCGTTCTTGTGGATGAAGCACTCTCCATATATCCACTAAGGCCACCTCATCTGACACCACATCCAAAGCAGCACACGTGGGATCATGTACTGGTCTGGGTCTTGAAGACTTGTCTAGAAATACATCCCTGACCTGGTTGAAGTCCCCTCCAATAATAATATCTGTATTCCCAATATTACGTATTGAATTACAAATTTTGTGAAAGAAGTCAGGTTGAGGAGAGTTAGGGGCATAAATATTCACCACAGTCATCTTCTGACCTTCTAACGCAGCATCCAAAATCACCCATCTACCATCTTTATCAGCATAATGTTTGAAAACCTGGAAGTCTAAATTTTTTTTAACCAGTATAACCACCCCTCTTTTCCTACTGTTGAATGTACTGAAATACACCTGGCCCACCCAGTCTCTTTTAAGTTTTAAAGATTCCTCCTCATCAAGATGTGTCTCCTGAATGAGAGCAATATCTGTCTTTTTCTGCTTTAAATAAGTCAAAATTTTCTTCCTTTTAACTACATTATGACATCCCGCTATGTTCCATGAAACTATTTTACATATTGTCATAAAGCCATATAGCCCATATTATACTAGCACAGACCCTTATAATTACCTTCTGTTTAACCCATAGTAAAGCAGTACACCATTTTTGATATAACCCAGAGGTCAATATAAATTCAACAATGAAAAATAGTAGGCACATCAAAAGAAAAACAAAAAACACAAAAGACAAACACCGTTGGGTAGAACTAAACCCAACATAACACACGCGTAGCAGGTCCGTAGCACTCATTGGTCCCATTTGGCCACCCTCTCACTCGTTCCTCCCCACCCCCTCTATTAGACTATATCAAAATGAAAACGCCGTAAAGTTATAGTTCAGCTTACAGCTCTGATTAAAAAAAAAAAAAAAAAAAAAAACCCTTGAAATGCTCCTCAAACATTTCCAAGCCCATATGCTTTACATTTCCCTCTCATAAGAATAAGTAGGCTACATTTATCCCATTAATATGCCAGTAGGCTATGTGAATCATGTTACCTGTCATTATAAGTGATTAAATTAGACTGTATTAAACAGTTTACTCATTTTCTGAAGGCTGGTCGCTGTCATCCACATCTTCGATTGTCCAAAGCCCACTGATGAATCTTTTTGCCTCTGCTGGACTGGAGAACTCGTGTTGTTTGTTGTTCACGGAGAATGTCATGACGGCTGGAAAGCGCAGCGTGTAGAGAATCTTGCGCTGCTTCAGCAAGGCACGCACCCCATCAAACTTCTTGCGTTTCTCCAGGATCTCTGGTGCATAATCCTGAAACAGGCGCACTCTCATGTCTCTCCAGATAATCTTCTTCTTTCTAGCTGCCGTCATCACGCGCATTTTGGCTTTATCCCTTAAAAAGCGGACGATGATATGTCTAGGTCTCGGGTGTTCCTCATCGGACTTATGCCCCACGCGATGAATTCTATCAATTTCAAACAAAGCATCTTCTGCTTCAATTTGCAAGGCCTCAGACAGCAGAGTTTTAACACAGTTCTCTAGGTCAGAGCCCTCTGTCCCCTCTTTGACACCAGAGATTCTAATGTTTGGGCGTCGGGAGAAGCCCTCCAGAACCGTCAGTTTTTCTTGCAGGCGGCGATTCTGTTTCTCCAACTCTCTCCTAGTTGTATTCGCTTTAGCCTCCTCGTCCTCCAGGCAGGAAATTCTCGTTTCGGCTTCATCCATCCTACCGCCAAGAGTTGCCACAGTTTCATTAAGACTCCCAATACCACCCTTCACAGCAGTCATGTCGTTAGCTAACTGCTCCAGAATCGCTCTTATGGCAGTCAGTTCACCAGCAACATTGCCTTTCGTAGGATTTTTCGATTCAACAGGTGGTTCCGCCATCTTAGAGGTTTTAACCGGCGAACTTTGTGAAGGTTTCCCTCGAGAAGCAGTAGGCTGATTCCGTGTAAAATAGTGACTTCTATTACTCATCACACTGTAGTAAAGCTTATTAATTCAATATATTGTAAAACTATCGACGTCATATGAATATTATCGAGGGTTTGAGGAAATCCGAGCTCCGCTCCGGTTTAGGCAGCCATCCTGGGCGGGTGTACCACATGACTCCGATATGATTTTTTTTTTAAACTTGTACTGTGTAATGTTGCACACAAAGTTTGAGAGGTGTGCAAACTGCAGCATAGAAGTTTAACAATTTTAGCATAATACAGTAGAGCAGTGGCTACAATTATTGACACCTTAATCTTTTGGCCATTACAAAAGTAGAAAAGACTTTCAATACGTAAATTGTGAATGAATAATTACTCAAACTTCCACTGGAAAAAAAACGAGTTGATTCCCGACTTAGCGAATCGGATCACGTGACACTGTTCCACAATTATTGACACCTTTGTCCACAGTTAACACCGTTCCACAATTATCGACATCCAGATGATTGTCATGCTCCACCCCAGACATCCACTCTGGAGATTACAGATCTCTCACGCCAGCGCCGATCCGGATCTGGGGCAGGAATTCCTTCTCCCCTGAACTCACTTCCTGGTTTTCACTGCTGCTTATAGAGATCTTGCAGTCACGTGACCAGAATGTAAACAGCCGCCATCTTGTCGGTAAAAAACACAGCTGAATATTGCTGCACTCGTGTACAAAATGGATCAATTTCAACCGACGGACTACACGGCTCATTTTTCTAATGAACAGATAATTAGATATATGTCTAAAATAAACAACCTACAGATTAGTGACCCTTATCGCTTACCGGACGTAGTTTTCACGACCGTGTCAGTGGATATTGAACTGCCAGAGGTGGAATACCCAGATGTGTATAATTACCTCATTAATTTTCCCTTGCTGTTCAGTGGTGAAGCACTGCGTGCTTATAAATCTCTGGACAGTTATCTTTACAGAAATTCAGGATTTGTCAGCTGCCCTCAGATGTGGCATCTTGTAAACAAGAAAATAACAATCCTCATTGGACGGGTAAGTCACTTAAGTATTACTAGGACTGATACTAGATATATCAGTAGTATCTAGTATAGCACTGACCAGCCGATTATAGAATAGAATAAGGTAATTCCAGCTGTAATTCCAAATCGTCCATCTTGTTTACCATGAATCTGGCGTTGGAGAGGTAGAGGCTTGGCAGTGGAGATTTGAGTGGTTGTTTTCTGAGCTTAGTCAACAGGGCGGCTCTGCCTGCAGCCTTGCTTTTGCTTCCGCTCCCGATGCCGCCTCCTTCGCCTGCCAGACCCGATAACAATCCACGGAGACCCCGCTGGTCTCGCTATCTCGTCCAGAATGTTGTGCATGCGATGGAAATCGCTACAAACCGTCATTTTCTGCTGGAAACCAATGTCCAGCAAGTCCATACGGTTGTAGTGGATATTGAAGTCTGGTACAGATGAACAACACGCAAAAATACACACAAAAAACGTGCACAGGTAGGGAGAGCTTGTAGCCGCTGTAGTAGAATTGTATATAGTAGGGTTTTCCAGAAGAAAAGGTAGAAGTAGAAGTAGAACCAGAAGTAGAAGGCGGAAATATGGCGTTTGACCGACAAGATGGCGTCTGTTACAATCTGGATCGGCTGTGACGTCACATGCAAGATCGCTATTTAAGGGCAATTCTCAGACTCTTGTTTTTGCCAGAACTTCTGTTTGCTTTTCCAGCTGTTTCTGTGCCTCCCTTACTCCTCATGGTTTTTCTCTCTAGTGATTTTCTCTTGTCCATCGTTTTTGCACTAGCGTTTTTCTGGTTCTTGGTTTTTTGCACTAAGGGTTATTTCTGGTTCATGGTTTCTTGCACTAAGGGTCTTTTCTTGTTTAGGTTTTTTTGCACTAGCATTTTTGTCTTTGCCTGTCTCGTGTTTTTGTTAAGTTATTTGTTCTCATTTTGCCCGGACCATTTTTGCTATTTGTTTTTCGTCCTGTTTGTTTATCTTTTGCCACACCCTTTCTTCCCTATATTAATTATTTATTGGATGTTTTTGGATCCTAACTTCACCATACCTCCACCAGCCCTAACAGTACGTTCTGGCCAACATGGATCCAGCGGGACTCGCCCATCTGAGAATGGCCATCCAGCAGCAAGGGACTCTCCTCAGGACCCACCAACAAGACCTACAACAAATTACCCAGAACCTCGCCACCCTGTCCAACGCACTCAACCTTCTCGCCTCGCAGATGCAGCGCTGTCAAGCCGTGCCTACCCCTGCTTAGCCGTCTCCTACTTCAGCTCCTGCCACCGCCTTTCTCCACGAACCAAGACTTCCAGCACCTCAGCCCTACAATGGAGAACCAGGTAGTTGCAGATCATTTTTGCCTCAGGGTTCGTTGATTCTAGAACTGCAACCTCTGGACTTCCCCACAGAACGCTCCTGGGTAGTATATACAATAACGCTCCTCACCAGCAAGGCCAGAGAGTGGGGAACTGTGGTCTGGGATGCCAATGCACCCTTTTGTTAGTCTGGTTAACACCAGACCATATCACAAGTGAAATATGGTCTGGAATCCACCTACTGAATTTCTCGTAGGGGAGGTGTGGTTTACGATTGTCAATGGCCGTTTATTGGATGTTGCGAATGTATCATTTGGCGTATACATAGCCCATGGCCAATCATGGCAGTTGTACCCGGTGACGTAGTTAGAGCAACGAAGATGAAGAAGAGAAGGAAAGAGAAAGAAGGCAAGAGAAAGAGAAGGCAAAACAAAAATAGGAAAACAATGGCACCGAACAATTACTGCCGTTTGTGCAAGACAAATGAGAGAAGCTGGACCCTCTGTATTTGGACATTCAACAGACATGTTTGAAACTACAAGCTTCCGTTTGTCGAGTAGTACGCGTCACCGTCTTTCCACCCCTCCCCACTCTCTGATTGGCTCCCTAACTCAGGCGAGCCTTTAGACCATAGTTTCCATGCTGTCTTTTCAGATCGGAACGATTGTGCAAAGCAGCATGGGATTTCCCAGGCTACCCTTTTGTTCCAGTTTCAAGGATTTCTCTGAGGAGATGAGGCGAACTTTCGACTGCTCTCTGTCCAGCCGGGAGGCGGCCAGAGAGCTCATGGAGCTGCAGCAGGGGTCCTGGTCTACCTCGGATTACGCCATCGAGTTTCGGACGTTGGCGGCTTTGTGCAGTTGGAATGAGAACGCCCGGATCGATGCGTTCCTGCACGGCTTGTCCAATGCCATCAAGGACGAGTTGGTATCGCGGGAACTACCGACAGACCTCTCCAGCCTCATGGGCCTCGCCAACCACATTGACGCTCAGCTCCAGCAACAGAGGAAAGAGAAGAACCGCCCCAGATTCACCTCCTCGCCACCTCCATCGAACCCATGCAGGTAGACCAGGTTCGGGTGTCAGCGGAGGAACGACATCACTGGCGGCGCACGGGGGCCTGCTTCTACTGCAGTCAGCTGGGACACATCTGCCGAACCTGCTCGCTAAAAGGACAAGTCCACCAGTGAATCAAGGGGCCCTGGTGGGCAACGCTCGGAACCAGTCCCCCGCTAATCGTCCGTTACTTCCTGTCTTCATTATCCGTGACAACCAGCATCACCACCTCCAGGCCCTCGTCGACTCAGGGGTGGACAGGAACCTGATCTGCTCCACCACCGCCAAGCATCTGGGAATCCTGCTACTTGCTCTTGATGTCCCTCTCACTGTCCTGACACTCAATGGCACTGGCTTGACCACCATCACCCACCTTACAGCCCCACTCACCCTAAGGATTTCCGGTAACCACTCAGAAACCATCCAGCTTCACGTCCTGAACAACCCCCATGTACCCATTGTCCTAGGATTACCGTGGTTAATGCAGCACAACCCCCACCTTAACTGGGCTGACAACACCATCCTAGGCTGAGTCAGTCCTGCCTAGCTTCCTGTCTGAACTCTGCTCTGCTTCCTGCTAAACCACTGCAGCCTTCAGTCAGCGAGTTCCCTGACCTCTCTCGCATGCCTTTGGAACATCTAGATCTCAAACTTTGTTTTCAGCAAGACCCGAGCAGTGTCCCTCCCTCCTCACAGACCCTATGACTGTGGTATCGACCTCCTACCCGGGACAGCACCACCCAAAGGATGACTGTACTCTCCCATCGAAACACAAGCCATGGAGAAGTACATCTCCGAACCTTTAGCAGCTGGGATCATCCGTCCTTCCTCTTCCGCAGCAGGGGCGGGAGTCTTCTTCATGGGGAAAAAAAAAAAAAGGGACAAGTTGCTCTGCCCCTGCATTGACTATCGGGGTCTTAACGCCATCACGGTCAAGAACTGCTACTCACTACCGCTCATGACCACAGCCTTTGAAACAGAACCTTCTTGCTGTGAGGAGACAGTGCTAACCACTACACCACCATAACTGAAACTCACCTTTGTAGAACTGTTTTTATTGGTAAATCTGAAAAACTGTCAATAATTATGGACTGTCGAGAACTGTAGCCGCTGCTCTAGTTCACTCAGTTCAGTCAATGCTTTCCTGTAAAACTTTAAATGGTGCATTTCTTTACACCAGAGGTTCTCTTTAGTCTCTGTTATCTTGTTAGCAGCCTTTTCAAATGTTATCATTGTTATTACTGTTAATAGTACAATTTACCTTTTTTGTCACTTTTTATTTAATTATTTTAAACTATCAACATAAATCTGAGTGCAAATTAACCTTGCCGAAAAATCCTGCTTGGTCTGACCAGCTCACAGTTTCCAATAAAAGCTGTGGTTTTTTTTAAGAAAACAGTACAACAGTAATTAGAAAATCATTTTATTTTTACATTTTAATAAGTCGGGCGGCACGGTGGTGTAGTGGTTACCACTGTCGCCTCACACCAAGAAGGTCCAGGTTCGAGCCCCATGGCCGGTGAGGGCCTTTTTGTGTGGAGTTTGCATGCTTTCCCCATGTCCGCGTGGGTTTCCTCCGGGTGCTCCGGTTTCCCCCACAGTCCAAAGACATGCAGATTAGGTTAACTGGTGACTCTAAGTTGACTGTAGGTGTGAATGTGAACGGTTGTCTATGCGTCAGCCCTGTGATAACCTGGCAACTTGTCCAGGGTGTACCTCGCCTTTCACCCATAGTCAGCTGAGATAGAACAAGATAAAGCAGCTAGAGATAATGAGATGAGGAATTATAAATAACTTACCAGCTGGTAAAGCAGTTTAACCTGCTCAGCTCAGTGTGGTTAGAGTAGACCTGGGTCAACACAAAAATAGAACAAAATGACTAAACAGTGACCATTAATTATTATACCCAGGCACGCTGTCGGGTCTCTTTCAAGCATATATACTCCACACCTTAAGCAACATGTATATCTTAAACAACTTAAGTAATTCAACACTTTAAATAATAAGCTATGCATTTCATTTCAACACTTTAAATATAAGCTATGCATTTCATTGTTTTTTAATCTTTGTTACCCTGTCACAGGGGTGTCCAAACTGATCCATAAAGGGCCGTGTGGCTGCAGGTTTTCATTCCAGCCATGCAGCAGCACACCTGACTTGGCTCATTCAATCAACTGAACTGTCTTCACACAGTCAAATACTTGCAACCCACCCTTGATTAAAGGGTGGGTGTGTCAGTTGATTGAAGAAGCCAAATCAGGTGTGCTGCTGCATGGCTGGAACGAAAACCTGTTGCCACACAGCCCTTTATGGATCAGTTTGGACACCCCTGCCCTATCATAAGGCACACTGGACATACTATACACTTGAACTTTACATATAACATTACTGTAGGTAGGCGGCATGGTGGTGTAGTGGTTAGCGCTGTCGCCTCACAGCAAGAAGGTCCGGGTTCGAGCCCCGTGGCCGGCGAGGGCCTTTCTGTGCGGAGTTTGCATGTTCTCCCCGTGTCCGCGTGGGTTTCCTCCGGGTGCTCCGGTTTCCCCCACAGTCCAAAGACATGCAGGTTAGGTTAACTGGTGACTCTAAATTGACCGTAGGTGTGAATGTGAACGGTTGTCTATGCGTCAGCCCTGTGAGAACCTGGCAACCTGTCCAGGGTGTACCTCGCCTTTCACCCATAGTCAGCTGAGATAGAACAAGATAAAGCAGCTAGAGATAATGAGATGAGGAATTATAAATAACTTACCAGCTGGTAAAGCAGTTTAACCTGCTCAGCTCAGTGTGGTTAGAGTAGACCTAACTTGATTTTTTCAGTAAGAAAGAAAAAACTAAAAAAAAAAAAAAAAAAGTTAATATATGAACTCAAATTGCTTTAAAATATAAATTAATTTAGCAAGGAAAAGGTTTAGGAATTTAAAAAAAGTGGATAAAATAAAATGGGTCTGTTTTTAGAGACTGAGAGGAACTTCCTGGCTGGAAATAGGCTTTAAAAAAAAAAGTTTAAAATTCAAGTTTTATTGAAATATAAAAGGTGCAAGTATTTTTGTTAAATACAGGTTTGTTTGTTTTTTAAAGAGAACTTCTAACTGGTTGCACTACTAACTACAGTAGCTAGCCATCTTCTTGCCAGTGTGTTTACTGCTACATGCTGATTTAGCATTCACAGCTGACTCTTTCTCCTACTGCTCTCAGGCTGTAGCCTGTATTTCACTCCGAGGAAGAGAAGAAAAGAAAAGTCCACAGGAGTGACAGTGAACGTCTGTGTGTACCCAGTGGATATACAGTTACTTCTGGGTATGAGAGAATGACAAGAACCCTGGGGCATTTTAGCAGACCAGAAGGGTTTGTGCTCAGACCCAGCGGTGTGCTGCTGCCAGGATGTCTGTAATGTCGCTGCTAATGATAGATCATAGATCACTTCTACTTCTCCATTCCCTCAGTTTGTATCCACTGAAGCAGTACAAATCAGTTCCCTTACCTTCAGGAAATGATGAAAACCTTTTCATATCTGCTCATTTTCCTGTTTCTGGATCCTCGGGTCAGCTATGTGTATCGTCTTGAGCTAGCCGGTTATAAAGGGACCACTAATATTTTCAGATCAGATCCCATCTGGTCCCTGCAACATCCTCGACCAAACCCGTAATCATGACTTTAAATGAAACTGGTTGATGATTAACAGGCTGATGATTAACAGGCTGCTTGAGTCTCCCAGGCGCGGCCCCTTTAAATAATCCTCCCTGTTGTAATGTGAGCTGAAGGTCGGGTGCTGTGTTTCCTGGAGAACTGAGGAAACACACAGCTTCACTCCACTCTAGTGTTTATTCAGTCTCACACTAGCCGGGGGAGAAATAATATTACTGGTTTCTTTTGTGACCTGGAGGTATCTTTGATTTGATCTGGCAATAATACAGGACATAAAAATGATACAGTGCTGAGCGTGAATGAGTCCACCCCCTTTGAAAAGTAACATTTTAAGCAATATCTCAGTGAACACAAACAACTTCCAAAATGTTGACAAGACAAAAGTTTAACTTGTAACATATGTGCAAGACTCGGCTTGTATATAAAACGAGGACGACTCCGGTGCTTCGTCGATTCGGGTTTATTCGTAGGACAAGACAATACACACAGCTGACCGTGACTTGTAACTGACTTCACCTCCTCCGTGCTTACAGGCACACGCATGCATTTGATTCATAACATCAACATTCTATATAGGCGCATGCGCACAATGCATACATGTATATGACATCTTCCCCTTTTATGCAGTACAGCTATGGAACCAACTGCCAGAGGACATTAAAAATGCTCCTGCTGTTGGCAGTTTTAAATCTAGTCAGTGGCGGTTCTAGACCAAAATTACTAGGGGGGCCGAGGTGGGGCCAGTGTTTTTTCAGGGGGGCACATAAGGAAAAAACATGGCAATATTTAAGCGTTCAAAATGTTTTGTTTAGTTTATTTAAAACCAAAACAAAATACATTGAGCATAAATACAATGAGATAAACATTGTCTAAATAGCCTAAACATAAATTGTGCTCAATAAATCTTAAAACCATGTTTCTCTTTTTTGTAAAATAAGATTTCTATTTTTGCATACAATGCCTTTTATCTGTCCAATGACACTTTTTAAATTCACAGCATGAATGAATTTTCTTTTTCACAGCATGAGACTTGAATGTACAATCACTATCTTTATCTAAATCACACTGTCATCATCTCACTCTTTCTTTATGTACAGCAGGGGGGAAAAATAGAAAGAAAAAATAAATTCACATACAGTGGTCTCAGAATCACCCTATAGCATTCACAGCAGGCTGAAACACTACAACAACAAGATTCTGCGATTGTGACTCCTTGAGAAACGGTCTACAAATAGTGTTGCCACCTGTCCCGGTTTTTCCTGATTGTCCCGGATTTTCATGGCCTGTCCCGGAAAAAAAAAAATCCGGGACACTGAATGTCCCGGTTTTTTGTACATAATGGGCAAAATGTGTATTTCAACTTGCGAGCCAGCTGAGAACCAGTTTGCTTTTCCAAGCTCGCCGTGCTAAGCAGAGCCACGTCATTACGTCGCTGAATACGTCATTACGTCGCTGTATACGTCACTTACGTCGCTGTATACGTCAGTTACGGCGCTACGTTTGCATAAACCTTGGCGCGAATATCAAAGCAAAAACAACACGGAAGAAGCAGCAGCAGCAGCAGCAACAATAATAATAATAATAATAATAATGGATGACTTCGCGTTTGTAGAGCTGCTGATTCTCATCGCCTAAAAATGGCGATCTTTCGCGGTCTTTTTTATTGTTGTTGGTCTTAACAACTCCGCCCCCCCCGCTGACGTAAGCGGTTCTTTCCTCTGGCCCAGCAGAGAGTTGGTGCTAGCCTGGAACCGGTTTTTCTGGCCCCAGAGCCAGTTCTTTGTCAGTGGAAACAGAAAACCCGGTTCCAAACTAAGCACTGGCCCTGAACCAGCCCTGGAACTGCTTTGGTGGAAAAGGGGCAATGGAGGATGCTTGGACTGATAAAAGAAACAGACTCTCTGTTGCAATGGTGAAGGCTGAGCTTCAAGTCAGGCTAAACTTTCAGTTGTCCTGTACTGAGTTCAAGACATTCATTGAAAATCAGCCAGGACTCAGCAGCAGCAAAGAAAAACACCAAATATAAATGGAAGATTAGGTAAGGTTTTGGTGAATTAAATGAAATAGTGTAGTGTAGTACATACTCCTGTATGTGCCCAGTTATATCAGTTACATGTCCTCCTATGTATTTGTTTAGCCAAGAGCAGCAGAGGCACAGGCAAGCACAAGCAAAGCACACCCCACACTCTAAGCAATCAGGTAAGCTGTTTGACACTACACCTTACATTGTTACATTCAGGTATTCTTAGATACAATGAAAAATTAGATTATTTATTTTTATTCCACATAAGCAAACAAACAGAATTTAATTACAGTATGTATTCAAATCAAGTTTATTTGTACAGCGCTTTTAACAATAAACATTGTCGCAAAGCAGCTTTACAGAATTTGAACGACTTAAAACATGAGCTAATTTTATCCCTAATCTATCCCCAATGAGCAAGCCTGTGGCAATGGTGGCAAGGAAAAACTCCCTCAGACGACATGAGGAAGAAACCTCGAGAGGAACCAGACTCAAAAGGGAACCCATCCTCATTTGGGCAACAACAGACAGCCTGACTATAATATTAACAGTTTTAACAGGTATAACCCTCAACTGTCCTCATGGGGCCGTCCTTCACAGGAGTGGAGCGATAAAACTCCGACCAGACACAGGGCACCAGGATGGATCAAGCAGGTCCGAGGGGCAGAAGAGGCCAGCATCTCAATCCCAGGATCAACATGTAACTCAGAGGGACAGATGGGGGGGGAAGAGAGAGAGAAAGAAAACACGTTGTTAGGTATGCCCTAAAAGTGACAAGTATTAAATCTGTGTGGTAGGCTCGCAGAGACGAGAGTCTTTACATCAGGCATAACACACAATGGCATGTTAATATGGTAAAATATATCATGACCTGGGGGCGGCACGGTGGTGTAGTGGTTAGCGCTGTCGCCTCACAGCAAGAAGGTCCTTGGTTCGAGCCCCGGGGCCGGCGAGGGCCTTTCTGTGCGGAGTTTGCATGTTCTCCCCGTGTCCGCGTGGGTTTCCTCCGGGTGCTCCGGTTTCCCCCACAGTCCAAAGACATGCAGGTTAGGTTAACTGGTGACTCTAAATTGACCGTAGGTGTGAATGTGAGTGTGAATGGTTGTCTGTGTCTATGTGTCAGCCCTGTGGTGACCTGGCGACTTGTCCAGGGTGTACCCCGCCTTTTGCCCGTAGTCAGCTGGGATAGGCTCCAGCTTGCCTGCGACCCTGTAGAAGGATAAAGCGGCTAGAGATAATGAATGAATGAATGAATGATATCATGACCTGCTCTGGCTGGATGCTTGATTGGGTGATGGGAGCACACTCCTCAGCAATGATGAGGACTTTTACCTGTGCCCACTACTGCCCCCAGGTGTCCACAACCAAAAACTGTTGGAAATAAACCAAAATAATGAAGACCTGCTATATTATGTAAAGCAATTAACTAAACAAATAACTAGCAAAAGCGTCATTTTTACTAATTAGAGCAATACAATTTCAGCATAGAAGGGCGATTTTTGTCTTGGGTTAGATGTGCGAAGGGCGCCGTTGCTTACAAGCAAAAAGGTCGATTGGATGGTCGAAATGTCCAGGATTTTTGTCAGACACAGGTGGCAACCCTATCTACAAATGCATCAAGGTTCAAAGCCTTGGACCTTCTGGATTCAATGCTGAGCGCACCAAGATTGCTTAGACGCTCCTCACTAATGGTGGATCGGAGGTACCGTAGGTCTTCACCAGTTTCAAAGTGGAGAAACTCCGCTCACAAGAGGCAGATCTCACTGGGAGTGCCACAGCTATTTTGCATAGTCTAAAGAGCTCAAAAAATACTTCTTTATATGGCTCAGTGAAACGTGTCAGCGCTACTGTATCTGATGGCTTTTCAATCAAAAACCTTCGGACGTGACAGCTGTTATCACTCACGTCCAAAGTTTACAATTCGCGCTGCTGCTGGTCTTTCTGCTGCAGGTAACAGTGTGCGTGTAGCGCTTTAAGGAGTCCGTGTAGAACACTCCGTCATGTCAGTTCCGATCTTCGAGCCAGCGCACGTCAAAATTAATAAATCTTATTATCTGTTCAGCACAGGGGCCACAACAGGGGCCAGGAGCAATTTTACAGGGGCACTGGCCCCCTCTGGCCCCCGTTTAAAACCGCCTATGATCTAGGTTAAAGACCAAGCTGTTTTCAGATGCTTTCTGTTAAATAATTAATAGTCTTCTTTTTTTATAATCTTTACTTTCTCTGCATGTTTTAAATTTACTTTAATTTTAACTTTATTCTATTTTATTCTTTATTCTATTCTGCTGGTTTCTTTTTTTTTCTCCTCCTATTTCTACTTCATTTTATTATTTTATTTCTACTATTGTCTAATTCTTATTATTTTCTTTTAATTCTTTTAATTAATTGTTTTAGAATAAAAATAAAATTATTTTATGTAATTTTATTTCTCTGTTGTTTACTGTTTTTGTTTTTACTTCTGTAAAGCACATTGAACTGCCATTGTGTATGAAATGTGCTATATAAATAAACTTGCCTTGCCTTGCCTTTTGAGACGAAGGCACAATCCAATATGTTAATACTGCAATGGCTGGGTCAACACAAAAATAGAACAAAATGACTAAACAGTGACCATTAATTATTATACCCAGGCACGCTGTCGGGTCTCTTTCAAGCATATATACTTCACACCTTAAGCAACATGTATATCTTAAACAACTTAAGTAATTCAACACTTTAAATAATAAGCTATGCATTTCATTTCAACACTTTAAATATAAGCTATGCATTTCATTTCAACACTTTAAATATAAGCTATGCATTTCATTGTTTTTTAATCTTTGTTACCCTGTCACAGGGGTGTCCAAACTGATCCATAAAGGGCCGTGTGGCTGCAGGTTTTCATTCCAGCCATGCAGCAGCACGCCTGACTTGGCTCATTCAATCAACTGAACTGTCTTCACACAGTCAAATACTTGCAACCCACCCTTGATTAAAGGGTGGGTGTGTCAGTTGATTGAAGAAGCCAAATCAGGTGTGCTGCTGCATGGCTGGAATGAAAACCTGCAGCCACACGGCCCTTTATGGATCAGTTTGGACACCCCTGCCCTATCATAAGGCACACTGGACATACTATACACTTGAACTTTACATATAACATTACTGTAGGTGGGCGGCATGGTGGTGTAGTGGTTAGCGGTGTCGCCTCACAGCAAGAAGGTCCGGGTTCGAGCCCCGTGGCCGGCGAGGGCCTTTCTGTGCGGAGTTTGTATGTTCTCCCCGTGTCCGCGTGGGTTTCCTCCGGGTGCTCCGGTTTCCCCCACAGTCCAAAGACATGCAAGTTAGGTTAACTGGTGGCTCTAAATTGACCGTAGGTGTGAATGTGAGTGTGAATGGTTGTCTATGTGTCAGCCCTGTGATGACCTGGCGACTTGTCCAGGGTGTACCCCGCCTTTCGCCCGTAGTCAGCTGGGATAGGCTCCAGCTTGCCTGCGACCCTGTAGAAGGATAAAGCGGCTAGAGATAATGAGATGAGATTACTGTAGGTACACACAGAATCCCCTTTTTTTTTGACATTACGACATACAATAGACATCAATCTCTTCTTTCATTTTTTTTGATATCACATATCATACGATCAACAAGTTTGTGTGTGTTTGTGTGTGCATGTTTTTGTGTGTGTGTGAGGTTTTTTTTTTTTTCTTCTTCACATCACACGGGTAACCTAAGGTCATGGGGTGGACTACCCAGTAGCCTGCATAGCTGCCGGAGGTTATTTTGCTCCACGTGGCGAGCTATGGTCGACCTAAAACAAAGTCTTTCAGTCTTGCAGGTGGACGAATGACTCTGCCCTTGGAAGTCACTCGGGTTGGGATGTTTTCTGCAGGAACAGGCTGTTCAGGAACAGTCTCTGTGTGATACGCCTGCGTGCCCTCTGCCTCACCTGGCTGATTGCTCAGCTGCACAGTCTCTCCACTATGCTGCTGAGCGGTGTCGAACGTCGGGCGTAGATGACGTCTGTTGCGGCGTAGGACTCCCCTGTCGGTCTGCACAAGGTAGGACCTAGGCGCAGGGTGGATGCTGTGGACCGTGCCGGTTGTTGTCCAACCAGACTCATTGTCCAGTTTCACCGCCACGCTCGCCCCTGGGGTGAGAGGTGGAAGTGCACGGGCGCCTTGACGCCTGTTGAATGCACGCCTGTAGCCATCCTTGGCTCTGGCGTCGGCTTGCCTGACCGCTTCGAAGTCAGGCCACTTGGGTGAAAGGACTGTGTCGAGAGTGGGCACAGTCATTTTGATCTGGCGGCCCAGCATCAGCTGTGCGGGGCTGGCGCCAGTGGCTTGCAGGGGTGTTGCTCTGTAGCTCATGAGAGCGAGGAACGGGTCAGCCTGCCGCAGAATCCTCTTGGCTGTCTGTACGGCTCTCTCAGCCTCACCATTGGACTGTGGGTGGTGAGGACTGGAAGTGTGGTGTGTAAAGTCGTATGTTTCAGAAAAAGACTTGAATTCTCTACTCACAAACTGTCCTCCGTTGTCTGTGTAGAGCTCATCTGGACACCCCCACCACGCGAAGATGTTCTTCAGACGGGCACAGGTGGTCTGGCTGCTCAGGTCTGGCAGGTGGGCGATCTCCAGGTAACGAGAAAAATAGTTAATGACAATTAAATAGCTCTGTTTGTCGTACTCACAGATATCTGCAGCGATCTTCTGCCACGGCCTGGACGGCAGCTGAGTCGTGATCAGAGGCTCCTTCCTCTGGGTCGGTTTGGTCTGCAGGCATTCTGGGCATTTCATCACGAGGTCCTGGAGCTCTCTCTCCAGACCGGGCCACCACACGCTCATGCGCGCTCGCTCTTTGCACTTGGTGATGCCCTGGTGCCCATCATGCAGACGGTTGAGAATGTCATGTCTCAGGCTGTGCGGGATGACTATGTGCTCACCGTACAGCACCAGTCCTTTTGAGACAGACAGGCTGTTTCCCCACTGGTGGTAGGTCTTGGCTTGGACTGGAACGCTACTCACGTGGGGCTGGCCAGCCTTGAGCCACCAGGCTGCTGACCACCTGAAGTTCGTAGTCCGTGCTCGTCTCCTGCTTGATCCGCTCCAGTTTCGATGGGGATACTGGCCAGGTGGTGTGTGCTGCATCTTCAAAAGCTGTCACATCACAGATTAGTTCTGACACTTCACTTTGTACTGCTGGTAACGGTTGTCTGGAAAGTGTGTCTGCTACAGTCAGTGTTTTACCAGGTACGTATTCTGCTGTGGGGTTGTACTTCATCAGACGCATGAGTAAACGTTGGCATTGCAGAGGAACTGTGTCGAGATCTTTGTTGTTAATCAGTGGAACTAATGGCTTGTGGTCTGTGTGCATTGTGAAACTCTCTAAGCCATACAGATACTGTGAGAACCTCTCGCATGCCCAAACGGCTGCCAGGCACTCTTTCTCTATTTGCGCATAGCGCGTCTCAGAGTCAGTCAGTGTTCGAGAACAGAATGCTGCTGGTCTTAGTCCATCATCATGTCTCTGCAGCAGTACGGCACCTAGCCCATAGCTGCTGGCATCTGCGCTGACTACTGTTGGCTTGCTAATGTCGTAGAATGACAGTGTGGGTGCTGTGCAAACAAGTTGTTTTACCTTGCTGAAGGCCTTGGCTTGGGGTGTGTCCCAGGACCACGTGGCGTCGCTCTTCAGCAGGTTGTTGAGGGGCTTGACTGTCGCTGACAGGCTCGGCAGGTACCTCCCCAGGTAGTGCACCATACCCAGGAACCTCCGCAGCTCGGGCACGTCGCTTGGCGCTGGCATCTCCGTGATGGCACTGACCTTTGATGGATCAGGTCGAATGCCCTCCTGATCGATGCAGTGCCCCAGGTAGGTCAGCCGTCTCTGGCGCAAGCGACACTTGTCCTCGTTGAGCTTCAGGCCTGAGTCTCTCAGGATGCGTAGGGCTGCCTGCAGTCGCTCCTCGTGTTGGCCCTCGTCAGCACCATGGACAAGGATGTCGTCCATGAACACCTCAGCGCCCTCCATGTCGCGGAACAGCACCGACATCTCCCTCTGGAATATCTCGGAGGCGCTGGAGATTCCGAAAGGGAGCCGCTTGAAGAAATATCTTCCCATAGGTGTGATGAATGTAGTGAGCATTGCCGTGTCTCGGTCCAGTGGAATCTGCCAAAACCCACTGGCGGCATCTAGCAGGGAGAACACATGCGAGTCTGCCAGCCTCGGCAGGATGTCGTCTATGGTGGGCAGGACATACCTCTCCCTCTTTATCGCAGTGTTGAGGCGTTTGAGGTCGACACAGATTCTCACCTTGCCGTTCTTCTTCGGAACCGGGACCATGGGAGCACACCACTCCGTCGGCTCCTTGACCTCCTCGATGACGCCACACTGCACCATTGTCTCCAGCTCAGCCTTGACCTTGGGGAACAGAGGAGCAGACACTCGCCTAGCAGTGCTCACACTATAGGGAACAGCATTTTTCTTTCAGATGGATTTTCACTGATTTTACATTCAATAAGCCCAGCTCTGTGTCATACGTGGTCTGCACCTCATTAAGCCTCTTGACCAGCCCCATTGCCACTGCCACATTGCGCCCTAGCAAGTCACTGCCATGTGTTTTTACTACGTGAATGCTGAATTTGTAGAGCTGACCTGAGTACTTCACTGTGGTGTTGAACACTCCAAGGCGATCCAGTCTACCTCCCGGGCTCTGGAGGGACGTGTTGTCGCTGGCTAATGCTGGTGGGTGTTTCAACCTGCGATAAGTGTCTTCGGATATTATGCTGGTGTCGGCCCCTGTGTCGATTTTGAACGTGACTGATGTGTGATTAATTCGCAGCTTTACAGTCCATGGGGTAGTGGAATCGGCAACGGTACAGGCTTTAATTTCACCCAGAAAATGTTCATTGCCCCCGCTTGCCTCGCACTCTGCCCCAATGTTTACTAGCTCGTTTAGCTTGGCTGACCAACATACGGCAGCGAAATGCCCAATTTTGTGGCAATTTCTACATTTGGCGTTTTTGGCTGTACATTGAGACTGTGCAGGATGGTCCTTACCGCATCTGAAGCACTTCTTTCTTTGCCCAGACGGTTGGAAATTTCGGTTGGCTCCAGGCTGCTGTCTTCCCCTCGCGCCGGAGCGGAGATTCGGAGCTCAAGCCTGCCTTCTCGCCACTTTGCTCAGGTAGCTAGCCTCTGAAGAGCTAACTTTAGCCTGCTGGGTAACTTGCCCCTTGATTTGCTCGGACTGCCGCACCATTTCAACCGCCATATCCAGCGTTAGGTCGGCTGTCAGTTGGAGTTTCTCGAATAACTCCTTGTCGAGGATCCCTATTACCAGCTTGTCACGAATGTTTTCTATCTTAACTGGCCCAAACTGGCATGTTTCTGCTAATTCATACAGTGTCCGAATGTATTCCTCTGTGGATTCCCCTTGTCTCTGCCCTCTAAGGTAGAAACGGGCTCGCTCATGAATCACATTGACTTTCGGGACAAAATACGTGTTTAACTTGTCCAAAACCGTGTCATAATCATCCTCATCCTCCTCTTCACCAAAGACGAAGGTGTTAAAAACTTGTTCTGCCTCTCTGCCGAGTGCGTACAACAAAGTGCTCACCTGCACGGCACCGCTTTCATCGTTTAGCTTTGTTGCTAGCCGGTACCTCTGAAACCGTTGTCGCCACTCTGGCCACTGCTCCGGTCGAGTAAAATCCAAACTTTTGGGTGGATGAAACTTGGGGTGTACTCATTTTTGCACCACCCTAATTTGAGTAAAACTGAAAAATATGTAATCTAAGTTTATATTATTAACCTTACTTTTTCCTGTTATAAGTTAAACAGATGTTATATTAAACTTTGTCTTGTCAACATTTTGGAAATTGTGTTCATTGAGATATTGTTTAAAATGTTACTTTTCAAAGGGGGTGTACTCATTTACGCTCAGCACTGTATATGCACAAAATACTGTATATCTTGCTGGGGATAACACAAAAAAATGAAAAACTTATTTCCATTGTGGTCCCCATAATGCAAGATGTGCATGAAAGAGAGATATAAACCTAATACTAATAAAAATATACAAAAATTAATTTTTAAAAAAGCATCACTCAATAGAAGTCATAACATTATACATACAGTGCCCTTCACAATTATTGGCACCCCTCGTTAAGATATGTTCTTAGGCTTCTAATAAATTCTTTTCTTTTTTTTAATAATATAGGACAGCAATGCAAAAAAAGAGAAATCCAACCTTTAATTCAAATGCATTTATTCAGTGGGGAGGGGAGGAGAAAGAAAGCACAACTTTATTCATCACACACTTGTGAAATTTCCTCTCTGCATTTAACCCATCTGAAGCAGTAAACACACACATACCCAGAGCACTGGGCAGCCATGCTAACATGGTTCCACTGCATTCGAACCCAGAACCTTCTTGCTGTGAGGCAACCATGCTAACCACTTACACCACCATGCCTTTTAGAAGCCTACATTAAGAAATAATTCTTTTACATGAAATCATGTGTGCCACAATTACTGGCACCCCTGATGTTAATACTTTGTACAACTGCCTTTTGCCAACAAGACAGCACTTACTATAACATTTCACTAGATGGGAGAATACAGAGAGAGGGATATTTGACCATTCCTCTTTGCACAATCTCTCTAAATCATCCAGAGTCCTGGGTCCTCTCCTATGCATTCTCCTCTTCAGCTCACTCCACAGGTTTTCAATTGGGTTGAGGTCTGGGGACTGAGATGGCCATGGGAGGAGCTTGATTTTGTGTCTGGTGAACCATTTTTGTGTAGATTTGACCACATGTTTAAGGTCATTATCTTGCTGAAAGACCCAGTGACGACCCATCTTCAGCTTTTGGGCAGAGGCCACCAGATTTTGATTTAAAATGTCCTGGTATTTCAAAGAGTTCATGATGCCATGCAGCCTAACAAGGTTCCCGGGGCCTTTGGAAGAGAAACAGGCCCACAGCATCACCGATCCTCCCCCATACTTCACAGTGGGCATGAGGTGCTTTTCTGCATACTCATCTTTTGTGATGTATTAGAGTGTTTGTTGCCAAAAAGCTCTATCTTGGTCTCATCTGACCAAAGCACACGGTCCCAGTTGAAGTCCCAGTACCGCTTAGCGAACTCCAGACGTTTACGTTTATGCTTGTAAGTGAGAGAAGGCTTTTTCCGTGCATGCCTCCCAAACAGCTTGTTGGCATGTAGATGGTGCTTGATGGTTGTTATGGAGACTTTGTGACCCCAAGATGCTACTCTTTGATGCAGTTCTCTAACAGTGAGCTTTGGAGAACTTTTTACTTCTCTTACCATCCTCCTCACTGTGCGTGGTGGCAAGATAAACTTGCATCCTTGTCCAGGCTTGTTTGCCACTGTTCCAGTTGTTTTAAACTTCTTGATGATTCCTCTGACTGTAGATATGGGCAGGTGTAGGCGAGCGGCTATTTTCTTGTAGCCATTGCCTGACTTATGAAGGTTGACACACATCTGCCTTACTTGAATGGTGTGTTCTCTTGTCTTTCCCATGTTGAAGAGTGGATAAGAGAAATAGGCCTCTGTGTCACATCATATTTATACCCCAGGGAAACAGGATGTGATGAATTACTAATTAAAGGTTCCTAGATACTCTGATCAACTTTATAAACTACAGTAGAAATTACAGAAATGCTTCAATTACATTTATTTTCAAGGAATTATGGGTGCCAATAACTGTGGAACAGGTGATTTTATGAAAAATAATTATTTCTTAGTCAGGGATTTTTTAATTTTTTTAAATTCACTTGAGTTAAGGGTTACATTTTTCTACAATTTTCAGTGTGAGATTATGTTTCTGCAATAAAAATTGAATTTATTTTAAGGCTTTTAACACGTCTTAAGCAGGGGTGCCAATAATTGTGGAGGGCGCTGTATAAGATTTAACATTTTTCTTAAAATTGAACAAAGATTGACTAGAATCGACTAAAGTAGAAGGAAGAGTATTCCATAACTGAGCAGTGATACAGAATGGAACCCTGAAGACATGTTTATTGTATAGTTGGCTTTAGTGTTTGTGATCAGTTTCTTTTCTTAAAGCAACGTGTTTCCTCTACAAATAGAAGCTTCTCAAGTCTGCCAAGAAATGTGAAATATATGTTTTAGAATTAAATCTGGTTAAAGCACTTAAATTGGTTATTATTATTAATAACAATAATAAAAATAATTGACTTTTATTATTATTACTACAACTATTATTAATATAATGTCTAAAGACGTTACTTTTTGAAGAGTATTATTAATTATGAACATCTTATGACTTGAATACTAGTCTTCATTCTGGTCAATTTGTTTTCATAATTTTTAATACATATAAACACGAATATACATATACTTTTATAATTTATTTGTTCATATTTTTATTGTTAGAGCACTGAGACTCTGAAATGCTTTGAAATTAATTATCCTCCTCATTATCTGGTAAAAATTAATAATAATAATTATTATTATTATTATTATAGCCTCCCCTCTCTTATTTGTTTATTTTTATTTGTTTTCCCCCAGTGATATTTTGTTTGGATTTGTTTACATACATTTATTGCATTCTGTAGTGTGCTTATGATGTCTTTCATCTATCAGTACGGCAGTATTATGTCTGTCACACATCAGTTACTACTTTCTCAATTAAAAAACAAAACAAAAATGAACAACCTGACACATACAGTGGTGCTTGAAAGTTTGTGAATCCTTTAGAATTTTCTATATTTCTGCATAAATGTGATATGTCTAAAACATCATCAGCTTTTCACACAAGTCCTAAAAGTAGATAAAGAGAGCCCAGTTAAACAAATGAGACAAAAATATTATACTTGGTCAATTATTTATTGAGGAAAATGATCCAATATTACATATCCGTGAGTGGCAAAAGTATGTGAACCTCTAGGATTAGCAGTTAATTTGAAGGTGAAATTAGAGTCAGGTGTTTTCAATCAATGGGATGACAATCAGGTGTGAGTGGGCACCCTGTTTTATTTAAAGAACAGGGATCTATCAAAGTCTGATCTTCACAACACATGTTTGTGGAAGTGTATCATGGCACGAACAAAGGAGATTTCTGAGGACCTCAGAAAAAGCGTTGTTGATGCTCATCAGGCTGGAAAAGGTTACAAAACCATCTCTAAAGAGTTTGGACTCCACCAATCCACAGTCAGACAGATTGTGTACAAATGGAGGAAATTCAAGACCATTGTTACCCTCCCCAGGAGTGGTCGACCAACAAAGATCACTCCAAGAGCAAGGCGTGTAATAGTTGGCGAGGTCACAAAGGACCCCAGGGTAACTTCTAAGCAACTGAAGGCCTCTCTCACACCGGCTAATGTTAATGTTCATGAGTCCACCATCAGAAGAACACGGAACACCATTGTTGGGGTCCTTTGTGCATGGCAGGGTTGCAAGGAGAAAGCCACTGCTCTCCAAAAAGAACATTGGTGCTCACCTGCAGTTTGCTAAAGATCATGTGGACAAGCCAGAAGGCTATTGGAAAAATGTTTTGTGGATGGATGAGACCAACATACAACTTTTTAGTTTAAATGAGAAGCGTTATGTTTGGAGAAAGGAAAACACTTCATTCCAGCATAAGAACCTTATCCCATCTGTGAAACATGGTGGTGGTAGTATCATGGTTTGGGCCTGTTTTGCTGCATCTGGGCCAGGACGGTTTGCCATCATTGATGGAACAATGAATTCTAAATTATACCAGTGAATTCTAAAGGAAAATGTCAGGACATCTGTCCATGAACTGAATCTCAAGAGAAGGTGGGTCATGCAGCAAGACAACGACCCTAAGCACACAAGTCGTTCTACCAAAGAATGGTTAAAGAAGAATAAAGTGAATGTTTTGGAATGGCCAAGTCAAAGTCCTGACCTTAATCCAATCGAAATGTTGTGGAAGGACCTGAAGCGAGCAGTTCATGTGAGGAAACCCACCAACATCCCAGAGTTGAAGCTGTTCTGTATGGAGGAATGGGCTAAAATTCCTCCAAGCCGGTGTGCAGGACTGATCAACAGTTACTGCAAACGTTTAGTTGCAGTTATTGCTGCACAAGGGGGTCACACCAGATACTGAAAGCAAAGGTTCACATACTTTTGCCACTCACAGATATGTAATATTGGATCATTTTCCTCAAGAAATAAATGACCAAATATAATATTTTTGTCTCATTTGTTTAACTGGGTTCTCTTTATCTACTTTTAGGACTTGTGTGAAAATCTGATGTTTTTGGTCACATTTATGCAGAAACAAATTCTAAAGGGTTCACAAACTTTCAAGCACCACTGTACACACTCCTCATTGCCATATTTATCTCTCTTTCACACATTAGTCTAATCAGACCATTTTCACATGGCACCCTGACAGACATTCTCGAGCAGTTTTTCTTTCTGCTTCTGTAAAACATGTTCTTTTATTTTTTGGATACGGTGTACATACATGCTCAGTTTTCTGGTAAACAATTGCAACAAAGTTCTGTGACAAAATGAGAAGTACAACAACATTTTGAACACGTACATTTTATGATAAAAATCAGACATTTTCTTTTTTCCTCATTGCAATCTGTACATTGAAAGAAACTGCATCAGATGACATTTAAAAAACAAACAAAATTATTTATATATATATATTTATATATTAAAAGACAATCTGACCAAAACTATTCATTTCCAGAACACTTAGCTCCACAAACTTTGTTTAGACAAAAAGGTCACATATGACATCGATACACTCAATAACTTAACACATTCAAAACATCTGATGTAAGGAGCAGGTTTGCAATACAAGTTTAAATGCCTTTCTTGGTATGTGTGCCCACACGCACATGCGTGTATGTTTTGTATATCCAAGCATGCAGGTGATGCAGACTATTGTGGCAGACTTTAATGTGGACAAATACGATAGGTCTGCATTCCTGACCAACTGGGTCGCCTTTTAAATGTCCATTTAGAACTAAACATTTTATCCAGATAGGTTTGGACAAAACAAAAACACAATTAACAGGCGTTGTGAAGTGACTGAAAGTTATCCCTTGCACATGGCATCCAGACTTTCTGAAAAACTGTCCATGCACCACTTTACCCCTACACTACCACAAGGCTAGACAAAGTCCCACTATAGAATATTATATACTCTAACAAAATGCATGCTTTCAAGTTCACGTACCAAAAAAAAAAAACCCCACAGTCCTCGTCCCTCCCCACAGATTAACAGAACACCAAATAACTTTGGCGAAGTTTTTTTTTCTTCTACAAAAAACATCTTTTTGCCTCTGTCTGCACAAAAAAAAAAAGGGGGGGGATGAATCAGGAAAATAAATCTATAAATTCAATGGGCCTACATGCACCAATATCTTTATGATACACAAATCTTACAAAATCCTCCCATTAGTTTGAGAAATGTTACACACACAATATACACGCACACATTTATATTATCTATATTAGACACACACAGGTAGTCGTCGACTTACGACCTATGCAACTTGCGACCGATCGACTTTACGACCGTCTGGTTATGACTGGCAAGTGTTTCCCAGCTGAGCTAGCTGAGCGTACGACAGTTTCCACCCCAGCTCCAGACACATGCGCAGTCTCTCTCGCGCTCCCTCGCGCACTCCGTCATACAGTTTCCGCCCCAGCTCCTGGTTTATGAAACGAGCAAATGCTCCCGCCAGCCCGAGCGCTGCAACAGCTGATGATGACGTAGACGACCCACAGCCAAGCACCAGTGATGCCAGCGGTCACTAAGTTTTGTATTTTGCTATGTTTTACATTTGTATTTTGGTATGTTTCAAACTAAAATGTTTTCTATTTTTCACAGCTGTATTTCATATTTTTTGTTTTGCACATGTTAAACGAATTGTACTGTACGCAGTGTAGTATGCAGCGTTTGACTTAAACCAAATAATGAGCCAAGGTAATGAAATAAGAAAATGTTGATAAAATAAGACTTTAAGATGATTACAATATCATTACACATCACAATATACTTACATTCATTTAACATAGGCCGACTTACGACCAGATCGGTTTACAACCGGTCAGTTGGAACCAAACGCAGTCGTCGACGACTACCTGTGTGTGTGTGTGTGTGTGTGTGTGTGTGTGTGTGTGTGTGTGTGTGTGTATATATATATATATATATATATATATATATATATATATATATATATATATATATAAAAATGACCTAAAGTAAAGTGTGCTATTGGCGTGACATTTCTCCACATCTCTGCTGTTTAACAGAAAGACACAGGCATAATTAAAGTGCAAGTAAAAGATTAAGGGTGCAAACAAAAAGTTTCTTAGGATGTGAATAAAAACATTAACCAGTTACACTGGCACAATGAAAATGTGAAAAGCCAACCTAAACTAAATACATACAGGAACTGAAACAAGGGACCCAACTTAGCAAGGCATTTGTCTTAACGACCTTATACAAAGGAAAACCTGTAAGAAATGCTGTGCACTACATTAGACACTGATAGTGGTACAAAGGACGTGTGTATAGTAGAGCATAGACACAGCTGATTTCATCTCAAATGATGATTATATACTGTATCATCAAAACAGACAGTAACTCCAACCTACAAACCCCCCTTATTTTGCATGATTCATTAAAACACACACCCACACACTGGTCAAGATCAAATCTTAAATTTCCTGCAGCAGAGATCTATAGCTCAGACACTCGATATGAAAACTCCAATAATAAAAAAAAAATTGTGGCTGAACAAAAAGAAACGCTCCCTGGGATGCATTTCATCAACTCCGGTTACTCGGTTAGGGGTGCAATTCGAGCCAAATTCTTAAAGGAACAGTCCACCGTACTTCCACAATGAAATATGCTCTTATCTGAATTGAGACGAGCTGCTCCGTACCTCTCCGCAGCATGGCCAATGGTATTTTTTGGGGCTGTAGTTAGATGCGACCAAACTCTTCCGCGTTTTTCCTGTTTACATAGGTTTATATGACCAGTGATATGAAACAAGTTCAGTTACACAAATTGATACGTAGCGATTTTCTATGCTATGGAAAGTGCGCACTATAATGACAGGCGTACTAACACCTTCTGCGCGCTTCGGCAGCGCATTGATATCTGAGCTCCGTATCAATGCGCTGCCGAAGCGCGCAGAAGGTGTTAGTACGCCTGTCATTATAGTGCGCACTTTCCATAGCATAGAAAATCGCTACGTATCAATTTGTGTAACTGAACTTGTTTCATATCACTGGTCATATAAACCTATGTAAACAGGAAAAACGCGGAAGAGTTTGGTCGCATCTAACTACAGCCCCAAAAAATACCATTGGCCATGCTGAGCCTAGCTACATTGCTAACAGGAGTGACAGCGCGTCTGACTGCGTCTGACTGACTGGGAGGTCGCGCAAAGCTCGGAGAGGTACGGAGCAGCTCGTCTCAATTCAGATAAGAGCATATTTCATTATGGAAGTACGGTGGACTGTTCCTTTAATGTCCAAATGCAATAAGCGATAAAGAACATTTCTACTGGGCCATCAATATTTGCCTGAAAAGTATTCCTCTGACAAAACACCTGCTGCAAAGTGAAAGCTTAAAAGACTAAACATGAAGCATGTTTTGACAACCTGTTCTCCTTTGCTTCACATTTTAAAGCAGGGGACCCAAAAAAAATTTATTCGTGCTTTTAAATGTGCACTTGAGACCAAAAATTTCACATTGACATGCTGCCTGTGGCAGCCATCGGCTGCTTTTCAATAGACCTGAATAACAACATCAAAGCATGCAGTTTTACATTCTATGTGATACTGAACAAGGATCGGTCATCTATGATGGAGAACGACTCCCAACCCTACAGGGCTTACTCACTGGGCTGCAGAGCTCCTTCAGCGGGAGGTTGCTCCACCCTAAGTGTGTGAAGGAGCGTTACCGCAGATCATTCCTTCCTGCAGCTTTTAGACTGTACAACCAGCACTGCTCACAGTAGACTCGCATCTGTACGTGTCAATAGTTGTTGCATTGTTGCTGTTGTTTTTTTCCTTTTGCAACTACGACCACCTGATATGTGCAATAAGTGTGTTTCGTCTACTTCATAATTCCTCTAATTTAATATTTATCTTCGGTATATTTTTTCTTTTCAATGTGTGTGTGTGTGTGTGTGTATATATAATTTTTTTTTTTATTTGTGTGGTTTGATATGTCCTCTTCTGCTGCTATCCACTGTGCTGCTGCAAACAGGAAATTTCCCCGTTGTGGGATAATAAAGGTCTTCTTATTTTATCTTATGTTAAAATACTGTCTGAACATCATGAAGCACACCTGGTCCTAGCAGATAACTTTTAAGGGTGTGTAATTTAATTTAGAAAGCTCGTCTTGAGTGGCTAAATATCGAACGACAAGGGCAATTCTGCATAAAACGGGACCAAATACTGGCTATGATGTCAAAACATGGAAGAAGCAGTTTACCCTTATGTAATACAATAGGATTTTTGACATGAGGGCAAGCATCTCAATCCATGTAAAATAGAGCCCTTAACATTCACTGCTATTCCACTATAACTTATCTAATGTTTTACTTAAATAATTTAAAAAAAAAAAACAGATAGAAACAGTTAAACAGCCAAAATAGTTAGAATTCTATGGAGTGCTAGAGCTGAACTTACCAAGTCAAAAAATGAACAATCATATTACAGAACAGAGTTCTGCTGTGACTCAAATCGTTTGAGCACGTTGTCTATCAACAGTCTCATGGAGCTCATTTGTGACGAGACAAAAAACACTTCCAGTACCAGTCAAAAGTTTGGACACACCTTCTAATTCAATGTCTTTTTTTTTAATTAATTAATTAAAAGACAAATCATGTCTTAAAATAATGATGGATGTTGTTTCTCTTTACTTAGTTAAGTGGTTCTTGACATAGTATGGATTATTTCAGTTGTGGAATCTGGCTATTTACTGTTTGATCTCAAACGCATTAAGAAGGCAAGAAATCGCACTAATTAACTGTTGACGAGGCGCCTGTTAGCTGAAAAGCATTCCAGGTGACGACCTCATGAAGCTGGTTAAGATAATGCCAATAGCGTGCAAAGCGTCAAGGTAAACGGTGGCTACTTTGAAGAATCTAAAACATGAAGCATGTTTTGTTTTTAACACATTTTTTTATTCCATATGTTATTTCATATAGTGTTGATGTCTTCAGTATTGTTCTACAAATGTAGAAAATTAGTCAAAATACGGAAAAATCTATGAATGAGTAGGCGTGTCCAAACGTTTGACTTAAACAAAACTATTCTTGAGAAATAGTGTGAAATAAGACTATGGAGAGTCCAGTTTTCCCCCAGTTATAGATGAAAAGCCAGTGGGAGAACAACACAACACAAAAATTTACAAACGAGTGATGAAGCACTGGACAAAGTAGACGAGGAGAAGGAGTTCATAAGCTTCCCCGGTCAAATGTGACTACTATGAAACACAAACGACTTTTAGAACAGCCTCCACTGTAATACAACCATATTCATGATCTTTACACACTCCCGACAGTACGCGTTTCTTACCGTTGTGTCCATGTTAGGAGAAGTGAACAAACTCCTCCGGCATGCCCTGGAAAATCCAATACTTGTCAACGAACTCTGGTGGGTCAAATGAGTACAGGGAACAAATATATAATACACTACAAATTGAAAACAAATGGCTCTGCATGTTCAAAGGTCAAGCCAGGCTGTGGTAGATACTGAAATAATAATGTGAGTGAGTGTTGCTGCTGATATTCACTCGTACACTCGCTCAGTTTTACACAGTGAGTCAATGTGCTTGCTATGAGAAGGGCGTAGGGGGCAAACAGTTTTGTCTTGACTACTTTTTTTGCACCCCTGGAAGTCCTGAGGAGATTCTGATGATGGAAACACAGCCTAGCTGACCGTGGCACAGGCATTCCTTGTAACTAGCATGCCAGCAATGATATAGTCTATAGATGATTATGACGAGGATATAAAGGCGATTAATGATCAAGTTCCGAGGCATTGTGGACGACTACGTTAGTTATAGCGACGGACCTCGAAAATCTTACTTGGACTCCTCCCTAGTCGTCATGGTGAGTCCCGCATCATCACGGATCAACTAACTTTCTAGTACTTTTAATTTTTGATAAGAGCAGTGACCTCAGGTGATGGTGCTGGATGGGCGATGTTGCAGCACTGCAGGGAGGGGGGACACCCCCACGGTGGAAAGGCACAAGGGAGGAGGGTGATCGAAAGGAAGGGCAGCCATGTGAGCTGATGGAGTCAGCTGTATGGTTAAAGAAGGGAGACTAAAGGAGAGGAAGGGAGGGGCGGGGAAATCTGTGTCACACAGCTAAGGTCTCTTCACATCCGGGAACCTCTCTCCTGAAGGATCTGTGTGAAAGAGGTAAAACCAGCTGGTAAATTAACATAGCATGGATCATGAATGGATCAATAGCAAAGTGCATTTTTTTTAAAAGCCATTTCAGCACCTAAGGCTATTTCATGGCAAGAGCATTTCTAAAAACAGGTACTATCATCATTTCATAAATAAATAAACAAATAACTCAATGAGATGCTTCGGATAAGCCTCGGTCACAACCGGCCGTACGTGCTCCTACGGCCGGTCTACGTGCAAAAAACGCAAGAAACGCACGGAGGGCGCGCGTCCGACGTGCTGATTTTCGAGCCGTAGACTGGCCGCAGAAGTTCTTTGTCATGTCAAACAAACTCTACGGGCGCTTACGTTTTTTTCAGGTTGCAAGACAAACTTACGGCCAACGTGCATCTTTCTCCATGAACAAAAAAAAAAAAAACGCAGCGATTTGGGAAACGCCAAAAATCGCACGGCCAAAAAAATCGTACGTCGGGTTGTGACCTAGGCTATACACGTGATAAAAATTCTAAAACTTTTTGTGGCGGCACCTTGTTAAAAAACATCATCCAAAGTACTTTAAGCTTAAAATCATTCCTTTGTGGCATTCAGAACAGGACAGCAAAGTAAAATATGCTTGATTGTCAGAGATATCCTACAGAAATGGCCTGATGGTGGTTCTTCACCATTTAATAAAAAATAAATAAATAAATATTTTTTTTTTTTAAAAAAGCCACGAGCAAACCTTGAATGACCAATACGACGCCTGGTATACACCACTCAGTCATGTCTGGTTTGAAACGAGAATAAAAGTGTCTTACTAACGGCAGGGTTGATTTCATACAATTTGTTTAAGACATTCATCCCATTCAGCCTGCTGCTTCCTTGAAATATAAGATGGCAGCGCAGGTCTGAAGTCAGGATTTTACATTCAGTGAGCTCTTTAGTGAGGGCTTTTTCGGCCATGTTATCTGCCTGCTCGTTACCAGCGAGGCCAGCATGGCCTGGAATCGAACAAAAAATAATGCTCAATTTTCTGTCTTTGTCAAAGTTCAAGTTTATCTTAAATACTGACAATCATAAGATGAACGATCTTTAACCTCCTAAGTCCCAAGCTGTTTTTTTTTACATGCATTTTTTATTTCTTTTTGCTATTTGGGCTTATTAGAACCTGATTAGAATAAAAACTAAGCATCATCTTTGATAAGATGTACTTTTTGAGAAAAAGTATGTCCACATATGTGGATTCTTGTTCTGAATTTCTAAAAAGTGCTGTCCACGTATGTGACCGCTAAGCCCTAGGAGGTTAAAAAAAGAAAAGAAAAAAAAAAGTGCATGGAGGCACAATCTTGAGACTGCAGCAATGAAAGAGTTGTTTGGTACTGTCTTTATATTCCAGTGCTGACAGCAAAGTGGAAGTGATAACAGATGAATAGATCTGATGATGAAAATCTCCTATATTTTATATATGTGATAGTGGTTTGGTTAAATGGAAGAACAATGGTTGAAATTGCAGACTGTATGGAAGCTTGAACTTTACCATGACATTGCAGGGTGCCACTGTCTACTGGAGGATCTGGCTGTCGTATATATACACACACGTTTTTCTCAAATTTACCGACGTCTACTTACAACTTCGAGATTGCAGATCAGGTACAATGTACTGATGCTATGCTCAGCTGATATTTCTCATATTTTTTCAGGTAACCTTGGATATGGATCATTGATATCGTCCATTTTACATCAAAACCATTAGACAAATTTTGGATGGTATTCACCGCAGAATACACATTTGATGTTAAATGTGCTCCAAGGAATGATGCAGCAAATTTCATTATGGATTAGTTGTTATGAAGCGTGCTGTGGCATGCACGGCTTCCATTCATTTAAACTAAAAACGCATTTGATGGAAAACGGTTCTGATGGCCAAAGTACAGGATCAGCTTACGTTACACACTGGGGTCTGCCACAGCTTGTGTTTTGATGTGAAGGATCATTTCACCCATAATCATTCTTTTATGGCCAGTGTGAGTTACAGTGAAAGCGTGATGTCCTAGGCTGAACCATGTGTATTAACTGCCGGGTATTCTGCAAGATGCTCTAACTTATCTGGTTGTCTAACTTGGTCACAAATATTTGGTCATATTTATGTTTCCTACCCCATCTGAAAACATTTCTCAACTCAAAAACGTCAGGTAGATTTTATGACAACGTGAAGGGGTGGAAACTGACTGAACACTGGCTCAAATTAACTCACTTACACGCTGTTCTTTTCATTTCTGCATATATTTAGAAATTAGCCCAAGTAAATGATTGGGTATTGTCAGTAAAAGCGCTGAAAACATGAGTCCGGCGCAGCCTCCAAACATGGCCGCTCCGGACTACACTTTCCAAGCGCCACAGCACCCCTCGTCACCAGAATTCTTACCTCAACACCCGTCTCTAGTTTACTGGCAAGCACCTTCCCTACATAAGCTCAGCTCTCTGAGCCTGACGTGCCTGACTTTACCGAGCTGTTTGACTATCTGCCTGACTTCCCATTATTGAACTCTGTTTGCTTATTTCTGACTTCGTTCTCTCGCCTGATCTCTGATATTCTGTTCGTCGAGCGACTGAGCCTTGCCCGTCCCAGATTACGTCTCCAGTTTCCTGATTTGGATTCGTGTACGGTTTGCGACGCACCCGCTCTCCCCTGCGTTTGCATCTGTAAGTGCCTGCACCCTGACAGGTATAAAAATCTGTGGACAATCTATTCTAAAAATCATCATTAGTTGCAGCCCTAATCAAAAAAAAAAAAAAAGAGATCAGATTTTGAGCAGATGTAAAATCCAAATGATAAACATACACACACTTTATCTTTGATCTCACCTTAGCCTTCTCAGTTGGCTCAATAACAATCCCATTAGTGGAATTGTTGAGTTCCCGGGAAACCACACATAGAAACTCTGCTTGGTCTTCATTTCCATAGTTGTAAGAGGAGCCAATGCTTATAAGCTAGAAAAATAAGAAAGTTGAATCAAACTCATGGCATCAAAGATTTCTCTAAATAAATGCAAGGAGCACTCGACTAGCACAGGTGTACTCTCGAATACAGATAGTTCATATAGAGATCTTGCAGTCACATAACCGGAAAGTACACAGCCGCCATCTTGTCGGTCAACAACACAGCTGAATACTGCTGCACTCGTGTACAGAATGGATCAATTTCAACCGACGGACTACACGGCTCATTTTTCTAATGAACAGATAACTAGATACATGTCTAAAATAAACGATCTACAGATTAGTGACCCTTATGGCTTACCGGACGGAGTTTTCACGACCGTCTCAGGGCCCGTTTACACGAGGACGCTGTCGGGTAAAAACGACTAAATATTTTATCGGAAGTGCCTTTCGTCTACACGGGGACGGCGTTTCCGAGGCTGAAAAACGGAAAAAATTGAAAACGCCTTCCAGAGTGGATAAGTTAAAAACGGCCCCCATTGCATATCCGTCTAAACTACCCAATACGCCAAACTCTGCTCGGATCTGCTCACGTCGGGTACGCGTTTACGTCATACATATGTCATATACTGTACATGCCAGCCCGGGAAGTAAGAAAGTAAGTAAGAAAGTAAGAGCATGTCTGATTACATCGATCCAACGGACCTTCAAGCTGCTCTGGCAGCTTTAATAAACGTCCAGGAGTCCTTCGAACATCTATACCGAATCTGCACATATACCGTTAATGAACAGAGGCGGGTATAGCATGCTCTTACTTTTTTACTTACTTTCTTACTTACCATAGCCAGAGTAGTCAAAGTTTTCGCGGCGCAGATGTGCAGATCAGACAAGACGGAAGACGTTGCGCATGCGTGCAGACATAGCGGAGGTCTTTCACAGCACCGCCTGGCATGCACATCTGTGACAGAGCGCAATGCGTCTGTCACTAAACAGCGGTTCCTCCCGCTGGTCATGTTTCAATGGTCAAGTGCAATGGACTAAACCACAGTTGCAAAGACATTCCAAATACAATCTGTGTTGTATGTTTGTTGTGGGTTTGGTAATGGGGGCTTTACAAGTATGTTTTGTTACGGGTACATTTGTTACAACTTTTAGATATGTAAACCTGAAATGTTTGGTCCATGTGTTCATAGTAAAAGACGCGACACAGGTTTAAACAGCGCAAGCATTTATTAGTTTTCACTATAAACAATAGCGTGTAAAGATTCATTAAATGCGCACGTTTAACATCTGAATCCTTTTCTGCTAGAGTTTATCTAACATCAGCCAGAAATGTTTGTAGCCATTTACCTGCTGTAGTCTTCCGGGTGCGGGACCAAACCAGAATGCAGGTCTGAAAGCGCATTTCAAGGTTTCTTCCGCGATGCGCGGGAAAGCAGCTCATTAGAGCGGAGAGAAATGGTCTAAAAATCTTACGCAAGTGTTTGTTGTAATATTTAAGGTCTGCACATTGTTGTAGGAGTGTAATGCATGCAGTGAAAATGTTTAGAACTGTTAAAATCTGTCTAGATGTGTTGATTGATTTTAATTGTGTTAAGACTGTGCCGTAGTCTTTGAAATATGCGCTGCACTGTTCATTCGGGAGATGGCCTCGGCAGGGAGAGGACGCGTGACATGAGCTCTGTGTGAGTAATGCCAGAGTAGCCTAGCTTGCGTGGGCATTTTGTCCCAGAATTTTTTTTTTTGGTTGGTTTTGTCATCAGTGTTTTTTTGTTTGTCCTGTTTGTGTTAACTGCCGGCTTAAGAATAAAAAGAAAACTATTTTTGTACAAGAATTTTCCTTGTTTTGCTCATCATTCTGACTGACTATACTCCATCCACTCGGCACACTCTATTACAACATCCAGTTTAATTCCACACATTTATGCGTCACCGTATAGACGCAGATTTCCTCCTTGAAAACGGTCGTGTAGACGTGGAAAAAAGTGAGAACAAAAACGGACTTTTGCGTTTTTGTGTCAGACCGTCCCCGTGTAAAGTGGGCCTCAGTGGATATTGAACTGCCAGAGGTGGAATACCCGGACGTGTATAATTACCTCATCAACTTTCTCTCGCTGTTCAGTGGTGAAGCACTGCGTGCTTATAAACCTTTGGACAGTTATCTCTACAGAAATTCAGGATTTGTCAGCCCCCCTAAGATGTGGCATCTTGTAAAGAAGAAAATAATCCTCATTGGACGGGTAAGTCACTTAAGTATTGAGCACTAGAACTGATGCTAGATATATCAGTAGTATCTAGCATAGCACTGACCAGCCGATTATGGTTGAATCATACATGGCATATATATTTATTTATAAATCCTTATAAGGATTTATCCTTATATTTATAAGGATTTACTACTAAGACAGTGGTAAATTCTTATAAGTTCTTTACTGTTTTTTTTCGTACCACACCGCTAAAGACCCAATCCACCCCGCCCCAACCCTTTTCTCAGGCTCCCACTTCCCGGAATTTTTTATTAGAGCAAGTCATAAACTTATGCTGCAAATAACCACATGGATATACTGAAATAAATACATGACGAACCTGAGATGAAATGGTCACTGCACAGGCGCCAGTGATCGTTCCTTCCAGTCGGTACCCATGCCTTGTTCTTGTTGTTTGGATCAGCCCGGCCGATAGCAGCAATCCACTTTGCGCGCCTGTCAGGGTCCCGTGGCAGCCTATGAAACTAACTTCCCGTTTTCTGACCTCTCCTGTTGTGGCATTTATATGCCATGCAACTCTCCAGCATTGTAGCACGGTAATATTTGAATATTTCGGCGAAAAATAATGAAAGTCAGTGGCGGAAATATGGCGTTTAACCGACAAGATGGCGTTTGTCTACAATCTGGAGCGGATGTGACGTCACATGCAAGTGCTCCATAGACTGCAAAAACAGTTAAAGGGCATATTCTGGACCAATTTCGTTTTTTTTTTTTTAATATGAAAGTATGTCCCTTTACACACTCATCCAGAAGGGTAATTTTGCACAAGGCCATCTGTCTACAGCAGAAAAAAATAAAATAACAAAACGCGTCTGGAAAAATCCCAAGGGAGTCTGGAGCCAGATTTGTGACGTTATCTGCGGAAGCGCCAGCAGGCTGCGCGAGCTTTGCACGGTTTCAGTGCACAGCCTGTGTAGACCAAGCGCTCCCATTTCTCTCTCATTGTCCGGTCTTTTGGAAAATGATGAGTACGAATCCCATTAAGATTGGTGTTGCTACACCCTCCTACGATACATCTGTTAACCATTTTAATAATTACGCGATAACGTTGAAGAAATTTGCAGAAAACCACCAGGTCGTTTTCTCATAAACAAACCAGCGCTGACGTAGGATTCAGAAGGAGGCGTCCCGCACGCGACGTCACGAAAATCAATGTTTGCCAGGAAATCCAAATGCCAGGTTTTTTTCAGAGACGGACCAATTTGCCTCAAATGGCTTGATTTCAACTGAATTTTTCTGGTATTGCGCAAGGTAAAAAAATTGCAGAGAACGCAGAATGTGACAGATATTTGACCAAAGTTTAATATAAAACAGGAGAATTACACTGATCTTGCTCCTGAATTTACCCGTGATATGCACTTTAACGATACAAACTAATTTACATCATGCGAGCTTGAAATCTGAAAAACAACAACCTGAAACTTAAAGGCTTAAAGAGCTTTGCAGTTCTTCAGAGTGAATGAACAGGTGAGTAGCCACCCTTTTCAAGTATTTATCTAATTAAAGCACAATTCATTTGGACTGAAATTACAGCTGTGGGCTTCCACTGCCGTTTATAAGGGGATAATGGAGGAACGCTAAGAAGATTACAAATAATAGGTTAACAAACCGACGTACTCAATAGGGGTCTATATATTCGGAATGGCAGTATGCTCGTTCATGTGACCTGCGGTACGATTAAACACGCAAAAACACACTAATCAAACGGTCGAGCAGACACAAAAGCCAGCTCACCTGCTCAAACTTCCACCCGTCAGACATCGTGGACACCATTTGAGTGAGTTCTTCTTCTTGGCACTGAAGTACACGGTACACATGTTTCACTGGGCCCTGCAAATACAAACACCCTTATGAGGACTTGGTTTTGCTTTTCAGAAAAATCAAAATCAAACAGTTATACACTGAGACCAAAAGATGCAAGAATAAAGCAAGGAAAGCAGTGAAACAGAACTTCTCTCCATGTGCTGTTATGTTCCGTTTGCTTGGGTTTTGCACAATGACTGGTTAATTATTCTGCAGGTTAGGAAAATACTTGTCTAATTTACACCAAATTTCCAATGATTGTTCGCTTAACTGATTATAAAGCTAAAAGAAAGGGGGCATGTTCCTTATAATAAAGGCCTGATGGTGCAATTTGTAAATTGCTAACGCAAAGTCCAGCTCTGGGACTTAATCCACTTTCTCAGCTGACCTGCCAAGAAACAAGCTCAGAAAGCACCCTTCATCCTGGCTCCATTCTCACACACCTGAGACGTCCTGTTCTCATTGTCTCGTATCCTCTCCTTTACCAGCCTCACCAATGACGCAATGTTGTAAAACTCAGCTTCTTCTAGAACACCTGCAAGAGCCAGAAGTGATAGCATTGTCAGATTTTTTTTTTTTGTAGTTCAAGAACTGGAAGAATGCTACCACTAGCGATTTACAACCCCATTTCCAGAAAAGTTGGGATAGTTTCCAAAATGCAGTAAAAACAAAAATCTGTGATGTTAATTCGTGTGAATCTTTATTTAACTAACAAAAGTACAAAGAAAAGATTTTCAATAGTTTTACTGACCAAGTTGTATTTTGTAAATATAAACGAAGTCAAAATTTGATGCCTGCAACACACTCAAAAAAAAAAAAGTTGGGACAGAGGCATTATTACCACTGTTACATCCAGGGCTCTACATATTAACTTTTGAAACCACTTGTCCTGTCGGGCAAGTTGAAAGGAAATTTACTTGTCCGAATGTGAAGTTGACTTGTCCAAAGAAATATTTGAGAAAAAAAAAAAAAAACTATTTGTAACCCAACTTAGGGATGTTAACCGATGACCGTTTGACCGGTGGTTGACGGAATCAACGTCAACCGGTTAATTTTTTTTTGGTTGTCGGTTAAATAAAAAAAAAAAAAAAATCAATCGTTTTGAAGCTGCTGATTTTGGAGCAGAGAACCTGGAATTCTGTGTTGTAAACACTTGGGGCATGCCATGTGGTGTAAGGACGACAGCTGACAAATCAGAAACACCCATTCAGTCATGTCCCGCCCTCCCACCCCAGTTGAAGACAGCTGACAAATCAGAAATACCCATTCAGTCATGTCCCGCCCCAGTTGAACACAGCTGCCACTCGGCGAGAGAAAAGTGTAGACACAGGCTTTTTAGCTTACAAATTACTATTGTTTTTTTTTTTATTATTATTAGAAGGCACATGGAGTTTAGTCCTGCCTTGGCCAGTGCATTCTGAAAGTATGTTTCAGTCTGTAGCCAACAATGCATGTTATTGCAGATCATATCTCTCCACACAAACTAAAGGCGCAGATGCCGACTTTCACGGCTGAATCGTGCAGATCCGATTTTTTTTTTAGGGGGGGCGTTCGAGTGTCTGAATAATTTCATCAGAGTAAATTCTGTATTAAAATTACTAAATGAGCAAATGCCGTTACAGTCCATGAAACAGGAAGTATGAGAAGAAAACAGTAAATCAGAAAGCTGCGCACATGCATTTGTTCATTTAGTAATTTTAATACAGAATTTACTCTGATGAAATTATTCAGACACTCCAACACCCCCCCTAAAAAAAAAAAAAAAAATCGGATCTGCACGATTCAGCCGTGAAAAAGGCGGCATCCGCCAAAAGGCGCGCCGGTTAACCGACTTTAACCGGCTAATGAGGCTCGGTGGTCAGTCAAGATTTTTTTTAGTTTTCGTCATCCCTAAACCCAACAATCTTTATTGCATTTGCATCACACCGCTTGTGGCTTATACTCTTGCCATGAGACACTAGAATATCTCGCCTATATGAAGCTGTACCTTTAAACATGCTGCTCGAGACATCAGTATAAGTAGGATGCGATATGCACAGAGAACATTGCATTCCATCTCTGGTGTCTTGGACCAATTCAAATTCATCCTTCCAAGAATTGAGAAATTTCCACTCTCTCTTGCTTTCATAGTTCTGCTGTGATTGTTTCCTCTTCTTTTCAGCACCAGATGCCTCGGATTCACGAGACTTCTTTGTGAAGCCGAACTTCAGGAGAGACATTTTCTAAATGTCTAAATTTTTATAATGAACACCATCAACAACAATTCAAAGATTTGGAAATTACCACATACTCAACGTAAATATACAGTTGAATAATGATCCCGCCAACAGAAGTGTCAACAAATCCACGTGTATGACACGATTAAAACCAATCATAAACGACCGTTTACTTTTCAGCTCAAACACACGAAGCGGTATTGGCCGGTTTCGCAAGTGGAATATTCAGTCCCCCCAGGATTTTGCAGGCCTTTTTTGTGATTGTTGCAGGCTAAAATGTCTGATGTTGCAGGGGGTTTTCCAAAAAATTGCGATGAAAGTTGCGGTGTTTTTTAGGTTTTGTTGCGATTACATTGTGGGAGGAAGTGAAAGTCGCGAGAAATTGTTGCGGTTTTCTCTTTTTGTGATTAAAATTGAGTGATATGTTAAATATTAAGTTATGACTGAAAAACTATTGATTAAAAAAAAACAAAGACACTGAGAAATGGTCCTATAAACAACTTTACCAATATAAAAGATTACCAGGACTACAAAAATGCAGAAAAATAGGTTTTACTTATCCAAATGCACCTGTTGGTTCAAAAGTTAAAGTGCATAGAACCTCACAGCACAACATGAAGTTACCTTAAAATATAATATAAATGCCTCAGCTTTCATGTAAGAAAAAAAAACTATTAATACTAGTACTGTGTGCAGGCAGTCTCTCCTGAAGACTAAATTAAACAATAATTATAAACTAATAAAATAAATGGCTCAGGCTTCATAGAAGAAAAAAAAAACAATTTGAACAGAATCTCACAGTATGATGCTGAAGCTGCCTAAACAATGGAAAATAAAATACCATTTTGGCAAAAATGTTGGCATCCATTAATTTCTTGTATTAAGTAAAAAATAAAGTGCACACAGTCCTTCACTGTAAACATAACACACTTTCAGTAACAGAATTTAAGCCTACATAAACACTGACTCGCGCATGCTGCTTCTCTTGAACGTATACACGGAAGTAAGGCGGAAGGTAGTTTGTCGACGTCACCTCAAGACGACGCCAACGATTGGTCAAATTTGCGGGAAAGTTGCGGTGATTGGATATAATTGCAACACCGCCCTGAATTCGCGGGGATTGGTTGAATTTGCATTGATGTTGCAAATCGCAACATCGCGAAATCCTGGAGGGTCTGAATATTGCGCATGCGCACATCGCTCTTTCCGAATAGAAACATCTGGCGATTCATCAAAACAATATGTCGAGTGAGATGCTTCGGAAATCATGTGAATAAACTGATAAATTTGATATGTAACCCGAATATCGGTGTATTTTGGCACTTGTCCAATTGGACAAGTAACTGAGACAATGAACTTGTCCGACATAAAGTATCACTTGTCCCGGACAAGCATTAATGTCGAGCTCTGACATCACCTTTCCTTTTAATAACACTTTTTAATTGTATGGAATCTGAGGATACTAATTGTTGCAGTTTTGCAATTGGAATTTTTGTCCATTCTTGCTTGATACAAGACTTCAGCTGCTCAATAGTCTGTGGTCACCGTTGTCTGATTCTCCTCTTCATACATTCTCAACAGGAGACAGATCTGGACTGGCAGCAGGCCAGTCAAGCACATGCACTCTGGTCTACGAAGCCACGCTGTTGTAGCCTGTACAGAATGAGGCCTGGCATTGTCCTGCTCAAATAAGTGTAGACTTCCCAGGAAGAGATGTCATCTTGATGAATATGTCTCTCTCTAAAATCCCAATACATCAATGGTACCTTCATACACACATGCATCTCACCCATGCCGTGGGCACTGCCCCCCCATACCATCACTGATGCTGGCTTTTGCACCTTTCTCTGATAAACTGGATGGTCGTGTTCACCTTCGTCACTGAGAATTCAATATCTTGTTTTCCTAAAAACAAGCTGAAATGTGGACTCATCTGACCACAGCACACATTTCCACTATCTTTCGGTCCATCTAAGATGAGTTCAGGCCCAGAGAATTCAGCAGCGTTTCTGCATAGAATTGATGAATGGCTTCCTCCCTGGGCAATACAGTTTCAGTTTGTATTTCTGGATGCAGCGGCAGACTGTGTTAAGTGACAACCGTTTTCCGAAGTACTCCCGAGCCTATGTGGCTATATTTGTCACATTAGCATGACAGTTTCTCAGGTAGTGCAGCCTGAGGGCTTGAAGATCACACACATTCAGCAGTGATTTCTGACCTTGCCCTTTAGGCTGCTGGGCCATAGAAGGTTCACGCTGCACGCTACACGTTCACGTGAAGAACCGGACCCTGGGCCATTAAACTTCATGCTTGGATGTTCACGTGTTGCGTCTGTTCTACTTTGACCGAGTAACCAACAATATGGACTCTTCGGATGACGACGATTGCCTCATTCTGCTTTTACTGAGACAGAGGAAGAGAAAAAGGAACAGAATTTGGAGCCGAGAACACTTCCTTCTGAGAGAAACCCGTGGTGAATTTCACCGAACATTCTATAATCTGCTTGACAATCCCGATGAAGAACTATTTTTCAATTATACCATTCAATTATATTTTTTCTGAAGTTTTCCCCTGAAAGCATAGCGTTATCTCCCTAGACCCGTTCTGATTGGCTGGCGCGGCGGTGACCGCATGCATTGACTGGAATTTCCGTCTTCACGCCTAGAAAAAAGTGTGCATGTTCATTTCACGCTTCACGCGTGAAGTGTGCAGCGTGCAGCGTGAACGCCGTTCTATGGCCCAGAGCAAGTCATGCTACGTTTGTCCACTTTTCTTTACACGCGTGTAGCGTGCAGCGTGCAGCGTGAACCTTCTATGGCCCAGCAGCCTTACGCACCGAGATGTCTCCAAAGTCCCTGAATCTTATTATGTACTGTAGATTTTGAAAGACGTAAAATCTTGCATTGAGAAATGTTCTTTTTGAATTGACTCACAATTCTCTTACGAATTTTGGGACAAAGGAGTGAGCCACGATCCATCCTTGCTTATAAAGACTGATGCTTTGGTGCATGCTCCTTTTATACCCAATCATGTTACGCTTATTAACCTGCTTATTGTGGAATCTTCCAAAATGGTGTTACTTGAATATCCTATGAACTTTTCAGTCTTATTTTGCTTCTGTCCCAACTTTTCTGAGTGTGCTGCAGGTATCAAATTCTAACTTTTTTTTTTTAAAGATTTTTTTTGGGCTTTTTGCACCTTTATTGGATAGGACAGTGTAGAGACAGGAAATGAGAGGGAGGGAGAGAGACAGGGAGGGATTAGGAAATGACCTCGGGCCGGAATCGAACCCGGGTCCCCGAATTTATGGTATGGCGCCTTATCCACCTGAGCCACGACGCCCCATCAAATTCTAACTTGGTTTATATTGACAAAATACAAAATACAATTAAGTTGGTCAGTAAAACTAGTGAAAATCTTTTCATTGTACTTTTGTCAGTTAAATAAAGAACCACACGAATTAACAAATCGCAGATTTTTGTTTTTATTGCATTTTGGAAAACATCCCAACTTTTCTGGAAATGGTGTCATATCCTTAGCTCATAAAATGTAAAAAGTAAGCACCTTGCAATTAACAAACTTTTTCTTGATCACTGAAAGATTGTGCCCAAAGAAAAACAAGGAATTGAAATGTTTAGCCCATAATACATTCGAATTCTTGAGTCTGACTGATCTAAAACTGTCGATACATTTTTCTGTAAAAGCATGGCTCTGACATTAGTTTTTACTACAAGGCTCTTATCATACGGTATACAGTAGCCTTCTATAGTAACAGCTAATACAGAGAGGCTTGGATGCAGAAGTGCCACATAAATGGATTTAAATCCATATGCAATCAGTCATATTAGGCAGTTTTCTGGAAGGAGATGTTTTGGAACATCTTTCCAGTGTCAGCAAATCAGAAGAGATGTTGTTCCTCTGAGCTGCCAAGACGGAGGGCTTTGTGTTTTCTCGGAAACATGACACGCTGCTTTTTGTCTTATCAACTTTAAAAGAAAGAAAGAGAGGCTGGAGAGGAAACGACTGTTTTGGCTGTTATACAGTAAGCGGTTGTCTGGTCTGTAACATTAAATGCAACTTCAAACAGATAAATTGTATAAATGTATCAATATTTTAGAAATTAAAATAATGTTTGTTTTAATAAATAAAAATGTTACTGTGGTATGAGAGGACTAAAAGACTTCGGGTTGTTATTGGAACACAATCAACTTTGGGGTATAACATCGTGTCCAGTTACTCAAGCAGAAAAGACGGAGTTTGCTTAACTCCTATATCAGGAAATGCGAACAAACAAATTTAAATTAGGATAACAAACACCATGCTTTGGACACTCTTTACCCTACGGTGATGAAACGCTTAAATGCAGCCACCATTCCTGCACTTTATGTTCTCTCTCTCTGCATAAAACAGACACTGTAATTATGATATAGCGAGCACAGAACACAGACTAACTCACCCTCCTCTGCAAGGTTCTTGTTGATGATCAGCTTTCCGTGCCTCAGGTAATTCAAGATGGGTCCGAAGTACGTGGGGTCTCTATCAATCAAATAAGCGCCTGTCTCATCCTGTGCCAAGAAACACATGTTACGACAACATACCAAAAAAAAAAAGTCACATATCCACCAAATAGTGAGTATTATTATTTTTGCTGCAGGAATGACACCTGACATGTTAGACTTTATTTTAACAACACTGTATCTATTACAAATGTTTTATAAAAGTCTCACTTAATCTGTATTTATATTAGTTAAGACCTTGGTAATGATGAATTTTCTGGTTTTCCATTATTATGATATATGATTACAATAAGGACCTTAGTTCACTCATAATGCACGTGTCCATCCCCCCCCCCCATTTATAATATATACATACAAGTTCCTTGCGTCATGATGGATTTTGCCGTTGCTTGTGTTTATCTTAGCCTTGGGTATTATTTATCTGGTCTCGAGTGTCCTTTGCACATACACATCTGCGTAACATCAGTATATAAGCTGGCTGTGTTCAACTTTTGTTTAGAATAAGATTACTGAATGCCCAGGTTGTCTTTGTGCACAATAAACCATCTCTTTTATTATAACGTGATTCCTGGTCTCCTGATTCTTCAGTCACCTTACTTCTGATGAAACTGCAGCATTTTGATGGTCATCCAGAAAGATTTCCAACAACTTGGCAACCCCTGTGGGACAGCAAAGTTCTCCGTCTGTGCGCTGTGACGACCCAGATTACACACATCACCGCCTATCTGATCTGATGATCCTGTTCCTGTAGTCCTAGACTGAAACTGCTATTACCTTACATTTCAGGCTATAAACATTTTTAATATATGGTCATTTTACCATTTGGTTTATATCAGGGCTTTGAAACAGAATTTTTTTCCTATTGGTTCGTTCCAAACAGAAACGGAATTTTAACGTTTCCGGTTTTGGGTTCCACCATTAAATAGACGTTCCCGAACCGGTTAGAACAAAAAAAATTTAATTCCTGGAACGGTTAATTACGTTCCCGGTCAGCTGTTAAACAAATGGCTATAAAATTATGTCTCTGTCTCATCCAGCTTAAGCCAAATGTAGGCTAATTCTATTACAACCTTCATTAAATAAGACAAGAAATAATTCAAAACAATTATTATTTCAAATGTTGCCGATTTGGATTCTCAGTATTGCCGCTTTTCCACTACAAACGCGGCTGAGTCGGGCTGAGCCGTGCCGTGCTGAGTCGAGCTGAGCGGGGATGTTGGAGTTGCATTTCGACTACAACCGCGCTGAACCGTGCTGGCTGGAAGTGGGTGGACACATTGGGTGGAGTTAGCGAAAGTGGGTGGACGTCAGGTGATGTCGTTAAGCAGCGCAAACAGTGACATCAGTGAGCTTTTAAGCGGTAGTCTCACGACCCGAATAGTAAACAATAAACATGGAGGACATGGAGTCGTTAGTGTTGCTGGTCTTGGTGCTGTGGCTTGTTGTCACCGACAACGCGGACAGATACTGGCAAGAGCGTATAGATGAGGCGAGGCGCATAAGGCTTCAGAAATTCTCGTAATTGGGTCATTCCATGTCAATTCACACACCCTCCCCAGTGACACCTCTTCAATTTGCCTGATATTTATTTTATTAGTGCCTTATGATGTCAAAAGAAAGAATCCAAAATTTTAGCTTCCTAGCTGGAACGTTTTTTGAATTTTGGCCCTTCAAAATTTGGGTGCCACGCCCACGTTTGGGGTCCGGGAATTGTACACTTAATTTGCAAGCATTTTTGGAGGCCCATATCTTTTGTTCTAAGGGGGATATAGACCTGTAAATTGCTATATCTATGTATTCTGGCCCTGTCTATCAGATTCTGCATCTAAAAATAGCACAGGTTTACTAACTTTAGAGATATTAACCCCTTAAAAGTGGATTTTTTTAATGACTTTTTTTTTGACATTTCAGGGGTCCATATCTTGGAAAGTTTTTGTGTTGATAGGGTTTAAACTGATTTATCATCATATTTGGGAACTCTACTGTGTACTTAGAGAGTTTCAAGGCACTCAGAGCTTTGGTGGGGGTACAGGAGGGCCCCAAATATGGCTTCGGGACAAAATTACCATTTGGTACGTCCTACTTCAGGCCATTAGTTGGCCATGTGGGCACATGATGACTGGAATGAGCCTTTAACCCTATCAACAGACACCTTTTATCAAACTTTTAAGCCAATAAAAACTTTGATTATCCAACTCCTTCAATATAAACTAAGCATTTGTATATGGTACTGTTTTTGCATATTTTCTGAAAAATCCGAAAAGTCCGGAAAGTAGGTCAAGGCAAGGCAAGTTTATTTATATAGCACATTTCATACACAGTGGCAGTTCAATGTGCTTTACAGAAGTAAAAGCAAAACAGTAAACAATAGAAAATAAAATTACATAAAATAAAGGGGGAAGAAGAGAGAAAGTTCAGTAAAAACAGCAGAATAAAATGGAACTAGACCGGACAATTCCCCGGGGGAAATTGTGAGAGGATGCAGTGCGCGAAGCAATTAGGTCACGCATGTTCGCTGGCCGTGAATGTGTGACCTGCTATGAAGCTACAATGCCATGATTTATGTGTGTGCTTGAGACAGCAGCCCCCCCTCTCTCTGCTCCCTCACTGGCCCCAGTCGGCATGGCGACGGGCCTGAGCAGCAGCGTTAAGACACACAAGATTTTGTCAGGTGTCTGCTGTTTTTTGCTCAGGAGCAGGCCTCGAACAACAACAAATAACTCGACAACGAAAGCAGCTATTCACAAAATTCTTTCACAGTGAGTGCTAGAAGGGTCTCCTGAATACACTGATGTAATTTTTTGTCTGTAGTGTTAAAAATGAGGACACTAGAGCGAGTTAAATATGAGTGACTTTTCTGTCACGTTTATAATGGGTGTCAATGAGGCCTCTCGGCTGCACTCTCCTCAGTTTGAGGCTTCTCATTCAAAAACTGTAAATCCTATCGTTTAGGTAGACACATTGTGTGAATCAGGACAAGTTTTACTACTACTTTTGAGAAATTTATCTCTGTAGAGTGAAATTTGTGGCTGAAACCACAGTTTAAGCGAGAAAGTTTGAGCTATTTTTTCAAGCTCTCTACACTCTAAGTAGAGCCCTGCACTCCCGCGGGACTCGCGGGACCCGCCGCAAAGCAGTGCGGGACAAATTTTGAAAGCTCATTGCGGGCGGGACCGGAAGTGCACATATGCGCTCGCGGGCGGGAGCGGGAGTGCACATATGCGGCGCGGGCAGGAGCGGTGATAAGCTGCAGTCCCGCTAACTAAAATTTATAAATTATTAATTTGTGTCTATTATATATAATTTGTGCTGGATATTTTATTTGGCATTAATAAAAACATTTTAAGATGCCTAAATTTACAAAGAGAGTCAGATTGCCAGATTGAGAGAGAAATAGCATCTTAAATTTGCCATTGATCACCCTAACGGGAAATCCTTTGATCACTCTAATAACTTGCAGTTCACACCCAGCTAACAAGAGAACCGTAAATGAAGTGATTTACTGGTTGAGTTACGTATTGAGTTATGTAGTGTCTCTAACAATAATTAGTGCTGTCAAGCGATTAAAATATTTAATCGCGAAACGCACATTTTTATCACATGAGAAGCCATTGTAATTCTCTGATTAGCATAAAAACGTGAATGGGCTTGCTTTGTACCAATGGTGGGTGTTTTTTTTTTTATTGCAAAGCAGAGCTAGTAAGAGAAGTGAATTGATTTACTACTTGCGTTAGTCTACAGTTTTAGTCAGAGAGACAGATTACACAGTGACGGTAGGCTTGACTCAATGCTATCCCAGAAATCCTTCCTGTAATATGCAAATTTGGCTGTCCAATCAGAGGCGGCTAAATTTGCATATTACAGGAAGGATTTCTGGGATAGCATTGAGTCAAGCCTACCGTCACTGTGTAATCTGTCTCTCTGATTAAAGTTGTAGACTAACTCAACAAGTAAATCAATTCACTTCTCTTACTAGCTCTGCTTTGCAATAAAAAAAAAACACGAAACACACCGTTAGTACAAAACAAGCCCATTCACTTTTTTATGCTGATCAGAGAATTACAATGGTTTCTCATGTGATTAAAAACGTGCGATTCGCGATTAAATATTTTAATTGCTTGGCAGCACTAATTATTATTAGAGACACTACATGCTGAATTCAGAAAGAAGGTAAATAATAACGAACGTGAGCTGTAGATATTTATGCTCAAATCCACTCAAAGTAGGGGGCGGGGCACCATCACGCTGTGTCAAGACAAGAACTTTCTTGAGAAATAACGCGAACGTCTGCATCATGCGGGATTTGTGAGCGGGACTGAAAATCATAATTTTTTTGTGGGTGCGGGCGGGGGCGGGACTGAAAATCATAATTCTTTGCGGGCGCGGGCGGGAGCGTGACTGCACAATGCGGGCGCGGGCGGGAGCGGGACTGAAAAATCCAACCCGCACAGACCTCTAACTCTAAGTAAACGAGCTGCACTGGTGTGTAACGCAATAGACACCCATTCAAAAGCCGGATTTTCTCCCGGAACCCACATGGCGTTTGAGCCAGGACTGATCCGAAAGTGTAGAACCTAGCAGAAAAGTTGAATGCCAGATCCACAGAGAAGTTTTCCTACGTTTTAGAGTTTGAATCACGTCTCTAGCTGAAAGCATGCCAGAGCAGCGGATGTTTGAAAAAGTGCTTTTTTTTTCAATTAATTCCATAGAAATGAATGGGGTTTTTTTTGGCGATTTTTTCGTGACTACGTCGCGAAAAAATCGTATTCTGTAGAGAAAAGTAATAGCATAGCGAGTCCAATCGAGCTGCACATTTTGATATATTGTTTGTCTGTGTGCGACGTACGGTTATTGAGTTATTCGAAATCGAAATTTGCGTAGGAATAATAAATATAAGAAAAAATATAAGAAGAAGAAACACGTAGAAGAACAATAGTTGCAATGCTTTGCACTGCAACCTAATAAAAGTTAAGTAAAGTTTAAAACATGTAAAAATGATGATATTTATCAGTTAGCAGAAAGCATCTGAAAACAGCTTGGTCTTTAGTCTAGATTTGAAGCTGCCAACAGCAGGAGCATTTTTGATGTCCTCTGGGAGTTGGTTCCATAGCTGTACTGCATAATAGCTAAAAGCTGCTTCACCACACTTTGTTTTAACAACAGGTTTTACCAGTTAATTTTGCTGCTGCGATCTGGTAGATCTGATTGGGTTCGGCCGCTGCAACATATCAGAGAGGTAATTGGGCCCTGTACCATTTAGAGATTTGTACACCAGCAGCAATGCTTTAAAGTCAATTCTGTAGCTTACTGGAAGCCAGTGAAGGGACCTTAGAATTGGAATAATGTGCTCTGTTCTTTTTGTTCGTGCGAGAACCCTAGCCGCTGCATTTTGAACCAGCTGAAGTCGTTTGATGGTCTTTTTTGGCAGGCCTGTGAAAAGGCCATTGCAGTAATCAACCCTACTAGAGATGAAGGCATGTATAAGTTTTTCCAGATAATTTTTTGACCCAAGTCCTCTTAGTTTGGAAATGTTTTTAGGTGATAAAATGACGATTTAGTGATTGCTTTCATGTGACTGTCAAAGTTTAGCTCGCTGTCACCAAGATTTTTAACCATATCAGGTTATTAACCAGGTCAGCTATTGTTTTAACTGCCACTTCAAATCAAAAGGTACTAAAACACATTCAAATTATAAAATAGTAAGATTAAAACAAGGATAATATCACTGAACACATATATTTGAATATATAAACTGACAGTTTACATTTATTAACCCTTTGCACACTGTACACACACGTAACTTAAATTACACTTACTTAAGAATAAATTAGTCATGTGATCAGACAATTTTAATGAAGCATGGACGCCATTTACTGCTGTAAAATACATGTAGGCACAATACAAAATGATTCAATTCAATATAAAACCATAACCAGGCTTGCTGACTGACACTGACAGTTAAGCATGAATGTACTTTGGAAGAAGCATCTCAATTCTTTCGACATCAACCGCAACAAGTTTATAATGCCGAGCACTACGACCTTGAATCTCTGGCGCATTTACACGACATATAACGTCTTGAAATGGCACCCAGCCTAGAATATACAACTTTATGGCAGTCATCATTTAGTGACAAACCAATCTTGCAAGTACTTTGTTCCATCTTCCATGAGCAGGGGATTTTTTGGTTAACAAACTGACACCGAATATTGGTGTCTTCCCCTCCCTACACTGACCTTATTGAAACAATCCTCTTTTCTCTGTGAATTCAGTTTAGATATTTATAAGCAAGCAAATACTCAGCTTGGGAGCCTTTGTGTGATGTCACAGTTTGTTACAAATTAATTTTACTTTGTATACAAAATAATTGTTACAAAAGTGAAACATTTGTTTGCAGATATCTCTTTGATTTTTTTAATGCTAACTGTTCATGAAAATACCAGTGGGTTTGAGCCATATGCTCAAGACTTTGATATTGAAACAACCAATAATTGTAAGTAATGAACACATAGCATAAAACTGTTAACATTTAGATGTCTTTATGATCAATACTTTAAAAACAATTGTATAGAAGAAAGGTATGTATCAAAAATATATAGAGTTCCTCATGAATACCCATGCCCCCTTCATGTTTATAATGATTATAATAAAATTATATATATATGTATGCCAGGAACGAGCGAGAAATAGACTCGCTGATCCACACCACCCGGATCTATAGCGATGACATAGGGATGTCATTCGGATTGGACAAGTGTGGCCGGATGGTCTCAAAGAGAGGCAAGATGATCCAGACTGAGGGGATTGACCTACCAGAGGGCAACATAGGTGATATCCAAGACAGCTACAAGTACCTTGGCATCCCACAGGCTAATGGAAACCATGAAGAGGCCACAAGGAAGTCAATCACAGCCAAATACCTCCAGAGAGTAAGGCAGGTCCTGAAAAGTCAGCTGAATGGTAAGAACAAGGTCCGAGCCATCAACATGTACGCACTACCAGTCATCAGATACCACGCTAGTATCATAAACTGGCCAAAGGAGGAGATAGAAGCCACAGATATCAAGACTAGAAAGCTCCTCACCATGCATGGAGGGTTCCACTCCAAGTCCAGCACCCTGAGACTATACACTAAGTGGAAAGAGGGAGGCCGAGGGCTAGTGAGCATCAAGACCACGGTCCAGGATGAAACATCGAAAATCCGAGAATACATCAGAAAGATGGCCCCAAAGAATGAACTGCTAAGTGAATGTCTCAGGCAGCAGAACCATGATGAGAGTGCAGAGGAGGAGGAGGAACAGACAACCTGGAGAGACAAACCCCTACATGGCATGTACCACCGTCAGATAGAGGAAGTGGCTGATATCAAGAAATCCTACCAGTAGCTGGATAATGCAGGACTGACAGACAGCACAGAGGCACTAATCAGGGCAGCACAAGAACAGGCCATAAGCACAAGAGCCATAGAGGCCAGGATCTACCAGAGTAGATCAGACCCAAGATGCAGACTGTGCAAAGAAACCCCTGAAACAGTCCAGCACATAGTAGCAGGGTGTAAGATGCTAGCTGGATCAGCGTACATGGAGAGGCACAACCAAGTGGCTGGGATAGTATACAGGAACATCTGCAACCAGTATGGAATAGAAGTACCCAAGTCCCAATGGGCCATACCACAGAAAGTGGCTGAGAACAACAGGGCCAAGGTTCTGTGGGACTTCAGCTTCCAGACTGACAAACAGATCCTGGCTAACCAACCGGACATAGTGGTGGTGGACAAAGAGCAGAAGAGGGTGGTGGTGATAGATGTGGCGATCCCAGCTGACGCCAACATCAAGAAGAAGGAACATGAGAAACTTGAGAAGTATCAAGGGTTGAAAGAGCAGCTGGAATGGATGTGGAAGGTCAAGGGTTGCGTGGTCCCCGTGGTAGTGGGGGCACTTGGGGCAGTAACCCCCAAACTGGGAGAGTGGCTCCAGCAAATCCCAGGAACAACATCTGAAGCCTCAGTCCAGAAGAGCGCAGTCCTAGGAACATCGAAGATACTGCGCAGAACCCTCAAACTCCCAGGCCTCTGGTAGAGGACCCGAGCTTGAGGATGACATGGATACCACCCCCCCCGCCGGGGGTGAGAAGGATATATATATATATATATATATATATATATATATATATATATATATATATATATATAAATATAAATTTTCCCCTTTTTACTAATTGATATGCTAATTTTCCCCACGAGTGGCGAGGGGCCCCTTCCCCTTTTCTTGAAAAAAAAAAAAAAAAAACCTGATGAGTCTAGGTTTAACTTCCAGATCGGATGTCAGAACAAATGTAGTAAAGCAACTAGGATGTTTTTCTTGGGATCATCCCCTTGTTTGCATCTTTCCCTTTCCTGTTTGAAAGATGCATTTAACTATTAAGTGTATAGTGGTCAGAGTTTGGTTGGATACAGGGAAAGGTGTCAAATGTAAAAAAAACCAGCATCGTGAAACAGCCGGGAAAGGGTTTATCCCTTGTAATTGTCAATATAACTAATGGGGTATTGGGTATAAATAATCTTCCCATAGATTAAAATAACTATATGGGCGTGCTTTTACTACCTTAAACATGAATAGGCAGTCAAAACAATAGTTGACCTACTTTCCGAACTTAGGATTTTTCAGAAAATATGCAAAAACAGTACCATATACAAATGCTTAGTTTATATGGAAAGAGTTGGATAATCAAAGTTTTTATTGGCTTAAAAGTTTGATAAAAGGTGCCTGTTGATAGGGTTAAAGGCTCATTCCAGTCATCATGTGCCCACATGGCCAACTAATGGCCTGAAGTAGGACGTACCAAATGGTAATTTTGTCCCGAAGCCATATTTGGGGCCCTCCTGTACCCCCACCAAAGCTCTGAGTGCCCTGAAACTCTAAGTACACAGTAGAGTTCCCAAATATGATGATAAATCAGTTGAAACGCCATCAACATAAAAACTTTCCAAGATATAGACCCCCAAAATGTAAAAAAAAATTATTGTCATTAAAAAATCCACTTTTAAGGGGTTAATATCTATAAAGTTAGTAAACCTATGCTATTTCTAGGTGCAGAATCTGATAGACAGGGCCAGAATACATAGATATAGCAATTTACAGGTCTATATCCCCCTTAGAACAAAAAATATGGGCCTCCAAAAATGCTTGCAAATTAAGTGTGCAATTCCCGGACCCCAAAAGTGGGCGTGGCACCCAAACTTTGAAGGGCCATAACTCAAAAAACATTCGAGCTAGGAAGCTAAAATTTTGGATTCTTTCATTTGACATCATAAGGCACTAAGAAAATAAAAATAAGGCAAATTGAAGAGGTGTCACTGGGGAGGTTTTGGGCATTTGTGTGAATTGACATGGAATGACCCAATTCTTCTCCTTCCGGGTTTGCGGTGTTTACAGATCCCAGTGTGCTCGCGGGGCGTGTGTGGGCATGTGAGGACACTCCTCCTCACCAATCAGTGCACAGGGGAGTGTCTGCTCACGCCCCCAGCCTCACTCGGCTCGCTTTGGCTCGCTTCAGCCCCACTCCAAAACCGTGCGAGTTTTAGGGGCTAAGCAGGGCTGAAGCGAGCTGAGTCGTGCTGGTTTTTGGTAGTCGAAACGCGAGCCGTGTCGGGCTGAAGTGAGCTGAAGTGAGCTGAAGTGAGCTGAAAAAGGGTAGTGGAAAAGGGCCATATGTCTTCCCATCTACACAAACAGAAAAAGTGCCAAAAATGAAAGATAATTCGTTTAGTGTGTTACCAAAGGCTAGTCAGGCCCTATGCATTGATAGGCTAACAGAGGTTAACGTCATTTAATGTTCGCGAGCCTCTCATTAACGTGGACAAATATATTGATATCGTGTTTGAAATTGACGTTTTTGAATAACGATAGACTGCAATATTTACCTCTTATTTAAGATGTGGAGACGTGATAGTAGTCCACCCTCCCGCTCTCTCCATTCAGTCAGCGAACGTCACACAGGAAGTGAACCCCAGCGGGTCATAGAAACTTGCGCAGGAGAAGAATGACTTTTTTTATTTGTAGGCTACGGAAACTTTGAGGAACGAAATAAAAACCGGTATTAACCATTATTTTTAATAAGCGTTTCTGTTCCGGAACATAAAAAAATAATAAAGTTTCTGGTTTCGTTTCTGTTCCATGTGAAATAGAAAAAGTTCCCGGTTTTCGTTCCTTGAACCGGTTCAAAGCCCTGGTTTATATACCGTTAAATGTGTTTTGAAAGCATTTAATCATGGTTCACATATGCTCTTTTTCCACCAAAGCAGTTACAGGGCTGGTTTGGGGCCAGTGCTTAGTTTGGAACCGGGTTTTCTGTTTCCATTGACAAAGAACTGGCTCTGGGGCCAGAAAAACCAGTTCCAGGCTAGCACCAACTCTCTGCTGGGCCAGAGGAAAGAACCGCTTACGTCATTGTGTGTGTGTGTGTGTGTGTGTGTGTGTGGGGGGGGGGGGGGGGGGTTGTTAAGACCAACAACAATAGCAAGACCGCAAAAGGTCGCCATTTTTAAGCAACGAGAAGCAGCAACTGTACAAACGCGAAGTCATCCATTATTGTTGTTGCTTCGATGTTCGCGCCAAGGTTTATGCAAACACAGCGACGTAACTGACGTATACAGCGACGTAACTGACGTGGCTCCCCCTAGCACCCCAAGCTATGGAAAAGCAAACTGGTCCTCAGCTGGCTCGCAAGTTGAACGATTTGTGAACCAGCACCAGCCCCGAACCAGCCCTGGAACTGATTTGGTGGAAAAGGGGTAATACTGGATTTTACAGCATCACTCCCAGAAGGTAGGGTTATATGCACTCTCAGAAAATAAAGTACATTATTGTACCTTTAGGGGTATAATGGCTTGTCACTAGGTCAATACCCTCTAAGGTACTTATTTGTAGCATTTATTATTATTGCTTGGGAACACATATGCATCTTTTTGACCCTAAAAAGGTACACACAGTTATCTTGAAGTCCAATAATGAGCCCTAGGGGGTCTATTGGTGTTAGATTGTACCCTGGGGGACAGAAATGTACTCCGACTGTACCCCTATTTACAACAGTGTGTGTTAAATACTTGTATACCCTTTACAAAAAGCCTCGTCAATATAGGAAACTGGGGTGGCACGGTGGTGTAGTGGTTAGCACTGTTGCCTCACAGCAAGAAGTTCCTGGGTTCGAGCCCAGCAGCCAATGAGGGCCTTTCTGTGTGGAGTTTGCATGCTCTCTCCGTGTCCGCATGGGTTTCCTCCGGGTGCTCCGGTTTCCCCCACAGTCCAAAGACATGCAGGTTAGGTTAATCGGTGGCTCTAAATTGACCGTGAACCGTGAGTTGGCCTAGTGGTTAGTGTGTCCGCCTCTCGATCAGGAGACTGAGAGTTCTACACACGGTCGGGTCATACCAAAGACCATCATAAAAATGGTACCTACTGCTGTCTGGCAAGGCACGCTGCAATACAGATGTGAGTGGGGAGTCAAACTCTCGCGGTTACCAGCAGACTAGCCCCCCCACTGTAACCCTAGCTATGTAATAGGCGAGAGTCCGAGGGCTACGGAAACGGAGATCGGCACCGCCCTATGCGCCACTTGGCATGTGAAGGGACTTTGACTTCACTAAATTGACCGTAGGTGTGAATGGTTGTCTGTGTCGGCCCTGTGATGACCTGGTGACTTGTCCAGGGTGTACCCCGCCTCTCGCCCATAGTCAGCTGGGATAGGCTCCAGCTTGCCAGCGACCCTGTAGGACAGGATAAGCGGCTACGGATAATGGATGGATGGATGTTTCTTCTATGGGTCCTGGATTCGAGCCCAGCAGCCAGCAAGGGCCTTTCTGTGTGGAGTTTGCATGTTCTCCCCGTGTCCGCGTGGGTTTCCTCCGGGTGCTCCGGTTTCCCCCACAGTCCAAAGACATGCAGGTTAGGTTAACTGGTGGCTCTAAATTGACCGATGCGAGTGTGAATGGTTGTTTGTCTCTGTGTGTCAGCCCTGTGATGACCTGGCGACTTGTCCAGGGTGTACCCCACCTCTTGCTCATAGTCAGCTGGGATAGGCTCCAGCTTGCCCGCGACCCTGTAGAACAGGATAACCGGCTACAGATAATGAACGGATGTACCCTGGGGCACAGAAACGTACTCCGACAGTACCCCTATTTACAACAGTGTGCGCGTGCATTAAATACTTGTACACTCTTTCCAAAAAGCCTCGTCAATAAAGGAAACTGACTAAAACAGCAAATCCTTTCATGTCTGAAGGCGTGACATCTTTTTTGCAGTTCTCCATTTTAATTTCTACGTGTCATTTATATATTAAGAAAAAGTGTGTGTTTACAGATTATAAAATTGCACTGCAAAAACAAAATGGTAAACGGCATTTAAAGATCCCAAAGTTACTGACACTCTGCACTTGTCTATGCTGGTACTTTTCAGTTCATGTCATTTCCCGACTCCTTGACCTAAATAGAGAAGCACAAAAGAGGAACAAAGGCCCTGAAGTGGGACACGTTTGGCTAAATAGGTTGCAGACTATTAATCAAGGTTTAATTAATAGCTGCATAATAAAAAACACTTTCTAACCTTAGGACTTCTAATCAAGCACAGTTTTAGTAGACTATCTGCTGGAATGAATGAATGAATGAATGAATATCTTGGAGGGGATTCTCATGCACCATGTTATGAGCAAAATAATAATAATAAGAAGAAAAGATTCATATCACAAACATACACGAGTGTTCTTGAAGAAGTTTCACCTCTCATCTGAAAGGCTTCTTCAGTTCTGTCTGACTGGTAGGGAGCATCAGGTATTTATCCTCTCATGGATGAAAAGCTCATCTAAGGCCAAGTTTACATTAGACCGTATCTGTCTCGTTTTCTTCGCAGATGCACTGTCCGTTTACATTAAACCGCCTGGAAATGCCAGGAAACGGGAATCCGCCAGGGTCCACGTATTCAATCCAGATCGTGTCAGCTCCGGTGCTGTGTAAACATTGAGAATACGCGGATACGCTGTGCTGAGCTCTAGCTGGCGTCGTCATTGGACAACGTCACTGTGACATCCACCTTCCTGATTCGCTGGCGTTGGTCATGTGACGCGACTGCTGAAAAACGGCGCGGACTTCTGCCTTGTATCACCTTTCATTAAAGAGTATAAAAGTATGAAAATACTACAAATACTGATGCAAATACTGCCCATTGTGTAGTTATGATTGTCTTTAGGCTTGCCATCCTTCCACTTGCAAGTGGTAAGTGACGCGCATGCCTGACATGCACTGGGATCACACACACAGCGGCTCAGTCCCGAATCACTGCTCGTGCGCTATACTCGCGCGCTCTGTGAGCTGCGCAGGGCCGGAGTGCGCACCCTCCAGAGGGCACTCGCTGTTCAGGGCGGAGTGATTTGGAGCGCAGGATGCCTGCGGAGCCGAGCGTATCCGTGTATTGGCGTTGCTGTGTGCACGCGAATCGTGTATTGGTGTTGCTGTGTGCACGCTAATCGTTTTAAAAACGTTAATCTGATGATCCGCTGATATGGTCTAATGTAAACCCCACCTAAGGTGTAATTGAATCATCCTGTTGGTGTGGGTCAACTGGGGGCTGGTTGTGAATGGCCTCGAGAGTCATTAGGATGATCAATGGATTGCCCGTTAGGGTGATCAATGGAATGCTGATTCTCTCTGTCCTCCTGTGAATCAGCATTCCATTGATCACCCTAACGGGCAATCCATGAGAGGATAAATACCTGACGCTCCCTACCAGTCAGACAGAACTGAAGAAGCCTTTCGGATGAGAGATGAAACGTCTTCAAGAATCTTCAAGCAAGTCCAGTTGCTCTCTTTTACCACCCACAGTTCACCATGACGGGCGGCACGGTGGTATAGTGGTTAGCGCTGTCGCCTCACAGCAAGAAGGTCCGGGTTCGAGCCCAGTGGCCGGCGAGGGCCTTTCTGTGCGGAGTTTGCATGTTGTGTCCGCGTGGGTTTCCTCCGGGTGCTCCGGTTTCCCCCACAGTCCAAAGACATGCAGGTTAGGTTAACTGGTGACTCTAAATTGACCGTAGGTGTGAATGTGAGTGTGAATGGTTGTTAGTCTCTGTGTCAGCCCTGTGATGACCTGGCGACTTGTCCAGGGTGTACCCCGCCTTTCGCCCGTAGTCAGCTGGGATAGGCTCCAGCTTGCCTGCGACCCTGTAGAACAGGATAAAGCGGCTAGAGATAATGAGATGAGATCACCATGACCTGGATGACTGAGAATCTTCACAGTGTGTGTGTAAAGTCTAAGTGTGAAAATTCTGCACAGCATGTGGCTTTTAAACGAGGTGGAAAGGTGTAAAGCTGAATGCTGATACCTTATCCGAGTCCAGATCAGGATCTTCCTGACAGAGTCGGTACAGGAAGGATTTGGGATCCCTGCATAAGGTTTGTTTGGTTGTGATGAAGTAGGTGCCCCCGACATTAAGCCGGACCCACCGGGAGCCCGGTTTCTCTGGACACTCTGACGGGGATGTCGGGCTGCTCTTCATCGGGAAGCCGAACACGGCTCTGGACGCAGAAAGGCCCGGACTGGCAGAACCGCTCCGAGCTGGAAGAACGAAGCTAGGCGACGGGAGGCGCATGCTAACCGAGCCTCGGGTCTCCCGGTGCTCGCTCTGCTCCATGAGGCCGCCCGCGCTCGCTTCAATGTGTAACTCTGCCATGGTTTCCGAATGATAAAACAGTCCGTTTATTTCGTAAATTCCTCCACGTGTCTCACTCTCTCACCTCAGCGCCAAATTCTGTAAACAACAGCACTCGAGGTGAACTAGCCCGTCAACTCGAACTCAACCGCTTCTCCCGAATGAAGGCGTTATTCCGACTCCGAGGCGCTATTAATCTCAACAAATAATCTCTAAGCGCATTGATAACAGCAACCAAAACGCCCTAATGTACTAAAAACACTGCTCTGACACGACATAGTTCATAATTTTATAAAACACGACATTGTTTATTCAACCGACTCCTTCAAGCGCCCTAATATTATGGAGGAAGTAAAAGCCATTACTTCCGGGTCGTGCAAACGTATACATAATAAGAGCATAACAGACGCCATGGCGGATAACTCAATTCTACAGACTCCCTCAGTACAATCCAACTTTTCAAATATTTAAAAGTGTACAGGAATAATCTCGCTGTTTATTAGAGCTGTATAGTTATTGAACTTATTTTATTTTTATTTATTCTTTTTTTCAGACGATTTAAAAAAAAATTATTTCATCTCATCTCATTATCTCTAGCCGCTTTATCCTGTTCTACAGGGTCACAGGCAAGCTGGAGCCTATCCCAGCTGACTACGGGCGAAAGGCGGGGTACACCCTGGACAAGTCACCAGGTCATCACAGGGCTGACACAGACAACCATTCACATTCACACCTAGTGTTGCCACCTGTCCCGGATTTTCATGGTCTGTCCCGGAAAAAAAAAAAAAAAAATCCGGGACACTGAATGTCCCGGTTTTTTGTACATAATGGGCAAATGTGTATTTCAACTTGCGAGCCAGCTGAGAACCAGTTTGCTTTTCCAAGCTCGCCGTGCTAAGCGGAGCCACGTCATTACGTCGCTGAATACGTCATTACGTCGCTGTATACGTCAGTTACGTCGCTACGTTTGCATAAACCTTGGCGCGAATATCAAAGCAAAAACAACACGGAAGAAGCAGCAACAACAACAATAATAATGGATGACTTCGCGTTTGTAGAGCTGCTGCTTCTCATCGCCTAAAAATGGCGATCTTTCGCGGTCTTTTTTATTGTTGTTGGTCTTAACAACTCCGCCCCCCCACTGACGTAAGCGGTTCTTTCCTCTGGCCCAGCAGAGAGTTGGTGCTAGCCTGGAACCGGTTTTTCTGGCCCCAGAGCCAGTTCTTTGTCAGTGGAAACAGAAAACCCGGGTCCAAACTAAGCACTGGCCCCGAACCAGCCCTGGAACTGCTTTGGTGGAAAAGGGGCAATGGAGGATGCTTGGACTGATAAAAGAAACAGACTCTCTGTTGCAATGGTGAAGGCTGAGCTTCAAGTCAGGCTAAACTTTCAGTTGTCCTGTACTGAGTTCAAGACATTCATTGAAAATCAGCCAGGACTCAGCAGCAGCAAAGAAAAACACCAAATATAAATGGAAGATTAGGTAAGGTTTTGGTGAATTAAATGAAATAGTGTAGTGTAGTGTAGTATATACTCCTGTATGTGCCCAGTTATATCAGTTACATGTCCTCCTATGTATTTGTTTAGCCAAGAGCAGCAGAGGCACAGACAAGCAAAGCACACAGCACACTCTAAGCAATCAGGTAAGCTGTTTGACACTACACCTTACATTGTTACATTCAGGTATTCTTAGATACAATGAAAAATTAGATTATTTATTTTTATTCCACATAAGCAGACAAACAGAATTTAATTACAGTATGTATTCCCCTTTTACCTGTGCCCACTACTGCCCCCAGGTGTCCACAACCAAAAACTGTTGGAAATAAACCAAAATAATAAAGACCTGCTATATTATGTAAAGCAATTAACTAAACAAATAACTAGCAAAAGCGTCATTTTTACTAATTAGAGCAATACAATTTCAGCATAGAAGGGCAATTTTTGTCTTCTATGCGAAGGGCGCCGTTGCTTACAAGCAAAAAGGTCGATTGGATGGTCGAAATGTCCAGGATTTTTGTCAGACACAGGTGGCAACCCTATTCACACCTACGGTCAATTTAGAGCCACCAGTTAACCTAACCTGCATGTCTTTGGACTGTGGGGGAAACCGGAGCACCCGGAGGAAACCCACACGGACAACATGCAAACTCCGCACAGAAAGGCCCTCGTCGGCCATGGGGCCCGAATCCCGGACCTTCTTGCTGTGAGGTGACAGCGCTATAACTACTACACCACCGTGCCGCTCGGAATGTCCCATTGAACTGGAAAAACTTATACATGCCTTCATCTCTAGTAGGGTTGACTACTGCAATGGCCTTTTCACAGGCCTGCCAAAAAAGACCATGAAACGACTTCAGGTTATTCAAAATGCAGCGGCTAGGGTTCTTACATGAACAAAAAGAACAGAGCACATTACGCCAATTCTAAGGTCCATTCACTGGCTTCCAGTAAGCTACAGAATTGACTTTAAAGCATTGCTGCTGGTGTACAAATCTCTAAATGGTACAGGACATGGTGGTGTAGTGGTTAGCGCTGTCACCTCACAGCAAGAAGGTCCGGGTTCGAGCCCCGTGGCCGGGGAGGGCCTTTCTGTGTGGAGTTTGCATGTTGTCCACATGGGTTTCCTCCGGGTGCTCCGGTTTCCCCCACAGTCCAAAGACATGCAGGTTAGGTTAACTGGTGACTCTAAATTGACCGTAGGTGTGAGTGTGAATGGTTGTCTATGCGTCGGCCCTGTGATGACCTGGCGACTTGTCCAGGGTGTACCCTGCCTTTTGGCCATAGTCAGCTGGGATAGACTCCAGCTTGCCTGCGACCCTGTAGAACAGGATAAAGCGGCTAGAGATTATGAGATTTTTATTTTTCTCTCTTCTTCCCCCTTTATTTTATGTAATTTTACGTTCTATTGTTTACTGTTTTGCCTTTACCTCTGTAAAGCACATTGAACTACCACTGTGTATGAAATGTGCTATATAAATAAACTTGCCTTGCCTTGCCATTGAGATACATTATCTCTTCTTCCAGGGAGTCCTGGCCAAGGTGGCAGCAAATAAAAAGTTTCAATATACATAGACATCTTCTTTTGGCTGCTCCCAATTAGGGGTCGCCACAGCGGATCTTTCGTCTCCATTGCTCATTGTCTTCCACATCCTTCTCGACCACACCTGCCACTTTCATGTCCTCTCTCACCACATCCATGTATCTCCTCTTTGGCCTTCCTCGTTTTCATGTGCCTGGCAGCTCCATCCTCAACATTCTCCTTCCAGTATGCTCTGCATCTCTTCTCAGGATGTGCCCATACCATCTCAGTCTCATCTCTCTTAGCTTAATTCCCAAGCTCTCTACATGTGCTGTCCCTCTGATGTGCTTGTTCCTTATCCTGTCCAACCTTGTCACTCCTGTCGCAAACCTTAACATCTTCAACTCCGCCACCTCCAACTTTGCCTCCTGTCTCTTCGTTAAGGAGACGGGCTCCAATCCATACATCACAGCTGGTCTCACTACTGTCTTATACATCTTACCTTTCACTTTTGCTGGGACTTTCCTATCACAAATGACTTGGGGCGGCACAGTGGTGTAGTGGTTAGCATGGTCGCCTCACAGCAAGAAGGTTCCGGGTTCGAACCCAGCGGCCGGCGAGGGCCTTTCTGCCTGGAGTTTGCATATTCTCCCCATGGGGTTCCTCCGGGTGCTCCGGTTTCCCCCGCAATCCAAAGACATGTAGTTAGGTTGACGTGGGGTGGCCTTGGGCTGAGATGCCCTTGCGCAAGGTACCTAACCCCTGACTGCTCCCCGGGTCTTCTTCACAAATGACTCCCGAAATCCTGCTCCACCCTGCCTGCACTCTCTTTCTCACCTATCGCAGCCCCCATTTTCCTGCACAGTTGACCCCAGGCACTTGAATTCACATAAACAACATACACATATGGTAGAACATGCAATATTAACACATATAAGCACGCAGGCATTCCAAAAAATGAAAATAAAATAAACACAGACTAAGCACATAGACATTCCAGATGTTATGGACAAGAAAAAAATTTAAAAAATGAATTAAAGATATAAGGGTTAAAAATTATGAAAAACAATGGCACTGTTATGTGAGATCTGAGTTTAAAAGATTTTTAAAGACATTTAGGAAGGGTAGGGAGTCCAAATTTAAAGTATTTTGTAATGTATTCCACTCATGTGTTGCATATGAACTAAAGGCAGATTTGCCCAGTTCTGTCCGTGTAGGTGGAGACTGAAGGAGTTTTACTGATGAACATGTACTGTAAGTGTTAGTGCAGAGTGTCAGTAGATTGCATATGTACTGAGGTAGTTTTATTTTATCTTCTATTTTTAGACATGTTTACTTCTTTGATTCAGGAGCTTGGTAGCAAATTTGAATTTCCCTCCGGGGATTAATAAAGTAATTCTGATTCGGATAGCTTTTTATTCCTAACTTCCCACTGCAAAACACATTATTGTCCAAGTCGTTGTTGTTTATCCGCCTGTTATTGAGGTTTAGGTTAAACCCATTCAGTGCTAGTGACTATCCATCCATCCATCCATCCATTATCTGTAGCCGCTTATCCTGTCCTACAGGGTCGTAGGCAAGCTGGAGCCTATCCCAGCGGGCAGGGTACACCCTGGAGAAGTCGCCAGGTTATCGCAGGGCTGACACAGAGACAAACAACCATTCACACTCACATTCACACCTACGGTCAATTTAGAGCCACTAATTAACCTAACCTGCATGTCTTTGGACTGTGGGGGAAACCGGAGCACCCGGAGGAAACCCACGCGGACACGGGGAGAACATGCAAACTCCGCACAGAAAGGCCCTCGTCGGCCACTGGGCTCGAACCCGGACCTTCTTGCTGTGAGGTGACAGTGCTAACCACTACACTACCGTGCCACCCCCAGTGACTAATCAATCAGACTTAATAACTATAAGAACTCATTAATAAATATGATAATGGTAGGTTATGATTTCCACAACTGTAACCCTCTGGATATGCTTCAAGGCCTGAGTGGTTCCTGGACAACACTCTGAGAGCCACAGATATAAGCATTATTGTAAATAATTATAGTATTTTGTATGTTAGCCTATGCAATGTAAGGAAAACAAAATATTATTCATTATTTTTTTCGCGGTCCGGTTTCCATCAAATCGTAACAACACAGGTGTCCTGTACAAGAAGGGCCAAAGTCGTCTCCACCTCTTGAGAAGACTGAGGTCTTTTGGTGTGTGCAGGACACTGCTTAGGACTTTTTATGACTCTGTGGTAGCATCAGCGATTTTCTACGCTGTGGTCTGCTGGGGCTGTGGAAGTTCAGAGAGGGACAGGAAGAAACTTAATAAACTGGTCAGAAGGGCTGGCTCAGTCTTGGACTGTCCTCTGGACTCCATTGAGGTGGTGGGTGAGAGGAGGATGTTAGCCAAGCTGACATCAATCATGGATAACCCCTCTCACCCCCTACATGAGGCTGTGGGGGGTTTAAGCAGCTCTTTTAGTAGTAGACTGCTACACCCACGGTGTAAGAAGGAGAGATACCGCAGATCATTCATACCGTACCTACTGCTGTCAGACTGTATAACATCCACAACTTGTAATGTAGTACCAATAACCTGTTTGTCGTTATATTTGCACTACTTCACCACTACTACCTCTGCCATCTCTCATCGATGCAATTATTATGTGCAATAATATAGGCCTTAAACTATTTTTATGCATACTTATATTTATGGGGCGGCACGGTGGTGTAGTGGTTAGCACTGTTGCCTCACAACAAGAAGGTCCGGGTTCGAGCCCCGTGGCCGGCGAGGGCCTTTCTGTGCGGAGTTTGCATGTTCTCCCCGTGTCCGCGTGGGTTTCCTCCGGGTGCTCCGGTTTCCCCCACAGTCCAAAGACATGCAGGTTAGGCTAACTGGTGACTCTAAATTGACCGTAGGTGTGAATGTGAGTGTGAATGGTTGTCTGTGTCTATGTGTCAGCCCTGTGATGACCTGGCGACTTGTCCAGGGTGTACCCCGCCTTTCGCCTGTAGTCAGCTGGGATAGGCTCCAGCTTGCCTGCGACCCTGTAGAAGGATAAAGCAGCTAGAGATAATGAGATGAGAGACTTATGTTTATATATATAAATATTATTTATGTATATGTGTGTGTATATATACAGAGTCTACCTGTAATATGCAATTTTTCCGAGCCTCTCAATAAGGCAATTTTTCTATACTTTTTCACCGTAGATAATGCAAATAGCTCTCTGTATTTAATCTTTCGTTTGTCTAATTTTTATTTCAGTTTTATTTGTTATCTGTATGACATTTTCTTGGTACTGTAACATGTGAATTTCCCCGATGTGGGATGAATAAAGTGAATCTAATCTAATCTAATCTAAATCGTGCGCTCTGATTGGCTTGCGAGCGGTCCGTTATCCTATGATCTGGACCCTGGTTATGGACCTTTGGCGACTCGCTCGTTCACATCAACAACAAATATAGTAGCAATTTTTTGTCAGCATTTATTTTTGCATTTCTCAGTATAATAGCATTAATTTTACAGCATAGATAGCAATAATGACAGTGTTCACAGCGAAAGTCAGTTTTACTACTCTGATGAAGACAAAATAAAACATTTCAGAAGAAAGCCGAAAACCTGTAACTGTTAACGCCGAGCAAATCCAGCAGTTTATTGAGGAGCAAAGGGCAGAAAATACAACAAAAAAGACGACCTACGACCTCAATGTCTTTGGGAAGTTCTGTCAAAACCGAGCTTGTAGTAGGTTTGCTCTAAATATGGTTTCCCTTTCGGGCGCTCTCATTTTCTGTTAGAATTTGGTAAAGAAAAAAATAAATATATTATTGGTACCAGCTTAAGGTCAGTCCGTATCATGAAATACCGTGACCTCGGCCCAGAGGCCTCGGTCAGTATTTTCTAGACCTTGGTCATGGTATTTCACGATACGGACCTCCCAGCTGGTAAATAATATATGTGTATGCGCTTGTCTTTTTCGCCAGTCCTCTCAAAGTGAGGCCACTCAAACTTACCCTGCTGAAAAATCCAGCTTCGTCTGAACCAAAAACACAGGCTGAGCTGGTAAATGCTGGTGGAAAATAAATCATTTCTAAATTACCAATACGTATGCTACATGTTACAGAAGCCATTTTAAAGAAAACAACATAAAAGTGAAGCAATTCGAAAATCTCAAACATTTATCGATCTATTTACACAAGTAATAAGGAAGCCGATAAATGATTTCCCAGCTGGTAAAGATGGTCTACCAGTTTGACCAGGCCAACCTCTGTTTGGGAAGCTGGTCAGGCCAAGCTTGGTTTTTAACACTGAGTTCCAAGTCTGTTCATTTTACAGAAAATTAATAATATGCTTAAATATCATGTCATTCCACTCTTACGTCCCTGTTGTCCCATAAAAGTGTTTGTATTAATGGGGAAATTAGATTTTAAAATGCACAAATGTATTTCAGAATATAATAATAGTATTAATAATGAGTTAATATAAGACATATTAGCCCATATATACAGGTGCTGGTCATATAATTAGAATATCATGAAAAAGTTGATTTATTTCAGTAATTCCATTCAAAAAGTGAAACTTGTATATTATATTCATTCATTACACACAGACTGATATATTTCAAGTGTTTATTTCTTTTAATTTTGATGATTAGAACTGACAACTAATGAAAACCCCAAATTCAGTATCTCAGAAAATTAGAATATTGTGAAAAGGTTCAATATTGAAGACACCTGGTGCCACACTCTAATCAGCTAATTAACTCAAAACCCCTACAAAGGCCTTTAAATGGTCTCTCAGTCTCGTTCTGTAGGCGACACAATCATGGGGAAGACTGCTGACTTGACAGTTGTCCAAAAGACGACCATTGACACCTTGCACAAGAAGGGCAAGACACAAAAGGTCATTGCTTAAGGCCTGGTCCCACTGCACTTACGGATGCAAAGAGGATGTAAAACGTAAAAAAATCTTTGCCATCCGTTGGAAAACGCTATGCATCCGTTGTGTACTCATTGCATACGTGCTTCATACGCTCTATCCATCGAGCATCCGTCCACTGTGATTTCATCTGCGCAAAAAGTTTTGAGCTGCACAAAACTTTTAGAACGGATGAACTTTCCGCCGTGTACGATGTAAATCCGCGACATATACGAGCAACAAACGTTCTATGTCCGTTATCATCCGTTAAACGTCTGCTGTATCCTCTCTGCATCCTCTGGGCATCCTCGCAACTCACATCCGCTGCAGCTGAAAACGGAAAGAAGGAGGAAAGATAAGGTACATGAAACGTCTATTCATCATTAGTAGCACGGAAATAGAAAGGATGTAAGCGTATGCATCTCGTATATAAAGTATTCAAAACGGACAAAGCGTTTATATCTGGGATGTATCTCGTATATTTAGGATGTCTGGAGTATGTCTAGAGTATGTAGAAGGATGTAGTAGAGATGTATCAATGTAGCCTTCTTCAAAAACGAGATGTAGTAGAGATATATCGATGTAGCCGCCAGCACGTCTTTCCGCTTTATGCTGACGGCGTGCGTGCTGCATCCCTTTATATCTGCGGAGCAGACGCAATTCATACCCCCCGCATGCGCAGTGAACGGTCTGCATCTGATATACATCCGCGCAACATCCCCTTTGTTTCCGTTAGGCGTACGTGATGCATCCCCTTCATCCGCTATGCATCCGCTCTTTCTGCTATGCGTCCGCTTCTCAGTTATCACCAGTAACCCCTTCGGAGCTGTCATCCACTTCCATCCACTTTCATCCGCTAGGCTTCGTATGAACATGCGTTTAACATCCCCGCTATATACTACCCACGTCCGTTCTTTTCCGTTCTGTTTTCGCAAATTTTCGCCAATTTTGTCCATTTCTGTAGCGGATGAAAACGGATAGAGCCACCCCCGAAATTTTGCTCGTCCGCTGTGTCCTTTTTGCATACGTTTTGTGTCCATCGGCCAGTGGGACCGGGCCTTAAAGAGGCTGGCTGTTCACAGAGCTCTGTGTCCAAGCACATTAATAGAGAGGCGAAGGGAAGGAAAAGATGTGGTAGAAAAAAAAAAGTGGACAAGCAATAGGGATAACCGCACCCTGGAGAGGATTGTGAAACAAAACCCATTCAAAAATGTGGGGGGAGATTCACAAAGAGTGGACTGCAGCTGGAGTCAGTGCTTCAAGAACCACCACACACAGACGTATGCAAGACATGGGTTTCAGCTGTCGCATTCCTTGTGTCAAGCCACTCTTGAACAAGAGACCGCGTCAGAAGCGTCTCGCCTGGGCTAAAGACAAAAAGGACTGGACTGCTGCTGAGTGGTCCAAAGTTATGTTCTCTGATGAAAGTAAATTTTGCATTTCCTTTGGAAATCAAGGTCCCAGAGTCTGGAGGAAGAGAGGAGAGGCACAGAATCCACGTTGCTTGAGGTCCAGTGTAAAGTTTCCACAGTCAGTGATGGTTTGGGGTGCCATGTCATCTGCTGGTGTTGGTCCACTGTGTTTTCTGAGGTCCAAGGTCAACGCAGCCGTCTACCAGGAAGTTTTAGAGCACTTCATGCTTCCTGCTGCTGACCAACTTTATGGAGATGCAGATTTCATTTTCCAACAGGACTTGGCACCTGCACACAGTGCCAAAGCTACCAGTACCTGATTTAAGGACCATGGTATCCCTGTTCTTAATTGGCCAGCAAACTCGCCTGACCTTAACCCCATAGAAAATCTATGGGGTATTGTGAAGAGGAAGATGCGATACGCCAGACCCAACAATGCAGAAGAGCTGAAGGCCACTATCAGAGCAACCTGGGCTCTCATAACACCTGAGCAGTGCCACAGACTGATCGACTCCATGCCACGCCGCATTGCTGCAGTAATTCAGGCAAAAGGAGCCCCAACTAAGTACTGAGTGCTGTACATGCTCATACTTTTCATGTTCATACTTTTCAGTTGGCCAACATTTCTAAAAATCCTTTTTTTGTATTGGGCTTAAGTAATATTCTAATTTTCTGAGATACTGAATTTGGGATTTTCATTAGTTGTCAGTTATAATCATCAAAATTAAAAGAAATAATAATGCAAACTGCTCAACATAATGGACATTTCCCATCCCCTGCACAACCAACTGGTCAGACAGCATGAGTGTTTTCAGTCACAGGCTCCTTCAACACCACTGCAACAAAGACTACTACACGAAGTCTTTCCTACCCACTGCAATAATAATCTCATCTCATCTCATTATCTCTAGCCGCTTTATCCTGTTCTACAGGGTCGCAGGCAAGCTGGAGCCTAATAATAATATATAGTATAAATACGCAGGTGATCATAGAAAATTGCGCATGCTGATTGATCGAGAGATTCGGTTTATTTCTCGATAATCACCTCAAGCGACTCAAATGCTGTTCCTAAAAGCACTAAAGAGGTTACAAAGTTTGGTCTAAAACTATTGAAAGGTAAGGTGGAATTGTGATTTATGTTACCTATTTCAAAGCAAAGTATTTTATGTGACTCGGCACAGATAAGCGACAAAAGTCTGTGCCGAACCTTTATTACATTTGCATGTCGCTTTTGAAGTTTGAAATAATTTTTTTTAATATGATTTTTTATTTTTGAAATAATCACCTGTGTATTTATACTAAATTATCTGCCACAGGCTCAGTGAACATCAGTGAATAATAACCTCGACTTTGTCTCGGTTATTATTCACTGATATTCACTTTGCCTTCAGCAAATAATTATTCAATAATGACTCCCCTCTGTTCAGGGGAGGACTTATTCTTTGAGCGGCATTGCACATTGTACATTTAATTTGCACGTTTTTACTTTTTAATTGCAGTTTTTTATTCTATTATTAAATTTAACAATTCTCAATTTATCAGATAAATAAATTGAAATGACCCGGACTGATAAATTATTGAGAATTATAACATTTTGATGGAGTTCAGCTTTGTACCGGCGCAGCTTTTAGCCTTTTAGCTTTAACCCTTAAACCTAAAGTGGCTGAATAAGCACTCAATCAAAATTGAATTATTCTCAATAATTTATTGAGCAAAGCTATTTACATACTTAAATGTGAAGGCACACCCCCAAAATTAGCCTGTTTTCTCGTATGGGGTTTTTATACCATGTGAAAATGGCACAAGTTTAAAAAAAGTTTTTAAAAAAAATGCATTTTTTCAGTCTTTGTTTTTTTGTACACTTTACAAAAGCATCTCAGGGAATAATATAAAATGATTGAAACATGCATGTCACGGGACCTTGAAGGTGAATATTAATTAGTTTTTAATAGCAGAAGACAAACCGCAGCTTGGATGAGAACCAGCAACCTCAACAAATAACCACCATAAACTTAAGTTCAAATTATACACATTAAAACATTCAACATTTATGTAATGCATTTACATCAGTTTATACACATCTATGCAATATGGCATAAAACATTAGCAAACAGGCGGCACGGTGGTGTAGTGGTTAGCGCTGTCGCCTCACAGCAAGAAGGTCCGGGTTCGAGCCCCGGGGCCGGCGAGGGCCTTTCTGTGTGGAGTTTGCATGTTCTCCCCGTGTCTGCGTGGGTTTCCTCCGGGTGCTCCGGTTTCCCCCACAGTCCAAAGACATGCAGGTTAGGTTAACTGGTGACTCTAAATTGACCGTAGGTGTGAATGTGAGTGTGAATGGTTGTCTATGTCTGGCTCCAGCTTGCCTGCGACCCTGTAGAAGGATAAAGCGGCTAGAGATAATGAGATGAGATGAGACATTAGCAAACAGCAGCTGTGTTCTTTATTTTCTCTGCTTTCAAACAGCAGATACGGGGTTTTTTTCCCTTTCAAATGAAACTGAGTCCACTTTGAGATTCACTAACATACTCCCATGTCCTCCAAGACAGTTTGGATATCCATCAGTAAATCTTGAATGGGCTTCAGTACTGGAGTGACATGCTGAGTAACCCATTCCTCCACTGTTAAGTCTGGGTAAAGCAGGTTCATCTCCTGCCTCACCTCCTGCACCTTTAACTCGACTGTTTCCACGATCCTGGCATAAAAGTAATTATTTAAAAAAGGTGAGTTGTATTATAGTTAAGGATTATGCCATACAGCAGATATTTTTTTTGTATTTCTGTTTGTACTTTGCTTTTGGTTTGATGTTCAAAAGAAACTAGAAGATTTAATTTGTTGATGACTAGTACAATAATGAAAACATAATAAAATCTTAATGATGTTCAACTAAGCTTAGCATAATAAAGACTCTCTGTCCTTGAGCATTGTATAAAATCAGTTTAGAAGAATTTAAAGCTTACATTTGTGCCTGTTTCTGAATTTGTTGTGCAAAAAGTGGGTTGGCAGTCTTTTGCTGTCTGTGATAAGGGGAGAACCAGCCTCTCACATACCTAGGAATTGTCCAAAAGTAAATATTTGCGGTTTGGTTAGATATGTTGCCAAGGTTAATAAATGTATTTACGCAAAATCAATCATTAAATCAGTATTAGTATAGAGTTCTGCACAAATACTGGCTTTAACGATTTGATGTCATGACTTTAATTACTTACATATTGCTCTCAAAGTGTCTGAGATCTTCAGACTCGAGCATTGCGGTCAGCTGTACAATGAGTTCAGCTAGTTTCATGCCAGTATACAAGCGGGAGCAACCTTGAGACAAACTGATCCATAGATACAACAGTAAACAAGTTAACAAACCAACTGAAGTAGCATGTAAAGTAACATTCATAAAATATTTAAAAGCAATTTGTAGTTTAAAAAAAACCCATGTCAAGTAAAAAACAAATTGAATTTCTTAATTTTAAAACTGTCCTGCAGGAATTTTGCTAATACCATGATTGCATGCTGTAGTCAGACAGAACCACCTAATAGTAATTAAATAAGCATGTGGTATGACGAAGAAGGTAATACAAAACTTTTTTTTTTTAATTATTTTTTACTGATTGTATGATTAATTACGGGGTGGCACGGTGGTGTAGTGGTTAGCACTGTCGCCTCACAGCAAGAAGGTCCGGGTTCGAGCCCAGCGGCCGGTGAGGGCCTTTCTGTGCGGAGTTTGCATGTTCTCCCCGTGTCTGCGTGGGTTTCCTCCGGGTGCTCTGGTTTCCCTCACAGTCCAAAGACATGCAGGTTAGGCTAATTGGGGGCTCCAAATTGACCATAGGTGCGAATGTGAATGGTTGTTTGTCTCTGTGCGTTAGCCCAGTGATTATCTGACGACTTGTCCAGGGTGTACCCCGCCTCTCGCCCATAGTCAGCTGGGATAGGCTCCAGCTTGCCCGCGACGCTGCACAGAATAAGCGGTTACGGATAATGGCTGGATGATTAATTACTGTTTATTTCCTACATCACAAATTTCCTCATCCCCCTGGACCGCGAGCAGGCCTAGTGGTTAGCGTGTTCGGGAAACTGCGAGTTCTACTCACAGTCGGGTCATAAAAATGGTACCTACTGCCATCTGGCAAGGTACACTGCAATGCAGATGCGAGTGGGGAGTCAAACTCTCGTGGTTACCAAAGAACCAGTCCTCCACTGTAACCCTAGTGATGTAATAGACGAGAGGCCAAGGGCTACTGAAACAGAGATGGGTGCCACACCCACGCACCTCAAAAGCTGGTTAGTACTGGGACAGATCCTGGGGTGGGAGGGATTTTGACTTTTTTGACTGTGCCCCTGAAAATTGTGGCAACTTTTCCTCAAACTGCCTTTAATAGAAATTCATTCATCGCAAGCATTTTATCCTGGTGAGGGTTGGGTGGATCTGGAGCCTATCCTTGACTTGCAAGTGACGTCAAAGCAAAATAGAAACCCGGATGTCGGCCATGTTGGTGGATATACAAATGCGGGGTCAAGCGACATTCCATACAAAACAGTCACGTGTGCCCAACTCTCTTTGTTTTTCTACTGTTTTAAGCGTTCTTTTAGCTATGCCATATCTTTGTGCTGTATATGGTTGTGGTCACAACAGTACTCGTGACCGTGGCACATTCTGAGTCTTTAGAATTCCATCCGTGATTCGGAAAGAGGGCGAGGAAACTTTGAGGCTTAGTACGGAGAGGAGGGGAGACGAGCACGGCTGAACAATATCGGCAGGGCTGATTAACAGAGGCTAAAACCAAAACAGCTCGTGTTTGCAGTAATCATTTTATCTCCGGTGAGATTCAAAAGCTCTCTCAATAAAATCACTCTCATTCTCATTATCTCTAGCCACTTTATCCTTCTACAGGGTCGCAGGCAAGCTGGAGCCTATCCCAGCTGACTACGGGCGAAAGGCGGGGTACACCCTGGACAAGTCGCCAGGTCATCACAGGGCTGACACATAGACACAGACAACCATTCACACTCACATTCACACCTACGGTCAATTTAGAGTCACCAGTTAACCTAACCTGCATGTCTTTGGACTGTGGGGGAAACCGGAGCACCCGGAGGAAACCCACGCGGACACGGGGAGAACATGCAAACTCCACACAGAAAGGCCCTCGCCGGCCCCGGGGCTCGAACCCAGGACCTTCTTGCTGTGAGGCGACAGTGCTAACCACTAGACCACCGTGCCGCCCAATAAAATCATGGAAGAATTTTATTTCGTGTTGCTAGAATTTTGCTGTGAAATGAGCGTTCTCTTGTCGTGGTTCACTCGGCCATTGTTATAATTTGAACACGTGTATTACCATTTCAATTCTAGGAGCACCAGCAAAATTATACAATAGAAACAATCCAGACTGGGCAGCCACTCAGGAAATGGGCTATGTTTCATCCAAGGTCAGACTTGATTCTTCGGCAGCCGAACCAGATAGAACGCGATATCTGGGTACTTGATGGCCGGTAGAAGCGTCTTATCTTCAGAAAAGTCTGACTTTTTAAAATAATATGGGTCAAAACCACACATACCCATCTTCTCTTTGTATTGAATCTTTGCTCGACCATTCAAATCGTGGTAATACTGAGAAAATTCAGCATTGTTTACAGGCACTCTTTCAGCAGCTGCCATCCTAGTTGCTTTGTATATCCACCATCATGGCGGACGCTCATGACGTAGCGCATTTTGATCATGTGGTTGCAAATCATCTATTCCAGGAAAACTGGGTGCAATGTCCTGGATGTGACACCAGTCCATAGCAGGGAGCAAAAGAAGTCCTACAGTAATTTTCACTGAATGCTCAATATACAAGCAAGAACATTGAATACCTCTCTACATCTCCAACTTCAGTTGTGCCTGTGCCAAGTGCTTCCATCACCTTGTGCTGAGCTTCCTGAGTAAAGCTTCCTAAAGCAGGCAGCCGCAGTGAGGAAAAAGAAAAAAAAAAACAGTAAGGAGCTGTTTTAAGTGCTCTTTGTGCAGTCTTTGTCTTTTAGTATCCTTGTGTATTAATTTATAAAACAACGGAGCTGTTTCATGTTATTGTTATTTAGAGTAGTTGTGCTGCATGTTCTCAGAAAAAGGAGAAAATTGAACAGAAAGACCATGTTGTAGAGTCTGCAGACACGAGGCAAGAGAGTGCAAGCCAAGGGGCATCAATTCACACAAAACAGACAGGTGGTCATATCTATTTAAAAAAAAAAAAACAGACAGAAGCATACATAATTCAGAATATATTCTGTAAAAATATCAGTGTGTAGATTCTTGGATTCGGAATCTAAACATCATGGTACCTTTGCCAGCCAGTAAGTGCAATGCCCTTTAGGTCAACGCCAGGTGAAAGACCAGATATCACTTTTAACCACTGAACATGATTGTCCACATGCCTTTGTGTACTGGTTACGCAAGTGTATACAGCAGTGGAGCCTTTGAAAGAACTCGCAATCCACTGTTGGGTTAAACCAGCGGCATTGTATTTCTCCATTAGCATAACTGAGTGGAAAGAATGGATGTTTTATTAACCAATCATAACCTTGTACACTCTCGGGTAATTACTCAGTTATTCATCTTAAGAGGTCTTGTTCATGAACAGCAGTGAAACTTCTGTATTGACTTATACATATGTAGAATTAGGGCTGCCCCTATATGAGATCAGACTGACATTGGTCAGAAGTGCCATATGAGTATCAGGTCAGATCTGACATATTTATCTGATATACAGTCCTGTACAAAAGTCTTAGGCACATGTAAAGAAATGCCATAGACCAAAAATGGCTTAAAAATAATGAAATGAAATGTTTCTGCATTTAAAAAAAAATATTATAAACAGCAGTAAGCCATAATAAATGAAACAAAATCAATACTTGGTGTGAGACGACCTTTTGCTTTAAAAAAAAAAATAAAAACGAGTGCAGTTTGATAAGGAAATGAGCTGTAGGTTTTACTGAGCATCTTGCAGAACCAGCCACAGTTCTTCTGGACACTTTGACTGTCAGACTTGCTTCTTAATTTTGCACCAAAACCCAGCAGCCTGGCGGCACGGTGGTGTAGTGGTTAGCGCTGTCGCCTCACAGCAAGAAGGTCCTGGGTTCGAGCCCCGGGGCCGGCGAGGGCCTTTCTGTGTGGAGTTTGCATGTTCTCCCCGTGTCCGCGTGGGTTTCCTCCGGGTGCTCCGGTTTCCCCCACAGTCCAAAGACATGCAGGTTAGGTTAACTGGTGACTCTAAATTGACCGTAGGTGTGAGTGTGAATGGTTGTCTGTGTCTACGTGTCAGCCCTGTGATGACCTGGCGACTTGTCCAGGGTGTACCCCGCCTTTCGCCCGTAGTCAGCTGGGATAGGCTCCAGCTTGCCTGCGACCCTGTAGAAGGATAAAAGCGGCTAGAGATAATGAGATGAGATGAGACCCAGCAGCCTTCATTATGTTTTCTTTTGAATCTGAAAAAAAAAAGTGCTCTCTTGTGTAATATGCTGCTCAGATACAAACATTTTTTTCTGTAACATTTAATTTTGTGGTTAGCACTGTCGCCTCATTCATAAAATATTTAAAAGCAATTTGTAGTTAAAAAAAACCCACGCCAAGTAAAAAACAAATTGAATTCCTTAATTTTAAAACTGTCCTGCAGGAATTTTGCTAATACCATGATTGCATGCTGTAGTCAGACAGAACAACCTAATAGCAATTAAATAAGCATGTGGTACGACGAAGGAGGTAATACACAACTTTTTTTAAAAAAATTATTTTTACTGATTGTATTATTAATTACGGGGTGGCACGGTGGTGTAGTGGTTAGCACTGTCGCCTCACAGCAAGAAGGTCCTGGGTTCGAGCCCCGTGGCCGGCGAGGGCCTTTCTGTGTGGAGTTTGCATGTTCTCCCCGTGTCCGCGTGGGTTTCCTCCGGGTGCTCCGGTTTCCCCCACAGTCCAAAGACATGCAGGTTAGGCTAATTGGTGGCTCTAAATTGACCGTAGGTGTGAATGTGAGTGTGAATGGTTGTTTGTCTCTATGTGTCAGCTCTGCGATGATCTGGTGACCTGTCCAGGGTGTACCCCGACTCTTGTCCATAGTCAGCTGGGATAGGCTCCAGCTTGCCTGCGACCCTGTACAGGATAAGCGGCTACGGATAATGGATGGATTTAATTTTATGCCGGAAAACAAACGTTTGGAAATCTAAAATGTTTTTGTGCTGACTCAATAATGTAGGAGTCATAAAATAGAAATCCATAACAAGCTGTGTATGAAAAACATAGGGTGCCTAAGACTTTTGCACAGCACTACAGTATATCTACATACCTAATGTATGTTTTATACACACTATGAACGTGTGATTTTTTTTTTCCCCTTATCATTTGTAAAAGATGTATTTGAACAGAAATTCAAGCAGCTTAGAATTTAGTCTTAGAGTCAGTATTTTTATCACATTCTGCAATTAGCTGAAAGAAAATAATAGCCAGTGGGGAACACACAGCTTTTACAATTAAAATACAATGCATTTCATGTAATATTCATGTATTTCTTCTCAACAAATAACCGTGATTAGTAGAAAAAACAAACTTACTACTGTGGGCCACATCCAGATCAGGGCTGTAGTCCCACAGCATGGGCTGCACTAGTCCGATTAAACCACTATCTACAAATGAAGAGAAAAACCTGTATATTCAGTAAATATACTGAATGAACGTATAATTGACAAAGGCACAGACTTTTACAGTGTGACTCTCGACTGTCACATTGGAACAATTTGGCATTTTAATACAGTATGGGACCAGGACACTTCATCCAGTGACCATTTCGTCCAATGCCATTTTGTCCAATCGTTGAGACATTTCGTCCAAAGCCTTTTTCATAGGTACTATCAATTATTTTATATGTGGTGACAATATGTGCGACAAGATCGAGATATAAACAAACCATAATTCATTTAAGGGAGTGCATTACGCAGGTTTAAACAATTTTTGTAAAGCAAACAACCCATCGTTTTGAACACACTTGCCGAGAAAGGCGTAGGCAATCTTTACTCGCCATTAGAGTTCACAACTTGCGTTTGGCGAGTGGTTAAACTACACGCTGCAAAAACGCGTTTTGCTTCGGTCAAATTCCGTTGAGAAGTCCTCTTTTTTCGAACAAACAAATACCTGAAATATAAAATAATTGATAGTGCGCATGAAAAAGGCTTTGGACGAAATGTCTCAACTATTGGACAAAATGGTCATTGGACGAAGTGTCCTGTATCCTACAGTATGCTTGGTTTAATGAAGAAATATAGTACGGCACAGTCTGATAACAGAAAAATGGCTTACGTCACCTAAATGTTTTCTCTTATGCTGTTCTTTCCAGAGCGCTCATAAGCAAAGCAAAACAAAACTGTATAACTTAAGTTCACCTTTAATGGTGTCAGAGGTCATGTTCCTCAGCATGTCGTCCCACATTATCACGCTGAGGCTGGGGTAAGTCTCCCTAATGCCTTTTGCCACCTTAGTGGCATGACTGAGGAACAGCTTATCAATAGTGTGACCTGGAACGCTTAACCACTCTTTAGACTCCTCTCCTTGACCCAGCATGTATACCTAGGAAAATAAGCAAACAATATAACATCAGGCGGCACGGTGGTGTAGTGGTTAGCGCTGTCGCCTCACAGCAAGAAGGTCTGGGTTCGAGCCCCGTGGCCGGCGAGGGCCTTTCTGTGCGGAGTTTGCATGTTCTCCCCGTGTCCGCGTGGGTTTCCTCCGGGTGCTCCGGTTTCCCCCACAGTCCAAAGACATGCAGGTTAGGTTAACTGGTGACTCTAAATTGACCGTAGGTGTGAATGTGAGTGTGAATGGTTGTCTGTGTCTATGTGTCAGTCCTGTGATGACCTGGCGACTTGTCCAGGGTGTACCCCACCTTTCGCCCGTAGTCAGCTGGGATAGGCTCAGCTGTAGAACAGTCAGCTGTAGAACAGGATAAAGCGGCTAGAGATAATGAGATGAGAATGAGATATAACATCATTAGGGAAGCCATGGCCTAATGGATAGAGAAGCAGCTTTGGGAGTAGACCCCGAAGCCGCCGCCAGGCGCCGCTAAAACCGCCATTTAGAATTTGAGCCGCCGCCAGCCAATAATTTTGTAAGCCAATTTGAGCCGCTTTCTAATAAAATTTGGCTGAGCCACTAAGAATTGTGTACATCAAATAATGGGTTTATCCACATCATGAGCTACAAGAAAAGTGACACAAACATGATCAACTGTACACACTAGTAGTAACACAATAGAGACGTATAGGCATACACTGTAGAGATTTAGAACTGATATCACAGCACAGAGAGCCACCACAAGCTTGCCGTTGTGACTACCTGTCTGGCTTCCCGCCCCTCACACTGTTACCACGATACACTGGGGAACCCGGGAACCCACCCAGAGCATCAATCGACTCCGATATCGACGAGATGGCTGCATTCTTTGCCGCTGCTGAGGGAAAGTGTAAAGGTATTTTTTTTTGTTTGTTTGTTTCACATACTTCGAGATTGATTAAAAAAAAAGTACTCCACCACTCTACTTTCATCACAGTAAGATAGCTGCCAGTCCTTCACTGGTCATTGCTAGTGAGAGTAGATAGCTAGATGCCTTCCTCAAACAATCCAGATTAGCTTATTATTAGCATTGAACTACAATCTTGCTAGATTTATATTTACAATGAAGTAAGAGACCAGGGGACCTGTGGTAATTTGCTATTTATTCCCCCCATTTGTTTGATCCGTTTGCCCGGATATATGCCACACAGTGACGTCCAGTATCAGCCATTTGTAGCCATAAACATTTTGGTGGCTGCAGCAGCCATTAAGTTTTTGGCTGAGTCAGCTAGCCAGCCAATAATTTCATCAGCCAGCCATTATCCTGAAAACAAACGGCTTCGGGGTCTATTTGGGAGCAAAAGGTTGCCGGTTCGATTCCCTGGACCAGCAAGAATGGCTGAAGTGCCCTTGAGCAAGGGACCTAAACCCAACTGCTCCCCAGTCTTAGAGTGCATATAGTATCGATATAAATATATCGACAGTGCTACTAGAAACAGACCCTGAGGAGAAAATGTAGCGCTTGACACTTTTATCAAAAGACTGAAGGGGTTACATGACCAAGAGGTCAAAATGAAAAGCAGTTAAGTAAGGAGTAAAACACAATGGGGCATGCTGTGAAATGAAAATAATCAATAATGGAGTGGAGCAGAGTTACTGTTACCAACCAAATGTTGAGGAATTTCCAATAAGAGCATGTCACAAAGTTTCCTCTCTCTCTTATACCACAGCAATTTTCCCAGTGATTAGTTTATTAAAGCTTACTTTTAGCTATTTACAGTTACATTTAATGTTATGGAACACCTTCAAAACCAGTTAGTTCCCATTATCATTTATGTTATAACAGCTATAAACAGTGGTTCCTTCACCAGCCTCACTATTTTCCTTCTCCCTTGAAGTTAATAAGACAAAACAATCACAGTTACAAAGAAACTACAAAGCGCAAAGGCCTCGGTGTGTCAGGGAAAATAACGACTGCTATGAAGAGCTGACACTGAAGATTCCTTACACACACACACAACCCTGGTGAAAAATAAATGTGCTAAGTGTACTAAAATTTAGCATACTTTTGTGTACTTGAAGCCACACTAATCATCAATATACTTCAAGTGTGTTTATGATTAGTTAACTTGAGGCATGCTATTTTGGAACAACTAATTTTGTCTCATCTCATTATCTGTAGCCGCTTTATCCTGTTCTACAGGGTCGCAGGCAAGCTGGAGCCTATCCCAGCTGACTACGGGTGAGAGGCGGGGTACACCCTGGACAAGTCGCCAGGTCATCACAGGGCTGACACATAGACACAGACAACCATTCACACTCACATTCACACCTACGGTCAATTTAGAGTCGCCAGTTAACCTAACCTGCATGTCTTTGGACTGTGGGGGAAACCGGAGCACCCGGAGGAAACCCACGCGGACACGGGGAGAACATGCAAACTCCGCACAGAAAGGCCCTCGTCGGCCACGGGGCTCGAACCCAGACCTTCTTGCTGTGAGGCGACAGCGCTAACCACTACACCACCGTGCCGCCCCTAAATATATTTTAATTGTAATTAAATTGTAGAAAAGTGCAACTTGAAGTGTATTTAGTGTACTTTTATGTGCTAAATTACACATAACTTTCACTTAAAGTATATTTTAGTATAATACATTTCTATAAAGTGTAATATAGTATAATTATTTTAAAGTGTGTTAAGTGTTAGTGTGAAAGCGTGATGTTAGTACACTCTTTATATATTTACAAAAAGTACAATTTGTGTAAGTACATTTTCAATATACTATTGAAAATATAAATATACTTTAAATACAATAAAGTACATTTATTTTTCACCAGGGAATACCAGTCAAAAGTTTGGCTACACCTCCTCATTCATAGGGTTTTCTGAATTTTGACTATTTTCTACATCATAGAACAATACTGAAGACATCACAACTATGAAATAACATATGGAACATGTATGGAATTGTGTAATAAACAAAAAAGCGATAAAAAATATGTTTTATATTTTAGATTCTTCAAAGTAGCCACTGTTTACCTTGATGACGCTTTGCACACGATTGGCATTATCTTAACCAGCTCCATGAAGCAGTCACTTGGAATGCATTTCAATTAAAAGGTGTGCCTCGTCCAAAGTTAATTAGTGCAATTTCTTGCCTTCTTAATGCATTTGAAATCAAAAAGTAAATAATAAAAATACAGTAAATAGCTCTATTCCACAACTGGAGCAATCCAGATTGTCAAGAACCGCTCAACTAAGTAAAAGAGAAATGGCATCCATCATCACTTTAAGACATGAAATGTCTTTTAATGAATAAAAATAAAAAAGCATTGAATTTCACAGTGTATCCAAACTTTTGACTGATTATATCTTTAGAAAAAGCTTCACCCTATCAAAGACCATATGCATGTTTTTCCTTGTAAAACAATAACAATTTTCATCCATTTATTATATTTATTATTATCATTTTGTGATCACCATATAAGGCCCTGTGAACAAGCGATAACATATTAGAACAAGCATGTTAATATAAACCTGTGATTTGCTATACAATCAGCACTACAGTCAGGGCTATGATCCATCCATTGTCTATGGAGCACTTGCATGTGACGTCACAGCCGATCCAGATTGTGACGGACGCCATCGTGTCGGTCAAACGCCATATTCCGCCTTCTACTTCTGCTTTTACTTCTACCTTTTCTTCTGGAAAACCCTACTATATACAATTCTACTACAACGGCTGTGGCTACAAGCTCTCCCTACCTGTGCACATTTATGTTTTTTGTGTGTATTTTCGCGTGTTGTTCGTCTGTACCGGACTTCAATATCCACTACAACCGTATGGACTTACTGGACATTGGTTTCCAGCAGAAAATGACGGTTTGTAGCGATTTCCATCGCATGCACAACATTCCAGACGAGAAAAAAAAAAAACATTCCGGACGAGATGGCGAGACCAGCGGGGTCTCCGTGGATTGTTATTGGAAGCAAAGCGAAGGAGGCGGCGCCGGGAGCCGAAGCAAAAGCGAGGCTACAGGCAGAGCCGGCCTGTTGACTAAGCTCAGAAAACAGCTACTCAAACCTCCACTGCCAAGCCTCTACCTCTCCAACGCCAGATCCATGTAAACAACACGGACGATTTGGAATTACCTTATTCTATTCTATAATCGGCTGGTCAGTGCTATACTCAATACTTAAGTGACTTACCCATCCAATGAGGATTATTTTCTTGTTTACAAGATGCCACATCTGAGTGGCTGACAAATCCTGAATTTCTGTAAAGAAAACTGTCCAGAGATTTATAAGCACGCAGTGCTTCACCACTGAACAGCGAGGGAAAGTTAATGAGGTAATCATACACGTCCGGGTATTCCGCTGGCAGTTCAAAATCCGGTCGTGAAAACTCCGTCCGGTAAGCCATAAGGGTCACAAATCTGTAGATCGTTTATTTTAGACATGTATCTAGTTATCTGTTCATTAGAAAAATGAGCCGTGTAGTCCGTCGGTTGAAATTGATCCATTCTGTACACGAGTGCAGCAGTATTCAGCGGTGTTTTTGACCGACAAGATGGGGGTTGTGTACTTTCCGGTCACGTGACTGCAAGATCTCTATACTGCTTATCTGTCAGGGTCGCAGGGAAGCTGGAGCCAATCCTAGTCGACTTTGGGCGAGAGATGGGGTACATCCTGCTATGGGCAAGTCACCAGTCGATTGCAGGGATGAACAACCATTCGCACTCACATTCACACCTACTGGCAATTTTGAGTCGCCGGTTGACCTAATCTATGTGTCTTTGTGGGAAGACTGTGAGAGGAGACCCTTGCAGGCACAGGGAGAACATGCAAACTCCATACAAAAAGACCCCAGTTGACCACGGGGTTCAAACCCATAACCTTCTTGCTGTGAGGCGACAGTGCTAACCACTGCACCACTGTGTTGACCAGGGCTGTGATGTTACAGAAAATTAATCAACACCTTCTGAGATCAGATTTGAGAATTCAACAGCTCTGTGATGTAGTACACAGAAACAGGTCAAGCTTGTGTTGTACCTCATCTGCCCCGATATGCAGAACAGTGCTCCTTGGATGAAGCCTCATAACTTGATGCAGCATCTCCAGTATAAGAGTGAGTCCTTGCTGGCTATGTGGGTTCAAGGTCCCCAGGCAGTAGCTTACTTCTCGCAACTTGCTAAAGGTGCTATGCTTCAGTACAAACTGTCAGGAAAAAGTAATAAAGGAAAGCGTGTGTATCACAAACTGTCTAGATGTATCACATGCATGATTGGCAAAACTTAAATGAGAGAAATTATCTATACGACATGTCGTTTTTCCAGTCTCAAATATTATTCACCTCTCTCACTCACCTCAAGGTGTCCAAATGTCTGCACCAGAGGAATGATCTCCAACCCTCGGGAATAAGCAAGATCTTGAATGGCAGTAATTTCTTCACGGCTGTATATAGATCAGTGACAATGACTTCAGACAAACATCAAATAAATAAAAAGGTTCAAATTCCTTATGGCACTTTGGGTAGAATATACAGTAAGTTGTCCTTTCACCTGTACGGTGTGTGAGATTTTGACTGAAGAATCTTCAGCTCTCCTTCATACGGAAACATATCCTCATACTCAATAAGGATGCCATTTGCACCAAGATCAGCAAAAAGCTGGATCAGCTGTGGAAAAGATGATGAAGGTAAAATCTACAGGGCTGGACTGAAAGTAAATAATGTGCATAAAGAACATACAATATGCATTTTCTGTACCTCATATAAGTAGTTAATTCTGGGAGGTGCGCCTTTTAAATCCAAGTGAACCAATTTTTTGCCTTTTGACAATGCACAGACATCCATGGCAGGTCCTGTTGTGTGAGCTGTAACAAAACGATTGGAGGTATTCATGGGTCCTGAAATTTTTTAGCATATTTGAGCATTTTTAGTTTGATCGTGTCTTCTGCACATGCCTTGTGTGACTTATTTGCATTGTGCATATGTTTTAAATACAGTGTGCATATATACAGCTACATGTCTAAATACATCCATCCATTATATCTGTGAAGATACTCAGTCAGCCAGGTACATAGTAATCTGTGGTTGGTAGAAGAGAGCAACTGGACTTGCTTGAAAAGTCTTGAAGACTGGTGCGGGAGTATGAGAGGACTTCCAGAAAACTGGCAGACATCTTAGCCAGAGAGGATCGTTCATTTTTGTCAACCTGGAATGACCATCACTGAACAGAGGTGGGTGTCTATGACATCTATCAGCCACCTACAATGCAGCCATCAGCATTCTGATTCGGATTCTATGATGATCCATGAGAGGATAAATACTTGATACTCCCTATTAGACAGACAGAACTGAGGATGCCTTTCGGACGAGAGTCGAAACGTCTTCAAGACTTTTCAAGCAAGTCCAGTTGCTCTCTTCTACCAACCACAGATCCATCCATTATCTGTAGCCGCTTATCCTGTTCTACAGGGTCGCAGGCAAGCTGGAGCCTATCCCAGCTGACTATGGGTGAGAGGTGGGGTACACCCTGGACAAGTCTCCAGGTTATCGCAGGGCTGACACAGAGACAAACAACCATTCACATTCACACCTACAGTCAATTTAGAGCCACCAATTAGCCTAACCTGCATGTCTTTGGACTGTGAGGGAAACCGGAGCACATGGAGGAAACCCACGCAGACACGGGGAGAACATGCAAATTCCGCACAGAAAGGCCCTCGCCGGCTGCTGGGCTCGAACCCAGAACCTTCTTGCTGTGAGGCGACAGCGCTAACCACTACACCACCATGCCGCCCTGTCTAAATACAGTATGTGACTATTATGTGTCGGCTATAATGTCAGACTGGCATTTTTTCCTCAGGATCAACAAAAGATGGCACAAAATGGCAGCCATCCAAATCCAAACCTAAGGTCACACCTCATGCCAACCAAGCATGTCATGCAAAAAGGAAAGTTTTTAGATGGCACAGTGATGCAGGAGGTTGAATTGCCATCCAATGGCTCCAAGGTCCATGGTTCAATTCCTGGTTCCATGTGGAATTTCACTACATGTTCTTCGTGTTTTACCAGAGGACTGCCCCCCCGTAACCCTAGCTGTATAGGTAAGAGGCCGAGGGTTATTGAAACGGAGATCGGCGCCGCACCCATATACCTTAATGAGCTGGTTAGTACTGGGACAGAAGACTGCCTAGGAAGACCAGATTCTTGCGTGAGAGGGACTTTGACTTTTTGTTGTTTGTGTTTCCGTGTTGGTTATCTCCAGGTATTTCAGTTTCCTCCAAGCTCATAAAAATATCCGAATGTTAGTCAGCATTGCCTTTGGTTTGTTTGTTTGTTTGTTGCCCTGATGACACCAGGTACAAGGCGTGTCCCTACATTGCACCTAGTGTTCCTGGTTCTGGATCCACAACGTCCCTGATCAGGATTAAACAGTTATTGATTTGGATGACACAAAGGATGAAAAGGGTCCATCCATCTATGTATCTATCTATTCAGAACTAACCCCTACATCTCCTAGTCTAGTTTCAACACATTTTTGAGAAGGGTTGCCCTTGGATAGCACATCATTGGCCATTAGCTATAATTTTATAAATACGGCTGTTAGACTCGATCACTACTGGTTAGAGGATTAAGAAAAATACATAAAAATGAATGAGAACCTTTGCATACCGTTCTCTCTGCCGCTGTGCTGTGCTGAACTCTGACTCACGTGTGTGTCTGTATGGCGTAAGTGCGCATGCGTCTTGTACGTCTGTCAAACAGAGACAGATGACGTAAAAGCGAAACGTTCACGGAACCGGAAGTGGACGTGGCACAAAGTTGCTGTGCTTCCGGCGCGAATGTCACCGCGGTGCTAATGCGACGGCTGGAGAAATCGAGGTGGAAGAAAGGGATTAACCAGAGCGAGTGGTGATATTAATTCAGGAAGGTTATATTTGTGCTTTTTTTTTTTACGACAGAAAGCCACACGTGATTGACTGAAAGGAGTAGTTTTCCTGCCGGCTCGCTTATTTACACGTCTGTCTCGATCAGAGGTAAGTAGGAAATGTCTGCTGCTTAGATGAGGCTAACAGGCTAGCTAGCATTAGCGCTTCTGCTAACGTTTCAGGTAGTGTATACAGTACGGTCTTCACTCGTTTTGTCATTAGCTAGCTTTTGGGTTTGTTTTCTGTGGTGTCGTGAAGATTTAGCTGGTAAGCTAGCTCGAGCTGGTGTTATTTTATTCGTTGAGTTTGGGGAAGAACTCTTGCTGATATTTTATAGCAGATTAAGGCCCGGTGTTCGTGCTTGACGTTGCCCGGCTTCGGTACATATTTATTTATGCTTAGCATTTTATCTACAGCTCACATATCGTGTGCTAGTTCTGTTTCATCAAGCTGTCCTGTTAGCTTACTCGGTAAACTTGTTAGCTTGCTAGCTGTCGAAGTAGCTTGGGTATTGCTCAGCTAGTGGCCTAGCTGACTGACTGACTGACTAGGTAATTTTTTTTAAAAATAATTTTTATTTATTAAGTAATTTATTATTAATACTTAACCGCGTGTTATTTTAAGTGAATTGTTTTGTAGAACATGCCGAACAGAATGTTCTGGAATGCAGTGTAGAACCTGTATTAGGGTAGTGGGCATGTGTAATATGAATAACACTTATTTTGTTATTGGTGTTCTGTAGTAAAAGTGCTTCTAAGTGTAAAACAAAAAACAACCCATGCTCCATTAATCAAACTTTGTGAAGGCAGGCTGTTCTCCCATGTTGCTGCTTTACTATCCTAACTAGTGTGTGATGGGAGTCAGTGAAGAATTCCACACACTGGCCCTTGTCTAGTGTTGGTGTCGATGACAGTGAATTATTCAGAAGTTCATGTTGTGTTGGTGCTGCTATGCTACACATCATGGAGTGAATCATTAGAGATGAACACATGATGATGCTTTCTGGTTTTATTTAGATTTAGACTTGGACAACCTTTGTCACTGAGTGTACACAGAACGAAATTTCGTTGCAGTTTGGCTCAGCACAGAATTACATCTGAAAGTGTATTAAATTATCCAGCAGCAGAAATATTATAAAGTGACCTGTGGAATTAGGAATCGTTCAAGTACAAATAGAAGTTTAGAGTTTATTTGCTTTGGATGCTTGTGATCAGACCACAATATTGATGTTTCATGATATTAGAACAGCCTTCTGGCTTTGTTAGGGGTGCTGTCAAAAACAATGTATTCTAACACTGAAATAAATAAATAAAATGAATTAAAGTTCCAAAAAAAATACACTAATACAGATCATCGCCGCCTCATGCATCATCAAAATTTGTCTCACGGCCCCCTTTCCCATGTCACAACGTCACTGCCGGGGTCAGCATGACTGCGTATATTTTTATATGAGGGTGCCTTAAGAATTTGCATACTTCTGAAGGGTGCCGTGACTGATCTTTGATTATCTAGTATTATATCCCGTTACATTGTGTTAACGTTATAGTCATGATATTTTCAATCAAAATTGATCTAAAAGCCAATTATGGAATATACCTCGGCATGACGTCACAAAGAAATCTCGTGTTGGAACGAGCGCCATCCTGTTGGGATGGGTTCTTGCTGGATAGTTGTCTCCACTTTTAAAGTGCATATTCTGGACTAATTTTGCTTTTTTTTTATATGAAAGAATGTCCCTTTGCACACTCATCCAGAAGGGTAATTTTGCACAAGGCCATCTGTCTACAGCAGAAAAAAATAAAATAAAACGCGTCTGGAAAAATCCCAAGGGAGTCTGGAGCCAGATTCGTGACGTTACCTGCGGAAGCGCCATCAGGCTGCGCGAGCTTTGCACGGTTTCAGTTAAGGCTGCAGCGATACATTAGGCTACGATACGTATCACGATATTAGGGTCACGATACGATACGTATCGCGATACACAATGATACACGACAAACTGGTGTGAAAATGTCAAAAATGACATTTTTAATGAGTCAACAATAACACCATACATTTATGCAGACATTACAGTGTATGAGAAATGATGAGCGACCAGCCGATATAAACAGATAATAACACATCCTTCATCTGTTTACATAAAAGGGTGACTTCTTACCATGCTTACAGTTCTTACTAAATACCAATATATCAGCAATGCATGCACATTACATGCAGTGTGTGGAATAATCCACTGTACATATGCAGAGATTGGACTGACCAACTGACTTAGTTGAACTAAAACAGACTAGTTGATTAAAGCACCATTTGCACAATAGCATCTGTCTTTCAAAAACAAACTAATAATAGTAACAGCTACAAACTGCTCTTTAAAAACATGAAGTCCAGTTAGTCTTTTAAGCTTCCCCTAGAAAAATATCAGTACATCAACGAGTGTTGACACGCTATTTGAGAATTACATTCATTTGACTAGATTAATATGATTACCTTAACATAATACTGTAGTAATAGCAACACGTGCCAACGTCAATGTTACCAAACGATCTGATTGGCTACGGACAGAACCGAATGCACACGGAAGCACACGATCTACTGCGCAAGTGCAAATACCTCGGACACGGTATTGAAACTGCCCCGCACGTAAAAGTTGATCACTCTGAACTTAGTAGCTTATCGTTAGCATATTGAGTACGGTCACACACGGACTGGCCATCGGGAGTAGCGGGAGTTTTCCCGGTGGGCCGGTGGTTCAGCGTGGGCCGGTGGAGAAAAAAAAAAAAAAAACAGTTGCGTGCTGGCCTTTAATATGATAAGCAATGTTAACAGTTTCTTTAAGAAACTGTTAACATTGCTTATCATATTAAAGGCCAGCGCGCCACTGTTTTTTTTTTTTTTTTCTCCGCTGGCCCACACTGAACCACCGGCCCACCGGGAAAACTCCTGCTACTCCCGATGGCCAGTCCGTGTGTGCGAGAGCGGCATATGTCAATTTCCCAAATGTTTCACCTTTCGTGTCATTTCGACGATCACGCCCGACTATAATTGTTTTGAGTATAATATAGTCTCTACATGCGGAAAATGAGTTAGTATCGTCGTGTATCACGATTCGTTTTGGCCGGCGATACATATCGTATCGTGGCGAAAGTATCGCGATGCATCGGTGAATCGTTGCACCCCTAGTTTCAGTGCACAGCCTGTGTAGACCAAGCGCTCCCATTTCTCTCTCATTGTCCGGTCTTTTGGAAAACGATGAGTACTAATCCCATCAAGATTGGTGTTGCTACATCCTCCTACGATACATTTGTTAACCATTTTAATAATTACGCGATAACGTTGAAGAAATTTGCAGAAAACCACCAGGTTGTTTTCTCATAAACAAACCAGCGCTGACGTAGGATTCAGAGGGAGGCGTGATGTCACGAAAATCAATGTTTCCCGGGAAATCCAAATGCCAAGTTTTTTCAGAGGTGGACCAATTTGCTTCAAATGGCTTGATTTCAACTGAATTTTTCTGGTATTGTGCAAGGTAAAAAAATTGCACAAAATGTGACAGATATTTGACCAAATTTTAATATAAAATGGGAAAATTACATTGATCTTACTCCTGAATTTACCCGTGATATGCACTTTAACTGTCATGATGGAGATATTTAGGTGTTAGACAGTGGAGGAGGCAACTATCTCAGGTTAACATGTTTAAGAAGTGTGGCTCAGTTTGCAAGACCAGTGTCATCAATGTCACTAGTTCTGAAATTTGTAGATGTTCAATCCCAACCTGATACTAATTCCTGTGGGTCGTAAAACAATAGCACAGATCAAAAAAGATAAGAACTTGAAATGTATACAATGTCAGCTGAAGAAACGAAGAGGTAGGGGAAGAGGCAAGAAATTGTAAAATAGATGAATAAAGTTATGTGTTTTGACGACAAAACAAACAATATATTTTTTTCTTCTAACTTTATTTATCATATGGGCGGGTTCATCTATAAAGGCGGGATGACTAATGTAAATACTGAGTAATAAAATGGTGGACGTGGCAGATGTCTGTGAAACTGGAACAAAAAAGGTAAGTATCCATTATGTAAATAAATGTCTCAAAAATGGTATTGCGGGACGGAACACTTGTTATACATGGGACGGAACTGCGTATAAAAACTCGGAAGGCAAATATACATGATGGTACTGTTTCATTCTGTTCCGTACCGGGTTATGGGAGATGCAGAGCTAGGTGTGTGGCGAGATCGGATGCAGCACGGCATGGCGCAGTTTTTCATGACGGACAGGGTTTAATACAATATAAATACAAGAAGGCACACTGATGTTCAAGGAAGCTTAAGATCACAGGCTGGAATGCTGCCTCAAGAACAGCTTGTTAGCTATGTGTGCAGTACCTGCAGGTTTGATCTCTGATACAACTCTGTATGTTAACCCCATGTTTGATCATTTGCAGGTTTAGCGGTTTCGGTCTATACACATACATGCACTTAACTGTTGTACTTTTTAAGAAATGTTGTTGAATAGAACGCGTTTTGCTCTTCATTTCAAAGCCCAAGCTATTTCAGGTTTAGTAACCCTGGTCTTTTAGCAATTAGCGTCCAACAAGTCGAACCTCCCAATCAGTGTTTTCTTCTCATTTTCAGATTTAGGGATGAACTGAAAATGAATGTCAACCAGCAACCTCACATGGCCTCTCCTTATGGACAGCCACAGCCTGGCTACCAGGGCTACTCGCAGTCTGGTTACGGGGGTCAGCAGATGCCTGGGGGTTATGCGGCCCCGTATGCTCCCTATAATGGGCCTGCCTCTAATTATCAAACCGGCCCACCTCAAGGTAACTGTATAAATATGCAGACTGATTACATATGAACAACAATCAATACTGAAACGGTTCATACATTCAGTTTGTGTGCCTAAATATCCATATGATTTTAAACTAACTTTTTAAATTAGTAATTTATTTGAATACTAGTGCATCAGTCTCGAGTAAATCCACAAGCACTAATGAGTCTGAATCATTATGCCCCAGTGACTCCTGAATTTTCACAGATTTTTCTTCTCCGAGTTTTTACAGCTTTCTCTCTTGTATTTCAGGATATTCTCCTTATGCAAGCTTTCCTTCTAAGGCTCTTGCAGCAAACTTAGTCTCTGACCTGTCCTCTTCCTCTCCTCTTGACTTGGGTAACTGTTTTCATTATGCTTGCAGGCTGTCCTCATCACTGTCCCCCCTGATTCCTACTGAGTGTATAGTGCAGGACAGCTGGATCATGTCTCACTTGCAGGCTCACAGACACTGCAGGATTCATTATTGCTCGGTGTCTTTATACTAAAATTATTAGTCAAACGTGGACACTGTCCCCCAGTTTGTCCCTCGCATTCCACAAAATCAAATTCCTCTTCTTCCTTTTCCCTTTCCCCTTCTGATTTCCTTTCTTTGCCTCTACTGCAACCAAAAATCAAATAATGCCCCTTTTCCACCAAAGCAGTTCCAGGGCTGGTTCGGGGCCAGTGCTTAGTTTGGAACCGGGTTTTCTGTTTCCACTGACAAAGAACTGGCTCTGGGGCCAGAAAAACCGGTTCCAGGCTAGCACCAACTCTCTGCTGGGCCAGAGGAAAGAACTGCTTACGTCAGCGGGGGGGTGGAGTTGTTAAAACCAACAACAATAACAAGACCGCGAAAGATCGCCATTTTTAAGCGACGAGAAGCAGCAGCTGTTCAAACGTGAAGTCATTTATTATTATTGTTGTTGCCGCTGCTACTTCTTCCGTGTTGTTTTTGCTTTGATATTCGCGCCAAGGTTTATGTAAACGTAACGACGTAACTGACGTATACAGCGACGTAATGACGTATACAGCGACGTAATGACGTGGCTCCGCTTAGCACCACGAGCGATGGAAAAGCAAACTGGTTCTCAGCTGGCTCGCAAGTTGAACGAGTTGTGAACCAGCACCAGCACTGGCTCCGAACCAGCCCTGGAACTGATTTGGTGGAAAAGGGGTATAAGTAAACTGGGTTGACCTCACTGGTCCTCTAAATGCCTGGTTTGCAAGTTTCTTTCTTCTCTCGGTTACTCCTAATTGGATAGATAAGAGAGATGGACACAGCACCTGTTTTGGGGACCCCCCCCCCCCCCCCCCCCCCCCCCCCCCCAAAAAAAAAAAAATCAATTAGCTAGTGTGGTGAAGGTTGTGGGTTTCCTTTTTTCTTTTAAATAAACAGTTTTTCTTTGCATAAATATTTGCAGCTAGCTGATGTTGATTTCTTACTAAGGTTTGTTTTCCAAAACTAATCTGAGATTTACTTTGCTCAGTCTGAAAGTGACACAATGCTTTGCTATACAAACAGCTGCTGATTAACAGGCGAGGTTTTAAGCCGTCAGAGTGTAGGAAAAGATATATTTCTGATTGGTAATGTATAGGAGACTGCACAGATATTAAGATTTCTCAATGGTTCTAGTCATTGGTTTCATATTAAATCTGTTCTGAGTGTATTTTTATGGAAATAACATTTTTTTGTTAATGAAATGTCATTGTTTCAGGGCTTTTGTTTGTTTTATATTCCACAGTCATACATTTTATACAAGAAATTTCATTCAGAAAATGATTTGGTGAACTTCTAAATTATAATCCTATTTTTATTCTGCAGGTATGAGAGGACCCCCCACCTCCGGTGCACCCCCGGTGTCCGCTGCAGCTCAGCCTTATTCACAGTTTGGACAGAGTGACGTACAGAATGGCCCACCATCTATGGGTGGCCCACCATCTATGGGTGCCCCTCCACAAAGGTCAAGATTTAGTGTATTTCTACTGAAAGACTTATTTAAAAAAAAAACTGTCATGTAACAGAATTTGTGTGCAGAAGTTTAGAAGAAGCCTTTGTCACATGCACACTCAAGCACAGTGAAATTTGTCCTCTGCATTTAACCTATCTGAAGCCTTGAACATGCTCACACACAAGTGAGCAATGAGCACACACACATACCCAGAGCAGTGAGCAGCTATGCGACAGCGCTCGGGGAGCAGTTGGGGGTTAGGTGCCTCGCTCAAGGCCACTTCATGTTAATCTAACCGCATGTCTTTGAACTGTGGGGGGGGAAACTGGAGCAGCCAGAGGAAACCCACACAGACACGGGGGAGAACATGCAAACTCCCCACAGAAAGGCCCCTGTCGGGTGCTGGGCTCAAACCCAGAACCTTCTTGCTGTGAGGCAACTGTGCTAACCATTACACCACCGTGCTGCCGGCAATAAAGGTTTCGAACCAAAGACCTTTTGCATGTTAGGCAAACGTGATGACCACTACACTACAGGAAGTTAAATGGCTTAAGTTAGCAGTAGCGACTCTTCCCCGAGCCTGGATTATCAAATGCAAGCATTTTTAACGACTTTGTTAGTACAAAGTCATAATTGTCTAACAGCTCATAAGGTGGTAAATTCTGTACTTTTTATCAATTCAGAGTGAAATTTTTTTTTTTTTTGGTTGACTAAAACATGACTACTGGGAGCTCCTAATTGGCTCAAAATAAGTGTTCTCTTAATTGTCAGGATGATGTCACAGCCACGCATAGCCAGAAGTGAAGGAAGTAAAATTGGCCATGCTCACTGTGCTGGAGGAATGGCGTATTCTTTCACCTGTCAGTTAAAGCAAAAGTAGTCAATCGTGGCCATCTGTGAAGATAAGAGAATTTATTCATCCCTCTGTGTGGAAATTTACATGTTCCAGCAGCTCACAGATAGAAAAGAGTCAGGAATAGACACTAACAAAAAATAGTGCAATAACGATATTTAAAAAAAAAAAACAATGGGGGGAAAATGTATCTATCTATGTATAAAAGTAAAAACATGGGCCATGTATGTAATGTACACAACAAAATAAGAACGGAACTTAAATAAGAGTAGTTCTTCACTAGCCTGGCAAGCCAGACTAAATGTGAATATTTTGTCTGGCCTCGATCCGTAGACATTTCCGAAGGGGGTGGGAGGAACGAACCGCTGTCTTTCAAACTGTCTCTGTGCATATAGGCCAACGCTCTGACCAATCAGCGCAACAGTGACTGTGACGTAGTCAGAGCGACAGAAAGCAGTGGGGGAGGCCTTGAAATAAATAATTTTTCAAAATGCGTATTAATTAATAAACAGGTTCTAGATATTAAGAAGTTTGGAGATAATGACCACAAGTTTGGAGTCTGTACCACATACACATTTTTTTTTCAAGTGTTTTTCAAGGGTTTGCTTAAACTGTTTTTGAGAGTTTTTATTTAGTGGTGTTTGGTGAAATAATTTCCCTTAAATTTAAAATAACGGGAAAATAAGAAACAATCAAAAAGCAATGTTTCAAAGCTGTTTATTAATTCTTCATACTGCACAAACTAGCCCCATCCTTTTGGCTACCAGCGGAGCCAGCTGGTAGATCAGACTTTTGCCATAGCCGGTCGGCAAAACAGAGAAAACGTCCTTCTTGAAAAGGAATGAGCGGAGAGCCTCTTCCTGCTCATGTTTCAACGAAAACTCCAAGTCTAATTCTTCTAAAACTGATTCCAAAGCGGAGTCAAGCGCGCGCTGTTCACTAGCGGTAGCCATCTTTCCTGCTGTGCTTTCTCCAGCATCGCGCAGCCTTGTCGTCACTCCTGCAAAAGCCTGCCCAAAGAATCCAAACAAAAACCTTGCATTGTGGGCACGATTTGATGCCCGGGGTGTTTTTGTTTATATGGTGCGAGGCTAGACCCACTCGCTAGGTAAAAATATTTTTGGCTGCTAGGCGGGTGGGTCTAGTTTACTAGGCTAGTTCTTCACCTGAAGTAGAAATATTGCACTAATAAAATACCTAGCAGCTGAAATGGACATATTGCACCAGGTAGTGAATGTTATTGCACAGCATAACATAAATAACAAGGATGGGTTATGTATGTAAAGTAGCCAATAAATGACCAAAAAAACCAACCACAGGCTATGAGCATAATTGTACACAACAATTATGAGTCAGACATAAGAAAATGCTTGCGAATGAAAAGGATATTGTACCAAATGGTAATATTGTTGCACAGCATAAGATAATGATGGCAATGAGATGCGAATAAAGTGTCCAAAACGGTGATGGTGACATTGAGAAACAGTGCTACATTACACCAGGCTGTCATTGAAAAGTCTGGCAGCAGTTGGGTTGAAAGACCTGCGGTAGCGTTCCTTCTTGCACCATGAGTGCAGCAGTCTGCTACTGAAGGAGCTCCTCAGAGCGCCAACAGTCTCGTGTAGGGGGTGAGAGGTTAATATTAGCTTAGCTAACATCCTCCGCTCACACACCTCCTCACTGGATTTCAGAGGGCAGGACAGAGCTGGCCCTTTTCACCAGCTTGTTAAGCCTTTTTCCTGTCCCTCTGAGTTTCCACATCCCCAACAGACCACGCCGAAGAAGATAGCAGATGCTACCAGTGTCGTAGAATGTCCTCAACGGTGTCTTGCACGTTCTCAAGGACCTCAGTCTCCTTGGCAGGTGGAGACGACTTTGGCCCTTCTTGTACATCTGTGTTGGTAGTCTAGTCTAGATATATGCTCATGTATACAGAACAGGGCAGATAGCATTTTCCTTTGAGTGTGTTGTGCTGCCCTGTGATGCAGTAGTTTGAAAAGACGCAGTTGATGCGTGTCTTGGAGGAAGCGCATGTTGACCTTCGTCCTCCTTGGTTGGTAGCTGTTGTATGATGGTGGGAATTGACCAGTGACCAAAATGCGGGGGAATATGTGTAACAGTTCCCATGTTCAGAAAGAATAGTAACTTTATCCCAGTAGTTTAATCTCCAGAAGAGAAGCATTGTAATAGACACTCATAGTGTATTAGGGATCATGTTGCATTTGATGAAGTTTCTGAACTAGAGGTTTGTAACTCCAGACCTTGAAGCCATTGTTTAGTTTTTCCTCTGCTTTAACACACCTACTAACCATGGAAATGAACTAATGTGTTGATTTGGGGGCAGGGAAAACACTGGTGCTTAAAACTAACATAGCCATTTTCTTTTATCATTTTTTCTCCCCTCCCCTCTCCTGTCTACTGTATAGGCCACCTGTGTCTCAGCCATATGCTCAAGGATCAGTGAATTTGTCAGGTCCTCAGCCTGCATACAGTCAGCAGTTTGGGATACCACCCACCAGCATGCAGCAGGTGACCAATCAGTTGGCAGGTATGCAGGTTGCATCCACTGTACCCTCCTCAGCTGGCCCAGGCTACGGTAAATACTCTTTGGTTTACTCAAGCCAATTTTTTTTTTTTTTTTGTATGCAATGGAACATTATACGGTGGCACCATGATGAAATGTAAACTGTAATAAAGTGGCCTTGTATACAGAAAAAGAAGAAATAGAACCCAGCTATAGTTTCAAGAGAGCAGTAGTTGGGTCCAGATGGTAATTGTTGTTCTGTAATTTTCTGTTCTCGTCTCTTCGCCCCCAGCTGTACCACCCAACTCCCAGGCTCCTGTTTCAGCCCCTCCATCCTCTTTTGCCCCCACGTCTCCTGTCCCCACTCAGCCCTCTCCCACCTTGGGTGCGCCCCATACACCAGCTCAATCCTACTACGGCGCTCCTCCTGCTCAACAACCGTTCCCAGCTCCAGCCCCACCCTTCTCCTCTGCACCTGGTCCCACTCAGCTCCCTCCTCCACCCTTGGCTTCACAGCAGAATTTCAGTCAGGCCTCTCCATTTTCTTCAGCTCCACCTACAGGCCCTACTACATCATATGGAGGCCCACCTCCACCAGTCCAGGCCACTCACCCTAGAGCGCACCTTCCCACTTCCCAGCCTTCAGCTTTCCCTGGAGGGCCTCCACTGAGCTCTGCCCCATCTCAGTACCCAGCTGCCATGCCTCCTGTGTCGCAGCCCTCTCCATTCCACCCAGTTCCTCCTCCACCCACCACTGCTGCTGGATTTCCACCTCAAGCAGGTGCGCCTCCCAGACCCCCACACTCAGGCATGCAGGGTCCTCCTGTGGCTTCTCAGGGGCCTCCCATGTCCCAAGCGAACCATGTGACTCCCCCACAGCCCGGGATGTTGCATGGACCCACCACTCCTGGAATGGCACCATCGCAGCCAGGCATGCATGGTTATCCTCCTCAGCAGAACGGTGAGTGTCTGAATATTTATACTGAGCAATGGGAGCACAAGGCTTTCGTTTTGCAACTATGAATAAAAAGGCCAAATATTGCTCCTTTTTAAAATTAGATTAGTATATTTGTCAAACATAACATGTGTGAGTAGAATAGAATTCACATCATACTCGAACACTTTTTTTTTTTTTTTTTTTAAATTGTGCTTGTCTGTTGTAAAATAAAGTTAACGTTGTTGGTTATGGGGTAGTGAAGGGCTAAATGTGCAGTGTTGGACTATATGCCATCAGTAATTTAAATTCAAAATCTGAATTAAATTCATTGTTTATCATTGATTTAATTTTGAACAGAAATCAAATTTTTCTCACCCACACACACGGCCGCATATTATCAGATGTTATCTAGCAGCTTCCAGCTTCTGTAGTCATCAATGCATAAGCAGTTAAATCCCAGAACACTGGATCCTTCCCAAAGATAAATGTTTCTGTTGAAATGCATTAAAACAAAGACACCAGATTTGTTATCGTGGTGTTGAGAGGTACTATAAATTGGTAAACCTTTTTTATCGGAATATATTTAATGCTGTGATGTCCTGCATTCATCCTTCGAAACGTAACATCATAAAAATGGTAAACCTACTCTGCAGTATTACGGTCAGAGTCCTAATATCATAATTTGTGTTACACAACACCTGAAAGTGTTTATCACCTGACCTTATAACACACACTATCATGTATAATGAACCAGACACATTCAATAGCTAGATCAGAATTACATATGGAACAATATTTATTTGACCAAGACTTTTTTGTTCTTTATACCAAAATGTGTGTTCTCCTGCTTTAGTGTACAGTGGTGCTTGAAAGTTTGTGAACCCTTTAGAATTTTCTATATTTCTGCATGAATATGACTTAAAACAACATCAGATTTTCACACAAGTCCTAAAAGTAGATAAAGAGAACCCAGTTAAGCAAATGAGACAAAAATAATATACTTGGCCATTTATTTATTGAGGAAAATGACCCAATATTACATATCTGTGAGTGGCAAAAGTATGGTGAACCTTTGCTTTCAGTATCTGCTGTGATAACTGCAACTAAACATTTCTGGTAACTGTTGATTAGTCCTGCACACCGGCTTGGAGGAATTTTAGCCCATTCCTCCTTACAGAACAGCTTCAACTCTGGGATGTTGGTGGGTTTCCTCACATGAACTGCTCGCTTCAGGTCCTTCCACAACATTTCAGTTGGATTAAGGACAGGACTTTGACTTGGCCATTCCAAAACATTCACTTTTACTCTTCTTTAACCATTCTTTGGTAGAACGACTTGTGTGCTTAGGGCTATTGTCTTGCTGCATGACCCACCTTCTCTTGAGATTCAGTTCATGGACAGATGTCCTGACATTTTCCTTTACAATTCACTGGTATAATTCAGAATTCATTGTTCTATCAATGATGGCAAGCCATCCTGGCCCAGATGCAGCAAAACGGGCCCAAACCATGATACTACCACCAACATGTTTCATGGATGGGATAAGGTTCTTATGCTGGAATGCAGCGTTTTCCTTTCTCCAAACATAACGCTTCTCATTGAAACCAAAAAGTTCTATTTTGGTCTCATCCGTCCACAAAACATTTTTCCAGTAGCCTTCTGGCTTGTTCACGCGATCTTTAGCAAACTGCAGACGAGCAGCAATGTTCTTTTTGGAGAGCAGTGGCTTTCTCCTTTGCAACCTTGCCATGCACACCATTGTTGTTCAGTGTTCTGCTGATGGTGGACTCATGAACATTAACATTAGCCAATGTGAGGGAGGCCTTCAGTTGCTTAGAAGTTCCCCTGGGGTTCTTTGTGACCTTGCCGACTATTGCACGCCTTGCTCTTGGAGTGATCTTTGTTGGTCGACCACTCCTGAGGAGGGTAACAATGGTCTTGAATTTCTTCCATTTGTACACAATCTGTCTGACTGTGGATTGGTGGAGTCCAAACTCTTTAGAGATGGTTTTGTAACCTTTTCCAGCCTGATGAGCATCAACACTTTTTTTTTTTTTTTTTCTGAGGTCCTCAGAAATCTCCTTTGTTCGTGCCATGATACACTTCCACAAACATGTGTTGTGAAGATCAGACTTTGATAGATCCCTGTTCTTTAAATAAAACAGGGTGCCCACTCACACCTGATTGTCATCCCATTGATTTGAAAACACCTGACTTTAATTTCACCTTCAAATTAACTGCTAATCCTAGAGGTTTACATACTTTTGCCACTCACAGATCTGTAATATTGGATCATTTTCCTCAATAAATAAATGACCAGGTATAATATTTTTTTCATTTGTTTAACTGGGTTCTTTTGATCTACTTTTAGGACTTGTGTGAAAATCTGATGCTTTAGGTCATATTTATGCAGAAATATAGAAAATTCTAAATGGTTCACAAACTTTCAAGCACCACTGTACATAGGCTCATTCTGAGTTATCAAGGTCTTAAGCTTGTGTCCTACTTTGACACCTGGAAACATTAGCTTCTTGTCTTTATACTGCATGGAATTTTCCAGTGGCTTGACCTTTTCCAGGAGATGCTATTGAGGCAGCAGAATGGATCATTTGAGAAAGATGATAAATGCTGTGTTGCCTTGATGTAAGAGTTGTCTTTTTGTGCGTATATTGTACAGCTAACGGAGAATCTAGACTCCTGGGCTGTTTTCACCTCGTTGTTGTTCACTATATAATTCTCCTGCTGATGGCAGTCAACAGTTGTTTGTAATGTGTACTTTTTTTTTTTTTTTTAATATTCAGGTGCTTTTGGGCAACTGAGAGCTCCTCAGCCTGGCTATGGTGGACCATATTCAGGGCAGCAAGGCTATGGAGCTCTGCCCCCTGCACAAGCTCCTCCTCCTGCAGCAAAGAGACTTGACCCAGACTCCATCCCCAGCCCGGTACATAAACAAACCAGCAGCACACACATGTACAGAGTCTGTGACGCATTTCACATTTTGTCATTAAGCTCATGCCTATGTTGTACGTCCATTGTCTTTTTACCCTACCGTGTACTGTTTTCTCTACTCTCTGTATTCAAACAAGCACATCCTCAGAGCTCTGTAGTATTTGGTATTTTATTGCTTTACTGAGAGTAACAGTGACTTTTATATACAGTGGTTTGTGTAAGCTAGGCCATGCTCTGGAGTCTCCTGTGTCTGATGTGCATGCACCATGGCGGAATAACGGATACGCAAATCCGGTGGAGATTTAAGGCTTAAAAAAAAAAAATTCTGCTTGAATATTGCATGCGTCACTGGCAATATTTGCATCCTTGTTCACTGGTATTGCTTTCTAAACAATGCAATTAATCATTGTTATTCTAGTCTTGAAAGCAGAGGTAACTGTGGTTACACGTCTGTTTATCTTCTCTCTGCTCTTTCTGTTTGTTTTTGGCTTCTTTTTTCCTCCCCCTCCTCTCTTTTAATCTTGCTGGACTAAATTGTTTAAAATGTAAAGCAAGCCTCTGACATACCGCCTGTGCAGAAAACAAGACATAGAATAGACCCAGACGCTATTCCCAGCCCAGTAAGTGCCCTGTGTCTCTCTGCACGTCTGTGTTGTTGCATTAACCCTAATCTTTCTTCCTAGTCCTTGTTTTCCTCTCAGCCAGTCTCCTAATGACACCAATGACTCCTGTAGATCTCTTCAATTCAATGTGTTCTCTACAGCCATTAGTTTGAATGTATAATAGATCAGTTTAAATGTTAGATTAGATTTCGATCTTTAAACCAAACGACTAAACACTGGTCACCTTTTTTTTTTTTTTTTCAGCTAGTTTAGGTGGTGTTTACATTAGACCGTATCCGTCTCGTTTTCGTCGCGGATGCACTGTCCGTTCACATTAAAACGCCGGGAAACGACTCCACAGGCGGAACAACTTGAATCCGCCAGGGCCCACATATTCAATCCAGTACGTATCTGATCCGGTGCTGTGTAAACATTGAGGAACAAGGATACGCTGTGCTGAGCTCTAGCTGACGTCGTCATTGGACAATGTCACTGTGACATCCACCTTCCTGATTCGCTGGCGTTGGTCATGCCACGTTGGTCATGTGACGTGACTGCTGAAAAACGGCGCGGACTTTCACTTCCTGCTATTTGTCCCGAATCACTGCTCGTGCACTTCACTCGCGCGCTCTGTGAGCTGCGCAGGGCCGGAGTCCGCACCCTCCAGAGGGCACTCACTGTTCAGGGCGGAGTGATTTGGAGCGCAGGATGCCTGCGGAGCCGAGCGTATCCGTGTATTGGCGTTGCTGTGTGGACGCGAATCGTTTTAAAAACGTTAATCTGATGATCCGCTGATATGGTCTAATGTAAACACGCGTGTGTCCTCTCCCCCCCCCGGCGTCGTGTGTTTTGTAGTATGGGTGTTCGTGTCGCACCAAAAAAATTTCTCAAACCCCTTCCATCTGGACTTGCCCCCAAATCGTACTGCAGCAATCACTGTTTCTCCACACACTGGGAACAGGCTGCGCTGAAAGCCCTTTGGCTGTGTAATCTTTTTGTTTGTTTTTTATTTATTTATTTAAATGCTCCGCACACTGCCTTGGCTTACAGCCGCTTTACCCTTAAAGCTGAAAGATAATGCGATACTGTCAAAGTATGACTTTTGTCAGTAATGCATCTTTCTCAATAAGAGCCATTATTAAGGGATTTGTTTTTGGCATTTACAGTATGCAAGTTACTTTTATACATTTCATACCGTTTTCAGCGCTCGAAACTAACGGTGTCCCGATGTCCCGGGGACCATAAAAAATGTCATCGGGACACAAAATTATCATATCTGGGACAATCCCGGGACAATGGAAAAAAATAGATCTAGAAAAAAAGTTCTACATTAAAGGTGCAGTACAAGATTTTGGAATAACGGTTCCCGCAAGCCATATTTTGAAAAGAAACACTCCCACCCCCCCGCGTCTCCACCCCTCCTCCCCCTTATAAAGCCTGAGAAAGTCCGGCTTTATAATGGGTGTCTATTGCGTTACACACCAGTGGAGCTCGTTAAGTTAGAGTGTAGAGAGCTTGGAAAAATAGCTCAAACTTTCTCATTTAAACTGTGTTTTCAGCCCCAATTTTCACTCCACACACACAATTTTCTCAAAAGTAGTAGCCACACTTGTCCTGATTCACACAATGTGTCTACCTGAGCGATAGGATTTACTGTTTTTGAATGAGAAGCCTGAAAGTAACGAGAGCACAGCCGCGCAGCCCCATAGACTCCCATTATAAACGTGGCAGAAAAGTCACTCGTTTTTAACTCGCTCTAGTGACCTCATTTTTTACACTACAGACAAAAAAAATTACATCCGTGTGTTCAGGAGAGCCTTGTGGCGCTCACTGTGAAAGAATTTTGTGAATATCTCCTTCCGTTTTCGTGTAAATCCCCGTTGTTTGGAAGGAGCGCACTGAGAGAATCCTGCGCTCTGTGTGACACTCTCACTCTCTCTCTCTCACACACACACACACACAGAAGGGACGAGCTGGTCGCGGGCTTCAGTCTGATTGACGTGTCAGTATCCAATCATTTTGAGGTGGTACCTCGATGTGATTGGATGGCGTTTTTCCTTTATTTTACACTGTAGACTGGATTAAAATATTTCGTTTTTTGGGTCAAACCTTCTATTGTACTGCTTGCAACATGGGTGTGCATTTCATCCATTGATGTTATGGCTGATGGCTTTCAAAACATCTCTGAATGGGGCAACAGGTATATTACATAAAAATGGATAACGGTAATGGTGAAAATGATAAGTTGGCCTTATAAGTGCCAACAGATATTCAAGGTATAAGTAGATGAAATGAACATAAAAGGGGTCTTATTTTCAGCTAAAGTGTACTGCAGATGTAGGGAGTTGAAACATTTTCTGAATGAGCTAGTTGGCCCCTTTAAATAAACGGGTATCTATTCATACAGTGAGATCGCCAAAGTTTAATAAACTGAAAATGCAATAACTGTAATTTTGAAGTAGATGATGTATAGGACATGTGTCACTTGTGTTTTGTGACTTATTGTAAAAATGATATAAAGGGTTCAAAATCGCATAGTTACAAATATAATAGTAACTTCATATGATAATATTAACCACTGGTTATTTCAGGGAGGAAAAAAATGGGGACACTATTGCTTCCATTCGGGACAATACAACACAGAATTCGGGACCACTGGGGGACACAAAGAAAAAAAGTTAATTTCGAGCCCTGACCGTTTTTCCTATAATTTTCACAAGGTTGTGTGTTTTCAGACGGATGATTAATACTGTAATACCGTGATTATTTTTTTAACAAGGTTATGATGCCTTAAATTTTTGAAAACCGTAACACCCCTGCTTTGTAGGTTTTGTGATGAGCCTTCCCCGACAATTTACGTAGCTTAACAATTGGTCTCTGGGAAATGAGTTTGAGGTTGGATTTCACACCTGCAGATCACTTTTGCCCACCCAATCTAGCCCCTCCCTCTGTCTTTGCATGCTAATTCAGCTCTTGCATGTCTGACTTACTAGCTGAGTGAAAGGTTTATGTATCTGTGCATCTGCATGCTCATTCTTTCATTGGGTTTCTTGGAAGGATGTGCGTAGGTCAGTTGTATGTCATTGCTCTCTCAGATTCAGGTGATCGAGGACGATAAGGCAAACAAAGGCAGCGAGCCCTTTGTCACTGGAGTCAGAGGTCAAGCCCCACCCCTCGTCACTACCAACTTCCATGTTAAAGATCAAGGTAAGAGGTGTTATTAGACTCCATTTTTCATGCTGACAAGTATTGCAGTACAATCCTCTGTGCTGCTGGTACGTGTAAGTGGAATATCTTGTATTGCTGTCATGGATTTAAGTGTTGAATGTTGTGTGTTGTACTTTTTAAAAGGGAATGCAAGTCCACGTTTCATCCGTTGCACAGCCTACAACATGCCATGTACCTCAGACATGGCCAAACAGTCCCAGGTGCCACTTGCTGCAGTCATCAAACCTCTGGCTACTCTGCCTCCAGATGAGGTGAGGCACTGTTTCATTATACAGTCTAACGAGGCAAGGCCCTCTATCCCCACTCGCACTGTGGAAAAAATATTTTCCACAGTTATGTTGTCATCTGGGAATGGGAGCAAAACAGTAAAGTCGAAACATTAATCTATACCCCTAGTGACCTAGTAGCATGTATGGTAATCTTTTGGCACGGCTCCAGTGGGAATCGGAGCAATCAGAATAACATTGTGTGTAAATGTAGTCGTGATATTGTGACGGAATTACTTGTACTGCGTCAGTGTAAAGCATCCAGCAGAGAACTCAAAACAACAAGCAAAGAAAACATTAGTCGATATTAGCAAAAATGTTCTAAAAAGCAAAACAAATCTTCAGAAACGGGAAGAGAACTCTCTCAGACAGAGACATGATGCAGCTCGAATCGTGCCATGTTGCTAACTACACTGAACAAAAATATAAACGCAGCACCTAAAGATTTTATTTATTTTGTACATCCGATATTGATTTTTTTTTTCTGCCCACATCAAATGATAGTATAGCATACCAGTAAACATTTTTTGAAAAAAAAAAAGTGTCCCTCTACTCAAGTTCTGAGCAGTGCCCAGACTTGAGATAATCCATGATCCAGTCGGGTATGACCATTGCAGACACAAATTTCACTAAGTAATGCATGTCATGACCATCCTTTATGTGGGGCCAATAAAAGGCCACCCTAAAATGACAAAAATGTTCAAATGTCACGATGCCACAGATGACCAGAATCAACTGGGAACGAGCCATTGGCATGCTGCAGGCTGGAATGTCCATCAGAGCTGTAGGGCGTCAATTGGGGGTGCTATTCCACGATAGTCCGCCTCCGACGACGATTTCAGCAGCGTGGCACCACAGACAACATGCCACATGCACGCAGGCCACGTGTCACCACTCCAGCACAAGACCGTCATATCCGTCTGACCCACCTGCGTGATCGGTGCCGGACTGCAACACGGACCGCAGATGAGACCATGGGGAGACGCAATCGCAGGGTCAGCAGTCAAACTGTGAGAAACCGACTCAGAGAAGCTGGCCTCCATGCACGTAGACCTCATCGAGGATTGGACCTGACTGCTGGGCGACGACGTTCTCGTCTGGACTGGGCTCGGGCACATAGAAAATGAATTTCTATCTGAACATTTGTATTTCATAAAATATGGACCGCTGCGTTTATATTTTTGTTCAGTGTAGTTAACCTCTCAGCTTGGCTTCTTCACAACAGTGGACTTGCTGCAGCGTGAGTTACCGGTATGCCATATCCAGTCTCGTGCTTTGTTTCACGGAGGTTTGGCTCCATAGCATTCCACTAAATACAGTTAGGTGGGAGTACACGATATCCGTTACTTTTCCATTATGGAAGACTGGGTGGGAATGGAAAAACTATCCTGTTTTTAGCGCCTACAATAACGGGTTTTGTATGTGAAGGGGGCTTTTATCTCAGCGTGGCCAGTGGGCTCAATAAATGGGAGAGGGTCTCGGCTGCATTTCAAGCCCTGATTTGTTCAATTGCTACCTGTCAGATTCAAAATAAAGACCAGTATTTGCTGAATGTCTTGTGAACAGGAACTCTTGGGTGCTAAATTCATTTTGCTTGCCATGTTGGTACAAGATGAATAATTTCCAGTCTCATCAATTCCAAAGCTTTGATTTGTAGTTTTCAATGCCTGGAATCAGGAAGTGACTCTCTTTGGGATCAACTTGATATAAACTGAAAGAAGGATGCTGACTTGACAACATGCAACACGTATTACAAAATATATCGTGCATACTAAAAGTGAACTTGTGTTTTAATTAAAAAAGTGTCATCACTTACAAGCTAATCAATTCTAAGTTTGCAATTTGTGGCATGAAATGAAGTACTATTGGTCACAGTGTGCTTCCTAACATAGGCCAACTAATTCATAGTGAAATTCATTTCTGACTTTTTTTTTTTTTTTTTTTTTTTACTCCCCCGCTGGCTGAAAGGCCGGAAGGAGTATTATGTCATGGCGATGTCCGTCCATCCCAGGAAGGGTACTCACCTTCTGAAATGAACTCTTCTCACAATTTTTGGAGGAATCTCATGAAACTTGACAAGAGGCATTGCTCTATGTCGGTCGTACGCATATTGTAATTTCGTTCAATTCGGTTGTTTTACCAGAGTTACAGCTCTTGATTTAACAACCTTGTACTTTCACAATTTTATGAAGGTGTGCTTGCCTCCTGACATGAACTCCTCTCTCAATTTTTGGACGAATTTCTTGAAGCTTGGCAAAAGGCCTTGTTATATGACTGTGTAATATGCATATTGCGATTTTAATTTAACTTGTGAAAATTTTACCAGAGTTTTGAACCTTGATTAAATAACTTGTACTTTGACAATTTCATGAGGGTGTACATTCTTCTGAAATCACCTCCTCTTACAATTTTTGGAGGAATTTCACTAAACGTGGCAGAAGGCTTTGGGACTGCAGTTGACTTGTTGACATTGGGACTGCGGTTGTCGTGAACGGTTTTGCGCTAGGGTTTCTGTCGGTGGGGGGTTTATAGCATCAACGAAGCTGACTTTGTTAGGGCTGTTAATGTTAGTCATGTTGTCTGTTGTTGCCCAAATGAGGATGGGTTCCCTTTAGAGTCTGGTTCCTCTCGAGGTTTCTTCCTCATGTCGTCTGAGGGAGTTTTTCCTTGCCACCGTCGCCACAGGCTTGCTCATTGGAGATAGATTAGGGATAAAATTAGCTCATGTTTTAAGTTCAAATTCTGTAAAGCTGCTTTGCGACAATGTTTATTGTTAAAAGCGCTAAACAAATGAACTTGGCTTGACTTATGACGGTTATATGCATATTGAAGTTTCGTTTAATTTGGGCAGATTTTACCAGTGTTATGCCCTCGATTATTAACAAACTTTGGGAATTTCATCAAGGTGTGCTTGCTTTCTGAAATCAACTTCCCTACAATTTTTATCCCCCACTGGCCGAAAGGCCGGGGGGGATTATGTTGTGGCGATGTCCATACGTCCCAGGAAGGGTACTTGCCTTCTTCTGAAATCAACTCCTCTCATGATTTTTGGAGGAATTTCGCGAAACTTGACAGGATTCTTTGTGTCGGTAATGCGCGTATTGCAATTCCTTTAAATTCCATTGCATTTTACCAGAATTATGACATAGTTGCCGGGGGGGTATTGTATGGAATCAATTTTGTGCCAAAATGTTCATACAATACTTTTGAAATATCAAACAAAAACGACAAATCAAAATACAAAAAAAAGTCAATTTTTTTTTTTAGATTGGCAAACAAATTATTTGTGTAATCGTGCAAAATATCAGTCTATTACTCTTCAGAAACCTTTTATTTTTGTTCCGCGTCTTTCTCAGTTTTGCTTGACTTAATTTATTTTGGTTGCGATTCCAGCTTTCTCATTTGCGCTCCCTGACTTTTTGCTTGCAGTTTTGGCACAAACTTGACGTGTGGGCGGGCTGTCCAGGAATGCATTCCCATTGGCTAACTTGTATTTGACTGACAGCTACGCTCAGCCATTCCCTACTCGGATTCTGGCGGACTGTTTGACGAGTGACCGATCCATTGACAGTAAACAAGGATCGAGTGGACTTCAGTGGTGACTATGATATTGAATTTACACTTTGTTTAATTAATTCAATATTATAGTCGCCACTGAAGTCCACTCGATCCTTGTTTACTGTCAATGGATCGGTCACTCGTCAAACAGTCCGCCAGAATCCGAGTAGGGAATGGCTGAGCGTAGCTGTCAGTCAAACACAAGTTAGCCAATGGGAATGCATTCCTGGACAGCCCACCCACACGTGAAGTTTGTGCCAAAACTGCAAGCAAAAAGTCAGGGAGCGCAAACAAGAAAGCTGGAATCGCAACCAAAATAAATTACGTCAAACAAAACTGGGAAAGACGCGGAACAAAAATAAAAGGTTTCTGAAGAGTAATAGACTGATATTTTGCACGATTACACGAATAATTTGTTTGCCAGTCTAAAAAAAAATTGACTTTTTTTGGTTTTTTTCGTATTTTGATTTGTCGTTTTTGTTTGATATTTCAAAAGTATTGTATGAACATTTTGGCACAAAATTGATTCCATAGTATTGTGCTCTCAGAGCACTCTTGTGTCAAATAGCTGTTGGACCCATATTTGTAATGGTGCATGTTCAAGCACAGGCATTAGGCCTCGTTTATCAATCTTTTAATAAATTTGTGTGAGGATGTTTGCATTAGCTAAACCAAAGCTTAGAGCTGTGCGGCGAGCGACCGACCCATTCTTCATTTGTATACTGCCATTTATTATGAAATCACTGAGGGTGGAGGGTTTTTTTGTTTTTGTGTGTTGGCTCCTTTTTATTTATTTATTTACTTATTTATTCTCATCTTTTTAATAAATGCCAGTAATATAAAAATTGGCTGATTTTCGCAAAATGTACTCTTACTCCCTGACCTACTGAACAAGCATGAGGATGTGTTTTTGATCAACTCCAAAACGGTTCTGGAAGTTACCCTCTGTAAGGGTGTCTGCTAAATGCTGTAAATAAAAAGAAGCCATTTAAATTTGGCAGTATATTCCAGATATAAAAGTGCAGCAATCAATGAACATATGATTTGAAATTGATCAAATCGAGGTTTGCGTGAGTCATCTTGGACACAAATTTACGGACACTCGAGCACAAGTAGAATATGACCGTTTTCCATATTCTTATGGGATTTTCATGAATACCATATTTCTTGTGTAAACACTCATGAACAGTTTATGCATAAATCCATTTGTATCCGGCTTGAGAAATGAGGCCCAGTGTCTTAACCTTTTGACATTTTGCTCTTGCACTGAGAATTAATCAATTGTCTCACGTTTTGTTCCTTTCAGAACCCTCTTTATATAGTGGATCATGGGGAAAGCGGTCCTGTTCGCTGTAATCGCTGTAAGGCTTACATGTGTCCCTACATGCAGTTTATCGAGGGTGGAAGACGCTTCCAGTGTAGCTTCTGCAGCTGCGTCACAGAAGGTGAGTCGTTATTAAAAGTGCATTAGTTATCAGGAAATGGAACGTTCATTTCAGAAGTGTGACCTTTGTCTCACGTGAGTATGTGGATAGACTTTGGAATTAATTGAGTTATGTGTGACCTACATTTCAACCTAAGAGATGGATGTCTTTTACTGAGTATATCATGTTTCAACCTCCCCCCCCCCCCCCCTTTTTTTTTTCTTTTTCTGTTTTAGTACCTCCCCATTATGTCCAGATGCTGGACCACACAGGGAAGCGTGTAGACTGCTACGACCGACCTGAGCTGTCCCTGGGCAGCTATGAGTTTGTAGCCACAGTGGATTATTGTAAGGTAGGCACTCTGGTTTCAAGGAATTACTTATTAGCAAGCACAGACACACCTATAGATAAATTTACATTGTGTTTGTCTTTATTTTTGTATCCTTGTTATTGTTTATAGAACAACAAAATTCCTGAGCCTCCAGCCTTCATCTTCTTAATTGATGTCTCCTACAATGCTGTGAAAAGTGGCATGGTGAGGATTGTATGTCAGGAGCTTAAGACCCTGTTGGACCATTTGCCCAGGTACAGATTTCGAGCAGCTAGTGCAAGATTAAAAAGGATCCTTTAAGTTTCAGTTCTTTATTTTTGGATAGTTATATTTTTCATCAGTGAGCAAAGCACGATCGGTCAAATGTTTCACTGTTGTCTGATATTGTGGCTTTTTTAAATTTATTTATTTATTTTATTTTAAAGAGTGAACCCTGATATGGAGTCCAATATACGAGTAGGCTTTGTAACCTACAACAAAGTGCTGCACTTCTATAATGTGAAGGCTTCTCTGGCTCAGCCTCAGATGATGGTGGTCTCAGATGTGGCAGACATGTTTGTACCCTTGTTGGACGGATTCCTTGTCAATGTCTCTGAGTCTAGGGTTGTCATTGAGAGGTTTGTGTGGTCTTTTGCTAGAAAGAAATATCGATTAATTTTTGGCTGCTGATCTAATATCCATGGTGTTTTCCCTTTCTCTCTCGCAAGTTTGCTGGATCAGATCCCGGAGATGTTTGCTGACACACGAGAGACCGAGACGGTGTTTGGCCCTGTTATCCAAGCTGGACTGGAAGCGCTTAAGGTATTTTAAGACTCTTACTACAACCACAAATCAGAAAAAGTTGGGCTGATATGTTGAAAGACAAATTGTTTTCAATTTTAAAATAATCTTTGACCTGTATTGTGTTCAGAACAATACAACACATTTAAATATTTTTTTTTTTTAAATTTCATGATTTTTCTCCAAAATAAACACTTGTTTCAATTTTAATTCTTGCAACACATTTAAAAAAAAAAAAGTTGGAACAGTAAAGTATTTACCACTTTGTCATGTTGCTATTCCTTCTGACAACACTAAAGATGTTTAGGGACTGAAGACACCAAGTGAGGAAGTGTTTCAGGTGTTTTGTCCCGTTCTTCCTGCCTAGTAAACTAGACCCACCTGCCTAGCAGCCAAAAATATTTTTGCCTAGCGAGTGGGTCTAGCCTCGCACCATATAAACAAAAACACCCCGGGCATCAAATCGTGCCCGCCAATCACAACGCAAGGTTTTTGTTTGGATTCTTTGGGCGGGCTTTTGCAGGAGTGACGACAAGGCTGCGCGACGCTGGAGAAAGCACAGCAGGAAAGATGGCTACCGCTAGTGAACAGCGCGCGTTTGACTCCGCTTTGGAATCAGTTTTAGAAGAATTAGACTTGGAGTTTTCGTTGAAACATGAGCAGGAAGAGGCTCTCCGCTCATTCCTTTTCAAGAAGGACGTTTTCGCTGTTTTGCTGACCGGCTATGGCAAAAGTCTGATCTACCAGCTGGCTCCGCTCGTAGCCAAAAGGATGGGGCTAGTTTGTGCAGTACGAAGAATTAATAAACAGCTTTGAAACACTGCTTTTTGATTGTTTCTTATTTTCCCGTTATTTTAAATTTAAGGGAAATTATTTCACCAAACACCACTAAATAAAAACTCTCAAAAACAGTTTAAGCAAACCCTTGAAAAACACTTGGAAAAAAAAAATGTGTATGTGGTACAGACTCCAAACTTGTGGTCATTATCTCCAAACTTCTTAATATCTAGAACCTGTTTATTAATTAATACGCATTTTGAAAAATGATTTATTTCAAGGCCTCCCCCACTGCTTTCTGTCGCTCTGACTACGTCACAGTCACTGTTGCGCTGATTGGTCAGAGCGTTGGCCTATACGCACAGAGACAGTTTGAAAGACAGCGGGTTGTTCCTCCTACACCCGTCGGAAATGTCTACGGATCGAGGCCAGACTAAATATTCACATTTAGTCTGGCTTGCCAGGCTAGCAAACAGGTGTTATGGTGTGCAATAGTACGGGTCGTCATTTTTCATTTCAAAATTCTTCACATATTCTCTATTTGGGACGGAGAGGACAGGCACCCTCTTCTTCCACAGCCATGCCTTTGTAACGTGTACAGAATGTGGTTTTGCGTTGTCTTGTTGAAATATCCCTGGAAAAGATGTTTTGAAGGCATCATATGATGATCCAAAATCTGTGTACTTTTCTGCATTAATGCTGCCATCCAAGAAGTATAAGTTTCCTTTGGCAAGGGCACTGGCACAACCCCATGCCATGACGGACCCTGGTTTTTGGACTTGTTGCTGGTAACAATCTGGATGGTCCTTTATGTGTTTGGTCCAGAGTACACTGTGTTCATTTCTTCCCAAAAAAAAAAAAAGACCTGGAACACTGATGCTTCTGATCACAGTATACGTTTCCACTGTGTGATGGTCCATCCCTGATGCCTTGGAGCCCAGAGAAGTCAACAGCACTCCTGCACACAGTTAGCCTAAGGCATCTTTTTTGCACAGTAAAATTTTAACTGTTATTTTTGGACGTCACTCTGTCTTGCAGTCCATCACAAAAGGCTGCCAAAGTAATCCCAAGCCCATGTGGTTGTATCAGCTGTAGATGAACGACAGTTCTTGACACAGTGCTGTCTGGGGGAGCTCGCAGGTGTCCAGCGTTTAGTTTGTGCCATTGCCCTTTACTCGGCGATGTTCCTTTAGTCATTTAATGATCTGCACTATAGAGGGTGAAATATCAAAATCCTTTCATATCTTTCTTTGAGGAACATTGTTTGTTTTTAAACATTTCAATAATTTTCTCGCACGTTTTCTGACAAACTGGAGACCCTTGGCCCGTCTTTGATCCTCAAAGGCCAGGCCTTTCCTGGATACTGATTTTGTACCAAATCATGATTACGATCACCTGTTTCAAATCCATCCATTATCTGTAGCCACTTTATCCTTCTACAGGGTCGCAGGCAAGCTGGAGCCTATCCCAGCTGACTACGGGCGAGAGGCGGGGTACACCCTGGACAAGTCGCCAGGTTATCACAGGGCTGACACAGAGACAAACAACCATTCACACTCGCATTCACACCGACGGTCAGTTTAGAGCCACCAATTAACCTAACCTGCATGTCTTTGGACTGTGAGGGAAACCGGAGCACCCGGAGGAAACCCACGGGGAGAACATGCAAACTCCACACAGAAAGGCCCTCGCCGGCCGCTGGGCTCGAACCCAGGACCTTCTTGCGGTGAGGCAACAGTGCTAACCACTACACCACCGTGCCGCCCTGGTTCAGCTCACATCATTATTTGTTTGACCTCAGTACTAGCCCTAAATTCCCCCTGCCCCAACTTTTTTTTTTTTTGAATTTGTTGCAGGCTTAACGCAGGAATGGATGTATATTAAATGAAATGAAGTTGATCAGACAAAGCATGAAATTCAAGTCAAAGTTAATGTAGAAATCACTGCTTTCTTTTTTTTATTTAGGCCACACCAATTTTAATTAGTTGGTTCTCGGATTTTTTCCAGGAAAAATATGAAGCGAGCGGGCGAAATTTAAAAAAAAAAATGCTCTGATGGTAAAATTAGCGGTGGAAATAGACCAAGCAATACAGGCAAACCAGTAAACAGAATTTCAACATGCCTGTCAAAGATTTTACGCTTCTGTTCGCTGAATATCCTAGCAATCTCAAACACAGGCTTTGCAGGGCTCCCCTCCACAGGCATGTTTCTTCCACAAGTCTTTATCTAAAGTGAAAGGGGCGATTTGATTGGTTTTCGGTGTCGCGTGACCTTTTCTGTTGGTGGGAGTTTGATTTCGATTTTGTATTTTTATTTTATTTTTTTTCCCCAAGCGGCGATTCCGAGAACCAACTAATTAAATTGGTGTGGCCTTAACTTGCATTTTCCATATCGTCCCAACTTTTTCTGATTGGGGTTGTATATGTCTGTACAACATGATGGCTTTAATTTCACTGTAGTTGATTTTTGCTATGAATTTAGTGATCACATTTGTAGACAGCACAGTAGCCTGCATTTTTACTCACTGTGTAAGAGTGATCTGAAGACTGGTCTGTGTCTCTCAGGCTGCAGACTGTGCTGGAAAGCTGTTTATCTTCCACACATCTTTGCCCATCGCTGAAGCTCCAGGCAAGTTGAAGAACAGGGAAGATAAAAAACTGGTGGGCACAGACAAAGAAAAGGTACCAGCTCTCTTGTTATAGTGCCAGTTCCTTAATTCAAATTATGAAGCAACTCTCACAGAACTTCGCATTAATTTTTTTTTTTTAGTTTATGATTAAAGCCATACATCCAGTTTCTGAAATGTGTTGATTGTTTCCACCACCTCCTTTCTTTTCTCAGACTTTATTCCAGCCCCAACTGAGCTTCTATGCTAACCTGGCGAAGGACTGTGTGGCACAGGGCTGTTGTGTGGATCTCTTCCTTTTCCCTAATCAGTATGTAGACGTGGCAACATTAGGGGTGGTACCAATTTCAACAGGAGGTTCCATCTACAAATACACTTATTTCCAGGTCAGTGGAACAGCTGTTTTTTAGTGGATCCACAAAACCTATTGGATGGATGGTTTGGATGTTTTAGTTTGAAAAACGTTGTAGATTATATGATTAAAATATGTATAGTTACATTATTGTGTTTGTGTGTCAGGCCCAGTCTGACCAGGAGCGGTTTTTGAATGATCTGAGGAAAGATGTGCAGAAGCAAGTGGGTTTTGATGCAGTGATGAGGGTCCGCACAAGCACTGGTGAGTAGGACAGGACTTTTATATACATATTTTTTGGGGTTTTTTTTTTCCCCCTCCTGTTCTGGATCAAGAACATGGAGCAAAATGACTTCAGTACTAACAGGCCTCGAAACAGTGTTTAAATTAACGGCAGTTTATTTCTGTTCTGTTATAAAAGCATTCTTACTGGAGATAAAGTTTTAAAAAGTCTTTGTATTGGGTTTGAATTATAAATCTTTCACTATGTAAAGCACAATGTTAGTAAGATTTGGTAACAATTTTCAGTGCTGATGAAATATGATTTGGCTTTTCAGATTAATCTCTGAGCCTTAATTGTAAGGGTAATTGATAAGTGGATTTCATGTGTACTGTTTTGTTTTTCAAGTAACAATCAAATCCATTTTTTTTTTTTTTTTGTGAATCTTGAATTACATAATCTGTTGGGGGGGGGTGCATACTAGTTTATTTCTGTCCTTCTGAAACACCCTTTCTTTGAACAACCGCAAATCATAGCCGCTTGGGGTTCTATACTGTGTATACCGTTTTCAGGTCTGTTGCACATCGACTTCCTGTTTACCGACTGAATGTATTTATGAAACCTACAGTGCTGAGCGTAAATGAGTACACCCCCTTTTAAAAGTAACATTTTAAACAATATCTCAGTGAACACAAACAATTTCCAAAATGTTGACAAGACAAAGTTTAATATAACATCTGTTTAACTTATAACGTGAAAGTAAGGTTAATAATATAATCTTAGGTTACACATTTTTCAGTTTTACTCAAATTAGGGTGGTGCAAAAATGAGTACACCCCACAACAAAAACTACTCCATCTAGTACTTTGTATGGCCTCCATGATTTTTAATGACAGCACCAAGTCTTCTAGGCATGGAATGAACAAGTTGGCGACATTTTGCAACATCAATCTTTTTCCATTCTTCAACAATGACCTCTTTTAGTGACTGGATGCTGGATGGAGAGTGATGCTCAACTCGTCTCTTCAGAATTCCCCATAGGTGTTCGATTGGGTTCAGATCAGGAGACATGCTTGGCCACTGAATCACTTTCACCCTGTTCTTCTTCAGAAATCCAACAGTGGCCTTAGATGTGTGTTTAGTCATGTTGGAAAAGTGCACGATGACCAAGGGCATGGAGTGATGGTAGCATATTCTCTTTGAGTATAGAGCAATACATCTGTGAATTCATGATGCCATCAATGAAATGCAGTTCCCTGACACCAGCAGCACTCATGCAGCCCCACATAAGGACACTGCCACCACCATGTTTCACTGTAGGCACCATGCATTTTTCTTTGTATTCCTCACCTTTGCAACGCCATACAGTTTTGAAGCCATCAGTTCCAAAAACATTTATCTTGGTCTCATCACTCCAGAGTATAGAGTCCCAGTGGTCTTCATCTTTGTCAGCACGGGCCCTGGCAAACTCGAGGCGGGCTTTTTTGTGCCTGGGCTTTAGGAGAGTCTTTCGTGGACGGCATCCATGCATGCCATTCCTCTGCAGCGTATGCCATATTGTGTCACGGGAAATAGTCACCCCAGTTTGGCTTTCTACTTCAGATAACTGCAGTGAACTTGCATGCCGATTTTCTTCAACCCTTCTCATCAGAAGGCACTCCTGTCGAGGTGTTAACTTCCGTGGACGACCCGGACGTCTCTGTGAGATGGTTGCAGTTCCATCTTTCTTAAATTTTTGTACCACTTCTGCTACAGTATTCTGACTGATAAGTAAAGCTTTGCTGATCTTCTTGTAGCCTTCACCTTTGTGGTGTAAAGAAATTATTTTCTTTGGGGAATTCTGAAGACAAGTTGAGCATCACTCTCCATCCAGTCACTAAAAGAGGTCATTGATGAAGAATGGAAAAAGATTGATGTTGCAAAATGTCGCCAACTTGTTCATTCCATGCCTAGAAGACTTGGTGCTGTCATTAAAAATCATGGAGGCCATACAAAGTACTAGATGTAGTAGTTTTTGTTGTGGGGTGTACTCATTTTTGCACCACCCTAATTTGAGTAAAACTGAAAAATGTGTAATCCAAGTTTATATTTTTAACCTTACTTTCACGTTATAAGTTAAACAGATGTTATATTAAACTTGTCAACATTTTGGAAATTGTGTTCATTGAGATATTGTTTAAAATGTTACTTTTCAAAGGGGGTGTACTCATTTTACGCTGAGCACTGTATAGCATGGATTTACAAAGTTTTTGTAACCCTTTTCTCAGCAACTACAAATCACAACTGCTTGATGTTTGGTAATGCGCTTCAGCTTGGGGTTCTATACCGTTTTCAGTTGTGTTGCATTTCGACTTCGTGTTTACCGACTGAATGCGTTTACAAAACACAGGGTGGATTTTGATGCTATTTCAAAATGACAGTTTACCAGGATGCTGTTATGAGTAGCATGCTGTGTGAGCACAATCGCTATCAGGCGCGTTAAAATGTAAATAACTTTTCTAGAATTTCACCAAAACTCATTGAATTTTCAGCATTGTAAGAGGACTCCCTAAAGTATTATTCAGCAAAACCCCAGAATGATAGCACAAATCTAGAATTTTTAACAGAATTTTAGTTCTTAAAATTTAACGTAATTATGGACGTCACGCATAACATTTACACCCGTGAAAAATCACTTTGAATGCTGTTTTGAAAGTTTTGATCAAATATTCTCTGTAATAAAAAATTGCTTAAATATTATAAACAGTCTTTTAATGTATCAAAAAATAATTTTGATAAAGCAAGGAAATTCGGAAGAAAATTTTTTTCTTTTGCTTGTTGTGCGCGTCACGCTACCAATCTAACTAACCCCTTCACAAACTATTCCAACTTTCATGGACTTGTAGTGCGAATAAACCTTTCAAAAAAAAAAACTTCTCACCCAGTAAATTAGAATCCTGGTGATTTATATCCTCGTAGCTTCAGTAGATCTAGAGATTTAGTCGATTTAGTAAATCCCAAACGCTGTGAAACACGCCAGCCATCTACTGTATGGTGAGAAGTGCTGCTGTAGTTGAGAAACTCTCATTCCTCCTCCCGCTTCCAACTAACTCCGTGACCCATACCAAAGTAACAATGTCACGCTCATCACTTAAGGATAATTTATGCCAAGTTTCACGGAAAAATACAGCAAAATAAACTTACTAGAAGTATTTTTCTAAATCCCAAACATTATGAAACATTTCTTGTAGGGTTTCAGGTTACAAATTTCGAGAATAGAGAAATTGCAGCGCAAAAGTTTACCACTAAACTCGCGAAAATACTCCATCCTAGCGAGTTTCACAACCGAACTAGGCTACGTGACAGTCCGTGACCACCCAGGAATGTTCTAGAAGGTACGCTTCTAGGCACGTGCGATCGAGAAAGACGCCACGTGAAGGTAGTAAAGGTAGTACTTCCACTGTCTTATGACATTTTTGCTTGTTTTAGCGCGATAAACAATGCATTATGGGTAATCATTAAAATGCTGATTTCAAGGTTAAAATGGGTAAAAACAACTAATTTGTATAGATATTGTAAAAATTGTGCCTAATAGTTATTTCAGTACATAAAATCAAAACCTGAATGTTTAATTTTTTTAAATTTTTTTGGGTTGGGGTTTTTGTTTTTTAATTCTGCTTTTCAGAACAGACTTCAGTAATTTTACTGGTCATAATTTTGATGCTGTTTGGTTTGAGACTCGTAGTAAATTTTTATATACTCGACCTGTACTATCACACCTGGCATTAGCATGCATCCTGGGTGATCGGATCGTAAGTGTTCAGTGTGTGTATACACGTGTGGATGGGGTCAAGTACGTCTCAGACACGTTATCCGATCACTCGGATCACATTCAGAGTTGGTCTGGGACATGTATGGCCACATCACATTTGTAGTGTGAATGTGTCTCAATATGTCCCAGACAGCAGCGAAGGACCACCTAATCACTGCTCTAACCAGAAAATATGTAATCATTGTCTCTCATCTCATTATCTGTAGCCACTTTATCCTGTTCTACAGGGTCGCAGGCAAGCTGGAGCCTATCCCAGCTGACTACGGGCGAAAGGCGGGGTACACCCTGGACAAGTCGCCAGGTCATCACAGGGCTGACACATAGACACAGACAACTATTCACACCCACGGTCAATTTAGAGTCACCAGTTAACCTAACCTGCATGTCTTTGGACTGTGGGGGAAACCGGAGCACCCAGAGGAAACCCACGCGGACACGGGGAGAACATGCAAACTCCGCACAGAAAGGCCCTCGCCGGCCACGGGGCTCGAACCCGGACCTTCTTGCTGTGAGGCAACAGCGCTAACCACTACACCACCGTGCCGCCCATAATCATTGTAAGACTAGAAAATTGCACTGAACAGTGGAGCTCTCTGCCGCTCGACTAATGAATAAAGGCGATGCTATAACAGCAGGGACGAAAGCAGCTGCTTTCCTTGTCTCATCTCTTTCACTTATACGTTTCATTAAGGCCAAAAAAAAAAAGTGTGTTTCCGGTTATGTAGATTTAAAAACTAGGGTCGGTAGGCAGGCATTTTTTTTTTTTTTTTTCAAGATGGCTGCCATAACTTATATTTAGACAGGAATAATTTCACAAAATATAATGAATTTCTTTGCAGGTCACCTGAGTTACCACCTTCTGATGAATCTGATGCAGCATGAGACACCTTTTAACATGAATTTTTCTGTAAATATAACAGCTCAATACACCATGAGAGAGAGAGAGAGCGCAGCCCCGCCCCTCTCTGCTCCCTGAGTGCAGCTCGTCGCCTTGGTAAAGGTGCAGGGAAAAGACGCAATATAACAAGCAAAGAGCGCTTTTTCTCTCTGAGTTCCCTCTCCTCGAGCAACGCTGATTTACACGGAAACGAAAGGAGCTATTCACAAAATTCTTTCACATTGAGTGCTACAAGGCTCCCATGAACACATAAATGTAATTTTTTTTTTTTTGTCCTTAGTGTAAAAAATGTGGACACTAGAGCGAGTTAAAAACAAGTGACTTTTCTGATTTTGCAGTAAAAGCGCTGCCACGTTTATAATGGGAGTCTATGGGGCAGCGCGGCTGTCCTCTCCTCACTGTCAGGCTTCTCATTCAAAAACTGTAAATCCTATCGCTCAGGGAGACACTTGTCTTGATTCACACAATGTGTGACTACAACTTTTGAGAAAGTTGTGTGTGTAGAGTGAAAATTGTGGCTGAGAAAACAGTTTAAATGAGAGAGAGCTTTTTTTTTTTTTTTTTTTTTTTTTTCCCCCCCTTTGTCAAGCTGCCTACACTCTAAACTCCACTGGTGTGTAACGCCGTAGACACCCATTATAAAGTCTGAATTTCTCCAGATTTGCTCATGGTGTTTGATCTGTGACTGATCAAAAAGTATAGAACCTAGCAAAAAAGTTGAATGCCAGATCCACACAGGAGAATTTTGTCTCCGTTTTAAAGTTTGAATCATGTCTCTAGGTGAAAGATAAAATAAGCGTTCTCTCTGCTTCTGTTCCCTCTGACGGCCCCGACACACTACTGCCTCCGCCGAGTGCGCGCGCACACCGCATGTGCGGTTCAGTTTGACATTATTGTCAGTCGGTTAGATAAACATTTAATTTTATTAAAATAGAAAATTAATATTTAGAGCCTGTGGGCTACAAAAATAAGTCATTAAAGTAGCTGGCTGGACTTGTGTAGTCGGCTGTATGGCCGGCAGCCGGCGCTTGTGGAAAGCCCTGATTTTCCCAGTGAGTGACAAAAACTTCCGGTTCACGCGGTTGGGTTATATGTAAAAGTCGCGACTGGGAAAAAAACGAAAAAAAAAAGTTTAGGGTCGGTCGGGTAACCGGAAACGCACTTTTTTTTTTTGGCCTAACGGACCACACAATTGAAACATTTCAAATGGACCATACAGGTATGAGTTAAGACTCAGGGAAACTGTCTACCTGAAAATAAATATCGTGTAGAGTGATGTTAAATTTGCGACTGCCTACCTCCAGCAGAAATGATGTATGAAATCTGGTCACAAGTGGTCACTGGTGATGCACTCCTAATGCCAGATGTGAACAGGGCCTTGGATAAATTTTTAATGTCTTGGTGTATTTGTGTTCCTCCATCTGCAATGTCAAACTTTCATCACAGAAATGAAATTGTGGCTCTTTATTGATTTGGCACCATCTTTTGAGCTCGTGTTTTGTATCATGCACTGCCAGGTATCCGGGCCACAGACTTTTTCGGTTCATTCTACATGAGCAACACCACAGATGTAGAGCTGGCATGTCTGGACTGTGACAAAACCATCACAGTGGAGTTCAAACACGATGACAAGCTCAGTGAGGAGACTGGCGCACTCATCCAGGTGTGTGTGTGTGTGAGAAAGAGTTAACCACTAATGTTAAACCTTTTTTTTTACTTTTAGTAACTGTGTTTGTGTACAGTGCGCTGTGCTGTACACCAGCTGTGATGGTCAGCGGCGACTGCGGATCCACAACATGGCAGTGAACTGCTGTGCACAGCTGGCTGACTTGTACAGGAACTGTGAAACAGACACCATTATCAACTACTTTGCGAAATCGAGTGAGAGCCACAAACCCATGGCAGAACATGTAGCTTTTATTTGTGTAGGTAAAATTTACCACGCAGAAGAATCTGTGGAAGAAAATCTGTTTTTGTTTATTTATAGCGTACCGCAGTGTACTGAACAACCCTACGAAGAACGTGCGAGATAATCTGGTGAACCAGTGTGCCCAGATCCTTGCCTGCTATCGCAAGAATTGTGCTAGCCCATCTTCAGCTGGACAGGTGATTTCCAGCTGCCCTCCTTGCAGTGTTGCTGATTTAACTGTTAGCAGAGTATAGCTGTACACACCGCTATCATGAACACTTCTTCTGTTTATCTGGTGGCTGTGTGTAGCTGATCCTCCCAGAGTGCATGAAGCTGCTTCCCGTGTATCTCAACTGTGTACTGAAGAGCGACGTTCTGCACCCTGGAGCAGATGTCTCCTTAGATGATCGCGCCTATCTGAGACAGCTGGTCAGCACCATGGATGTGGCAGAGAGCCATGTCTTCTTTTACCCACAGCTGCTTCCAGTGGTGAGACACACGTTCACTACCACGAGTTACAAAGTACCCACAAAACGAGTTATGCAAATGATTCCATACTGTAATTATTAGCTCATCCGGCCAACAGGCGATGAGTTCATGCCATCATGTGTTGTCCGTCCGGCATCGTCCACCTTTCACAAAAATCGCTTCTTCGCTGATTTTTATTCTTTCTGGCAGGATGGTAAAGTCTGCCTGGGCTGCATATAGCTTCTACGCCAAATTTGCATAATTGCAGTTAATAATTAACCATAAACAACAATTTCCACACATCGCTTCTTCTCCCTCAATTCTTCAGATATTGATTATTTCTGGCATGAAGGTAGGGGTGCATGTGACTTCTACCCAGATTTGCTTAATTACAATTATTAATGAAGTTATGGACTAAGCCTTAATGAGCAGTTCAACAAAAATCGCTTCTTCTCGGTCAATTCCTTGACGTTTTGGATTCTTTCTGGCAAATAGGTCGGTATTCCTAGGGTGTATATAGCTCGCAGCATTTATTGCGTAAGGTGGCTCACTTTTGGATCGTTCCTTCTGGGCTAGAGTGAGCTACGCTGTCATTGACGGTCTAGTTATTTTTATTATTGCACAGTTTTTTCACTTTTAGTCCAAAAACCAAGTGCTTGAGTCAGTTACTTTTGCAAAGATTAAAGTATTTATGATGATGGAAGGTAAAATAAAAACCGGCTTTGTGATGATTAACTATAAATCTATGAATTACTACCGAGTATTGTAATGTATTTAAATAAGAAAATTGTCAACTATATAAATAAGTTGGGTTAAACTATTAGGTATCTAGTCTGCATATAAAAACCTATAAAGTTTGCATCTTGCAGGTTTCAGTAGTTGAGTTGTGTGGGATTCTCAGGATTAACAGTAGTGAAGTTCTTGGCTGCTTCAGAAGATCAGCAAAGTTTTGCCAAAACTAAAGCACTATGATGTTTAAAGCTCTAAGTGGTTAATGGTTATGATGATGGTTATAATGGTTTTCAGGCTAATGATGAATCCATGCATTAGCATTCAGTTATATACATAGTTTGTATACATCTATAGAAATCTATACATGTTTATTATTGAACCATAAATGTTGATGCCTTTTTTTTTTTTTTTTTTTTTGTATATAGCACAAGCTGGATGTGGAGAGTGATGCTCTGCCTGTGGCGGTGAGGAATTCTGAAGAGAGGCTGTCTAAGGGTGGCATTTACCTAATGGAGACTGGCCTGAACCTTTTCCTTTGGGTGGGGGTCAACACCCAGCAGGAGCTTCTCCAAAACATCTTTGGCACCCCTGCTTTCAGCCAGATCGATTCCAGCATGGTACAGCTTGTAATAACGTAATACCAATAGTATTGTATGCGTGTTGTGAACGTTGCTCATATCAGACTCGTATTTTACTGCAGACATCTTTGCCGATGTTGGATAATCCATACTCGAAGAGACTGAGAGAGATTATCAGGTCTTTCCGCATACAGCGTTCTCGCTACATGAAGGTAGGAGCCGTCTACTTCTTCTGGTCACTTAAAGGTCATAGACAACGGTCGGAGGTGAAACGTAGAATATCAACTTTATTTTCTAGAAGAACGACCCAAAAAGCGAATTCAGTCTTCCTAGTGTCTAATTTGCAACCTAAAATTGAATAAAACGGTTAAAATGTACTGTTTTGCCCAGTTTCCGAAGGTTTGTTTACATCTCACTTATGCGCACTTTCACCGCCAGGGGACCGTCGTCGTGACATCATTTAAGCCAAACAGACCGGGAGCAGCTCTGTGTTTACCTGCGAACCGAGCACACGTGTACGGAATTTGGTCGTGAGAGGTTGTGTAAAATGTCTGAAAGCGATTTTGAAGTAGGAACTCTCCAAATTAAATATCGAGAGGTGAAACACTATATGTATGAACCTATGGCCGTTGCGAAGGAATCGGTGAATGTGGCTCACTGGTTTGACTGTGCGGCCTCGGAATCGGACAGCGACTCTGATCGCGGTGACCCCGGACCTCAACAAGACTCGCGCCCAAACGATTATCCTGGTAATTATGATAAATTCCTACTTTCGTCATAATACTAAATAAGAGCCCTTTTGAAGAATAATTAAACCGCCCTCCCTAGTGGATATAGGGAACGATTACTTGACAGTGCGCCGGTAGGCCACATTAGCCTGCCATCTGCGGCATTTATACTATTTATAGCCGACTCTAAGCGAGGAAATATCCTTTTGTCTCATTTCCACAATGATTGTACAGGATCCCTCAGGATTCTTGACTTGTCAATCGCAAGCAAAAGTAAAAATGTTTACCTCCAATCTTCTCCTTTTTGCTTGAGCGTTGCTGCTCCGTTTCTTCTTTGACTGCTTGATTTTGTTTCGTGCGCACAATCCACTCTCTTCTCCTCTTCCGGAAAAAACAACCCTCTGGCTTCACGTGCACAATCCACTCTCTCCGCCTCTTCTCCTCTTTCGGAAAAAGCCAGCCCTCTCGTGCCACCTCTTCTCTTTTGGAAAAAGCCAATCCACTCACTCCGCCTCTTCTCCTTTTTCGGAAAAAGCCAGTCCACTCACTCCGCCTCTTCTCCTTTTTTGGAAAAAGCCAATCCTCTCGCTCTGCCTCTTCTCTCTTGGAAAAAGCCAGTCCACTCTCCGCTTCTTCTCCTTTTTTTTTTTTGGAAAAGCCAATCCTCTCGCTCTGCCTCTTCTCTCTTGGAAAAAGCCAATCCACTCTCTCCGCTTCTTCTCCTTTTTTGGAAAAGCCAATCCTCTCGCTCTGCCTCTTCTCTCTCGGAAAAAGCCAATCCACTCTCTCCGCCTCTTCTCTTTTGGAAAAAGCCAGCCCACTCGCTCTGCCTCTTCTCCTTTTTCGGAAAAAGCCAACCCACTCGCTCTGCCTCTTCTCTCTCGGAAAAAGCCAATCCACTCTCTCTGCCTCTTCTCCTCTCTCAGAAAACGGTAAAAACTTCTTTCTGAACCGGTTCCTTTGTTACAGTTCACTGCACAGCAATAAGGCATGTTTTTTCTTTGGAAATTCCTGAACGCACGTCTGCACTCAAGCCGAACGGCAATGTCAGTAAACGGAAGTGGACTCAACTCAAGCAGTTTGTTTGGCTTCAATGATGTCACACGCCAAGTGGTCACGAAAATAGCCGAACAGAAATTCGCCACGATCCGCGCTAACTCATTTTAATTATTACTTATTAACAATACTCCTTGGGACCAGAAGAGAATTACAGAGGGTTTAATATATCAAGTTTCAAATGTGCATACAATTAAAACCGCTGCCTATAAGCTTTAAAATACACTGCTTGTTTTCATATTTTTCTTTAATAGATCATCTACAGTTCTGCTCAGAAGTTTACATACCCTGGTAGAGTTTGTAAAATGTGTGCCATTCTTTTAAGAAAACGCAAGTGATCAGGCAAAACACATTTACTTATTATCCCCCACAGGCTGAAAGGCCTAAAGGGGGATTGTCATGGCGGTGTCCGTCCGTCCCGGGAAGGGTGCTCGCCATCTGAAATCAACTCCTCTCTCAATTTTTGGAGGAATTTCATGAAATTTGACCGGATTCTTTGTTAGATGTCAGTAGTAATACACATTGCAGTTTCATTCAGTTCGGTCGTATTTTACCAGAGTTATGGCGTAGTTGCCAGCGGGAGGGTATTGTGCTCTCGGAGCACACTGGTTTAAATGAGATTCAAATTTAACCATAATGCAGTGCAATTATTAAACAAAACATGGCCAAAAAGAAAATTATGATCCCTGTTCAAAAGTTTACAGACCCTTTAGTTCTTAATATTGTGCATTGCCCCCTTTAGCATCAGTAACAGCTTGCAGTCTTTTGTGATGGTTCTGGATGAGGACTTTTATGTTCTCAGATGGTAGAGCTACGTGTTCTTATTGACAAAAAGTCTCCAGGTCTTGTAAATTCTTGGGTTGTCTCGACTGCATGTTTTGAGTTCTCCCCAAAGTGGCTCAATGATATTGAGGTCAGGAAACTGTGATGGCCACTCCAAAGCCTTCACTTTTTTTCTGCTGTAACCACCGAAGGGTTGACTTGGCCTTGTGCTTCGGATCATTGTCATGGTGGAACGTCCAAGTGCGTCCCATACGCAGCTTTCGGGCTGATGTGAGCAAATTGTCCAATATTTCCCAATGATATATTGCATTCATCTCATCTCATTATCTCTAGCTGTCAGGAAGATCCTGATCTGGACTCGGATAAGGTATCAGCATTCAGCTTTACACCTTTCCACCTCGTTTAAAAGCCACATGCTGTGCAGAATTTTCACACTTAGACTTTACACACACACTGTGAAGATTCTCAGTCATCCAGGTCATGGTGATCTCATCTCATTATCTCTAGCCGCTTTATCCTGTTCTACAGGGTCGCAGGCAAGCTGGAGCCTATCCCAGCTGACTACGGGCGAAAGGCGGGGTACACCCTGGACAAGTCGCCAGGTCATCACAGGGCTGACACATAGACAACCATTCACACTCACATTCACACCTACGGTCAATTTAGAGTCACCAGTTAACCTAACCTGCATGTCTTTGGACTGTGGGGGAAACCGGAGCACCCGGAGGAAACCCACGCGGACACAACATGCAAACTCCGCACAGAAAGGCCCTCGCCGGCCACGGGGCTCAAACCCGGACCTTCTTGCTGTGAGGCGACAGCGCTAACCACTACACCACCATGCCGCCCTGTACTGCATTCATCTTGCTGGGAATTTTGAATAAATTCCCTGTGCCTTTGTAGCTCACCCCCCAAAAACATCAGCGATCCACCTCCATGCTTCACAGTAGAGATGGAGAACTTCTCGTCAGAGGCCTTGTTGACGACTCCTCTAAGCATGGCGTTTTTATAGTTGTGACCGTAAATTTCAATTTTGGTCTCATCATGCCAAATGACTTGGTTCCAGAAGTTCTGAGGCTTGTCTCGGTGCTGTCTGGCATATTGTAAGCGTGCTGTCTTGTGGCACTAGCGCAGTAATGGCAACCCAACCATGCAGCCCGTTTTTGTTCAAGTGCCTCTTTATTGTGGATCTTGAAACAGTCGCACCACTTTCTTGCAGTGAAGCCTGTATTTCAGTTGAAGTAGCTTGAGGGTTCTTCTTTGCAGCTCAACCAATTTTCCTGGCAGTTAAGCCTGAAATCTTTGTTGGTCTACCAGACCATGGCTAAAGGCCTCTGCATGCTCGTGCGACAAGGCTTTCGCAGATAGCTTTTCGCAGACAGTTGTAATTTATTGTTGAGCGGGGATTAATAGGCGTGCGCGATGTTATTCACCGCCACAACGCAAGGGGGCGCGAAATCGCTAGGAGTCGTTGGTGGGTGTGGTTAGTGGAGTGTTTATCCTCCGGTTACTTATAATGACTAGAACTGGAGTCGTATAGATGTACGCACTTCCTCGATCAACCGCTCTTCGTGCTGCTCCATCTTTCGCTCGTGTTTTTAAAAATGCCGGTCGTGAAAACAAAACAAACCGGGAAAGTAGAGAAGCGGAAGTGCGTGTACAGCGGATGTAGAGTGGACCAATCAGAGCCCTCTTGTCTGCGGTGCTGTCTGCGAGGCTTCTGCGGTGGTCACAATTTTTGGGAGGTGCGCGCAGAGCGTCTGCGAAGGTGGGGGGGCTACGCAGACACTGTCTGCGAGGACTGGGTTGTCAGCATAAATTGGCCTTTAGTATCAACAGAACCGCTAATTCTACACTTCTTTATCAGACTTTGAACACTACTCACTGACATATTTTCAAATCTTTGCACATCTTTTTATATCCTTTTCCTGACTTATACAGTTCAACTACCTTTTCACGCAGCTCTTCTGCTTTCTCCATGGCTCAGTAGCTAGCAAAGTCAGTGCAGCCCTGAGTGAAACGTGCAAAGGTCTCTCAAGAGCTATGAAACTCATTGATCATTTATACACAGGCACTAATTACAATTAAACATGTGACCGGTGTAGAAAGTGACCCTTAATAGCGAATTAAATTTGGGTGTGTCAACTTGTTTGTATATCATCAGGTCAAACATTCAAGGGTATGTGAATTTTTTTTGGATCAGGGCCATTTGGGTGATTTCAGTTATTTAAAAATTCAACACACAATTATGTGATAAATTGCTTCACCTGATCACTATCCCTAAATAAGAGATTTTCTGCAAGATCAGTCATATTTTCCAAAAACTGGCCAATATTTTACACACAAGGTATGTAAACTTATGAGCACAACTAATACTTACCTATTTAGAGTATCGGTCAAAAGTGTGGACACCCCTAATTCAGTGGTTTTATTACTTTTTTTTTTTTTTTTTTTTTTTTTTTTTAATAAACTGTTTGATCTCAAACGCATTATGAAGGCAAGAAATTCCACTAATTAACTGTCTGTGGTGAAAGTAGAAAGGAGGTTGAGTTGGGTTTGGAGAGATGGAGGTATGCGTTGGAATGAAGGTGAGCAGGAGCAAAACAGAATACATGTGCATCAGTGAGAATGGGGATGAGAGTGTAGTGAAGATGCAAGGAGTAAATGTAAAGAAAGTTGGTGAATTCAAGTACCTGGGGTCAACTGTGCAGGAAAATGGGGGCTGCGATAGTGAGGTGAGAAAGAGGGTGGAGCAGTGGGAGAAGGATTTCGGGAGTCATTTGTGATCGGAAAGTCCCAGCAAAAGTGAAAGGTAAGCTGTATAAGACAGTAGTGAGACCAGCTGTGATGTATGGATTGGAGACCATAGCCTTAACGAAGAGACAGGAGGCAAAGTTGGAGGTGGCAGAGTTGAGGATGTTAAGGTTTGCGACGGGAGTGACAAGGTTGGACAGGATAAGGAACGAGCACATCAGAGGGACAGCACATGTGGAGAGAGATGAGACTGAGATGGTACGGGCACATCCTGAGAAGAGATGCAGAGCATGTTGGAAGGAGAACGTTGAGGATGGAGCTGCCAGGCACACGAAAACGAGGAAGGCCAGAGAGGAGATACATGGATGTGGTGAGAGAGGACATGAAAGTGGCAGGTGTGGTCGAGAAGGATGCGGAAGACAGGGAGCAATGGAGACTAAAGATCTGCTGTGGCGACCCCTAATCGGGAGCAGCCAAAAGAAGAATTATTGACTAATTGACCAGGTACACCTGTTAATTCAAAATCATTCCAGGTGACTACCTCATGAAGTTGGTTAAAATAATGCAAGTAGTGTCCAAAACGTCATTGAGGGAGTTGGCACGGTGGTGTAGTGGTTAGCACTGTCGCCTCATAGCAAGAAGGTTCTGGGTTTTGAGCCCAGCGACCAACGAGGGCCTTTCTGTGTGGAGTTTGCATGTTCTCCCCGTGTCTGCGTGGGTTTCCTCCGGGTGCTCCGGTTTCCCTCACAGTCCAAAGACATGCAGGTTAGGCTAACTGGTGGCTCTAAATTGACCGTAGGTGTGAATGGTTGTTTGTCTCTGTGTCAGCCATGCATGAAAATCCCTCACCTTTCGGCGAAATTCACCGTTTTGAAACCAAAATGGGTGACCTACGTGAATCGTGTAGATCCGATGAGGAAAAAAAAAATTGGGGGGGTTTGATATTGACCCAAAGGGCAAGGAGGTCGCTTCGCACCCATAGACAGTTCGTGCCGGTTTGCGCCTCCTCCTCCTGCTTTGATATTGACGCCATAGCGACAAGTACATCTCGCTGCGAAGGGCAAGCAGCATCATTTCACACCTCTTCTCCTGCTGGCCAGAGCGTGCACACATCAGTCAGAGTGCAGACCAGACCACCAGAAGCTGGATTGAGTCATTGGACTGAATTTCCTACTTTTTTTCAAACTTTCCTGATTTGCCATCAAAACAAACAAAACTTCCGGCTTGATTACATCAGCATTCGAAAGAGGGTGCGCGCGTCTTTTGACAATCCCTGTGTCCGAAATTGCTCGCTACTCACTATATAGGGCACTGTATAGTGGAGACGCCATTTTGTAGTGCTGTCCATGCTGAAAGAAATCAAATTAAAAGTCTCAAATTTGATTTAATAAAAGACAGCAGCAAAGAAGAAAGTATTCAGCCTTGATTTAAAAAGAACTGAAAGCTGCAGGTACTTCCATATCCCGGCAGGCTGAGTGGTATGCTGGGGCACCTCTTGCCAGCAGACCAGGATATCCAGAGGGAACTTGTGCGGTTCAGTGTTGACCTGACCATCCCCAGCTTCAAGGAGGGAGAGAGCATCGTGGAGTGGTGGGGTCATGTCTTCGACAAACCAGACAAGTGCCCCTCCCTGGGTGCACTGGTTAAGTGTTGCCTCTCCATCTTTCATGGGCCTAGAGTCGAGTCCTCATTTAGTCTGATGAATGATGTAATCGATCAAAGGAGTGGCAACATGAGTGTGGAAACATTTAATGCAATACAGACGGTCAAGTACACGCTGATGTCCAGGGGGAAGACAGCTATGCAGCTCTTTAGAAGGGAGGATGTGAAGTTTGGGGAAGTGGACAGAACATTGTGCAAGAACATTAACTCTGCAGCAGCCACATACAAACACCAGCAGAGGGTGAACAAGGAGGAAAAGCAGCAGCAGCAGAGTAAGTATGGCTCTCAAGAAACTTGCAGTGCTCAGCAGGCCAAGAAACCGACTGCTGAAGGAGAGAAGCGGGCAAGGCTGAAACATGTGGCAACTCGGCGAAAGCGGGCCATGGAGACACTGGTGGTCCAGGCAAATAAAAGGAAAAAAAGATCACTATTCCTTGTGTGTTCTCCACTTTCTTCGTTCTATCAGGCTTTCGTCTAAACCAGGGAACAGGGGCGCTGCGCCCTCTTACTCTCGGCGTGCGCCCCCTTACCAAAATGCCGATTGAACCCCAAGTCACACTTAGGCCATGCACTTATATGCTACTGCACAACATGCAATCTTTCTCAAAACGATCTTTTCTCCGTGAAAACATCCCACCAACACCACGTGACAACGTGTCTGATCATCAAATACGTTATAATTACTCCAAAAATATTCCAATCATAGTAGATACACCGCCAGACGGTGCAAAAACAATCCGAATTGGCGTTTTCCAGACTGAGGCGCCATGTTGTTTACTTGTCGCGGCTGCTCTTGCGAGATTTGACATGGGTTACATACAAGGTCAGCTGACTTGTAGAGCGAGATTTCTCGAGACTGAATGACCTTTCACCCACCGGCGTGGGAGTTTTTTGACAGAAGTAGTTTGCGAGTTGTTTTTGTTGACACTTGGGCATTTAAAGATGTCATCCTGCAGCACGAAACGGAAGAAAGCCAAAGACTGTCCGGGGCAGAAGAAGATGACGACTTTCTTTTTCAATGTTGACAGACAATTTGTTACAATTTCCCTCTCGGATAGCCTCAGAATGTCCCATTGTAGCCTCAGTTTTTCAAAGGCTTCACACGGCGGGGGGAGGGACGGACAACCGGCACCACCCGCTTCGTTCCGTCGCCATGGTGAGCATCCTCATATTAGATTTTTCTAGAAAAACCCCTGGTTCTATTATTCGCATTTTTTTTCCAGGGCATAATTTCACTATAGCTACATGTATTTGTACTGTATGTCCTTGTGCAAATGTCAATACAGTATACTTAGTAAGGAGGCTATAATATTTTATTCTGAGGGAGGACCCCCCCCCCCCCCCCAAACAAAATAAAACAACACCAGAGGCCACGTCACCACTCGCGCACCCTTCTCACCTTTTTCACCCCCGACCCGTTTTCATGCCTGAGATGACCTGGCAACTTATCCAGGGTGTACCCCACCTCTCGCCCATAGTCAGCTGGGATAGGCTCCAGCTTGCCTGCGACCTGTACAGGATAAGCGGCTACAGATAATGGATGGACGTCATTGAGGGAAATGCTGGCTACTTTGAAGAACCAAAATTATGAATTAAACTTTTTTTTTTTTTTTTTTAAAGCACATGATTTCATAGTGTTGATGTCTTCAGTATTGTTCTACAATGTAGAAAATGGTCAAAATACAGAAACCCTATGAGTAGGCGTGTCCAAACTTCTGACTGGTACTGTATTATCATCATTAACCCTGTAATATACAATCTCTGTCCTGATGTTTGCTCTGTAACTGGAAGTTTTAATAATTTTTCTCTTTTTCAGCTGGTGGTGGTGAAGCAGGAAGACAAACTTGAGCTCATCTTTAAGCATTTCCTTGTGGAGGACAAAAACAACAGTGGCGGGGCTTCTTATGTGGACTTCTTGTGTCACATGCACAAGGAGATTCGCACACTCCTGAGCTAGGAGAGATACCATTGCCCTTTTTATCTGACAAACCTGTTCTGTCCTCCTGTCATTTCCCCTCCTCTAATATAATGTTCTATAAAGTGCAGGAGGAAAATAAGTTTCTCTCTCTGCTCTGTCACATTCTGGTTTCTGTCCGTGATTTGGTTTGGGGGGTGGAGTGTGTGCAAGTGTGCGCATGAATCGGCATATGTATGAGGGATGCTACTGGTATTTCCCACCTCTTCCTGATATAGTAATGGATTATCCAGCACAGCTGCTGTAACGATCACTTTATTCCAAACGAACGCTTAAGTGCAGAATTAACAATGTGTTAATCAAAATGCAAGATAATAGGCTTTAAAAGTGCGTGGACTGTGAGTGCGGGAACACCGGCACTATAGGTGGTAGCAGATGGCATTAATGATTGAACCTGATTTTCTGAAAAAGATCCCGACAAATAGAAAGGAAAATTTCCAAATAACTTATTGTTTCCTGTATTTTTAATTTTTGTTGTCGTGGATGTTTCGTTCAGCGAGTCGCTTCATTTTCATCCATGGCCTTACGGACCCATCTCTCAATTTCTCACACTTTTTTTTTTTTTTTCTCTCTGCTGCCTTTTTTTTTTTTTTTTGTTATCCTTTATTGTAATCATTTAATGGTTTTTTTTAAAGTGTGCAGAAACACTTTTTGGTGGATTCTATCGGAAGCGGAGTGTTTTAAGTGTGCTATTCACTGTCCATGCATCTAACTCTTTATAAAGACATAACACTCGCACTAAAATTCTATGCATCAGATTAGCTATGGATGGAGGAACATGGAACCAACAAGCCTGATATCTAAATTAAGAAGGAACAGACTGCATGCTGAGTTAACTGGACATGCCTGAAGCTGCGCTACAGTGTGAGCGTTGAGAGCAGATGAAGAATTCTCCTATTGTGGAGAGGGTACGGAGCCCATCAGAGAGCTTTCTGACTGGGCCGGGTGATGGAGTTCAGATTAGCCAGCTGGACGGGAGTTTATGCAGTCGAGCTTTTCTTAAAGAGGATGGAGACTGTAGTCCAGATGGCAGCCATCTTCAAAGAAAGCTTCAGTACCTGAGCTTATATTCCAGGAACAGCTCCACATACTGTTTCTGATGTCTCCAGATTTTCTGTTTTGTTACTCTTTTTTTTTTCCTTTCACTGTATGATCAAGTGCTAACCTGTACCATGTATCATTTTACAACCCAATATTCATTTCTAAATGTTTTGTGGGTTATAATCCCAGATCAGGCAGGCGGACTCTGACACAGACATCAGCACTAGGTTCTTGTTTGCCCTGGTCTTGTCTTTCTAGTGAATTAACTTTTTTTTTTTGTACAGTGAAAGCATACAGCAAGAGTAGCAGGAGAGATTTAGAACTGCCGATTTCTAACCATTTTCAAGCATGTGCAGGATTGTGACCTGAAAAGCAATCAATACTGAATACCTTGTCATCACATGTATTTACATGTACAGAATTAAAAATCACATTTTAAACATGATGCTCAGTTAGTGTGCTTTGTTGGCTGTATTCAGCAATGAAAAACTGCCCATTATACCGTACCTGCAGTCTTGGACAGGAAGTGTTGCAGCATCAGACTTCTGTCTTTCATTTCTCTTGGATTTATGTTTTAGAATTTTTTTTTCCCCCCTCGTAATGCTTCCAGAGTTCCTCTCAAAGCACTGATGAAGCGAAAGCTGGAGTTTCTGAATGTTCATCCTACTGTCATCTTAAGTGTTGATATACAGTAAAGATCGGTCCTAATGAAATTCCTTAGAGAAAGGAGGGACCTGCCTTTGATTACTGCCCTTTTTTTTTTTTTTTTTCGTCCTATTCATTTCTTTTGTATCTGTCTTTTTTCCACACATATCTTAACCTCGTAATCAGTGTTTTGTCTAAGTTTAGAATTCATGACTCATGTCTTATCTTTGCCACTCAACTGCAAAATAAATATCTAAATCAGTTTGTTGGTTGACTTTTCCAAGTTGATTAAAATAATCGGCACGTAAAGATATCTAAAAGCAGCCTGGTTTAGGTAATGCATCATTGCTTTTCTCTTTCTATAACCTTATCTACACTGTCCTGTACATTCTTGTTTTCCCTACTCTCAACACACCCATCAGCTAAATAAACTCAGGAATGCTGTTCGAGCACACTGGTGTTTTAGAGCATGGAAAACCAAAACAAAAGGTATAGGACAAAAGGTGCTCCAGACATCTGTTCTTTTATTATTAATTTAAAAGTAGATTGCCTTTCAGATTTTTCAAGTGTAGGTCATAAAAAGAATTTTCCTGACACCCGATTATTTTTGTTTAGTGGACCAAATCACAGATTTCCAATTTTATTAGTTTTTTTTTTTTTAATGGAACAATTTCTGTGGCCACATGGCCCTGAAGTCTGCTCTCTTTTTCCTGCTTCACCATGACCCAATTCAAGATACATCATGTAGTGGGTTTTCCCTGTTCACGCAAGGCATTGTGGGATACAAATTTAAAACAGGACAGGAAAATGGAGGACGCGAGTGCGTGAATGAAACGTGAAAGACCGACTACAGTAATGGGAAGTGAGAAGAAAAGGAAACGCAGGACCAAATTAAGAAATATCGGCAGTCAGCGAGCACCTCGGTGTGATCAGCTGTTCGTTTAGCGACAGAATGATGGAACTGTCAGTGCACGGTCAAAGGTAAACCTGTCGATGACAGTAATGCAACACTGGATGCCAGCTTCTGTAAAAGAAGGAGGTAAACCTGTGCATGCGCATACACACTTCCTCTGTCTGCTTGATTGTGCGAAGTGAGCGATTTCATGCATATTATTTGCTCAGGAATCGCCTCAAATTAAATAACTTCTCAGCCACAAAATGGCCTGGGTTTTTTTTTTGGACCAAATTTCAGAAGGAACTAAATTTCACCGATTTCATGAAATCAAAAGGCCGTATAGCTTTAAGCTGTACATGAATCCCTTTTAGTTTCTTTGATTTGGTCTTCGGGCGGCATGGTGGTGTAGTGGTTAGCGCTGTCGCCTCACAGCAAGAAGGTCCGGGTTCGAGCCCCGTGGCCGGCGAGGGCCTTTCTGTGTGGAGTTTGCATGTTCTCCCCGTGTCCGCGTGGGTTCCCTCCGGGTGCTCCGGTTTCCCCCACAGTCCAAAGACATGCAGGTTAGGTTAACTGGTGACTCTAAATTGAACGTAGGTGTGAGTGTGAATGGTTGTCTGTGTCAGCCCTGTGATGACCTGGCGACTTGTCCAGGGTGTACCCCGCCTTTCGCCTGTAGTCAGCTGGGATAGGCTCCAGCTTGCCTGCGACCCTGTAGAACAGGATAAAGCAGCTACAGATAATGAGATGAGATGAGTTGCTTCATTCTGCCATTTATACTTAAAAGGCAATTCATGAAGCATAGTTTCAATAGATGGACTCAGTTTGCCGCGCCTCTCACCCGACATCAGCTGGGATTGGCAACAGCTTTCCCTGTGACCTTGACGGATAAGCAGTATTGATGTTGGACACCTGGATGGAATCGGTTTGATGAAAAATAGGGGCCTTTCACTGGTTTTATTACAATTACAGTTTGCCTTGTAGGCAGCAGAGGGCTCTAAAACGAACACTCCTTTAATAAAATCTTATGAGCCAGCAACATCACACACCTCTTATGCATGCCATGTCCTGAATCTAAGCCTGTTGGAATAAGTTTCCCAGGGCAACACTATTTTGTAAGCTGAGGCAGAGCTGTGTGATAAACCCATTTTCTCTTCTGCCTGCTGTCTAATTGGTTTTCCGAGCTGATCACTGGCCTTCCCTTCACACTCTTCCTGTTTGTTTCACTGCTTGTATTCGAAGGTTTTGTGGCCATTCCTGTGATCAGAAACATCACTACTGGACCACAGGGCATTTAGTACCAGCTGTGTATCAAAAAGGTACGTAGATGGTTTAAATAGAGTGGCAGTAAGAAAATACAGTGCTTCAAAGCAGTCCCATTGTTCCTCGTGCACTGATTCACAACACTCACTACCAGGTCTTTCTCAGGCCCTGTCCACACGGCAACGGATTCAGGTGAATCTGATAAAATTGTTTATCGTTTTGGCCTGGCGTCCACACGGCACCGGGGTTTTGGGTGCCCCAAAACGAAATCTTTTGAGAACGGGTTCCAGAGTGGAAAAATCTGGCAACGGCCCCGTTGCGAAGTCGTCTGGATGAGTAGAACGGATTTGTTTACGATGACGTCACAACCACACGACTGTCAGTGCTTCACGCCGGGTAGAAGTGTAATGAACTCGATGTGAGTTGTCAACAAATCCTATAACTTGGTTCATGAAACGCGCTTACAAAATATTTTCACTGTGAATATTTATTGTGTAATGGTGCAAAGTGAGAGAGTGAGAGAATAGCCCTTAGGGCAGAGTCTTTAGTCCAAACACTGCGGAAGTACTGAGTATAACCAAACCGTGCACCGCCTGTGCGCTTTCCAAAAACAAAAACAATCCTGCCAGCAAAAATAGGAAAAAAAAAAAAGAGCGATCTCACCTCTTCAGATGTTGGTTTAAGTCCGACAATACATTCCTCAAAAAGGGCGTAGAAGAACAAAGTAATCCATCAACGTGTAGCATTCAATTTATTCCGGACCATTAAAGAATTCTGGAGGATATCAGAATGTTGGCGTACCGGCTTCCATCTACCCCCGTTCATTCCTCTTTCCGCGTCTTTCGTTTTACGCTACTGATTAATAATCAAAACTTTATGTGACTGATGCTACAGAAGAAGGGGTTTATGCACATGCATCTACTTCTATTGTTCTGGTGTCTCCGATGGGACCGTCTTACAGCGCACATAGAGGTGTGGCATGTGTATTGCATCGTTTTCAGCAAGCGTTGCGTTGCCATATGAACCTGATATTTTACTGATCCATTGCCCATGTGGACGCGATATTTTAAAAAAAAAAAATCTCGTTGTCGTGTGGATGTAGCCTCAGTCACTGCTGTACTGAGAATGTTCCACTACTACTAAAGCTAAATAATAGCTTTTCAGTGATGGACCATTTCTACTGAGGGACTGTGGACAGCATTTGGTGTGCCATTGTGTCCCCATGTGGAAATGAGAACAGCTCGATAGGCGTGCCTGTAGGACAATAGATGGGAATGTGGGTGAGACCTTATAAGGAAATCTTCAAATATGAGGAAGGGATTCAGGTTTTTTTAAGGCAACTACTTAAATTGACAGTATTTCTAAGAGAAGTTTAAGGTTTAAGATCATGATTCTTAATGTGGTTCTTCGAGCAGTGTTTCCAAGAGTTTGTATATTCAGTATAACCACACTGGGACATTTCACTGATTCGTATCAATCGTCTCGTCTGTGTTCATCACGTACTGACTGTCAGCACGGCTGTGATGATCTGCGGCTGAATCGCAGCCATGCAGGTGTTGAGTAGCTAAAACTGCACACTTGATCATGCGATATTACTTAATCTAGTTCTTGGTAGGTCAATGACTATAAAAAAAAAAAAAAAACAGTTAGCCCATCAGTCAAGTTGAATCCTAATGATAATAAGAAAAGAGAAAAGTGTTCTGTGAGTTGGCAGTTGAGCAGTAAAAAGCCCTATGGATCCAATAAATCGACAAAATAAAATCAAAATAATCCACTTCATCTTTAGATCAACAGGTGAATTGTTTAGCACGATGTAACCATTCAGAACTGCCAGTTCATGTGTGTGTGACGGAATCATTATGATGTATGTACAGTGGTGCTTGAAAGTTTGTGAACCCTTTACAATTTTCTACATTTCTGCATAAATATGACCTTAAGCATCATCAGATTTTCAAATAAGTCCTAAAAGTAGATAAAGAGAACCCAGTTAAACAAATGAGACAAAATATTATACTTGGTCATTTATTTATTGAGGAAAATGATCCAATATTACATATCTGTGAGTGGCAAAAGTATGTGAACCTCTAGGATTAGCAGTTAATTTGAAGGTGAAATTAGAGTCAGATGTTTTCAATCAATGGGATGACAATCAGGTGTGAGTGGGCACCCTGTTTTATTTAAAGAACAGGGATCTATCAAAGTCTGATCTTCACAACACACGTTTGTGGAAGTGTATCATGGCACAAACAAAGGAGATTTCTGAGGACCTCAGAAAAAGCGTTGTTGATGCTCGTCAGGCTGGAAAAGGTTACAAAACTATCTGTAAAGAGTTTGGACTCCACCAATCCACAGTCAGACAGATTGTGTACAAATGGAGGAAATTCAAGCCCATTGTTACCCTCCCCAGGAGTGGTCGACCAACAAAGATCACTCCAAGAGCAAGGCGTGTAATAGTGGGCGAGGTCACAAAGGACCCCAGGGTAACTTCTAAGCAACTGAAGGCCTCTCTCACATTGGCTAATATTAATGTTCATGAGTCCACCATCAGGAGAACACTGAACAACAATGGTGTGCATGGCAGGGTTGCAAGGAGAAAGCCACTGCTCTCCAAAAAGAACATTGCTGCTCGTTTGCAGTTTGCTAAAGATCACGTGGACAAGCCAGAAGGTTATTGGGAAAATGTTTTGTGGACAGATGAGCCCAAAATACAACTTTTTGGTTTAAATGAGAAGCGTTATGTTTGGAGAAAGGAAAACACTGCATTCCAGCATAAGAACCTTATCCCATCTGTGAAACATGGTGGTTAGGCTAATGCAGGTTAGGCTAATTGGTGGCTTTAAATTGACCGTAGGTGTGAATGCTTGTTTGTCTCTATGTGTCAGCCCTGCAATGACCTGGCAACTTGTCCAGGGTGTACCCCGCCTCTCGCTCATAGTCAGCTGGGATAGGCTCCAGCTTGCCCGCAATCCTGCACAGGATAAGCGGCTACGGATACTGGATGGATGGATGATACAGGACCATATTGTTTTTTATTTTTATAACAAATGCAGTTCAAACTATAAAACAATGAATTATATATAATTTAATTCTATCAGTGCAATTCAGTGGATAGGCAAAGGACAAGTTTTTTGGGGAAACTTTTAGTGAGGTGTTTTGAAGTAGAAAGATCTGACTCTTACTGTTGACTTAAGCTTACTGATTAGACTCAGTGAAAAGATCCATAATCCACATCACTAGTACATGGCACCTGACAAAATATCCAATGTAATGCCCAGGTCAGACGGCAGGCTGCAACTAGTTTTAACTACTTGCGTCTACCTGCGATAACAAAATCGCAGGTAGACGCAAGGCTGGTCTTGCATCGACGCACGACGACGCAGATAATGGCAAAGTGTTGCAGAGGGTCTTTAGTAGAATCAGGTTGACGCAAGTGGATCACGATCTGTTTGCATTTCAGCTGCAATTCGCTTTTGATGCATGTAGAGGCAGGCGGTCGTGCAACGCTTGAGCGACCAGTCACAGGTTGAAACAGGGAGTGGCAGCTAGACGCAGGCTGACACGGGGAAGACAAGTCTTTAGAGATGGCTGCGATGCATCGCAGGTAGATGTAGACTGCACCTGCAAATAGTTTACAACAACCTGCGAGCAGTCTTATGGCCTTATATTTTTTAAAGGTTTTCTGTGCGCTGCGTCAACCTGCGTCTAGCTGCGTCTGCTTCCGACTGGTTGCGTCCTGTCGTACCGTAACAGCTTGAAAACGCTGCGTCTTGCAATATATCTGACCACAACGAAGGATTTGACGCAAAACGCCTGCGTCCACCTGCGATCTGTTGCCACCCGACCGATCACAGGTCGCAGTATGCGTCTTTCTGCCATCTGACCTGGGCATAAACGCAACCCATTTATCAGTCACGTCTTGTAGGAGAAAGACAGGACACTTCTGTGCTGCAATGTAAATATTTGACCAGCAGAGGCTGCTCTCCCTACTTCATACACTTCGCTGCTCTGAGCTTCTTTTGTCCTCTTTACCCCCCTCATGAGCAGATCCCTTTACATTTATGCATAAAACTCCTCGCCTTGTCTCCTGTCTGGAGGCTTACTAATGAGCCTGCGGTCAGCCCTGAGAGAGGCAGGCGGGCAGGGGGGGCAGGACTTTGTGGCCATCTGTGTATGAGTGCACGTTGGTATATGGACAGACAGCTCCACCCGCCCACCAGGACGACCACCTGCCTCTTCTTGCATCATTACCTGTCAGCTATGTGGGTCACTGCTGTGTGTGTGTGTGTCCTTAGCTACCTGTCCTGATTGCAAAATGCAGTCTAACGTTACTTATAGTGCTGCTTAAAACAGAAATGGCTCTGTAACTTGATGCTCTGTTTTAATCTTTAGTTTGTGGCATGGCAGATACTGCGGTACATTGTATTCAAACTCCACAGTTCTTAGCATCGCCCTATAAACACACACACAAAGCTTGTTGCTGAGAAATAAGCAAGAGTTCATGTTTTTTTTTTGTCAAATGAGGTCAGAGGTTGACTATAGATAGTCCGAGACTGTGCTAACAATGAAAGAACAGAGAAGGAGGAATGGAGAGGAAAAGGGAAGGATGCTGCACCCTTGAGCACTCCCCAAGCCCCCCAGCTCGTCCATCACCACGTCTGGCACTTGCTGAGGACTCGGGAAGGAGAACCCAGCAGCACGCCTCGCAGCAATTTCTCTCACTGATCTGAGGTCACTTCTGATGCTCAGTGGGAAAAAAAAAAGATCTACACTGGGAAAAACATAGAACTGAACCCAAATCAGCTTTTAAATGGTGTTGCTGGCACTGACCTACATCTTCAGCAGCTCATTTGCACCACTGCTATAGAGGCTGATTTTGCCCTCGACAGTCCTTGGTTAAGATTAAACTGCCCATGGCTCATGGTTTCACGCTTCACAACACTGACCTACTAAATCAAACAGACTTTTCAACAGGACAAGAAATCAGTGTTGCTGCACAAATAGAATTCAGATTATCTTCAACTTCTGACTCTCTAAGCAAAATATACGTAGCGTACATAGTGGATTTTAATCAGGTCAGTTTGTTTTTAGAAAAGCAGGCCTCTCTTGAAAGTGATGTCATCTGTCCTTGATCCAGATGGTTGGTCGCGTACACGTGAGAGCAGGAACATCATCTACACCCATCCCATCCCATCCCCCGCCACCCAATTCCACCTGAGTCATCCATCTACACTAGAGCCTGGTAGCCATGTGTGTGTGTGTGTGTAGGACAGATGTAGGATGCTGGGGACTGGCACTGATGCCCCCGCTGTGTGTATCTCCACAGCCTGAGAGCAAAACCTCTTCCACAAAAAAATAAATAAATAAAAAATTCAAGCTGGACAGTTTTAATCTATTCAGCCATCTGGTTCACTGACTCCTGGTCTCACCAAATATCAGTGTCTCTACTACATTCGCTATATCCTCCTTCTGCAACGTTTCCTGCTTTCTGTCGGTCTTCCTCCCTAAAAATTTCCATCAGAAATGAAAAGTACAGCTTTAAGGCCTTTAACGCTCAAATAATTTCTCCCAAAGAGATTGATGTGTTTTAATCGACAGCATTCTTAGCACAGATGAGCACTGGATAAAGATTAAACGACGATATATATGATATGATGATTATTATTTTTTGGAAAAGATTCACGTTGACTTAATTCCATCTCCAGAAAAGCGTGTCCCCTCATTACGTCCTGCGCAGCATTGTATGCATGCTTGAAATGAATGCATGGCTGTCTGGCAGCATCCCAGATCCCCCAATGGTTGGCCAATGGGATTTTACGCCATATTATGCATGTCTTGTTCTGTCATTTGCAAGGTGGGGGATGGAAAAGGAGGATAATGATGTAACACAAGTCTATTCTTAGTGCTCGACAGTTCAGTTATACCTGAATTTTTGACAGGGGAAATTCCTGATGAGGTCAAAGGCAACACCCAGTGACCTGTAAAGAATGTTTATCTCTGTGTGTATTGCTCATCACGCTCACGACTCACTTTGTGACATTTCAACAGCAATAAAAAAGTAATAACTTAATTAATAGCATATGAAAAAAAGGAATATTTGTTGTTAATATGGCTTTGAGTGGGCAGAGGTAAATTGTTTTTGATTCCAGTGTGGGCTTTTCTGAGGACGATGAAGCATCTTGTACCATTTACATCTTAAAACTGTGCCCACACAGTGTGTATGCATATGTACACACACACACACACACACACACAATGCAGACCATGTTATACTCCTAATACAGACCTGCAGATGCACACTGAGCCACTGTGGCTGCACTGAACTGTAGTGATATCTGGTTGACTGCATATTCATTAATTATTCACATTCTTAGTCCTTCAGTCAAGGCAATATAGGATCTGGGGTTGTTTTGGGAATCTACATGTACTATATAACTTAACAACATGGAAATGTAGTCTACTGTTGCAAGACCATATGGTCAGGAGTGCACAAAAATCTCTCATCTCATTATCTGTAGCCGCTTATCCTGTTCTACAGGGTCGCAGGCAAGCTGGAGCCTAACCCAGCTGACTACGGGCGAAAGGCGGGGTACACCCTGGACAAGTCGCCAGGTCATCACAGTGCTGACACATAGACACAGACAACCATTCACACTCACATTCACACCTACGGTCAATTTAGAGTCACCAGTTAACCTAACCTGCATGTCTTTGGACTGTGGGGGAAACCGGAGCACCCGGAGGAAACCCACGCGGACACGGGGAGAACATGCAAACTCCGCACAGAAAGGCCCTCGCCGGCTGCTGGGCTCGAACCCAGAACCTTTTTGCTGTGAGGCGACAGTGCTAACCGCTACACCACCGTGCCGCCCACACTAAATTGCATGTGTTTGATATTTCTTTGTTTCTTAACATATTACTGTAGCACATATTGCTATCCTGATGTTATATTGTTTTCTCATAGCAGCTTTACCTGCGACCTTCCTGATGAAAAACAGGGAAATGGTACATGTTCTTGTTGGTTCCTATTGCTTGTGTAAAAGTTTTCAGTGCTGATTAATAGTATTTTGCACTTTCCAAATAGCTTGATATCACAGTAGAAATAATCTTAATAGTTGGTGAGTCAGTGATCTTTGACTGTGTCATGTGTTTATTGGCTTTCAAATTCATCTCATCTCATTATCTGTAGCCGCTTTATCCTGTTCTACAGGGTCGCAGGCAAGCTGGAGCCTATCCCAGCTGACTACGGGCGAAAGGCGGGGTACACCCTGGACAAGTCGCCAGGTCATCACAGGGCTGACACATAGACACAGACAACCATTCACACTCACATTCACACCTACGGTCAATTTAGAGTCACCAGTTAACCTAACCTGCATGTCTTTGGACTGTGGGGGAAACTGGAGCACCCAGAGGAAACCCACGCGGACACGGGGAGAACATGCAAACTCCGCACAGAAAGGCCCTCGCCGGCCACGGGGCTCGAACCCAGACCTTCTTGCTGTGAGGCAACAGCGCTAACCACTACACCACCGTGCCGCCCTGGTTTTCAAATTGAATTCAAATTATTGGACGTAAATTATTGGATACTGATGGTTATCTCAATAGGATTAGTGAACCTTCCATTAGGATACAATTACATTTCTATTAGAAAGAGAAACAATAAATGTACATTGAAAACCCCAAGGAATGAATGCCATGTTTTGACTACAGCTCTTATATAATCAGTTTTAAATAACCACTGCTTTCATTAAAGCATGGAAACACTGACGATGTTTTCTGAGATGTCAAAGTTTCACTAGAAACTTTGTGTGTGTGTGTGTGTGTGTGTGTGTGTGTACACAATCACAGCCATAACATTATGACTACTGATTGGTAAAGTGAATTACATTGATTTATGTTGTTAGAATGGCACCTGTCAAGGGGTGGGATATATTAGGCAGCAAGAGAACAGTCAGTTCTTGAAGTTGATGTGTTGGAAGCAGGAAAAATGGGCAAGCGTAAGAAGGATCTGAGCGACTTTAACAAGGGCCAAATTGTGATGGATAGATGGCTGGGTCTGGGCATCTCCAAAATGGCACATCTTATGAGGTGTTTCCAGTACATGTATGTAGTGGCTGGTACCTACCAAAAGTGGTCCAAGGAAGGACAACCAGCGAACTGGGGACAGGGTCATGGGTGTCAAAGACTCATTGATTCGCATGTGGCATATGGTCCAATCCCACAGAAGAGCTACTGTAACACAAACTGCTGAAAAAGTTAATGCTGGCTAAAACAGAAAGGTGCCCATCCTTAGACCACTTTTGGTAGGAACTAACCACTGCATACCAGGAACACCCCACAAGATGTGCCATTTTAGAGACGCTCAAATCCAGTCATCCAGCCATCACAATTTGGCCCTTGTTAAAGTCACTCAGATCCTTACGCTTGCCTATTTTTCCTGCTTCCAACACATCAACTTCAAGTACTGATGGTTCTCTTGCTGCCGAATATATCCCACCCTTTGACAGGTGCCACTGTAATGAGATAATCAATGTGATTCACTTCACCTGTCAGTGGTCAGAATGTTATAGCTGATCGGTGTGTATATATAGCTCAGATACAGTACATGTATCAGAAATGCAGCCAGTGGGGGCATCGTGGCTCAGGTGGATAAGGCGCCATACCATAAATCCGGGGACCCGGGTTCGATTCCGGCCCGAGGTCATTTCCCAATCCCTCCCCATGTCTCTCTCTCTCCCGCTCACTTCCTGTCTCTACACTGTCCTATCCGATAAAGGTGAAAAAAGCCAAAAAAAATATCTTTAAAAGAAATGCAGCCAGTCTCTGCATGTGGTCCGCTGTGACTTGTTTGGCATTTTGTTCGAGTCGACTTCAATGTCACTTTTTATTTGCTTTCTCATTCAGGCACGAAGACTCGAACTCCCAAAAGGACAGTCATGGAAGTGTCACTCACTCGTCTGCTGAGAGGAAGGACAATCACAGTGACACAGGATGCCCACAGGCGGGCACACACACACACACTGTACTTCATGCCTGAGAAATCTCAGCAACTAAACTGTAGTGCACACATGTGCATAGATTATGAAACAATTCCAGATTCCAGAAATGCCAACATGGCACCTTCTTAGTGACGTTACCTACAACACGGAAAGAGTCCTAGCTTTTAAATCAGATTAAAATCACAGACCCAAACTCATCTCTAGCCACTTTATCCTTCTACAGGGTCGCAGGCAAGCTGGAGCCTATCCCAGCTGACTACGGGCGAAAGGCGGGGTACACCCTGGACAAGTCGCCAGGTCATCACAGGGCTGACACATAGACACAGACAACCATTCACACTCACACTCACACCTACGGTCAATTTAGAGTCACCAGTTAACCTAACCTGCATGTCTTTGGACTGTGGGGGAAACCGGAGCACCCGGAGGAAACCCACGCGGACACGGGGAGAACATTCAAACTCCGCACAGAAAGGCCCTCGCCGGCCACGGGGCTCGAACCCGGACCTTCTTGCTGTGAGGCGACAGCGCTAACCACTACACCACCGTGCCGCCACAGACCCAAACTGAATGGTAAATTCTAAGATCGCCATACCGTCGCTAAAACTGTTGCACATGTTCCTTGACCTGCTGCTTGTAAATACAGACAAACATACACTGCTTAAATCTCAAGGCTTCAGAGATCCCCAGGCAGCATAGCGAATTCCCAGCATGTCAGCATGACACAGGCACCAAATAGGAGTGCAGGGTTATGAAGACTATTGCAGAACGTGTGCATCAGGCAGTAACTCGAAATCCAGTAGCACAAAATACTTTCTCTCTTTGGTCGCTCTCGCTCTTTATTTATTTATTTTACATCTTCTCTATCTGTCTTAGTCAGTGCAAATGATCTCCACCCTGGAAAGCTTTCTGGTAAATATTGCAAAAGGATGAGGTGTACGTAGTAAAGTTACAACATGTCCGGTGTGACGATATCATCTCAAAGCACTTAGGGAGGAACACATCAGCTCAGACAACAAGCCTAAATGAGATGTATAATCCAGATGCACACACACACACACACACACACACCATGTCCAGCTAGATGAATTTCTTATTCAGTCTCTCATTTTCTCTTTTTTTTCTTTCTCACCTCCGCTTTCCCTCTGCTGAGGTGTGGTGTGGTATAGAAAACAGGTCAGTTGGGAACGTGTGGTGAGGGGGAAGATGCTAACACGAGCCGAAGTGTGATGCACTCTCTTACATAAACACTGTGGGATGGCCGTGGGCCACCTTCCCACTGGCCTCTGCTGTGTCTAATATAAAAGCTGATGTCATGTCCTCGTATTCTCCCCAAAACAGCAATTTTTATCGCAGGGCTTTGCATGTCCTCATTTAAGGACATGTATAATGCATGAAAAAAAAAAAACGAGTCGACATCACACAGGTTGTCAGTAGGCGTGTGTGCAATCTGATTTAGACATTTCGGAAGGAGAAATGATTATCATCACATATTGTAATGGAGAAAATAAAACTGATTCTGATAAGATTCTACACAACTCTTTGGAAAATTTTGGCAGAAGCATTGCATAGTGTTGCCTACTCTTCACCACCCACACCAGAAACCCACACTTTTTTAAAAACACCGCTCAGCTTTTGACTAAGGCTGCTTCTGTCTAATGGACTCTACAGTCGATTAAACATTTAGCAGGATTCGAACCACATTGCTATTGGGGATGGTTGTTGATTGGGGTTTTACTGTAGAGTTGATGCAAGGCTTCCCGACAACGTCTGGCTGTCATCAAATCAGTGGACTCGAGGTTGAGAAGTTGCTGGAGTAAATCTGAGCTCCCACTTCAGGTCGAAGACAGATGCACGGTCCTACAGTATATCATGGAACCGAATGTGTTTTGGAAGAGCGCATGGTTAATAAAAAGCAACAAACTTGGGAGATTAAATTGTGACTCTTCTCAAAAGAGACAGGAGTAGTGCGAGTGATATATAGTAGCTCTTAATGTTGTTGTAAGTTAGGGTTAGTATTAGTGTGAGTTTTCATGCTGCACCCATTTTCTACTCTCTCTTTCTCGGTCATCCTCAGCCTCAAGACTTTGATAGCGCTATCTGTAAAAGTCTATCTGGATGTTGCATCTGTGTTACATTAAACATTGAAAAAGTACCTTGTCAAAAATGGAGCCTATCCCAGCTGACTACGGGCGAAAGGCAGGGTACACCCTGGACAAGTCACCGGATCATCACAGGGCTGACACATAGACACAGACAACCATTCACACTCACGTTCACACCTACGGACAATTTAGAGCCACCAATTAGCCTAATCTCGCCCATAGTCAGCTGGGATAGGCTCCAGCTTGCCTGCGACCATGTAGAACAGGATAAGCGGCTACAGATAATGGATGGAATTAGCCTAACCTGCATGTCTTTGGACTGTGGGGGAAACCGGAGCACCCGGAGGAAACCCACGCGGACACGGGGAGAACATGCAAACTCCGCACAGAAAGGCCCTCGCCGGCCCCGGGGCTCGAACCCGGACCTTCTTCCTGTGAGGTGACAGTGCAAACCACTACACCACCGTGCCAGCCACGGAATGTTAAAATTGAAATTAAAACTGAAAACAAGGATTTGTAAATAATATTTGGCCTGTATTGCATTCAAAACAATACAACAGCACATTATTTCATGTTTTACCTCATGAATTCTTTTTTTTTTTCAAAATAAACATCTCATTATCTCTAGCCGCTTTACCCTGTTCTACAGGGTCGCAGGCAAGCTGGAGCCTATCCCAGCTGACTATGGGTGAAAGGTGGGGTACATCCTGGACAAGTCGCCAGGTCATCACAGGGCTGACACATAGACACAGACAACCATTCACACTCACATTCACACCTACGGTCAATTTAGAGTCACCAGTTAACCTAACCTGCATGTCTTTGGACTGTGGGGGAAACCGGAGCACCCGGAGGAAACCCACGGGGAGAACATGCAAACTCCGCACAGAAAGGCCCTCGCCGGCCACGGGGCTCGAACCCGGACCTTCTTGCTGTGAGGCGACAGCGCTAACCACTACACCACCGTGCTGCCCCAAAATAAACATTTATTACAATTTTGATTCTTGTAACAGATTTAAAAAAAAAGTTGGGACAGTAAAGCATTTACCACATTGTCATGTTGCTGTTCTTTCTCACAACACTTAAAAGATGTTTAGGGACTGAAGACACCAAGTGATGAAACATTTCAGGTGTTGTTTTGTCCCATTCTTCCTGTAAACAGGTCTTAAGGTGTGCACAGTATGGGATCGTCATTGTCATATTTTTCGTTTCAAAATTCGCCACACATTCTCTATTAGGGACAGAGGGGACAGGAACCCTCTTCTTCCACAGCCATGCCTTTATAATGTGTGCAGAATGTGGTTTTGCATTGTCTTGTTGAAATATCCCTGGAAAAGATGTTGTCTTGAAGGCAGCACATGTTGCTCCAAAATCTCAGTGTACTTTTCTGCATTAATGCCATCAGAGAATGGTAAGGTAACAGTCTAGATGATCCTTTTTGTCTTTGGTCCATAGAACATGGTGTCTATTTCTTCCAAGAAAGACCTGGATTACTGATTCGTCTGAGTGTGATGGTCCATCCCAGATACCTCCGAGCCTGGAGAAATCGATGATATTTCTGGACACAGTTAACATAATGCTTTCTTTTTGCACAGTGAAGTTTTAACTGGGGACAGCACGGTGGTGTAGTGGTTAGTGCTGTCGCCTCACAGCAAGAAGGTCCGGGTTCGAGCCCCGTGGCCGGCGAGGGCCTTTCTGTGTGGAGTTTGCATGTTCTGTCCGTGTGGGTTTCCTCCGGGTGCTCCGGTTTCCCCCACAGTCCAAAGACATGCAGGTTAGGTTAACTGGTGACTCTAAATTGACCGTAGGTGTGAATGTGAGTGTGAATGGTTGTCTGTGTCTATGTGTCGGCCCTGTGATGACCTGGCGACTTGTCCAGGGTGTACCCTGCCTTTCGCCCGTAGTCAGCTGGGATAGGCTCCAGCTTGCCTGCGACCCTGTAGAACAGGATAAAGCGGCTACAGATAATGAGATGAGATGAAGTTTTAACTGGCATTTGTGGATGCAACTCTGTATTGTTGTGCTGGACAAAGGTTTGCCAAAGTAATCCTGAGCCCATGTGGTTATATCAGCTATAGATGAATGACGGTTCTTGATACAGTGCCATCTGAGGGAGATCACAGGTGTTCAGCTTAGGCTTGCGCCCTTGCCCTTTACACACTGAAATTAATCCAGATTCCTTGAACCGTTTAGTGATGTTATGCACCATAGAAGGTGAAATATTCAAATCCATTTGTATCTGGTTTTGAGGAGCATTGTTTTAAACATTTCAATAATTTTTTCATGCACTTCTTGACAAACTAGAGATCCTTATCCTGTCTTTGCTGGTCAAAGACTAGGCCTTTCCTCACTCACTCACTCACTCACTATCCGTTTTGAGTCAGTTGACACATCAGATGCGTGTATGACTAGCAGTCTTCAGCAGAGCTCTCCATTCAGCACGGTCTTGAGTTGCCTCCTCTGCGATATTCCATAGCTTCAAGTCAGCACGGACAGATTCTTTCCAGCTTTTTCGAAGTCGGCCATGGTTGTTCGCTCCTTCAACTTCCAAGGTAGTACATCTGTTGATCCAAGAATTACTGCGTTGGACGTGTCCAAACCAATGGAGACGACTGCATCCGAGGACAGTGTCAAGTATTTCCTGGATACTGATTTTGTACCAAATCATGATTACAGTCACTTGTTGACATCACCTGTTTCAAATCACATCATTACCTCATTACTAGCCCTAAACTGAAATACTGTATGAACTATCTTGGGTTCATACTGTCTGCAATGAAATATAAGTCAAAGTAAATTTAGAAATCACTGCTTTCTTTTTTTATTTACATTTTCCATACTGGCAGCACGGTGGTGTAGCGGTTAGCGCTGTTGCCTCACAGCAAGAAGCTCCGGGTTCGAGCCCCGTGGCCGGCGAGGGCCTTTTTGTGCGGAGTTTGCATGTTCTCCCCGTGTCCACGTGGGTTTCCTCCGGGTGCTCCGGTTTCCCCCACAGTCCAAAGACATGCAGGTTAGGTTAACTGGTGACTCTAAATTGACCGTAGGTGCGAATGTGAGTGTGAATGGTTGTCTGTGTCTATGTGTCAGCCCTGTGATGACCTGGCGACTTGTCCAGGGTGTACCCCGCCTTTCGCCCATAGTCAGCTGGGATAGGCTCCAGCTTGCCTGCGACCCTGTAGAAGGATAAAGCGGCTAGAGATAATGAGATGAGATTTTCCATACTATCCCAACTTTATCTGATTCGGGGCTGTAACTTGTACGCCATCATTTAACTTAATATCAGACTAAAGCTTGAGTTTATTAGTGTCGATCTTTAGACATTTTCTGACATGTCAGTAAGCTACAGACAAAAATGTTTTGTCATTAACATTGTGCTACTACTGTGCTAACCCTTGCATAAATCACCCAGTCACCTCCCTCAGACTTGATTTCAGTAACATTTTAAGAGCTTGACTTATAGTAACCGTGAAGGTGAGATGACCTGGCGTGGACTGACAGGTTGTGACTTAAGATTTAACAAAGGCATAAGGACAATGGATTAGACTATAACACTGGGGGACTTATAGTAGACAGAGAGGGTGCAGGAAGCAGCACAAGAGTGGGGTGCCAAAATTTCACTGGCTATGTATATATGAAGGCATCAAAGGCCACAGAATTACATCATACAACAAGTTACCAAGATAACACTTGTGCAATATCAGTCTACTGTAGTACAATTACCAAATTTGGACAAATTAAGCTAAAAAAAAAAAAAAAAACTATATGAAAAGTGATATAAACTGCTTACTTTTTTTTAAGGTAACCCATAAAGCGATAGCCAGTACAAGAATCTTCTCACTAATATCAAACAACCAAATAAGGAAATAAACTGAATTTTTAAATCAGTATTTATATTATCGTAGAAAAAGGTAATTGCGTGCTTTGGCATTTGACCTGAGTGGAGTCGTCTTTCCCAGACTTTGCTGCCAATGTTGACACGAGGCATGCAAAGAGTTTAGATAAATAAATCCTGTGCAGAGCTGACACTGAAACGTTCATTAAATAAGTGTAGCCTATTTATCCATGATACTGTGCACCAAGTCAAAAGAAATAGGTAACAAGTATGGGATAAAACACAGCAGCACATGCTTTTAGAGGACAAGAACCAACATCAGGGTTCTTCACAGCAAAACCGTGGCCATCCATGGCTGGGTGTTAAGGAAGAAAATTTGACAGTGCTCTCTGGGTAAGAGGGGAGGGATGGCATACTCTCTCCCCTGTCAATCATAGTGACACGAACCAATCATGGACATCCTGTGATTGGAGTATGCAGAAGAGGGGAGACAGCACTTTCCTCCAAGTGTTACGATATCCTGTAAAAAAGCATGAGCAGCACTTTCAAAGGGGAACTGAAGGCAATTTTTTATCATCAAAATTCTATTTCTTTCTCTCATTTTATAAAATGTAGGAATGCATTTCTGACAGCTATTTTGTCGCTGCTACAGCAAGTTATGAGTGTTTGAAATATGCTACGTAATATATCAGTCCATATGTCAAGTCAAGTTTATCTGTATAGCGCTTTTAACAATAAACATTGTTGCAAAGCAGCTTTACGGAATTTGAACGACTTAAAACATGAGCTAATTTTATCCCTAATCTATCCCCAATGAGCAAGCCTGTGGCGACGGTGGCAAGGAAAAACTCCCTCAGACGACATGAGGAAGAAACCCCGAGAGGAACCAGACTCAAAAGGGAACCCATCCTCATTTGGGCAACAACAGACAGCCTGACTATAACATTAACAGTTTTAACATGAAGTCAGTTTTGTTGATGTTATAACTCTTCATTGATGGAAACTTGAGTGCAAAACTGTTCATGACAACTGCAGTCCTAAAGTTAGCAAGTCAACTGTAGTCCTCAGCCATAAAAGCATTACTGTAAGAGTCAAGAGCGTCCTCCAAGTGTGACTTTCAACTGTCCTCATGGGGCCGTCCTCTACAAGAGCGATGTGGTGAGACTCCAACCAGACATAGGGCATCAGGATGGATCAGGCAGGTCCGAGGAGCAGAAGAGGTCAGCGTCTCGATCCCAGGACTGACATGTAACTCAGAGGGACAGATCTGGGGGGGGGGACACAGGTTGTTCGGTATGCCCAATGTCACCTGAATAAGTAGGAACAGTATACATATTGCACTGAGTACAAGCAGGGACTCCGGCAACATAACTAAAAGGGGAGAGCCAGAAGGTAACACAGGCATGAGGGAGCCCCGGGACATAAAGCAGCAGCCGCTACACTGTCAACAAACTCGAGTGAGCAAGTGAGTGGGGGACTGACAGCATCCATACATCCCAGTTTACCAAAACACTATGTCTGAGGACCCTCTAGATCTACTCCTTTACCTCATAAACACCATTAACAAAAGGCTTGACTAAACAGATATGTTTTCAGCCTCGACTTAAACACTGAGACTATCAAAGCAATGGCCGTAAATGAGATTCATTGAGACCTGTGCGAGACATCGTAAGACAGAAGTAAAACGTACAGCGGAAATCAAAGTGACCAACATCTGTCAACGTTGTCAAAAGACACATGCGCCCTGTTTTGAATGCTGATGTAATCAAGCCAGAAGTTTTCCCTGTGTCCGAAATCGCTCCCTACTCACTATATAGGTTACTATATAGTGGGGACGCCATTTTATAGTGCTGTCTGAAACCTTAGTGAGGATTATGTGGGAAATGCACTCAGTATGATATGTATTTATCACAAAAATACATGCAGGTATTTATTATTTTGAAAACCCACCAGCCGCCTGATCTGGCATGTTTAAATTGTGCGACAGTAATGATGTAAATACCAGCGCGACGGACTAGTCCTTATCCTGTCGTCTTTCCAACTCTTCTCTACTCCACGTTGGTTCGAAGTCGTACGGAATAATCTCCATCACTGATGAAGCTGGCAAATCTCAAAATTAATCTAAATTGGAATTATATGGCGATCTGGCCGCTGTGTAAACAGTTTTCAAAATGGCGGCACTGACATTTCACATTTGAAGTCTTGCACAAGTCTCGTAAAGATCGCGCAGATAAGCGATGCCTGCTGTGGACCAAACGAACTACGTTCAACGTGGCTAAAAACCGAAAAGGCCGATAAGTGTAATATAAGGTTACTAAAACCGAAAACGTAATTGAATAGCACGTTAATTAAGAAATAAAGCAAGTTTAAAAACGACTTCAGTTCCCCTTTAAAGCTGCTGTTAGCTGGTGTCACGTGTCTCGGGGGAAGCATGAGATCGCTTTCACCCTCCTCTGATGGTAGTTGCTGCATGACAGTGGAGAGCTGGCTGGTAGATGGGAATTAGCTGGTGACCAAATTGTGGGAAATAAATAAATAATTGAAAACTATGGTGGTGTGATACATTACCACCCCCAAGTTGTTTTTCCTATTCCAGGAAAATAATCAACTTTGAAATCTGCCAACATTTACAATTTCTTCTATTAATTAAAGAATGGCACAGCATACTTTTTATCGCTTTATAGTTCCATTTAATGTTCTGGAAAGGCATATTAACAAGCTATTTCCTGGTAACACTTAAATTACTATATAGAGGATGTGCAGTCACGTGACCCGCACGTGTGTACTCCGCCCACTCCGCCATATTGGACGGCATCAGGATAGTTTACCTTGCGTGAGCGTAATGGATCCAGGCAGTAATCTCCAAGAAAATTCGGAAAATACCCCATCTACATCGCGCAATTACTTGTCTAAGTTTGTTCAGCATCTTGAAGGTGACGTGAGGCAGCGTTACGTGGAAAAGTGTTCCAGGTTGGGGATTGCAGATCCGTACAACTTGCCGCAATCCTTGTTCAGGGAAATTCGGAGCTGCGGTGCCGGCGATTTGCCCGATCTGGCCTACCACGATATTTACAATTTTCTCATTGATCGTGAATCGTGTTACACTGGCAAAGCCTTCAAAGCTTATAAGAGCCTGGAAGCTTATAAATATTTTGTTGCGGAATGGGTATCCCAACTATACCTCTGGAAGGTTCCGAAGAAGAATGTCTACTTGATAACCTCACGGGTAAGTGGCATTAAGACGTTTATCATAAAGAGACTATGCAGGACGTTTTATCTTAAGAATGTTCGAAATCTAAACTCAGTTCCAGATAATGACAGGGTTGTAAATATGTATGTTTTTGTCTGAAAAACAGTAAATCAGAAATGCTGCGCACGTGTGCGTGGAAGCTGCACAAATGTGCGCAGCTTTCTGAATTACTGTTTTCTTCTCATACTAATACTTCCTATGTTTCATGGACTGTAACGGCATTTGTTCATTTAGTAATTTTAATACATAATTTACTTTGATGAAATTATTCAGACACTCCAACGCCCCCCCTAAAAAAAAAATCGGATCTGCACGATTCAGCCGTGAAAAAGGCGGCATCCGCCGTTTGCATCCCTGTTTAAACTCATAGGTTAACCGACTTTAACCGGCTAATGAAGCTCGGTGGTCGGTCAAGATTTTTTTTAGTTTTCGCCATCCCTACTATGGATTGGCCTTTCAAAGGCATATATGAGCCAAAAAGAGAAAACATTGTCATAGACTAGGCCAGGGTAGTAGGGCTAGGCATAGCCATTTTAAACGTTAGAGACTGTCTAGTTTCTAAGTATGCAGCTATCATTCAATCCGAAAATCAACTTAACAGATGTACTAGGAGTATTGAATTAGAAGATTACACCTACCTGATATGAAGTGTTCACTACAAATTCGGCTGGTAGAACTGGGGTACCAGTTTGCTCTTCGCACAGCGGACACCCATTTTGCGCGTCTCTCCTCGTCTGCGGGGAATCTATAAAATGACAGGCCCTCCTTTTGGCCCTGTCTGTTGGTACAACCAAATGCTGAACAAGATATAACCAATTCTCGAAAGATCTACTCCCACACACTTGATAATTAGAACGGGTTCGTCTAAGTTCTATGCGCAACCTTGCTGTCCAAAATGGCGGATAAACAAATATCACGCGACCTCGTGACGTCACGTGCACGCTCTCTATACCAGCTATAAACGGGGGCAGCCATGGCCTAAAAGTTAGTGAAGCAACCTTGGGCCTAAAAGGTCACTGGTTCAATTCCCTGGACCGGCAGGAAAATCCATGTCTGAAGTGCCCTTGAGCAAGGCACCTGACTGCTCCCCAGGGGTTTTGTGTGTGTGTGTGTGTGTGTGTGTGTGTGTGTTATATGTTGCTCTGGATAAAAGCGTCTGCTAAATGCCTGTAACTGTAATAACAGTAATTCCCACAACTTCCCTTGTACGGTAGATAAAAAGACAAAAAAAAAGCAACTTGTCATATTAAAGAGAAACCACAAAACACAAACGTCTCCATCCGTACATTTTCCTATGGCAACAATATCACTTTACCTCTCATGGTTACAAAGTACTGACACTGAAAACTCCTTCCATCAATGTTAACTAAGCATCTCCTTAGAGGACGCTTCACCACAGCGATTATGTCTTTCTTTGTTTAATAACAGCTTTTTTTTCGTTTGCATTCATTCATTATTAGACCTAGTAGACCTAGATTATATGGAGCATCTGCCATACAAGTCCCTGTGAATTAGCTGTTACGACAAAAAGGATAGCGTTAAATCATTGCCGGCACTGCCAGATTTGTGCTGTTATAGAAAATTAATCAACACCTTCAGCCAGGTTTGAGAATTCGACAGCAGTGTGGTATCATTTCATTTAAGGTTGGTAATAAAATATTTATAAGCTAGTAATACATAGCTTGCTATAATTAAAGATTAATGAATATTATTTTAAAGTATAAAGATTAAAATATCTCGTACATAATTTATTAATATTTATGTATCAGTTTAAAAACTTTATAATAGAAGTTTTATTTAATTTACACCTCATCTAATGAACAATACATTTTTTTAATTTATTGTTAAATAGCCCAGCACCAGTCCCACGGACCCACTGTACAGTTTGAAGCTTTCTCCAAGAGGTTCTCAACAAAAACTTTGATAAGGAACTGAGGAGCCATTCAGGAGTTAAATAATTTGTTTTCAATTAATCTATTTACTATTATTATATTCACATTGACTGGATATGAGCAATCACACGCTCTGATTGGCTGCTCTACTACTAGGCTATCAGTTCATATACCATGAGAAGAGAAAAACAAAATGGTGCAGCGTGCTGCTGAACCAACCGAGGACGAAATAAAAACTTGAAAATAAAACCCCCCAAAATTTAAAAAAGCAACAAAATATGGAATAAAAGGTATTTGATGGTAAGAACGTATCTTTGTTATTTTTCAAGAATTATTATTATAGCATTTTTCACAAACTGTTCCTGTCATTTCACTGGTTTGTTTACATTCTTCGTCTTTAAGCATTAAAATTTGTTGAATTTTTTTTAGACTGGTTCAAAAGCTCAAAGAAGTTTGAAAATTAAATCATTGAAATGTCCAAGGAAGAATTAAATAATCGTCTAAAGCGATTCTATACCTCGGCACGACAGCAAGATGACATTTTTTACAAAATAAACAACACTAAAGCCAATTAGTGCAGCCATCGATAGGTTTTTAAGAAGTCCGGCTAAGCGGAAATGATTTTGTAGGATATTTTGTATAAAGTTTTCATTTATAGAATTTGCAAAAAATAAAAATGCTCTGTTTCTCAAAATCCAGTGAATGTGGATAGAATAAAACAATTACTCCACTCAATCTCGTCATACATGGCTTATAGCCGACTCGGCACTACGCGCCTCGTCGTCTATCAGCTCATGTACGACTTGATTTCGTGGAATAACAGTTAACTGTAATATGTTTACAGATGTATAGAAGCAAGATTTAATAAGCTATATGTTATTTGATTATATAAAAGAGTTTATTGCTGAACATTAAAGTATTTGATGTGTTAATGTAATTAATGTAATAAGTTAATGTATTTCCCAACATGGTAATATATTTGAAAAGATTTAGAGGCAATATTTAATTACTGCAAATATTAACTGATTATATAAAGAGTTTATGATTGAACATTTAGAAAGTGTTACAAATAAACATTTGACCTGTGTATAGGCAAAAGGATTTTAATAACCTATAGTAGAAGCTTGACAGATAGAAATCTGTTTCTTGAAGTTTGTATCTTTATAATTAAACAGATGTTGATTTATTCACTATACAGTATATTTAACTTCTGGAACTTAAAAATAAACATATTCTGTTTAATTTGTGCCACGTAACATGCTATAACATCATGTACGCTGGTAGATACTATGGGATTGTGCTATTGACAGGGATTTTGATTATGGACATTTAAAGGAGATACGCAGAGCCATGGCCTCACTTTTTGTTTATAAATGCCTTGAGACCTCAAGAATGACACAGGATTAGTTTTAAGCGTGAACAATAAATCTAATATAGTAATTTTCATGATTAAAGTGATTCATATAGGTAGCGGTCTGAGTGAATGACCTTGACATCTGTGACATCACAGCAGGAAGTCTGTCGGTCTCATCGCCATTTCCGCTATACTAAAACACAGAGCTGACTGCAACTCCGATCCTCCATTTTGAGCTAATTTATCACCATGCCACGTGGATGTGTTGCTGGCGGGTGCAGCAATACAACAGAAGGTGGATTTATGTTGCATCCATGGCCCAAGAATGTTCAAACTCCAAAGATTTAGACGCATTTTGCGAGAAGTTCACGGGCCCATTGGGCTCCTACGAAGTGATCTCTCCTCTGCTCTGCACATTTTACTGAAGACTCCTACGAGACCTCTGATCTGTTGAGGAGCGTTGGCTATAAGCCCGTATTGAAAGAGGGTGCAGTACCAACAACTAAAGGAAAAGAAAACTACAAGAAAAGGAAAGTAAGTTCAGTTGCACCAGTTCTCCCGGAGTGTGAGCCGAGCAGTAATGGCGAAGTACTCAGTATGGAGAAAATGGAGAATGAGTGGACTATGTGTCAGATTTCTCCACTGGATATGCTTTTTTTTCCCCCCTCTGGATATGCTTCCCTGATCAGCAATATCTCACCCTTACATGGAAGAAGCGAATGAACGAAGAACTGAACGAAGAACAGAAAGTCAGCTTGTTTCAAAACAATCGGCCACAAGATCGGCCTTCAAGAAGCGAGAACACTCCTAAGATAAGGTTAAAGACCTCGCTCTAAGGCCAAAAAAAGAACTGTGAGTCTATCAGTTCAACAGGTTGAAAATAAACCAATTGATCTGTATTGTTCGATGCCTAATTTAGGTGCCTCGTGCTATGATTGATGTCCTGCAATTTGAGTTGTAAGGACTGAAGTGTTCTCCATTCACTATGATGCGAAGTTATTGTAGAAATTTGCAAAGCATTTTGATCTCATCACCAAAGTCAGCATTTCTGAGGTCAAACTACAGATGATCAACGTCATGCTCTGGAGTTACACAGTTGGTCTACATTATCAGACTGTTGGCGTGGTGTAAGTTAAAGTGCCATTCCACCATTGGATGTATTCTTTGGCATAAAATACAATATATTTTGACAACATATATAAATGGTATCACTAGATAGAGAAATCTTTTAGCTTCAAAATGATATATCAAACATAATTTTTTGACAATGACAAGTATATTAATTTTGCGACCAAAGTCACCTACCCTTTTAATTTCCGCGCGTGATGTCATCGGCAGGTTCCCCTTCTTGTGTACCACGTGACGTGTGACGTGGTACATATTATCAGCAATGGCGGATAGAACGCGATAAAAATAATACCAATAAATCTAGCTAATACCAATAAATCTAGCTAACTGAAAGATTAACTCAATTTGTCGCAATTTTTTTGGCCCCCATATACGAGGAGAAATGACTCTCTCACTTTGGGGTTTTCCTGGTCTAAAAATAGACCGACACGTGGTACACAAGAAGGAGAACCTGCCGATGACATCACGTTTCACTACCGCGCGGAAATTAAACGGGTAGGTGACTTTGGTCGCAAAATTAATATACTTGTCGTTGTCAAAAAATTATGTTTGATATATCATTTTGAAGCTAAAAGATTTCTCTGTCTAGTCATGTTGTCATAAAATATATTGTATTTTATGCCAAAGAATACATCCAATGGTGGAATGGCACTTTAAGCATGGCGGTTAGCCATTCCCATCTTCTATACATGAGCTCATTTATTTGATTAGACACTACCCAGTTATGTCTCCTGTTTTCAGTGTCTGAATGTCTGAAACATGCCTCTGTACTGTATTATTCAAGGGTCTTTATGGATTCTTTGTATAATTAAAGCTTCTTAGTTGCATAAAACGAATGCACCTGACCAGTACTTAAAGAAATTGGACACTATTTATCACTGCACCTTACGTTTTATCACTGGCTGCGGCAATCTTGTACATTGTTGTACTCTGTATAATATAGCAAATTGTCCATCTCTGTCTGTTCACTGACTTTCACACTGGTTGGTATTTGTTTATAAGTCTGTTCTTGAGGAGGCTAGCTCCTCCTTATCTTTCTTTATACTTGTGTCTGAAACAAAATCGACACGGCCCGTGATCTAATAACACGTTACAGATGTTAGTTCCTGGACTGAGAACAGATTTAGGAAATAAAGCTTTTAAATATGCTGCTCCTTCATCCTGGAACAACTTACAAAAGGGCTTGAAACTGTCAAAGCTGATAAACCTGGGTGAATTTCAATCCATTCTAAAAGATAGAGAAAATACCTCGCTTGTAAAATGCACTTGTTTTTAAATTTTTACTTTATGTTTTTAACTGAATTTTCAACTTTGAGCGTTTAACATTTTAACTGAATACTGTTTTATCTGTAATCATTTGCCATCATCATCATCAGATACCTTGTGCGTGAAACAGGCGTGCAGCTTGTGAACAGGCAAGGCAGGCAACTGCTTGGGGCCCCCTGGCCCAGGGCCCCCCCGAGAGTTGGGGCCCGAGGGCTGTTTTATGTACCGAAATGTCTCAAAAATATATATATATTTGAAAAAAATTTATGTTTGAAAAAACAGTGACAGAGGGCGGCACGGTGGTGTAGTGGTTAGCGCTGTTGCCTCACAGCAAGAAGGTCCTGGGTTCGAGCCCCGTGGCCGGCGAGGGCCTTTCTGTGCGGAGTTTGCATGTTCTCCCCGTGTCCGCGTGGGTTTCCTCCGGGTGCTCCGGTTTCCCCCACAGTCCAAAGACATGCAGGTTAGGTTAACTGGTGACTCTAAATTGACCGTAGGTGTGAATGTGAGTGTGAATGGTTGTCTGTGTCTGTGTGTCAGCCCTGTGATGACCTGGCGACTTGTCCAGGGTGTACCCCGCCTTTCGCCCGTAGTCAGCTGGGATAGGCTCCAGCTTGCCTGCGACCCTGTAGAACAGGATAAAGCGGCTACAGATAATGAGATGAGAAAACAGTGACAGAGAGAATTGAAAAAGACAGCTTGCTCTCAACCGACCTCCCTGTTAAAAATAAAGGTTAAATCAAATAAACAACAATAGGTAGGGAAAGTGAAACACAGCGATCCTAGTGGTAGCGTTCCTAAGCCGACAGCCATACTATTGAAAATCCCATAGACCTGATTTTTTAAAAAATCCCACGAAGTTATGATGTGGAACTTGTACACCCCCCAAAAAATATGTTGTATATGTTGGGATTATCTACTAACTGTGAAAGTATCAGGTGAAATTTCGCTGTCTTTTAAAAGATCGAAATTGTGCCTAACCTGTCAGAAACGGACTACAACCAAACTGTCTAGTCAGAGTCGCTCATATTACGTCAGCAGTAGGCTTAGCTATCCCATGCTTAGTAATCCCCACGAGGGATGCATTTCTTATTGGTACAGAAATACTCCGCCAACCACGCTATACAAATCGGCATGTTGATGTAGGCTACTCGCCGGCCGCTACCTGTTACAGATTTGGAAAGGCGCTAGACTTGCGGTGACGTCACGTACGCGACGTCGGGTCCGTGTAGTCTTTGATCAGCTTATTAAAAACCATTCAAAACAATTCAAATCGGTGGAAAAAATAAAGTATGATCACCAGGATCGATAGAGCTGCCCAACATATGGAAGCCATTGTCTTAACTTTGAAGTGTAACCCGAAATGTAATTTTTTGAAACGATATTGCCATTCATTTTGCCATAGAGGTTGGAACGCATTCAGTAGGGGGCGATGAGATTACTTTCCCTCGCTATGGGCGATTTGCAATGACATCTCAGTAGGAAACCTCCCGAACGGGGCCCCACGTCAATCCCACCTCACGTTAACCTGCGTGATGTTAACGGACTGCAATGGAAAAGAAGCTGAGGGAAAATGAAGAGGAGTTATCCATCTGGTAGTGAGAAGAGGAAGAAAAAAAAAAAAGAGAATGAAGAAAAAAAAGAAAGAAAGACAGTGGTAAGTGGAGCAGATAATGATATAAGCATAACATTAACAGCAAATGACTGCTGTTATTGAACAAATGGTGTTACTTTGTGTGAGACCGACCTGTGCTAACATTAGCTTCAGAACGTGACCACTGCATAAAACTGATGCTAACGCTAACTTACGCGAATGTTAGCTGAATGTTATTTATTTTGTTTTTTATTGTTCTTTACCATTGTATTTTCACATTTGGAATTTAAAAATTTTTGGTTTCATACATTTTTCGTTGGTGTCAGATTATTTATAACATATTGGTGATGAACACTGGTCAGAAGGGCCCCCTGGAAATTTTTGCTTGGGGCCACAACAGACTCTAGAATCGCATCTGGCGTGAAATAGTTTAGAGTGGGAAAGCTGGTGCCCAACTGCAGACACACAGATACTTCACAGAGAAAGGGTCTGAACTCCAGTGGCAAGGAAACCTCGACGACCGGGGATCCAGACTCTGGTGCAACCCTCATCCGCCATCCCAGTCAAGAACACATCTTCGTACTGATCTGCCGTTGGGGACTTTGGGGGTGGGGGGTGGGGGTGTTGCATGCTGGCTGTTGGCTCACAATGAGCTCATCCGACCTTTGTCAGGTCTTGTTTTTAATCCTGCTGGCTGACATGCCACCCTCCTCACCAGCATTACACTGGTGGGGGAACCGGTTTAGACGCCGACCATCCGTCCATGCGGCAGATTGTACTGGGTTACAATGTTACCAGTAGCAGACTCCCATCTGACCCGACACTGAATCATTTGTAATGTTACACCAGGTGTATTTTTGTCTGTTGTATGGTTATAATTTTTATTGCAATATTGTTTATGCTGCCCTCTTAGCCAGGTCACTCTTGGAAAAGAGGTTTTAATCTGAATGAGTTTTTTTTTACCTGGTTAAATAAAGGATACTGATCAATTGATCGGTTGAAAAAGAAGGGTTTGAAACCTTCTGTTAGGGAATCACTTTGTTATAATGATCTACACGGATACTTTCCGGGTTCTCACAGATTTCGGCGGAACAAGGTTAGATTGCGAGTTCCCCTGAAGGCTTCGAGATTTGACTGTTTTTCTAAGAGCGCTGTCATTTCAATGTTTCCCCTCGGGCTCTGAGCATTTATCTAAAAATAAAGTCAAATGTCTCAAATGGTCTTACTTATCAAATGGACAAAATGCTATGTTATAGTGTATTCTTTTCACCTTATAGTGTGATTAAGTTTGTAATCAGTCCTAGATGTTAATGTTAATGTCTCAAAGAGATGCATTTTGGAACATATAGCCGGGTTCTTGAATATCTCGGGTGCATTTTATATTCGTAAATGAATAAATGCTTGTTTTAAGGCATCATAAAATTTCATAATGAGCACGTCCACTTAGAATCACAAAATTACATAATGCCTCAAGCGTATTCAAGCGGTTTTACATCGGTATAATACTCCTTGTGCTTTAACAATGCAGAGTTAACTTTACTTTTAAACTTATGACTCATATAACTATAACTCTACGCCAGTCTACCTAGAAATAAAAACAAGAGCCTCTGAATTTAAAAAATGCCTTTTTCATCGTAGCCAGTAAAGGACAGATTAAACAAAGGCTGCTAATCAGATTGGGATAGGGTCACTAACTATTCCCAGTGCTCTGCACTGAACACCATTTAAGGGAATCAACTGCCAGAATGGATACTAAACAGCCAATATAAATGTTACCACTTCATTGCAATGCTCCTATCTGAAAAAAGGGTTTCGTAGACCTCTTTTAAACATTGGCCAGACTTCCATTTCTATAATACTGTAGTACATTATGAGCACATGTTATCAAACATGTAATGGTACAGGTCATTACAGTGTAGACGTAATATTCATCTTTAGTATCTGCTTTCGAGTTACTGTTCAGGGTCATGGTGGATCTGGAGTCTATCCATGAAACACCAGGTATGAGGTGGGAATACACCCTGATTCGAACACATATTCAATCAGACTTTGTGGATTTTCACCTTGTGAAATTATTTTCTTCACACGTTCCAGCTTGTTTGGAAGTTGGGGTCAGGGCACAGGGTCAGCCATGACAGCACCCCTGGAGCAGAGAAAGTTAAAGTGCATATCACAGGTAAATTCAGGAGCAAGATCAATGTAATTCTCCTATTTTATATTAAACTTTGGTCAAATATCTGTAACATACGGAAGAGCGATAGTTCCACTAAGAAATACATATTTTTTTTAAAATTGAGAAAAAAACTCAGAATTTGAGATTAAAGTCAGAAATTTCAAGAAAAAAGTAAAAATTTGAGAAACAAAGTCGAAATTTGAGAAAAAAGGTCGAAATTTGAGAAAAAAAGTCAAAATTTGAGAAAAAAAAAGTCGAAATTTTTGAGAACAAAAAAAAGAGTCAGAAATCTGTGGAAGGCGGGCTTCCATACGGAAGTGACACTCACTCGCGGCCGGTAGGCATGAATGGCTGAGACCAGAGCCATGGAATTCAGAGTTGTGGCAACCGGGGTACAGGAAGTCGGTTGGTGATGTAATTCACGTAGATTCAAATACTTCTAGGCAGCGGCTTCCTGTTTGCTAGAGACTAACACAGACCCACTACATAACAAGCAAAGATTAAGTAGAAACGAATTACATTTACCTTTACCGCACTTTCTGTGTTCTACGGCCACTTCCTGGAACTAGTGGAACTATGTCAATGGCGATCTATGTGTCTAGTTCCAGGAAGTGGCCGTAGAACACAAAGTGCAGTAAAGGTAAATGTAATTCGTTTCTACTTAATCTTTGCTTGTTATGTAGTGGGTCTGTGTTAGTCTCTAGCAAACAGAAAGCCGCTGCCTAGAAGTATTTGAATCTACGTGAATCACATCACCAACCGACTTCCTGTATCCCGGTTGTCACAACTCTGAATTCCATGGCTCTGGTCTCGGTCATTCATGTCTACCGGCCATGAGTGAGTGTCACTTCCGTATGGAAGCCCGCCTTCTACAGATTTCTGACTTTTTTTTTCTCGAAAATTTCGACTTTTTTTTCTCAAAAATTTCAACTTTTTTTTTCTAAAAAATTGACTTTTTTTCTCAAAAACTTCGACTTTTTTCTCGAAATTTTTTACTTTAATCTCGAAAATTCTGAGTTTTTTTCTCAGAAGTTTCCAAATAAAATATAAAACCCTGGCCCTATTGCTCTGCCGTAGTAACATTCTGCATTCTCTGCAATTTTTTTTACCTTGCGCAATACCAGAAAAATTCAATTGAAAATCAAGCCATTTGAGGCGAATTGGTCCGCCTCTGAAAAAACTTGGTGTTTCCCGGGAAACATTGATTTTCGTGACGTCATCTGCGGGACGCCTCCCTCTGAATCCTACGTCAGCGCTGGTTTGTTTATGAGAAAACGACCTGGTGGTTTTCTGCACATTTCTTCAACGTTATCGCGTAATTATTAAAATGGTTAACAGATGTATCGTAGAAGGGTGTAGCAACACCAATCTTGATGGGATTAGTACTCATCGTTTTCCAGAAGACCGGACAATGAGAGAGAAATGGGAGCGCTTGGTCTACACAGGCTGTGCACTGAAACCGTGCAAAGCTCGTGCAGCCTGCTGGTGCTTCCGCAGATAATGTCATGATTCTGGCTCCAGACTCCCTTGGGATTTTTCCAGATGCGTTTTGTTATTTTATTTTTTTCTGCTGTAGACAGATGGCCTTGTGCAAAATTACCCTTCAAGCTGAGTGTAAAGGGACATTCTTTCATAAAAAAAAATTAGTCCAGAATATGCCCTTTAACAGTGGTAGCTTGGCTGGGGCTTGAACCCCCACTCACCTGTTCAGTAATGTGCTGTTGAGCCAGTACTGCACAAGTACTACACACAGACAGTAAACCAAGCTCAGGTTTGAACCAGGGACCCTGGTGCTGTGAGGTAGCAATATGATCCAGTGCACCACTGTACCACCTCAGCACATAATATGTTATTGAAGAACTGAGCTCCATACTTAAGAGAATATGGTAATGCACCGACTGGATTTTTGATGCCTTTTGCGGTTGTATGATGTCCGTATATCACTACAGGGCACCTGATTGTAAGTGCAAGGCAATGTATCTCAAACACTTAACCAGCGGACAACGAAATTTGTATCTTTATTTACATAAGACAGATGGGTTTTTATCCAGTGCTTATTTTTAATTTGCTTTTTTTAAAAATAATGTGGGATTATTTACTAACACATTTTACACTCATCAGGAGAGCACATATATTAAGATTGTCTAGCCATCCAGGAGGGAGGGGTATTTGCATAAACATTATTCTCAGTGTAATTGAAGACAATGCGGTAAGAGGTTTTTTTGCGTAGGCAAAGCCATAACTATGTTGCAGAACCTGTCTCGAACCCTTTTCCTGAAAACGAAAACATCACATAACCTGTCTTTCCTGTCTGTAGTTTCCTTAAAGTAGGCTTTCATTAAAAGTGCTTAATTAAAAAACAACAACAACAACAACAACAATTAAGGCTTACAAAGATGAAATTTGAATTTCGTTTTAACATGGAACATATTTAAAAAGAACGACCTACTTAATTACTGTATGTCTAATTCATGTTATCGTAGTGTCCTAGTTATTTTAACCAAATCCCCTGAATATTAGGGCACTGTGAAGCCAGCACAGTAATGCCACTACACTGTCAGAAATAAGGGTACAGGAGGAGTCCATTTTTGTCCCCCAGGGTACAAGCCACACTAATGTACCCTCTAGGGATCATTATTGGACCTCAAGGTAGCTATGTGTACCTTTGTAGGATCAAAAAGGTACACATATGGTCCCAAGCAGTATATAAAGGGTACAAATAAGTACCGGAGGGTACTGCCTCAGTGACAAGCCAGTGTACCCCTAAAGGGACAATAATTAAATAATATTGGCTGGCTTTGAGTAGTATATCAGATATATTCGATTCAGCTAGCATGATATTGAACTTATTTTTGACTTGTTCAATATCATGCTAGCTGAATCGAATATATCTGATATACCGCGAAAAAAAAAGTCAACCAATATTATTATTATACATACAAATTCGATGGAACAATTATAGATTTTACAAAAAGTTAAGAACGCTGGTGGCCATGTTTATTTACAAATTGTCACAGTCGCTCGCTAGTGTGGAAGTTTTACGTGTAATACGCATCTTATGGCATTTTCAATTCACTGCGAGCGCTGCCGGCGAACAAAGAAATGCTTCTGTGCATGTGCAGCAGAAAACTCTCTCATTGAATATTCACATCAGCTCTAACATGCGACATCATGTTGTCTTGACAACCATGCAATATCGTAAACCATATTCAATGCTCATTCTCCACTGGGTACAGTAATGCATTAAGCCAGTATCTCACTGGGCTGCGACAGCCTGCGACTAGTTGGAAACACAACAATTGCGATAAAATATGCGAATTAGCGACAATTTTCACTTGGAATTGATATTCGCATATTTTACCGCGATTGTTGTGTCTCCAACAAGTCGCAGGCTGTCGCAGCCTGACTTTCCCTCAGCAGGCAGGGAAGTAGAGGAAGCCTCACGGAAACTGACCTGAGAAGGGTTTGCGACGGCTTTGCGACACCAGCAACGCATTTGCGGCTATTTTGAGAGAAATTTTGTCACGCTAATTTTTTGAACATGTTCAAAATTTCACCGACAAAGGAGTGACACTTCGCAACTCATGCGAAGAAATTGAGAAGCCCCGCTAATGTTTCAAGACACTTTTGAAACTCTCTCGCGAATGACGTTCGCAATTTGTCGCAGCCCAGTGAGATACTACCCATACACTTAGAATAAGCGCTATGCTAACAATATTGCATGCTATCAAACCAAATGAATGAAACCCGCTAGAAGGGAATAGAACACGTTTTTATTCCATCAAAAAAAAGTGTCCTGTATGTATAATAATGTACTTTATTTTCTGAGAGTGTATGCAGCCATTGATTTTGCACCAAAGAAGAACTGCAGTCTTGTCCTGGACATCATTAGGTGTCATCCCTTTGCCTTTTAGTGTGCTCCTTCCCCCTTTCTTTCAATCTGATATATCCATCCATTCATCCATTATCTGTAGCCGCTTTATCCTGTTCTAAGGGGTCGCAGGCAAGCTGGAGCCTATCCCAGCTGACTATGGGCAAGAGGCGGGGTACATCCTGGAGTCCTGGACAAATCGCCAGGTCATCACAGGGCTGACACAGAGTGTCATTTGCATGAAAATCACTGAAATATCACTAAAGAAACCAAATCAACCACTAAAATCAGAAGAAATAGTGGCATGAATGTGTGTAGATAAGATATACATTTAAACCTTGTAATTACAGACATGAAGCGTTATTGCTGCAAGACCTGGCCTGAAACATGACGTTATAGATCGATACTGCAACAAAACCATGTTATATAAGTTGGACTCCCTTAAAAGGTGGCATATTACCCTCGCCAAGTTCACACAGCGCTCCGAGGTCTTGATGGAATGTTTGTGATATGCTTTGGTTAAAATACCACAAGGATAAATCACCACAGCTCCCTTCTTACCCTGTCTAAACATCTATCCATCCATTATCTGTAACTACTTATCTTGTGCAGAGTCGTAAGCAAGCTGGAGCCTACGGGCGAAAGGCGGGGTACACCCTGGACAAGCCGCCAAATCATCACAGGGCCGACATACAGAGACAAACAACCATTCACACTCACACCTACGGTCAATTTAGAGCCACCAATTAGCCTAACCTGCATGTCTTTGGACTGTGGGGGAAACCGGAGCACCTGGAGGAAACCCACGCAGACACGGGGAAAACATGCAAACTCCACACAGAAGGACCCTTGCCCGGCTGCTGGGCTTGAATCCAGGACCTTCTTGCTATGCGGCAACAGTGCTAACCACTACACCACTGTGCTGCCCCATTATAATTAATTATATATATATATATATATATCTCAGATTAGTGGTTAGCACTGTTGCCTCATAGCAAGAAGGTCCTGGGTTTGAGCCCAGCGGCCGGGCAAGGGTCCTTCTGTGTGGAGTTTGCATGTTTTCCCCGTGTCTGCGTGGGTTTCCCCGACAGTCCAAAGACATGCAGGTTAGGCTAATTAGTGGCTCTAAATTGACCGTAGGTGCGAATGTGAGTGTGATTAGTTGTTTGTTTCTGTGTCAGCCCTGCGATGACCTGGCGACGCTCACCAATTAACCTCTTTGGACTGTCAGGGAAACCGGAGCACCTGTCGGAAATCCATGCAGACATGTATGGAACATGCAAACTCTACACAGAAAGGGCTCGAACCTAGAACCTGTGTGAATATTAATTATAATGTATGTTTATGTTTGGGGCGGCACAGTGGTGTAGTGGTTAGTGCTGTCGCCTCACAGCAAGAAGGTCCTGGGTTCGAGCCCAGTGGCTGGTGAGGGCCTTTCTGTGCGGAGTTTACATGTTCTCCCCGTGTCCGCGTGGGTTTCCTCCGGGTGCTCCGGTTTCCCCCACAGTCCAAAGACATGCAGGTTAGGTTAACTGGTGATTCTAAATTGACCGTAGGTGTGAATGGTTGTCTGTGTCTATGTGTCAGCCCTGCGATAACCTGGCGACGCTCACCAATTAACCTCTTTGGACTGTCGGGGAAACCGGAGCACCTGTCGGAAACCCATGCAGACATGTGTAGAACATGCAAACTCTACACAGAAAGGGTTCGAACCTAGAACCTGTGTGAATATTAATTATAATGTATGTTTATGTTTGGGGGGGCACGGTGGTGTAGTGGTGTAGTGTAACTGGCGACTCTAAATTGACCGTAGGTGTGAATGTGAGTGTGAATGGTTGTCTGTGTCTATGTGTCAGCCCTGTGATGACCTGGCGACTTGTCCAGGGTGTACCCCGCCTTTCGCCTGTAGTCAGCTGGGATAGGCTCCAGCTTGCCTGCGACCCTGTAGAAGGATAAAGCGGCTAGAGATAATGAGATGAGATGAGACAAAGCAATCGCGAATGAAAGGGTGGCATAACTTATTTATTTTTTTAAGTCTGAAATGTCAAATGGACTTTGCATTTTACTTTGGAAGTCACTGTATATTTATGTGCATGAAATGCAAACACATGGTTTTCAACTGAATTTGAATTATGTCTCAAATTATGCACACCCATAAGAGAAATTCAATTAGCATATAAATTTGAATAAACTCTGGAAAATGCTTGTGTTTATGCATGTGCAGTGGGCAGGAATGGACATCTAACACAGATATAACAGGACAGTATCTATTTGTTGTTGTTGACCGTAATATATTCTTTTAATTAATTTATTTAGGGATTTAGATTAGCTGGAGAAGGTATGTTTAGGAGATGAAAATGTGTTAGCCTAAATTTTGGAATTTTTATCTCCTCACTTCAAGATACTTTCAAAGTTCTTGCAATTTTACAGATTGACTGACTTTCATGTACACTACCGTTCAAAAGTTTGGGGTCACCCAGACAATTTTGTGTTTTCCATGAAAAGCCACACTTTTATTTCCCACCATAAGTTGTAAAATGAATAGAAAATAGAGTCAAGACATTTTTCTGGCCATTTTGAGCATTTAATCGACCCCACAAATGTGATGCTCCAGAAACTCAATCTGCTCAAAGGAAGGTCAGTTTTATAGCTTCTCTAAAGAGCTCAACTGTTTTCAGCTGTGCTAACATGATTGTACAAGGGTTTTCTAATCATCCATTAGCCTTCTGAGGCAATGAGCAAACCATACCTGTCAACTTTGAGGTTTGAAAAAAAGGGATATTTCCCAGATTTTTAACTCAAAATAAGGGAAAATTTCGGAAAGTCATACCCTTCACCAAAAGTGGGTGTGTAGTTGAATGGGGGGCAATTTTCTATCTAGTATTTGTGATTTCCTGTACTCTGGTGCATGTTGGCGATAGCCAAGACCCAAACTCAATATGCTTATGGTTTATAGAGAGCATCTGTGAATAAACTATACATTTATTTTTATTTGCTTTCAGTGGTACCAGTTATTTCCCAAATTAAGGGCTAAAATACATATCTTATGTTAAAATAAGAAAGGTCATTATATAACCAGTCAATAAATTCAATTCCATTGCAATTTATTATGGTTTTACCATAGTCATGGCCTCGGAACACTAGATAGATAGATAGATAGATAGATAGATAGATAGATAGATAGATAGATAGATAGATAGATAGATAGAGTAATAAAGAGTAATATAAAATATTAAACCAAGAGTGATTTAAAATGGGTAAGTTTCAGATAGAAAATAAAATAGACAATGAGTGGATAAAACAGTTAATACACCAATTAGTTTACACTAGGCTATTTATGAGGCCTTAGCCAGGACATACTTAATGTAAACATGTGTAGCTTACCTTTGATTATTTGGGAGGCTTTTGTTTTCCCCATGGAACATTTCTTTGCGATGGAAGAGTCTGGGAACATTCCAGCCACGCACTTGTTGAAATCATCAAAGAAAGAGAGGCTAATGTTTTTCTTAGCTATTAGCATCGCCATCTTCACCTCAGACCTAATCAGTGTTGCCAGATACTGCTGACGTTTTCCAGCCCAAAATATGTTCAGAACCCGCCAAAATGCACTTGAAACCGCCCAACATGGGCGGGAAACCGCCCAATCTGGCAACACTGGACCTAATCACTTGTTCAGCCTCGCCTCCGGACGGAGTTCTGTAATTACTGATGCCTGAGAGGGCGGGGACGTGAATTCATGGCCCGACTTCCTGTTGGGCGGCACAGTGGTGTAGTGGTTAGCGCTGTCGCCTCACAGCAAGAAGGTCTGGGTTCGAGTCCCGTGGCCGGCGAGGGCCTTTCTGTGCGGAGTTTGCATGTTCTCCCCGTGTCCGCGTGGGTTTCCCCCGGGTGCTCCGGTTTCCCCCACAGTCCAAAGACATGCAGGTTAGGTTAACTGGTGACTCTAAATTGACCGTAGGTGTGAATGTGAATGGTTGTCTGTGTCTATGTGTCAGCCCTGTGATGACCTGGCGACTTGTCCAGGGTGTACCCCGCCTTTCGCCCGTAGTCAGCTGGGATAGGCTCCAGCTTGCCTGCGACCCTGTAGAACAGGATAAAGCGGCTACAGATAATGAGATGAGATGAGACTTCCTGCTGTAAACTCCTGTCAGAGGCGCGTCATGAATTCTGGACCTACCGACTTTTTTATATTGCGAAAATACGGGATATTTTCGGGAAAATAAAAAAACGGGAAGACAGCGGGAAATAAGTCAAAATAAGGGATTTCCCGGGAAAAACGGGAGGGTTGACAGGTATGGAGCAAATACATTGTACCATTAGAACACTGGAGTGAGAGTTGCTGGAAATGGGCCTCTATACACCTATTGCACCAAAAACCAGACATTTGCAGCTAGAATAGTCATTTACCACATTAGCAATGTCTCATCTCATCTCATTATCTCTAGCCGCTTTATCCTTCTACAGGGTCGCAGGCAAGCTGGAGCCTATCCCAGCTGACTACGGGCGAAAGGCAGGGTACACCCTGGACAAGTCGCCAGGTCATCACAGGGCTGACACATAGACACAGACAACCATTCACACCTACGGTCAATTTAGAGTCACCAGTTAACCTAACCTGCATGTCTTTGGACTGTGGGGGAAACCGGAGCACCCGGAGGAAACCCACGCGGACACGGGGAGAACATGCAAACTCCACACAGAAAGGCCCTCGCCGGCCACGGGGCTCGAACCCGGACCTTCTTGCTGTGAGGCGACAGCGCTAACCACTACACCACCGTGCCGCCCCCATTAGCAATGTATAGAGTGGATTTCTGATTAGTTTAAAGTGATCTTCAGTGAAAAGAACAGTGCTTTTCTTTCAGAAATAAGGACATTTCAAAGTGACCCCAAACTTTTGAACAGTCGTGTAATAATAATAATAATAATAAAATAGCAAAAACAGTAGAATAGTGGGAGAACAGTTTGCGATTTATAAACAGAATAAAAAAAATTATTTATATTAAAAAATAAATAAATAAATAATAATAATAATTTCCACGCACGGCTTTACGCATCATCATGACTTTGCGGGCTTTGACGAAGTCTCGCGAGATGTCGCGTAATTTCCCTTCCAGCCTCACTAACCCTCCCTCCCTCCCTCCCTCCCTCTCTCTCTCTCTGTATGTGAACAGATGAAATTCGGAGGCTGTGCTCCTGAAACGCGAACCCAGCAGCGGTGAGAGAAGCGCTCGGCGACACCTCTGCCCGCACAACATGGCTACAATTGTCACCACCAGGTTTACGGAAGATTACCAGCTTTACGAGGAGCTCGGGAAGTAAGTGGCTCGGCTAGTTTGTGTGTTTTGGGCGCAGCTTGTCTCTGCTGTCCGCGTAGAATCCCATTGTTTCAGCGAGACGCTGACAGCCGCGCGGCTTCCATTTCCATTCGCTTGTGGTTGCACGCTTCACTGTCCTGGCCGTTGCTGAGAGCTGCGCTGGGCTGCGCTGGGCTGCGCTGGAGCCCGTCCCGGAGCCGCACGAAGCTCCACAGCGCTTTCACTCCAAGCACGAGCTCTTATCAAAGTGCGCGAGCTGCTACAGTGGGCGAGAGGTGCTCCGATACGATACTGTCACGGTACGAACAACGCGTTTCGAAAAACAAAAATCTCGCAGTATCCCGATATTCATCGACCATTTCAAACACACACAGAAATGCATGACTGATCTCTTACCCAAGTCCCTTTGCACACACGTTTTTAATCGTCCTGAGTATTTTTTTCTTGTAAATTTTGCACTGTCGTCCTGTCCAGCAGGTACTGATCTGATGATGCTCTAAGTTGTACCAGAATCCTGAAGATCCTGATTTCATTACCGTATCTATAAGGGTGTTCACACGGCACATATTTGCACCGATGTATTTTGTTGCGATATATCTTATACTAGGGATTTTGTACCGATACGAAACTACTTTTGTACCGCAACACCTGTCCACACTAGCAACTAGGGCTGTAACGATACACCCAACTCACGATTCGATTCGTATCGTGATTTTTGACCCACGATTCGATACGCCCACGATTTTTTTTAAATGTTTTTTTTTAAGTAGTAAATTTGACTTATTAACATTTACTTACTTACATTAACTATTTAATAACAAATAATTCAGACCACTGCAGAGAATGAGTAATATGTATGCAAAAATGAACAAATGTATATCCAAAGATTGTTTTATTTCTCAAAATAATACTGTTGAGCCGGAAGCTCTGTTTTTTCGGTTCTGAAAAAGTCACTTTTCCAAATCGTGTAAATCCGTTAAGATTTTTTTTGGGGGGGTGGCTCTCTCACTCTCATAGGGCCAATGATTTTCTGTGATCGCGGAAAACAGATGGAAATTACGGAATTTTTATGGTGAAACATTGCTCGCGTGTCAAAATGTAACTGCCGCAGAAGGCTTCCGCCCAAGCAGACATGCCTTCAGTGTTGCCAGATATTGCTAACGTTTTCCACCCCAAAATATGTTCAAAACCAGCCAAAAGGCACCTAAACCCGCCCAATCTGGCAACACTGCATGCCTTTCCGGTCAAGTGATTGTGATTGGCTTGTGGCACACCTAGCCAGCCAATAAATTACATTTAAAATGTAATTTAAATAAAAAGTAAAGTATTCATAAATTGAAGTTTGGAAGCGCCTCTGTTTTTGGGCTGAGAAGTTTGAAAGGGTGTACCGCGATTCTGCCTTCTTGTATCGCGATATGGATCGTGGCTCTGCGTATCGCGATTTCGATTTCGATATGCATATTGTTACAGCCCTACTAGCAACTATACCGGTACTGTAGCGGTATAACTGTATCGGTACGAAACCCACAAATGTATGGGTTTCGTACCGGTACTGTAGCACTTCGCTGTAGTGTGGACAGATGAAGCGGTTCTGTATCGATACAAATATAATGCGCATGCGCAATGAAACATTCCTACTTCTTCCGGCAATACGCCCGTGCTTTCCAGCTGTAAATAAAACGTCAAAATGGCTCAAAACGACCATGGAGCTACATGGAGCAAAGAAAGGGGGGAAAAAGAAAGGAGGGGAAGAGGGAGAAAGTGATGGGGGAGAAAGGGAGATTTGTTTTCTTTGTTTCTTTCTCAACTGCCTCGCACGTTTTATACGATTCGACTGAATAAATGACCACCAGAAATACAGACTGTACATTGACAACAAAAAGCACACACACGTTGTTTCATCCGCCATATTCTTGGAAGGAAGTTACCCGGTAACCACGGAAACATTTCACGCACACGCATTTCAACTACCGTGAAAGAAAATCGCAAACATTTCTCGCTACTGTGGACAGATGCACTAAACTGTACCGGTATACTTTGTATCGATACAGTTATACCACTTTCGTACCGGTATAAGTGTGAACACACACCGGTGTAAATTTTGTGGAGCGTTCACACGTCACAAACCTGCTTACTAGAGAGAAGTGTGTTAGCACCGGTGCAGCCCCACTTGCGTTCACACGGCAGTTTTTGCGACCGTGCTATACGATAGTAATAATGCAGAAATTAAATATGCGCATGCGTGGAAATTAACTTCCTTTTCTTGCCTTGTTTGTGATTGATATATCGAAAAACCATGGTTTATACTTCTTCAGACAAACTTTCTACGTTGTGGTCTATCAGACACCGTAAAAGGGTAAAAGAGAGAAAGGAAAGGTTGCGCAAGTACAAGAGAGCACAAAAACAACGCATTCTACAATTCATTCGGCAACAAATCGACGACTTCGTGTCGTTCATGGCCATGTGGACGGTTGTCATGGCATCACCAAGCGCCGGGAAAATAACGTGGATGAAGACACGTATGCAATACCCGTATGTAATCAACTCTCCTCACGCGTAGCGAGTCTACCCCTGTAGTGTTCAGACGTCCCATTTTATATCAGTGCTGCCCCGCAAACTAGCATTTACTCCGGAGTAAATTTCTTAAACCACCTCCCGAGCAGGGTTAGATTTGCACCGGTTTAAGTAGCTTTCAGGGGCTACACCGGTATAACTTTGTACCATGTGAATGCTCTACCGGGGCAGCCCCGGTGCTACACCGGAGTAAAAGTTGCCGTGTGAACACCCCTTAGAGCAGCCTTTCTCAACCGGGGTGCCGCGTGCCATCTGGCTTCGTTAGGGGTGCCGTCAAAAAAATTATATATTCTAACATTGAAGAATTAAAATTCCAAAAAAACCCACGATAGTTACACTAATGCAGATCATCGCCGCCTCATGCATCATCAACATTTCTCACGGCCCCCTTTCCCATGTCACAACGTCACTGCCGGGGTCAGCGTGACTGCGTATGTTTTATATCGGGGTCCCTTGAGAATTTGCATACTTCTGAAGGGTGCCGTGACTGAAAAAAGGTTGAGAAATACTGCTGTCGAGCAATGATGACAATAAAAGCATACTTAGGGTAGTATCTCACTGGGCTGCGACGCAACAATTGCGATAAAATATGCATATTAGCGTCAGTTTTCACTCGGAATCATACTGAATTGATTACCGCGATTGTTGTGTCTCTAACTAGTCGCAGGCTGTCACAGCAAGCTTTCCCTCAGCAGGCAGGGAAGTAGAGGAAGCCTCACGGAAACTGACCTGAGAAGGGTTCGCGACGGCTTTGCAACACCAGCGACGCATTTGCGGCTATTTTGAGAGGAATTTTGTCGCGTGAATTTTTTGAACATGTTCAAAATTTCAGCGACGAAGAAGTGACACTTTGCAACCCATGCGAGGAAATTGAGAAGCCCCGCTAATGTTTCAACACACTTTTGAAACTCTCTGGCGAATGACGTTCGCAATTTGTCGCAAGCTGTCGCAGCCCAGTGAGATACTACCCTAATTCGCATATTTTACCGCAATTGTTGTGTCTCCAACTAGTCACGGGCTGTCGCAGCCCAGTGAGATACTACCCTTGGCGACAATTTTCACTTGGAATCACACTGAATTGATATTCGCATATTTTACCACGATTGTGTCTCTAACTAGTTGCAGGCTGTCGCAGGCAGGGAAGTAGAGGAAGCCTCACAGAAACTGACCCAAGAAGGGTTCGCGACGGCTTTGTGACACCGGCGACACGTTTGCGGCTATTTTGAGAGGAATTTTGTCGCATGAATTTTTTGAACATGTTCAAAATTTCAGTGACGAACAAGCGACACTTTGCAACCCATGCGAGGAAATTGAGAAGCCCTGCGAATGTTTCAACACACTTTTGAAACTCTCTGGCGAATGACGTTCGCAATTTGTCGCAGGCTGTCGCAGCCCAGTGAGATACTACCCTAATTTGCATATTTTATCGCAATTGTTGTGTCTCTAACTAGTCGCAGGCTGTCGCAGCCTGGTTTTCCCTCGGCAGGCAGGGAAGTAGAGGAAGCCTCACGGAAACTGACCTGAGAAGGGTTCGTGATGGCTTTGTGACACCAGCGACGCATTTGCGGCTATTTTGAGAGAAATTTTGTCACGCGAATTTTTTGAACATGTTCAAAATTTCAGTGACGAAGGAGCGACACTTTGTGACCCATGCGAGGAAATTGAGAAGCCCTGCGAATGTTTCAACACACTTTTGAAACTCTCTGGCGAATGACGTTCGCAATTTGTCGCAGGCTGTCGCAGCCCAGTGAGATACTACCCTAATTCGCATATTTTACCGCAATTGTTGTGTCTCTAACTAGTCGCAGGCTGTCGCAGCCTGGCTTTCCCTCGGCAGGCAGGGAAGTAGAGGAAGCCTCACGGAAACTGACCTGAGAAGGGTTCGTGATGGCTTTGTGACACCAGCGACGCATTTGCGGCTATTTTGAGAGAAATTTTGTCACGCGAATTTTTTGAACATGTTCAAAATTTCAGTGACGAAGGAGCGACACTTTGTGACCCATGCGAGGAAATTGAGAAGCCCCACGAATGTTTCAACACACTTTTGAAACTCTCTCGCAAATGACGTTCACAGTTGGTCGCAAGCTGTCGCAGCCCAGTGAGATACTGGCTTTAGATTGACTATACAGAAATAATGAAATTAAATGTTTCTACATATTTTTAGAACCACGAGTTGGTCTAGTGGTTAGCATGTCCGCTTCTTGATCGCGAGTTCTACTCACGGTCGGGGTCATACCAAAGACCATCATTTAAGAAAAAAAAAAGGTACGTACTGCTGTCTGGCAAGGCACGCTGCAATGCAGATGCAAGTTACCAGAGGACTAGCCCCACACTATAACCCTAGCTAGGTAATAGGCGAGAGGCCGAGGGTTACGGAAACAGGGATCGGCACCGCCCTATGCGCCACTTGGCGTGGAAAGGACTTTGATTTGATTTGACGTGTTTTTAGGTAGTTAAATGATGGATGTTTGTCCGTCCGTCCGTCCATTTTTTTTGTCTGAAAAGTGTGTCTTACACAATATGCTGTTTTCTTTACTTGCATAGAAATGTTTTTCTGTAATGTTACTTTTTTTTTTGGCTGGGAAACTGATGTTTAGAAATTTAAAATGTTTTTGTACTAAACTATAATTACAGCTCTGTGGTTGTATAACAGCCTGAAAATTTCAGTTTCAAGTTCTCTCAAGGCATTCCTGATACATGGTGGTCCCAGTGAACTTGATATTTGCCCTTTTGACCGCCAAATTCTGATCAGTTCATCTTTGAGTCCAAGTGAATGTTTGTACCAAATTAGAAAAAAATTCCCTCAAGGCGTTCTTGAGAAAGACGGACCCAAGTATGGCTGGATGGACGGACAAACCGAGAACATAATGCCTCTAGCCATGGCTGTTGTTGGCATGGAGGCTTAAAAAAACGGTGCCTAAGACTGTAGTACTGTGTGTGTGTGTGTACGTGTATATAGAGGATATTACACAGTTGACAAAGATATGAAGTTTGTTTGAGTGGTGAAGGGATATATCACGAGTGAGCGATATGAATGGGTGATATATCTTCAGCCCAACGTGTGATGATCTTTTTATGATATAGACACATTCACAAACAAAGTATGCAAATTTATCAAAACAATTCATCAATTTCCTCACAAGTGACCTAGAGATTTATGTCACGATTTTGGGAGAATTCTGTGTATGTCACTTGTGAGGAAATTGAATTGTTTTGATACTGTGTCTATATCATAAAAAGTACATCACACTGGCTTGAAGATATATTTTTCAACACAAGAAGATAAACTTTATATCACTCATTCGCTTCACTCGCTTGTGGTGTACAGTATCCACTCACCATTCGAAGATGAACTTCATATCTTCAGCAACTGTGTAATATCTTCTGTATACAGTGGTGCTTGAAAGTTTGTGAGCCCTTTAGAATTTTCTATATTTCTGCATAAATATGAGCTAAAACATCATCAGATTTTCACACAAGTCCTAAAAGTAGATAAAGAGAACCCAGTTAAACAAATGAGACAAAAATATTATACTTGGTCATTTATTTATTGAGGAAAATGATCCAATATTACATATCTGTGAGTGGCAAATGTATGTGAACCTTTGCTTTCAGTATCTGGTGTGACCCCCTTGTGCAGCAATAACTGCAACTAAACGTTTGCGGTAACTGTTGATCAGTCCTGCACACCGGCTTGGAGGAATTTTAGCCCATTCCTCCGTACAGAACAGCTTCAACTCTGGGATGTTGGTGGGTTTCCTCACATGAACTGCTTGCTTCAGGTCCTTCCACAACATTTCGATTGGATTAAGGTCAGGACTTTGACTTGGCCATTCCAAAACATTAACTTTAGTCTTCTTTAACCATTCTTTGGTAGAACGACTTGTGTGCTTAGGGTCGTTGTCTTGCTGCATGACCCACCTTCTCTTGAGATTCAGTTCATGGACAGATGTCCTGACATTTTCCTTTAGAATTCACTGGTATAATTCAGAATTCATTGTTCCATCAATGATGGCAAGCCGTCCTGGCCCAGATGCAGCAAAACAGGCCCAAACCATGATGCTATCACCACCATGTTTCACAGATGGGATAAGGTTCTTATGCTGGAATGCAGTGTTTTCCTTTCTCCAAACATAACGCTTCTCATTTAAACTAAAAAGTTCTATTTTGGTCTCATCCATCCACAAAACATTTTTCCAATAGCCTTCTGGTTTGTCCATGTGATCTTTAGCAAACTGTAGATGAGCAGCAATGTTCTTTTTAGAGAGCAGTGGCTTTCTCTTTGCAACCCTGGCATGCACACCATTGTTGTTCCGTGTTCTCCTGATGGTGGACTCATGAACATTAACATTAGCCAATGTGAGAGAGGCCTTCAGTTGCTTAGAAGTTACCCTGGAGTCCTTTGTGATCTCGTTGACTATAACACGTCTTGCTCTTGGAGTGATCTTTGTTGGTCAACCACTCCTGGGGAGGGTAACAATGGTCTTGAATTTCCTCCATTTGTACACAATCTGTCTGACTGTGGATTGGTGGAGTCCAAACTCTTTAGAGATGGTTTTGTAACCTTTTCCAGCCTGATGAGCATCAACAACACTTTTTCTGAGGTCCTCAGAAACCTCCTTTGTTCATGCCATGATACACTTCCACAAACATGTGTTGTGAAGATCAGACTTTGATAGATCCCTGTTCTTTAAATAAAACAGGGTGGCCACTCACACCTGATTGTCATCCCATTGATTGAAAACACCTGACTCTAATTTCACCTTCAAATTAACTGCTAATCCTAGAGGTTCACATACTTTTGCCACTCACAGATATGTAATATTGGATCATTTTCCTCAATAAATAAATGACCAAGTATAATATTTTTTGTCTCATTTGTTTAACTGGGTTCTCTTTATCTACTTTTAGGACTTGTGTGAAAATCTGATGATGTTTTAGGTCATATTTATGCAGAAATATAGAAAATTCTAAAGGGTTCACAAACTTTCAAGCACCACTGTACGTACATACATACATACATACATACATACATACACACACATCCCAATTCCAGAAAAAGTTGGGATATTTTCCAAAATGCAATAAAAACAAAATCTGTGATTTGTTCATTCACGTGAACCTTTATTTCAAGGGGAACTGAAGTCATTTTTAAACTTGCTTTATTTCTTAATTAACGTGTTTTTCAATGACGTTTTCGGTTTTAGTAACCTTATATCGTGACTCGTATTGGCAACTAATTGCAATTAAATATTATACTTATCGGCTTATTCGGTTTTTAGCCGTGTTGAATTTAGTTCGTTTGGTCCACGGCAGGCGTCGCTTATCCGCGCGATCTTCACGAGACTTGTGCGAGACTTCGAAACGTGAAGTGTCAGCCAGGTGTCAGCGCCACCATTTTGAAAACTGTTTTCCAAACGAAATATTGCACAAAAACGAGTTTAAATGACGATTACTGCCTACTTTTTTCAAACTTTCCTGATTGCTATCAGAACAAACAAAACTTCCGGCTCGATTACGTCAGCATTCGAAAGAGGGCGCGCGCGTCTTTTGACAACGCTGGCAGATGTCGGTGACTTTGATTTCCGCCGTACGTTTTACTTCTGTCCTACGATGTCTCGCACAGGTCTCGGCGAATCTCGTTTGCGGCTGTTGCTTTGACATATGGACTGATATATATATTACATAGCATATTTCAAACACTCGTAACTTGCTATAGCAGTGCCAAAATAGCGATCAAAAATGCGTTCCTATATTTAATAAAATGAGAAGTAGAATTTTGATAATAAAAAAATTTGCCTTCAGTTCTCCTTTAACTGACAAAAGTATAAAGAAAAGATTCATGATCCTCTCACCTGTTCTCAGTTAATCTGCTTATTGTGGAATCTTCCAACATGGTGTTATTTGAATATCTTCTCAACATTTCAGTCTTATTTTGCCTCTGTCCCAACTTTTTTTTTTTGAGCGTGTTGCAGGCGTCAAATTCTAACTTTGCTTATATTTACAGAATACAATGCAGTTGGTCAGTAAAACTATGAAAAATCTTTTCTTTGTACTTTTGTCAGTTAACTAAACGTTCATGTGAAATTAACAAATCACAGATTTTTGTTTTTATTGCATTTTGAAAAATATCCCGACTTTTTTGGAAATGGGGTTCGTATATATTTATTTAATCCTGTATACAACCTCCATCTGCCAGTAAAACTGCACTGAGTTTCTCTTATAACATTTTATAAGGTTGGCGATACAGAGCAGGGCATCTGAGCCCATTCCTCTTTACACAACCTCTCCAGATCATCCAGGGTCCTCGGCCCTCTCTCGTCTTCAGCTCACCCCACAGCTTTTCAATGGGGTTCAGGTCTGGGGACTGAGATGTTCATGGCAGAAGCTTGATTCTGTGCTCAGTTAATCATTTTTGTGTTGATTTGGCCATATGCTTCAGATCATTGTCCTGCTGGAAGATCCAGTGATGTGACCCAGTTTTAGTTTCCTGGCAGAGGCAGCCAGATTTTGATTTAAAAGGTCCTGGTATTTCATGGAGTCCATGATGCCATGCACCCTGACAAGGTTTCCAGGGCCTTTGGAGGAAAAACAGCCCACAGAACTTCCACCATATTTTACAGATTTTGGGATCGGGTTCTTTTCATTATAGCCATCCTTCTTTTTTACGCCAAACCCACCTTGAGTGTTTATTGCCAAAAAAGCTCCATTTTTGTTACATCAGAATCGAGAACACGGTTCTAGTCAAAGCTGTAGTAGCGTTTCGCAAAAACTCCATCAGCTTCCAACTGACAGAAAAGGCTTTTTCTGGCAAACCTTCCAAATAATCTCTTGGCATGATGGTGGTGGTGTCCGATGGTGGTTTTGGAGACTTAAGATTCAACTTTTTTTTTTTTTGCTTCTGTTACCATCCTCCTCAACTGTACGTGGGGGAATAAACTTGGGTCCTCTTTCAAGCAAGTTTATATCAATTCCAGTTGGTGTCCACTTTTTTAAATTGCCCAAACAATAGCAATGGACATTTTCAGACGAGTCACGATTTTTCATAACCATTCCCTGACTTATGAAGGTCGACACACTTCTCCCTCATTTGGTCTGTGCGTTCTCTTATCTTTCCCATGTTGATGGATGACTAAGGGGAATTTGGCCTCTTTGTCACCTCATATTTGTACCCCAGTTAATCAGGAAGTCATGGATTACAACTTGAAAGTTCCTACACACTCCAGTCAGCTCAAAAACGTACAATTTAATGGGAAACATGCTTCAGGGCAATTCCATGTAAATGTCAACCTCACCATGCAAAAATAAAAGCAACATGCAATACATCAAAACCACTCCCAGAGATATCACCTAGGCCTGTACTAAATAAATAAACAAATAAATACATACATAAATAAATATTTTGATCACCTAATACGTCACTGTCAGTCTTTCTTTCTTATAATGTAAAACCCAAGCTAAAATCAACTTTGATCATGTACAATTCTATATTATTGCCACAAGCCACAGAAATGTATGCTAAAATCCACAAAACAGCAAAACAATAGCCATCCTAAATATTATTTAAGAACTTTGATAGTTTTAGCTGATATTTAGAGAGTTTTTCAAAGGGTTATGGTGGTTAAATTGCTGATTTTCTAAACATATGCCATGTCTATTTCAGACGCGTCACATCCATAACGGAATTTCGTCACATCCATAACGCTGACTTTTCCTTCCGAAACTCTGCATGAAATACAAAATATTTTAAACAAAGATTTTTTTAATATTCACCTTGGACCCCTCTATCAAATGGATATCTCCATTTCGACATTAGGTTTACAATTTCACAGAGTTTGATAAAAACGTACAGTCACCCAAGAAAAGTGATACTTTTTCTGTCACATCCATAACGCATCTTTTATTGGCATTTTCTGGCATGCCCTAGATGTACTATGGGAATTGTTCTTGTTCCATCACTTCTCCAGTATGGTACAGCCTTAAAATATGCAACACCTGTTTAAATACTGGGAGACAATAAAACATGCACTGGGTCATTTGTCGCCATTTTGAGTTCAAGTGTCACATCCATAACGCTGGAATTGCTCTTCAGTTACATTGTGTTCATTATAATTTTCAGGGGTGCCAATAATAGTGGCACATGTGTTTTTGTTGAAAATAATTATTTCTTGATGAGGGGTTTGTTTTTCTCTGAATAAAATTCATTTCAATTAAAAATTGGATTTTTTTTTTTTTTTCAGTGTGAGATGAAGCTCCTTATTTTTTTCTTCTTTTTGTACTGGTACTGTATACAACCTCAAATCAGAAAAGGTTGGGACAGTATGTTAAAATTGAAATTAAAACTGAAAACAGGGATTTTGTGAAGAATCTTTGACATGTATTGCACTCAGGACAATTCCACAGCACATTATTTGATGTTTTACCTCATAAATGTTAATCATGGGGCGGCATGGTGGTGTAGTGGTTAGCGCTGTCGCCTCACAGCAAGAAGGTCCGGGTTCGAGCCCCGTGGCTGGCGAGGGCCTTTCTGTGTGGAGTTTGCATGTTCTCCCCGTGTCCGCGTGGATTTCCTCCGGGTGCTCCGGTTTCCCCCACAGTCCAAAGACATGCAGGTTAGGTTAACTGGTGACTCTAAATTGACCGTAGGTGTGAATGTGAGTGTGAATGGTTGTCTGTGTCTAAGGCCCTGTCCACACGGCAACGGATTCAGGTGAATCTGATAAAATTGTTTTATTGTTTCGGCCTGGCGTCTACACGGCACCGGCGTTTTGGGTGCCCCAAAATGAAATCTTTTGAGAACGGGTTCCAGAGTGGAAAAATCTGGCAACGGCGCCGTTGCGAAGTCGTCTGGATGAGTAGAACGGATTTGTTTACGATGACGTCACAACCACATGACTGTCAGTGCTTCACATCGGGTAGAAGTGTCACGAACTCGATGCGAGTTGTCAACAAATCCTGTAACTTGGTTCATGAAACGCGCTTACAAAATATTTTCACTGCTTTCCAAAAACAAAAACAATTCCGCCAGCAAAAATAGGGGAAAAAAAGGAGCGATCTCACCTCTTCAGATGTTGGTTTAAGTCCGACAATACATTCCTCAAAAAGGGCGTAGAAGAACAAAGTAATCCATCAACGTGTAGCATTCAATTTATTCCGGACCATTAAAGAATTCTGGAGGATATCAGAATGTTGGCGTACCGGCTTCCATCTACCCCCATTCATTCCTCTTTCCGCGTCTTTCGTTTTACGCTACTGATTAATAATCAAAACTTTGTGGCTGATGCTACAGAAGAAGGGGTTTATGCGCATGCGTCTACTTCTATTGTTCTGGTGTCTCCGATGGGACCGTCTTACAGCGCACGTAGAGGTGTGGCATGTGTATTGCATCGTTTTCAGCAAGCGTTGCGTTGCCATATGAACCTGATATTTTACTGATCCGTTGCCCATGTGGACGCGATATTTAAAAAAAAAAAAATCTCGTTGTCATGTGGATGTAGCCTAAGTGTCAGCCCTGTGATGACCTGGCGACTTGTCCAGGGTGTACCCCGCCTTTCACCCGTAGTCAGCTGGGATAGGCTCCAGTTTGCCTGCGACCCTGTAGAACAGGATAAAGCGGCTAGAGATAATGAGATGAGATGTTAATCATGTTTCTTTTGGGAAAAACAAAACCAAACACTTTTTTTTTTATTTAGAAAAAAAAAAAAGTTGGGACGGTAAAGCATTTACCACTTTGTAATGTTGCCATTCCTTCTCACAACCCTTAAAAGATATTTTGGGACTGAAGACACAAAGTGATGAAGCATTTCAGGTGTTCTTTTGTCCCATTCTTCCTGTAAACAGGTCTTAAGGTGTGCAAAAGTACAGGGTTGTCATCGTGATATTTTTCGTTTCTAAGTTCGCCACACATTCTCTATTAGGGACAGAGAGAACAGGCACCCTCTTCTTCCACAGCCATGCCTTTGTAATGTGTACAGAATGTGGTTTTGCATTGTCTTGTTGAAATATCCCTGGAGAAGATGTTGTCTTGAAGGCAGGATATGTTGAAGAGAAGTCAACAGCGCTTTTGCACACAGTTAACATAAGGCTTCCTTTTTGCACAGTAAAGTTTTAACTGGCGTTTATGGATGTAACTTCGTATTGTATTGCTTGATAAAGGTTTGCCAGAGTAACCCTGAGCCCATGTGGTTATATCAGCTGTAGATGAATGACGGTTCTTGATGCAGTGCCATCTGAGGCATCGAAGATCACAGGTGTTCAGTTTAGGCTTGCGCCCTTGCCCTGTACTCATCAGTGTGTGTGAAATATCTTGAAAACCAGAAATGGCCAACAGGACTCTTAACCTTTCAATGTTCATGGCCAGCATTAAAAGTTGATGGCCAGTGTGAATGTATGACCCTCGGATGCCTGATGCACATCTAGTGTGTGTTTTTTGAAGTTCTGTGAGCCCAACACGAGGAGCATTCGCATACTTGCGATATTTGTCAGTTTTCAGTCCGGGTTTTCTAACAGCGTACGGACCATAAATTGAACGGCAAGGTTGGCAAAACATCTCTTTTTGTGTATTTGAGTACAACAACCAATTGTATGTCTGCAGCCAACCTGATTTAAATGTCCTCTCCTGCTTTTCTTCCTCATATCGCTTCTTAGTAGCTTTGATTTCTTCTTCTGCTTTCTTCTGCTTCACTTTTTTTCTCAGGCAAACCCAGAAACTTCCACACGATTGTCACGAAAAGGCGAAAAAGCGCACTCCTGTAGAATCTCGCGCCACAATGTCGGCAAAATGTAATGTGATAAACTGCTCATTTAAGGGATGGCAGCTGATTCGCTTTCGTTTTACAGATTTGTGACGTATCTGACGACAAAACCAATGAAAACAATCCTTGCACAATCCATGGACGTGTCGTGTTAGGGACGTGGCAATACAAGCATGAAATCGTCAAGTGTTAGGGACATAGTAATACAAGCATGAAGCCGTCAAAATGTACGTTCACGGGCGGGCCAATGTTTGTGGCATGACGGGCTCGCTACTTTTTATAGTTTATGGCCCGACGAAAAAGTTGATAGCGTCGGGCTACCGGGCACGCGGTAATTTCGCACACTGGTACTCATTGAAATTCCTCCAGATTCCTTGAATCATTTAATGATATCATGCAGCGTAGAGGGTGAAATTTCGAAGTCCCTTCCTCTCTTTCTTTGAGGAACGTTGTTTTTAAACATTCCAATAATTTTCTCAGCCATTTGTTGATAAACTGGAGATCCTTGGCTCATCTTTGCTCCTCAAAGACTAGGCCTTTCCTGGATACTGATTTTGTACTAGGGATGGCGAAAACTAAAAAAAAATCTTGACCGACCACCGAGCCTCATTAGCCGGTTAAAGTCGGTTAACCTAGGAGTTTAACAGGGATGCAAATGGCGCGCCTTTTGGCGGATGCCGCCTTTTTCACGGCTGAATCGTGCAGATCCGAATTTTTTTTTTTTTTTTTTTTTAGGGGGGGCGTTGGAGTGTCTGAATAATTTCAATGGCATTTGCTTATTTAGTAATTTTAATACAGAATTTACTCTAAGGCAGCACGGTGGTGTAGTGGTTAGCGCTGTCGCCTCACAGCAAGAAGGTCTGGGTTTGAGCCCCGTGGCCGGCGAAGGCCTTTCTGTGCGGAGTTTGCATGTTCTCCCCGTGTCCGCGTGGGTTTCCTCCGGGTGCTCCGGTTTCCCCCACAGTCCAAAGACATGCAGGTTAGGTTAACTGGTGACTCTAAATTGACCGTAGGTGTGAATGGGAGTGTGAATGGTTGTCTGTGTCTATGTGTCAGCCCTGTGATGACCTGGCGACTTGTCCAGGGTGTACCCCGCCTCTCGCCCGTAGTCAGCTGGGATAGGCTCCAGCTTGCCTGCGACCCTGTAGAGAAGGATAAAGCGGCTAGAGATAATGAGATGAGAATTTACTCTGATGAAATTATTCAGACACTCCAACGCCCCCCCTAAAAAAAAAAAAAATCGGATCTGCACGATTCAGCCGTGAAAAAGTCGGCATCTGCGCCTTTAGTTTGTGTGGAGAGATATGATCTGCAATAACATGCATTGTTGGCTACAGAGCGAAACATACTTTCAGAATGCACTGGCCAAGGCAGGACTAAACTCTATGTGCCTTCTAATAATAATAAAAAAAAACAGAATAGTAATTTGTAAGCTAAAAAGCCTGTGTCTACACTTTTCTCTCGCTGAGTGGCAGCTGTTTTCAACTGGGGTGGGAGGGCGGGACATGACTGAATGGGTGTTTTCTGATTTGTCAGCTGTCGTCCTTACACCGCATGGCATGTCCCAAGCGTTTACAACACAGAATTCCAGGTTCTCTGCTCCAAAATTGGCAGCTTCAAAACGATTGATTTTTTTTTTTTTTAACCGACAACCAACAAAAAAAAATTAACCGGTTGACGTTGATTCGGTTAACCACCGGTCAAACGGTCATCGGTTAACATCCCTATTTTGTACCAAATCATGATTGCTATTACCTGTTGACGTCACCCGTTTCAAATCGCATCGTTATTTGTTTGACCTCATTACTAGCCCTACGTAAATTACCCCTGTCCCCAACTTTTTTGGAATGTGTTGTAGGCCTGAAATGCAGTAATAGATGTATATTAACAAGTGAAATGAAGTTGATTCAAGATTTTATTGACCAGACAAAGCATGAAATATCTTGGGTTTGTACTGTCTACAATGAAATACAAGTCAAAGTAAATTTAGAAATCACTGCTTTTTCTTTTTTTTTCTATACTGTCACAATTTTTTCTGATTTGGGGTCGTGTGTGTATATACCAGAATCCCATAGGAATCCCGTGACGCACAAGATTCCCAAAAAAATGTCCGGCTCTGTTGAGTGGCTTCTTGTCCTGCATTTGTCATGGCCCTGTCTTTACGTGACGCACAACTGACAGCCATTCTGTGCATTGCACCAGTACTATTCAGCACACTGCATGTGTGACATCACGTTGTCTTTTTTCCCCCAGGGGTGCCTTTTCTGTGGTGCGCAGATGTGTGAAGAAGTCTACTGGCCAGGAATATGCTGCTAAAATAATCAACACGAAAAAACTGACAGCCAGAGGTAAGGTTCGACGGTGGCCCTTTCACTGTAAACTCGAGTGACATCATTTGGCTACAACATGCTACTAAAGCGTCTTTTGCGTTTTCACTGCTGTGAGCAACGGGGGAAGTGGAGGCAGAGGATCTGGCATGTTGGCTGTCTCCTGGGATTACATGCCGTTAATAAAAGCGCGTGCTCTTTTGAAAGGGGCTGTCTGACTGTCGTCTGTGGAGCTCCAGGTGTTTTAGCGCACACAGCAGCGCTGTGGTACGTGTTTGACGGGGAGACACAAGTTTGAGTTCCAGCCAGGTCATGGTTTTCTGGGGCAACAAAAGGAATGTGGAGTGAAATAAATGAGTAGCGTGATGAAGGTTATATTTGATTCCTGAACTTGTGCTGTGAGAGTGAATGTGATATGAAAATACACTCTGCGCTTTCTATGCCTGCTTTGTGTGCCTGATTGTTTCTAAAGAATGTACAAAAGTTTCATTTCAGAAATAATCCGCTTTTGATTGCTGTTGCACAAAAGGAAGTGAGAGAAACCAAGCCTTTTGGTGATGGATGTTTGTTCCGTAGACATAAGCTCATGCTTATAAGAGATTGAGTTTACTTCACGACTTTGGAAACCATTAGTAGTGCAAGGATGTGTTGGTGGTCTGTGTGTGAATGCACCAGCACTAGAAAACGCACTTGATGCTCAAGGATATAAAAATACCTTACCAAGCACATTATGAAACATTCATCAATCTGACAAGCTTTACTGGCTGAAGCGACTAGGAGAACTTTTTTGCTTCTTGGAGCAACATTTTAAATGCTGATTAATAAAGTCTCGTTCAGTCTGTTACAGACATAAATCATATTTAATAATCAAGTTATTCTGAAATGAGACGAATTGTTCTACCTTTCGTCATTCTCAAGACCTGTTTGCTTACGCCTCAGCGCTTTTGGACGCGTCCATTAAATATTTTGGCAGTGGGTAAGGAATTACTTCTTAAATACACTTTTATTTTTTTCCACTTCTGTCAAACAGGAGTTTGTCATTCGATTAATGGGAAAAGTGGCGCTCCGTATGGAGCATATTGCCGCTTTTCCACTACCAACGCGGCTGAGTCGGGCTGAGCCGTGCCGTGCTGAGTTGGGCTGAGTCGAGCTGAGTGGGGCTGTTGGAGTTGCATTTCGACTACAACCGCGCTGAACCGTGCTGGCTGGAAGTGGGTGGACACATTGGGTGGAGTTAGCGAAAGTGGGTGGACGTCACGTGATGTCGTTAGGCGGCACAAACAGTGACATCAGTGACCTTTTAAGCGGTAGTCTCACGACCCGGATAGTAAACAATAAACATGGAGTCATTAGTGTTGCTGGTCTTGGTGCTGTGGCTTGTTGTCACCGACAACGCCAACAGATACTGGCAAGAGCGTATAGATGAGGCGAGGCGCATAAGGCTTCAGAAATTCTCGTAATTCGTAATTATTCTTCTTCCGGGTTTACGGTGTTTACAGATCCCAGCGCGCTCGCGGGGCGTGTGTGGGCATGTGAGGACACTCCTCCTCACCAGTCAGTGCACAGGGGAGTGCCTCCTCACGCCCCTAGCCCCACTCGGCTCGGTTTGGCTCGCTTCAGCCCCACTCCAAAACCGTGCGAGTTTTGGGTGCTAAGCAGGGCTGAAGCGAGCTGAGTCGTGCTGCTCCGAGGTAGTCGAAACGCGAGCCGTGTCGGGCTGAAGTGAGCTGAAAAAGGGTAGTGGAAAAGGGCCATAAGTGTCTCATCTGGGACTCGGCCTCTGTTTTTGATGAGCTGCTTTTCTCTAGCAGTTGGACCAGTTAAGGCCTGCTACAGAGGACCACGCTGTAGCCGTCCTATTAGCTGAACAAGAGGGCATGACTGAAAGCCCTGACTGGTCATGTGGGAAAATGGCATTTCAGCTAGGGACTATTTCATAGTATTCTGCTCAGTTCAATTTATCTAGTGCCTATCTGACATGGTTTGGATGCGGGTTTTTTTTGTTTGTTTTTTTCCCCTTCCCCCCCGTATATCCACTTTCACTGATTTTTTTTTTTTTTTGCAGTTGGTGCTTACGTGAAGAGTGGATCAATGCTCGGATCCCCAAAAGTATTAATTTGTGCAATGCTTCCCTCCCTTAATATCCTGCTCTTTTTCGTCCTCAGACACTGAAGGATTTAACTGAAAGATGTAGTTTGGAAGGGCGGCACGGTGGTGTAGTGGTTAGCACTGTCGCCTCACAGCAAGAAGGTCCTGGGTTCGAGAAGGTCCTGTGGAGTTTGCATGTTCTCCCCGTGTCCGCGTGGGTTTCCTCCGGGTGCTCCGGTTTCCCCCACAGTCCAAAGACATGCAGGTTAGGTTAACTGGTGACTCTAAATTGACCGTAGGTGTGAATGTGAGTGTGAATGGTTGTCTGTGTCTATGTGTCAGCCCTGTGATGACCTGGCGACTTGTCCAGGGTGTACCCCGCCTTTCGCCCGTAGTCAGCTGGGATAGGCTCCAGCTTGCCTGCGACCCTGTAGGACAGGATAAGCGGCTACAGACAATGGATGGATGGAGTTTGGAACTGTAATGACCCAGTGATTGAATGGGTTGACCCAGTGCTTGTTGCAGTAGCTAGGCAACCGTTCTCCTCGAGCCGTTTCTGATTTGGCTGGCATAGATGAGGAGGACGAGACTAGTCGAAAGGGGAACGGATAGCTGGAGACCAGGAGAAATTTGGGGGGGGGGGATATGCACTGCAGGTTTGTAAACCATCTATCCATAGTATGTATGCAGTTGTGTGCAGAGATGCATTTCCATTGAATTATGGCTTTATGCACGTTAACAGTTGGCAAGGGTGTAAGAAAGGTTTCCTGTGATTTAACTGTTTTCTGCCCTTGTAAGTGAACCATCTGTCTGTGTCCCACTCTGCCTTGTTTGTTATCTTCGCTGGTGCAAGGGTGTAAATGGCTAGCTATAGGGTCTGCCTCAAGATCTCTTAGGCGTAATGTCTAAATGAACCTTTCCAGCTGTTCTCACACTTCAGAGATGGTGTGTGTGTGTGTGTGTGTGTACGAAGGCCTGAATTCAACTGTTATTTGTAATCTAAATCTGAGTACAGTGTAATCTAAAAATCCTGGTTTGTTCATTGTATTACAATGATTTCTTTGACGTCATTGTGTCTCAAATACTGTTTTCTGGCTCTTTTGCTCTTTCATCTATGTATCCATCCCACCCTCTTTCTATTTGTGTAAGGATTGCTGTGTATTAAGGTTAATCCACTTATTTAATTGTATCTAACTAAGACTCCGGGGATCCCAAAGAACAGTGTCTTGTTTTGCACTTTTTTTCCTTCTTTCCTACAAGACGTGTAAAACACTGAGATGGAAGGGGGTCATCAGGTCATGTGTTTATGTTAACGGGGACATGTTGTGAAACCCACTTTTCAGTGCTTGTGCACATGTATTTGTTACCTGGAGTGCCTACCAAGCCACAAACGCTGAAATAAGACAACCCAGTTGGTTTCTTTTGGACTGCGTATTTTAGATAACATGTGCTTCAACATGCCATTCAGATTCAGCTCCCCCTTTCTAATGCTATAAAGTCATTTATAATTTCCTAATAATAACGCCGCCCCTGCATCTGAGTGACTCCACTCATGGCTTGAGAACTGCCTTTTGGGAATGAATATTTATGAGGAAAGTGCTACCTGATTGGCTGGTGGAAGAAGGGGGTGGGGGTGAGCAGTGGCTCATTATCATGTAAAGGAACAGGCGCTCAAGTCAGCCATTTTGAACAGGGGGCGGCACGGTGGTGGAGTGGTTTGCAGTGTCGCCTCACAGCAAGAAGGTTCCGAGTTCGAGCCCGGTGGTTGACAGGGGCCTTTCTGTGTGGGGTTTGCATGTTCTTCTCCGGGTGCTCCGGTTTCCCCCACAGTCCAAAGGCATGCAGGTTAGGTTAATTGGTGGCTCTAAATCGACCGTAGGTGTGAATGCGAGTGTGAATGGTTGTTTGTCTCTGTGTGTCGGCCCTGTGATGATTTGGCGACTTGTTTAGGGTGTGCCCCACCTCTCGCCCGTAGGCTCCAGCTTGCTTGCGACCCTGCACAGGATAAGTAGTTACAGATAATGGATGGATAGATATTTAGACAGGGTAAGAAGGGAGCTGTGGTGACTTATTCTTGTGGTATTTTAACCAAAGCATTTCACAAACATTCCAGCAAGACCTCGGAGCGCTGTGTGAACTTGCCGAGGGGTGTAATATGCCACCTTTTAAGGGAGTCCCAGTCATATAGCGTGGCTTTGTAGCTGTATCAATCTATAACGTCATGTTTCAGGCCAGGTCTTGCAGCAATAACACTTCATGTCTCTAGTTACAAGGTTTAAATGTATATCTTTTTTTTTTTTACCTTTATTATTGGAAAGGACAGTGTAGAGACAGGGAGGGATCGGGAAATGACCTCGGGCCGGAATCGAACCCGGGTCCCTGGATTTATGGTATGGCGCCTTATCCACCTGAGCCATGACGCCCCTTAAATGTATATCTTATATACACACATTCATGCCACTTTCTTCTGATTTTCATGGTTGATTTGGTTGCTTTAGTGATATTTCAGTGATTTTCATGCAAATGGCCATTTATGTAGTGAGAGAAGAGGTGGGGACAATAGCAGTAGATTGATTTAAACAGCATGTTTTTGGTATTGAGACATTTGTCAGTAAAGAAAAATTAAGCTTAATAGCTTAAACCCAGTTTTATGTTTGGTCATTTGGTTGGCACAGCTTTTGTAGACATCCTCCACCAAACCAAATCATAAAATTATGTTCTGGAAAACAACCAAAGGATTGTGAGCTTTCCTCTTGGGGTCGTGAGGAGTTTAAATGAGTGGGGATTATGTGTTAGATTGGCTGTTGACAGGCTTGTTTACTCCAGCCAAGCAGGCCTGTGTGAGGAGGAGGAGGCTTGTCCTGAATAGGTCAACAAACTCCACAACCCAGTGACCTGGCCAATTGCATCCAAACCCATTAAGATCGCCATCCCTGACTCTGCATGGAAGAGCATGGCGACGGTCTTCATGAAATCAGCAAAAGCTGCAACCAATGGCTGTGCTCTAGTAGCCAATTTATGCAACGTGAGTCACTTTTCCACCAAAGCAGTTCCAGGGCTGGTTCGGGGCCAGTGCTTAGTTTGGAACCAGGTTTTCTGTTTCCACTGATAAAGAACTGGCTCTGGGGCCAGAAAAACCGGTTCCAGGCTAGCACCAACTCTCTGCTGGGCCAGAGGAAAGAACCGCTTACGTCAGCGGGCGGGCGGAGTTGTTAAGACCAACAACAATAACAAGACCGCGAAAGATCGCCATTTTTAAGCGATGAGAAGCAGCAGCTGTTCAAACGCGAAGTCATCCATTATTATTATTGTTGTTGCTGCTGCTTCTTCCGTGTTGTTTTTGCTTCGATATTCACGCCAAGGTTTATGCAAACGTAGCGACGTAACTGACGTATACAGTGACATAATGACGTGGCTTCCCTTAGCTATGGAAAAGCAAACTGGTTCTCAGCTGGCTCGCAAGTTGAACGAGTTGTGAACCAGCACCAGCACTGGCCCCGAACCAGCCCTTGAACTGATTTGGTGGAAAAGGGGTAACAGAGGCAGAACGAGCGGAGTCGGACATTTTGGTATGCACGAGTCCCATTCAAGACTGAATGTTTTTGAGAACATCATTGGATTACATAGTGCTTTGTTATAAATCCAGTGCTTTCTAGACATCTTTTCTGCTGTGTACTGGACAACTCCGCGGCCCCTCATTTTGTTGTTATTTTCATTTTAAAAGTGATTTGTGCTGTAACTAAGTTCCCATGAGCTATTTGATTACCATTTTGCCACCAAGAGGATCATACAGAGATGTATGGGTGGAGATCGAAACGGTGCACACCAATATTTGGTCAACAAACATGTGAATGAATGAAGGGGTTGAAACCAGCTTCTCCATTCCTGCTAGTTGTTTACTGTTAATGCCAGCGTTGTGTGGTTTCTGTGGACCCTCCGGAGAACTCCTCCTACATTCGTGAGGCGCTTTATGCAACGAGAAACCGTGAATAACCGCTATTGGGCCTTCAGTCTGCACAATTAGTTCTTTATTCTCTTTTTAATAGCATGTATTGGAGAGTCTCTTCAGTTAGCTATCTGCTTTTATTCCCTTTCATTTGCTGTTGTAGAATATAAAAAAAGGTGCTAATAAGACCAGACTACAGATGTCCTAATGATGGGAAAGTGGAATAGTTATTTATTTGCGAGGCTTTGAAGAGTTTTCTTATTGAAATGGGCCATGCACACATTTCCACTTTGTTTTTCGGTGACTCCATACTGTACCGTTTTTGCGAAACTTGTATCGATTGCATCTCTCCTCTCTGCCCTTCCGTCCCAGGCTCGCTCGCTCTCTCTCTCTCTCTCTCTCTCTCTCTCTCTTTCTCAAACTTCAGACCTTCTCTTATGTATTGGTTGTCTTCTGGAATGATACCTAGATTAAAATTAAGCTGTAAGCTGGATTTTGCCAAATGAAATTGGGTTTGCTTGGTTTTCTGACTGCAGTGCTTACAAAAGCATACAGGCAGTTGAACAGCAGTAGATGGTGGGTGTAGGTCTGAGGAAGGCAGAGCTGTGCAATTCCGCACCTGAGTGGGAGTTGGGAGGTAGGAATGGTCTTCTCTGACGGCTGATTGTCCCAAATGCACAGCCAGAAAGACCGAAGGCACCGAGGTTAAGGCGGCACGGTGGTGTAGCGGTTAGCACTGTCTCCTCACAGCAAGAAGGTTCTGGGTTCGAGCCCAGCGGCCAACAAGGGCCTTTCTGTGCGGAGTTTGCATGTTCTCCCCGTGTCCGCGTGGGTTTCCTCCGGGTGCTCCGGTTTCCCCCACAGTCCAAAGACATGCAGGTTAGGTTAACTGGTGACTCTAAATTGACCGTAGGTGTGAATGTGAGTGTGAATGGTTGTCTGTGTCTATGTGTCAGCCCTGTGATGACCTGGCGACTTGTCCAGGGTGTACCCCGCCTTTCACCCGTAGTCAGCTGGGATAGGCTCCAGCTTGCCTGCGACCCTGTAGAACAGGATAAGCGGCTACAGATAACGGATGGATGGATATGAGGTTGAGCCTGTGTATCTATTATAATTCTTGTGATGGGAAAACTTCCAGATTTTTTTCCACCTGGACCCTATTACTATTACTAGGGACAAAAACATTGTATAGTAGAGGTGTTATGATTAATCGATCCCCAATCTATCGATCCATTTCAGTCCCCAATTCAAAAATTAAAATTTAATGAATGACGATTCACTAATAATACCTAATTTAATCGCGATAACCCTAGATACACAATTTCAACAAACGGCATAATGTTTTGATATTAAAAATTCGATTCAGTATCCGGAACTGTACGTAGGCGCAGCCATGTTTGTGGTTGCTATAGCAATCTTGCGAGATCACACGTTGCTTTGTGAGCAACATGGTGGACGACTCGGAATTCCTGAAGCCACCAGCTTTTAAAAGCTCAGTTTAGCGTTATTTCTTACGGTCCCGTGACAGAAAACAAGTGTTGTGTAAGTCGAAGTTTCATCATCATGGCAATACCACTAACATGCAGACTCGTATTTGGCGGCACCATCCAACAGTTGAGATCGATGCGAAATCGAAGTTTCGCAAAGAATCTGCATCTAAACGTCAACAAGTTGAATCTGGGACTTCTTCAAATGAGACAGCTACGTCTGTACCGGACAGGTTTAAGAAGCAGAAACCGTTTCCGCGTGGAAGTCCGAGAGATACTACCATTACAAACGCATTGGGGGTTTATATCACCAAGGATCTTTGCCTGTCCTCAGTTGTAGAGGACGAGGGGTTTCGACGCTTTGTTAACACAGTTGCAAGTTAAAACTATTAAACTTTATGTTGCCTAAGTTCAGTTTGCCAGTGACAGACTTTATTGCTATCTGGGTTGTTTTACAATCAGGGTATAAAGTTTGTGTCACAGGGGTCCAAAATTCAAATTGATTCAAACTGGTTCTTGTACCAGTTTTTAAGTGAAGGACAAGTTAAAGAACAGATTTCAGGTAATTTTGACCATATGTGTATGGTAGTTTTGTGTAATCTGCTATAAGATAAAGAAGATTAAGTGTAGCTTTAAGCAGGGCTGGGAGAAACAAATGAAGTGATTCTCGGAGAGGACTTTTTTTTTTTTTGACAATTCAGAATCCACTACTTCCATAGTGCTTTTAAATATAAGGCTGTAAGCTTTGTGTTAGTTGTCTCTAATATTTATGTCCCAATATCTTGACCACATTTTAGAATGAAAATAATCATTTTAGATATGTTATTTTATATTGAAAAATTAGCTGTCTCGGAGAGGACATTCTTTTGACACAATTCCATACTAATTTGATCAAAATAGTCTGAAAACTTACTGGCATTCAACATTAAAACTTAACTATATTTCCAATGATATGGAACCAAATATGTGTTTTATGGTATAATGAATGATGTAAGTGCATCCCTTTTGGAGCTACCTGTGGTCAAAAAAAGCACTTTTTCTAAATGACACGAGTAATTTTGCTAAATATGACACATATTGCCATACATTCACCAAAAATAACGTTATCACCAAAAATTTTTTTTGCATGGTAAATAGAGCTATCACAGGGCTGCAATAAACAACCAAGTTTATTTAGGGTGTATTCAGACCAGGATAGTTCGATAGTTCACTTGCTTTGGTCCGAACCAAATTTTTATTTATTTTTTTTTCATTTTGGTGCGGTTCGCTTTCACACTGTACATTTTAGTAAGCGGACCAAAATCTGTCAACAAAGCCACGCGCCCTGAGGTCGTTCAGCTATTGGTCAGAGACGACACGTGCACAAAGCGTTAAGTTCAAAAGTAGTCACGGAGGCTTTCCGTGCTGTTATTCTTTTTAATGTCATCAAAGCTATATGTTTTTTCCAGTTTTTACTGTTTTCACAATTGTGCGATTACTGTGCTGTTGTACAAGTAATTTATCAACGACAAAGGGCAAGGCGGCTACGGAGGATAGCGCTGATGAACGCACATCATGTTGTGACAGTTCCGGCTCTTCACGCAATAGATGAATTTCTTTTTTGCGTCGCTAGTACCGCCACTTTTTGAAAGAACGTCCCTGATTTTAATGTAGGTCTGACGGAGTTTCTTCACTTTTAGCCGACATTGTTCTGGGGAGCGCGTGAACCCCTTCTCCTTCATTTTCTCACTGAATACAGCAAACATGTCAGCATTTTTGTGTGTTCTCTCCAAAAGCTCAGATATGTGGACATCTGCCCATATATCCACAAGGGTGCGCGTTTCTTCCTCGGCCCACGTTTGCCCCCTACTCATTTTTTGTACTCTGTAGTCTAGCCTACCGCTGGTCTGAATGACTGAACGACTGTTGTAAGGTTCCCTTGACAACCGAAACAGTGTTTGCGCTTTGCGGTGGAGTGTCAAGACACTGTTTCCCATAATGCTCGACAAACGACGGAAGCTCCCGAGGTACAAAAAAGCAAAACTGTCGGATTAGGTCCGGTCTGCTTTCACACCTCCAAAAGATCCGCACCAGGGTTCCTTTGGTCCGGACCGAGTCCGACCTTGCAGCTCGGTCTCGGTCCGCTTGTTTGGTCCGGACCAGAGTTCGGTGGTTTGTATTCAGACCAACCCAAAAGGTCCGGACCAAAGGAAATTTGGTTCGTTTGGTCCGGACCAAACAACGTAGGTGTGAATACGCCCTTAGTCAAGCCTTTTGATATTGAAGATAAGTGTTAAATGTGATTTTTAGCTTGCGTACCCTGATTGTAAAACAACCCTTCTCAGAACTTATTGAATCTCGGTGCCTTATGTACTTTCTGGATAATGAATGTTGTGTCTCAAGAGGTGGCATTCACTTTAACACAGGTGACTGTATTTTTGTGTTTTAAAAGATTGAGACAAAATTCATAAAGTTTTCATTGCTTTTATTGTTTTAGTGTTTTGTGGTTTGAAAATTAAAATGTGCCAAAAATGACTGGACTGTGATACATTCATAGTTACATTCAAAGTCAGTGGAGTGACTGGAGTCTGAATTAAGACTACAAAGGCAACACAACTTTTTTATATTTTTTTAATTTAAAAATTTTTTTTTATTGCTCTACATTTCTAAGCTGACAGTTAACAGAATATTGACAATGATTTGCATCAGTTATCAAATGGAGGACAAAAAATGTGAATCGTGATTCAAATCGACTGGAATCGAAAGGTCAAAATCATGAATCGAATTGTGAAAAAACTGAATCGTAACACCTGTTGTATAGCCGTTTTGCTAGTTGCTGGTTCTAGCGTTCTAACTCGACACTGCACCGATTTTGATTATTTTTGGACCTAAAAATATTGGAAAATGGGGCCCAGGTTAAAAAAAAAATCTAGAAGCTTCTGTTTAAGGTTTGTATGTTGTCTAAACAACTTCTTGCACGTTACTGAAAACAACGTATTATACATTTTATATCTCTCATCAAAAATCCCCATGTAGGGATTGGCCAAGGATGGCTCATGTGACATAAAATGGTTCCACCACTGATTAAGCACCGCGAGCTGGCCTAGTGGTTAGCATGTCCACCTCTCGATCGGGAGATCGCAAGTTCTGCTCAAGGTCAGGTCATAGCAAAGACCATCATAAAAATGGCGCCTACTGCCGTCTGGCAAGGCACGCTGCAATACAGATGTGAGTGGAGAATCAAACTCTCGTGGTTACCAGAGGACCCACCCCACACTGTAACCCTAACTCTGTAATAGGCGAGAGGCCGAGGGCTACGGGAACGGACATCGGCGCCGCCCTATGCGCCACATGGCGTGGGAAGGACTTTGATTTGATTGGTTGACTTATTAAGCAATGTATCTTGTGACATCAAAAAGAAAATCAAAAAATGGATATGGTGTGAGTCAGTCATGGTATATCCTGGATATATCATAAACTGATGTCACAATTTCAAGCCATACGGCCGACTCGAGTCACAGCTGGACCTTTGGATAGCCTTTTTCAATTTGGATATTTTGACGCTCGCATAGTGGAGAGGGACAAACATGGTGAGTTAGGCCTCTCATTTTTTCAGATTTATTTCTAATTCTTTGTAGTTAACACTTTTTTTTTTTTTTTTTTTTGGAATTTTTTGACGAGGGATATTTAAGTTATTCCACGAAATCGAGTCGTACATGAGCTGATGAGACGCTTATAAGCCATGCACGACGAGTTCGAGTTGAATAACTGTTTTATGCTACCCACATTCACTGAATTTTGAGAAAATGATCAGTTTTATTTTTTGCAAATTCGATAAATAAAAACTTCATACAAAACCTCTGACAAAATCATTTCTGCTTAGAATGTAAACAAACCGGCGAAATGACAGTAGCGATTTGTGAAAAATGCTGCTATAATAATTATTGTAAAATAAAAAATGTTCTTGCCATCAAATACTTCTATTCAATATGTTGTTGCTTTTGTATTGAGTTTTGTTTTTGAGTAGAGTTTTTATTTCGTCCTCGGTTGGTTCAGCAACACGCTCCGCCATTTTGTTTTTCTCTACTCACGGTATATGAGCTGATAGCTTAGTAGGAGAGGAGCCAAACAGAGCGTGCGATTGCTCATATCCAGTGAATGTGGATAGAATAAAAATCTAATATACCGTGCACTGAAGGGCACCGGTAATTATGGATTCTCTTCGGTGGCTGGCATGGTAGTATACTCTTCAGTGCTGTGCCCCTCACAACATAGTACTATACCAGTCACCGAAGAGAATCCATAATTTCAACTGGAGCCTCTCGGTGCATGGTATATTAGATTATTATCCTCACAGAACACAAGGGCTGACAATAAAACAGAGAGTGGTGTTCTGTTGCGTTGTCCATGCTGGGTTGTATGTGATGAGCACACAGCCTGATGTTACTCAGCTCCTGAACATCGCACGTTGTCTGTGTTTCAGTAACTTTTCAGTCTATTCTCACCTCAGGGCTCGACATTAGCACTTGCCCGATGGCCCGGCGGTGTTTTTTACGTCTTTCGGGCCACTAAATTTGGCCAAACAGTGGCCCGGGCGGGCCAGTACGTTTTCGATACAAGTTAATAAATTTTATTACTCATATTTTACCCAGAATTGTGAAGAAATTGTTCGTAAAATGCACCTTTTTCGATACGAGGTCCGCCATCTTTGTTTTCGTCACGCTCCGCGGCAGGAGTGTGTCATCTTCGTGCATCTTCGGAGATGTTCGGCGCTGTTCGGAAGCGTCATTTTGGCGGGAAAATAGCATCTTGTAGATGAAGACGGTTGCAGCAAGGAGACCATCAGAACAGTGAAATTCAAATAGAAATATGTTCAAACTCCACGCTCCCCAACCTGGCCAAGGCCAGGTAAACAGTTTAAATACGATCGTGCATAAATTATCTATCGGGTGTTAACGAACGGCTTCATTTTGAACTCGGCAGCCAATCAGAGCGCGCGACGTCGCGCTCGGTTTACAACTCGCCAAATCATAAAACAGCATTTCAACACGCGCTTTAGCTTCAGATGGTGTAAAATCATTCAGACTTTGTATATTAATATCAAAATTTCAGGATACACTGCCAAGAAATATGGCTACACGTGTATCAACTTTTAATGATTAAAGAATGAAGTATAAATGTTGGTTGCTATGACTGAAATAGAAGAACAGATAAAATAATGTGGTAAATTAGATCTGATCCCATATATTATTCATATATCCAAAGACGATGATAATCTATCAAAATAGCCAAACTAGGTCTACATTAGTTCATTACAACAAAAATAACTATTCTGACCCTCTCTGGTACAGCCAGACCATGCTAAACCCAGTATACCCCCAGTTGCTAGGGTATCTGCTGTTGCCATGGCAACGGTTTATGCAAATGAGCTGAATTTGCAAAAACTTACTACTAGTTTCCCCAAGGGCATATCCTGAAAATTTGGTGTTTATATCTTGTCTTATTAAAAGAATACAACATTTCACCCCTTTTTGGCTCACCTGAGCATACCTGTTAATTAGCTAATTAACAGGTAATTAGGGTTATAAATCACCCCTGAGCAGGTAAGGCTTTGCAAAAATCTCACTAGATTATTCCCTAAAGTCCACCCTTTCAGGAAATGTATGGTTTGTCAATGATTCTCATGATATTTTATTAATTAAGAAATAAAACTTCTTCATGAGCAATAAAAATGCCCATTTAAATCCAGCATGATAAGGGTTAGTATGCCACCCTCACCTTTCATCCAGACTTGGGACTGGCCTGTGTGTGTCTTGTGGGTATTATATAAAGGTGTATGTAAAAAGTTCATTGTACTTCTATTTCTATAAGAATATCGACAGTGGTGAGAATTCAATATCTACAATGTTGAGAATATATGAGCCAAAGTTGAAACCATGACAAGATCTTATCTGGTCTTATCTTGATATGTCGACATCACACAGGGTGGGTTACAGGCAAAGCTTATTCTATAAACAAGTTAGTTGCATGGTGAGACAAAACTTAGCTTATTCTAAAACTTATACAAACAATTGTTAATGTAAAACAGTAATCAACAGCATGTGTTAAACGAACAGAACAAGAACAAAGGAAATTTTTAAATGTAACTAAGAAATTGATAGAACAAGAAATGCAAACAAAATATCAGTGTGAACAAAGATATAATAATGTTAGCAAAATATGAATAATCTTAACCTTATTTTCATTAATTTCACCTTAAAGGGGTACAAAATATATATACGGTTGCTGATGTGACAAAGTAACGTATTCTTAAGTATTCTATCAAATTTCTGTACTAGAAAACAACGAAATATCTTGGTAATTGTAAATATAATACTTTATACGCTAAACCGCACAAGAGTCGCCATTTTTAAAAGACCGTGACGTCAGCGCTACCCACTGCACTAGCGGAACTCTCCAAAATAGAGGAGAGAAGCGTGTAATCATGGCGTCGGGCGCATCAAGTGAAAGCGACAGCTCTGTCGAATCATACGAAGAGATCCCACAAGACACACTGCAAGCAGGCTATGGTTTAGAAGGGTACCAGTTTGAACCTAGGAGAGGTACTCTCGACTCCGGCGATGAAATAAGAGAAGAAAGCTCGGATGACGGCAAGGATGAGACCGATGCTGACCATGGGCATGGCGAGCGTGGGGCAGAGCGTCTGCGTGCAGGTGACACGGCATGGTGCTCGTGCGGAAAATGTAACGTGGAGTTGCTCACGAGTCCAGCAGAATTTATTTGCTGCAATGAGATAGGCGCCACCCATGGACTTGCGAAATCGTCGCAAGAGGCAGAAACAGGTATTTCACATGTGCTATTCCCAACCTCAATGAGCCAACACAACTGGGCACATACATACGTCATGAGTGTTACGCAGAGAAAATGAACGCGCATTCTGATTGGATAAAATTAATATCATGGCGGGCTGTTCAAACTGCGGAAATAGTTTGCTCGAGCTACTCTCAAAACACTATAACTTTCCAACCTTAGAACAAAAAACTTTTGTAAGTCTTGAATAAGGTTCATCAATGTGTGTTTTATTGTTATATTTATTCTATATATTGCCCTCTGTTCCCTTTTAAAATGCACCAGAATGCATGAATATGAATTGAAAAATCAAAATTTTCCAGGGGAGGGCCCCCAGACCCCCCTCTTTGTGCAAACACCTGTGGCAGCCGTGGTTCGGGTACCGCGCGCATTCGGGCCACCACATTTTCCGTTTGGGCCAGTAACTTTTCAATTCCACTGGCCCAATGGGCCACCAGTGGTAAATGCTTCATGTCTAGGCCTGCACCTCCAAAGTGCTGTCATTTGTTATCCGCAATCATATTTACCTCTGTCAAATTTGTTGGAGGAAGTTATATTTTTGCCTCCACTTTTTGTTTGTTTGCTTGCCTGTTCCCAATGTAACTCAAAGTAGTGAACGGATTTTGATAAAATTTTGGTGAACAGCTTGAATAGACCCCTTCGCAGTAAACGTCATTCATACGAAAGCGGAAATTGCGCGCGCAGCCTGGACCCAAAAAAGACTCAGAAATGCCTAGTTGTTGTGTTGTCGGGTGTCAGAATCGTAGCAGTGATGGGGTTAAAATGTTCAGAATTCCAGCAGGATCTCACCCGTTCCAAAAAAATCGCCGACGTCTATGACTACAAGCCATCAAACGTGTAGACTGGGATGAAAGCACTATCAAAAATGCGCGGGTTTGCAGCGCCCACTTCATCACAGGTAAGATCAGGCTATTTATTAAATCTTTCTTTTTTATTCTTTCTAGTCTTCGTTTATTGATGTAGCAAAATACTTTGGTAACGTTTGTCTGATTAGCTGGGTCATAGTTACACAATGTAATGAATATTGTTAGCATGTTAACTTAGCTTTGCATGCAATTTTGTTTGTAGGAGAGGTCTCGCTTGACTCAAGCAGTCCAGATTTTGTGCCGTCATTATTTGTGTATGCCGAAAATCACAATTTTAAAGCAAGGATGGAAAGGTAAAATTGTGTGCCCTCATTCTAAATGCCAACTTGCGTTGACTGCTCTAACCTAGCTCCCGCCCCGTTCAGTTTCATTTCTGCTCTCTGCCTCTCGCTTTTTACGCAGCTCTGATTTCTCTTAGCTGCACTCTTTACACTATCATTCCTTTCATGCCATTCCCTCCTGCAAATTGCTGTTTAGTGTTGGTATTTGCTGTTGTAGCTAAAGCCACATTGCCATCACATCACTGGCATAATTTGATTAAAAGAAAATGAATATGAATGTCCCATTGTTAATCAAGTTGTACATGCCCGCACATAACATAATCATATGCGTCTAAAGACTTGTAGGCACGAAATTTTTCGTGGGTGTACACTGAAGTCTTGTCAATAAGGTACGAGTATATATCTGGCCATTGTATACCAGGGAACTTACTAACATCGTCCGTCCACTCTTTAATTAAATGCGGATCCGGTAGGCGATGTCCACTTGTTAGAGTTAACTTATTTATGTAGCATTCTCAATCTTGTAACGACAATTGTTTGGCATAATCTGACAGCTCATAATGCCGGTCTATGGGCAGCGCCATTGTTTCCGGGTCCAGGCTGCGCGTGCATCCTGGCAACGGTCGGTTTGTTTGCAAACATGCGAAGGGGTCTATATTATCCTAGGTTCAAGTGATTTTTGATTTTGATGTAGATAATATGTGGCTTGGCAGAGATATGCACTCTACCGTGTACTTTTCTAGTAATGTAACGAAGTGCGAGAGGTAAATCTGTTCGTCTTGAAGGTAATGACTGTGAAGTCTGTGCACGATCACTGCAGTGAATCTTATCTTTAATCGCTAGTGCCCTTATCAGCTTAAATAATCACTGTTAATGACACTCAGTGCCCATTATTAGAGCACAGATATCTGCAAAAGGCAGGTGATTTTATTACTTTTATAATTAATTTATAAATGTATTATAAACAGTCTTGCAAGAAAAGATGCATTTGTTTCAGAACTGGAAATACACAATCACGTTGCTGCGCTATGTTGTCTTTGACTCGTGCATTGATCTTTGTTTATTTTTAAATATGAAAAAGGTTTGGATAAATTATAGCATGATGTCAGAATTGTTGCACATGCCATATATGGAGGAGATGCTAATGGTGATCAAACAGTGCATTACACGCTAGTTAGAGTGGTGCTTGAAGTTTGTGAACCCTTTAGAATTTTCTATATTTCTGTATAAATATGACCCAAAACAACATCAGATTTTCACACAAGTCCTAAAAGTAGATAAAGAGAACCCAGTTAAACAAATGAGACAAAAATATTATACTTGCTCATTTATTTATTGAGGAAAATGATCCAGTATTACATATCTGTGAGTGGCAAAAGTATGTGAACCTCTAGGATTAGCAGTTAATTTGAAGGTGAAATTAGAGTCAGGTGTTTTCAATCAATGGGATGACAATCAGGTGTGAGTGGGCACCCTGTTTTATTTAAAGAACAGGGATCTATCAAAGTCTGATCTTCACAACACATGTTTGTGGAAGTGCATCATGGCACGAACAAAGGAGATTTCTGAGGACCTCAGAAAAAGCGTTGTTGATGCTCATCAGGCTGGAAAAGGTTGCAAAACCATCTCTAAAGAGTTTGGACTCCACCAATCCACAGTCAGACAGATTGTGTACAAATGGAGGAAATTCAAGACCATTGTTACCCTCCCCAGGAGTGGTCGACCAACAAAGATCACTCCAAGAGCAAGGCGTGAAATAGTCGGCGAGGTCACAAAGGACCCCAGGGGAACTTCTAAGCAACTGAAGGCCTCTCTCACATTGGCTAATGTTAATGTTCATGAGTCCACCATCAAGAGAACACTGAACAACAATGGTGTGCATGGCAGGGTTGCAAGGAGAAAGCCACTGCTCTCCAAAAAGAACACTGCTGCTCGTCTGCAGTTTGCTAAAGATCACGTGGACAAGCCAGAAGGCTATTGGAAAAATGTTTTGTGGATGGATGAGACTAAAATAGAACTTTTTTTTTTAAATGAGAAGTGTTATGTTTGGAGAAAGGAAAACACTGCATTCCAGCATAAGAACCTTATCCCATCTGTGAAACATGGTGGTGGTGGTAGTATCATGGTTTGGGCCTGTTTTGCTGCATCTGGGCCAGGATGGCTTGCCATCACTGATGGAACAATGAATTCTGAATGATACCAGCGAATTCTAGAGGAAAATATCAGGACATCTGTCCATGAACTGAATCTCAAGAGAAGGTGGGTCATGCAGCAAGACAACGACCCTAAGCACACAAGTCGTTCTACCAAATAATGGTTAAAGAAGAATAAAGTTAATGTTTTGGAATGGCCAAGTCAAAGTCCTGACCTTAATCCAATCAAAATGTTGTGGAAGGACCTGAAGCGAGCAGTTCATGTGAGGAAACCCACCAACATCCCAGAGTTGAAGCTGTTCTGTACGGAGGAATGGGCTAAAATTCCTCCAAGCCGGTGTGCAGGACTGATCAACAGTTACTGGAAACGTTTAGTTGCAGTTATTGCTGCACAAGGGGGTCACACCAGATACTGAAAGCAAAGGTTCACATACTTTTGCCACTCACAGATATGTAATATTGGATCATTTTCCTCAATAAATAAATGACCAAATATAATATTTTTGTCTCATTTGTTTAACTGGGTTCTCTTTATCTACTTTTAGGACTTGTGTGAAAACCTGATGATGTTTTAGGTCATATTTATGCAGAAATATAGAAAATTCTAAAGGGTTCACAAACTTTCAAGCAGCACTGTATGTCAAGAACCGCTCAACTAAGTAAAGAGAAACGACATCCATTGTTACTTTAAGACATGACGTGTCTTTTAATGAATAAAAATAAAGAAAAAATACTGAATTAGGTGTGTCCAAACTTTTAATTCAGTAGTTTGCTGCACTCACTGGTGATGTATGGTCACCACTTGAGGATGAACTTCATATCTTCGAGCCACCATGTATTATATTCTCTCTCTCTCTCTCTCTCTCTCTCTCTCTCTCTCTCTCTCTCGGTCTCTCTGTGCATCCACCCTGTTTTATACACTTTTTTTTAATCATACTCTGATTATCAAACGACACAGTGATGATTTTAAGCGACAGTGTGATCTAAATGTTTCCCCATGCCACCCACTGCTAGCATACAATGAGAGATGGCAAGTGAAACAGATGGACTTTCAAAGCAAGAAACAGAAGCTTTGCAGAGCAGTTTTGAATGGAATGGCTAAAGAAACAGGTGATTTCATCGGTCAAAATGCAAATAGCTGTCCTTTTAATGAATTTGTCAAGATGTATGTGGCAGTAAGATGAAAATGGAGGTCAGGGTTGAATGACCTCAGATTCTAATGCAGTTTAGTTTTTCGCGGTCCAAATCCTGCGCTCTGATTGGCTGGCGAACGGGTCGGTATCCTTCGGTACGGACCCCGGTTACGGACCTCTGGCGACTTGCTCGTTCACAACAACAACAAACATAATAGCATTTTTTTGTCAATTTATTTTCACATTTCTCAGGAGAATAGCATTAATTTTACAGCATGGATAGCGATAGCGACAGTGTTCACAGCGGAAGCGAGTTTTACAACCCTGAGGAAGAAGAAATAAAACATTTCAGGAGAAAGCTAAAAAACCTAACTTGCTATCGCCGAGCAAAAACATGGCTGAATCCTGAATGACTCAATTTTGTATAAATAGGGGACTACATAGGCGGCAAAAAGGTTTTTTTTTTTTTTTTTCCCTGCCATGGAAGTGCACTTGTATACCGAGGAGGAAGCAATTTGCATTACATCTGTGAATGAGGATTCAAAATGGTGACTCGGCTCGGTTTTCCCTTTCGGGTGCTCTCGTTATCTGTTGCAATTTGGTAAAGAAAAAAATATTTATTTTAATAATATTATAATAATTATTTACCAGCTTAAGGTTGGTCCATATGGTGAAATACCATGACCTCGGCCTTGAATACTGACCTCGGCCCAGAGGGCCTTGCTCAGTACTTTCAAGACCTCGGTCACAGTATTTCATTATACTGACCTCCCAGCTGGTAAATAACACATTATCCCTGATTCAGGTTTCATGAATTGGGCCAAGGTTTATGTTGTATTTGGACCAACTGTGACATAATGGTGTTCAGAGAATGACAGTAACACAAATTCCTGCACGTTTTCAGTGTTCTGTTTACTGAAAAGGTGAGGAGGAATGTTAAGATTAAAATCTTTTCTCCATATTGTTTTTTCCTCTCCTGTGTGGTTCAGGATACACGTGAACTTTGTTTGGAGGCTCTCTGGGTGCCAGTGAGTCATTGGCTGTTCTTAAAGGTAGACGACCTTTCAGATTTTTCAAGTGTATGTCATAAAAATAATTTTCCCTGACACCCAATTATTTTTGTTTCGTGGACTGAAAGCTACTGAATTCGAATCACTGACTTCCAATTTTTAGTTAAAAAAAAAAAATAGAATAATTAATGAATTTAAGGCCACGTGGCCCTAAATTCTCAGCTATTTTTTCCTGCTTCACCCTGACCCAGTTCAAGATACTACATCCTGCATTACGTGGTGGGCTTTCCCCGTTCGCGCAAGGCATTGTGGGATACAAATTTGAAAGAGGAGAGAAAAATGGAGGACGCAAATGAAACGTGAAAGACCGACTACAGTAACGGAAAGCGAGAAGAAAAGACGTTATGTTGCGAAGGAAAGGAAACGCAGGACCAAACTAATAAATATTAGCGCTCAGCGAGCACCTCGGTGTGATCAGCTGTTCGTTTAGCGACAGAATGATGGAACGATCAGTGCACGTCAAGGTAAACCTGTAGATGGCAGTAACGCAACACTGGATGCCAGCTGCCGTAAAACCCAAAAGAAGAAGAAGGTAAACCTGCGCATGTGCACATGGACTTCCTCTGTCTGCTTGACTGCACAAAGCGAGCAATTTCATGCGTGTTATTTGCTCAGGAATCGCCTCAAATTAAATAACTTCCCAGCCTCAGAATGGCCTGATATTTTTGAGATGTTACAGAAATAAACGCCTCACAATGACCAAATTTCAGAGGGAACTAAATTTCACCTTTTTTTTTTTTAATGGAATCGAAAGGCCGTCTCGCTTTAAAGTGCATATCCTGGACCAAATTTTTATTTTATATGAAAGAATGTTTGTTTACACACTCATCCAGAAGGGTAATTTTGCACAAGGCCATCTGTCTACAGCAGAAGAAAATAAAATAACAAAACGCGTCTGGAAAAATCCCAAGGGAGTCTGGAGCCAGATTCGTGACGTCACCTGCGGAAGCTCCAGCAGGCTGCGCGAGCTTTGCACGGTTTCAGTGCACAGCCTGTGTACACCAAGCGCTCCCATTTCTCTCTCATTGTCTGGTCTTTTGGAAAATGAGGACTACTAATCCCATAAAGATTGGTGTTGCTACACCCTTCTACAATACATCTGTTAACCATTTTAATAATTACCCGATAACGTTGAAGAAATTTGCAGAAAACCATCAGGTCGTTTCCTCATAAACAAACCAGCGCTGATGTAGGATTCAGAGGGAGGCGTCCGGCACACGAAGTCACGAAAATCAATGTTTGCTGGGAAATCCAAATGCCAAATTTTTTCAGAGGCGGACCAACTCGCCTCAAATGGCTTGATTTCAACTGAATTTTTCTGGTATTGCGCAAGGTAAAAAAAAAAATTGCACAAAATGCAAAATGTTAGATATTTGACCAAAGTTTAATATAAAATAGGAGAATTACATTGATCTTGCTCCTGAATTTACCCGTGATATGCACTTTAAGGCTCACCTAAGGACAGGGCTCCATACACAAAAGCCCTGATGTGCAGATGGGACTGATAGACTTCTGCTGAAACACCACTGTCAGGTTAAGTGGAAGTGCAGGTTTGGTTTGAGTAAGGGCCTCTGCATGCTCTTGCGACAAGGCTTTCGCAGATAGCTTTTTGCAGACAGTTGTAATTTATCGTTGAGCGGGGAGTAATAGGCGTGCGCGAGGTTATTCACCACCACAACGCAAGGGGGCGCGAAGTCGCTAGGAGTAGTTGGTGGGTGTGGTTAGTGGAGTGTTTATCCTCCGGTTACTTATAATGATTAGAACTGGAGTCGTATAGATGTACGTACTTCCTCACTTCCTCGATCAACCGCCCTTCGTGCCGCTCCATCTTCGCTCGTGTTTTTAAAAATGGCGATAGTGAAAACAAACCAAACCGGGAAAATAGGGAAGCGGAAGTCCGTGTACAGCGGATGTAGAGTGGACCAGTCAGAGCCCTCTTGTCTGCGAGGCTTCTGCGGTGGTCACAATTTTTGGGAGGTGTGCGCAGAGCGTCTGCGAGGGGGGGGGCTACGCGGACGCCATCTGCGAGGACTGCGTTGTCAGCATAAATTGGCCTTAAGCGATGAATAATCATCACACCATTTAAACCCCCCCCCCCCCCCCCCCCCACAAAAAAAAAAAAAGTTCTTATTTGACTTGAAATAAAGTTATTTAACTGCACGTACAGCATGCAGGACTTTCTGACTGAACATTTATGGCTCTAGAATAAGTGTTTGTCGTGCTTAATCCTTACATGCATGACACACCCTCCCTTAACACTTCAGCCTCTTCTGTATAAATATTGGACCAGTTCTCTGTTATTTAACGTTGGCCTGTGTGTGTGTGTGTGTGTGTGTGTGTGTGTGTGTGTGTGTGTGTACACAGGGCAGTATAAATCACCCCAGGCTTCCAGTAACACTTAGTAAACACTGGCCCATCGCTCAACGCATACTGGGCTCTGATGTTTATGAAATGTCAGCTAATACAGCACTCTCCTGGCCCGGACACAGCTTCTCTTTTTTTTTTTTTTTTTCCCTTTTCCTTTTCTCTCCAGCCATTACTCTTACCTTATTTTCTTTCTGCTTCTCTTATCTGCTTTTCTTCCCCCCTGCTTCTCACTAAATCTTATATCTCGCTGTCTTTTTCGCTCCTGATATGTTATCCGTCCTTTGCAAACCCCCCCCCCCCCCCTTTTTTTTTTTGCTCTCTGGAAGTTCCACGTATTCTTATCCAGGCCGTTGGATCTCTCAAGTGTTCTCTGCTCGTTCTTTTTGTGTTCTGTTTTTATGTGGTTGGTTGTAGCAGGGTGGAACGGTGCGGTTGATGCAGAATGGGCAGTTTACTGCAGACACGCACGTGCGTGCACACACACACACACACACACACACACACCCCAAACACGCTGCTTTAGAAATATGCAGGATTGTTATATTTGTCCTACTGGATTGAACTACAGTATAACAGCACACAGGCTTTGATGATACTAATGTGGCTTTGGTCTGTTAAAATTTCCCAGATTCTCATGCTTGTGGCTCTCATGCAGCAGTCACACGCTGTGTTTGCTCTGTCTTAACCACTGCTAGCCAGCTTCTTGCTCACAGGTCATCTCCCCACAGAGCTGAGGAATAAGGCCAGTGTAACGTCCTCCGTCTCTGTGGCTTCTTTCAGCTTTACTTACTGATTCCGCACGATATGCTGCTTGCACACAAACACAAACACACACACATCCGAGTTCATGGGACGAAGCTCAGATCTTTCTGTCTCTCTGGGGGCTGCGTTATATTACACAACTTTCACCACAATTATAGCCGTGATTCACAGTCCGAGCTGCGTCTGTGCCGGTCAGGCCTAGCTCGCAGAATTTTGGGGCAGATGTCTTGGACAAACACTCGAGTTTCTTCCATCCAGATCGCGCTTCGTAGCAGTCTGAGGGTGTTTCGAGTCTTTCAGTCACTCATTTACTCCTTAGTCACTCACTCCTTTATATAGGCAGCCATTTATTCACTCACTTCCTTATTAAGTCAGTCATTTACTCATTGAGTCACTCAATGTCAGCAGTCGTTTATTCGCTTACTAGCTCACTTATTTATGCTCTCATTTACTAATTCGCTCACTCATTTACTCACTGAATTGCCCATTCACGCTTTCATTTCGGCACACATTCAATCAGGCAGTTGTTCATTTGCTCAGTCACGTATTCATCGTCATTTCATCCATTCATTCTGCTTCACAAAGTGCTCCATCCTGCAGCGGTCTCAAAGTTTAGTGGAATAAAAGGGTACGAGGCAGAGACTAGGAGGGTACAATTAAAAAGGCTGAAGCCCTTCACTATGAACCATAGGCGAGAAAAATGGAAAACTGGGTTTATCTGAGACAGTTTCAAGGCTTTTGGGGAGGAATTTCCAATTTACTGTAAACAACAAAACAGGGTCTGTTCCTGTTCGAGTTACTGAACAGACCGGGGCTCAGTCCAGTTTTCCTGAGGCTTGTATTTTTATTTTTTTTAATGGTGATTGGCATACGAGAAATATTATCACCACCCACACGCATTCACAGGTTATCAGGTTTTTTTCTAGAAAAATTTAGTATGAGGGCGCTCACCATGGCGAGGGAGCGAAGCGACCGTGGGGGGGGATGGTGCCGGTTGTCCATTTCCCCCCCCCGCCGTGCGAAGCCTTTGAAAAATTGAGGCTACAATGGGACATTCTGAGGCTATCTGACAAGGAAATTGTAACAAATTGTCTGTCAACATTGAAAAAGAAAGAAGTCATCTTCTTCTGCCCCGGACAGTCTTTGGCTTTCTTCCGCTTTGTGCCGCGGGATGACGTCTTTAAATGCCCAAGTGTCAACAAAAACAACTCGCGAACTACTTCTGTCAACAGCTCCCGCGCCGGTGGGTGACAGGTCATTCAGTCTTGGGAAATCTCGCTCTACAAGTCAGCTGACCTTGTATGTAACCCATGTCAAATCTCGCGAGAGCAGCCGCGACAAGTAAACAACATGGCGCCTCAGTCTGGAAAACGTCAATTCGGATTGTTTTTGCACCGTCTGGCGGTGTATCTACTATGATTGGAATATTTTTGGAGTAATTATAATGTATTTGATGATCAGACGCATTGTCACGTGGTGTTGCTGGGATGTTTTCATGGAGAAAAGATCGTTTTGAGAAAGATTGCATGTTGTGCAGTAGCATATAAATGCATGGCCTAAGTGTGACTTGGGGTTCAATCAGCATTTCGGTAAGAGGGCGCAGCGCCCCTGTTCCCCGGTTTAGACGAAAGCCTGGGTTATGACATCTTTATTACTGATTTTTGCACTGCTCTTTTTAAATTTGTCGTTCACTTCAGTTTCTGACTTTTATTATTCTCAACAGCTACGGTATAATGTTTCAGGAAACTGAGGCACGTGTCTGTTGACTTAATGTCACTAGTAAAATTAATAAAATATCATTTCTCATTCACATCTTTCTCATTTAAGATCATAAAGACACATTCTAAGCTACATTATTATATTACAACATTCAGAATCCCAGATGACATCCAAGTCAGTTGTTTTCTATTAGTCTCTTACGTTTTTTGAGGGTGAAAATCCCTGGGGGCTTTCGCCCAGAAACGGAGCTCCCTTTCGGTCGCTTGCTGGCTAACAGCGCTTTTAGTTTAGCAGGTTTTTGTTTTGTTTTGTTTTTTTGACCAACCCCTGTATTACTGACACTGCCTGATGTGCTCGGGGACAGTAAGGGCTCGGAGTGTGTCTCCCCCGTGGCTGTTTCGGTACTTAAATCATTTTCAGTGCTTGAAGAAGCTTGCAAAAAAAAAAAAATCGGCAGTTTAGACTGCACCACTGTTTGGTTCATGCAGAGATGGTTACAGCTCCACACCAGGCCAATTAAGACGCACTGTGATTGGTCAAAAGCTTGGTGGTCATTGTGTTGTCGATTTTTATTGGTCACAAGCACGCGCTCATTGTCTACACTCCGGCTTCCTAAAGTCTCTTCACTGGGGTTGGATTTCAGCAAATGGAGGGATTCCTATAAAAGATGACTCATGATAATGATGACACACCTTCATCACCGTGACGACTGCTAGTAATTTTCTCTTCATCACTGATGGATTATGTTCATCTGTGACCAGCGCCAGCAGGAACCCTGGCCATTATTTAGTTGAACGAAACTTATGGCGTATTCACACCTATGTTGTTTGGTCCGGACCAAATGAACCAAATTTCCCTTGGTCCGGACCTTTTGGGTTGGTCTGAATACAAACGTCCGGACCAAACAAGCGGACCGAGACCGAGCTGCAAGGTCGGACTCGGTCCGGACCAAAGGAACCCTGGTGCGGATCTTTTGGAGGTGTGAAAGCAGACCGGACCTAATCCGACAGTTTTGCTTTTTTGTACCTCGGGAGCTTCCGTCGTTTGTCGAGCATTATGGGAAACAGAGTCTTGACACTCCACCGCAAAGTGCAAACACTGTTTCGGTTGTCAGGAACCTTACAACAGTCGTTCAGTCATTCAGACCAGTGGTAGGCTAGACTACAGAGTACAAAAAATGAGTAGGGGGCAAACGTGGGCCGAGGAAGAAACGCGTACCCTTGTGGATATATGGGCAGATGTCCACATATCTGAGCTTTTGGAGAGAACACACAAAAATGCCGACGTGTTTGCTGTATTCAGTGAGAAAATGAAGGAGAAGGGGTTCACGCGCTCCCCAGAACAATGTCGGCTAAAAGTGAAGAAACTCCGTCAGACCTACATTAAAATCAGGGACGTTCTTTCAAAAAGTGGCGGTACTAGCGACGCAAAAAAGAAATTCATCTATTGCGTGAAGAGCCAGAACTGTCACAACATGATGTGCGCTCATCAGCGCTATCCTCCGTAGCCGCCTTGCCCTTTGTCGTTGATAAATTACTTGTACAACAGCACAGTAATCGCACAATTGTGAAAACAGTAAAAACTGGAAAAAACATATAGCTTTGATGACATTAAAAAGAATAACAGCACGGAAAGCCTCCATGACTACTTTTGAACTTAACGCTTTGTGCGCGTGTCGTCTCTGACCAATAGCTGAACGACCTCAGGGCGCGTGGCTTTGTTAACAGATTTTGGTCCGCTTGCTAAAATGTACAGTGTGAAAGCGAACCGCACCAAAATGAAAAAATAAAAAAAACCATTTGGTTCGGACCAAAGCAAGTGAACTATCGAACTATCCTGGTCTGAATACACCCTTAGTTTCACGTCCCGTGCTGCTCAGTTTTGTACAGATATATAAACGAATATTTTTTTTACTCCGTGAAAAATAAGACGGCGGCTAATCCTACTACAGACGGCGATTTGCCGCCGCTGACCGGCTACTTTTGAGACCTCTGAGGTGAGAGTAACTGTGGATCTGAAGCCTATCCCATAAATACTAAATGTAACGCAGCACTGCACCTGGATGAGGCACTGATTCATGGCAGTTATGATGACACACACACTTACACACTCCTTCACACCTAGAGGTAATTTGTAGTTGCACAATCCACCATCCAACATGTTTTTGGCAGGTGAGGAAAACACTGGGTGAACATGTGAAACTCCATACAGAAGGTAGCGCAGGCGCTGAACTCCAGACCCAGGAGCCGTGAACCAGCAACACTACCTGCTGTTCCATCATATACCCCATGTTTAAAAAAACAAAATAAAAACAGCCCAAAAATGTTTTATACAGTATGTTCCATCTGACCCTGGATAATGTGTGGTATAAGTTCATCTACTCCACATGTATATATGGATTCTGTCAGTAGGCAATTAAAAATGATTTCAAAAGCATTGCTCTTGAGGGCGCTGGTGTAGAAGGTGATCAGGAGATCAGTGTTTCCAGCGACGCTATAACCTTCTTTTACTCTCTGATTGGGAGCGATGGACTTCCTGTCTCGGAGCAGTAGTAGCCATGTAGTGAGCTTGTGTATAGAGACGGCAGCTTTCTTCAGACGTGTTCGGCTGTCTGATGACGTAGGTGCAGGAGCAACAGATGCGTGCAACATGTATTGAAGGGAGGTAGATATTGAGTGGAAATGACCAGTTGCCTGGAATTTAGTGAAATTTGGGGTAAAAACTAAAAGGCAAGCAAAACGGTTTGGAAGTGAAGAAAAGTAAATGCAGATCAAGAAATACAGGGTGTTTTTTTTTTTTTCCAAAAAATTTGACATTTATTTGAGATGTAAATATCCCTGCAACTACATAGTCTCGGCAAATGAAACTGAACAGGCTTAATTTTGAAATTAAAATTAATTTTTAAAACACTGTTTAACACCGTTAAAAATTTTCTGATGTAAAAAAAAAAAGGGACCACGATAAATAATTTCAAAACTTTTCCCACCTTTAATGTGACCTATCACCTGTACAATTCAAGTGAAAAACAATCAGATCTGTTGGGGGGGGAAAAACATAAAAAATAAAAAACATACAATAAACTGGTTGCATAAGTGTGCACACCCTTAAACTAATACTTTGTTGAAGCACCTTTTGATTTAATTACAGCATTCAGTCTTTTTGGGTCGGAGTCTATCAGCCTGCCACATCTAGACTTGGCAATATTTGCCCACGCTTCCTTGCAAAAGCGCTCCAAATCTGTCAGATTGCGAGGGTGTCTCTTGTGCACAGCCCTCTTCAGGTCACCCCACAGATTTTCAATTGGATTTAGGTCTGGGCTCTGGCTGGGCCATTTCAAAACTTTAATTTTCTTCTGGTGAAGCCATTCTTTTGTTGATTTGATCTTAGATGTATGCTTGGGTTCATTTGTCATGCTGAAAGATGAAATTCCTCTTCATCTTCATCTTTCTCGCAGATACCTGAAGGTTTTGGATCAAAATTGACTGGTATTTAGAACTGTTCATAATTCCCCCCACCTTGACTAAAGCCCCTGTTCCAGCTGAAGAAAAACAACCCCAAAACATGATGCTGCCACCACCATGCTTCACCGTGGGTATAGCGTTCTTTTGGTGATGTGCAGTGTTGTTTTTGCGCCAAACATACATTTTGGAATTGTGGCCAAAAAGTTCAACCTTGGTTTTATCAGACCATTACACATTTAGTCCAGACATATGGAGAAGATGGGAGATTGTTGTCGCATGTAGTACACAACCAGTACTTGCCAGAAATTCCTGCAGCTCCTTCAGTGTTGCTGTTGGCCTCTTGGCAGCCTCCCTGACCAGTTTTCTTGTCTTTTCATCAATTTTGGAGGGACGTCCAGTTCTCGGTAATGCCACTGTTGTCCCAGTATTTTCTCCACTTCTTGATGACGGTCTTCACTGTGCTCCATGGTATATCTAATGCCTTGGAAATGTCTTTGTACCCTTCTCCTGACTGATACCTTTCAACAATGAGATCCCTTCGATGCTTTGTAAGCTCTCTGTGAACCCTGGCTTTTGCTGGAGGATGTAAACGTCTGGGGACTGAGGAGACAAGTTGCTCAAGTTTAGGGATAGGAATGTTAACCCATTCTTGTCTAATGTAGGATTCTAGTTGCTCAACTGTCTTAGGTCTTTTGTGTTGTATCTTCCATTTTATGATGCACCAAATGTTTTCTATGGGTGAAAGATCTGGACTGCAGGCTGGCCAGTTCAGTACCCGGACCCTTCTTCTACGTAGCCATGATGCTGTAATTGATGCAGTATGTGGTTTGGCAAAATACGGCTTCTTCTTTGAACTATAGAGTTTTAGCTGGCAACGGCGGATGGCACGGTGAATTGTGTTCACAGATAATGTTCTCTGGAAATATTCCTGAGCCCATTTTGTGATTTCCAATACAGAAGCATGCCTGTATGTGATGCAGTGCCGTCTAAGGGCCCGAAGATCATGGGCACCCAGTATGGTTTTCCGGCCTTGACCCTTACGCACAGAGATTCTTCCAGATTCTCTGAATCTTTTGATGATATTATGCACTGTAGATGATGATGATATGTTCAAACTCTTTGCAATTTCACACTGTCGAACTCCTTTCTGATATTGCTCCACTATTTGTCGGCGCAGAATTAGGGGGATTGGCGATCCTCTTCCCATCTTTACTTCTGAGAGCCGCTGCCACTCCAAGATGCTCTTTTTATACCCAGTCATGTTAATGACCTATTGCCAATTGACCTAATGAGTTGCAATTTGGTCCTCCAGCTGTTCCTTTTTTGTACCTTTAACTTTTCCAGCCTCTTATTGCCCCTGTCCCAACTTTTTTGAGATCTGTTGCTGTCATGAAATTTCAAATGAGCCAATATTTGGCATGAAATTTCAAAATGTCTCACTTTCGACATTTGATATGTTGTCTATGTTCTATTGTGAATACAATATCAGTTTTTGAGATTTGTAAATTATTGCATTCCGTTTTTATTTACAATTTGTACTTTGTTCCAACTTTTTTGGAATCGGGGTTGTATTTATCGTGGTCTCATTTTTTTTTACATCAGAAAAACCTATCATTTTAATGGGCTGTGTACACTTTTTATATCCGCTGTATGTGGATTCCATGAACGATTTCACAAATTTTCCATATTCATGAACCCGCTCGACCGTCTCTTCCGATGCTGGTGGTCGTCCAGATCCTTTTGCCCTGCACAGACAGCCTTCCTCTTTGAACTTTTTGTGCCGTGTCCAAATCTGCATTGCAGTTGGTGCATTTTTAGAGAATTCTTTCATAAATGCACACTGCGCAGTCTTGTTCGAGCGTACTCTAACGCACAAAACGCCTTTTCTTTTCCAGTGAATGGCATTTCTGTACCTAAAAAGATTTAAAAAAAACATTAAACATAAAATTTTGGCCTGTTTCCACACATGCTGTTAAAATTTGAGGTCTGTTGAATGAGAATTGGTAACGTTATTAGATTGTGAAATAATAATAACTTCAATTTATATAGCGCCTTTCTCAACACCCAAGGTCACTTTATAATTATAGGAGAAAAAAAAAAAGTCCACCAAGTAAAGGTCAGGATGTCATTCCAATGGTGTAGCAGCCACAGTCCCACCAAAAGGCGCATGAAAACAAGTCCCACATGTCCAGCACAGCTGCCGCGCCGCCGCCGGGCAACATCACTTGGAACACCACGCCATGGATTCACAAAGCGAGCATAGACGCACTGCCACGCAGAGCGCTGGTATGTCCCAAACCGCCTGCACAGCCGCTGTGACGCCACCAAGCAACATCGCTCGGAACGTCACGCCAAGCACTAAATGACCGCCGCACAGAGCGCTGGACAACCACGATGTTAAAATGAGCGACGAGCTCGCTGCAGTCCATGGCTAGGAGCACAGGCATCACCCACGGCAAACCAAGGCCTGGAGGGAACCGACGCCCAAAACTGGGTCTGGAGCTACACCACAACTGGCAGACTAAAACGCTCGTCAAACACAAGAGAAAATAAATAAAATAAAAATACAAAACTCCGATGAGAAGCGGCAGCCAGAATGCGCACGGCGTACTCTCAACCGGAAATGGAAATGGGGGGGGAGAAGATGCATCAAATTTTTTTGAAGCACCCTATATATCACGGAAGGCGGTCGCATTTCTCTGCTCTCCTCTCCTTTTTTTTTTTCCTGCTTGTGCTCTTTTTCGTCTCATCTGCCTATACTTTTTTTTTTTGAGAGACTCCGCATTGAATTTCTAAACTAAAAAAGCATGGATTTGATAAACTGGTCTCCCAACGAAATTGACACAGTTTCTGGGTTCGGGGGAACCCACCTGTCCTGCCGGAACGTCTGTGGAGGACATTGGAGATATCTACCTATTCGGAACCATGATTACCAGACTTTTGCTGATTGGATTAGGCATTGCCCTGGTATATCGAGGAAATCAGACAACGGTGACAGCTGTTCAGAGCCCCACAAAGCTGCCCGATATGATTAAAGCGGTGGGCAAAGCTGTCGGCACTCAGACTGTGGCTATAGAACTTGAACCACAACATGGTTGTCATCTTGGAGACGCTTTCGGCTTTGCAAGGAATAAGTATTTCGGAGACCAAATGGAATTGAATTGAACAGAAATGGACAGATATGGACGAGTGGTGTGGACGTGTAAAGACTGCGTCTGTTCGAAAGGCCAAACAATCTCTATCTTATCGACATTCGGCTCCCTGAACAGCTCCGGCCTCGATCAAGGCCGTTGCTGGGGCAACATTTCCCCCAGAAGGTCACTGCTGGGAGACACACTCGCATTCTTCGCATTCCTTCCCCAATTTTCTGCGGTCGCCGTTTTTCACCCCCAATGTGACAAGCGGGTGCGTAACCAGCGCCGCTTGCATGGCTGCAGGAGCGGACGGCTGCTTCCTTGCGCTGGGTTACCTTTATCTCCTCCCCTCCCCTCAAGTCCCATGTTTTAAAGTGTGCTTGTGCGGAGGTTTTTAAATGCTCCCACACTGTACTCCTGATAGGAGCATAGTGGGGGGGGGGTGTTCTTTTTTTTTTTTTCCTCATCTTTCCTCATGTTACTACTGTGTTTCTTTTTCTTTTATCCCTGTCTTCCTGTCCTGTTCCCCCTCTGTAAGGACAGGTTGATGGTCAATTTCACTGGTAACAGTGACAATAAAGGATTCATTCATATCCAAACAGACATTCTGGGCTGCAGTAGAGCTTCTCAGTGAGGAGTTATGGCAGAATCACAAGTTGCTGTACAGTGTAAATTTGTAGATGTAGAATAAGCAAGCAGACAAATAAAACGCTACAGATCTTGAAGCCATGACTCAATCTGGTGAGATTGTAATCTTTTGTTTTGCAATCGCCAGCATGTTTGGTTTATTCAGTTCAGCCTCCTGCTAGTATCGCGGATAACGTGTGATACCTGAATCACAATTTCAGCCGTCTTAACAAAGCTTTCCAAAGCAAGACGCATTACTCGGTCTCTTCGTAATCTGTTAGGATTGTAAAGGTTTGAGAGTGTTTTTTCGAAAACATACACGCACACAGATCAAGGATAGAAAGCATGGAGAGTGTAATTTTCTTTTTTCCCTGATAAGGGACTGAGGCATGCCTCATCTTCACAGCAACACCTAATGACATTGAGTGCTCAGTAACTTTGGCTCAGATTGATTGATAATTCAACATGTCTATTGATCCCTTGTAAAGAACAGTTTAACGACCCTCGTTTGTGTCGTGGTGGAGCTGGAGACTGGCGCTTTGACCATAGCTGGAAGAAGTGAAGGAAGCCTCGTCTCTCAGGAAGGAGCTTCGCGTTAACGGCTCACGCTGGGGTGATCTGCAGTGCCTCTGCCTCAGGTTTAGTTTCACTCAGCGCCTGGGAGTCTGAGTTTTAATGTCGAACCGTGGGATATTGCAGTGTTGCTGTGGTGCTGGCCTGGCTGAGCCCTGCTGCTGGTGACAGCCTTTGTTAAGGAGAATTTAGTTCCCTTTGGGTCGACTTGAAATGCGTCATAAGTGTGTAGGGGTGAGCCAGATTGCCTTCTTAATACTGCAGCTTGTGTCTGTCTTTCTCTCTTCTCACCCACCACATATACAGTACCAGTCAAAAATTAGGACACAGCTTTGAATTCAGTGTTTTTTCTTTATTTTCTTAATTAAGATAGTTCATGTCTTTAAAGTAATGATGGATGTTGTTTCTCTTTACTTAGTTAAGTCGTTCTTGACATAACATGGATGTGGAATAGGGCTATTTACTGTACTTTTATTATACATTTTAACGCTTTTATTATATAACCGTGGGCGGCACGGTGGTGTATTGGTTAGCACGGTCGCCTCACAGCAAGAAGGTTCCGGGTTCGAGCCCAGCGGCTGGCTGGCGAGGGCCTTTCTGTGCGGAGTTTGCATGTTCTCCCCGTGTCTGCGTGGGTTTCCTCCGGGTGCTCCGGTTTCCCCCGCAGTCCAAAGACACGCAGTTAGGTTCACGTGGGGCGGCCTTGGGCTGAGGTGCCCTTGAGCAGGGTACCGAACCTCTGACTGCTCCCCGGGCGCTCTGGTGTGGCTGCCCATTGCTCTGGGTGTGTGTGCGTGTGTTTTCACTGCTTCAGATGGGTTAAATGCAGAGGATGAATTTCACTGTGATTGAAGTGTGCATGTGACAAAGGTTTCTTCTTCTACATCTGTCCATCCGTCCATATTTACGTCCATCCGAAAACCCCCCCACCCACCCCCACCCCCCCAAGCAACCACAAATCATAGCAACTTGGGACCAAACTTCAGCTTTGGGTTCTATACGATGTGTATAGTTTTCAAGTTTGTCGCACATCAACTTTTTTTCTGTTTTCTGAATGAATGTATTTATGATACCTATGGCATGGATTTACAAAATTTTCATAAGATTTTTCTCAGCAACTACAAATCACAACCACTTGATACTTGGTAATGCGCTTCAACTTTGGGTTCTATACTGTGTGTACCGTTTTGAGGTCTGTCACACATCAACTTCCTGTTAACCAACTGGATGTATTTATGAAACGTATAGTGTGGATTTACAAAATTTTCACAAGATTTTTCTCAGCAACTACAAATCACAACTGCTTGATACTTGGTAATGCGCTTCAGCTTTGGGTTCTATACCGTGTGTACCATTTTGAGGTCTATCACACATCAACTTCCTGTTAACCAACTGGATGTATTTGCGAAACGTATAGTGCGGATTTGCAAAATTTTCGTATCGTTTCTCTCTGCAACTACAAATCACAACTGCTTGATATTTGGTACTGAGCTTCAGCTTGGGGTTCTGTACCGTGTTTACCGGTTTCAGGTCTGTCCCACATCGACTTCCTGTTTACCAGCTGAATGTATTTACGAAACGTATAGTGTGGATTTTGGCGCTATTTCAAGAAGCAAAATGCTATTTCAAAATGACACTTTACCAGGATGCTGTTTGAAATCCCTGGGGAGAACACGGCTCTTTACTGACTCGTTTCAGGGTTAATTATTTGTCGAAGTCAGGATTTTTCATAATAAGTGTCCTATTCCTTCGATTGCTTGCAAATCCTATGAATGAGGTTTTTTGACTGGTACTGCATGTCTGAACTTGCACTATTTTTTGCTCTATTTTTAAATGGCTAAGGAAAAGAAAAATATTATGACTTTGTTTGTTTTTTATTTTTTGTCTCATTAAGAGGTCTTCTCCCCCCCCCCATTTATTTTAACGGGTTAGTCGTGCCAACCAGAAGCCACTTCAGAAACACAGACGGGACGAGGGCAAAGCATCTTCAGCTGACATGCTCTCACAGACAACAAACAGCTCCTTCATGTTTCCTCTGACTGAAGGCGTGGTCTTTCTGCAGAATTATTACAATGTGCCAGTCTTCCTACTGTTTCTGGATTTGGTCTCTGAAATCAAACAGCATCTTTTATTAAATTAAAAAAAAAAGAGGTTGCGTGTGTGTATTGGTGCAGGAACAGTATAACAAATTCATGATGATCTAAACAGCCCAAGCATCACAAAAAAAGAATTTTGCCTAAAATGAAGTGACAGTCATTCAGATTCAGATTTCCTTATCATGCTTTACCATAATACCATCTGATGTGTTATCTGATAAAAAAAATTAGTTAATGTTATTAATTCCATGCTGAATTTTAGTCATTTTTAAAGTGTTTTTGTAGAAAGGATGAATTGATGACTGGTCACCATCCTCAACTTAAGACGACTCGTGGTGAACAAAAGTCTTTAATTATCAAATGGGGAAAATAAAGATGACGGCAATAACAGAAAGCAACATCCATCCATCATCTGTAGCCGCTTATCCTGTTCTACAGGGTCGCAGGCAAGCTGGAGCCTATCCCAGCTGACGACAGGCGAGAGTCGGGGTACACCCTGGACAAGTCGCCAGGTCATCACAGGGCTGACACATAGAGACAAACAACCATTCACACCTACGGTCAATTTAGAGCCACTAATTAGCCTAAAGCCTAGGTCACAACCGGACTTACGATTTTTTTGGCCGTGCAATTTTTGGCGTTTCCCAAATCGCTGCGTTTTTTTTTTTTTTTTTTTGTTCGTGGAGAAAGACGCACGTTGGCTGTAAGTTTGTCTTGCAACCTGAAAAAAAACGTAAGCGCCCGTAGAGTTTGTTTGACATGACGAAGAACCTCTGCGGCCAGTCTACGGCTCGAAAGTCAGCACGTCACATGCGCACCCTCCGTGCGTTTCTTGTGTTTTTTGCACGTAGACCGGCCGTAGGAGCACGTACGGCCGGTTGTGACCGAAGCATAACCTGCATGTCTTTGGACTGTGGGGGAAACCGGAGCACCCGGAGGAAACCCACGCGGACGCGGGGAGAACATGCAAACTCCGCACAGAAAGGCCCAGAACCTTCTTGCTGTGAGGCGACAGTGCGAACCACTACACCACCGTGCCGTCCGAAGGCAACAGAATCACTATAATGCTAACTTAACCTACTTAGTAAGGTTTGGGGTTAAAGGGCACATGCTGGGTATATTTAGGAGCAAGATCAATGTAATTCTCTTATTTTATATTAAACTTTGCTCAAATATCTGTCACATTTTGCATTTTGTGCAGTTTTTTTTTTTTTTTTTTTTTTACCTTGCGCAATACCAGAAAAATTCAGTTGAAATCAAGCCATTTGAGGCGAGTTGGTCCGCCTCTGAAAAAACTTGCCGTTTGGATTTCCTGGCAAACATTGATTTTCATGACGTCACATGCGGGACGCCTCCCTCTGACCCCTTTGTCGGCGCTGGTTTGTTTATGAGAAAACGACCTGGTGGTTTTCTGCAAATTTCTTCAACGTTATCACGTAATTATTAAAATGGTTAACAGATGTATCGTAGGAGGGTGTAGCAGCACCAATCTTTATGGGATTAGTACTCATCGTTTTCCAAAAGACCGGACAAAGAGAGAAATGGGAGCGATTTGTGCAAGGCACCCGGAAAAACTGGCAACATGCAACAGACCACAGCATCGTATGCGGGGCTCTGAGCCTGCTGGCGGATCCGCACGTGACGTCACGAATCTGGCTCCAGACTCCCGTGGGATTTTTCCAGACGTGTTTTTTTTTATTTTTTTTTTCTGCTATAGACAGATGGCCTTGTGCAAAATTACCATTCTGGATGAGTGTGTAAAGGGACATTCTTTCATATAAAAAAACCCGAAATTGGTCCAGGATATGCCCTTTAATAATGACCATGAGGTGATGTGAAACTTTTTACTCTCAAGCTGCCACATTCCAACATTTCATATCAATTTATTTTATAGGTTGCCGCGTAAGGATGCCGTACGTATCTCATGACAACGCTGTTAGCGTCTGTATCACCTTCGGAGTACAGAGAGGTTTATGATTAGTTGCATGTTGGTGTTTAATGCTATGATATGAATTGGCATTTCATTGCAGTCTCTCTGTGGAGGTTATAATGAAGTGTGTTTTTTTTTTTTCTCTCTCTTGTTGTTCTACTGTAATCCTTGATTTAATTTTCCCTCTAAAACCCATTAGTTCTAAATTCATCTGTTCTCAGAGGAGGTGTATGCATATTTCAATTGCTGTAATAATAATTAATTAAGCACATTGAATGATTCTGAAAATCACTTCAAGGTGCCGTCATGAGCAATGAAAATATTAACTGCTCTCACAGCTCTTCTGTAGCTTTTCCGTGGAACGTCGTATTTTCTGAAGTGTTGGACGTGTTACACAGCTGCTATTTCTTATTATTGTCATGCTAGATGAGCTGGATTAAACACATAACATACTGGTTTCTGTTTAAGACAAATGAAAGTTCATCGCTGCTGCTGGGGAAAAAATGAGGGCAACGCTTTAAACACCACCCCTGGGTGTGTGTGAGTTCAGTGACTCCCACAAGGCCCCATCTCTCCAAATATATCCGTACCCATGTCTGAGGGGACGCACATCATCTCCCTTTGCTATTCTTAGGCCCACTTTCCTCTCTGGGTTCTGCAGTAGGTTCATTCCACTGTGGAAATGTCACATGTCCCTTTCTACAAGGTTTACCAGCCTCTGTATTGATCCATAGATATCAATTTTACACATGCACGACCCTTTGATATGCTCAACCTCTCAACATGTACAAGGCACACCTGTGCCATTATTACTTGCAATTTTATTTATTTTAAAAAATGATTACATGATGACCTGGAAATCATTACACGTTAACCGGCACTGTAATTGGACTTCAAGCGTCATTATAATACTATAATTGGGTTAGCTATATTGGGTACCGAAACCCGGTGCCAGTATGGGACTGGTTCCTATATACACTACCATTCAAAAGTTTGGGGTCACCCAGACAATTTTGTGTTTTCCATGAAAAGTCACACTTTTATTTACCACCATACTGTAAGTTGTAAAATGAATAGAAAATCTAGTCAAGCCATTTTTCTGGCCATTTTGAGCATTTAATCGACCCCACAAATGTGATGCTCCAGAAACTCAGTCTGCTCAAAGGAAGGTCAGTTTTATAGCTTCTCTAATGCCGCTTTTCCACTACAAACGCGGCTGAGCCGTGCCGTGCTGAGTTGAGCTGAGCGGGGCTGTTGGAGTTGCATTTCGACTACAACCGCACTGAACCGTGCTGGCTGGAAGTGGGTGGACACATTGGGTGGAGTTAGTGAAAGTGGGTGGACGTCACGTGATGTCGTTAAGCAGCGCAAACAGTGACATCAGTGATCTTTTAAGCGGTAGTCTCACGACCCGGATAGTAAACAATAAACATGGAGTCGTTAGTGTTGCTGGTCTTGGTGCTGTGGCTTGTTGTTGTTGGCGACAACGCCAACAGATACTGGCAAGAGCGTATAGATGAGGCGAGGCGCATAAGGCTTCAGAAATTCTCGTAATTCGTAATTATTCTTCTTCCGGGTTTGCGGTGTTTACAGATCTCAGCGTGCTCGCGGGGCGTGTGTGGGCATGTGAGGACACTCCTCCTCACCAATCAGTGCACAGGGGAGTGTCTGCTCACGCCCCCAGCCTCACTCGGCTCGGTTTGGCTCGCTTCAGCCCCACTCCAAAACCGTGCGAGTTTTAGGGGCTAAGCAGGGCTGAAGCGAGCAGAGTCGTGCTGTTTTTTGGTAGTCGAAACGCGAGCCGTGTCGGTCTGAAGTGAGCTGAAGCGAGCTGAAGTGAGCTGAAAAAGGGTAGTGGAAAAGGGCCATAAAAAGCTAAACTGTTTTCAGCTGTGCTAACATGATTGTACAAGGGTTTTCTAATCCTCCATTAGCCTTCTGAGGCAATGAGCAAACACATTGTACCATTAGAACACTGGAGTGAGAGTTGCTGGAAATGGGCCTCTATACACCTATGGAGATATTGCACCAAAACCCAGACATTTGCAGCTAGAATAGTCATTTACCACATTAGCAATGTATAGAGTGCATTTCTGATTAGTTTAAAGTGATCTTCATTGAAAAGAACAGTGCTTTTCTTTCAGAAATAAGGACATTTCAAAGTGACCCCAAAGTTTTGAACGGTAGTGTAATCGGTATCTACCAGACCAAATTGAAGCGCAGATTTCGGTGCGTCATTTCGGTGCCGCTTAAAGGTAGACTGCCTTTTTCAGATTTTTCAAGTGAAGGTCATAAAAAGAATTTTCCTGACACCCAATTATTTTTGTTTAGTGGACCAAAAGCTACTGAATTCGAATCACAGACTTCCAGTTTTATTAGGTTATTTTTAATAGAACAGTTAATGAATTTAAGGCCACGTGGCCCTAAATTCTCCGCTATTTTTCCTGCTTCACCATGACCCAATTCAAGATACTACGTCATGCATCACGTAGTGGGCTTTCCCCATTCACGTAAGGCATTGTGGGATAAAAATTTGAAAGAGGAGAGAAAAATGGAGGACGCGAATGAAACGTGGAAGACCGACTACAGTAACGGGAAGCGAGAATAAAAGACGTTATGTTGCGAAGGAAAGGAAACGCAGGACCAAACTAATAAATATCGGCGGTCAGCGAGCGCCTCGGTGTGATCAGCTGTTCCTTTAGCGACAGAATGATGGAACGGTCAGTGCACGGTCAAGGTAAACCTGTAGATGGGAGTAACGCAACACTGGATGGCAGCTGCTGTAAAACCCAAAAGAAGAAGAAAAAAGGTAAACCTGCGCATGCGCACACGGACTTCCTCTGTCTGCTTGACTGCGCGAAGTGAGCAATTTCATGCATATTATTTGCTTGGGGATCCTCTCAAATTAAATAACTTCCCAGCCTCAGAATGGCCTGGTATTTTTGAGGTATTACAGAAATAAACGCATCACAATGACCAAATTTCAGAGAGAATTAAACTTCACCGATTTTATGAAACCAAAAGGCCGTCTCGCTTTAAATGCACTGTGGTACAGTTGGTTTTATATTGGACATTCAGTGCACATTTGAGATTCTGTCTTCTATTTCTCAAGAAACAATCACTAAAAAGGACAAAATGTGTATTTTCTTACGCCGTAGTGGAAAGATAACCAAGTACAATTGAATATATAAAAATAATATGGTACTGTGGGGGTACCCCACTAAATATACTCAGTCAATAAACTATATGGTTTTGAATGGTGATGTTGGTTTTAATTTGAAATAAAATGATGAAAGAAATAATACAGATAAAACTAAATCTTTGATGTGAATACTCTATTCAGAATTTGCCAAAAATTCTGCAGATTTGTGGAAAAATGGCGGCTTGATCTGGGACATAAATGGTTGACTACATCGCATTCCCTTAAAAAGGTTGTAGTTAGGGCTGTGCGATATGGGGAAAAATGAAATATCCCGATACATTTTCTCCATTTCACGATATACGATATATATCTCAATATATTTAAATCTCCTCTAAAGGACCCCATGAAATCTAACTTTTACTCTTTACTGTTTTCACTACAATCCCTGTAGATTAAATAACATTCTTGGTTAACTTTACAGGTGGTTTTCAACAACACATTTTAAATTTTCATGTTGGTGATTAATCACAATTGAACTGAAATAAGACTATTTTTATTCAACAAAGATGTGGCACAAGCTGCAAAAACAATCTTGAAAATTGCAACAAAGGGGCAGTACAATACAGAGCTGCTCAGAGCTCGAATCAATAAAGTGCAAGCTCAACAGTGAGAAAGACATTTAGCCTAAATAAGAAAAGTGCTCTTTCATTAAATTATTTAAAAAAAAATAGATCTCCAAGCTATTAACCTGACTACTGAGAACCACTGGAACATTGACAATAGAGAGAGAGATTGAGGGAGAGAAGAGAGAGATCTGCAAAACATAATTTTTCTCTTTGCACACTTTTGAACTGAATGTTTTCTGGCTCTGCCTCTCAGATGTGTATCATTCCGGCTGCTGCCTTTCGTGATGACAGGTTTTTTTTTTTTGCACACTTTACAAACTGGCATTTGCTGTTCCACGTCCTCCTCGCGATATCCAAAAAATGCCAGATGACTGACCCCTTACTAGTTCTTTTAGGAACCAATTCGTCCGCTTCCATTTTTAATTTGTCGCTGAAATTGACAGAGCTTACACGGTAGCCTATGCAACACCAGCGATTGCACGAACTGAGTCAGTGCTGTAAACCGGAACCAGGAAATCTTCCCGCCGGCAGTGTTGCCAGATACTGCTGACGTTTTCCAGCCCAAAATATGTTCAAAACCCGCCAAAACGCACTTAAAACCGCCCAATCTGGCAACACAACTGAAACTAGAAAATCTTCCCGGAAGTTCCTTTCAGCACCGAGATGTCGCCCGGGGTTGGTTGGCGAGTGCGTGACGTTATTGTTTTCTTTACCCTTAGGCAGCCTCTCACGTTACTGCCTGAGGCACAGGGAGAAAACCACCAGGAAAGGTTTTAAACAAACACGAAACGAACGCAAGTTGGAAGATGACCATAAAATACTCGATAGTTGGGGGCATTGTGGCTCGGGTGGATGAGGCGCCATACCGTGGATCCGGGGACCCGGGTTCGATTCCGGCCCGAGGTCATTTCCTGATCCCTCCCCGTCTCTCCCTCCCGCTCGTTTCCTGTCTCTGCACTGTCCTATCCAATAGAGGTGCAAAAAGCCCAAAAAAAATCTTAAAAAAAAAAATACTCGATAGTTACGATATAATAATTTCATGTATCGCACACAGAATTTTCGGCGATATATCGAGTATATTCGATATATCGCACAGCCCTAGTTGTAGTCCACTGAAAAGTCTACAGTTATCACTAATTGTATTTTAAGTTGTAACTTTATACAGTGGTGCTTGAAAGTTTGTGAACCCTTTAGAATGTTCTATATTTCTGCATAAATATGACCTAAAACATCATCAGATTTTCACACAAGTCCTAAAAGTAGATAAAGAGAACCCAGTTAAACAAATGAGACAAAAATATTATACTTGGTCATTTACTTATTGAGGAAAATGATCCAATATTACATATCTGTGAGTGGCAAAAGTATGTGAACCCCTAGGATTAGCAGTTAATTTGAAGGTGAAATTAGAGTCAGGTGTTTTCAAATCAATGGGATGACAATCAGGTGTGAGTGGGCACCCTGTTTTATTTAAAGAACAGGGATCTATCAAAGTCTGATCTTCACAACACATGTTTGTGGAAGTGTATCATGGCACGAACAAAGGAGATTTCTGAGGACCTCAGAAAAAGCATTGTTGATGCTCATCAGGCTGGAAAAGGTTACAAAACCATCTCTAAAGAGTTTGGACTCCACCAATCCACAGTCAGACAGATTGTGTACAAATAGAGGAAATTCAAGACCATTGTTACCCTCCCCAGGAGTGGTCGACCAACAAAGATCACTCCAAGAGCAAGGCGTGTAATAGTCAGTGAGGTCACAAATGACCCCAGGGTAACTTCTAAGTAACTGAAGACCTCTCTCACATTGGCTAATGTTAATGTTCATGAGTCCACCATCAGGAGAACACTGAACAACAATGGTGTGCATGGCAGGGTTGCAAGGAGAAAGCTACTGCTCTCTAAAAAGAACATTGCTGCTCATCTGCAGTTTGCTAAAGATCACGACAAGCCAGAAAGACTATTGGAAAAATGTTTTGTGGACAGATGAGACCAAAATAGAATTTTTTGGTTTAAATGAGAAGCGTTATGTTTGGAGAAAGGAAAACACTGCATTCCAGCATAAGAACCTTATCTCATCTGTGAAACATGGTGGTGGTAGTATCATGGTTTGGGCCCGTTTTGCTGCATCTGGGCCAGGACGGCTTGCCATCATTGATGGAACAATGAATTCTGAATTTTACCAGCAAATTCTAAAGGAAAATGTCAGGACATCTGTCCATGAACTGAATTTCAAGAGAAGGTGGGTCATGCAGCAAGACAACGACCCTAAGCACACAAGTCGTTCTACCAAAGAATGGTTAAAGAAGAATAAAGTTAATGTTTTGGAATGACCAAGTTAAAGTCCTGACTTTAATCCAATCGAAATGTTGTGGAAGGACCTGAAGCGAGCAGTTCATGTGAGGAAACCCACCAACATCCCAGAGTTGAAGCTGTTCTGTACGGAGGAACGGGCTAAAATTCCTCCAAGCCGGTGTGCAGGACTGATTAACAGTTACCGGAAACATTTAGTTGCAGTTATTGCTGCACAAGGGGGTCACACCAGATACTGAAAGCAAAGGTTCACATACTTTTGCCACTCACAAGTATGTAATATTGGATCATTTTCCTGGATAAATAAATGACCATGTATAATATTTTTGTCTCATTTGTTTAACTGGGTTCTCTTTATCTACTTTTAGGACTTGTGTGAAAATCTGATGATGTTTTAGGTCATATTTATGCAGAAATATAGAAAATTCTAAAGGGTTCACAAACTTTCAAGCACCACTGTACACCTAAGGATTGGTGCACTCACAGAATAATCATAATCGTAATAAAACATCATGCAAAATATTTGATCACCGTTGTAACTCCATTTTCTGCAAAACCCAAAACCAATACGATCGTGTGTTTTGATCTAAATGGAAAGCCTCAGGGTCAAGGTCACTACCTCACCAAAAGTAGTAACTTAAAATCACTACGCCATATAAACATTTAGTTATAAATCTGTGATTTTGTTTTTTAAACCGAAAGCTGAAAGTTAGGTATAGAATATGTTTCTTACAGAATATGTTATGATGGTAGCTGGTCTTGGATGAATTTCTGAGCTATAAAATGAGTTGTGGTCTATTTTTTACCGTAGCGTGTTATTTGTGTGCGGGGAAGGACACACATTAACAGTTTGCATGTGTAGAATGGAATTTTCCACTCCAACAGTTAGAAGTTGATCGTGCTTCCATTTGCGGTCTTTCTGTTACGCGAGTGATCTGTTCGGACGTTATCACTGAAAAGGTGAGTTTTGACAGTTTTATTTTGTTTTAGTCTTGCAGTATAAGGCAATAGAATATTTCTTTTTCATCTTACTTTCATATTTCGTAGTGTTTGCGTATTTTTGGCCAATATTTTGCAACCATGGTCAATTTAGATCGAACTTTTGATAGAATCTACGACTAGTCATTTTGCCCCGCCCCCACTCCGTCCGGTGCGGTAGTGATGTCCCGTTGCTCGCGCGCCGCAGCAGAGACCCGCGCGACCTTCAGCCGGTACAGTCGCTGTTCTTTTACCACCGCCGTTATTCTCATCTTTCCGGTGTGTTCTTGATTTTTCCATTGTGTCCTATTGTCCTATTTCGCCATATCAAATACCCAAAATGTATCATATTATTCATATTTAAGTGAATAATCAATTCAGTCATCATAACTTGGCATTTTTAACCCAAGCAATCAAAAAGAGGAAATTTATTCAATATTTTCACTCATCTGTGAAGGAGGGGCTTTAATTCTTCATGATGGAGTTATTTTATATGTAAATCAATTTTACAAAAGCATTTGAATTGTAATCAAAAATATTTTCCACAGTGGAGGCCAGATAACGCAAGATGCTATCTTTATTCTTATTAAACATGACAGAAGAAACATTGAGTGTTAGGTAAATGCAAAAAAAAAAAAGTAAAATTTGAAAATTAATTTTTTGACCATAACGTCCCAAATGAGACACTGGTTTCTGAGACGGAGATATATAGTACATTGAAGTTACTTGCAAGTCACCAGCAGCTTATAGCAATAATAAAAGTAAAGGACCATCTAAAAATTGCATGAAATGGGCAACTATGTCAGATGTATTCTATTCCCTTCTAGCAGGTTTCATTCATTTGGTCTGATAGCATGCAGTATTAGCATATTGCTTACCCTACATGTATTACATCACTTTACCCAGTGGAGAATGAGTGTTGAATATGGTTTGTTATTGCATGGTTGTCAAGACAATGTGATGTCACCTATCGGAGATGTAAAACTTCCGTGCTAGTGAGCGACTGTGACAATTTGTAAACAAACATGGCTGCCAGGTTTACTTCGTTAAATTCGGAAAATTTTGAAAGCGATAGATGCATTGAACACCCGAAAGGCATGTGTATGAATAATAATAATAATGGCTTTTTGTGGTATATCAGATATATTCAATTCAGTTAACATGATCCTGAACTCGCCTTCAACTCGAAGGCGAGTTCAGTATCGTGCTAGCTGAATGGAATATATCTGATATACCATGAAAAAAAGCCAGCCAATATTATTTAAATATAATGTGTCCCCCCAGTATTGGCAGATTCCTCCTCTCCACCCCCATTCCCTTCCGATAATGAAGGCCAATGTGATTTTGTGTTTTACTCTGAACCGTCATGGTGTGGTTAGGATTGCTTGATATCCAACTCGTAGTAACCTCCAGCCTCACAGCAAAAAGTATTTCTGTTGTTACTGGGAAACTCTGTGTGATTTGAATTTCGGAATGAAGAACTGTAAGATTAGCTTGGTTAGTTACCTCCGCCAACTTTGTGGGATGTTATGTTTTCATTTCTTCCTTTGGTTTGTCTGTTCCCCACGTAACTCAAAGTAGTGAACAAATTGAGGAAGGGTGGACTATGGGCCAAGGAACAATTGATTAGAGTTTGATGTACTTCCATGTCTGTACGCAGATTCAGGATCCCCCCCCCCAACGTAATTCAAAAAGTGGTGAATGGATTTTGATGAAATTTGGTGGACAGCTTTAGTTTTATCCGAGGTCCAAGTGATTTGATTTTGATGTTGACGTGTGGCTTGGCGGAGGTATGTGTTCTGCCGAGTTCCCTTCTAGTATAGCATTGTGGCTAAAAACATTTTGGTCTAACTGTTGTTGTGAGCAGGTAAGCAACCTTTTTTCTAAAAGTATTAATTAAACCATTATTTATTTCCAATGCTCATCTCATTATCTCTAGCCGCTTTATCCTGTTCTACAGGGTCGCAGGCAAGCTGGAGCCTATCCCAGCTGACTACGGGCGAAAGGCGGGGTACACCCTGGACAAGCGCCAGGTCATCACAGGGCTGACACATAGACACAGACAACCATTCACACTCACATTCACACCTACGCTCAATTTAGAGTCACCAGTTAACCTAACCTGCATGTCTTTGGACTGTGGGGGAAACCGGAGCACCCGGAGGAAACCCACGCGGACACGGGGAGAACATGCAAACTCCACACAGAAAGGCCCTCGCTGGCCACGGGGCTCGAACCCGGACCTTCTTGCTGTGAGGTGACAGCGCTAACCACTACACCACCATGCCGCCCTCCAATGCATATATTCAAGCTAAAGATTTCAATCTAATTCATGAATTATTTATGCTACAACATGTAGGCTAAATAATTCCTAGAGCTGCAATCAGTAAATGAATGAATGAAGTCCGGGAGCTGCAGGTGAAGGATCTCTAGGGAGACGGTTTCAGAAGTTTATTTTTGCACAGTACTTGTCTGCCATCTTGACAGATGGTTTGTGGGTTTTTTATTTTTTAAATCTCCGAAGGGGGTTATGTCGTGGCGATCTCCGTCCCGGGAAGGGTGCTCGCCTTTTGAAATCAACTCCTCTCACGATTTTTGGAGGAATTTCACAAAACTTGACAGGATTCTTTGTTATATGTCGGTAATACGCATATTGCAATTTCGTTCAATTCAGTTGCATTTTACCAGAGTTAGGGCTCTTGATTACCAAACTTGTACTTTGACAATTTCATGAGGGCGTATTAAGCATTTATAGCATAGATATAGTTGACAGCGGGAGATATTGTGCTCTCAGAGCACTCTTGGGTTTTTTAATTTTTTTTATTTTATCTTTTTTTTTTCTCCTCGTTAGCTGTTTGAACCCCACTTTTTCCTGCAACAATGCCCCGATATAGTTTGTCATGTTAACCGCTACATCTGTTCTCCCAGAATGACCCGACCCACCCCACCCCTGGGGGAAAATTCGGTCCCCCCAGTGTCAAACTCCTTCCTACGCCACTGTATATAAGAACCACTAAAAATCCAGAAATTGAGATTTCCACATCCTGAAGGTTGTAGTAGTGGGACACAGTTGTAAGTGTAATTAATTAATTTATATTTCATTCATGATGTACTTTTTTAAAATCACTGATTTACACATATAAATTCATTGTGCCCTCTTTGAAACTACAGCAAAAAGATTTTGAAATCAAGTGTTTTTATTGCATTTTTTTTCCCCCTGCCAACAAAGAGAAATAAAACGGATTGGTGGCCCATCCAGGATATAGCCCGCCTCTCGCATGATGTTGGCTGGGATTGGCTTCAGCTTCTCCGTGATCCGCAGTGGATAAGCGGGATAGAAAATTAATGAATAGAAATGAAAGTGAACTTTATTCACACCATCATCTACTCAATAATAAAATATTTCCTCTCTGACGCTTTGTAAGGGACATCACAGGAACCATAAGCATCCTTGTATCTCATGCGTCATCATTAGTGAACATTACATTTGCTCTGATGGTAGCAGACTCTTACCGTTAGCTAGTAGCTAGCTTAAATATAGTTAAAATGCGTAAAGATACACCGATCAGCCATAGCATTATGAACACTGACAGGTGAATTGAATAGCATTGATCATCTCTCATTGCATTGACACCCGTCATAGGTGGGATATATTAGGCAGCAAGAGAGAGCAGTCAGGTCTCGAAGTTGATGTGTTGGAAGCCGGAAAAATGGGCAAGTGTAAGGATCTGAGCGACTTTAACAAAGGCCAAATTGTGATGGCTGGATGACTGGGTCTGAGCGTCTCCAAAATGGCACATCTTGTGGGGTGTTCCTGGTATGCAGTGGTTGGTACCTACCAAAAGGGGTCCAAGGAAGGACAACCGGTGAACCAGAGACAGGGTCATGGGTGTCGAAGACTCATTGATTCACATGTGTCACAAAGGCTAGTCCATATGGTCCAATCCCACAGAAAAGCTACTGTAGCACCAACTGCTGAAAAAGTTAATGCTGGATAAAACTGAGTGTATATTATTCATGTTGAAATTCAAATTTGCCTTACATGGATGCAAACGGCGCGCCTTTTGGCGGATGCCGCCTTTTTCACGGCTGTCTGGGGGACTTGTGTGAATCGTGCAGATCGGATGAGTTTTTTTTTTTTTTTTTAAGGGGTGGGGGGCGTTGGAGTGTCTGATTATAATTTCATCAGAGTAAATTCTGTATTAAAATTACTAAATAAGCAAATGCCGTTACAGTCCATGAAACATAGGAAGTATAAGTATAAGAAGAAAACAGTAAATCAGAAAGCTGCGCACGTAAAGCCAATTACGTAACTTGCGTTGGACTGATGGAAATCCTTGCGCGTGCAGCCAGCAGCAGATAACGGCGCGCAGCCAATTGGCTTTACGTGTGCAGCTTTCTGATTTACTGTTTTCTTCTCATACTTATACTTCCTATGTTTCATGGACTGTAACGGCATTTGCTTATTTAGTAATTTTAATACAGAATTTACTTTGATGAAATTATAATCAGACACTCCAATGCCCCCCACCCCTTAAAAAAAAAAAAACCTCATCGGATCTGCGCGATTCACACAAGTCCCCCAGACAGCCGTGAAAAAGGCGGCATCCGCCAAAAGGCGCGCCGTTTGCATCCATGGCCTTAGAAATAAATAAATAAAGCCTTTTTTTTTTTTAAGTAGTGGTTCAGGCACCATTTAGGCACCGGCATCATTTTAAAAGTATCATTTTAGCACCAGTATCGGGGGGGAAAAAAAACAAAAACAAACGATACCCAATCCTAGTTATCTATTTCTAAGAATATGGTGACTAATGTTAGTAAGAAAGTTTTATATAAGCGTTTGTTGTAGAAATGACTTGTGGCAATGAGTGAGCACAAGTACGTCCCTAGAAAAAACTGTCCGTGTCTGTCTCTGCAAGACAGTTCAGTCAGATTAGTAAACAAATTGGTCAGAGCGGCCAAATGAGACAAGCATGTGAAAGTTTGCCAAAAATGCTGCCGACTTATACAGCTGCTTCCTGAACAGGAAGAAGATTTTTATTTTTTATTTTTTCCCATGGGGGCGGCACGGTGGTGTAGCGGTTAGCGCCGTCGCCTCACAGCAAGAAGGTCCGGGTTCGAGCCCCGTGGCCGGCGAGGGCCTTTCTGTGCGGAGTTTGCATGTTCTCCCCGTGTCCGCGTGGGTTTCCTCCGGGTGCTCCGGTTTCCCCCACAGTCCAAAGACATGCAGGTTAGGTTAACTGGTGACTCTAAATTGACCGTAGGTGTGAATGTGAGTGTGAATGGTTGTCTGTGTCTATGTGTCAGCCCTGTGATGACCTGGCGACTTGTCCAGGGTGTACCCCGCCTCTCGCCTGTAGTCAGCTGGGATAGGCTCCAGCTTGCCTGCGACCCTGTAGAACAGGATAAAGCGGCTAGAGATAATGAGATATGAGATTTTTTCCATGATCGTGTCCACAATATCAAGATCATTAAGACTTTAATACTGCTGTGTACTACATACACATATATAAAGTGTATTTATTGTCCGGGAAGGAAACGCCGAGCTAAATCTGTGTGATGTACCAAGTTAGAAATATTCTGTAAAAGCCAGGTCATATTTTTTAACAAGCTGAGAATTTTCAGGGAGCAACCAGCGAACGGTGGTTCTCCAGCTATAGCTGCGCCATTGTGTCACTTTTTCCACTCTCTGGCGTCAGTTTTGTAACAACCCGTTAAACAGGAATTCGAGTGAACGAAAGTAAAAACCCAACAAGGTTTCAGTGCGCCAGCGACACAGTTACAACCACACTGCAAACGTTCTCGCACCAGAATTCCTAGGAAACATATTTTGCATGTTACGCAACAGGACCATTCAAAGGTGTTTATGTAGGCATGTGATGGATTTATACAGCCGGAGAGCTCGTAAAGCCAGCTAGTTGATTCAGCAGTCAGTGTTGCTGCATAGACGATATGATTTTGTTGATGCTGTTTCTCATATACTGTATGTCTAAGAGAAGATCTAGAATCTGTCATTAACATTAATGTAATGAACGAATGTTCTGCTTTTAAACGTCATGCTTGTGTGTTTGGCCTCTTCGCTGGCTTTCTGTCTGTTTAGTTCCGTGCTCATGTTTGAGCTCACTACGCACTCGGGTGCCGCCTGCGCTCACTGATGGGCGACACGGTGGTGTAAGTGGTTAGCATGGCTGCCTCACAGCAAGAAGGTTCTGGGTTCGAATCCAGCAGCCGGCGAGGGGCTTTCTGCATGGAGTTTGCATGTTCTCACCGTGTCTGCATGGGTTTCCTCCGGGTGCTCCGGTTTCCCCCACAGTCCAAAGACGTGCTGTTAGGTTAATATGGGACGGCTTTGAGCGAGGCACCTAACTCCTAACTGCTCCCCGGGCACTGTTAGCATGGCTGCCCACTGCTCTGGGTATATGTGTGTGTGTGCTCATTGCTCATGTGTGTGTTCACTGCTTCAGATGGGTTAAAATTTCACAAGTGTGTGATGAATAAAGTTGTGCTTTCTTTCTTTTTCCTTCTTTGATGCTCGTCTGCGTCGGACAAGGCCTACGCGAACCTGGGCAGGTAGCACAAACACACACAATGCTGTTTCTGTGCAGCAAGACGTGCTCTGCGTAGATCCATCGATTTTTGCATGTTTATTCGCTCATTTTCACGCATTCTGACTGAAAATTTTAAATGCTAGATTTAAAAAAAAATTTTTTTTCTGTTTCTGGTGCACGCTGAATTCTCATGCTACTTCGATCTAATTGTGACACATTCATCTCCAGATCACATTAGGCATAACTGAACAACTGTAATCAATATTTCATTGTATTAAATCATGTGTCATGATTAGGGCTGTAACGATATGCGTATTGAAATCGAAATCGCGATACGCAGAGCCACGATCCGTATCGCGATACAAGAAGGCAGAATCGCGGTACACCCTTTCAAACTTCTCCTCAGCCCAAAAACAGAGGCGCTTCCAAACTTCAATTTATGAATACTTTACTTTTTATTTAAATTACATTTTAAACTTACTTAAATTACTTCTTTTATTTTTTTATATCTATTAGTAAGTCGTTTTTTCGCCGACCTGCGACAATCTTCTGCGAGTCACGCAACGTCCACACTCGCCACTGGCAGAGCATTCATTTCTTTTAAGCGGTCGCCATTCTGGTTGCGACGCGGGGAGCGAATCTGTAAACAAGCAGCTCATTGGCTGGCTAGGTGTGCCACAAGCCAATCACAATCACTTGACCGGAAAGGCATGCAGTGTTGCCAGATTGGGCAGGTTTAGGTGCTTTTTGGCTGGTTTTGAACATATTTTGGGGTGGAAAACGTTAGCAATATCTGGCAACACTGAAGGCATGTCTGCTTGGGCGGAAGCCTTCTGCGGCAGTTACATTTTGACACGCGAGCAATGTTTCACCATAAAAATTCCGTAATTTCCATCTGTTTTCCGCGATCACAGAAAATCATTGGCCCTATGAGAGTGAGACAGTGAGAGCCACACCCCCCCCCCCCCCCCCCCAAAAAAAAAATCTTAACAGATTTACACGATTTGGAAAAATGACTTTTTCAGAACCGAAAAAAACAGAGCTTCTGGCTCAACAGTATTATTTTGAGAAATAAAACAATCTTTGGATATACATTTGTTCATTTTTGCATACATATTACTCATTCTCTGCAGTGGTCTGAATTATTTGTTATTAAATAGTTAATGTAAGTAAGTAAATGTTAATAAGTCAAATTTACTACTTTAAAAAAACATTTTAAAAAAAATCGTGGGTGTATCGAATCGTGGGTCAAAAATCGCGATACGAATTGAATCGTGAGTTGGGTGTATCGTTACAGCCCTAGTCACGATATTAGAGCTGCTAAATCGGACGTTGCCTGGCGATGGGCTCAATAATTAGTGCCTTCGAATGTTCTTTGCCTTCAGTTTGAGACGCAACCTCATGGACAGACGTAAATAATGAGAGATGGAGTGAAAGATGGACTGACGGAAAAATATCTTGATTAGAAATGTGTGTGTGTGTGTGTGTCGTAAATGTGTTCTGTCCTGAACGTGGACAGAAAAGGACACTACTTGTATAATAACAGCAGCATTAGGGAAAGAGCAGAATTGCCATAAACGTCTGAGGGAAGTTTAACAGGGTGTGAAAGATGGTGTAGGCTACAGAGCAGTGCTGCAGGGGGGAAAGGCTGCCTGAAAGCTTTTTAATGACGCACTCCGCATTTGCCCACTGCCCTAATATGCGCACTGGGCGCCTTGTTCTGATGAGCCATCACTTTTGGTCTGATAATCTGCTGCAAATTTTCTCGTCAGGAACTGTGTGTGTGTGTGTGTGTGTGTGTGTGTGTGTGTAGCCTGATGGATCTGCTTATATAATGCATTGTTTGCTTGTGTGTCCATGTTGGTACTTGGTAGCCAATTTTTCTTCACAGTGGTGCTTTTGGGTAGTTCTTCAGTAACTGAATTACATTCACAGCAAAATGTGGTAACTTTTTTTTTTTTTTTTTTATCCCTCTGGCATATAACGCGGGGGGATATAGCTTATTGCTCTGTCCGTCTGTAAACGTTTTAGTTTCCAGAGCATAACTCAAAAACTATTAGGAAATTTTTTTTCTTTTTTCACGAAACCTCACAGTTATGTTAAGTGACTAGAGGAGTTGTGCCTTTTGACATTTTGGGATTTCGTTTTTTTTTTCCCCCCTCCTCTGTATTTCCATGGCAACCAATTCAACTTATGAAAATTTGGAGTGGGGTTTCGGGGGCATGGGCATGTCATCTCCTGATAACTCTTGTTTTAGTTGCAGTACTAAAGATCTCATCTCTCATCTCATTATCTCTAGCCGCTTTATCCTGTTCTGCAGGGTCGCAGGCAAGCTGGAGCCTATCCCAGCTGACTACGGGTGAAAGGCGGGGTACACCCTGGACAAGTCGCCAGGTCATCACAGGGCTGACACATAGACACAGACAACCATTCACACTCACATTCACACCTACGGTCAATTTAGAGTCACCAGTTAACCTTACCTGCATGTCTTTGGACTGTGGGGGAAACCGGAGCACCCGGAGGAAACCCACGCGGACACGGGGAGAACATGCAAACTCCGCACAGAAAGGCCCTCGCCGGACACGGGGCTCGAACCCGGACCTTCTCGCTGTGAGGCGACAGCGCTAACCACTACACCACTGTGACGCCCAGTACTAAAGATAATGGTACCAAATAAGCATTTCCACGCTGTATGGGGTATCTTTTGACCCTAAAAAAAAAGCATAGAAAATTTGAACGCAAAATCTTTTATGAGGAATTAAATCAGGAAAAAAAAACCTTGAACTTTCATTTCTTAAAATTCAAACCAAGATTTCTCTGACATGACATTGCTATAATTGGGGTGATGATTTTTCAATCTGGTTTTCAGTACCGGTACATTTTACCTTGGATTCTGCATTTTAGCAAGGTCACTGAGCTGACAAGTCTTAATAATTCCATAATTTTGGCGTCTCTGCTGAAGAATTGCCCATATACGGTCAGGATTTCATTACCCAGAATTCCCTTTACAGACTTCAGTATAGTAGTTTGAGTTTGTGCAGCTACACTGTACACACTGAACTCCATTCATGTGCTTGTTTGTGAATACTTGCTCGCATGTTCTTTGATGCATTTCACAAATTTAACATTTCTTAAATCTGACAGTCGACCAGCTCAGGCAGATCACTCTTGGCCTAAATGTTACTGCAACATTTAGTTGTCATCTCTAACTTTGTCAGGATGTTTATAGACTAAATCAGGGTTTCTCAACCCCTGGGTCGCAGCCCATTCGTGGGCCACGAAGCACCATCTAGTGGGCCACAATTGCCGGGTTGCATCTGGCGTCACGTCTGCCTCATTAAGCTACAGTCATGCTACAGCTCGCGGTGCATTTTGGTGGCAATGTACACGTGAGCTAAAAGTTACACAGCAGGCGAACATTTGACTGTCGTGCCTTTGCGCGCTTGAGTCTGGCGCAGCTCAAGCGGCCGCGCTCGCTCACGGAGCACGTTGTGCGCGCGCTTGAGACCCGGTCGTTATGGGAAACACCCGATACTGATTTGAGCGCAATCAGCACGCGCAGATACGGACACTGTTTTTCATACAGACTTTGAAGTATTATCACTGTCATGTTTGTTTCTAACACTGTTTAACTAATCTGCTTCCCTTTTGTGTTTTTGTAAATATCACGCCTGCTAATAAACGCACTTCCTGCACTTGGACCCATCTACCGTCGTTTATCTTGTAGTGTCCTGATCCACAGATCTTTAACCCAGCCACATATAAAAGTTGTACACTTCCGGGTTTTCATCTGTGTGTCCACGTAGACCGATGTCTGTAGCACCAGGTAGTCTGAGATGTTGGGGAACTCAACGGATGGATAATTTTCCAACTAGTATAGGAAAAATCCTTCTTTGTTAGTGTGCAAGGATCTATCCCATTGAGTGGTTTCTATATCCACTTCTTTTGAGTGTATACTTCTTGGTTTTAATAACTTGCTTGTTCGCTGTACACAAACATAGCAATAAGTTCTTGTGTTAATGGACCAGACCCCGCTTTTGGATCATTAATCCCTTTTGACTGAAAATGCCCTGCATGCATGGTTTGGCTTCTGGCGCATCCGTACAGTTTTAAATATAATGGGAGCGTTCGCCAAACTAGAGTGTGACGTAATATTGCGCATGCGCATAAAATTGGTTGGCAAGAACCATTCACAATAGCCGACAAAGTTGCATCATCACCTACTTTTCGTAGCAATTTATTGTAGTATGCAAATTCTTTGCCAACTGATGTTGAGCAGAGATATGCAGCAAAGCTTCTGTACAACAGTGGCACCAAAGTTTTGCCTGATCCTTACGCAGTTACGGACAAACGGGACCCAAATCCAAGCACCTGGCCTGACCCGACCTTCGGCGATATCTACTGTATGCGATTGAGACGCCTTCAATATACACAAAAGAATCAATGAAAGCCAACAAGTCTCTTGATGCATGCAAGTGTTAATTATTCAGTTGTTTTATTGAAATACTCCTTTATATTTGCTTTTTGTGCCTAATAATAATAAAAAGACAAAGATTAAATAGGCACAATATAATCTTTGAAACATAAGGGTTGTTTTACAATCAGGGTACGCAAGCTAAAAATCACATTTAACACTTGTTATCTTCAATATCAAAAGGCTTGACTAAATAAACTTGGTTGTTTATTGCAGCCCTGTGATAGCTCTATTTACCATGCAAAAAACATTTGGTGATAACGTTATTTTTGGTGAATGTATGGCAATATATGTCATATTTAGCAAAATTACTCATGTCATTTAGAAAAAGTGCTTTTTTGACCACAGGTAGCTCCAAAAGGGATGCACTTAAATCATTCTTTATACCATAAAACACATATTTGGTTCCATATCATTGGAAACATAGTTAAGTTTTAATGTTGAATGCCAGTAAGTTTTCAGACTATTTGATCAAGTTAGTACAGTGTTTCCCCAGAAAATGTTTGAAGGTGCGGTGGCAAGACCTGCGCTCAGACGTCCCACCCCAGTACGAGGATACAGGAGCATTCTGAGAAATTTTTTGACAAAACACACACTAAAATGGTGACCCTTTGTAAGGGAATAAATGAATAAACCTAGTCTTGAAAGACTAGGTAATTAACACAACAAAGACTATGAGTGGCAGAATTGGTTGATATTAAAGTAGCCACAGAATACTTGCCATGGTCAGTGTGGTAAAGCCAAGGTTTGTATCTGGGCTTGTCAACCCATGTAGGGTCCCAGCCCGTGGCCCTGTGTTTGACCCTCTTTTGGCTGCTCCCCTCTCTTCCCTCTTTTCACATTCTCTTTCCCGTTCCGGCAGTCTGCTTTGCTCTCCTGCTTGATTACTGCTACCTGCCTAAAATGTTCATATTTTCAAAACATTTACAGGGTTTTTTCTAGAAAAATTTATTATGAGGGCGCTCACCATGGCGAGGGAGCGAAGCGGGGGGGGAGATGGTGCCGGTTGTCCCCCCCGCCGTGCAAAGCCTTTGAAAAATGCTCCAATGGGACATTCTGAGGCTGTCTGAGAGGGAAATTGTAACAAATTGTCTGTCAACATTGAAAAAGAAAGAAGTCATCTTCTTCTGCCCCAGACAGTCTTTGGCTTTCTTCTGCTTCGTGCCGCGGGATGACGTCTTTAAATGCCCAAGTGTCAACAAAACCAACTCGCGAACTACTTCTGTCCAAAGCTCCCGCGCCGGTGGGTGAAAGGTCATTCAGTCTCGAGAAATCTCGCTCTACAAGTCAGCTGACCTTGTATGTAACCCATGTCAAATCTCGCGAGAGCAGCCGCGACAAGTAAACAACTAAACAACATGGCACCTCAGTCTGGAAAACGCCAATTTGGATTGTTTTTGCACCGTCTGGCGGCGTATCTACTATGATTGGAATATTTTTGGAGCAATTATAACGTATTTGATGATCAGACACATTGTCACGTAGTGTTGCTGGGATGTTTTCACGGAGTCGGTAAGGGGGCGCACGCCGAGAGTAAGAGGGCGCAGCGCCCCTGTTCCCCCGTTTAGACGAAAGCCTGATTTACATGGACATTTTGAAATTAACGTGGTTTTGATCATTTCTGATCTGATATGGCATTTCGCAGATGATCACACACACCCACTAACGTTCGGAAAAAGGGCTGTGTTTAAAAACTCGCGTCGGTGTTGTACTTTCTGCAACAGTGTATGCTCGAATTAGGGATGGACATCACATAACCAATAGCCTAGATTAATCGATAATTGACCATTAAGAATTTCGTTAAGAAGAATGATGTTCATGTTCATCAACAAAAATGAATAGCCTATAGGTTGTTGCATTGTGCGTAGTGCAAGTCTTCAAGCAATGAATTTCGCTGTCTGTCACGGACAAACATTTGGCCGTACCCTGGCTTCAGTTACCTACGAGCTTCCGTAGCGTCAAAATGATATATCAAACATAATTTTTTGACAACGACAAGTATATTAATTTTGCGACCAAAGTCACCTACCCTTTTAATTTCCGCGCGGTAGTGAAACGTGATGTCATCGGCAGGTTCCCCTTCTTGTGTACCACGTCACGTAAATTGTCTGTCAACGATTGTAGCCGAGCTACTTAGTGCATGTAAACCCTGCATGTAAACCCGTAGTCGAGCTACTTGCTTCCCTTCCAGAAGTGACGAGTGACGAGACCACAAGCAGGAAATGCAACAGCCTCGGTCGGCATGACAACAGTAGTAGTAGCGAGCAGCAGAAGAGGTCAGGAGGAACAAGGAGACAAAAAAACAAAAACAATTGAACTTTTTGTGTGTTTATTAAGACATGAGTTAAATTGTAAGCAAAAAATGGACTTTAGAAAAACATACAATTGTGCAAAATAAGTTGTCTTACAAAACAGTGGTCTGCGCAGGACAGTTTGTAGCCAACAGGTGGCAATGACATGTGGTGTGAATGTAAAGTGGAACTCACTCCTCTTCTTCATGACGACAACCGGAAGTGTACCAACACGATGGGGCGTGTAGCGCCACCTGTGGCTCGGGTGCACAATGTACCTCACACAATAGCTCGATTTCCTTGTGTGCATGTAGGATTGGATTTCTCTGGCACCCCTGCTGGGACCCTTAGCTCGATTACCGACAGTAGCTCGATTTGGATGTGCATGTAAATGCACCGAGTGTGTTTTTATTGCGTTTATTTAATTCCTGGGTTCCCATCTGCAACAGGAAGTGGTGTTGTATTCCATTAATACACTTTACACTAGATTATTAGATCCCAATAGAATAGATGAGCCAAAATAATTGGGGATCTTTTTTAATGGGGCCCGACTTGGTACAAGAATGAATAGGTGCGCCTTAAAGTAGAAAAGCTTGAGAACCCGTGGACTAAATGTTGGTGTTTTGTTTTGGATTTAGTTCTCTACAGTGCTTTTGCAGAACAGAGATTCGAATCCGTCTAATGTGACCGTGGACCATTTAGGGACTTGGTGTGAAATGAGCAGTTCCACAAATTCATTTCTCCTTCCTTATGAGTGTTGGATAGCTGATGCAAACGCAACTTTGGATGTGCGGCCGGGGAAAACCTTTTGTAGTTCTTCTCCGTTTGTTTGCCAAGGCTACGCTTACATAAAGTGGCCAGGAGGGACTACAGCAGCCTTCGCCTTCACCTCCACCAAGAGCTGAACAAAAATACTCCTCCACTCTTTCCTCTCAGCTAAGCTCGGATCATCTGACGAGATAAAATAAAATAGTGAAACGAATCCTTCAGGTCTTGCTTTTTTGGGGGGTGGGATCAGTAAGGTAGTTTTTTCTGAGTAAATTTTTATCTGCACTAATTAAATAAATGTAGCCATTAGTTACCAAGTCTCAGCAATTTTGAAAGTGATACTGAAGCTTTGTGTGTAATTTTGATTTCATTTCCTTTCTGAATTGTACAAAAAGTCAAGTCAAAGTCCCTCTCACGCCAGAATCTGGTCTTCCCAGGCAGTCTCCTGTCCCAGTACTAACCGACTCTTTAAGGCGTATGGGTGCGGCGCCGATCTCCGTTTCATAGTAGAGCCCTGCACTCCCGCGGGAGTCCCGCGGGACCCGACGCAAAGCAGTGCGGCGCGGGACAAATTTTGAAATCTCATTGCGGGTGCGGGCGGGAGGGGGAGTGCACAATGCGGGAGCGGGCGGGAGAGGTGATAAGCTGCAGTCCCGCTAACTAAAAAACGTGTTTAAAATAAAATTTATAAATTATTAATTTATGTCTATCATATATAATTTGTGCTGGATATTTTATTTGGCATTAATAAACATTTTAAGATGCCTAAATTTGCGGATGTGGTCTAATCTCGCGTACGTTTCCGATTCCTTTCCGCTCTTCCGTGTTTGAGATCTCCGATCATGGCAGAAGAGCAGAGCTCCTCTAGTGAAGCTCACAGTGCTTCAGAAGCAAGTGCTGCTTTAAAAAGAGGTACATTTACCGTTAAAAACTCAAGAGTCCTGAAATCAGACATTTGGGAAACATTTGTTTGGGAAACGCACCCCTGAACGTGAGCTGTAGATATTTATGCTCAAATCCACTCAAAGTAGGGGGCGGGGCACCATCACGCTGTGTCTTTTAAATTATATTAATTTCTTATAGGCCTACTTGTATTTCCTAGAATGTAAATGTGAGGAGTGACATATAAGCCATGTGCAATGTACAATATTCTTAATATCCACTGTAGATTTTGGTAGGTGTGTTGGGTATCTCTGTAAAGCCTCAGCTGCGCATGCCGCCTGGCAACGCGCACCCTCGCTACGTGCGCAAGGTGAAGGATCGGTCAGTGGAGAGCTCAGCTCAGCATGTTTAATTCCCCAAGCCAATGACAAGAACTTTTGTGAGAAATAACGCGAACGTCTGCATCATGCGGGATTTGCGGGCGGGAGCGGGACTGAAAATCATAATTCTTTGCAGGAGCGGGCGGGAGCGGGACTGCACAATGCAGGAGCGGGACTGAAAATTCTGTCCCGCGCAGACCTCTATTTCATAGCCCTCAGCCTCTCGCCTATACAGCTAGGGTTACGGTGCGGGACTAGTTCTCTGGTAACCGCCAGAGTTTGACTTCCCCACTCGCATCTGTATTGCAGCGTGCTTTGCCAGATGGTAGTAGGTACCATTTTTATGACGGTCTTTGGTACGACCCGACCGCGAGTAGGACTCGCGATCTCCCGATCGAGAGGCGGACACGCTAACCACTAAGCCAACTCGCGGTCATTCTGAATTGTACCTTTCGGAATAATTGATGAAGATGTAGTCTGTCAGGCGTGCAAATAGTACTTCAATCCTTTTATTTATACGAATGACATTTTTATATGACTGGAAATGACAGTCGAGCTGTTTTAAGAACCAGCTAGGAGGTGAGGGTGCGGCGAGAAGAGAACGGCAAGTGGGACACAGAAGAATAAGGAGGCAGATATTTGAAAGTCAGACCACGGACAGCCTGCACAGGACTGATGACCCACCACAGATAAAGAGGCACAGAGAGGTTGTGCTTGCGTTTCAGTGGATACATTGACATTTACAAAGATTCTGTCGGGACCTTTTCCGACTTTTTTTTTTTTTTTTAAACAGGGAAAGCTATCAGTGGCATCTCTTTCCTTTATAAATCAACACATCTCTGTGACGAACTCGCACACACTCCCTCCTCATGGCTGAATGTGCTCTGGTGAGTGGTATGAGAGCTGGCGCTGTGCCCTATAGGGATTTTGGTGTATGTTTTTTTTTTTTTTTAAATAATATGAGGCTAAATGACCTCACCATTGGCCTCTGAGGTAAATCTCTCCCAGAATACCGAGCGAGAGATGGAGAAAGTGAGTGAGTCAGACGGCCTTTAGCTGAACTGGAACGGACCCAAGTTAATTAATCCGTCCCGTTTTGCGCTACTGTTAAGCTACAAGCTCCACTTGCACTTCAGTGGCCTTGGAGGCTCTTTTAAATTGTCGTAGGAAAACATGTACCAATATAGGCAGAATTAGCAAATAACATGAACCCTTTGACTTCCGCCTATATGTGATGACGTGATTTGTACTTGACTATTTGATTGGTTGAAGAAAGTACATTTATATTGGAGATTTTACATCTAAAAATGTAGTTCTTGTGTCTTAGATGATAAAATATCTTTGAAGAAACCTTTATTCGTCACATGCACACTTCAAGCACAGTGAAATTCATCCTCTGCATTTAACCCATCTGAAGCAGTGAACACACATGTGCGCACACACTCAGAGCAGTGGGCAGCCATGCTACAGCGCCCGCGGAGCAGTCAGGGGTTCGGTACCTCGCTCAAGGGCACCTCAGCCCAAGGCCGCCCCACGTCAACCTAACTGCATGTCTTTGGACTGTGGGGGAAACCGGAGCACCCGGAGGAAACCCACGCGGACACGGGGAGAACATGCAAACTCCGCACAGAAAGGCCCTCGCCGGCCGCTGGGCTCGAACCCGGACCTTCTTGCCGTGAGGCGACAGCGCTAACCACTACACCACCGTGCCGCCCTTTTATATTAGAAAAAGGGAAAAAAAAATTCAATACAATTTTAAAGATTAAGTACAAATATCAAATTGGAAATAAACACCAGGTTTTGGATTTTTTTAAAAATATTTAAAACAAAGAAAATAAACGTTCTGTCTCTTGAATATTTAAAGGGGAACTGAAGTAGTTTTTAAACTTGCTTTATTTCTTAATTAACGTGTTATTCAATTACGTTTTTGGTTTTATTAACCTTATATCGTGACTCATATTGGCATATTATATTACACTTATCGGCCTTTTCGGTTTTTAGCCACGTTGAACGTAGTTCGTATGGTCCACGGTAGGCGTTGCTTATCTGCGCGATCTTCACGAGACTTGTGCGAGACTTCAAACGTGAAGTGTCAGCGCCGCCATTTTGAAAACTGTTTACACAGCGGCCACATCGCCATATCATTCCAATTTAGATTAATTTCGAGATTTGCCAGCTTCATCAGTGATGGAGATTATTCCATACGACTTCGAACCATTTGGTTAAATGGAAAAAAAACAAACACTTTTGGACACTCGTCCGTCACGCTGGTATTTACGTCATTACTGTCGCAAAATTAAAACGTGCCAGATCAGGTGGCTGGTGGGTTTTCAAAATAATAAATACATGCGTGTATTTTTGTGATAAATCCATATTATACTGAGCGCATTTCCCACATTAACCAATACAAAGTAGCTGCGTCTTTCAGTTTTTTTAAAATCAAGGCTGAATACTTTCTTCTTTGCCGCTGCCTTTTATTAAATCAAATTTATGACTTTTAATTTGATTTCTTTCAGCGTGACCACAATGCATGATGGGATATATATTGCTTTGGTTAGTGGCCATTGGTTGTACACTACTTTTCATGATGCATTGTGGGATGCTTTGAGTGCACTATATAGGGTGTAAATAATCCTTGCTACGGTTTCAGGCAGCACTACAAAATGGCATCCACACTATATAGTGTCCTATATAGTGAGTCGGGAGCGATTTCGGACACGTAAAACTTCCGGCTCGATTACGTCAGCATTCGAAAGAGGGCGCGTGCGTCTTTTGACAATGTTGGCAGATGTCGGTCACTTTGATTTCCGTTGTATGTTTTATTTCCGTTCTACGATGTCTCGCACAGGTCTCGGCGAATCTCGTTTACGGCCATTGCTTTGACAAATGGACTGATAGATTGCATTGCATATTTCAAACACTCATAACTTGCTATAGCAGCGACAAAATAGCTGCCAGAAATGCATTCCTACATTTTATAAAATGAGAAATAGAATTTTGACGGGGCGGCACGGTGGTGTAGTGGTTAGCGCTGTCGCCTCACAGCAAGAAGGTCCGGGTTCGAGCCCCGTGGCCGGCGAGGGCCTTTCTGTGCGGAGTTTGCATGTTCTCCCCGTGTCCGCGTGGGTTTCCTCCGGGTGCTCCGGTTTCCCCCACAGTCCAAAGACTGTGACTGCGAGCAACTATTCACAAACAAGCACATGAATGGAGTTCAGTGTGTACAGTGTAGCTGCACAAATTCAAACTACTATACTGAAGTCTGTAAAGGGAATTCTGGGTAATGAAATCCTGACCGTATATGGGCAATTCTTCAGCAGAGACGCCAAAATTATGGAATTATTAAGACTTGTCAGCTCAGTGACCTTGCTAAAATGCAGAATCCAAGGTAAAAAGTACCGGTACTGAAAACCAGATTGAAAAATCATCACCCCAATTATAGCAATGTCATGTCAGAGAAATCTTGGTTTGAATTTTAAGAAATGAAAGTTCAAGGGTTTTTTTTCCTGATTTAATTCCGTTACTGACTTTTCTTTCCTCATAAAAGATTTTGCGTTCAAATTTTCTATGCTTTTTTTTAGGGTCAAAAGATACCCCATACAACGTGGAAATGCTTATTTGGTACCATTATCTTTAGTACTGGGCGTAACGGTGGTGTAGTGGTTAGCGCTGTCGCCTCACAGCAAGAAGGTCCGGGTTCGAGCCCCGTGGCCGGCGAGGGCCTTTCTGTGTGGAGTTTGCATGTTCTCCCCGTGTCCGCGTGGGTTTCCTCCGGGTGCTCCGGTTTCCCCCACAGTCCAAAGACATGCAGGTTAGGTTAACTGGTGACTCTAAATTGACCGTAGGTGTGAATGTGAGTGTGAATGGTTGTCTGTGTCTATGTGTCAGCCCTGTGATGACCTGGCGACTTGTCCAGGGTGTACCCCGCCTTTCGCCCGTAGTCAGCTGGGATAGGCTCCAGCTTGCCTGCGACCCTGTAGAACAGGATAAAGCAGCTAGAGATAATGAGATGAGATGAGAATTTTGATGATGATAAATTTGCCTTCAGTTCTCCTTTATTATTCAAGATTCTGCACTATTTCCAGGTCCCTATTTAAATGTAAACGAATTGGCGATCTCGACCACGTTAATTGTTTTTATACAAAAGGTCAGATTGTCCTAATCTAATCTTTCCTAATTCTGCCTACTCTTCTTTTGAAGAACGTGTTCAGACGACACTCCGATGGATTCGATCTAAAGTGGATCATCAGGATTTGAACAAACTTGTGGAGTCCATGCCAGTTCGACTGCACACTGTCATTAAAGCAAAAAAAAAAGTGGGCGTACCAAATAATTAAAAAAACTCTGAAACTCATGTAGATATTTCAACGAGTCTACTTTTCACTCAAATTGTTGTCAGTAATATAATTTGTAATAAAAATTGTTGTATTAAATTAGAAAAGAATGCAAAATAGAAGCGTTTTTACTTGTGCTCTCGGACCCCGTTATGACAAGTGGCTTTATTTATCACGATATCAATATTAAAGTGACATATCAGCCAGCCCTATGTGTAAGCTCACACGTTATTCATTCATGTGAAGTCCGAGTGTAACGATGCCTACAGTTTGCACACGTAATATGACATGCGCAGGCAGCGTAACATAAAACGTTTCAAGAAGACGGGCAGTTACTTTTACGTATGACTAAATTAGGGATGTCCCGATCAGGTTTTTTTGCCCTCCGATCCGATACCGATCATTTGATTTTGAGTATCTGCCGATACCGAGTCCCGATCCGATACTTCTTATAATCCATAAAAAATAAAGAGGAGGAAAGAAATGGATCCAGGATGTTCCTCATTTTTTATTTAACACCTTATTTTAACATCCAACAACTCCGTTAGCAAACAGAGCACTTACGTGAGGCAGTTTGAACAATAAATAACAAATTAAAAAAAATAACCTTAAAATACCTGGCAGGAATGTAAACAAATAAAAAAAATAAAGTGCCACGGTGCCGGTAATTTGCTTTTAAGAACGCATCTCACAGTGGTGTACAGTAATTTCAATTAAGGAAATGAACGTTTTTCTTGATGAAAACAAGCATTTCTACCCTTTCAGGTTTGAACCCGTTTCTTTTGTCATCCAACGAAAAAAAAAAAAAAAGATCTCATGCTTTGCTTTCCGCTTCGAACTGCTTCCGTGTTCAACTTTGCCGGCAACAGGCAGCCAATAACCAATAGCGTCTCTGCTACAAAGTGACGTCATGCCGCACGCGTTGATGTTGCTGTGTTGAGACAAGAGGTCTGGTCTCACTCTGTGCCAACGCATAGCTATTGATGTGTTAAAAATGAGAATATATTATATAGATATATATCCGATCCCTGATCGGGAGGCAATGCCCGATTCCGATCGAGTCTGAAACCATGTGATCGGGCCCGATTTCCGATCACGTGATCGGATCGGGACATCCCTAGACTAAATTAGTAGCTGCAAGCGTATCATGTTTTTCTGATGTATATGTAGGCCCTATGGATCTACAGTTCCAGCCTGACATTACACCAAGTCCATCTGTTCGGCACGCTCTGGTGACCTGAAGAGTCCGCTGATGGTGGTAATAGTGCAGTGCATGTTCATGGTGATCACTGGGCAATGCCAGGCTGAGCACGTGTAACAGAGCAAGGCTTTTAGGTATTCCTTTTATGATGTGTAATAAAAGCCTGTAGTTTCTTGTTGTGTGGAAGGAGAGTCAGGTGGGACTGCAGCAGAATGCACTGCAATCCTGCCTGTGCGTTCAGGTTTCCCTGTTACTGGCTGTTGATTGCAACAAAAACGTGAACAAGCGGCACATTTGTGGGCTAGTAATTGAGCGAGAAAGCCCCAGTCCACAGCATAATCAAGCTAAACACTGGCCCTATACACACACACACGCACACAAACACATGGATGGATGGATGGATGGATGGATGGATGGATGGAGTGGTGGTTGAATTAATAATTAATGTTTTAAATAAGTGAACGCTCTTTCTGGGAATCGGACTCCCTTTGATGGATCTCCACATTTCATCTCTCTGATTTTTCTGTTCCCATGAAGCTCGCAATACGGACATTACACAGTATTCTTTACCTGTAGGATCCCTTACAGGTGTCTGGATTTCTCTATCTTTGACTGTGTGCGTGTGTCTTCTCTCCCTGCTTAGCTGCCTTCTGTCTCTCTCTCTCTCTCTCTCTCTCTCTCTCTCTCTCTCTCTCAGACACCCTAATGAAGGCATTATCTTGACAAGTCACGGAACATGAAGCGGCTGTAATTTCAGCTTTATCACAGTGTTTGTGGTTCTGTGAATGTCCTCATCAGCTCCAATGAAGGCGGAACACATAGCCAAGCTTTATTATTTATTATTCTGTGGCGATGGAGAAGGAAAGATCGCTAAGTGTTTATGGCTCTTAGCTACTGTGGTGCTCCCTGAAGAGATGAGTGTGAGGTTCTGCCGAGAAAGCCTGCAGCCAATTCTTTCAAGCTTTCAGTTCTTTCATGTTGGTCCACAGGGTTGGGTGTTTTTTTTTTTTTTTTTTAATTTTAATTTAAAAAAAAAAATAAAAGTGCCAAGGAGCATTGGCAAGACTAGAAATCCTGGGCCGCATGCGCAGAGCTTATACCAGGTCTCCTCAGCTTAAAGGTAGACTGCCTTTCAGATTTTTTCAAGGAATAATAATAATAATAATAATGTTAAATTTATATAGCGCCTTTCAAGAAACCCAAGGGCGCTTTACAATTATAGACAAAGGAAAAAAAAAATAATAATAATAAAAATAAAAATTCCACCGAGTAGGGGTCAGGATGTAATTCCCGTGGTGTAGCAGCCGAGTCCCACATCTCCAGCACCGCCGCCGTCAGCAACATCGCTCAACACCACGCCATGGAGCCACAAAGCGAGCACAGAAGTTCCGCCACGCAGAGCGCTGGTGTGTCCCAAACCAACTGCACAGCCGCTGCGACACCAGCGAGCAAGCAGGGCTTTGAACCAGAATTTTTTTCCACTGGGCTCTGTAAAGGGTGGAGGAACATGTCCTTAAAGAAGAAAAAAAACCCCACCTTTAACACTTACTAATCTTAATGATGATTTATTTTTGAAACTCTGAGGCAACTTCTTGAGTTTCAGCGTCTTTCAGCAAACTGTTGGTTTATGCTCAGATTAGTTTAGGTTTCCTACTTTGCCCACAATGCCAGTCGACTACCAGCTGATAGCGGTATGGAATCAGCACTCGCTTTATCTCTACTTAAAGAGACTGATGCGGCAGCACTTTAGTCTGTTCAGCTCTCACCTCCTCAGCTATACACTTTACTCAAACAGAGGAGCTTAAATTTTCATCCTGATGTTTCCATCAATGGCATCATGCTCATCCATAACTCCATCTCGCGCAAACGAGTCTGTGTCGTATAGCTGCGATGCGTTATGGAGCCATGAGTTCTTATATGTTGGTTTGATTATCAATGCGACATTGAACATCACTGGAAAATGGTGAGTGAGGAAAATACCTCCTGCTCTTTTGTTTTAAGGAGCTAACCACCAAACCAACCACTATCGCTTGTGTTTGAGACTGTTGCTCATTCGTTTCCTGTTAAACACCATTATAACGGTGTTCGCAATGTCTCATGTTCTGACATTAGTGTGACCGACGGCTGTTAACTTCTCACAGGAATAATGGAACTACAGCACCAACCAACAAATTAGCACCATAACCGCTCTAAGCACATTATAAACATTTCAATATAAATCTATTGAATGTGTTTCAGGGTGGAGTGATTCAGAGCTAGACAGGGACAGCTGAGCATGTCCTAAAGCAGAGACTGTTATGGCCCTTTTCCACTACCCTTTTTCAGCTCGCTTCAGCTCGCTTCAGCCCGATACGGCTCGCGTTTTGACTACCTCAGAGCAGCACGACTCAGCTTGCTTCAGCCCTGCTTAGCACCCAAAACTCGCACCGTTTTGTCGCATTGATAATCAAACCAACATATAAGAACTCATGGCTCCATAACGCATCGCAGCTATACGACACACACTCGTTTGCGCGAGATGGAGTTATGGATGAGCATGATGCCATTGATGGAAACATCAGGATGAAAATTTAAGCTCCTCTGTTTGAATAAAGTGTATAGCTGAGGAGGTGAGAGCTGAACAGACTAAAGTGCTGCCGCATCAGTCTCTTTAAGTAGAGATAAAGCGAGTGCTGATTCCATACCGCTATCAGCTGGTAGTCGACTGGCATTGTGGGCAAAGTAGGAAACCTAAACTAATCTGAGTATAAACCAACAGTTTGCTGAAAGACGCTGAAACTCAAGAAGTTGCCTCAGAGTTTCAAAAATAAATCATCATTAAGATTAGTAAGTGTTAAAGGTGTTTTTTTTTTTCTTCTTTAAGGACATGTTCCTCCACCCTTTACAGAGCCCAGTGGGTGTCGTCCCCCCCGATGTTTGTGTATATATCTGTTTAAAGGCAAAAGTGTTTCAGGTCAGTAGTCAGGGATGTACTGAGTAATATTGTTCATGAGAAACTGACCAGGATAAAGGATCTCACAAGTCTCAGTGACCGTCTCTGACAACTTCAGTACCCAGACATTGCCTCTGGGCTTGAATAAAATATTTTTAGGATACTTGAGTGACTTCTAGGCATTTACATTTTCTCTCGGAAGGTGAATGTGAAACGCCATGAAAGAGGCAGGGATGAGAATTTTCCGCGGATCTGCAGAATTCCGAGTTTTTCCCGCTGAAAATGTCATTTTTGTGAAACGTGTAAATCTGTTGAGAACATTTCGGGGGGTGGTAGGGGTCGGCGCGAGGCGAGGCTTGTGGTGGCACAAGCAGGCAGGACCGACCGACCGACCGACCGCCAGCATGTTTTAGCAGCGCTCATCGCAAAATTAGTTGCAGCTATGATGACGGAACTCGTCATTGCTTTCTTCAATATTTATGCTAACGACAACTCACGACGATTTCCGGCAACGTTTTGGCGCTAGTTTCATCTCACTTCTACAATTCGCGGAGAAACAAGCTATACGTACACGGTTTTGATCACTTCTTAAGTTCTAGTTATTTTGGTTAGTTTTCAAAGTTACTTCGCCAATATGGCAAAAGTTTTGGACCACAAAAATGAGGATCGTGCCAGGGAAATCAATAAATCGAACGGGATAAAGAACTGTTTCCGATGGGCATGGCTCGATAGTAGCGTTACCGTGCAGATAGGGACACACACTGTGACGACGGAACATATCCGAAAAGTGGACATGCCTGGAAAGGTTCTGTGTATTCTGTGCTCAGATATGATCAGTTATGGAAACAGAGGAGCTAGAAACATCCAGGAGCACATCAAAACAAAAAAGCACAAAGGTATGTTTTACTTAAATTGTCAAAGATAGAGTCAGGAGGAATCTAATATATCGTTACGGTTACCTCCATTATCGCTCACGAGAAATATAAATAATGTGGGAAAGTTGGCAGACATTTCAGAGTTTTTTTTTTTTTTTAAATGTCCCATTCTCATCCCTGAAGAGGGGCGGGGCCACTTGTGAAAGTGCACCATTTCTGCAGCACTACTTCCCAGACAATACTGATTAAAAACTGCTGAAAAATGAAAACTATTATGATTTAGAGTGGCATTTCCACCGGCTAAAGTATTGCGATCGGAAGACGTCTGAAAGCTGGATCGACAGGTTGGTACTAGCTTTCTCACCAGAGGAATCGGCGCATATATGTTCTCTGGATAACCGGTTTTTGCACCGACAAACCAGTCTCAAACATTTTCCCATGGCTGCTCTGTCTGTTCAGTTACGCACTAATGCGTTTTAAGCTGTACTCTATGAAGTCAATCCTATAAGCTGTAATTCGCTAGTAATTCTTCCTCACGGGCTGATTTTTTTTTCTTCGTATCACTGATATCCGCATTCACATTCTCATAACTTGGTGTGTGACGGTCCCACTTGGATGCCATTAAAATTCGCGCACTCATTAACAGTTTATTCCCAAGTCTCACCCTTGCTTCATGGGTAATCTAGATACTGTAGAACTGCAGCTGTCAAATAGAATTAAATAACTTCGTAATCATATTCTGACAATTGTAAAGATTTTTTTTCCCTGTCAGGGATGGATTCTATTTAAGCAACACCCAACAAGATAAATGCCATACTGACTGTTAAAGGAGAACTGAAGCCATTTTTAAACTTGCTTTATTTCTTAATTAGCGTGTTTTTCAATTACGTTTTCGGTTTTAGTAACCTTATATCGTGACTCGTATTGGCAACGAATTGCAATTAAATATTATAGCGATCAGTCTATTCGTTTTTTAGCAGTGTTGAATTTGATTCGTTTGGTCCACTGCAGGCGTCGCTTATCCACATGATCTTCACGAGACTTGCGTGAGACTTCGAAGCATCAAGTGTCAGCCAGGTGTCAGCGCCGCCATTTTGAAAACTGTTTTCCAAACGAAATATTGCACAAAAACGAGTTTAAATGCCGATTACTGCCTACTTTTTTTCAAACTTTCCTGATCGTGATCAAAACAAGCAACTTCCGGCTCGATTACGTCAGCATTCGAAAGAGGGCGCGCGCGTCTTTTGACAACGTTGGCAGATGTCGGTCACTTTGATTTCCGCTGTACGTTTTACTTCCGTCCTACGATGTCTCGCACAGGTCTTGGCGAATCTCGTTTACAGCCGTCGCTTTGACATATGGACTGATAGATTACATACGCTACCGTTCAAAAGTTTGGGGTCACCCAGACAATTTTGTGTTTTCCATGAAAAGTCACACTTTTATTTCCCACCATAAGTTGTAAAATGAATAGAAAATAGAGTCAAGCCATTTTTCTGACCATTTTGAGCATTTAATCGACCCCACAAATGTGATGCTCCAGAAACTCAATCTGCTCAAAGGAAGGTCAGTTTTATAGCTTCTCTAAAGAGCTCAACTGTTTTCAGCTGTGCTAACATGATTGTACAAGGGTTTTCTAATCCTCCATTAGCCTTCTGAGGCAATGAGCAAACACATTGTACCATTAGAACACTGGAGTGATAGTTGCTGGAAATGGGCCTCTATACACCTATGGAGATATTGCACCAAAAACCAGACATTTGCAGCTAGAATAGTCATTTACCACATTAGCAATGTATAGAGTGGATTTCTGATTAGTTTAACCCTTTGGTGACTGACCCCTTGAAAATGGTTCCTCCAGGAACCATGACATTTCAGTTGTCAAGACAACGGAAAAACTAAAATACAAATACAAGAGCATTTTGTTTTGTGCACAAGAGCATTGTGACGTATCTTTCTGTTTTTGTATTTTAGTTTTTCCGTTGTCTTGACAACTGAAACGTCATCGTTCCTGGAGGAACCATTTTCAAGGGGTCAGTCACCAAAGGGTTAAAGTGATCTTCATTGAAAAGAACAGTGCTTTTCGTTCAAAAATAAGGACATTTCAAAGTGACCCCAAACTTTTGAACGGTAGTGTAGCACATTTCAAACACTCGTAACTTGCTATAGCAGCGACAAAATAGCGATCAAAAATGCATTCCTATATTTAATAAAATGAGAAATAGAATTTTGATGATGATAAATTTACTCCTTTAATAATCAGTCTGATGATTGTTGGGGAAGCCATGGCATAATGGTTAGAGAAGCAGCTTTGGTACCAAAAGGTTGCTGGTTTGATTCCCTTGACCAGCAGGAATGGCTGAAGTGCCCTTGAGCAAGGCACCGAACCCCCAACTTGCTCCCCAGGGTGTGTTGTAGTCACTCTGGATAAGAGCGTCTGCTAAATGCTGTTAATGTAATGTAATTGTCTGTTGCACAAAATTACGTCTATTGTGGGAGCTCTGCTTTCAAGACAAACTTTTGTTGTTGTTGTCCTGGCTCAGTAATTATAGACAGGGACTCTGTCTGCGATTCAGAGAAGAAGGACGGCTTGTTCCTCTTTGTGTCCCGCGAGGTCTGTAAGCTGAGGTGCACGCTTGCACAGTGGTTAAGATTGAGAAATGGGAAGTGGCGGTATAAATCAGTAATGGCAGTGCAGATGTCCAATTGATGAGACAGGAAAAGCTTTTGAGAGCAGGCATTAATGAGAAGAAGGTTCTGGCCCAGTTGGCATTAGTCATAAACAAGGAATGAATGAACTGATGGTCACATGACTGAATTAATAATGGAAGGGAAGAGTACGTGCGTGCGCGCACACAAAAGCAGGCTTAAGACTCATTTGTGCCTCTTGCTCTGGAATGCAGTTGGCATTCCCTGCATGGCGAAAATGGCCTTTCCAAGTGTCTCAGCTTTCATAATTACAGCGAGGTCAGTGCATCCTTTTATTCAAAAACAAGACTGTATTGATTGTAATAATCAATATATAAGCAGACCTGTACGTATGTAAATGTCCTCCGTGTGTGCACAGCGTTTACGTTCCCAGGTGCACTGGAGCTGCGTTCAGATTGGCACTTGCACAACTCGCTCGTAAATGCTGCCTCCGTTTGTTCTGCATTCGCAGGCAGGAATCAGGGGTTGAGTTTCTCTTCTCGTTTAATATTCCCCCTGACCAGCGTTATGATTTCCCGCAGCATTATATGGATAATCATTCTTTCTATGTTTTACTGTTCAATCTAGCAGGCAGTGTGTTCAGTCAGTGCGTTCGATTGCTTTTTGCGTTTTGTGGCTCCCACTGTCTCCCGTCTCTCATCTCTCAGACCTTCTTTCAATTTGTCTTTATGTAGAATCAATGTCGGAGCCTGGAACCCATCCTATCTCCACACCCTCATTTAATTATGCATCACATTTGGGCTGTGTGTTGGTGAGTGTTTGAAGTGTGTGTGATCTGTAGTGAAATTGGAGCAGTGGTGATAGCAGTGTGCTGACGTGTCTCACTGGCGTCTCCGGTGTAATATAGTAATGGAACTTCCTCTCCAGTTTCGTGTGTGTGTGTATGTGGTGAGAGAGAGGAAATGTGTGTCTTGGTTTGCTAAAATACCAAATGTGTGGTTTGGCTGGCTAAAGTAAATACAGTAAGATTGAATGAATACGTCTGACTGGTTGGACGACGTGAACACTATACAACACACCCATGAAAGGTAATTTAACACCAAGTAGAGTATGAGGCAGTTATCTGTTCAATTATTGACTTTAATTAGTTTGAAACTTGCAGTGACTAATACTAATCAGGGTTTTTTCTAGAAAAATTTATTATGAGGGCGCTCACCATGGCGAGGGAGCGAAGCGGGGGGGGGGATGGTGCCGGTTGTCGTCCGTCCCCCCCCCCCCGCCGTGCAAAGCCTTTGAAAAATGCTCCAATGGGACATTCTGAGGCTGTCTGAGAGGGAAATTGTAACAAATTGTCTGTCAACATTGAAAAAGAAAGAAGTCATCTTCTTCTGCCCCGGACAGTCTTTGGCTTTCTTCCGCTTCGTGCCGTGGGATGACGTCTTTAAATGCCCAAGTGTCAACAAAAACGACTCGCGAACTACTTCTGTCAAAAGCTCCCACGCCGCTGGGTGAAAGGTCATTCAGTCTCGAGAAATCTCGCTCTACAAGTCAGCTGACCTTGTATGTAACCCATGTCAAATCTCGCGAGAGCAGCCGCGACAAGTAAACAACATGGCGCCTCGGTCTGGAAAACGCCAATTCGGATTGTTTTTGCACCGTCTGGCGGTGTATCTACTATGATTGGAATATTTTTGGAGCAATTATAACGTATTTGATGATCAGACACATTGTCACGTAGTGTTGCTGGGATGTTTTCACGGAGTTGGTAAGGGGGCGCATGCCGAGAGTAAGAGGGCGCAGCGCCCCTGTTCCCCCGTTTAGACGAAAGCCTGCTAATGATTAACATTAATAGTCCAAGGATTATCTGCAGTTGATTCCTGGATTAACTTTTTTTTTTTTTAAGTGTTTTTAGTTTTATATTCGTTCTAATGTTTCAGAGGAAAAGCTTTGCTCTGGCTGATGGAAATCGAAGTTTCATCGAGCTTCATTTGTCTCCGATATTACACAGATGACCTTTTTCTTCTCGTTAATAAAAGCAGAGGGAAAACGTACAGGTTGATGATGAGTGATCTATGGATGAATATTTACTGTGTCAGAAAGGTCATTTTTCCACTGCACGTTCAAAACCTAGAACCTGTCCAAACAGGAACCGACAGAACTCGGTGTTCTATGGGTAGTTTTCCGTTTTCCGTGGACTTGAGAGGTGACTGGAGTGATCCGGTGACCGCTACATCAGTTTAGTGTGCAGTGATGCCATTAAGTTTAGCATAGAGTGGAAAAAGTCGTTGAAAAACATTTTTAAAGGAGATCTGAAGGCCAATATTTTTTTTTTATTATCAAAATTCTGTTTATCTCGTCTCATTATCTGTAGCCGCTTTATCCTGTTCTACAGGGTTGCAGGCAAGCTGGAGCCTATCCCAGCTGACTATGGGCGAAAGGTGGGGTACACCCTGGACAAGTCGCCAGGTCATCACAGGGCTGACACATACAGTGCATTTACATGCACATCGAGAAAATCGAATTTCTGCCGTAGCTCGACTGAAATCGAAGTTCTAAATGGCATGGAAACACCTTAGCTCGGCTGAAATCAAACCGAACTGGATTTCTCATAATCGAGCTACGCGACCTAGATTATGCGATTGTAGCCGAGCTACTTAGTGCATGTAACCCTATCGAGCTACGTAGTCGAGCTACTTGCTTCCCTTCCGGAAGTGACGAGTGACGAGACCACAAGCGGGAAACACAACAGCCTCGGTCGGCATGACAACAGTAGTAGTAGCGAGCAGCAGAAGAGGTCAGGAGGAACAAGGAGAACGAACGAACACGGAACTGATAACTTTGTTTATACTCTTTTTTTTTCTTTTTTTTTTAAAGATATTTTTTTGGGGCTTTTTGCACCTTTATTGGATAGGACAGTGCTGAGACAGGAAATGAGAGGGAGAGAGAGACGGGGAGGGATCGGGAAATGACCTCAGGCCGGAATCGAACCCGGGTCTCCGGATTTATGGTATGGCGCCTTATCCACCTGAGCCACGACACCCCCACTTTGTTTATACTCTTGAATAGCTCTTCATGACGAGAACCGGAAGTGTACCAACACGATGGGGCGTGTAGCGCCACCTGTGGCTCGGGTGCACAATGTACCTCACACAATAGCTCGATTTCCTTGTGTGCATTTAGGATTGGATTTCTCTGGCACCCCTGCTGGGACCCTTAGCTCGATTACCGACAGCAGCTCGATTTGGATGTGCATGTAAACGTACTGATAGACAACCATTCACACTCACATTCACACCTACGGTCAATTTAGAGTCACCAGTTAACCTAACCTGCATGTCTTTGGACTGTGGGGGAAACCAGAGCACCCGGAGGAAACCCACGCGGACACAGGGAGAACATGCAAACTCCGCACAGAAAAGCCATCGCCGGCCACGGGGCTCGAACCCAGACCTTCTTGCTGTGAGGCAACAGTGCTAACCACTATACCACCATGCCGCCCTCTGTTTATCTCATTTTATTAAATATAGGAATGCATTTCTGACGGCTATTTTTTCGCTACTGTTTGAAATACCCTATGTAATACATCAGTCCATATGTCAAAGCAATAGCCGTAAACGAGATTCGTTGAGACCTGTGCGAGACATCGTAGGACGGAAGTAAAACGTACAGCGGAAATCAAAGTGACCGACATCTGCCAACATTGTCAAAAGACGCGCGCGCCCTCTTTCGAATGCTGACGTAATCAAGCCGGAAGTTTTGTCTGTTTTGATAGCGATCAGGAAAGTTTGAAGAAAGTAGGCAGTAATCGGCATTTAAACTCGTTTTTGTGCAATATTTTGTTTGGAAAACAGGTTTTCAAAATGGTGGCGCTTTTACCTGGCTGACACGTCAACGTTTTGAAGTCTCGCACAAGTCTCGTGAAGATCGCGCGGATAAGCGATGCCTGCCGTGGACCAAACGAACTAAATTCAACACGGCTAAAAACCGAATAAGCCGATAAGTATAATATTTAATTGCAGTTAGTTGCCAATACGAGTCACGATATAAGGTTACTAAAACCGAAAACGTAATTGAAAAACACGTTAAGTAAGAAATAAAGCAAGTTTAAAAATGACTTCAGTTCTCCTTTAAATTGTTAAGCAAGACAACAAATCCATGATCAAGTTGAAGGGATTTCAAATTGGTGTGTATACGCACACAAATACCAGTGCATTATTCGTCAAATTCGTCTGCTGGTTGACGGCTGCGGCGGCGCTCCAGACCCGAGCTTCTTTTCCTGGCCTTGATCTTCCATGAGAGACGCGAGTCTGCTGGCAGCGGATTTGGCGCAGCAGCGTGTCTGGTGCTATCGTTAATGGTAGAGAAGTTTGCTCTGCTTCTGTCTCGTTACTTCTGTTTGAGCTCTTTGGTGCCATTGTTCTGCGAGGCTGCAGAGCTGCTCCATACAGAGCTGGCTCCCTATCAAATACAGGATCAATTTCAAAATTCTCCTCCACACATTCAAGGCCATCCATAATCTTGCCCCTCCATATTTGTCCAATCTTCTCCACATTGCTACCCCCTCTCGTTCCCTCCGATCCTCCTCCTCCATCTTCCTCACTGTCCCCTCTGCCCGCCTCAGTACTATGGGGAGTAGAGCTTTCAGTCGCTCTGCTCCCCAACTCTGGAATTCACTCCCCCCCGACATACGTAATATCGACTCTCTACCTCTATTCAAATCCAGACTGAAAACTCACTTGTTTCAGTTAGCATATTCATTGTGACTTTTACCATCTCTAAATTCTCCGTTTACTTTCCCTGTGCTTTTATTGTGCAGAGGTGCCTACTAGTACGGATTGGCCGTATTTTGTACGGAAAAGTTACGTAAATACGATGTTACGGCAAACAGTGTTATTCTGTACGGAATTATTATAAAGTCTTAAATTCCAGTGAGTTGTTTTTAAATGTCCAAGCGACTTTTTCAATCCATGCGCGATTCACGGCTAGGCTATTTATTTTTACGACAACCACACATGCTGCGTGTGACATGCGCAGATTCCGCACATTTGTTCGCGCTATTTTCGATACGGTAGAATGGCCGTGCATTACACCCAGTCAAAAGGGCAATGGATACGCGCACTGCAAACTGTGTAGAACTGACATTAACATCACTTATGGTGGCCGCGATGACTGCACGCAGCATGTCAACTACAAAAAAAAAACAAAAACATATGGAGTATGCTGAAATGGCGAGTCAGGCGGAAAGTAAATCTGGGGGTATCCAGCAGTTTTTTACGAAATCTGTGGATGAAAAGACACGGAACGTGACACGCGCTGAAGCGGTGATGGTTGACCTGTGCTTGGAGTTGAACTTGCCGATTAGTGCCATGAAATGTGAGTTAAACTTATTCAGTTTCTTTTTACACGTCTGATTTTTATTCACTGAAATATCAAACACTGGCTGGACTTCTTTAATTCAAAGTCTTTTCAGTGTTGCAAGTGCAAATGTCCATGTAGTATGATCAAAAACAGAATTTTATGATTAGTGCTGTTGGGATTGTGGCAAAAAATTGATCATTCCACTGTTTTAAATGCAATTATAAATGTCATTTTATTCAATGTCTCTTCTGAAGCATTATGCTGAAGTATTTATATATTGGGACATTAAGATAACAATGTCGGACTCTCTTTGGCATGAAATACATTTTTTTTTTTTTTTAATTTTATTAGAATCCGTTAACAGGTAGAACATTTTACCAGGCAATATAATATAATAATTTTGAGGAGTTACATTCAATACCAATGATTGGTAGTCAACCGTAATGTCTGCAAACAGGGAACACTATTGTATTTATAAAAATGTGATATATTGTATGCTCTAGAAATTTGTTGAGTGGAAATTCAGTTGAGATGGCTGCTCGCGTTTTGTTTATTCAATTCACACAAAACAGTTCTTTTTAATAATTTAAATGTTAAACATATTGGTATATACACCTCTTTATAATGGCAATGCGCATAAATTAATGTTACTGAAAGTCATTCCAAAATACTGAAAAATGTTTTCAAGAATACTGAAATTCAAAATTTGGGGTAGGCATCTCTGATTGTGTCTTGTTTTTACTCGTTTTTACTGTTTGTATAGTGTCCTTGAGTGTTTTGAAAGGCGCTTCTAAATAAAATGCATCATCATCATCATCATCATACAGACCACAGACCGTTTTTCTGCCTGGATTTAATTATTTAAAAAAAAAATTTGTGTGCGTGTTTTTTTTTTTTTTCTTCATTATTACATGAAATTGTACAGGCACTCCTAAATAATTTGTTGTTCTGTATTGTGTAAAGGGCAGCCTGGTGGTGTTGTGTTTAACACCACTGGGTTTGAACCTCGTGGCCGACTGCGGCCTTTGTGTGCGGTTTGCACGTTCTCCTCATGACCGTGTGGGTTTCCTCCCACAGTCCAAAGACGTGCAGGTGAGGTGAACTGGCTGCTCTAAATTGCGCATAGATGTGAACGTGGGTGTGAATGGTGGTTCGTTTTGGTGTTCGCACTGTGGGATTGGCTTCAGCTTCCCTTGCGACCCTGATGGATAAGCGGTATCAGGCCTAGAAATTCATATATTTTTTCACCAGCCAGCCGGACTAGTTACCTTCCAAAGTAACTCGCCAAACAGAAAATCAACTCGCCAAAATTTGTTCATGTATGAATTTTACTTCTGTCGAAAATAACACGAGAGTCGTTACCGTTGTTCATGACTAATGTGCATTTATTTCAAGACCCGAGTATTTTGATACTGTTGTTAAATACATAAATGAGAACAACACAGAGCACCATAATATAATATCAACAAATAATAATATATTGGAAAACTTGGCAACTTGGTGTATGAGTATTGAAAACAAATATACTTACTATCATGACTATAGCACCCAAAATATGTCCAACATGCTTTCTGTATTTAACCATTTATGAGAGAGAAAGCATTAGGAGCTTCATATTGACTAGGAATCAACTTGGAAAAAAATTAATTATTCCATAAAAATCCTATCGCAGCCAAGGCCTACCCTGCTCCCACGTTTGCTTATAAGTCCTTTGTCGTTTCTCCTTCTCGTACGCTTTATCGGCGGCCTTTTTCTCCTCTTCAGACCGAGGTCGCTTTGTCCCCGTCTCTGGCGGTTTCTGTACACCTTTCAGAAAATTCCACATCGCAACGTAGCTTTGGCAGATGTAGATGTAAACAACAACAAAAACACGTGTTTAAATGGGCGATAATGTGGCCACATCTATTGAATTTGATAACGTGATTACCGTGATATTCAACGAGATGCGTTATATGCATGCGCAGTAGTGAAAAAACCGACAGCCTGACTCGTACACGATATGATTCGGAATTCTTCGGTATTTTCCGTCCTGCCGATAAACACATCGATGAACACAGACACGGCACACGCTTAATATGTGGCGGCTTTAGTTGACGGTGTGTCTGAATCTTCGCTTCATATATATTTTTTTATTTTCAACTAGCCAGCCGGGCTGCCTAGTGACAGGAATTACTCGCCAAATGACAAATTAAGTCGCCTCGGGCGACCGGACCACCGCGAATTTCGAACCGTGGGTATAGATCATAGATAGATGGATGGATGGATATTGTGTTAATGAAAAACCCTGTTTTTTTCCATTGTTTTCCCAGGGTCTAGTGGTAAGGTCCGTATTTAATTAAAAAAATTAAAATAAAAACGGCAGGGGAAAAAAAAAAAAAAACCTGTTCAGGTTTAGGCCAAGCCCACGTCAATTCTTCTGGATGACTTTCTCCTCTGTATTCATCCTCATTTCTTCCTCGCGCTTTCTCTTGTTCTTCATCTGACTCTTTTGGTTTGGTTGAGACCGGACTGGAGCGGTGTGGTTCCTGTGACCCCGCTGGTGGTCAGTAAAGCAGAAGGGAGTGTATTCATAATAGTGGCATTCTAATGATAATCACAGGCTGGGTCAGGGGACAGGATGAAACGCTGGTAGTTTGGAGCATGACCGCTCTGTCTGTGTGTGTGTGTGTGTGTGTGTGTGTGTGTGTGTGTGTGCACGTGCCTACAGGGTGAATGAACCAAGATGATAAGAAGCAGAAAGAGGAAAGCCATGAGACACCAGGAGCAGAAATAACGAGTAGAAAAACCCTCACACCTGTTTGCTCTCTTGCCTCGAGTGTCTGTTAATGTTCTTGCTAATGTGGTTCAGTGTACTTGCGCTCTTGTTTTATATGAATTGGAGAACATACAGAGAATCACTCACCTCTTAGCAATGTATTTTAACTAGCGACTCCACCTCCGATACACCTCCGGGAGTATCGCACAAACTCAATCCCAAAGAACAGAATTTAGACATTTCAGCGTAGGAATTTAAAATGATATTAATAGGCACTTTTTGATAAATTTTTTTTTTTTTGTATGATTAATACATTTTTATATCTATAGTACTGTGCAAAAGTCTTAGGCACATGTAAAGAAATGCTGGAGACCAAAAATGGCTTAAAAATAATGAAATGAAACGTTTCAACATAAAAAAAAACAAAACTATAAACAGCAGTAAGCCAATAATAAATGAAACGGTCAATATTTGGAGTGAAACAACACTTTGCTTAAAAAAAAAAAGGAGTCTCAGATACAGTGAGTGCAGTTTGATAAGGAAATGAGCTGTAGGTTTTACTGAGCATCTTGCAGAACCAGACACAGTTCTTCTGGACACTTTGACCGTCGCACTCGCTTCTTAATTTTGCACCAAAACCCAGCAGCCTTCATCATGTTTTCTTTTTTAATCTGAAAAGTGCTCTCTTATGTAATATGCTGCTCAGATACAAACTTTTTTTTTTTTCTCTAACATTTAATTTTGCGCTGGAAAATGAACATTTGGAACTCTAAAATGTTTTCGTACTGACTCGGTAATGTAAAAGTCATAAAATAGAAATCTTTAACAAAGTTTGCATGGAAAAAAAAAAAGAGCGCCTAGACTTTTGCACAGTACTGTATAACGGACTTCCGAGGATTGTACACAGCAAACGTTGAAATCCACAGATTCACAGTTGACTCATAAGTGTCCCTTTATATCCCTTAAACAGCTGGTATTAATGCATGTTTTGAAATGATCAAGGACCGTCATTCCTGCTTTCTAGCCGATCCGTGTACATAATTAACAGTTATTCCCACGAAATCGAGTCGTACGTGAGCTGATCGGTGACTAGGTGTGGAGTGCCGAGTTGGCTATAGACCCTTTTCACTCACGTGACCTTCGTAAACGCGACCGCCATTTTGGACATGAAGAAATAACAGTTTATGGCACAGACCCTTTCGGTTCTCGCTCATCTAGCTGCTACAATGACTGCTTAGACTGCAACAATAATACCTAACACACATTTAAGTATCCGTCGTAAAGACGTGAAACTCGTCGAGTGACGAGTGTGTTCATTGATAATCTAAAATAGACATACCATCACACTGCCCTGGCGCTGTGTACAGTTTCCCTTCTATGGTTTGTGCACTCACTATTTGCCATTACTTTCTCCAACCCAGTGTTCGAACTATGCCGATATTTTCAGGGGGGGGGGTCCCTTTTTTTCCCTTGGGGGGGTGCTTGCGTTTGTCTCAGAGCGCGGCTCTCCAAACATATGAGAAGCCTATCTTACGCACATATCACGCGGACTCCACACACGCATCGCGTCTGAAGTCATAACTCATCAGGGGAAATCGTGTCCGCATTGGCATGTTCAAAAAACAACCTCGCGTCAACAATGATACCACACGCAAGAAAAAAAAACAGTCAGGCTACTCAACACATCTGATCCACAGCAGCACCAAAGCATCACTGGAAATCATGTCAACAACCAGTCTTCCATTTCAACACGCGTCAACAAACAAACGGCACCACAAACATGAACGAATCGGTCAGGCTACCGATTCCAAACCCACAGCAGACGAATAATTAAATGCATCTTACCTTAAAGCAGAATCGACCACAAAGGAAGTCTGTTGGCACACTTCCTTTCTACTAGTTTGTGTCCCCAACCTGGCAGCAGCAGTCGTTGTCATATCGGTTTATTTTATCTTTGATGTAAACACAACACTTCGGATATGCAAATGCTTCCCATTACACACGATTGCTATGTCAATAAACATCATTTTGCCAATATTTTAGAGACCATCCATCTTCTCCGTCGGTCAGCATCTGTCGGGATCCGATAAAATGATAAATCTTGCCTTGTGTGTTCTTGCCTTGTGTGTTGATGGTTACTACATCCAGGTGCACAACAATACAATGGCATGATGGAAGTCTTGCTGAAAGTAAAAACTTTCTTTGATGGCTATATTCCTTTCGATGCTTCGCCGTCGTTCCTCGTTGTTGGCTGTGGTAGACTACTGGTAGTTCATGTCCAAAATGGCGGCCGCGTTTGTCGTGACGTCACGTGAAAAGGGTCTATAAGCCATGTACGACGAGATTGAGTGGAATAACTGTTTATTCTATCCACATTCACTGGATTTTGAGCAACGGAGCATTTTTATTTTCACCTTTTGCAAATTCGATAAATAAGAACTTTATAGAAAACGTCCGACAAAGTCATTTCCGCTTAGAATGTAAGCAAACCGGCAAAATGACAGGAGCAATTTGTGAAAAATGCTGTAATTCTTGAAAAAAAAAAAAGGTACGTTCTTACCATCAAATACTTTTTTTATTCTTTTTTTTTGGGAGGGGGGGTTCTTCTTCTTTGGGGTTCTTTGGAGGTTGGCAAACCAACTTGACGGTGCATTACCGCTACTGACTGGGCTGGAGTGTGGTACAGGAGATATTGGGGGGGATAAAAACAACTATATTCTTTTGGCTAGTTCCGTTTCTTTTAAATACTTGATAACTTTTGGGGTTTTGTTTTCGAGTAGAAATTTTATTTCGTCTTCGGTTGGTTCAGCAACACGTTCCGCCATTTTTGTTTTTCTCTACTCAGTATATGAGCGGATATCCTAGTAGTAGATTAGCCAATCAGAGTGCACGATTGCTCCTGTCCAGTGAGTGTGGATAGAATAAATAGAGAGGTTCACTGCTGAAGGCGGCACGGTGGTGTAGTGGTTAGAACCGTCGCCTCACAGCAAGAAGGTTCTGGGTTCGAACCCAGCAGCCGACGAGGGCCTTTCTGTGTGGAGTTTGTACAGTATGTTCTCCCCGTGTCTGCATGGGTTTCCTTCCACAGTCCAAAGATATGCAGGTTAGGTTAATTGGCGGCTCTAAATTGACCATGAGTGTGAATGGTTGTTTGTGTCTGTGTGTGTGCCAGCCGGCGACTTGTCCAGGGTGTACCCTGCCTCTCGCCCATGATCAGCTGGGATAGGCTCCAGCTCGCCGCCACCCCCCCCCCCCCCCGTGACCCTGCACAGGATAAGCAGTTATAGATAAAACAAACTGCTGAAAGTCCTCGTACAAGCCTAGGTCACAACCGGATGTACGATTTTTTTGGCCGTGCGATTTTTGGCACTTCCCAAATCGCTGGTTTTTTTTTTTGTTTGTTTTTGTTTTTTTTTGTTTGTGGAGAAAGACGCACATTGACCATAAGTTTGTCTTGCAACCTGAAAAAACGTAAGCACCTGTAGAGTTTGTTTGACATGACAAAGAACCTCTGCGGCCAGTCTCCGGCTCAAAAATCAGCACGTCACACACGCTCCCTCCGTGTGTTTCTTGCATTTTTTGCACGTAGACCGGCCGTAGGGGTGGCACGGTGGTGTAGTGGTTAGCGCTGTCGCCTCACAGCAAGAAGGTCCTGGGTTCGAGCCCCGGGGCCGGCGAGGGCCTTTCTGTGTGGAGTTTGCATGTTCTCCCCGTGTCCGCGTGGGTTTCCTCCGGGTGCTCCGGTTTCCCCCACAGTCCAAAGACATGCAGGTTAGGTTAACTGGTGACTCTAAATTGACCATAGGTGTGAATGTGAGTGTGAATGGTTGTCTGTGTCTATGTGTCAGCCCTGTGATGACCTGGCGACTTGTCCAGGGTGTACCCCGCCTTTCGCCCATAGTCAGCTGGGATAGGCTCCAGCTCGCCTGCGACCCTGTAGAACAGGATAAAGTGGCTACAGATAATGAGATGAGATGAGACCGGCCATAGGAGCACGTACGGCCGGTTGTGACCTAGGCTATACGTGTGCAATTCCAGTACATTTTGGTTTAATTGTAATTTGCAATGGATGGGAGATCTGCAGTTTCGATGGACACTTCTGGCAGCCAATGGACATGCAGTACGAATTCTTCTATGTAATTAATAAGCCGTTACATAAGCAGCGTGATGCATCAGCATTCCTTTGGGCATTTAGATGTCGGCTGAGAAGGCTAGATTGCGGGAAAAAAAAACAACGTCAAAGTGGCCTACAGATGCAGGTTTCTCACCAGGAAGCGCTGACCTATAAGTAGACTTTTGAAAATCGGAGATAATCCCCAAAATGTTACTTGTCAACATGTGATCTACCAGTTTGTCACTGGAGTAGCATGAGTGTTAGCCTAGCATCAGCAGAGGAAACCTGAATAAAACGTACTGCTTTGCATGCATAATTTAGATGACAGTATCATTTATGTGAGGATATCTAATCAATTATTAAAGCGTTTCAATCTTACAGCCGGGTTCACAAACGTACAATCATCACCCCATTAGCTAACTTTCCTAACCTTAGTTCAATGCAAAATGTGCTTATCATCATCTTGATAACTGTGATTCTGGGAAGTCGTAATGCTTTTATGGAAATGTAAACAAAGGTAGCAGTTCTGTGTAGCCTGGCATTAGAGCCTCACAAAGTCTTGAACAAACCTCTGAGTTTAAAAAAAAAAAAGGCAAATAAATTACCTCCAAAATCCCAGCATCATGGTGATGTTTGCGTTTTAAAGATCGTGTTGAAATCTGCTCGTCATTCCTGATAAGTAACACAGCGTTCTTGCAAAACGTGTCAGGTTTTCGAAAGTTATGAAAATTTTTTACTTTTTGGTTTGAGTACTTACTTTTTAGTTGTGCGGATCTATGAAATGGGACGCTTCTCATATATTTTTACACACCTGTTTACATCTTGCTGATGTGTACAATAACTCGATGTACATTTTTCAGATTGTAAAAATGATCTGTAGAAACGGTTATTTCATAAATCTGTTGATTTTTATCTTTTTGCAATATTTATGGTTTTAATACACATACCTGCAAACTTGTCGCTTTTTGGCGACAGTCACCTTTTTCATTGTCAATTGGGTCATTCACGTGAATCGTGTAGAACCGGAGAGTTTTTTTGGGGGGGCGGCGGCATCTGGGTCGATCGTAATCTCAACTGAGCTCGCGCCTGTCGAGAGGGGGGGTGGGCTTGCTGCCATGTTATAGGCCATTATTGGACAATTCTTATAATTGACATTTTTTCTGGACCAATCGGAATCTCAGCCTTTGCCTCAGGATCTTGAAACACACTGCCATCTATGTTCGCGCTTGTTAAGAGACCCCTGAACCTAATGTGGAAACTCTGATGGTAATTGAAGGTAAGTCAGCCTTTTTGGAGCTAAAACAACAGATATTTGTTTGCTAAAGCATGTTTCGCAATTGGATCACGATCAGAAGCGACCAAACATTCGTGCGACCGATACATTTTCATATTGATCGTTAACTGTTGCCGAAATAATCGCGTATGAAAAAGTAGTCGTGCAAAACCTGCACGTCTAAAGCGACCGTTGTGCAACGCAAAAGCATGAAATCTTGCGATATATCTTGCGACTGTTGTACAATGAAAGCAGGTGTTGTAAGATAGTGCGATAGGGTGGTGCGAATCATCTGGTAATTGGACGATTGAACGCGCGGTGCTCGTGCAATTAATGAATCCATGGTACGAGTGCACGTACGAGTCAGGTTAGAGTCGACGACGGATAAGTAATGCCAGCACGCCCAAACGTCTTCGTTGGAGTTGTACTTGGACATTCAGCAATCCCAATAGACGGCGAGGAGGTATTGGTGCAGCAGCATCCATGGTCAGTGGTGGTCTGAAGCAGCTGACTATACAGAGTTTTCAGTTTCCCTCTATGGTGTTTGCGTGCGTAAGAGTGTTTGTGAAGCCCTTGTCCAGGCTAGAGAAGGAAAAAATAAATGTTTTTCAGTATAATATAATTTGTGTTTTGGTTCTTTTATTGTTTTCTTATTTCTTAACACTTACTTGAGTTCAGTGTCGGCGTCACCATTATCCGCACCCCCCCTGGACACTGTCACCTTTTTTTCTCTGACGAGTTTGCAGGTATGAATACACATTTCGTATACCCAGTATCAGCATTTTACTGGTAATCAGCCTCACTGCTGTCTAAATACTGGTCTTGCCATCAAGCCCTTAAACAACTGCCATGTCATTAGTATTGTATGACTCAGTCACAAGACACTACCTCTTTCTTTATTACCAGTGCTCATGGAAACCTTTTATATTTTGCTGCAAAAACATTTGAAAAGATAACTAGAGAGCCGTTAGAACTAATTAGGATAGGACAATACTTTTCAGTACAAAGCTAATGTGCATGGCATTGATGACCTTTTCCATCATGCACAACCCTTAATGAAACCAAATGGATTAAGAAATGGATCATGTGACCTGGATAAAACTATATACACCGGTCAGCCGTAAAATTAAAAACCCTGACAGGTAAAGCGAATTGCACTGATTATTTCATTACAATTGCACCTGTCAAGGGGTGGGATATATCCGGCAGCAAGAGAACAGTCAGTTCTGAGCAATTCCAGCGTTATGGACGTGACACTTAACTCAAAATGGCAACAAATGACCCAGTGCATGTTTTATTGTCTCCCAGTATTTAAACAGGTGTTGCATATTTTAAGGCTGTACCATACTGGAGAAGTGATAGAACAAGAACAATTCCCATAGTACATCTAGGGCATGCCAGAAAATGCCAATAAAAGATGCGTTATGGATGTGACAGAAAAAGTATCACTTTTCTTGGGTGACTGTACGTTTTTATCAAACTCTGTGAAATTGTAAACCTAATGTCGAAATGGAGATATCCATTTGATAGAGGGGTCCAAGGTGAACATTAAAAAATCTTTGTTTAAAATATTTTGTATTTCATGCAGAGTTTCAGAAGGAAAAGTCAGCGTTATGGATGTGACGAAATTCCGTTATGGATGTGACGCATCTGAAATAGACATGGCATATGTTTAGAAAATCAGCAATTTAACCACCATAACCCTTTGAAAAACTCTCTAAATATCAGCTAAAACTATCAAAGTTCTTAAATAATATTTAGGATGGCTATTGTTTTGCTGTTTTGTGGATTTTAGCATACATTTCTGTGGCTTGTGGCAATAATATAGAATTGTATATGATCAAAGTTGGTTTTAGCTTGGGTTTTACATTATAAGAAAGAAAGACTGACATATTAAGGCGAAGGGAACAATTCTTGTGACAAATTGGTTCAACTTATTCACATCTGTAAAATACAGGCCTAGGCGATATCTCCCGGAGTGGTTTTGATGTATTACATGTTGCTTTATTTTTGCATGGTGAGGTTGACATTTACATGGAATTGCCCTTCTCGAAGTTGTTGTGTTGGAAGCAGGAAAAATGGGCAAGCGTAAGGATCTGAGCGACTTTGACAAGGGCCAGATTGTGATGGCGAGATGACTGGGTCTGAGCGTCTCCAAAATGGCACATCTTGTGGGGTGTTCCTGGTATGCAGTGGTTGGTACCTACCAAAAGGGGTCCAAGGAAGGACAACTGGTGACATGGTCATTTGTGTCCATATGGTCCAATCCCACAGAAGAGCGACTGTAGTACAAACTGCTGAAAAAGTTGATGCTGTCTAAAACAGAAAGGTGTCAGCATTAACTTTTTCAGCAGTTTGTCCTACAGTAGCTCTTCTGTGGGATTGGACCATATGGACTAGCATTCGTTCCCCATGCAAATCGGTGAGTCTTCGACACCCATGACCCTGTCTTCGGTTCACTGGTTGTCCTTCCTTGGACCACTCTTGGTAGGTACCAACCACTACATACTGGGGACATCCTACAAGATGTGCCAAAGAAGGACAACTGGTTAACCTGCAATTTTTCCTGCTTCCAACACATCAACTTCAAGCACTGACTGTTCTCTTGCTGCCTAATATATCCCACCCCTTGACAGGTGCCACTGTAATGAAATAATCAATGTAATTCACTTTAACTTTTTAATTTTATGGCTAATTGGTGCCTGTAAGGTGCTATTTTGAAAATACCATTTAAAGTTGTAGCGTTGGTTGCCGTCCTTCTGGAAAGTCCATAGGCAGATCATTTGTGTCGTCTTTTCTAATGACTGTCATGTCAACAGTGACTGAGCACAATTATGTACAGGGTTCTTGATATTTTGCAAGCATCGACCTCTGTGAAATAAATTCCACAGATTGTTGTTTGTTTTTGGGGTTTCTTCCTTCTGTCCTTTCTTTCTTCAGGAGGTGAAATCCTCCTCAGCTGCACTAAGATCTGGCGATTGATTGGTCAGACTAAAACCTTCCACGGTTTCCCCTGATGAAGTCCTCGGTTGTGTTGGTTGTGTGTTTTAGGTCATTGTCTTGTTGTATGATGAAGCTCCTCCTAATTAGATTGGGTGCATTTCTCTGTAAATTGGCAGACAATGTTTCTGTAGACTTCTGAATTCATTCTGCTGCTACCGTCACAAGTTCCATCATTCATAAAGATTTGTGAGCCTGCTCCGGAAGCAGCCGTACAAGCCCAAGCCATGACACTACCGCCACTGTCCTTGGCGATGAGCTCGTATGTTTGGGATCATGAGCAGATCCTTTCTTTCACCGCACTTTGACCATTCCATCACTTTTTGTTAAAGGTTGATCTTGGTTCCAGAACTTTTTGTGGCTCATCTCAGTGTTTCTTTGGTATTTCCAATCTGGCCTCCTGTCTCAAAGTCTTCTTGAAACTGTGGATTGTGATACCTTCACCCTTCCCGTGTGGAGGTTGCTGGTGATGTCACGGAATGCTGTTTTTGGTTTTATTCTTGGCTCTCGCGGTGTTTATCAACAGTTGTTATTTTCCTTGGTCAACCTGTTCACTGTCTAGTTGTTAGTACAGTGGTGGTTTCTTTCTTTTTCAGCACATTCCAAATTGTTGTACTGGCGAGGCCCAATGCTTGTGCAATGGCTCCGATTTGATCTTTTTTTCTCCCCCCTCTTTTCTCGACTTCAAACTGGCTTGCTTTTCTCCCGTAGACAGCTCTCTGGTCTTTTTATTTTGGTTTATCCTTTAGCAACACATGTACAGTGGTGCTTGAAAGTTTGTGAACCCTTTAGAATTTTCTATATTTCTGCATAAATATGACCTAAAACATCATCAGATTTTCACACAAGTCCTAAAAGTAGATAAAGAGAACCCAGTTAAACAAATGAGGCAAAAATATTATACTTGGCCATTTATTTATTGAGGAAAATGATCCACTATTACATATCTGTGAGTGGCAAAAGTATGTGAACCTCTAGGATTAGCAGTTAATTTGAAGGTGAAATCAGAGTCAGGTGTTTTCAATCAATGGGATGACAATCAGGTGTGAGTGGGCACCCTGTTTTATTTAAAGAACAGGGATCTATCAAAGTCTGATCTTCACAACACATGTTTGTGGAAGTGTATCATGGCACGAACAAAGGAGATTTCTGAGGACCTCAGAAAAAGCGTTGTTGATGTTCATCAGGCTGGAAAAGGTTTCAAAACCATCTCTAAAGAGTTTGGACTCCACCAATCCACAGACAGACAGATTGTGTACAAATGGAGGAAATTCAAGACCATTGTTACCCTCCCCAGGAGTGGTCAACCAACAAAGATCACTCCAAAAGCAAGGAGTGTAATGGTTGACGAGGTCACAAAGGACACCAGGGTAACTTCTAAGCAACTGAAGGCCACTCTCACATTGGCTAATGTTAATGTTCATGAGTCCACCATCAGGAGAACACTGAACAACAATGGTGTGCATGGCAGGGTTGCAAGGAGAAAGCCACTGCTCTCCAAAAAGAACATTGCTGCTCATCTGCAGTTTGCTAAAGATCACGTGGACAAGCCAGAAGGCTATTGGAAAAATGTTTTGTGGACGGATGAGACCAAAATAGAACTTTTTGGTTTAAATAAGAAGCATTATGTTTGGAGAAAGGAAAACACTGCATTCCAGCATAAGAACCTTATCCCATCTGTGAAACATGGTGGTGGTAGTATCATGGTTTGGGCCTGTTTTGCTGCATCTGGGCCAGGACGGCTTGCCATCATTGATGGAACAATGAATTCTGAATTATAGCAGCGAATTCTAAAGGAAAATGTCAGGACATCTGTCCATGAACTGAATCTCAAGAGAAGGTTGGTCATGCAGCAAGACAACGACCCTAAGCACACAAGTCGTTCTACCAAAGAATGGTTAAAGAAGAATAAAGTCAATGTTTTGGAATGGCCAAGTCAAAGTCCTGACCTTAATCCAATCAAAATGTTGTGGAAGGACCTGAAGCGAGTAGTTCATGTGAGGAAACCCACCAACATCCCAGAGTTGAAGCTGTTCTGTATGGAGGAATGGGCTAAAATTCCTCCAAGCCGGTGTGCAGGACTGATCAACAGTTACCGCAAACGTTTAGTTGCAGTTATTGCTGCACAAGGGGGTCACACCAGATACTGAAAGCAAAGGGTCACATACTTTTGCCACTCACAGATATGTAATATTGGATCATTTTCCTCAGTAAATAAATGGCCAAGTATAATATTTTCATCTCATTTGTTTAACTGGGTTCTCTTTATCTACTTTTAGGACTTGTGTGAAAATCTGATGATGTTTTAGCTCATATTTATGCAGAAATATAGAAAATTCTAAAGGGTTCACAAACTTTCAAGCACCACTGTAGCCTTTCCAGATGAAACCCAGGGCTCAAACCTAGAGTAGACATTCAGAGCTATTAATTGCTTCAACAATTGATTTAAAGTTTTTCCACGTACTGTTGCAGCTAAGATATGGATTGCGATGCTAACACACAGTGAAGTTACAGTCTGTCCATTGGCATGATAATGTCGAATCGTTCCAGAACTGTTGCTGATTCTATTGGAAAACTAATCCAAATTCATTATTCTGTATTGATTCTGTAGCTCCTGCAGCTGTTTCTACAGACACTGATGATGTCTGTGATTCTTAATAACAAAATAGCAGAATGGTAGTTGAATTGCTGTGTGCGGTTTATACTGATTATTAGTGCAATTATCCCAGCACGGCAAGCCACACTCATTTTATCAAAGGTTCTCCTCAGGGCTTTCCTTTGTATTATTTCATCTTGTCTTAAGGGTTTCGTGATGGATTTCTTTCCAGCCAAAATGGACACAATTGTGTGTGTGAGAGTGTGTGTGTGTGTGTGTGTGTGTGTGTAAAAACCCGTGTTCATTAGGGAGAGTGTTGCAAGCCATCCATATGTTCAGGCCATGCAGGCAGGAGTGCTAACACAGCGATGTTCCCTAACAACACACCCTGCAGCAGCGAGGGGAACAAGCCCCTGCCTGCCTAACTAACTCCCTCACTCCATTTCGACTGTGTGTGTGTGTGTGTGTGTGTGTGTGTGTGTGAACGCTGTGCTGTTTCATGCTTCTGTTTTGAAGGCCACGTCCCCAGTTTTCAGTGGGAAAAACTTAAAGGAAATACGCAGAACCTTTATTTTTAAATACATTTCTGAGTGGATAGTATCTCCATCCTTGACTCTTGTATGCTGCATAATTGGGAATCAAAAAAATATATTTTTGAGAGTTAAAATCAACCGTAAAGTTGGCATTCGAGCTGCCCCGCTGAGCCAGCCAGCCCTGAATGGGTGACGTCACAGTGGGATCCGGTGCTATAGACCAAAGCCAGACTTGGCAGGCAAGAGTGGTTGCAATGGCCTCTTCGTTCGGATTTATTGGAGATCCTTCGGATTCCTCAGATAGTAGTACATCTGACTGTGATAGTCCTGAAACCGGAGTGTGTGTACATGCTACTGCTATATACGTAGAACCATATCAGCTCGAACCATTGGAAAGTGAATCCAATGGTAACATGTCGGCCACGGAGGCCTCCACCTGACGAAATAAAGCCAGAAAACAAAGCTGTCTAGAGAATTGGATAGAACTGAACTGACGGTCTCATGTGACTTTTATTAAAACAGGATAGAATAGAATAAATCTGTATTGTCCACCAAGGTGGAAAATTATCTTTGGTTCACCATCACATATAACATGCAAAACAACACACATTTCAGCAACACAACATGACAAGCAGCAACACAGACAACAAACAGAAAGGGTTGTGCAAAATAAAATAAAAACAAATAGCAGTTAACAGTGTCTGTAGATCACTCACTTTGTTGAGTTAAGAATGCTAATGGCATTTGGAATAAAAGACTTGTTAAATACACTTTTAGCCAGAGGGGCCCTATAGCGCCTGCCAGACTTCAGAAGCTCAAATTGGCTAAAAAAAGGATGAGAATGGAAACAGTCTGCCATTATTCTTGTAGATTTCCTCCTCAGCCTTTCAGTGACTGCGTTTACATGCACATCCAAATCGAGCTACTGTCGGTAATCGAGCTAAGGGTCCCAGCAGGGGTCCCAGAGAAATCCAGTCCTACATGCACACAAGGAAATCGAGCTATTGTGTGAGGTACATTGTGCACCCGAGCCACAGGTGGCGCTACACGCCCCATCGTGTTGGTACACTTCCGGTTGTCGTCATGAAGAAGAGCTGTTCAAGAGTATAAACAAAGTTATCCGCAGTGTTGCCAGATACTGCTGACGTTTTCCAGCCCAAAACATGTTCAAATCCGCCAAAATGCACTTAAAACCGCCCAATCTGGCAACACTGTCAGTTCCGTGTTCACAAGTTCCATGCTCAAGCTGTTAGGCTTGCTCTAACAGACTGTATGGCTACAAACTGTCCTGCGCAGACCACTGTTTTGTAAGACAACTTATTTTGCACAATTGTATATTTTTCTAAAGTCCATTTTTTGCTTACAAAAAAATATTTTTTTTGCTTACAATTTAACTTATATCTTAATAAACACACAAAGTTCAATTGTTTTGTTTTTATTGACATTCTTCAGATGTTGGATGGATATATATATATATATATATATATATATATATATATATATATATATATATACACAAATACAGTGACTTGTTTATGTACACAATTCACAGCTATGCAACAGCTGTACAGATGTATTTGGTGATACAGTCAGTGCGTTTACATGCACATAGAGAAAATCGAATTTCTGCCGTAGCTCGTCTGAAATCGAAGCTCTAAATGGCATGTAAACACCTTAGCTAGGCTGAAATTGAATCGAACTTGATTTCTCGCAATCGAGCTACACGACCTAGATTATGCGATTTTTGCCGAGCTACTTAGTGCATGTAACCCTATCGAGCCACGCAGTCCAGCTACTTACTTCAGCACTGTCCCTTCCGGAAGTGATGAGTGACGAGACCACAAGCGGGAAACACAACAGCCTCGGTCGGGGAAAAAAAAAAAAAAAAACGGCCTCGGTCCGCATGACACTTCACCTTAGCCGCCCACTTTATTAGGAACACTTCTGTTCGTACATACAAACTACAAACACTCTTTTTAGAGTTTATTTTATTTTTAAAAGGGACAGTGTACAAATTAAACATTATCCTTGTGGTAAGGACAGATGTCTGTACCAGGTTATAGCAGTACATGCTAATTTCCGCCTGTAGTCCCTTTGTTTATACTCTTGAATAGCTCTTCATGACGACAACCGGAAGTGTACCAACACGATGGGGCGTGTAGCGCCACCTGTGGCTCGGGTGCACAATGCACCTCATAACAATAGCTTGATTTAAACACTGTGCATGTAGGATTGGATTTCTCTGGCACCCCTGCTGGGACCCTTTGCTCGATTACTGACAGTAGCTCGATTTGGATGTGCATGTAAACGTAGTGAGTAAGTGAGCTAAATTTTAACAGTGCAAACAATGCCACAAAAAGAAAAGAAGCATGCCGTTGTCATGCCGACCGAGGCTGTTGTGTTTCCCGCTTGTGGTCTCGTCACTTCCGGAAGGGGCAGTGCTGAAGCAAGTAGCTCAACTACGTAGCTCGATAGGGTTTATATACACTAAGTAGCTCGGCTACAATCGCATAATCTAGGTCGTGTAGCTCGATTACGAGAAATCAAGTTCGGTTCGATTTCAGCCGAGCTAAGGTGTTTCCATGGCATTTAGAACTTCGATTTCAGTCAAGCAACGGCAGAAATTCGATTTTCTCTATGTGCATGTAAACGCACTGTGTGTAGAGGTTAGCTAGATGTTTTGGGGGTTTTCCCACTATTTTGCTTGCCATTGACACAATCCTATTTAATTTATTTTTACACTTACAACTTAAGTGTCCGAACCAAGCAGGGAGATGGAATGTTAAAATACTCTCAATATGTGTTGTATACACAAGCTCTAGAATCTGAGGGCGAACCCCAAGACAGCTCAATCTTCTGAGAAGGTTGAGTCTCTGAGAACACTTCTTAAAAATATAATCTGTGTTCTCAGTGAAACACAGCTGACAGTCAAGAAATGTGCCAAGATATTTAAAAGTTTGCACAGTTTCAACACATTGACCATTGAGTGAGACTGGCTCTGTTGTCAGGCCTTGCTTCATACAGAAGAGTAGCTCTGTTTTTGTCACATTTATTTCTAACTGGCTGTTATTACACCATGCTTCCAGGGCCTTCACATGGGTGGAGTAGGTGGCCTCACCAGAGGGATCATTTTTCTGAAACAGGCCAACTAAGGCCATGTCATCCGCATATTTAATCAATTTAACAGTGTCATTATTAAGAACAAAATCATTTGTAAATAAAGAAAATAACAAGGGTGATAAAACACTGCCTTGTGGACAGCCTGTGCTTCTAGTAAGCACTCCTGATTGAGTATCACCTTGTTATTCAGGTGGAAAGTGCAAACTTGAGTCTTTCCTGGGTTTGCATTCAGGGACCATTTTGTATAGTATTTGGTCAGTGCCTCAAGTGCTTCAGTTAGCCTTTATCGGATAGTCTTGAAACTATCAGATTGTGTCGCTAGATGCAAATCGTCAGCATACAAAGTTAAAGAAGATGATCTCCAGCAGAAACAACTTGTTGGCCAAACTGGGAAACTCTAACTGGGGAGCCGACGCCAACACCATCCGAACACCAGCTTTAGCACTGTGCTATTCAGTTGCTGAATACTGCGCTCCCATTTGGGCTAGGTCTGCACACGCCAACAAAGTAGACCCCTCACTGAATAGTGTATGCCGCACTATAACAGGAACCATGCGTGCGACCCCACTGCCAAGCTTGTATAGGCTGTCGGGCATTGCACCACCCAACGTACGACGAGAAGCTCTGTCTCGTGCAGAGCGGTTCAAGCAGGCCAACGATGAGCGCCATCCACTTCACCAGCACCAGGAAGTACCTCACCATCTTGCCTCGCGCAAGAGCTTCGTCACCATTGAACCTCTCGACCCTGCTCAGACATCAAATTTCCGTCTTGAAAGATGGAAAGACCTAGACGACGCCGATCTCAACGCAGCGCTTCCCGAACATCAAGAGCAGTTGCCAACAGGAAGCTCTCTCAGTCGCAAGGACTGGGTGACATTGAACCGGGCAAGGAGTAAAGTGGGTAAAACGAAGAAGAACCTGGCACGTTGGGGTATTGTGACAGATGCAAGATGTCCCTGCGGCGAAGAACAGACGATGGACCACATCTTACGGGACTCTCCACTAGGTCCTCACTGCTCTGATGTGGACCTAAGAGAAGTCACTAACACCGCCATCTCCTGGATAAAGCACTATCGTGACAAGATATGATGATGATTGAGTATCACCAACTGTTACCCTCTGAGGGCGGCAGGAAAGGAAATCTCTGATCCAGAGAATCAGGCCCCTGTCGACATTAAGATTGGCCAACCTTCTCAGAAGAATGTGTAACTTTTATAGAATTGAAAGCTACACTAAAATCTACAAATAGGACCCTGGCATAGCCCTTAGTAAGTGTGAGCTGCTTTGAGACAGAGTCTAACAGAACCAACACAGCATCATCAGTACCTCTGTTACTCTTGTAGGCGAACTGAAGCGGATCTAACACACTAGCAACTGTAGTTGTCAAAAGGTCTACCAAAACTCTTTCCATAGTTTTACACAGTATAGAGGTAATAGCAATAGGTCTAAAATTTTCAGGCTTGCTAGCACCTGGCTTTTTTGGTATAGGCCTTATTGTAGACAATTTCCACACCCTAGGCACTCCAGTAACAATTAAGGAATTAAACAACCTTGAAAAGACTCCTTTTACTTGTAAAGCACAGTCTTTGAGCAGACGGGCTTTAAGGCCATCTGGGCCAGTAGCTTTGTTTGGCTTCAATTTGGTAAGACATTTGACAACAGCATCCTCTGTGATAACTACTGGTGGTCTTGTAGGCGTTATAACTTATGCAACATACATACATGCATGCATTTTCACTGATTAAACGTAAAAGGCTAATTAAATAATCAGATGAACTGAGACAATCACATTCTGAAGCAAATTAAATAATCTTATACCGGTAGCTTAAACACACAATACAAGTTACATGTATTAATCTAAATGCAGGTAAACGAGTGGTGTTTTTATGTAACCAAATAAGAGTCGCATCTTACCCGTCTGTGTTCTCGCTTCTTGAAGGCCGAGCTTGTGGCTGATTTGTTTTGAAACAATCTGACTTTCAGTTCTTGGTTCATTCGCTTCTTCCACGTAAGGGCGAGATATTGCTGCTAAGGCAAGCATGTCCAGCAGAGAAATCTGACAACTGGTCCACTCATTCTCCATTTTCTCCATACGGAGTACTCCGCCATTACTGCTCGGCTCACACTCCGGGAGAACTGATGCAACTGAACTTGCTTTCCTTTTCTTGTTTTCTTTTCCTTTAATTGTTGGTACTGCACCCTCTTTCAATACGGGCTTATAGCCAACGCTCCTCAACAGATCAGAGGTTTTGTACGAGTCTTCAGTAAAATGTGCAGAGCAGAGGAGAGACCACTTTGCAAGCGCCCAATCCGTGAATTTCTCGCAAAATGCATCCAAATCTTTGCAGATTGAACATTCTTGGGCCATGAATGCAACGTAAATCCATCTTCTGTCGTGTTGCTGCACCCACCAGCAACACATCCACGTGGCATGGCGATAAATTAGCTCAAAATGGAGGATCGGAGGGGTGGCACGGTGGTGTAGTGGTTAGCGCTGTCGCCTCACAGCAAGAAGGTCCGGGTTCGAGCCCCGTGGCCGGCGAGGGCCTTTCTGTGTGGAGTTTGCATGTTCTCCCCGTGTCCGCGTGGGTTTCCTCCGGGTGCTCCGGTTTCCCCCACAGTCCAAAGACATGCAGGTTAGGTTAACTGGTGGCTCTAAATTGACCGTAGGTGTGAATGTGAGTGGTTGTCTGTGTCTATGTGTCAGCCCTGTGATGACCTGGCGACTTGTCCAGGGTGTACCCCGCCTTTCGCCCGTAGTCAGCTGGGATAGGCTCCAGCTTGCCTGCGACCCTGTAGAACAGGATAAAGCGGCTAGAGGTAATGAGATGAGATGGAGGATCGGCGTTGCAGTCAGCCCTGTGTTTTAGTATAGCGGAAATGGCGAGGAGACCGATAGACTTCCTGCTGTGACGTTACAGATGTCAAGGTCATTCACGCAGACTGCTACCTATATGAATCACTTTAATCGTAAAAATTACTGTATTAGATTTATTGTTAACACTTAAAACTATTCCTATGCCATTCTTGAGGCCTCAAGGCATTTATAAACGAAAAGTGAGGCCATGGCTCTGTGTGGTTTACACCAGGTCACTCACTCCTCAGGGAATTGGATAGGGTTGCTGAATTATATCCAGTTTTGTAACTGTCCCGTCTTTCTCTGTCCTCCTTTCTGTAGATCACCAGAAGCTGGAGCGAGAGGCCCGGATCTGCCGTCTTCTCAAACACCCCAATATTGGTGAGTATGTTCTCATTTGAATGCGTTTTCATTTATTAGTAATGGAGTTACTTGTTTATTACCAATAGTACTTGTTAGTAATTGTTTATTAGTAATAGAGTCACTTGTTTATTAGTAATGCTAATTGTTTCTCTGTTGGCTGCTGGTTCAGTAGCAAAGGTTCGGTTTGTGTTACCGGGTCAGAATTGGAACCAACAGGAACTAATGGTACTTATAAGTTTGGTCTAACAGCTCTGTTAGTTTCTGCCTGATTGCATATGTATTACTGTATCACTTGATATGCAATGCCGTATATGCAGAAAAATACAAAAGGAACATTGTGCTGTTTTATTTTCTCCACTAGCACAAGTCAAATTTTTCACAAATGGAAATACTTTGATTTTCTGATCACACGAGTTTTTGTTTTGTCTGATATTCGTCAGCAGACTGTTGAAAGTAAACAACTGATAACTTGAACAAATTAGACTCCATATCAAAACTATAATGAATTTCCGGCTTACACAATTGTACTTTTTGACCATATAGGACACTTTTTTTTTTTTGGCAAGTGAGTTATTTATAATCACGCTGTCTGTTCTCACCCAGATGAGGATGGGTTCTCTTGAGGTTTCTTCCTCATGTGCCATCACCACAGGCTTGCTCATTAGGGATAAATTTATTCATTCATATGTTTTTAATTTATAGCCAGAATTAATATTTTTCAATAAAGCTGCTTTGTGACAATGTCTGTCATTAAAAGCGCTATACGAATAAATTGAATTGAAAGTAATGTCATTTTTTACTGTATGGATGTTTCATCTTATCGTAGTGCTGCACATACGGTATACAGTGGTGCTTGAAAGTTTGTGAACCCTTTAGAATTTTCTATATTTCTGCATAAATATGACCTAAAACAACATCAGATTTTCACACAAGTCCTAAAAGTAGATAAAGAGAACCCAGTTAAACAAATGAGACAAAAATATTATACTTGGTCATTTATTTATTCAGGAAAATGATCCAATATTACATATCTGTGAGTGGCAAAAGTATGTGAACCTCTAGGATTAGCAGTTAATTTGAAGGTGAAATTAGAGTCAGGTGTTTTCAATCAATGGGATGACAATCAGGTGTGAGTGGGCACCCTGTTTTATTTAAAGAACAGGGATCTATCAAAGTCTGATCTTCACAACACATGTTTGTGGAAGTGCATCATGGCACGAACAAAGGAGATTTCTGAGGACCTCAGAAAAAGCGTTGTTGATGCTCATCAGGCTGGAAAAGGTTACAAAACCATCTCTAAAGAGTTTGGACTCCACCAGTCCACAGTCAGACAGATTGTGTACAAATGGAGGAAATTCAAGACCATTGTTACCCTCCCCAGGAGTGGTCGACCAACAAAGATCACTCCAAGAGCAAGGCGTGTAATAGTCGGCGAGGTCATAAAGGACCCCAGGGCAACTTCTAAGCAACTGAAGGCCTTTCTCACATTGGCTAATGTTAATGTTCATGAGTCCACCATCAGGAGAACACTGAACAACAATGGTGTGCATGGCAGGGTTGCAAGGAGAAAGCCACTGCTCTCCAAAAAGAACATTGCTGCTCGTCTGCAGTTTACTAAAAATCACGTGGACAAGCCAGAAGGCTATTGGAAAAATGTTTTGTGGACGGATGAGACCAAAATAGAACTTTTTGGTTTAAATGAGAAGCATTATGTTTGGAGAAAGGAAAGCACTGCATTCCAGCATAAGAACCTTATCCCATCTTGGTGGTGATAGTGTCATGGTTTGGGCCTGTTTTGCTGCATCTGGGGCAGGACGGCTTGCCATCATTGATGGAACAATGAATTCTGAATTATACCAGCGAATTCTAAAGGAAAATGTCAGGACATCTGTCCATGAACTGAATCTCAAGAGAAGGTGGGCCATGCAGCAAGACAACGACCCTAAGCACACAAGTCATTCATTCTACCAAAGAATGGTTAAAGAAGAATAAAGTTAATGTTTTGGAATGGCCAAGTCAAAGTCCTGACCTTAATCCAATCAAAATGTTGTGGAAGGACCTGAAGCGAGCAGTTCATGTGAGGAAACCCACCAACATCCCAGAGTTGAAGCTGTTCTGTACGGAGGAACGGGCTAAAATTCCTCCAAGCCGGTGTGCAGGACTGATCAACAGTTACCGTAAACGTTTAGTTGCAGTTATTGCTGCACAAGGGGGTCACACCAGATCCTGAAAGCAAAGGTTCACATACTTTTGCCACTCACAGATCTGTAATATTGGATCGTTTTCCTCAATAAATAAATGGCCGAGTATACTATTTTTGTCTCATTTGTTTAACTGGGTTCTCTTTATCTACTTTTAGGACTTGTGTGAAAATCTGATGTTGTTTTAGGTCATATTTATGCAGAAATATAGAAAATTCTAAAGGGTTCACAAACTTTCAAGCACCACTGTAATTGCACAAACATCACAATCTCAATTTGTTTCGCAGTGCAGGAACTGCTTTGATTCAGCTACATTTACACTCAAGCAACCGTTCCATAAAACAGGGCACCACATGAAAAAACACACACACACACACACACACACACACACACACACACACACACACGAATCCCTGCGAGGAGGAATGTCAGAAATCTAAGCTGTGAGTTAGATTTAAAACAACTCAAACACTGACTTGTAGTGAGACGGAGCAAACATGTCCTAAACAACTGATTAATATTATGCACTGAATATTAAATTCCCAATTACTAAACAAACAATGACGACATGTTTGAAATGAGTGACTGTAATGAGTGAATCATGGCCACATGCACCATCTTGCTCAAAATGCAAAACAGTGATGTGGTACACAGTGTGTTTTTATTTTCACCAATAAGTGGCTGATGAGTTGCGATGGACAGAAGAACAGAAACTTTTCTGTGACTTATTATTTAACTCGCTGATTTTGTTGCTGGATATTTTTTTTTTTAACTCCAGGAAATTACTCTTGATATTATGATATATATTGCTGTAGATTTTAGCTATTGCAGACAAATGAGTAATAAATCAGTATTTCAAACTGCAGATGTCATTCATAAACATCTACTAGGAGAATCGTGGTACCATGCTTTTCTGCGATACTGTAAGAACTATTCGTATAGTGTGTGTGTTTGTTTATTGTATCGACACAAGTGTTTTACTGGGAAATACGCCACCCGCATTCTTCATACGAGCTCCATCTGGGACGTAGAAATCCAAAACTGTGACCTACAGTGGGGCAAAAAAGTATTTAGTCAGCCACCAATTGTGCAAGTTCTCCCACTTAAAAAGATGAGACAGGCCTGTAATTTTCATCATAGGTACACTTCAACTATGAGAGACAAAATGAGAAAAAAAAATCCAGAAAATCACATTGTCTGTCTGATTTTTAAAGAATGTTTTTTGCAAATTATGGTGGAAAATAAGTATTTGGTCAATAACAAAAGTTCATCTCAATACTTTGTTATATACCCTTTGTTGGCAATGACAGAGGTCAAACGTTTTCTGTAAGTCTTCACAAGGTTTTCACACACTGTTGCTGGTATTTTGGCCCATTCCTCCATGCAGATCTCCTCTAGAGCAGTGATGTTTTGGGGCTGTCGCTGGGCAACATGGACTTTCAACTCCCTCCAAAGATTTTCTACGGGGTTGAGATCTGGAGACTGGCTAGGCCACTCCAGGACCTTGAAATGCTTCTTACGAAGCCACTCCTTCGTTGCCCGGGCGGTGTGTTTGGGATCATTGTCATGTTGAAAGACCCAGCCACGTTTCATCTTCAATGCCCTTGCTGATGGAAGGAGGTTTTCACTCAAAATCTCACGATACATGGCCCCATTCATTCTTTCCTTTACACGGATCAGTCATCCTGGTCCCTTTGCAGAAAAACAGCCCCAAAGCATGATGTTTCCACCCCCATGCTTCACAGTAGGTATGGTGTTCTTTGGATGCAACTCAGCATTCTTTTTCTTCCAAACACGACAAGTTGAGTTTTTACCAAAAAGTTCTATTTTGGTTTCATCTGACCATATGACATTCTCCCAATCCTCTTCTGGATCATCCAAATGCTCTCTAGGAAACTTCAGACGGGCCTGGACATGTACTGGCTTAAGCAGGGGGACACGTCTGGCACTGCAGGATTTGAGTCCCTGGCGGCGTAGTGTGTTACTGATGGTAGCCTTTGTTACTTTGGTCCCAGCTCTCTGCAGGTCATTCACTAGGTCCCCCCGTGTGGTTCTGGGATTTTTGCTCACCGTTCTTGTGATCATTTTGACCCCACGGGGTGAGATCTTGCGTGGAGCCCCAGATCGAGGGAGATTATCAGTGGTCTTGTATGTCTCTTCCATTTTCTAATAATTGCTCCCACAGTTGATTTCTTCACACCAAGCTGCTTACCTATTGCAGATTCAGTCTTCCCAGCCTGGTGCAGGTCTACAATTTTGTCTCTGGTGTCCTTTGACAGCTCTTTGGTCTTGGCCATAGTGGAGTTTGGAGTGTGACTGTTTGAGGTTGTGGACAGGTGTCTTTTATACTGATAACGAGTTCAAACAGGTGCCATTAATCCAGGTAACGAGTGGAGGACAGAGGAGCCTCTTAAAGAAGTTGTTACAGGTCTGTGAGAGCCAGAAATCTTGCTTGTTTGTAGGTGACCAAATACTTATTTTACCGAGGAATTTACCAATTAATTCATTAAAAATCCTACAATGTGATTTCCTGGATTCTTTCCCCCCATTCTGTCTCTCATAGTTGAAGTGTACCTATGATGAAAATTACAGGCCTCTCTCATCTTTTTAAGTGGGAGAACTTGCACAATTGGTGACTGACTAAATACTTTTTTGCCCCACTGTATATGTCTATTTTTTTCACGGTCCAGTTTCCATCAAATCCTGCCCTCTGATTGGCTGGCGATCGGGTCCGTGTCCTACGATACGGACCCTGGTTGCGGACCCCGGTTACGGACCTCTGGCGACTTGCTCGTTCACAATAACAACAAACATCGCAATTTTTGTCAACGTTTATTTTCGCATTCCTCAGCAGGATAGCATTAATTTTACGTCATGGATAGCGATAACGACAGTGTTCACAGCGAAAGCGAGTTTTACTACCCTGAGGAAGAAGAAATAAAAGAAAACATTTCAGGAGAAAGCTAAAAACCTCTAACTGTTGCTAACGCCAAGCAAAAACATGGCTGAATCCTGAATGACTCCTATTTGCATAAGTAGGGGACTACATAGGCGGCAAAATGTAGTTTTTTCCTGCCATGGAAGTGCACTTGTATACCGAGGAGGAAGCCATTTACATGACAGCCGTGAATGAGGATTCAAAATGGCAGCTCGGCTCGGTTTTCCCTTTCGGGCGCTCTCGTTTTCTGTTAGAATTTGGTAAAGAAAAAAAATATATATTATTTACCAGCTTAAGGTCGGTCCGTATGGTGAAATACCGTGACCTCGGCCTTGAATACTGACCTCGGCCCAGAGGGCCTCGCTCAGTACTTTCAAGACCTCGGTCACGGTATTTCACAATATGGACCTCCCAGCTGGTAAATAACATTATATATATGAATGATGTAATCTATATGATGTAATATCATATGTAAGGGAAATTATTCCGTATGAAATTATGAAGAATCATGAGAAGTGGGATCTCTGTTCTAAACTAAAAAATCCATGCTATACTATATTCAAAACCTTCATTCATGAGCCGTCACTCATTTTGTTGCAGTTCAGATAACCTTGTTTTAATTTTAACCCAGGCACTTATTTCATGTCGGGTTTAGTGTAGCATCTTGCGATGAAATGGTGCTTTTGTTTGTTTGTACCATCACCATTGTGATTGTTTTGTTCTCACAAGTCGGTGAGAAAAAACTAGAACAAGAATCAAGTTCTATTGGTTCATGGTTCATGATGTGCAGTTGAAAACAGCCTAACACGACCCTATCCCCATGTGTGTGTTTACAGCTGCGTGCGTGTGTGTGTGGGAGAAGACTATCTCATTATTACAGGGGGGGAAAAAAGGACAATGGTATGAGGGATGCTTAAAGAAAGCGATAGAGCTGAGCTCTATAATAAGACCTATAAATAGTGCGTTGGGGTGGGGAAGGGGTGGGAGTCAGAGGGGGCGCCTGGTGCGGGAGGCTTCGGTGCTCATACACAGTAATTATCGGCAGCAAGCCGAGAAACACAGCGAGCAGGAGGAGCCCAGGAGAATGGGAGAAAGGATAAAAGAAAGAGCACCTGGTTTCACCTCCTAGTTCGGTTTTGTTAAGCCCCAGTTAAAGATGCGTTTTGGTTCCGAACCTGTTTCGGTTTTTCTAAGCCAGAAGCCGATGAGTTTGGTGTTGCAGTTGCCCAACATGTTCCCAACAACCGGCTCTGTTCAGGAGCACAGAAACCAGTTCTGAGACTGAGATTAGATTAAATTATTAAAAATCATCGTATGAATATTCTCAAGCCATACAAGAGGCTCTGAATCAACACATGATCAGAAATAAACATTGTTACGAGAGACAGATCACCATCCGTCCTTTTTCTGCCTCTCTTTCCTGCTGTAATGCGAGTCGTGCGTTACATATCGGCTCCCTGCACCACACTTTGTTTCCTGAGGGTTTTCCTTTTTGCTCGCTTGCGTTCCTCCTGATCTTCAAAGAGACGGCTTGTCATGTTTTCTGCTTGGACTGCAGATAAGTGCTGAACAAAAGGGAGCAGTGGCAGAAAAGAAATTGAGGGAGTTCTCGAGAGGAGAGAGGTCACAGTGCTTGTAGTTAGTCTGTGAATAACTACAAGCACTCTTCTTTTCGAACTCCTCCCTCTCATCTTTTCTCCTCTAGCCTCTCTCGCTCTGTCGCTTCCTTACTGGCATGACTTAAAGTACGGTTTTACCCGAACAACACAGAATTAAACCATGATCTCGGATGATGACGTGAACTGCTGTGTGTATAGGAATGAAAAATGCCATATGAAGCAGAAAAGACGGAGGGCTGTGAGGGTAAATAAATTAGAGACGTGAATGCACGCTCATCAGATTTCCGCTCGTCAAAAAGAGAAACAAGAAGGAAAAATGAACCTAATCTAAGAATAAAGACGAGTCAAACCTTTAGAAATATTATCAGTAGCTTGTACATTTTTTTTTCCTTTCATACTCTTACCGAGGTGGTGATCTAGTTAAAGTTAAGTATTAATTCTATCTTGATTAAAATTCAGAAATTGTTCGTAAAGATCGATCCAGTGCATGTAGTATTTGGAAGTAGCCCTCACGTTCTGTCAGCCGTCAATAAAATATTTATCAGGATGAAAAACTCTGGTCTTAATGCCACACCTGTGTGCTGCTTACCTGTCAGTCGTGTTTACAGTCAGTTCAGAAAGCTCTCCCTCTTACACCACTACTTACACGGTCTGGCTGAGCCGCGTCGTCTCTCTCGTGTGCGTGTGTGTAGAACCTTAGAACTGAAAGCCTTCTGGCTGCTGACTTGGCTGCTCGACTGCTCCTGAATACACCACTCTGATCTTATAAACCACACTGCGAGCAGAGATTTTAGATAAAACCCAGACAAACGCTTTGTATTCAGATATAACCTTCAGCAGGAGTTCTGCTTCCTTATCAGCCCACACATCAATCCTTGTATTTGACTTTTTTTTTTTTTTTTTTGGGGTCCATGTTTGTGGTTTTCCATGTTTTTGTCTTTTTGACCGCTCGGTACACAGACACGTAATAGGATCCTTAAGTGTTTTACATAACAGTTGATGACGTACTGGACTGGTGTGGATTTGTGAGCATTTTCAAATATTTTCTGTGGTTTTTTTTGTGTGTGTGTGTGGTGAAATTAGGTTTTCCAAATGTATTTCGGTACATGTGACCAGGGCCTAAGAGGATTTGAGAATCAGTTGGTTCAGTCAGTTACTAATCAGTTGGATTTAGTGGATCGTTTCTCGTTTTCAGCAAGGAGCACAACAAGGCAGAAACGTTTGCGTTGCTTTTACAGATCTGCCGCTCTGCATAATTCAGTTTCGGAACCACTCTGTGAGGAACACACCTGTGAGGAAGTCAGTGCCGGAGCAGTATCCGACATCAGCTGATACTCACAGCTCTAATGTTAGTATTGAAAATGAACACACCTGTGAGGAAGTCAGTGTCGGAGCAGTATCCGACATCAGCTGATACTCACAGCTCTAATGTTAGTATTGAAAATGAACACACCTGTGAGGAAGTCAGTGCCGGAGCAGTATCCGACATCGGCTGATACTCACAGCTCTAATGTTAGTATTGAAAATGAAAATGCGGCATTAGTGCATCTCGAGCGCCTTTTAATGGTGTACCGGTTTCAGTGATTTCCTCTTAATATAGCCCAAAGTAGATATTTCAAGTAATTCAGGTGTGCATGCGTCCCTGTAACGTCTTTGATACTTTTTTTTTCCCCTCTATATTTCTCTCTCCCTTCTTCTCTGTTTAGTTCTTTGCCTAGTTGCTAAGTTGCTCTTTCTCTCAGGATTCCCTGAAGGCTTCTGCTATTCTGAGCAGTGTTTACTTTCTCTTTCTCTCTCTCTCTCTGTCCATTTATCACTCTTTTCATATTTCTCTCCTTTTCTCTGTTCACCTCTCTCTCTCTCTCTCTCTCTCTCTCTCTCTCTCTCTCTCTCTCTCTCTCCCTCCAAACCCTCTGTTTTTTCTTTCTTTAGACCTTTTTCTCATCCTCCCTTCTCTTTGTGCCTCTTTAATACTTATGTGACTGTGTGATATGATTGTGTGTGTGTGTATATATACACACACACACACACACACACACACACACACACACTCGAGCCTCTGTGGACAGCCTCTTGTGTAATGCTGTGATATCAGAATAAGGTGTTTGAATGTGTTATGAGTGCAGGTGGTTAATGACTGTCTTCACTAAACAGGAAGTCATGTGCTTTTTTTTTTTCTTTTTCCTCTCCCTCTCTCTCTCTCTCTCTCTCTCTCTCTCTCTCTCTCTCTCCAGTCCGACTACATGACAGTATTGCAGAAGAAAGTTTTCATTACCTGGTCTTTGACCTGTAAGTATGATTGGAGAACACATACATGGAAACACACACACACACACACACACACACACACACACACACACACACACACACACACGTTACATCAATACAGTAATATGATAAGTGTTATGTACAGTGAGCTGGTTGTTATTGTGAAATAAACCCTGACAGGGTGATGTAAGACCCCGACATGAAGCAGACGAGTCGTGACTCACCCTGTCAGGGTTTATTTCACAATAACGACCAGCTTGCTGTATGTTATCCCGCTTACTACTCGTCTACTTACTAAAGAAATCAATAATTTGGCACAAAATATTGATTTATAAATATGATTTTCATCGCATTCACAAAAATAGTCTGCCAGCTTCTATGTTTGGAACTGTGTCCATAGCGACATCAACTCTAGTCTTCTTCAGATTAGCCTACTTAGTGTTTTAATTCATGTTACACTGAACATTTGAATTGATGGTGAAACTTCTTCCATGGTGTTTTCTGACTGAGTAATGTTTTTTTGTTTGTTTGGGGTTTTTTTTGGCCCCAGGGTGTCACGAATTAGCCGACCTTGTTAATTTGATTATTAAAGCAGCAGAATTTACCAGACTAGCGTCTGCAGATTGATGCAAGTGGACATGGTCCTCCAGAAGCTATGATCAGAACTGTGTCCATAGCAACGGTCTGTTATTCAGAAGCAACAGACCACAGAACGCCGTAATTGACCAATGAGAATCGGGTATTCAGCAAAGCCGCGTAATAAAGGACACTAACACATGGCTCGGTTTGCATGTAGAAGGATTTGCATTTTATTCAGCTGAAGGTAGTGTTGAGGAGAGCTGCAGCACCGTACTATTGCAAACCAGAAGTGAGTGCCGCCCCATTGCGTGTGCATGTGTGCGTGTGCATGCGTCTCTCCTCTGCGTTTCTGTCTGACTGTTTGTCTCTCTCTTTGTCTCTCTGCGCAGTGTGACTGGAGGCGAGCTGTTCGAAGACATCGTTGCCAGAGAGTATTACAGTGAGGCTGATGCGAGGTGGGCACTCCAATTCTCCAATTTACTGTTGCCGTGGTTACTGCTCTGCGCCCCGCAGCAAGCGGGTCTCACACACACACACACACACACACACACACACACACACGTGACCATGATGTTGCGTTTTAAAAGCACACAGTTATAGAGTGAGGAAGTGGAGGCTCTTTTAAGTGCAGTAAATGAAAGTGCTCTTTAATGACGCCATTATGGAAGTGTTATTAGCCAAGTTATAACTTGTCAACAGGTAGAATCCCATCCTCCCATCTGCTTTTTTCTCATCCCCTTCTTTCCTTACTCACTTCTCACACCACTCCTCATTGTTCTCTCTCTCGCTCGCTTTCTCCTTCCCTTACATTAGGCTGATGTGTTTATTAACCCTATCAGCTAGTAAGCACATTTAATAAGCCTTCTCCTGACTGATTAATTGTGTTTAGGTGTTCCGGTGTAGGGCTTTCTGTGGTGTGAACTCTCTACTCCAGCATATATGTGCTGTTCCTCCAGTGTTTCTTTCAGAGCTGGACAGGAAACTACTTTTTTTTTTTTTTTTCCCCCCTCCTCAATAATAAGGCTACACAATATACATCACAGTATTGGTCTTCTCAGTATAGCCGTCACAGAGGAATGCAGTATACAAATGAGCATCATGCAAATTACAGTTTGGTATAGTGTTGAGCGCATTCTGTCCATCTCTGAGGTTCCAGATGCGAGTCCTTTTGGTCCAGAAGGTCGGTTTTTAACCATTTGTTAATTCCTGTCCCTCATCCCGTTGTGTATAAATTATTCCTGTCAATCACGTTTTTTTCTATGATTGACTATTGAAATGCAACGATTATTGCCCGTGTTATAAAACATTCTGATTTTGGCTCCTGAGTGGCGCAACAGAAAACATTTGCCTTAGGGGCTCTGCATGCTCTTGCGACAAGGCTTTCGCAGATAGCTTTTCGCAGACAGTTGTAATTTATCGTTGAGCGGGGAGTAATAGGCGTGCGCGATGTTATTCACCGCCACAACGCAAGGGGGCGCGAAGTCGCGAAATCGCTAGGAGTAGTTGGTGGGTGTGGTTAGTGGAGTGTTTATCCTCCGGTTACTTATAATGACTAGAACTGGAGTCGTATAGATGTACGTACTTCCTCACTTCCTCGATCAACCGCTCTTCGTGCTGCTCCATCTTCGCTCGTGTTTTTAAAAATGGCAGTCGTGAAAACAAACCAAACCGGGAAAGTAAGGAAGCGGAAGTGCGTGTACAGCGGATGTAGAGTGGACCAATCAGAGCCCTCTTGTCTGCGATGCTGTCTGCGGTGGTCACAATTTTTGGGAGGTGCGCGCAGGTTGCGCGCAGAGCGTCTGCGAAGGGGGGGAGGCTTCGCAGACACTATCTGCGATGCCATCTGCGAGGACTGGGTTGTCAGCATAAATTGACCTTTATCGTCCAGAGATCAGTGCAGTCTTTCTGCACTGGAACTGAGCTACTATGCTGTGCCAATACGATCACCACCAACACTATTGCGTGGCAGTAATAAAGTGTCTGTCTGTCTGTCTGTCTGTCTGTCTGTCGTGAGTTCAAATCCTGACAAAGCCACAGCCATCCATGGCCAGGAGTCCAAGAGAGAAAAATTGGCCATGCTCTCAGGGGAGAGAGTGTTATGCCACTCCTCCCTCCCTCCTTATCATTCACAGTGACACTAGCCAATCGTGGACGTCTGTGCGCTCATGCATGTGGAAGAGGGCGGATAGCACTTTCCTCAGTGTGTGTTATGCTGCCCCGGACGATGCATGTGCAGCAGTGTTGTGCATGAACGCGTTCAAAAGAACGCGTTCACTGAACACGCTCGTTTTTCCATGAACTTTGAACTGAACGCAACAACTTTGTAATGAAAGAACTTGAACGTGAATTCGTTCAAATTATGCGACATGAACGACAAACATGAAGATGAACGAAACATGAAACCTGATGAATCGAGCGGCACGTCTACTTGCAAGATATTTTACGTTCTACTACTTCACTGTCAGTCTGATGATGTTGTCACTCACTGCCCTGAGGTGCCGCGTGTGTGCAATGCATCATGGATAACGTAGTGTGAAGCCAGAGATAGTGCATGGCTCTATGATTTGGCTCCATACTACGTTACCCATGATGCAGCAGAGCAGAGTAGGCGTAACCCAGCGTTCCCTAGCTACAGGCAGCAGACAGCGCGCACACCACAGCCGGCGCACACTCACAGCAACATGGCCAGTGAAAGTTCAAGTAGCGGCACGGAGAACACAGATGAGTACAATGGCAAATAATTTTAGAAATTTGATTGTTGTGTGCATACACAGATGTGTACTGAAGAATGAGGCTATCTGAAGTTTTCCTGTTTTGTATTTTGAGAAATAAAAAGCCCTTGAGCACGCATCCCTCTGTCTGATCAATATGGTTGATATGGTCAATGCTGTTGATATGGATCTTAAAATAGCACTCCTTCAGTGTATATACATATTGGCAGTCATCTTTTTAGAAACACACGCATTTATGAGGAAGTCTAGTTGTCGTTTATTAGAAGTTACTGTTAGTTGAAACTGAAAGCATTTGTTTGAAGTCACGTGTAACGTTTTGGTAGCAGTGGTTGAGTCAGTGAAGAAATCAAAATATTTTGTCCTTTTTTCCATATATAGTATGTACAATAACTTCCATTTTGTGTGATAATATCTATAATATGTGAGTGGTTTTGAGCTAGAATGTAGCATATGATTTTAGTCTTTATTTTCATATCCCACCTAAAAGTAAAATGAACTGAACTTTGAACTAGTTCAGAATTAAAACTGTGAACTATGAACGTGACCAGTTCACTTTTAACATGTTTGAACTGAACTTGAACTAGTTCAAAAAAAGTGTGAACTTGCACAACACTGATGTGCAGCAATTTAAAAAGATGCAGTTAGCTGGTGTCATGTACCCTAATCTGAATATCCAACTGACTGTAAATTAACTCTGTGGGAGGGAAAAAACCAAACCAAAGTCCAGCCGTGTCAAGTCAATTTTATTTGTATTGCGCGTTAAACAATAGACATTATCGCCACAGCTGTGCATTATTGTCCACCTACAGTAAATATCCAGTTTTACCTAGAAATGTCATCTTGCATATGAAACATGCATTATGACTGTCTTTTTAATAAATTGCAAAGCATATTACAGTCGCAGTGTGAAGTATTATAATATGCAATTGAATTGGTTATACTGGTTTACCTCTGTCCGTTCCGTCCGTATTTCCGTCCTTCCGAAACACCCTTTTTCTCAGCAACCACAAATCATAGCCACTTGGTACTTAGGCCCACTTTACACGGGGACGGTCTGAAACAAAAACGCAAAAGTCCGTTTTCGTTCTCACTTTTTTCCGCGTCTACACGACCGTTTTCAAGGAGGAAATCTGCGTCTATACGGTGACGCATAAATGTGTGGAATTCAATTGGATGTGCATGCCAGGCGGCTAGGTGGTGCTGTGAAAGACCTCCGCTATGTCTGCACGCATGCGCAACGTCTTCCGTCTTGTCTGCACATCTGCGCCACAAAAACTTTGACTACTCTGGCTATGGCTACTCGTGAGGTTAAGAAAAACTTCCTCCGACGAATCGGTGTATCCAAAAATTCATAAAGGTAATTGCATACCCGCCTCTGTTCATTAACGGTATATGTGCAGATTCGGTATAGATGTTCGAAGGACTCCTGGACGTTTATTAAAGCTGCCAGAGCAGCTAGAAGGTCCGTTGGATCGATGTAATCAGACATGCTCTTACTTTTTTACTTACTTTCTTACTTCCTGGGCTGGCATGTACAGTATATGACATATGTATGACGTAAACGCGTACCCGACGTGAGCAGATCCGAGCAGAGTTTCGCGTATTGGGTAGTTTAGACGGATATGCAATGGGGGCTGTTTTTAACTTATCCACTCTGGAAGGCGTTTTCAAATTTTTCCGTTTTTCACCCTCGGAAACGCCGTCCCCGTGTAGACGAAAGGCACTTCCGATAAAATATTTAGTCGTTTTTACCCGACAGCGTCCTCGTGTAAACGGGCCCTTAGTACCAAACTTCAGCTTGGGGTTCTATGCCATTTTCAGGTCTGTCGCACATCGTTTTCCTGTTTACCGACTGAATGTATTTACGAAATATATAGTGTGGATTACAAAATTTTCACAACATTTTTCTCAGCAACTACAAATCACAACTGCTTGATATTTGGTATCGAGCTTCAGCTTGGGGTTCTGTACCGTGTATACCGGTTTCAGGTCTGTCCCACATCGACTTCCTGTTTACTGACTGAATGTATTTCCAAAACATATAGGGTGGATTTTGACGCTATTTCAAGAAGCAAAATGCTATTTCAAAATGACAGTTTACGTACCAGGATGCTGTTTGAAATCTCTGGGGAGAATACGGCTCTTTACTGACTCGTTTCAGGGTTAATTATTTGTTGAAGTCAGCATTCATAATAAGCGTCCTATTCCTTCAATTGCTTGCATTCTGATATGAGCGGGATACGCAAGTGAGCAGTAGCTCACAGTTGATCTTGTTATAATTGTCCGTCTAGTAGAACCATGTTGTCCACTTAGTTCAAGTTTGTCTGGAATTCTGTCAAATATTTCATCTCTGACACAAAACAAAACGTGCCTTGAACATAACTGTTTACATCCGTGACACAGAGTCCTCAGCGACGTATGCTTTACATACAGTGTGCCTCAAGGGGGTCCTATTCCTCTTTAATGGATTACATGCTGCATAGCTGAGCCAATGTTCTGACTTTCAGAGTGAAAACAGTTAAAGCAACTCAGCCTTAAATGCATGCTTTTATTCTCTGGTACATAAAGCACTCATTTACAGTATTGAACTTTTCTGCTCAGTGGAGGAGATTGGAATTGAAACCAGGGTGTGTGGGTGCAGGACTGCGAGGAAAACAGACGTGGTTTTTTTTTTTCCCTCTCTGAACACTGGGATGCTTGCTGTCCTGGGAATGGAATGTTGGGCTCCAAGTTCAACCAAATTTGGGCAAAGAAAATTGCTGCCCTTTTTGATCATGAATAGACATTCACGTTCATTTTTTTTTTCCCCCTGCCTTACTTCTTTAATATCGTCATCTGCTCTGCTCATCACGTCTTTCCTTCTGTCTTTCTCAGATTTTCCTTCTTTCTTCATCTTTCTATCTGTTGCTTGTCTTCCTCCCTCCTTCTTTCTCTCTTCTCAGATGTCACTTCAATTCAATTTGCTTTATTGCTGTAACAAAGTTATCCATCTGTTTTTGGCCAAAGCTTGGTGAAATGTAGACAGACGAACATCTGCTGTACAATATATTTTACTGCCAGTGATCAATGGCTGTCCTTCATATCCAATGGCTCTGTTCATAAGCTCTTCAGGATGAGCTTTGTAGTCAGTAAATATGTGTAGATCATGCATGTACATTTATTCATATGCCAGAAACTTGAACGTCTGACATATTACAGGCTTTCGTCTAAACGGGGGAACAGGGGCGCTGCGCCCTCTTACTCTCGGCGTGCACCCCCTTACCGACTCCGTGAAAACGTCCCAGCAACACTACGTGACAACGTGTCTGATCATCAAATACGTTATAATTGCTCCAAAAATATTCCAGTCATAGTAGATACACCGCCAGACGGTGCAAAAACAATCCGAATTGGCGTTTTCCAGACTGAGGCGCCATGTTGTTTAGTTGTTTTCTTGTCGCGGCTGCTCTCGTGAGATTTGACATGGGTTACATACAAGGTCAGCTGACTTGTAGAGCGAGATTTCTCGAGACTGAATGACCTTTCACCCAGCGGCACGGGAGCTTTTGACAGAAGTAGTTCGCGAGTTGTTTTTGTTGACACTTGGGCATTTAAAGATGTCATCCCGTGGCACGAAGCGGAAGAAAGCCGAAGACTGTCCGGGGCAGAAGAAGATGACTTCTTTCTTTTTCAATGTTGACAGACAATTTGTTACAATTTCCCTCTCAGGTAGCCTCAGAATGTCCCATTGGAGCATTTTTCAAAGGCTTTGCACGGCGGGGGGGGGGGGGACAACCGGCACCATCCCCCCCCCCCCCCCCCCCCCCCCCCCGCTTCGCTCCCTCGCCATGGTGAGCGCCCTCATACTAGATTTTTCTAGAAAAAACCCTGTATAACAGTATATCGCTGTAGAACTGCGTGTCTGTCAAATAACCAAAAACAGGTGCAAAACTGACTGGGAGAGCCACGGTAGTTTAGGTGGTGTTTACATTAGACCGTATCCGTATCGTTTTCGTCGCGGATGCACTGTCCGTGCACATGAAAACGCCAGGAAACGACTCCACAGGCGGAACAATTTGAATCCGCCAGGGCCCACGTATTCAACCCAGTACGTATCTGATCCGGTGCTGTGTAAACATTGAGGAACGAGGATACGCAGTGCTGAGCTCTAGCTGACGTCGTCATTGGACAACGTCACTGTGACATCCACCTTCCTGATTCGCTGGCGTTGGTCATGCCACGTTGGTCATGTGACGCGACTGCTGAAAAACGGCGCGGACTTCACTTCCTGCTATTTGTGTGTGTACGCGAATCGTTTTAAAAACGTTCATCTGATGATCCGCTGATTCGAAATAATGTAAACAGGGCCTTCGTTTAGTTTAGTATTTAAGAGCTGTTGTGAGTGCAAGTGCTCCAGAGTACTCCAAACTCTCGTCCCAAAGCAGTCAAAGCATATATAAATAATTCAATCCTGAAACGATAATGTAAATGCCCGTCACTGGCAGGAATGCAGTAACACTCGAATGAGAAGCCGTGAATGCTGTTGTGTAACAGTAGCCACACAATAATAAGAGTATTGAGGTAATCAGGAACTATGAGGAACACAAGTTTACCTCAGAATGTACTGGTGAAAGCAAACACATCTAAACGTGTACACTTGGAGGGAGAGAGCAAAGAGTGGCCGTTTCTGCAGAGTTCAATAACAACACCTGCGTTTTTAAGGTATTCGCATTTGGGGGTCTCCTTTTTAACAGTTTATCAGAGTGTGGGAAAACCAACTACGTTGTTTAAATGCGTTGAAATGATGTAAATGTTCACTGGGCCTTCGCTCCCACTCATGTTTTTTTCGTCCTCTCTCACAGCCAGTGCATCAATCAGATCCTCGAGAGCGTCAATCATATTCACCAGCATGACATTGTGCACAGAGACCTCAAGGTGAGTTGGTGCCTATCGCCACGACAACCACCCTCAGCTTTCACCTGTTTTCACTGTGTCCATGATGATGACCTGCGTGGCTCACACATACACACACACACACACACACAGTGTGTTGCTATTTCGTAACAGTATTTGTCAAGTTCACTTGCAAAAACGTACTACCCTTTTTTTTTTTTTTTTTCCCCAGCCTGTGTGCAAATCTTTTAGATCACTTAATTCTGCAAGCCTAGGGCACAGACTGACTAAATGTTGGAATAAATAAGAATATTTTCATTTTCAGAAAAAAAAAAACCCTCTGAGGTCGCAGCCCCCAGAAGGCCTTTGTTATAAAGGTGATGGGAATGTTAACCGAAAAGCAGTAGCCCTTGTAGTCTAGTCGAGCCCCTCGGGCTCTTCATCGCCGTTAAGGTTTAGCGTGCTGTAGCAGTGGAACCGTCTGATTGAGCGCTGTATTTTAGATTTGTGTTGCCAGTGTGCGCACAATGCTGCTAGTGCGGAGAAGTCTTTGTGAGTCGACGACATTCATAGAATCCCTCTAATCACGTTTGCATACAGAAAGAACTGTTATTAACATGATGCTTGCGTCTCTCACACAAACACACAGGCATACACTCCCTGCTCACCCTCACTGTATGTCAGTCAGATGTTGAGTAGAAGAGATGTTTGGCACACTTCTGGTTGCCATGGTGACAGACGTGAAATGACTGTTTTCATATTCTACCGGGCTAAAAGAAGTTCACTGATGAGCCTTCCCGCTGCAGTGTTTTTTTGGCTACGCACTTTTCAAACCTAGCCTATATATATATGGAGAGGCACAACCAAGTGGCTGGGATAGTATACAGGAACATCTGCAACCAGTATGGAATAGAAGTACCCAAGTCCCAATGGGCCATACCACAGAAGGTGGCTGAGAACAACAGGGCCAAGGTTCTGTGGGACTTCAGCTTCCAGACTGACAAACAGATCCTGGCTAACCAACCGGACATAGTGGTGGTGGACAAAGAGCAGAAGAGGGTGGTGGGGATAGATGTGGCGATCCCAGCTGACGCCAACATCAGGAAGAAGGAACATGAGAAACTTGAGAAGTATCAAGGGTTGAAAGAGCAGCTGGAACGGATGTGGAAGGTCAAGGGTTGCGTGGTCCCCGTGGTAGTGGGGGCACTTGGGGCAGTAACCCCCAAACTGGGAGAGTGGCTCCAGCAAATCCCAGGAACAACATCTGAAGCCTCAGTCCAGAAGAGCGCAGTACTAGGAACATCGAAGATACTGCGCAGAACCCTCAAACTCCCAGGCCTCTGGTAGAGGACCCGAACTTGAGGATGACATGGATACCACCCCCCCCGCCGGGGGTGAGAAGGAGATTTTTTTATATCAGGGCTCGAAATTCTTTTTTTTTTTTTTTCTTTTTTTCACCAGCCAGCCGGACTAGTTACCTTCCAAAGTAACTCGCCAAACAGAAAATCAACTCGCCAAAATTTGCTCATGTATAAATTTTACTTCTGTCAAAAATAACACGAGAGTCGTTACCATTGTTCATGACTAATGTGCATTTATTTCAAGACCCGAGTATTTTGATACTGTTGTTAAATACGTAAATGAGAACAACACAGAGCACCATAATATAATATCAACAATAATAATATATTGGAAAACTTGGCAACTTGATGTATGAGTATTGAAAGCAAATATACTTACTATCATGACTATAGCACCCAAAATATGCCCAACATGCTTTCTGTATTTAACCATTTATGAGAGAGAAAGCATTAGGAGCTTCATATTGACTAGGAATCAACTTGAAAAAAATTAATTATTCCATAAAAATCGTATCGCAGCCAAGGCCTACCCTGCTCCCACGTTTGCTTATAAGTCCTTTGTCGTTTCTCCTTCTCGTATGCTTTATCGGTGGCCTTTTTCTCCTCTTCAGACCGAGGTTGCTTTGTCCCCGTCTCTGGCGGTTTCTGTACACCTTTCAGAAAATTCCACATCGCAACGTAGCTTTGGCAGATGTAGATGTAAGCAACAACAAAAACATGTGTTTAAATGGGCGATAATGTGGCCACATCTATTGAATTTGATAACGTGATTACCGCGATATTCAACGAGATGCGTTATATGCATGCGCAGTAGTGAAAAAACCGACAGCCTGACTCGTACACGATATGATTCGGAATTCTTCGGTATTTTCCGTCCTGCCGATAAACACATCGATTAACACAGACACGGCACACGCTTAATATGTGGCGGCTTTAGTTGACGGTGTGTCTGAATCTTCGCTTCATATATATTTTTTTATTTTCAACTAGCCAGCCGGGCTGCCTAGTGACAGGAATTACCCGCCAAATGACAAATTAAGTCGCCTCGGGCGACCGGACCACCGCAAATTTCGAGCCCTGATATATATACACATACATACCGTACATTCCATACATATATTTGTGGGCGGCACGGTGGTGTAGTGGTTAGCGCTGTCGCCTCACAGCAAGAAGGTTCAAGCCCCGTGGCCGGTGAGGGCCTTTCTGTGCGGAGTTTGCATGTTCTCCCCATGTCCGCGTGGGTTTCCTCCGGGTGCTCCGGTTTCCCCCACAGTCCAAAGACATGCAGGTTAGGTTAACTGGTGACTCTAAATTGACCGTAGGTGTGAATGTGAGTGTGAATGGTTGTCTGTGTCTATGTGTCAGCCCTGTGATGACCTGGCGACTTGTCCAGGGTGTACCCCGCCTTTCGCCCGTAGTCAGCTGGGATAGGCTCCAGCTTGCCTGCGACCCTGTAGAAGGATAAAGCGGCTAGAGATAATGAGATGATATATATTTGTATGTGGATGGGTATGTAATGAAATTTTGGTAACGTTTATAAATTAGTGAGGTTTTTCATGCTTGAATGTTTGATCTAATAGTGTTTCTTTAAGCCGGACTTTTGGAATCCAGTCCTTGTAACGACATTATTTAGATTATGAGAAAGCAATCGCGAATGAAAGGGTGGCATAACTTATTTATTTTTTTAAGTCTGAAATGTCAAATGGACTTTGCATTTTACTTTGGAAGTCACTGTATATTTATGTGCATGAAATGCAAACACATGGTTTTCAACTGAATTTGAATTATGTCTCAAATTATGCACACCCATAAGAGAAATTCAATTAGCATATAAATTTGAATAAACTCTGGAAAATGCTTGTGTTTATGCATGTGCAGTGGGCAGGAATGGACATCTAACACAGATATAACAGGACAGTATCTATTTGTTGTTGTTGACCGTAATATATTCTTTTAATTTATTTATTTAGGGATTTAGATTAGCTGGAGAAGGTATGTTTAGGAGATGAAAATGTGTTAGCCTAAATTTTGGAATTTTTATCTCCTCACTTCAAGATACTTTCAAAGTTCTTGCAATTTTACAGATTGACTGACTTTCATGTACACTACCGTTCAAAAGTTTGGGGTCACCCAGACAATTTAGTGTTTTCCATGAAAAGTCACACTTTTATTTCCCACCATAAGTTGTAAAATGAATAGAAAATAGAGTCAAGACATTTTTCTGGCCATTTTGAGCATTTAATCGACCCCACAAATGTGATGCTCCAGAAACTCAATCTGCTCAAAGGAAGGTCAGTTTTATAGCTTCTCTAAAGAGCTCAACTGTTTTCAGCTGTGCTAACATGATTGTACAAGGGTTTTCTAATCCTCCATTAGCCTTCTGAGGCAATGAGCAAACACATTGTACCATTAGAACACTGGAGTGAGAGTTGCTGGAAATGGGCCTCTATACACCTATGGAGATATTGCACCAAAACCCAGACATTTGCAGCTAGAATAGTCATTTAGCACATTAGCAATGTATAGAGTGGATTTCTGATTAGTTTAAAGTGATCTTCATTGAAAAGAACAGTGCTTTTCTTTCAAAAATAAGGACATTTCAAAGTGACCCCAAACTTTTGAACGGTAGTGTAATAAAGTAACGATGGATGTCGTTTCTCTTTACTTAGTTGAGCAGTTCTTGATATGGATTACTACAGTTGTGGAATAGGGCTATTTACTGTATTTTTATTATTTACTATTTGATCTTAAATGCATTAAGAAGGCAAGAAATCGCACTAATTAACTTGGCGCATACCTGTTAATTGAAAAGCATTCCAGGTGACGACCTAATGAAGCCGGTTAAGATAATGCCAATAGTGTGCAAAGCGCCATCAAGGGTAAACAGTGGCTACTTTGAAGAATCTAAAATATGAAACATTTTGTTTTGTTTTTACGCTTTTCTCGCTGACTACATAATTCCACATGTCTTATTCCTTTTGACTGGCACTGTATATACAGTGGCTGAGGGCCCGTGAGGGTGAACGGTGGCAGGGTGTATTCTCATACCTATTTACAGCTCGCATGGTTTTAAGATTAAGCATGTCGACTGTCCAGGGTTCAGGCCCACTTTACACGGGGACGGTGTGAAACAAAAACGCAAAAGTCCGTTTTCGTTCTCACTTTTTTCCGCGTCTACACGACCGTTTTCAAGGAGGAAATCTGCGTCTATACGGTGATGCATAAATGTGTGGAATTCAATTGGATGTGCATGCCAGGCGGCTAGGTGGTGCTGTGAAAGACATCCGCTATGTCTGCACGCATGCGCAACGTCTTCCGTCTTGTCTGATCTGCACATCTGCGCCGCGAAAACTTTGACTACTCTGGCTATGGTAAGTAAGAAAGTAAGTAAAAAAGTAAGAGCATACTATACCCGCCTCTGTTCATTAACGGTATATGTGCAGATTCGGTATAGATGTTCGAAGGACTCCTGGACGTTTATTAAAGCTGCCAGAGCAGCTTGAAGGTCCGTTGGATCGATGTAATCAGACATGCTCTTACTTTTTTACTTACTTTCTTACTTCCCGGGCTGGCATGTACAGTATACGACATATGTATGACGTAAACGCGTACCCGACGTGAGCAGATCCGAGCAGAGTTTCGCGTATTGGGTAGTTTAGACGGATATGCAACGGGGGCTGTTTTTAACTTATCCACTCTGGAAGGCGTTTTCAATTTTTTCCGTTTTTCAGCCTCGGAAACGCCGTCCCCGTGTAGACGAAAGGCACTTCCGATAAAATATTTAGTCGTTTTTACCCGACAGCGTCCTCGTGTAAACGGGCCCTAAACCTGTCCGTGTTTCAGTGCTGACAGAGCGACTGGAAACGTTCTATAAATTGCTGGCACCACTTTATAGACCACTCTATGGAGGCGTGTTCCTCTTGTGTTCTCCTTACTTTATACAAATCAGCTCGAGCACATTTTGCTCAGGTTAGGTGTGATGGTATAAAGGCATGCCGCTCCTTTAGTACATCAGGATTGTGACCTTGGGTTGTAATGTAGGGATATGAAGGTTTCCAACATCACACTAAGTAAAATACACGTTTGTAATATTTTCACATGTCAGTATTTACCTTGCTTTGTTACACCCGCATATCTTGAAGGGTTTGATCTGTAAAGAGCTCAACTTTGTTGTCTGTCTGTCAGCATTAATAAAGAAGGAGCAACATCTGCAACTCCATAAGAAGGAGCCGATTACTGCTGTTCTATTCAAATGTGTTTGACTGTAAATATGAACACCTACGTTAGTTGTGCTTTGAACCCTGTAACTGTAAACTGCTAAACTGTGTGTGTGTGTGTGTGTGTGTGTGTGTGCAGCCTGAGAACCTGCTGTTGGCCAGTAAGATGAAGGGAGCAGCAGTTAAGCTGGCTGACTTTGGACTGGCGATTGAAGTACAGGGGGAGCAGCAGGCATGGTTTGGTAAGAGCCATAATGTCTAATGCTGTTAGTCTCATCATCCTTCACTCTAAAGCCCCCCTTCCTTTTATGGGAAATTGAAAGGTCGAAGTAAATGGAAAAGTTGGCGAGTTGTTACACTTACCGTACCATGGCTGATCCTAGACTGAGCTTGTTACTCACTGGCAGGGAACTGGAACTGGTGACCGTGCTCCAAATACAGTGGTGCTTGAAAGTTTGTCAACCCTTTAGAATTTTCTATATTTCTGCATCAATAGGACCTAAAACATGATCAGATTTTCACACAAGTCCTAAAAGTAGATAAAGAGAACCCAGTTAAACAAATGAAACAAAAATATTATACTTCAGGGATGAGAGTTTTCCGCTTTTCGGCGGATTTCCGCTTTTTCTGAGCAAAAATCGATATGCCAAATCCGTTGATTTTTTTTTTTTTTTTCATTGAGGGGGTTGGGGTATGTTCCTTCGTGATACTCAAGCGTACGACGATGTTGCATGTTTACATTTTCGCCATCTTTAGTCTCGCTAAGTCTCGCGGTAGAATACGTGTTATCTAGCCTAGTAAACTAGACCCACCCGCCTAACGGCCAAAAATATTTTTTGCCTAGCGAGTGGGTCTAGCCTCGCACCATATAAATAAAACACCCCGGGCATCAAATCGTGCCCGCCAATCACAACGCAAGGTTTTTGTTTGGATTCTTTGGGCGGGCTTTTGCAGGAGTGACGACAAGGCTGCGCGACGCTGGAGAAAGCACAGCAGGAAAGATGGCTACCGCTAGTGAACAGCGCGCGTTTGACTCCGCTTTGGAATCAGTTTTAGAAGAATTAGACTTGGAGTTTTCGTTGAAACATGAGCAGGAAGAGGCTCTCCGCTCATTCCTTTTCAAGAAGGACGTTTTCGCTGTTTTGCCGACTGGCTATGGCAAAAGTCTGATCTACCAGCTGGCTCCGCTCGTAGCCAAAAGGATGGGGCTAGTTTGTGCAGTACGAAGAATTATTAAACAGCTTTGAAACATTACTTTTTGATTGTTTCTTATTTTCCCGTTATTTTAAATTTAAGGGAAATTATTTCACCAAACGCCACTAAATAAAAACTCTCAAAAACAGTTTAAGCAAACCCTTGAAAAACACTTGGAAAAAAATGTGTATGTGGTACAGACTCCAAACTTGTGGTCATTATCTCCAAACTTCTTAATATCTAGAACCTGTTTATTAATTAATACGCATTTTGAAAAATGATTTATTTCAAGGCCTCCCCCACTGCTTTCTGTCGCTCTGACTACGTCACAGTCACTGTTGCGCTGATTGGTCAGAGCGTTGGCCTATACGCACAGAGACAGTTTGAAAGAGAGCGGTTCGTTCCTCCCACCCCCTTCGGAAATGTCTACGGATCGAGGCCAGACTACAATGTAATTGGCCAAAACATCGCTGGCGAGAGCATGATAGCCAATCATAACAGTTCTTACAAGAGTGTGGGAGAGAACAAAAGCCAATCATAACAGTTCTTACAAAAGTACCCGCATCTGTTCTATTTTATCGAAACTTGCACATGTTCATCGTCGCTGCGCTTCAAAAATACGTTTCTCTTTCGTATCGGCTTTTTTTACTCAAAATGCCGAATACAATTGACAAGCGAGACGAAGCGGAGGTACGTGGAATCGATGCTGGTATAAAAAACAGAGAGAGGACTGACAAGCTTTTGTCTTTGGCCAAAAGGCTGAAGAAGTCGTCGAAATGATTAAATGAAAATGAGAAGTGACTGTGAGCTATAAATAATTATATAAAGTGTACATAGACATTATCCCATAAACAGCATTCGTTTGATTTAATACATTGAACATGTATATGATGGTCAGTAAATCTGAATTAATGCTGACAGTTTTGAAAACTTAAATATTTCAAAAGACTTTGAAATCATGTGCAACTAATGAGGACATAGGGTGACTGACCTTTTCTCCCTAAGAAATTTTATTCAATATATGAACATTTTGATAATTACTAAAACTTGCCATTTAATGTGAATTTAGTTTGTCATTTTTGTTGATCATAAATTATAACCATACCCTTGAATGTAGAATGTGATTTTATTTTGAATTCAAACAATACTCCTATTGATTTGAAACATATTTTCATGTAAATATATAAAAAAGACAACAGATTTTTTTATCTACTACAGCTCAGATTGCAGGAAAAGTGGTTTGTAAGGCCTTATTTTTCAAAATTTTCCTGGGGGGGGGTATCCCTCCCAGACCCCCAGCTTCGGGTGCCATCTTGTTTTCTGCTTTTTTGGTGACCACCCACTCTCATCCCTGATACTTGGCCATTTATTTATTGAGGAAAATGATCCAGTATTACATATCTGTGAGTGGCAAAAGTATGTGAACCTTTGCTTTCAGTATCTGGTGTGACCCCCTTGTGCAGCAATAACTGCAGCTAAACGTTTCCAGTAACTGTTGATCAGTCCTGCACACCGGCTTGGAGGAATTTTAGCCCGTTCCTCCATACAGAACAGCTTCAACTCTGGGATGTTGGTGGGTTTCCTCACATGAACTGCTCGCTTCAGGTCCTTCCACAACATTTTGATTGGATTAAGGTCAGGACTTTGACTTGGCCATTCCAAAACATTAACTTTATTCTTCTTTAACCATTCTTTGGTAGAATGAATGACTTGTGTGCTTAGGGTCGTTGTCTTGCTGCATGGCCCACCTTCTCTTGAGATTCAGTTCATGGACAGATGTCCTGACATTTTCCTTTAGAATTCGCTGGAATAATTCAGAATTCATTGCTCCATCAATGATGGCAAGCCGTTCATAATGTTATTATAAAAGTCTGACAGCAAGGAAAGGATCCCTACAGAGATACACCTGTGTCTGTTTGCCTCGATAACTGGAAAGAAACTGAAAGAAAATGGCAGATTCAACAGTGAATGTAGAAACTTTCTCTTCTTCCGGTCTCTGATGCGGCTCCCCATTCAGTGCCTGTAGTCGATTAAGGCACAGGGGCTGTTTCCTGATGTTTACGAAAGGAGAAGTTGCACAGAATTCTTGAAGTCTCTTTCCAGAGTAATGCATGAATATTTAGCTGATTACGACAATATGAAGGAGTGTCTGACAACATGGAAATTATCTCTTTTTTTTGTAAACATCAGAAAACGGCTCCTGTGCAATAATCGACTACAGAAAGGTATAAACAATGACCGGAGAAACAGTTATTATGAACCTCTCAGTGGCAGAAACTAGCGGTTTATTTTGATGCGGATGAATTACATGATTTTGTTTAGCCGTTTTGCGGTTGCCGGTTATACACTCGCTGGCCACTTTATTAGGTACACCCCTACACCTGCCGTTTTATGCGGTTCTCTAATCAGCCGATCCCTTGACAGCAGCACACTGCATAAAATCATGCAGATACAAATCAAGAGCTTCAGTTAATGTTCACTTCAAACATCAGAATAGGAAAAATTGTGATTTCTATGTCTTTCACTGTGGCATGGGTGTTGGTTTGAGCCAGATGGACTGGTTTGAGTATTTCAGAAACTGCTGATCTGCTGGGGTTTTCACACACAACAGTCTCTAGAGTTTACACAGCATGGTGCAAAAAAACAGAAAACACTGAGTGAGCGACAGTTCTGTGGGTGGAAACGCCTTGTTGATGAGAGGTCAGAGGAAAATGGCCAGATTGGTTCGAGCTGCCAGGAAGGATATAGTAACTCTTTACAACCGTGGTGAGCAGAAAAGCATCTCGGCATGCAACAGCAGAAGACCACATTGGGTTCCACTCCTGCCAGCTGAGAACAGGAACCTTAGAATCAAGAAAAAGTTCCTATTAAAGTGGCCGGTGTGTGTAGCTTTGCAACTCAATACTCGACCGATTTTAATGGTTTTTGTCCCCATAAGATACACTATATTGCCAAAAGTATTTGCTCACCTGCCTTGACTCACATATGAGCTTAAGTGACATCCCATTCCTAATCCATAGGGTTCAATGTGATATCGGTCCACACTTTGCAGCTAGAACAGCTTCAACTCTTCTGGGAAGGCTGTCCACAAGGTTTAGGAGTGTGTTTATGGGAATTTTTGACCATTCTTCCAGAAGCGCATTTGTGAGGTCACATACTGATGTTGGACGAGAAGGCCTGGCTCTCAGTCTCCGCTCTAATTCATCCCAAAGGCAGGGGCGCAGATACGTTTTTTGAACTGGGGGGGACAAAAAACTGGGGGGGACAAAGCTGCCAGCAAACCAACCCCGATATGCCTGTCAAACTTGTTGTGGGTAACCATAGCAACCAAGCTCGAGCTCGCAACCTGTGCAGTCTGTGCAGCTCAACCAACCGAATATCAGTCTTTTTGTTTTATGTGAGTTGTTGCAACTATGTATGTACTGCTATGCACCTCAGTAAACCGAATGGTAATTAGTCTTTTGATTTTTCCGTGAGGTTTGCCTTATGCAAAGAAAGACAGGATAGACGTTTTTTTCCTCCCTATAAGTGGGGGGGACCAAACGAGGTGAATTTAAATCTGGGTGGGACGAATCCCACCCGTCCCCCCCTCTATCTGCGCCCGTGCCCAAAGGTGTTCTATCGGGTTGAGGTCAGGACTCTGTGCAGGCCAGTCAAGTTCATCCACACCAGACTCTGTCATCCATGTCTTTATGGACCTTGCTTTGTGCACTGGTGCACAGTCATGTTGGAAGAGGAAGGGGCCAGCTCCAAACTGTAAAAACAGTCTGCATGCCTAGGTGCTTGATTTTATACACCTGTGGCCATGGACGTGATTGGAACACCTGATTCCAATAATTTGCACTACGTTCACACTGCAAGGCTTAATGCTCAATTCCAATTTTTTTGTGAAATCCGATTTTTTTGTGAGGTCGTTCACATTAACAAATATATGCGACTTGTATGTGATCCTCAGTATGAACGAAAAGCGACCTAAAAGTGTTCCGCATGCGCATTGCAGGATACAACGACGTCACACGCAGTGAGCATGGCCAGTGTTTACGGAAGTAACCTAAAGTTTCCTGTGTATGACAGTAGCCAGCATGGAGTACCTGGCGATGATGCAGTTGTTGTTGCGACGGAGCCAGAACATGCACAATAGCCTGATGTTGAGAAGGAAGAGGGCAAGGGTTTTGGCTCAGGCGTTCTGCGGGGTAGTGACTGCAACCTCCATTCAAAGGAACATCAAAGCCATGTTGTTGTAACTTTTTTTGAGACCCCCACCGCCTACTTCAGCGCAGAATAGTGACGTTTGTGGCTTGTTGATGACGTGTAAGTCGGATGAATGCGACCTGGCGGTTCAGACTGAAGTCGCATATGAAAAGATCGGATAGGAATCGGAATTAGGACCACATATCCAAACGGCCTGGGTCGGATTTGAAAAAATCGGATCTGTGTCGTTCATATTGTCAATAAAAGATCGGATACAGGTCACATATGGGCGAAAAGATCGGATTTGAGTCACTTCAGCCTGCAGTGTGAATGTAGTGTTGGATGGGTGAGCAAATACTTTTGGCAATATAGTGTATTTGGGATGGGGAAAATGGGACCCAGGTTAAAAAATCCTTTTCCTTTAACCACTCAGCTAACAGTAGGCTGAGGTATTACAGTATATTCCCACCTTGGATCCCAGGATCCAACATGACCCTGCCCAGGATAAACTGCTTACCAAAAATGAAGAGGAATGTTCTTTATTCACCAAACTGAGTTCACTGATGATGCACTGAGAAAAGCCTCTCTCACGCCCTGTCTGGCTACGTGTAAGGGCCCTGATGCATAAACCAAGATACTGTTGAGCATCACTGGCTGACCATCGGCGGTAGTTACCGCAGCATGTCCTGCACTCTGTCAGTGCCTGTTTGACTAATACGCATGACTGAGCATATTGAATAGATGTCAGAGGCTGGTGCTAAAGACTTGTCTGATGTTCAGGTTGTTCAGTTTCACAAATTATTGGAATAAAAAAATAGACGTAGACAGGAGCCAAGCTGGTAAACAACACCCCCAAGAGGCCATAAACAGCGTATCTTTATTTATTTTTTTTTAAACTACTGTTCATCATTTCTCAGCTTTAGCTCAGCTGCTGTAGCTAGCTATATTTTTGTCATGTAATTGCTGAGCAAAATGAACTGACAGTTCACATCAGGTAGTTTGTTTGGCTACATCCCAAACCGCACACTACTGCACTAAATAATACCATATACTACCAGTATAGAGGCATATTATTGTATTGCACTACTCGGTATTTTGGAACAGAGGCTTTTTATCATGGTACTGTGTTGCATTTATGTTAGTCTGTAAACTGCTGTTAGGATCATGCCTTTAAAGAGGAGCTCTGACTCCCAGGACATGCAACCCTTAAACTACACACCCATATGCACATCAAATGGTGTATACAGTGGTGCTTGAAAAGTTTGTGAACCCTTTAGAATGTTCTATATTTCTGCATAAATATGACCTAAAACATCATCAGATTTTCACACAAGTCCTAAAAGTAGATAAAGAGAACCCAATTCAGCAAATGAGACAAAAATATTATACTCGGTCATTTATTTATTGAGGAAAATGATCCAATATTACATATCTGTGAGTGGCAAAAGTATGTGAACCTTTGCTTTCAGTATCTGGTGTGACCCCCTTGTGCAGTAATAACTGCAACTAAACGTTTGTGGTAACTGTTGATCAGTCCTGCACACCGGCTTGGAGGAATTTTAGCCCATTCCTCCGTACAGAACAGCTTCAACTCTGGGATGTTGGTGGGTTTCCTCACATGAACTGCTCGCTTCAGGTCCTTCCACAACATTTTGATTGGATTAAGGTCAGGACTTTGACTTGGCCATTCCAAAACATTAACTTTATTCTTCTTTAACCATTCTTTGGTAGAACGACTTGTGTGCTTAGGGTCGTTGTCTTGCTGCATGACCCACCTTCTCTTGAGATTCAGTTCATGGACAGATATCCTGACATTTTCCTTTAGAATTCGCTGGTATGGGGGGGGGCGTCGTGGCTCAGGTGGATAAGGCACCATACCATAAATCCGGGGACCCAGGTTCGATTCCGGCCCGAGGTCATTTCTCGATCCCTCCCTGTCTCTCTCTCCCGCTCATTTCCTGTCTCTACGCTGTCCTATCCAATAAAGGTGCAAAAAGCCCCAAAAAATATCTAAAAAAAAAAAAGAATTCGCTGGTATAATTCAGAATTCATTGTTCCATCAATGATAGCAAGCCGTCCTGGCCAGATGCAGCAAAACAGGCCCAAACCATGATACTACCTCCACCATGTTTCACAGATGGGATAAGATTCTTATGCTGGAATGCAGTGTTTTCTTTTCTCCAAACATAACACTTCTCATTTAAACCAAAAAGTTTTATTTTGGTCTCATCCATCCACAAAACATATTTTTCCAATAGCCTTCTGGCTTGTCCATGTGATCTTTAGCAAACTGCAGATGAGCAGCAATGTTCTTTTTGGAGAGCAGTGGCTTTCTCCTTGCAACCCTGCCATGCACACCATTGTTGTTCAGTGTTCTCCTGATGGTGGACTCATGAATATTAACATTAGCCAATGTGAGAGAGGCCTTCAGTTGCTTAGAAGTTACTCTAGGGTCCTTTGTGACCTTGCCGACTATTACACGCCTTGCTCTTAGAGTGATCTTGTTGGTCGACCACTCCTGGGGGAGGGTAACAGTGGTCTTGAATTTCCTTCATTTGTACACAATCTGTCTGACTGTGAATTGGTGGAGTCCAAACTCTTTAGAGATGGTTTTGAAACCTTTTCCAGCCTGATGAGCATCAACAACGCTTTTTCTGAGGTCCTCAGAAATCTCTTTTGTTCGTGCCATGATACACTTCCACAACCATGTGTTGTGAAGATCAGACGTTGATAGATCACTGTTCTTTAAATAAAACAGGGTGCCCACTCACACCTGATTGTCATCCCATTGATTTGAAAACACCTGACTCTAATTTCACCTCCAAATTAACTGCTAATCCTAGAGGTTCATATACTTTTGCCACTCACAGATATGTAACATTGGACCATTTTCCTCAATAAATAAATGACCAAGTATAATATATTTGTCTCATTTGTTTAACTGGGTTCTCTTGATCTACTTTTAGGACTTGTGTGAAAATCTGAGGTTGTTTTAGGTCATATTTATGCAGAAATATAGAAAATTCTAAAAGGTTCACAAACTTTCAAGCACCACTGTAGTTGTATGGCAAAGTGCTGTTATGCCATACAGTGCAAAAGGTTACTACCCAGCTCACTTTAAGGCAGTATCACCTCTACTAAGGCTTGCTTACACATGCTTGCTAAGGTTGGGATACACAAGATGTAAAAGAAACACTGACATCATTTGTCTCCATATCTAAACGACTCTACTAGCTCAGTAACTGATTTAAGTTCTAAAATCTGACGTTTAAAGCCATCCTTCATATTCTGACGTAACTGCATCACAATAATTGAGTTCTGTAATGTACCAGGTTTTCAACCAGTAAAATCGTTAAAGTTAAATCAGTGTTCTGTCCATAGAATATCCTAATCACTGCCTGTTATGTTGCTTTGTGTCATGACTGGGAATGTTCTTGCCCATGATAAAATCACTGTAATGCGCTCTGTAATGTGAAATGTCCCAGTGCTGTTATACTAAATATCAGCACTCTCTGAACGTCACTCAACCAGTCAAAGTACTGCACCAGAATTAACTGTTGTATAATTACTATTATCTAAATACGATGCCTTTAATCTGCCCTTGGATATTAAACAATATTAAAAAGTGCCTCTGAGAGCTATGGGTCATTCTGTTATTGTTTCTTTGGGACAGGCTTTGCAGGCACTCCAGGCTACTTGTCTCCAGAAGTACTGAGAAAGGACCCTTATGGTAAACCTGTGGACATTTGGGCCTGTGGTGAGGGTTTTTCTTTTTCTTTTTTTTTTTGAGTACTAATTATTTATCTCATTCAATTACGTAATATTTACTCTTTTTTGCACTCCATGTCTGAAGTTGTGTTTTTTGTTTTTTTTTTTAAAATCTGCTCATTTACACATGCCTATATACTCCATCTCTTCCAGGAGTTATCCTCTATATCCTACTTGTGGGCTATCCTCCATTCTGGGATGAAGATCAGCATAAACTGTACCAGCAAATCAAGGCTGGAGCTTATGATGTAAGTACAGTTTAGGATTTAGTATGATGCCTGTTCCGAGTTTACCCTGTGGAGTTATTAGATTTTATTTACTCATTCATGAACCTTTCAATTTTAGTTCAGAGGTCATAATATTAAAACATGAACATTTACAAAGATGCAGTGTTTGGGCAATCTAGAACTTTCTTTCCCCACTTTTGATTTTATTAGTGCCCTTCCATTTGAGAGACAAAAAATTATCCTAAACGTAATAATAATAATAATAAATGTGAGTGTGAATGGTTGTCTGTGTCTATGTGTCAGCCCTGTGATGACCTGGCGACTTGTCCAGGGTGTACCCCGCCTTTCGCCCGTAGTCAGCTGGGATAGACTCCAGCTTGCCTGCGACCCTGTAGAAGGATAAAGCAGCTACAGATAATGGATGGATGGATAATAATAATAATAATAATAATAATACATTTCTTATTATATTCCAGTTATTCACACCATACAGTCTTTCTTTACCCGAGACATTAATTTAATTGCTTAATAACATTGTACATTAGAATAAAATAGCTTAATATATGTTAATATAACAACTTTGTCAAGTACACTATCGAATGTACCCCTGGGTATGGAATGGTTCCATATTTGGCTGATATGTCTTAAGGCAAGGACCTTGTTTCTTTCCAATTAGATGTAATTCTAGAGCATTCTCCAATTTTTTAATTTTTTTAATTAGCTTTGCCATAGCAAAATAAATATATATATATATATATATATATATATATATATATATATATATATATATATATATATATGAGTGATTCCACGCTTATGGGTACTGAAATGGGGACATGAACTTATTTTTAAAAATTCACCTAAAACCATTTCTTTTTTTACCATCAGGTCACAAAACATGTAATCTTTAATGAATGAGATGTTAAAAGATAACTTTAATTTTCTGAGATGTAATAAAAACATATTTATATGCCAAAGTCAGAACGTAACAGAAGTGTTGTGGACATATATATTCTCAATTTTAACAATGTAGAATTACTTTTTGAAACATAGGGAGGTGATGTTTTAGCAAATATAATTAATAAACATGTGTAGTAGAATAAACATACACATTCTTTCAATAAGATTAACATGGTATATAGCTAGATTGTAATTAATTTGTAACAGACGCGAGATGGACAATCGTAACAGAAGTAATGTAACAGACATCATTTTGGAACTCATAGGCTTGACTTTGGCATATAAATATGTTTTTATTACATCTCAGAAAATTAAAGTTATCTTTTAACATATCATTCATTAAAGATTACATGTTTTGTGACCTGATGGTGAAAAAAGAAATGGTTTTAGGTGAATTTTTAAAAATAAGTTCTTGTCCCCATTTCAGTACCCATAAGCGTGGAATCACTCATATATATATTATGGCTGGGAAACCACTACAGCTTGCACCAATTACAGTGGCCCCATTGTACCACGTAGCCTAAGTGTGCCCCATGTTAACCTAACTGCATGTCTTTAGACTGTGGGGGAAACCGGAGCACCCGGAGGAAACCCACGCAGACACGGGGAGGACATGCAAACTCTACACAGAAAGGCCCCTGTCAGCCATGAGGTTCGAACCCAGAACCTTCTTGCTGTGAGGTGACAGTGGTAACCACTACACCACCGTGCCGCCCCAAACAATATTTGACTCGGCTACAATTTAAGGTGCTTTCGTGCTCTGCAAGTTAGAGTGAAAATTTATACTTTTGGTTTGTTTGCTCTTTAGTTTCATTTTGTTTTCTCACTATATTACATTAATGGCATTTAGCAGATGATCTTATCCAGAGCGACTTACAACATACCCAGTTAACAGGAGCAGTTGGGGGTTAGGTGCCTTACTCAAGGGCACCTCAGCCACTCCTGCTGGCCCAGGGACTTGAACTGGCAACCTTTTGGTCCCAAAGCTGCTCCTCTCACCATTAGGTCATAGCTTCCCCTCACTACCATATGATGGTTGGAAAAAGTAACCAAAGTTTGCCAAGGATGCAAAAAAATCAAAATCCCCAGAGCACCAAGAACACGGTGCAGCAGTCAGTTATCCGCTGCAATCACAGCCCTGCTGGTATACAGTACAACAGCACGATTGCAAGTTTGTTGTTGCTTTTATGCAACAGTTCTTTAAAGAAGAAATTAATATTGAGTAACTGACATTTCGGATACAATATTGTTAATTGTTATACATACAGGACACTTTTTCGATGGAATAAAAACATGGATTCTATTCCCTTCTAGCGGGTTTCATTCATTTGGTTTGATAGCATGCAATATTATTAGCATATCGCTTATCCTCCGTGTATTACGCCACTCTACCCAGTGGAGAACGAGCGTTGAATATGGTTCACGATATTGCATGGTTGTCAAGACAACATGACATCACATGTCGGAGATGTAAAACTTCCGTGCTAGCGAGCGACTGTGACAATTTATAAACAAACATGGCTGCCAGGTTTACTTCATTAAATATGGAAGATTTTGACAGAAATTTTGAAAGAGGTAGATGCATTGAACACCCGAAAAGAATGTGTATGTATAATAATAATAATAATGCAGGCTTTCGTCTAAACGGGGGAACAGGGGCGCTGCGCCCTCTTACTCTCGGCGTGCGCCCCCTTACCGACTCCGTGAAAACATCCCAGCAACACTACGTGACAATGTGTCTGATCATCAAATACGTTATAATTGCTCCAAAAATATTCCAATCATAGTAGATACACCGCCAGACGGTGCAAAAACAATCCGAATTGGCGTTTTCCAGACCGAGGCGCCATGTTGTTTAGTTGTTTACTTGTCGCGGCTGCTCTCGCGAGATTTGACATGGGTTACATACAAGGTCAGCTGACTTGTAGAGCGAGATTTCTCGAGACTGAATGACCTTTCACCCACCGGCGCGGGAGCTTTTGACAGAAGTAGTTCGTGAGTTGTTTTTGTTGACACTTGGGCATTTAAAGACGTCAACCCGCGGCACGAAACGGAAGAAAGCCAAAGACTGTCCGGGGCAGAAGAAGATGACTTCTTTCTTTTTCAATGTTGACAGACAATTTGTTACAATTTCCCTCTCAGATAGCCTCAGAATGTCCCATTGGAGCATTTTTCAAAGGCTTTGCACGGCGGGGGGGGACAACCGGCACCATCCCCCCCCCCCCCCCCCCCCCCCCCCCCGCTTCGCTCCCTCGCCATGGTGAGCGCTCTCATACTAAATTTTTCTAGAAAAAACCCTGATAATGGCTTTTTTTCATGCTATATGAAATATATTCTATTCAGTTAGCATGATATTGAATTAGTCTTCGACTTGTTCAATATCATGCTAGCTGAATGGAATATATCTGATATACCACTCAACACCAGCCAATATTATTTAAATATTTAGGGATTTTTTTTTTTTTTGTTTGCTCCATCAATGGCAATAGTTCCCAAAGAAGCCACAGCTGAATAGAGCAGTAGGTGTTGCCATGTAATGCACAAACTGACTGGCAGCCCATAGTAAGTGTAATAACAATTTCAGTTTCACAAACTATTGCTAGAATTGGAATTTGTAGCGAACACAGACAAGCGGGTTGATACAAACAGTGAAATGTGCCAGTACTGCTGTACTGAATCCATGCTGTTATACTAAATATACTAATAGCGGCAATCTTGGAATGCTGCTTGTCCGTCACGTTAGCAGACCGAAACCACCTGAGCCATTCCAAGCTAACCTACACATCATAGTCATTTTTTCAAATCTCACCAGGTGTTAAAAACTGCAGCTCATTACAAAGATATATATCTGAAGTTTGATTTCAGCATTCATGGACTGCTTGAAATGTGGATGACATATAGCCAGAAATCAAAACTGTTCATCTGAAGTAGTCACAAGCATATTTAACCTGTAGAAGTGACCTTATGTGCACTTTGATTAAAGACATTTTATCTTGCATACAAACCGAAGGATCTGCAGCTGATAACATTTTGGAAAACTTTGTTCACCAAGTTGAACTAAGGACCACTTTATTCTGTGCATTGTTATGTGGGAGTTTAAAAATAAATAATAATAAATAGATACAACTTTTGCACTTTGTTTCATACTGGTGGAGGTACTTGTCACGGAAGTCACATTTTTTTCGGTCACGGAAGTCACAGACTTCCAGTGCTCTCCAAGGTCAGCAATTTACTAATTTATGATGGCTTGCTTAATTTAGGAATCTCTAGACTTCCCCCTGGTATACTGTGTGAGACAAATGGTACATCTCTCCCAGAAGGCTACGAACTGGATAAAACATTTCTTCAGTCAATATTTTTGAGGATGTAGCTGTCACGGAAGTCACATTTTCCTCCTGTTTTTTTTTTTTTGTATGAAAATGTAGTTAGGAATGAAAAAAATGTTGGCTATACTAAGGAGCTGTATAATGTCCATGAAATAAATGCATAACATTTTACATTTGTTCTGGAATTTATGGGCCATAGATTGACTTCAACCAAATTTGAGTAGCTTTCGTCACGGAAGTCACCTTGGAATGGCCCACCTGTACTATAATTATCTCGTAGTATATTATACAAATCACAAGTTTTAAAACATTTTGTGCATCACAGCCATTGTTTATTTTCCTCTTTTTTTCTTGGTCAGTCCAACTGCCAACTCTCCAGCTCACAGTTCATTTCCACAGTGCTTCGCTCTGTCCTTTGACTCCGTTTGTGCCTCGTGGCTCATTTTAACAGCTCACATCTAGAGGAAAATGTCATCCGCAACCCAAAGCACATGACACGTTTGCTTTCCCTTGCCATAGCTGGGTCAATTCAGGATCAGATCAATTTCTCACTACAAATGACTCCTATTCAAGTTTGATTGGAACTATACCGGATGGTCTTGGATTGGTTACGTTGGTGCAGTTGTTCTGACCTGTACAAATGAACCACACCAAAGAAGAAATTGTTCCAGGATTCGATTCATGTGGACTAAACACTGTGTATGTGAGAGCAGCCTTAAAGATCACATTTGGTCCAGCATAACTGTGACAAAGCTCTTTGGAGGTTTTAGGGGGAAAAAAAAAATGAGTGCTTAAATTCAAGTAGTTTTCTTTCCATATTTTGTAATTTGTAAATGTACAGTTTCATAGTCAGGCTGCAAGTATCGTTCAGAGACCGGATGCTCATCAGGTTATCTTTTTCCATTATGGCATAAATGCTCTGTTCTGGGGCTTGGTGGTCTGACAGGCTGCTTAATTTTTGATTGCGTGTAAATTAGAGCTGTGCCAGAGCTATTGATCCTGTCATGCCTTTCCTGACGCATTGCGGATAGATGACTTACCAGGAAGAACTGGGTGATTCTTTTGCATGTGCAGACGTACAAATGTCTGTCTTTTTCTTCTAAAAAGCAAATAAAATTTTAATGAACAGTGTGTGCGTTTGCACATCTAGGCACTGTAATGCACAGGTTAAAGAAAAGCAGAAAAATGTCTTCTTATGATGACGAATGGTTCTTTAAACTGGTAGTAGTTTTAAAATAATTCTCCGCAGTGGTGTGTGCAGAAGATATAAATGTAGATTTACGTCCCACTATCCTCTAATCTAATAGCTTCTCTCAGTGAGGTGTTAATTTGCAAAACTAACATTTATTAGAACCCCAGCCGTGGTCGTCGTATATCCAATAGTTGGTGTAGTAAAGAAACACAATGACGCAGCGTTTCCCACTGCTTCCTTGATGGACTCCTAATTTGATTGTCCCCCACGTCGGACATTTTGTTTGTGCATTAAAAGCGCATGAGGAATTTACTCTTATGCATGCAGGGTACATCTTTAATACTTTTGTATCATTCTCGCTGCCACACTCCAGTTTCCTTCTCCTGAGTGGGACACGGTGACCCCTGAGGCCAAAAACCTCATCAACCAGATGCTGACCATCAACCCAGCCAAGAGGATCACCGCTGAGCAGGCCCTCAAGCACCCATGGGTCTGCGTAAGTAATTGCTTCCAATATCTATAATTGTCGCAAGCCGCAGGCTGCAGAAATCCATTTAAAAACCAGCAGCGCCATAGATTCTTTCAGGATTTTAATCCATTTCTAGTCTAGCCATCTAACGGTACTGCATCTGAGCAGGAACGCCTAACTGCAGCCTTGGATTCCAGCGCGGTTTGAGTCTCACTGAGCAGCACTGTTTGAGCTAATGCTGGCCTGAAATACTAGATCAGATTGGACTTCTTGTTGGCATCGTGCTCGTCATGTTTTGTGTAACTTAGCAACAGGAGTTTGCCGAGAGACGCTCGGTTACTAAGAGGATGTCCATATCGGATCAGTATTGGGTATTGCGCAATGCCCAGAGGTCTGATGTTAGTCATTTATTGAAAATCATGCTCAATCCGGCATCGGTGCATCCTACTTTGGTGATTTTCTTCATTCTGACACTTAATAAAGCTAGATATTATGAGGTGAATTGCATCAGGCGACTCTGAGAACCAAATTTGCGCATTATTCTGGCTTTCCAGAGTTGTGCATGCCTTCGTTAGGTACTAAAGAAGAAAATCAAGCGCTGTTGCATGCACTGTCTCTTGAAACTGAATATATTTTACTTCAGATGCTTCCAGTCACACTGATCAAACTGATGTTTCTCAATTTTACTGTTCAGCAACGGTCCACAGTGGCCTCCATGATGCATCGGCAAGAGACTGTGGAATGCCTGCGCAAGTTCAATGCCCGGAGAAAACTGAAAGTATATTTCCATTATAGTTCCTGCATATTGGGACAAAAATTCAACAGATTCGTAGCACAAAATAATCCATGTCTGTCTCTCTCTCTGCCTTTCTATTCAGGGAGCAATCCTCACCACTATGCTGGTTTCCAGAAACTTTTCAGGTGGGTCTCTGTTGCTTGCTCATGATCAGGTAGGGTGCACAAGCCATGGACCATGCTGCTGTATCCCTATAATTGTAGGCAAAATTGAAGATGTATTTTCAGCTAGATGTACAATCAGGGAGTACAAGGTCTGGAACGACTGAGAACATAGAAAAGTGATGGACTCTTGTTTCTAACCCCACATTTCTGCAGGGGACACAGATGAATTATTTAACCATCTTTGATTTAGCCGTTACGGAATTTATAAATGGATAAAATGTGCTTTTTACTTATGACATCCTGTTCGTTTTTTTTTTTTTTCCCCAGTGTCAAGGCAGGTTCTTTTCTTTGGTGTCACAGGCTAACAGGTTGCATTTTGTGCCAAATCCAGAAGTGTTTTTAATGAGCTTGAGTATTGGTTAGGTCACATTCTCTCAGGGGTTGTATATTTTCTATAGCATGATCCAACTGAACGCCTCTCTGTCCAATAGTGGGCCGGCAGCATACCAGCCCTGCTGCTCCCACCACCAGCACTGCCGCGCTTGCACAGGAAGGTATGTGAGAGTGCATCTCCTCACCTCTCCACCGGGGGGGGGCCCAGATAGCCCCATCCACCTTGTCCCCACAAACTTGACCCTGTCTTTGCTCCACCCTCTCAGCATGTAATCAGACGCCTGCCATGCCTGCTGTCACATAAAAACACACGCATTCAATTTCATGTAAAATCACTGCCCGTCGGTCCAGGATGACCAAGTTCTTGATTTCATACACGTCCGTGGCCTGTTTCCATTTTACCAAGATTAACATTCATAACAGTCATGTGCATCATGCACTGTCTTCGTGCACCATGGTCTTCAGCCTGCGCTGTCCTTTAACTTTTAATCCAGTATTGTTTAGTGTTTAAGGACAAAAAGCAGATCCTGCCACTTATAAATGTAAACCATCTTTGTTGTAAATAGTGTTTGGACACATGAGGAATAAACACACCTCAGTTCTCTGGAACTTTGAATAGATTTTTTTTGTAACCTCGCACGCATGGATTGTTCTCTCTAGATATTTGAATAGACGTTATTCCAGTCCTTTTTTCAGACGGCTGTCTTTTTTTTTTTTTTTTACGCGACTTGAATTTGAACACTGATGCTCCAGGCAGGAGTCTGATCAATATTACCTCGCCGCATTCATTATAGTGATTCGCTGTCTCCAGTCAGCCAGCATGACTTACATGTTATGTATGTGATTATGTCTGCTTTATTTAGTCCTTTTTTTGGGGAGGTTATATCCCCTGCCTCTTTTTAGAGCTCTTAGGTAGCCTCTGCTTTAGCCGGAGATGTGGAAACCAGTTCTGTCTTCTCTCCCAGCTCGAAATTCTGCACCCTGGGCAGAGTAAAGAAGTCTGGTGGTATGCAGGCTGAATTCATAGTTTTCAGGTCGCAGCCTCTCATCCCCTGCCAAAGCAGACTTATTCAGCCCACCATTTCCCGCCCCCCTCGTTCCCCATTAAACCCTCACCTGCACCCCCTTGCTGAGAGTGCGGGGGTGTGCTACATGGCTGGGCAGGAGCGGGGTTGGCTTGCTGCCAACCGTCAGACCTGGTGTAGAGTGGCGCATAGTGCCAGCACGTGCCAGGTGGTCGGCATGAAAAAAGGCCCACTGGAGGCCAGACAGACGACGCTGTTTATGCGACTGAGTCAGGAGGGAATGGAAGAGCACACAAGTCCTAGCCACCCCAAAACAGAGGGGACATCTGTTTTACACAGTTTTCTGTATTCTTTTATCATACTGTTATATCATTGATTTGGTCATTCCAACAGGGTTTTGCAACATGATTAATATTATTAATTTTAGTTTTTGTTTGTTGAGAGATTTCAATGCTTTGGATGCTTCATCTCTCCCACAATAAAGGCTAGCCTTTGTAAGGTCTATACTACAGGTATGTCTTAGATAATCAGTTGCACTTTTACTGTGGTGGTGATTGGCATTAATTACTTTGGAGTCATCAAGTCACAGCTCTTTCCACCAAGTCTCACCCATACCCAGTAAGTGTTTGACTATATAACATCATCTCATTGCAGATACTAGGATACTTGTTTAGATGCTTGACCAATAGAGGCGTAGTATCAGGCTTTCTCTTCTTCTGTATCTTCTCCATCTTGAGCTTCCTGCTTTACTAACAAATAAACTGGTTGCTGGTAGTTTAGAATTTGCTGCTTTGACAAATGTTGATGCATATCTCAGGCTTTTGCCTCAGCCAGATTATGCCATTTTCTTTGATTCAGCGCTTACAAGCAAACCATTTATATCATAAGATGTTCTGTTCTTTGTTGCTGTCCTTTCCCACTACCTTCCAAGGGCATTTTCACGCTTGGCCTAAATACGCGATAATAATCTGTACCCAGGATTGATTTTGGGCTCGTTTTGGTAGAGGGCATCATCACATGTTTGCTTTCACAAAGATAATTTCCTTCCAACCAAAGTGTGAAAATTCATGCAGAACTTCTGCTGTATGTGCAGTTGTGTTTGCAAAGTGGGAGACAGGAGGAACAATCCATCCATTATCTGTAGCCACTTATCCTGATCTACAGGGTCGCAGGCAAGCTGGAGCCTATCCCAGCTGACTATGGGCGAGAGACGGGGTACACCCTGGACAAGTCGCCAGGTCATCGCAGGGCTAGGAGGAACAATCCTTTATTGTTATTCATATCGTCACGGAAACTCTCAAAACTTCAACTCTCCAAGCAAAAAACGATTCAAAGTCCAAGAGGTTGCAGAAAAGTTTTAGACTTTTATTAAATCAAATAATAAAAGCCGAGTCCGGTCTGCAGAGTGAACCAACTCAAAATCACAAAGTTCTCATTTTATACTGTCTCAAAAAAAAAACCCAACCCAGTGTATACAAATAATTTCATTGGTTAACATGTCACGTCATACCACTTCTTCAACATTTTCTACTGGACAGTACATCTCACGCTTGTCATATTTTGTATCAACCGAGCCAAATTTTCCAGTCTGAGTGGTCAATTCAGAAAGAATCAGAACATATGATAAGAAGTGGTACGTCATGAACAACACCGCATTTAGAGCGTACAATACATGATTCAAAACGACTGGAGTCAAATCAGGTTAAGGATTGACTCGTTTGCAGGTGCAAACGAACACAACACTCGTGGCCTAGGCCAGTCTACCACACCATAAGATTAAAAAAGAAAAAAAAGTGCACACTGCAGCTTGTAACAATACCCAATTCAGAATAACTTGATAAAATGTATTACGTTAGCATGCAAAGCACTCCAGAATGAACAATTGTTTAATTCAGCATGGCCTTGGCTCACTCATTACAACATATAACACTGCAGGTGCTGGAGTTAGAATAATACACTTTTTGAATAGGTCTGTGATTTAACAGACAACAACCTTTCAGTATAAACAATCTCAACGTCTTGACTGTATTTTACTGTAATTATGATCATTCATAAACCTATTTATTACTTTTAATAGAATTAACTTCATTTATTCTTTACTGAAAATCAACATACTTGGCTTTGAATTAATATACGTATAATCAGCATAAAAAGAAATCCGTGTACAGTATGTTTGAGTTCATCAATGTGTATGTTTATAGGAATCAAAATACCTTTGTGATTACTTAAGGTGTGTGTTTATATATGTATGGTTATATGAATCAGAATACCTTTGTGATTACTTAAGGTGTGTGTGTTCGTGACTGCATGTGTACATATAAAATCACCACAGTATTTACTTAATTTAAGCCAATATTTCTGTTCTGTAACAAACACAAGAATTGTGAATATTTTGAGTGAAGCCTTTCAGCGGAATGTGATCGCGTGTACTCGGATAATCGAGAGTTCGAACTGCTTGCGTTCGGTTGCCTTCTTTATTCCGTTTGTGTAGAAGACATTCAGCAGACCACTTCCCTCTCGCCATCACTGAAATCTGAAACAGGAAGTAATGCACCACTAACAAGTCGAACTAGTTCTATTATTTGCCATTTAGCCTCAGGAGCAAATACTCTTGCTGCGGTCTCGAAGCTAACCCCAGACCGTAGTTTAAAAGTGCACCTAAAGGGGTGTTCACACGGCAACTTTAGCACCGGGGCTGCCCTGGTAGAGCGTTCACACGGTACAAAGTTATACCGGTGTAGCCCCTGAAAGCTGCTTAAACCGGTGCAAATCTAACCCTGCTCGGGAGGTGGTTTAAGAAATTTACTCCAGAGTAAATGCTAGTTTGCGGGGCAGCACCGATATAAAATGGGACGTCTGAACGCTACAGGGGTAGACTCGCTACACGTGAGGAGAGTTGATTACATACGAACATTGCATAATTTGCATCCTGGTATTTTGCGCTTCCAAAATGGCGAATATCAACAACAACAGAACTACGTGTCTTCCAGTGTTGCCAGATTGGGCAGTTTTAAGTGCATTTTGGCGGATTTGAACATATTTTGGGATGGAAAACATCAACAGTATCTGGCAACACTGGTGTCTTCATCCACGTTGTTTTCCCGGCGCTTGGTGATGCCATGACAACCGGGAAAAGGAAGTACATTTTCATGCATGCGCATATTTAATTTCCGCATTATTACTATCTCAAATGATAGTAATAATGATAGGAAATGATAATAATAAAAGGAAATGATATCAAAACTTTATTACTATCAAAGGAAATGATAGTAATAAAGTTTTTGCTACTATTGCACGGTCGCAGAAACTGCCGTGTGACCGCAAGTGGGGCTGCACCGGTGCTAACACGCTTCTCTCTAGTAAGCAGGGTTGTGACGTGTGAACGCTGCGCAAAATTTACACCGGTGTAAGATATGTGAGTGATTCCACGCTTATGGGTACTGAAATGGGGACATGAACTTATTTTTAAAAATTCACCTAAAACCATTTCTTTTTTACCATCAGGTCACAAAACATGTAATCTTTAATGAATGATATGTTAAAAGATAACTTTAATTTTCTGAGATGTAATAAAAACATATTTATATGCCAAAGTCAGAACGTAACAGAAGTGTTGTGGACATATATATTCTCAATTTTAACAATGTAGAATTACTTTTTGAAACATAGGAAGGTGATGTTTTAGCAAATATAATTAATAAACATGTGTAGTAGAATAAACATACACATTCTTTCAATAAGATGAACATGGTATATAGCTAGATTGTAATTAATTTGTAACAGACGCGAGATGGACAATCGTAACAGAAGTAATGTAACAGACATCATTTTGGAACTCATAGGCTTGACTTTGGCATATAAATATGTTTTTATTACATCTCAGAAAATTAAAGTTATCTTTTAACATATCATTCATTAAAGATTACATGTTTTGTGACCTGATGGTAAAAACAAGAAATGGTTTTAGGTGAATTTTTAAAAATAAGTTCATGTCCCCATTTCAGTACCCATAAGTGTGGAATCACTCATATCGCAACAAAATACATCGGTGCAGCGTCGATGCAAATATGTGCCTTGTGAACACCCTATAAGATCTGTTCCCTGGACCACACTTGGAATCAATACCCACTGTCACATTCCACCAAGCAAACTAAACTGCATCCGGAATAAAGGTCAAGTGTGAAAACGCCCTCAGACAGTCTTCTAGTGGCACTATTTATGCTTGAGGGAAAACTGCCTGAGTTAAGAAGCATTATATTCAGTTTCTTGTTTATAACTAGTGACTTTTATGATCAAACCGTCTTGTTAAAGTGAGAATAAGTGTGTGGGGGGGATTATAACAACCCCCCCTGCCCCCCAGCTTCTGCCTGACTGGCTGCTTACTGTGAATGGTGAAAGGAAGGAGCAGTGACTGTAATGGAGGACAGTTGAATAATTTGCTTCATTCGTTCAAAAACAAAAAAGCATTTTGAAGTTTGTTTTACTTTACTGACATTGCATGGCTGGCTGTTTGGTAAATTGCACCCACCACGAGCACTTTTCATCTCATATCGAGTGCAGCATGGAACACCAGCAGGCCCATGAAACCAACGGTGCCTGCCGCCTTCCTGCTCTGTGCGCCCTCCTATTTGCACCTCTATTGATTTTGTTGTTTTTCTCTCTCAATCTTACCTTTCTCTCCCCATCATTCGTCCTCTCCACTTGTTTTATGGAAGGTAAGGAACTTAATAGGAATAGCAAGCATGAGCCTTTTGACCAGGGTCTTTGTAAGGGTGGTGGTGCTGAAAGGGTCGCTGCAGTATAGATTTTTTTTAAAAGCTTGTCCCCTGTGCACCATGTCATTAGCACACAAGTCAGTCGGTGTCCAGGTTTACAAAACCGCGCTGCCTGAAGACCTCTAAACCAGGCTGGGTGAAATCATGGCTCAGTTTAAAGGAAATCAATTGCCTACATTAGCTGTGATTTTTCTTTCATTATACCTGTAGTCTCAAATGAAGTACAGTTTTATTCGGAGTCTATTCTTGGTGTTGTATAATAGGGATGATTTTAAAAGTATGTGACTCCTGAACAACCAGTAGTGAAACCTAAACGCTTCTGAAGCATATAAGTGAGTAAATGGTAAATGCTGTGCTAACAGTTTGTATGGAAGGGGCAGAAAGAGGACTGTGGCTGCTTGGATTTTGTTGCACATGTTCTAATTCAGGCTCACTTCTTTCTTCACAGCATGCAAAAGTTTACTCAACAAAAAATCAGACGGTGTTAAGGTAAGAGATGAAGTTATTGTTAATAGTCATGAGCATTTTGTCTCCTGTAAGATGTTGAAATGATCACAGATTCTTCAGAGTAAAGAGCTACAATACATAATTCATATTCGTACGTATGTGTGGTGGCCTTGGAAAACCCTTCATGATGAAATTTAGACAAGCTTTCCTTTTTTTTTCCTCATGTGGAAGTTAACGTTTTAAAGGCTGGTTACGCCAGAAAGTGAAAAGGGAGAAAATGATGTTTAAGGGCCCGGTCCCACAACACCAATAACTACAACTATGACTATACCTATGCCTGAATTTAGTTCCAGTCTGGAGCAGTCACACCACAACTATAATCCCGACTATAATATCGCTTGGTCCTGACACTCAGGGAAATAAATGCATGTACAGTGGTGCTTGAAAGTTTGTGAACCCTTTAGAATGTTCTATATTTCTGCATAAATATGACCTAAAACATCATCAGATTTTCACACAAGTCCTAAAAGTAGATAAAGAGAACCCCGTTAAACAAACGAGACAAAATATTATACTTGGTCATTTATTTATTGAGGAAAATCATCCAAAATTACATAGCTGTGAGTGGCAAAAGTATGTGAACCTCTCGGATTAGCAGTTAATTTGAAGGTGAAATTAGAGTCGGGTGTTTTCAATCAATGGGATGACAATCAGGTGTGAGTGGGCACCCTGTTTTATTTAAAGAACAGGGATCTATCAAAGTCTGATCTTCACAACACGTTTGTGGAAGTGTATCATGGCACGAACAAAGGAGATTTCTGAGGACCTCAGAAAAAGCATTGTTGATGCTCATCAGGCTGGAAAAGGTTACAAAACCATCTCAAGAGTTTGGACTCCACCAATCCACAGTCAGACAGATTGTGTACAAATGGAGGAAATTCAAGACCATTGTTACCCTCCCGAGGAGTGGTCGACCAACAAAGATCACTCCAAGAGCAAGGCGTGTAATAGTCGGCGAGGTCACAAAGGACCCCAGGGTAACTTCTAAGCAACTGAAGGCCTCTCTCACATTGGCTAATGTTAATATTCATGAGTCCACCATCAGGAGAACACTGAACAACAATGGTGTGCATGGCAGGGTTGCAAGGAGAAAGCCACTGCTCTCCAAAAAGAACATTGCTGCTCATCACCAGTTTTATAAAGATCACGTGGACAAGCCAGAAGGCTATTGGAAAAATATTTTGTGGACAGATGAGACCAAAATAGAACATTATGGTTTAAATGATAAGCGTTATGTTTGGTGAAAGGAAAACATTGCATTCCAGCATAAGAACCTTATCCCATCTGTGAAACATGGTGGAGGTAGTATCATGGTTTGGGCCTGTTTTGCTGTATCTGGGCCAGGGCGGCTTGCCATCATTGATGGAACAATGAATTCTGAATTATAGCAGCGAATTCTAAAGGAAAATGTCAGGACATCTGTCCATGAACTGAATCTCAAGAGAAAGTGGGTCATGCAGCCAGACAACGACCCTAAGCACACAAGTCGTTCTACCAAAGAATGGTTAAAGAAGAATAAAGTTAATCTTTTGGAATGGCCAAGTCAAAGTCCTGACCTTAATCCAGTCGAAATGTTGTGGAAGGACCTGAAGCGAGCAGTTCATGTGAGGAAACCCACCAACATCCCAGAGTTGAAGCTGTTCTGTACGGAGGAACGGGCTAAAATTCCTCCAAGCCGGTGTGCAGGACTGATCAACAGTTACCGGGAACGTTTAGCTGCAGTTATTGCTGCACAAGGGGGTCACACCAGATACTGAAAGCAAAGGTTCACATACTTTTGCCACTCACAGATATGTAATATTGGATCATTTTCCTCAATAAATAAATGACCAAGTATAATATTTTTGTCTCATTTGTTTAACTGGGTTCTCTTTATCTACTTTTAGGACTTGTGTGAAAATCTGATGATGTTTTAGGTCATATTTATGCAGAAATATAGAAAATTCTAAAGGGTTCACAAACTTTTTCAAGCACCACTGTAACTTAGGAATAGTCATGGAAGTTTTTCCAAGTAGTAGCACATTATTCCGGGTCATACTGTACAGCTTGGACTTCAAAACAACTCATGCACACACTCTGGTGGTTGACAAAATACGGATAGGTCACGGACTGCGGAAATATAATAATAAAGGATGCAAAATACGGAGTGGTTACAGATTTTAATACGGCTGCATCACAGATGCTAATCATTTATGGATTGGTCACGGACGTTTCAGTCTATTACAGATTGCTTACCGATTTCATACGGATGATGCATCACGGATAAAAAATTAAGAAATCTAAAACAATTAAATGTTTTGACTGCCGAAGTTCATAATTTAAAATATCTTACCTGCATTTATATGTTTATTAATTTACTAGTGATATTTCACAGAAAATCACATATCTGTGAATAAAAGATTCGTGCTTTGTATTATATATTTTTTTTCTTTTCCGTGAATCCATATTCCATGACTTCATGATGCAACAAGGATGTACAAAGATGCCCGGGGAAAATGGCACATGCTCAGACAATGTCACATGTAAACAGTTACCTGATTGGTCAGATGTTTTATCGGATCGGGTCCAGGCCTGGAAAAATCGCTCCAGAAGCAATCTCACTGATGCGGGTAAACCCAGGCCTGGGCTATAGGTATCGTTATCGGTCTGGTGTGAGCACCAACCGCATAAACTGAAGGGGACCGTTTTATTTATAGTTATTGTTATAGTTGTAGTTATAGTTATTATCCCCTGCTGGCCGAAAAGCCCGAAGGGGGATTAGGTTGTGGCGATTTCCGTCCGTCCGTCCGTCCCTGGATGGGTGCTCACCTCCTGAAATCAACTCCTCTCACAATTTGTGGAGGACTTTCATGAAACTTGGTAAAAGGCATTGTTATATATCGGACTACGTATATTGTAATTTCGTTAAATTGGGTCACATTTTACCAGAGTTACTGTACAGCCCTTGATTAACAAAATTATACTTGGACAATTTCATGAGTGTGTTTTCCTTCTGAAATCAACTCCTCTCACAATTTTTGGAGGAATTTCACGAAACCTGAAGGCCTTGTTATATGCCGGTAGTACGCGTATTGTTATTTTGTTCAATTCGGTCGCATTTTACCAGAGTTGTGGCCCTTGATTAACAACCTTGTGCTTTTACAGTTTCATGAAGGTGTGCTTGCGTCCTGACATCAACTCCTCTCATAATTTTTGGACTAATTTCTCGAAGCTTGGCAAAAGGCCTTGTTATATGACGGTAACGCGCATATTGCGATTTAATTTTGTTTGTGAAAATTTTACCAGAGTTTTGACCCTTGATTAAATAACTTGTACTTTGACAATTTCATGAGGGTGTACGTTCTTCTGAAATCAACTCCTCTTACAATTTATGGAAGAATTTCACCAAACTTGACAGGATTCTTTGGTGTATGTCGGTAATACGCATATTGCAATTTCGTTCAATTCAGTCGCGTTTTACCAGAGTTATGGCAGAGTTGCCAGCGAGGGATACTGTGCTCTCAGAGCACTCGTCAGTACTGTGGCACCGGGCCTCATCAGACACACTGACTTTTTATCTCCGCATTTGCTAAACTGGATAGTTATGCGACAAAAGTATCAAGAAGCTGTTTTATTTGGTTGTTTTTGTTTATTGTTAGAATTCAGGCACAAGAACATCTGACAGATTTTCCCAGACCACCTCGTATACGAACAAAAAAAATTCCTGTAAACATTTTAAGACTTTTACAGATTTAAAACTAGTTGTAATGGAGGATGATTAAAATCCTATATGCATATAGGATATAAATAATATTTTACGGACTGATGATTCGATCAGTGTAACGTTTTTATGGTTATGTTTATTCTTCCCTCATTTTAAGAATACACGGCCGGTATTGCCTACGTTTACGGTTCTAAATATACTTTTTGCCCACACAGGATGTTCATCAAAAAGTTTAGTAACACATGCCCCTGTCAGTGTAATAATTCAGTGTGCATTATATCCCATGACCATCATATCCCATGTCCTCCATCAGTCTGAATGGGAAACTGTTGTATGTCTCCTCTCTGCTGCAGCCCCAGACAAACAACACTAAAAACAGTGTAGTGAGTGCTGTAGTGAGTGCCCTGAAGGAGAGCAACATGGCCTCCTCTACACCAATGGTACCTTAATCTGCATTTAACAGCCCTTCGGCTTATTCCCAGTGTGCTGTGCTGTAGATGTCCATAGATCATCCAAATGTTAGTTTGTTTTAGGTCCACCTGCATCCTGTTATGCAATCCTGCTGTACATTTTTGTGGTGTTCATTTCTTTTGTAAGCATGCCAGTATTTAAGCTTGGTTTGGTATGGCTTCTCATGTCCTCCTATTCTCTTCTCACCCCGATGTAGACCATATGGGTATAAGCTCGCATGGCAGCTTAGCTCACTCGTTCTAACTAATCCATACACGGATTTTATTTTTTTTTTAAGCCACATCTAGAAGTTGGATAATTAAAGGGGAACAGAGGGCAATATATAGAGTAAATATAACAATAAAACACACATTAACCAACCTTATTCAAGACTTACAAAAGTTTTTTGTTCTAAGGTTGGAAAGTTATCGTGTTTTGAAAGTAGCTCGAGCAAACTATTTCCGCAGTTTGAACAGCCCGCCATGATATTAATTTTATCCAATCAGAATGCACGTTCGTTTTCTCTGCGTAACACTCATGACGTATGTATGTGCCCAGTTGTGTTGGCTCATTGAGGTTGGGACTAGCACGTGTGAATCGGAAAGTAGGATGAATTGTAAGTGATCGGCTACACAATGCCACAGTGTGTTGCTTTCGGGTGTAATAATACATAATAAATACCTGTTTCTGCCTCTTGCGACGATTTCGCAAGTCCACGGGTGGCGCCTATCTCATTGCAGCAAATAAATTCTGCTGGACTCGTGAGCAACTCCACGTTACATTTTCCGCACGAGCACCACGCCATGTCACCTGCACGCAGACGCTCTGCCCCACGCTCGCCATGCCCATGGTCAGCATCAGTCTCATCCTCGCCGTCATCCGAGCTTTCTTCTCTTCTTTCTTCATCACCGGAGTCGAGAGTACCTCTCCTAGGTTCAAACTGGTACCCTTCTAAGCCATAGCCTGCTTGCAGTGTGTCTTGCGGGATCTCTTCGTATGATTCGACAGAGCTTTCACTTGATGCGCCCGACGCCATGATTACACGCTTCTCTCCTAGCGCAGTGGGTAGGGCTGATGTCACGGTCTTTTAAAAATGGCGACTCTTGTGCCGTTTAGCGTACCGACTATTATATTTACAATTACCAAGATATTTCGTTGTTTTCTAGTATATACATTTGATAGAATACTTAAGAATACGTTACTTTGTCACATCAGCAACTGTATATATTATATTTGGTACCCCTTTAAAGTGTTGTTTCAGGACTGTATTGCAAACGTGCAGTAACGGTCACCGCTGCAGTTTTGACACATTTGATAAGGAAACAAGGGCACCTGGAGAATGAGTTACTCCGTATTATTGTCGTCATAAAATGTAAGAGCCAATCACATTCTAATATGCAAATACAGCACTGGTTTATCAGGGGAGGGTGTGGAGGTGTGGATGCATTTCCAATTTGCATATCCACCTTATCTGGATTTCTTGATTTTAGGGTTTACACACACCTTAAAAAAAAAAAAGTACCCTAAAAGAGTGCACAAGCTTTTGTGCGCCTGCACTGCTTTGTGCAAATCAGTTTTATGTCTGATTCAGTAATAAGTCCTCAACGCTACCTTTGGATGACTCTTAAGTAAATATCCCCATGTGTATTTACTTCTGACTTCCAAAGTTTTCACATGATGTGGTCACTCCGTGTCCTGTAGCAAATCTCCTCCATCGCCAGGCTCACTGGGAATTGGTGTGTAATGGAAGTTTTCTGTCAGATAGATAAATGAAGAAGAGGATAAAGTTCACGGTGTGCTGTCACCAGAAAGGTTAATTTGGGGCTAGAAGAGGCTGAAGGAACATAAACCACCTTTCAGTGAATGCAGTTTCCCTGCTAGAAAGCAAACATGAGATGAGAGCAGTGCACCCTGCAGGGTCAGGCAGAAGAGCGCGAATTGACACTTGAAATGGTCTGTGCTTGTACATGCTGCCCAGAGAGCTGAGCAGTGAAATCCTGGGACCTCCAACGTGCACCATTAAAGCACACCATTAACCTCTCGCTCACTAGAGGTCTGCTGAACACCGTCGCAGGACTGACAACAGATAGTCAGGGCTGAAACATCAAAGTCCCTTCCACACCAGAATCTGGTCTTCCCAGGCAGTTTCCTGTCCCAGTACTAACCAGCTCTTTGAGGCGCATGGGTGCGGCGCTGATCTCCGTTTCCATAGCCCTCGGCCTCTCGGTTATACAGCTAGGGTTACGGTGGGGTGGGGGGTTAGTCCTCTGGTAACCACGAGAGTTTGACTTCCCTATTCACATCTGTATTGCAGCATGCCTTGCCAGATAGCAGTAGGTACCATTTTTATGATGGTCTTTGTTATGACCCGACTGTGAGTAGAACTCACGGTCGAGAGGCGGACATGCTAACCACTAGGCCAGCTCGCGGTAGGGCTGAAACATACAACATATTTATTAGAGCAGGCTTTAGCGGGGGGGAAAAAATGTAAGTCTTGCACGGTACAGTGACATTCCATGCAAGAAGGAGTTGATTCTTTTCTTGTATTGGTTTTGGAATGCAGTCTTTAAAAATCTGTCATGTTTTTATAAATGTGATATAAAAGCTCATTCACCATGCAGGTGTTGCATCACCATTACTTAGTTTGTCTTGTGAGCATGCATTCTATTCTGGACAATAAAGGCATGTCGTCGTCATCGGTGTTTAATTGTATTATGCGTTTATCTTTTTGGTAAAAGGTGACAAAGTTATAATTGTTCTTTCCTGTTGTAAATCCTACAGGAGCCACAGACTACAGTAGTGCACAACCCAGCAGATGGTACCAAGGTTAGTCCTTCTGGTGGATATGTTTCACCACTGTGGAGCAGGGAATAAGTGAAAGGATAAGTTTTATTATTCTGTCCACATTCACTGGATATAAGCAATCGTGCGCTCTGATGGCCTAGTAGTAGAGGAGCCAATCAGCTCATATGCCGTGAGTAGAGAAAAACAAAATGGTAGAGCGTTTTGCTGAACCAACCGAGGACGAAATTAAAAACTACTTGAAAACAAAACCCCCAAAATGCAAAAACAAGCAAGAAAATTATGGAATGAAAGTATTTGATGGTGAGAATGTTTTGTTCTTTTTTTTTCCCCAGAATTATTATTATTATTATTATTATTATTATTATTATTGCATTTTTCACAAATTGCTCCTGTTATTTTGCTGGTTTGCTTACATTCTTCATCTTTAAGAATTAAAATTTGTTGGAAATTTTTTAGACTGGTTTAAAAGCTGGGCGGCACGGTGGTGTAGTGGTTAGCACTGTCGCCTCACAGCAAGAAGGTCCGGGTTCGAGCCCCGTGGCTGGCGAGGGCCTTTCTGTGCGGAGTTTGCATGTTCTCCCCGTGTCCACGTGGGTTTCCTCCGGGTGTTCCGGTTTCCCCCACAGTCCAAAGACATGCAGGTTAGGTTAACTGGTGACTCTAAATTGACCGTAGGTGTGAATGTGAGTGTGAATGGTTGTCTGTGTCTATGTGTCAGCCCTGTGATGACCTGGCGACTTGTCCAGGGTGTACCCCGCCTTTCGCTCGTAGTCAGCTGGGATAGGCTCCAGCTTGCCTGCGACCCTGTAGAACAGGATAAAGCGGCTAGAGATAATGAGATGAGATGAGATGAGGTTTAAAAGCTCAAAGAAGTTTGAAAATTACATAACTGAAATGTCCAAGGAAGAATTAAATTTATGTCTAAAGCTATTCTATACTAGAGGTCTGCGTGGGACAGAATTTTCAGTCTCGCTCCCGCCCACTCCTGCATTGTGCAGTCCCGCTCCCGCAAAGAATTATGATTTTCAGTCCCGCTCCCGCCCGCGCCTGCCATACTTTGTCCCGCTCCCGCCCACAAATCCCGCATGATGCAGACGTTCGCGTTATTTCTCACGAAAGTTCTTGTCATTGGCTTGGGGAATTAAACATGCTGAGCTTAGCTGAGCTCTCCACTGACCGATCCTTCACCTAGCGCACGTAGCGAGCGTGCGCGTTGCCAGGCGGCATGCGCAGCTGAGGCTTTACAGAGATGCCCAACACACCTACCAAAATCTACAGTGGATATTAAGAATATTGTACATTGCACATAGCTTATATGTCACTCCTCACATTTACATTCTAGGAAATACAAGTAGGCCTATAAGAAATTAATATAATTTAAAGACAGCGTGATGGTGCCACGCCCCCTACTTGCATGGCGATTCAGGCCTGATGTACCTGATTTATGGCCGTTGTATGTCAGAACCTTTTGGCACTTATCACAACAAGCAAAGGGCAGCTGATTTCCCTCTGCGTCGTACACGAGTGAGAACGACTTCCAAATGTCTGATTTCAGGACTCTTGACTTTTTAACGGTAAATGTACCTCTTTTTAAAGCAGCACTTACTTCTGAAGCACTGTGAGCTTCACTAGAGGAGCTCTGCTCTTCTGCCATGATCGGAGATCTCAAACACGGAAGAGCGGAAAGGAATCGGAAACATACGCGAGATTAGACCACATCCGCAAATTTAGGCATCTTAAAATGTTTTTATTAATGCCAAATAAAATATCCAGCACAAATTATATACGATAGACATAAATTAATAATTTATAAATTTTATTTTAAACACGTTTTTAGTTAGCGGGACTGCAGCTTATCACCTCTCCCGCCCGCTCCCGCATTGTGCACTCCCGCCTGCGCCTGCAATGAGCTTTAAAAATTTGTCCCGTGCCGCACTGCTTTGCGTCGGGTCCCGCGGGACTCCCGCGGGAGTGCAGGGCTCTATTCTATACCTCAGCAAGACGGCACTTTCTTCAAAAACAAAACACTAAAGTCAACTCGTGCCGCCATGGATAGGTTTTTCAGAAGTCCGCCAAAGTGGAAATTATTTTGTCGGACATTTTGTATAAAGTTTTTCTCATCTCATCTCATTATCTCTAGCCGCTTTATCCTTCTACAGGGTCGCAGGCAAACTGGAGCCTATCCCAGCTGACTACGGGCGAAAGGCGGGGTACACCCTGGACAAGTCGCCAGGTCATCACAGGGCTGACACATAGACACAGACAACCATTCACACTCACACCTACGGTCAATTTAGAGTCACCAGTTAACCTAACCTGCATGTCTTTGGACTGTGGGGGAAACCGGAGCACCCGGAGGAAACCCACGTGGACACGGGGAGAACATGCAAACTCCACACAGAAGAGCCCTCGCCGGCCCCGGGGCTCGAACCCAGGACCTTCTTGCTGTGAGGCGACAGCGCTAACCACTACACCACCGTGCCGCCCCTGTATAAAATTTTTATTTATTGAATTTGCTAAAAAATAAAACTGCTCTGTTTCTCAAAATCCAGTGAATGTGGATAGAATAAAACATTATTCCACTCAGTCTCGTCGTACATGAGCTGATAGCCGACGAGGCACATAGTGCGTAGTATCAGCTCATGTACGATTCGATTTTGTGGAAAAATTGTTCAATATGGGAGTCAGTGGCATGTTTTAGGAGGAAAAGGACCTTTGCACACACTAGGATGTTACCATCTTGTAAATTTCATGTTCTAATGTTGCCTACTCTGTTTGGTTCTTGGGATCTTTTCTCTGTCAACGACTGTCCGCAGGGCTCCATGGAGAGCTGCAACACCAACGAGGAAGAGGATATGAAAGGTAGGAAAGGTACACAACCCTTCCTCTCCTCTTTTCGGCATGCCTCCAGGACTGTGGCCTCATGATGATCAGTGATGTTGTAATATTAGGAATCTCTCTCCTTGTCAAGCCGTTCCATCACCACCGTATCCATTTGAAACGGTTAATTTGTCACACACACTGATGGTTAGCCCTAAAAGCCTGTAATAAAGCAGTTTATTTCTGAGTTAAACGATCACACGGTTGTCATGCATAACTGACGCATTAAGTAAAATGAAGCTATATAACTGGGCAGACAGGAGAGAGATGAAAGTAAGTATTGTGAAGGTAGATCAAAATGTGCATTAATGCATAAGGAATGCTGATACGCATGATTGTGGCACTAGTGAATAAATCAGCTTTGTGAGAAGTAATATCTCATGGAAACTTGATTGAGTTTATACACTCGTACAAATCATCTGCATTTCTGTCTGCTTTTTTGTGGGAGGGTTTTCTCTATCCGTCTGTATGTATATGGTAAATGGATGGGTGTGTGTGTGTGTGTGTGTTCTTGAATCTGTTAGCTGGTGTGACCCTTTATTAGCATGCTTTGTAAGAACTTGGTCATGGTTCTCTGCAAAGGCTAAAACTCCACTGCCGAGGCTTCCTTCCCTCATTTCCTCTCCTTAGTTACCTCTAACCTGAAGAGCATCTTATCTTCTCAGCCATATCAGTGGCATGATTGAGGTGATGAGGACAGGAAATTGGAGAGGAGGCTCAAGGAAAGGTTTCACCGGGTTCATGGCTGTGATTACTAACATTGCTGCATCATGCCACAGCCAGCTAGACGCCGTGACTTCAGTAGTGCTAGCTCACGCTGATAGAGCGAGCTGTGCATAGAGGCGGATACGCTGATGCGATTGCCATGGAGTCCCATTGGCTATTTAGACCGTCTGTGTGTCGTTATTAGGCCAAGGCTGAATTAATAGAACCATTTTATCTAGACGCATCCTCCTCCAGCTGCACCTGATGAACATAATGTTGCTGTAATATTGATAATCATGCAGCAGAGTGAGTGTGTGTTGGTGTGTTTTTCCCCCGGTGGTGTGCGTTGCGCTGGTTTTGGGGCCATGCCAGTGGAGAGTGCTCAGGGGGCCAGCAGTGACAGTGCGGTGATGAGTCAGTGCAGTGCCGGGGACGAGCCGCCCGCTCTGGTGGCATCACCACAGTGTCCACCAGCCAGTAAGTCACAATCCTCTGCTGCCATGCGGCATCTTTTGCCCCTTTCCTCTAATCCTCCAGACTTTTTCCACCCCTGTGGTCAGTGTGCGTAGTCGTCCAGTGACTACTCGGAGCATTTGCAGCCACTCCATCTCCACCGATCAGTTCCCTCTCGATTCAGGCTGTTTGTTGTGCTCTTCTTTTACTTTTTATTTTAGGCCCCTTCGGTCTCCTCTGCTCCTTCGACCTCTTTTTTGAACATCTGTGATCTCTCTTTTCCTTTTGTCCTTACCTGCTTCACTGGATGATTTTCGAGCCCATAGCTATTTTTCCTGTTTGACTTCACTCAGAAGTCAGAGCTTCTCTTCCTTCAGGCACCTTGTACCCCATTCGCACCCTTTTTAGACAGATCTATGACTGTGTATGGCTGTCTGCCGTGTATTTTTGCCACAGGGTAGCACTTTAAGTTGCTTGTCTTCATGGTTGATGTGATGTCACTCTGCCTGTGCTGTTTAGTGCTGCTTTAAGCGAATCAAATTCATCTTTAGAGTATCAATAATGCATTATGATCTCCAACACACCATCTTTTTACTCTGAAACTCAACTCTTTGCCTCTGTAGAAAGAGGAAAACAAGACCATTTACAGGTAGGAGGTATTTGTTATAATACGGATGCTTGTTTACGTTTCTATGTGACATAACTACATAGTTTTAAGGAACATTTTCTTCATACGATAGTCTTGAAAGCCTCGGAGCTTTACAATTAGTGCTCAGTGTAAATACTGGATCCGTGAAGTTAAAATGGAAATCTTTGTTGCCTTTTGGGGTTTAAGATAAAGTGGTGAGTATGAGACAAAAGGGCAGAGTGGCATATCTTTATTTCTAGACTTTAATCATTTTGCATAATAAGAACTTAGTGACTTATTTTTTTTAAACCATGATTGAATTCATGATTGAATGCTTCAAGGCTTACAGTAGAATTACAGACAAAAGAAAAGCAAAATTAAAAATTCCAGTTGCGTGACCGTTCTAGAAAGGTTTATTAGCATCAAACTGAAGAAACTTGGCATTGGAGATAAAAATGTGTGGCGGTCTGGGAAAACCATCTGATGATACGGCAATCAGCTAAAAAAGACGTCCGATTTATTTATTTTTTTCTGCCTCTGACATATTTTTAGATACGTCTCCGCCTAATTTTTAGATACAACTTGGTTTTTCATTAGAAGTTTTTTATATATATATATATATATATATATATATATATATATATATATATATATATATATAGTGCTGTCAAGCAATTAAAATATTTAATCGCGATTAATGTCGCGACTGTCATAGTTAACTCGCGATTAATCGCAATTTAATCGCACATTTTTGTCACATGATAAAACATTCTAATTCTCTTACCAGCATAAAAAAGTGAATGGGCTTGTTTTGTACCAATGTTTTTTTTTATTGCAAAGCATAACATGTCTTGACACAGCCACTACAAAGTGAAACCTAAGCTGAGCACCGTGGCTCTTCGTCCCGAGGCTAGCAAGAGAACCATGAGTGAAGTGATCTACTGCTTGAGTTAGTCTACAACTCTAATCCGAGAGAGAGGTTACACAGTGACGGTAGGCTTGACATGCTTGATTATAATATAAAGTACACTATTATATTAACTTTAAGTTGTTCGTTGATAAATATTGCATTGAATCTGATCTTTACTGTTTCAGCTCACTGAACACATTTTGTACTTTTACACTTTCTGCCTGTTGATGCGTCGCGCTGTCCAGTCAGAGGCGGCCAAATTTGCATATTACAGGAAGGATTTCTGGGATAGCATCGAGTTTACAGTTCAGAGGGATCTGGCTTCTTTAGACGCTGTCTTCTTAAAACTGAATAAATATTTAAAAAGAGCCAAATGAGCCAGTCTTTTGAACGGCTCTTTTCAAAGAATGAATCACAAAGATGCGGATCCCATCAAAGAGCCATAAATCTCATCTCTACTAGCGCGCCCTGCCCGCGCTGGTTCTTTGGGGGAAGAGGGCAGAGGACTCTGGCTGTGCGGGGCATTACGGTCTAGCTGCTATCGTTTTTCTAAGCAAAGTCTCTGTTCCAAGTTCCTGGCAGTTTCAAAAGCTTATGAAAAACCTGCATCATGTCACAGAGCGTTAATCTCGCGATAAAAAAAAATTATCGCCGTTAAAATTGAGTCAAGTTAACGCGTTAATAACGCGACATTTTTGACAGCACTAATATATATATAAAATCATTGATCTCATGTAGTATTACTTTTTGTATTTATGAATTATTTTGTACTTAGGTTTTGTATTTTTTATTATTCTGTATTTTTCTGCCCTTTTTAGTTTCATATTTTCATTGTAACATAGGATGTATTTATCTTATGCAGTAAAGACATTATTATTTTACCTCAAGAAATCAAAAATGCATTTCACCAAAACAACGTGAAAGTATTTTATTTAGTTTTTAAAATTTTTTCTAGGTTTCCAGCAAAGATCACGTTGTGTATAGAGCCAGTTTATTAAATGAGGTGATTTTAAAAACAGTCTGCATAAATATATCAAAAACCTTGCTAGTGTGGTAAGTGTGACTTCCTCAAACTGTGAATATCACGCTTTGATCAAATTGTTGCGTAGCTACCTGCAGTAGCACACTGGATACAGATCAGTTCAGCTTATAATCTGAAACATCCTGTCAAAGTGTCTGAGATGGTCCTGCTTAACCTGCGAGATAAATAGTTCAGTTCAGGGAAGCCTGTAGTTTCTACACCTCCAAACAAATAGAACAAAATATTGAGATTTCATTCAAGCTCAGCTGAAAAATTGAGTACATGTGGATTTATGTAAAGCTACTTTCTGACATTGTACACCGATCAGCCATAAAGTTAAAAACACTGACCGGTAAAGTGAATTACGCTACCCTTCAAAAGTTTGGGGTCACCCAGACAATTTTGTGTTTTCCATGAAAAGTCACACTTTTATTTACCACCATAAGTTGTAAAATGAATAGAAAATGTAGTCAAGCCATTTTTCTGGCCATTTTGAGCATTTAATCGACCCCACAAATGTGATGCTCCAGAAACTCAATCTGCTCAAAGGAAGGTCAGTTTTATAGCTTCTCTAAAGAGCTCAACTGTTTTCAGCTGTGCTAACAAGGGTTTTCTAATCCTCCATTAGCCTTCTGAGGCAATGAGCAAACACATTGTACCATTAGAACACTGGAGTGAGAGTTGCTGGAAATGGGCCTCTATACACCTATGGAGATATTGCACCAAAAACCAGACATTTGCAGCTAGAATAGTCATTTACCACATTAGCAATGTATAGAGTGGATTTCTGATTAGTTTAAAGTGATCTTCATTGAAAAGAACAGTGCTTTTCTTTCAAAAATAAGGACATTTCAAAGTGACCCCAAACTTTTGAACAGTAGTGTACATTGATTTATGTTGTTACAATTGCAGCTGTCAAGGGGTGGGATATATTTGGCAGCAAGAGAACAGTCAGTTCTTGAAGTTGATGTGTTGGAAGCAGGAAGAATAGGCAAGCGTAAGGATCTGAGCGACTTTGACAAGGGCCAAATTGTGATGGCTGGATGACTGGGTCTGAGCGTCTCCAAAATGGCACATCTTGTAGGATGTTCCCGGTATTCAGTGGTTATTACCGACCAAAAGGGGTCCAAGGAAGGACAACCAGTGAACCAGAGACAGGGTCATGGGTGTCAAAGACTCATTGATTTGCATAGGGAATGAATGCTAGTCCATATGGTCCAATCCCACAGAAGAGTTGCTGTAGCACAAACCACTGAAAAAGTTAATGCTGTCACCTTTCTGTTTTAGACAGCGTTAACTTCTTCAGCGGTTTGTACTACAGTCGCTCTTCTGTAGGATTGGACCATATGGACACCCATGACCATGTCGCCGGTTCACCAGTTGTCCTTCCTTGGACCCCTTTTGGTAGGCACTAACCACTGCATACCGGAACATCCTATAAGATGTGCCATTTTGGAGATGCTCAGGTGGTGTTTACATTAGACCGTATCCGTCTCGTTTTCGTCGTGGATGCACTGTCCGTTCACGTTAAAACACCGGGAAACGACTCCACAGGCGGAACAACTTGAATCCGCCAGGGCCCACGTATTCAACCCAGTTCTATCTGATCCGGTGCTGTGTAAACATTGAGATACGAGGAAACGCTGTGCTGAGCTCTAGCTGACGTCGTCATTGGACAACGTCACTGTGACATCCACCTTCCTGATTCGCTGGCGTTGTTCATGCCACGTTGGTCATGTGACGCGACTGCTGAAAAACGGCGCGGACTTCACTTCCTGCTATTGTTTCCGCCTTGTATCACCTTTTTGTTTTTCATTAAAGAGTATAAAAGTATGAATATAATGCTTTGCTTTGTCATTCTTAATGTTGTTCATGGTAAGATGCAAATACTGCCCATTGTGTAGTTATGATTGTCTTTAGGCTCGCCATCCTTCCACTTGCAAGTGGTGAGTGACTTGCGCATGCCCGATATGCACTGGGATCACACACACAGCGGCTCAGTCCCGAATCACTGCTCATGCGCTTCACTCGCGCGCTCTGTGAGCTGCGCAGGGCCGGAGTGCCCACCCTCCAGAGGGCACTCGCTGTTCAGGGCGGAGTGATTTGGAGCGCAGCCGCTGAGGAGGAAGCGCTGAGCCGCACTGACACATTTCAACTTGCGTGCCGTCTAATTAGTCATGTGATTAGCGTATCCGTGTATTGGCATTGCTGTGTGCACGCGAATCGTGTATTGCCGTTGCTGTGTGCACGCGAATCGTTTTAAAAACGTTAATCTGATGATCCGCTGGTACGGTCTAATGTAAACACCACCTCAGACCCAGTCATTCAGCCATCACAATTTGGCCCTTGTCAAAGTCGCTCAGATTCTTATGCTTGCCCATTTTTCCTGCTTCCAACACATCAACTTCGAGAACTGACTGTTCTCTTGCTGCCTAATATATCCCACCCCTTGACAGGTGCCATTGTAACAATATAAATCAATGTAATTCACTTCACCGGTCAGTGTTTTTAATTTTATGGCTGATTTAGTGTATATTGCCAAAAGCACTCTACGAATTGAATTGAGTTGAGTTGAATTGAATTGAATTGAACTGTATGCAGCAGAGCAGCAAAGATTACATATTTAAAGCAAATTGTACTAGAAGTATATAACACATTCTCCATCCTCCAGTCTTATCCTTTCAATTTTTTCCCTTTTCTGTCCTTTTTTTTTGGTGTAAATTTAACTTTTTTTTTTATTATTTTATTGCCTTTAATAAGTAAGAAAGCTGATTAAAGAACTTCCTCCTTCTGCTGTGTTACCAAGACGTCGCCATTCACATATGGGCTGCACGATATTGATCGATTATACAATACAGTGTGATTGAAATCCCTTGCAAAATGTGAAGGAAACTGTTGATGCATAACAGTTGAAAAATGGCCTGCATTCATTTAAACGTTGGTGTGTTTTTTTTTTTGTTTGTTTTGTTTTTTTTTAATGGCCTTACCAACGCCACAATGAAATTTGTCAGAACAGACAGAAAACGTATCTGGAACGTCAGAGGTCTGTCAGAGTGCATCTGCAATATCGGTGTTTGTAAAAACAAATATGAATATTGTGCAGTCTTATCATGCTGTATCCCCCCCCCCCCCCCCCCCCCCCAATCTCCTGTTTTTCACTTTTTATAATTAAGCTTTATTCAGAATTTTCATTAACCTTTTATGTTTTTCTCCACTGATTTGTTCTGTTGTTCATGATCTGTAAGCGCCTTTGGCTATGGTGGATTAATAATGCATTGCTTTGTACTGTGTGCTTCTAATGATGGAGTATTTGGTGTCCTGTGTCACATGGCTTGCAGTAACCCGAGGCAGACTACATTCTATTAAATGCTTTGGCCTGCTGCTGATTTTGCATGTTATAACCAATGTGGGCGCGGGTCCTTTGCATATCCTGTGCTGTCACCAGAGTGGCGTTGTGGTCCATGTTGTGTGTTGCAGCTGTGGTGCATGACATAAAGCGCATGGCGTGGAACAGTTCAGGACATGCCTCGTGCCCAGAGTTAGAGCGTGCTCAGTCTGTTCCTCATGCCTCAGCTCAGGGGGGCAGGAGTGTGACCACAGCCCAGTGTAAGTGCTTCAGATGGTTCAGGACAGACGTACATGTACAGAGTATGCCTGTTGACACACTGAGGGTGTAGGACTACTTCTGTCATACGAGGAGAAGAGACTGACTCATGTTAAAGAGGCAACAGAATTTTTAAAAAGCAGGATTTGTACACATGTACTAATTCACATGTACTGTATACACACACAATCTCCAAGCTATAGTGGAACGCTGAGTTACCAGTGACTTTTGTCATGAGACGCGTTCAAAATCCCTCTTCATTCCTTCTTTTTTTTTTTCCCCTTTTCTTATTTGCTATGTAGCTCGTAAGCAAGAGATTATCAAGATCACTGAGCAGCTAATCGAGGCTGTGAACAATGGAGACTTTGAGGCTTACACGTAAGTGAGACACGAACCCAGTGACTCATACAATCCCGAACAGACGTGACGTCTGACAGTATTGTGCAAATTTGAGGAATAGAAAGTGTTTAAATGTCTTTTAGGAGAATCTGTGACCCTGGCTTGACTTCATTTGAGCCTGAAGCTCTGGGTAACCTGGTGGAAGGGATGGATTTCCACAAGTTTTACTTTGAGAACTGTAAGTTTGAATATTTCATAATTCTATCTTTTTTTTTAAGTTGGTAGCTATAAATGGGAAAAAAAAAATCAGCTTTCATCATTTTCATTGCCTCATATGTGAAAATGGTTGTGCCTGATCTAGTGTTGAGTAAGAACAATAAGCCAGTGCACACCACGATCCTGAACCCCCACGTGCACCTGATTGGAGAGGATGCAGCGTGTATCGCCTACATCCGCCTGACGCAGTACATCGACAGTCAGGGCCGCCCGCGTACCTGCCAGTCCGAGGAGACGCGCGTGTGGCACCGTCGTGATGCTAAGTGGCTCAATGTGCACTTCCACTGCTCAGGAGCACCAGCTGCACCCTTACAGTGAAGCTTGCAGGGCAAAGGCATGCACACTCACTCGCATCACGTTCCACCCAGTGAAATGCACCTCCGACCGGAGCTTTATAATTCTTCGTGGTTTTGTTGCAGGTTGCCTGGATTCCTAACGATGGGAGTGTTGGTTCTTTGTGGCCGGATGGGCATGTAGAGGCCGGAAGGATGACAGCAAGTTACAGACACGCTATTGAAGAAATCCGATAACATCCAGTCCAACTGTCAACACCACCTTACCTGTCCAACCTTTGACCACTAGGATCTGGCTGCGGCTTTGGCCCCGCCCACGGGACGGTGCATGCATATGATGCCCACACGGGGGTGCTGTCTAGTCTTTTCCCATGGAATCATCTTTTTTTTGCCCATTAAAGATGTCCAGAAGGTGTTGTAAGTACTGATCTATGAGTTCATGACTATACTGTATATTGTAAAAAATTGCTAGAAGCTACAATGGCGTTTGTAAGGCATTGATATGCAATTAAAATGCAACTGGGGCGTAAAGGGGGAGGGTCGATACACGAGATAAAAAATCTTCTCCTTTAATTCAAGGCTGAAGTTTAAATAGGTGTAATGTAAATCCTCCAGATCGTACACTTTTTTTTTCTTTTGTGGAGTTGGGATACAAATTATTTAGAGAATTAAGGAAACATGCCCACGAATCAAGAATGTCCTAAAATTCTGGAGCGTATAGGCGTACTTCATATCAAGAAGCACCAAAGTGTAGTCTTTAAGCATTTAAAGGAGTGTTTCTTGGCTTTTTTTTTCTGTTCTGTTTTTAAACTAAGGTCTGTGGGAAGGTTTGTGTGCTTCTGGGGTTTTAGTATTCTGTGTTACTGTGTTTATGTGGAAGGTTTTTTTTTTGGTTTTTGATTATCAAGAAGTATTTTGTGTTAAGCAGTGCATTTTTATGGTTAGTTTTCAAACCTTTTTAACATAATACACTTGTAAAGATATACAAATATATATATTTAAATGAGATCAAGTGAAATAAGGTTCACCGTCAAGGTGCAGCATATGATTAGACTCTGTTTAACGTGTGTTTATGTGCATGTGTTTGTATGGACATGGGATTAAACACACCACTGTTCTATTACTGGAGGTAGCAGCGGTCTGCCTCGAACTGTGTGCATATTGGAGAGTGTTTGAGAGCCCATGTGAACAGACATAGTGCTATACAATTGGCACTAAACGCTAGACGTACAGTAGTGCTGCTGTAGAGTTTGACTTTAATCATGGGAACAGAGGCTCTGTTTCATACACAGCCATGTGCAAAAAGGGAACACACACACATACACGTGCTGATCAAAACCCCATTCCCAAATCAGAATGCGCAGCAGTAGCAGTCACACACGGCCTATCTTACGGAAATACGATTGAAATTTTAGCGTGCAGAGAGAGAACTAGTCTATTTGCGTCAAAATTGCACGTGAAAGACAGCCATACGTGGGTGTGGATACAACCCCGGTCCAGTCATATCTCGAACATGCACACAATCACACCCTTGTTGGATGTTTGTGCTGTTCTCCTCATGGTGGTCTGTCATCACCCTGTCTTACACAACTGTGTTGTACTTGTAGTTCACACCGGTGATGAGTTTGTGCACTCATGTCTTAATGCTGTGTTGCGCGCACACACACACACACACACACACACAGCATGCCTATTAATCCCTCCAGCATTTCCTTGGAGTCCTATGTATATAGTAGAAAGACAGGGTTTAAGGCACTGGCTGTTCTAAATCATTGCAGCACAATTGGCCTGTTCTGATCTTGGTGACCGGCGTTATTTTCAAAATGCGTTCCTTTTCACCACACTGCAGTTCACGCACTAGATCTGAGTAGGATTTTACTAAACAGCCGCGTGTCGTGACGTTTTCTGAAACAAATCCATCCCATAAGCCGACTCGCCGATCGTGTATTTTCTAAGACGGAAGAGTTCTCAGTCTGTGTATATGCACATGTGTAGGGCTTTGGTACATATCAGCACTGTAACTCTGCACGCGTGAGTGTGTATGTGTGTGTCACCTTCATCACAAAGCCCTCTTAGTGACACTTGTTTTATCTTTTGGTTTTTGAGAGAATTGCTTCTATGCTTGGGCAAGTCAGTGTTTTGTTTTTGTTTTTTTTTTTAATTATCCTGGTATTCAAATTTTTTAAAAACCAGTTGAGAGGCTATTTTTCTGTATGTTGTCAGTTACTTTAACTCTGTAGAATCTGAAAAGAAAATACAAAATGAGGACACATTAACGGAGATAGGCTAGATAGATTTCTAGAACAGAGGTCCATCCTCCTAAAGCTGGGAACAAAACCCTGAGCCAGCACCTTCTGGCTTTCTTATCCGATCCAAGGCAAGTCCAAATATGCAGCTTAATTAATATGATGATTATGCATGTTCTCTTTTCTTGGTGAATCTTTTCTCCGCCGTGTGATTAAAATGGGAAAAATTTGTTCTTGTTGCATCTCTGACATGAAAATCCCTCCATCTGGAGATGATGAATAGGTGATGTACCATCTTTAAAAAAAAAAAAAAAAGGAAAAAAAAAGAAAAAGTAATAACAAACAAAAAAAAAAGGAATCGATAACTCAGCTTTGTATGCTCCCCTCATTGAGTAAATCTCCTGCATTGTAATGGTATACTATCGGGCTACGTATATGAATGCTGGATTTTGCATGATCATACATTTAATAAAACCATCAACTGACAACCACTGAATGCTCCAAGATTTTCATTGGTGTTTTTGTAATTACTAAAACCTGCATGTCTAATAAAAAGGCCATTTCAGCATTTGCTGCCAAGTGTTTTCCAATAGCATTTATGAAAATTAAGGAACTAAAGTACTGGCATATACAAATCAATTAATGGACTTTTAAGAATAAATTATTTTTAATTATGTGGCAGTAGGATGCATTCGTCTGCCCAAGAAGCGTTCCAGTTGCTGCCCAAGTCGTTCATATTCTCTCACACACACGCTTGCTTCCTCCATCTACCTGTCAGTACATAGTGTACTGTCTGTAGCTCCCAGAGGAACGGAGCAGACTTATTTAAGGGCTGCTCTTGCTGCCTAGAGCCCTAACATGGAGCCTGAGTCTCTCGTTTCGGCAAGTGATTAATCAAACTTATTCCTCTCTGCGCTCCTCCTACTGTACCATCTGATAAAGCAAAGCACAGAGAACGCATCCAGTCTCCTTTCACTCCACACACAACAGGAGGAACTGGAAGCCGACACACCTGAGTGCCTTTATTGTGTGCATTTATTTGCAGATGTGCATTTTTACCTGATTTAAATTTGACCCAAGAAAAAAAAAAAAAACAGAATATACTAGTGTTGATGCACAGTACAGCCACTGCAACTGACTTTCACTTATTTGCACAAACGCAATCTCTCTCTCACTCACACACACACACACACACACACACACACACCCTGACTCCCTCATTGGTACGACTCTCAGACACAACACAAAGTTACCTCATTTGAACCCAGCAGTTTAGTTTGGCGCGGTTAGAGATGGCAAGTCACGTCGGAAACACTGCTGACCTCATTACATTAAACACTGGAACAAAACCATATCTGGTCATCAGCACAGGTTCAACGTTCTTCATACACTTTTTTTTTTTTTCATGTGCTAATTGAGTTGGTCGTGTAGCTGCCTGCGACTTATCAGGCTGGGAAACATGCTAGTCAATCAATCAATCACTGATCCCAAAACTCAACTCGGTTTATAGTTCAAACACTCCTATTTCATTTCTTTTGAAAGTCCAAAATAAAACGCTGAAAAGTGCAATGGCCTTATAGACTCCGGCCCTGGAATGTTTTAGTTCAGTGGTATGAAGCTGGTTGTGAAACAGTCAGAATCTAATCCTGATGCTCACAGATCAAGACAATTTGAAACATCAGCAAACGTCCGAAATCTTAGATGGCACACACTCAAGTACTTCTCTGCTTGGCAGAATTAAAAAAAAAAAAAAAAAGCTCATTATGACCAGCCTGTGAATTTCTTCACATCCACTTTGCTAAGTGTTTCTAAGTTTCTAAGATGCTCATCTCATTAGCTGAAAAATTCATTGTGAAACACCATTTCCCACAATGCAATTAATGAGCTTCTCTGTCAGTTATCCAAAATACAACTAACTAGCTCTTATGTCTTCATCTTGGTTATTAAATAGGTGTAGAGTCCTCGTCAAAATGTACAAACTCTGATTCTCAGCTCCCTTTTAAAGCTGGAGCTCAGCTCTCGCACACACGCACACAGAAGGTGTCCACTTGTCCTGGTTGGACTTGGAGTGTGTGTGTGTGTGTGTGTGTTGGGACACTGGGAGAATCGAATGTCCTCTGTCCTGCAGTGACACAGCCTTGTGTGCTGTGGGGTGGAGCAGGGATCGCTGTGGGCTTCTATTCCTCATTGTGCTTCTTGGTGTCAGCTCCAGCCGGCGTTGTGGAGATCATCTCGGAGCCAGCTGGGCAGAGGCTGCCCCAAGCGCTTCAACAGCCTCAGCAGCTCCACATTCTGCTCTCGGTAATGCTCCGACAGAAAGGTCCAAGACTACACACGAACACGTGCACATGAAGAAGAACAGGTCACAGCAACGATGAAACATGCTGATTCTCTAGCACAGGTGTATTTTGGGATAGAAGGTGTGTGCAATAAATCTTGATATAAATAGATGGAGATGCGAGTGTCCTGCACTGTACCAGGTTTCTGTTCTACTTTCCGAGTAGAGCCGCTTGCTGTTCTATTCCTGTGTTTAAAGCTGCGACATTTTAATAATGAATAAATACAATTACAAGCAAGTTTTTTTTTTTTCCCCCCTTTCCAGAAAGCCATAAGTCTACATGATAAATTACCAGTGTAATTAAAACTTGTATTTATTACATGACCCTAGTTCTCAAGCAGTCCCGTTTTCTTATGACCTGATTAATGCAGTTCGGTTCTCAGACCTTTTCAAAAAATGAATAAATGAGTTAGTGTAATAAAACGGTCATGGTCCATATTAATGTCTGCTTAAAAGCTTCCTAGTCCTGAGGTGGATATTAAATATTTATGCAGGATAAGTGGAAATTACCTCTGGGCTCATATCGGGGTATTTCCTGCCTTTGCTCTTGCCCAGGCAGCGCGTTCGGCCTGCATCCAGTCTCTGACACCAGAAGCCTTTACTCTCATCAAATCTACACACACACACACACACGCGCAATAAAATGGGTTTCGATGATGCCTAAGGAGAACACACAGATTTAAAAGTGTGATGAAAGTGAAAAGATTTCACAGTAACAGTAATGGCTGTTCTTACGTGAGTGCCTGAGTATAGTTGAAGTAGGGTGTAACACCCAGAAACTTCTGCACACTGTCCATCACCTGCACTGGCTTGGACCGCAACTGGAGTCCATCAACAATCAAAAGCTACAAACAAACCAGCAAAAGGCAAGTCACAAAAACCAACCATCACTGTTATTGTTCAGTCGCTGTTTAAGGTGACGACAAAACTAACCGAGCAGTTTGTCATTTTTAGAGCCCTCTTCTGCCTCCCTGTGAGACAAATCACAAACTGCATACACACTAATAATCCAGGTCAGCCATCACACTATTTTATGTGGCCATTTACACTACGTTCACACTGCAAGGCTTAATGCTCAATTCCGATTTTTTTGTGAAATCCGATTTTTTTGTGAGGTCGTTCACATTAACAAATAAATGCGACTTGTATGTGATCCTCAGTATGAACGCAAAGCGACCTAAAAGTGTTCCGCATGCGCATTGCAGGATACGACGACGTCACACGCAGTGAGCATGGCCAGTGTTTACGGAAGTAACCTAAAGTTTCCTGTGTATGACAGTAGCCAGCATGGAGTACCTGGCGATGATGCAGTTGTTGTTGCGACGGAGCCAGAACATGCACAATAGCCTGATGTTAAGGAGGAGGTTGAGAAGGAAGAGGGCAAGGGTTTTGGCTCAGGCGTTCTGCGGGGTAGTGACTGCAACCTCCGTTCAAAGGAACGTGTCATGCGCCATGTTGTTGTAACTTTTTTTGAGAGACCCGCCGCCTACTTCAGCGCAGAATAGTGACGTTTGTGGCTTGTTGATGACGTGTAAGTCGGATGAATGCGACCTGGCGGTTCAGACTGAAGTCGCATATGAAAAGAGCGGATAGGAATCGGAATTAGGACCACATATCCAAACGGCCTGGGTCGGATTTGAAAAAATCGGATCTGTGTCGTTCATATTGTCAATAAAAGATCGGATACAGGTCACATATGGGCGAAAAAATCGGATTTGAGTCACTTCAGCCTGCAGTGTGAACGTAGTGTTAAACAGCACGATAATATCACAAATCCAACGAAGGCTGCCTGAGTTCAAGAAATTTCATGAAATCATTTGTTCATCTCATAATTTAAAAAAATTGAATACATTTTTATAATTAAGTTATTCCACACATGCACACCATTAATGTGATATCTTTCATTTTTTCTACATCTGTATATGTAGAACAATACATAAAGAGAAAATGCTCATTTCCATCACTGGTTGAAAACAGAGACACAGAAATACGAGTGATATGGAATCATAGAAACTCTCAAATAATGATTGATTTTTTTTTTTAATGTACATATACAAGTATTGAGAGTGACTTTTTAGCAGGTAGTAACCTAAAGTCAAATCTGCTTTAAGTTCAAGTTCAAAGTGTTTATTGTCATATGCACAGTAAGGACATGTCCTCTTGCACAATGAAATTCTTACAGTAGTTTGCTGTGCACCATGAATGCCAATTACAAATAAATAAATAGGCAGAAAAAATAATACAAAGTAAAGGCAATATAGTGTAAAATAAACACAAAAACACCCAGTATAGTGTAAAATCAAGTAGACTAGAAATGCACAATATTCAACTATCTCTAGTGTTTAATAATCTCATCTCATCTCATTATCTCTAGCTGCTTTATCCTGTTCTACAGGGTCGCAGGCAAGCTGGAGCCTATCCCAGCTGACTACGGGCGAAAGGCGGGGTACACCCTGGACAAGTCACCAGGTCATCACAGGGCTGACACATAGACACAGACAACCATTCACACTCACATTCACACCTACGGTCAATTTAGAGTCACCAGTTAACCTAACCTGCATGTCTTTGGACTGTCGGGGAAACCGGAGCACCCGGAGGAAACCCACGCGGACACGGGGAGAACATGCAAACTCCACACAGAAAGGCCCTCGCCGGCCACGGGGCTCGAACCCGGACCTTCTTGCTGTGAGGCGACAGCGCTAACCACTACACCACCGTGCCGCCTGTGTTTAATAATATATACACAATACATTATTAATGTCTTCTGTGTAAAACAGATTAACTAACTACATGTTGCTTATTGTAGTTAAAAAAAAATTAAACTAGCAACGCTCCCAGTTTCATAAGGGGTGGCTGGAAAATGTAAACAGGAACATTAACTGAAGAAACTGGCCTGATCCATTCCATGGCACAAAATAGTTTTCTATTGCATCTAAGAAATCATAATTATTACAGGTCTAGGGCGGCACGGTGGTGTAGTGGTTAGCGCTGTCGCCTCACAGCAAGAAGGTCCAGGTTTGAGCCCCGTGGCCGGCGAGGGCCTTTCTGTGCGGAGTTTGCATGTTCTCCCCGTGTCCGCGTGGGTTTCCTCCGGGTGCTCCGGTTTCCCCCACAGTCCAAAGACATGCAGGTTAGGTTAACTGGTGACTCTAAATTGACCGTAGGTGTGAATGAGAGTGTGAATGGTTGTCTGTGTCTATGTGTCAGCCCTGTGATGACCTGGCGACTTGTCCAGGGTGTACCCCGCCTTTCGCCCGTAGTCAGCTGGGATAGGCTCCAGCTTGCCTGCGACCCTGTAGAACAGGATAAAGCGGCTAGAGATAATGAGATGAGATGAGATAGTATAAGGGTCAATCCATATGATATCACTGAAGGCCTCCAGACTGACCATGTCAGATTTGCTTCACACATCCAAAGATTAATGTTATTAGTCCCAATAAACAATGTGCAAAATTTCAGCCTTACACGTTTTTTAGTTTGAGATGTCTGGGCATAAGGAAGGGGGTGTGGCTTTAATTTTTCCATAAAAAAAGAGTGCTATTATTAGGCGGGAACATTTCCTGAAAGCTGGTGATTTGAGGCGGATTTAGCCAACTAAATTTTTTAAAAGGCAGCGATACGTTTAGCTGATCCCCCCTCTCTCTCTCTCCATGTGCAGCTTTTATTTGAAAAACAACAAGAGCCAAATTATTTCATTTAGGTTGATATTACGTAGGTTGGCTGAGATGCAAGTGCTACAGTGTGACACAAAAGTGTGTGCGTGCGTGTGTGTGTGTGCACGCATCAACAATGATTTTGGATTTCTGTAGCATATATATATATATATATATATATATATATATATATATATACATTTTTTTTAAATAAATGAGTAATGTATGTCCAGTGGGGTTTTTTTTTAATCAGAAATGTTTGGTGCAGATGATCTTTGTGAAGCATTTTGCATCCTATGTGTTGGTATGCGTGTGTGCATGTGTGTGTACCTGACTGGGCTGGTAATAATGGAGCCAGCGCTCTAAATGGCTGCTGTAGTATCCCGGCTGCAGGCAGCGGCGGCGTAAAGTAAGCAGCGCTGCAGGAGAAGACGAACCTGCAGAGATCACCTGCTGGAATGTGTAGTTCAGAGCCACAGGATCCCGGTGAGCCCTCTGATGCTGCACACACACAGACATGAGTGTTTGCATATGACACAAAGCAGAAGAAAGAGATAGTGATTACAAAACAAAGACTGCAGGTGTTGATGCAGAACGGCTGTGCACGCGCACACACACACACATACACACACACCTGGTACCAGGAGTACGCTCTGTCAGCTGGGTTGATGAGAATGGTTATGATTTTGGCTCTGGGCAGCAGTGCTGCAGCTCTCTTTGGGACGGCCTCAGTGTCAAAGTAATTAGCACTCTTCTCAAATAGAAAGTCTGTGCTCACATTAGAGGGCACTGGGAAAAAGTCCATGTACCTGATACAGAAGAAAAAAAAAAAAACACTCAAATTATTCCACAAGCCGGCAGAGCAATCAGACTTTTAAAAAGGGCACAATCATTCATCTCGCTCATTCATCTCATCTCATCTCATTATCTCTAGCCGCTTTATCCTGTTCTACAGGGTCGCAGGCAAGCTGGAGCCTATCCCAGCTGACTACGGGCGAAAGGCGGGGTACACCCTGGACAAGTCGCCAGGTCATCACAGGGCTGACACATAGACACAGACAACCATTCACACTCACATTCACACCTACGGTCAATTTAGAGTCACCAGTTAACCTAACCTGCATGTTTTTGGACTGTGGGGGAAACCGGAGCACCCGGAGGAAACCCACACGGACACGGGGAGAACATGCAAACTCCGCACAGAAAGGCCCTCGCCGGCCACGGGGCTCGAACCCGGACCTTCTTGCTGTGAGGCGACAGCGCTAACCACTACACCACCGTGCCGCCCTTGTGCAAAATCATTAGAATAATATAAAAATAAAACCAGTCTGCACACCACCAAGGTGAACTGGTTTAGTCTTGACTCTCGGTTGACCGTGTCAGGTGATGGGGTAATGTACTGATGCTCAACTGTAAAATCAACACAAATGGATAAGAAAAGGTCTAAGGTCAGTCATCAGGTGCCCAGTTAAGGGGAAAAAAGGAAAGAAGAAGCGGAAAAACCTGCAAAAGATAAAGGTATGCAGCTGCCATCTCTTTATGAGTCTAATAATATGCATGTAATGCAATAGGTGAGTATCACACTTGTGTTTTTTAGCCTGTGGTGCTATGCTGCTTGCTATGCTATTGCACATAGGGTGACAATATTCTGTTTTCTGTCCAAATGGTTTACATAAATTTGGATATAATTTCAGTTTCTTCATGATAATGTGTGAAGCCTGCAGCAAAAACCTAACTGGCACATTTATTCTAATAATTATCCCCCGCTGCGTTTTTGTTTCCGGGCCATATCTTTAAAACTACCTAAGATATCTTCATGAAACTTTGGATACATCTCAAGTAACATGTGAACTGTTGCCTTTTGCTTTTTTGGATTTTTGATAAAAAGGATTTTTCAAATTTTTACATAAAAAATAGATTTTGACTTAGTTTCTAAGAGCAATGTTCGTTTCCGGAGCCCAAAAGTATTCATGATACGGATTTGAAACTTGGTGTACATGTTAACAAGGTGATGTAGATGTGCCTTTTCATACTAAGAAAATTGAGAAATTTTAATTTTTCATGTTTCCATGGAAACAATTTCAGACTTAGTATCTCAGGTTAGTCTTGGGGGTAGGCTTTGTTTCCGAAGCAGAACCTGAAAACTATGAGTGGTACGGTCTTGAAAGTTGGTATATATGTTGATTAAGTAATGTATCTGTGCCTTTTGATACTAAGAAATGTGAGAAATTTTAATTTTTAGCTCACCTGGACCAAAGGTCCGGTGGGCTTATGCCATGGGTTGCTGAGGTCAGTGTAAAGAGGGTAGGGTTGGTTTCCTGCAGCAGAACTTGAAAAATGTGGCAAATAATATCTTGAAACTTGGTATAAAGTTGGTATATAGGGCGGGGGATATAGATGACTCCGTCTTCTTGTTAGATTTTTCATTTGTACATCTATACTACAAATTATTCATATTTGTCTTTGTTACTCCTTTTTGATATTTGTGTCTTATTTTTGTATTTATTATTAATATTCATGTAATTTTGAATGTTTATTTGTGTTGTTCCAAATGAAGGTGCTGAAGGTGGAGTCTGTCCAGGACACCATACAAGCTAGAACCACCACTGGGTCGACAGGCATGTAGGCCACATTTCATTTGGACTGAATGAAATGATTGGATGGGCTTTTTACAGCCCTACGGCTGCTACAGATGATGGATTTTTTTTTTTTTTTATTGTCAGAGCATTTGATTTATTCACTGCTGTCTAGAGGTAAAGAGAATTTCAAGAAATAGAACAATATACGCTTCTAAAAAATACTTACCCTATATTTAACATTAAAGTCAAGTGTATAACCCTTTTACGACTAAATCAAAGAAAATTTCTCAATTAAATTAAATGTGCTCCAACATATTCCTCCACAAAAAAAAAGAGAGAAACAACTTCATATATAAAAGTGCGTATGGTTTGGACATAATAATAATAATAATAATAATAATAATAGCTTCACAGATTCCTTATTATGTCCACACTTTCCATTTTGCATTGTAACTGGCTCCAACCTCTTTTGTTCGTCTCTGCATAAACTGTATAATATGAACAAAGAATATTTCAGTGATTGTATCAAAACAATAAGTTATATTCTATCTATATTCACTGGATATGAGCAATTGCGCACTCTGATTGGCTACTCTACTACTAGGATATCAGCTCATATACCGTGAGTACAGAAAAACAAAATGGCGGAGTGCATCAAGTCAGATACATCACTTTGCTATCAAGAATTTAACATAAACAGAAATAGCGAAAAGAATACAGTCCCCCCAAATATCTCCTGTTCTACACTCCAGCCTAGTCAGTGGCGGTAATACACCTTTGCCAATCGCCAAAAATCCTGAAAGAAGAAGAAGAAAATGGAGGAGCGTTTTGCTGAACCAACCAAGGATTAAATAAAAACTACTCGAAAACAAAACCCAAAAAAATTTAAAAAAAAAAAGGCAACAAAATATAGAATAAAAGTATTTGATGGTAAGAACATATCTTTTTTAAAATTTATTTTTCAATATTATTATCGCATTTTTCACAAATTGCTAGTCATTTCGCTGGTTTGTTTACATTCTAAGTGGAAATGTAAACAAATGTCAGACGTTTTGTATAAAGTTTTTATTTATCGAACTTGCAAAAAATAAAAATGAAAATGCTCTGTTTCTCGAAATCCAGTGAATGTGGATGGAATAAAACAGTTATTCCACTCAATCTTGTCGCACATGGCTTTATAACGGACTCAGCACGCCGCACCTCATCGGCTATCAGCTCCTTTACGACTCAATTTCACGGAATACCTTATATGCAATGTGATTTGATGGCAAAATATGCTGAAAGAATGATGTCAGTGTCTTCACCTTTTCCCAGGACCCTACTAATATATCCAACACGTTTTCTCCATTTTCTCATTTTCCTATTCTGGATCTCAGAGTAATGAAATACAGAAACAGTGAAATAGTGGAAGGGAGTCTGTAGTTACCAATCAATTCCCTGCAGGTAGTTTGATCCACTAAAGAACTGCACCTCCTCAAATGTGACAGTGCTGAATGAACTGGCAGTGATGGCAGGATGGAGGGAAAGAAATGCGTGCAGAGCAGTTGACCCTAGTGACAAAGGGAGAGTTTATAAGAAGGAAACATTCATATACGTCATTTTAACAAACGTGATGCACAATATCTCTCACAATATGCAGGTTTTCTAAAAAAGAAAAAAAAAACCTGACAGCAAAACAGTCATGCTGCATTAAAAATGTACTTATTGTTAAAAAAAAAACAATGAAAAGAAGAAAGAAGCTGTAATTGAATGTTAACATTTTATTATTTTGAAGTACACAAGTTTAATATAATACAATTATTTTATCTTATCTCATTATCTGTAGCCGCTTTATCCTGTCCTACAGGGTCGCAGGCAAGCTGGAGCCTATCCCAGCTGACTACGGGCGAAAGGCGGGGTACACCCTGGACAAGTCGCCAGGTCATCACAGGGCTGACACATAGACACAGACAACCATTCACACTCACATTCACACCTACGCTCAATTTAGAGTCACCAGTTAACCTAACCTGCATGTCTTTGGACTGTGGGGGAAACCGGAGCACCCGGAGGAAACCCACGCGGACACGGGGAGAACATGCAAACTCCGCACAGAAAGGCCCTCTCCGGCCATGGGGCTCGAACCCGGACCTTCTTGCTGTGAGGCGACAGCGCTAACCACTACACCACCGTGCCACCCCAATTATTTCATAACTGTTATAAAATGTATGTTAGAAATAGATATCTGCAGTATCTCAGAAAAGTGTGTTGTGATAATTTAATTATCTAACATAGTTTATCACAACATCAATATTATATCGGTCATATTGCCCAGCCCTAAAATTTCTTTAACATGCATAACACCTCTAAACAAAAATAATACCATTTGGATTAGACAGTGTTTTGTTGACTATTACCTGTTTTCTGGGGCCCAATAACCAGAAACTTGGGCAGCCTATCACAGGTCTTCTCTTTCGACCAGATGTCTTTATGCCTCTTATCATGACAAGGATTCTGTTGGGCAAAAAGTCTCATATGAGTCTAAATACAACCAACAGCTAACACATCCTTCAAAATATTGTTCATTCTTGACATACACAAAGCATAACACAGAGGTTGTGATATTTTCAAGGGTAAGGAGTGGAAGTGTAATAGCACACACCTGCCACAGGGGGTCTCTCTCATCAGGGAAGATGTGGAAATATTTCTCAGCCAGGCGCATGGGTGGCAGAGTCTGTAAGCGCAGGTGAGTCCAGCACTGCACAAACTTTACCAGAGACTCAAAAGTGTACAGACCCAGTCGATCGTTACCGTAGTTAGACAAGTGGGTCATGAAAATACTGACCTGAGAACAGGATAGGGAGGAGTAAAGCTTACAACAGGATTGAGGACACCTATTTATTGTACAACCCCAATTCCAAAAAAGTTGGGACGCTGTGTAAACTGTAAATCAAAAACAGAATGGGATGATTTGCATATATCAAATGTTGAAACTGAGAAATTTTATTGTCTTTCGAAAAATATATGCTCATTTTGAATTTGATGTCAGTAGCATGTTTCAAAAACGTTGGGACAGGGCCATGTTTACCATTGTGTTGCATCACCTCTACTTTTTCCAACACTCTGTAAATGTCTGGGAACTGAGGAGGCTAATTACTGTAGTTCTGAAAGAGAAATGTTGTCCCATTCTTGCCTGATATACAGTTTCAGTTGCTCAACAGTTCAGGGTCTCCTTTGTTGTATTTTGCGCTTCATAATGCGCCAAATGTTTTAAATGGGAGACAGGTCTGGACTGCAGGCAGGCCAGTTTAGCACCTGGACTCTTTTACTATGAAGCCATGCAGTTTTAATATGTGCAGAAAGCGGTTTGGCATTATCTTGCTGAAAGAAGGAAGGCCTTCCCTGGAAAAGACATCATCTGGATGGCAGCATATTGCTCTGAAACATGTATATATCATTCAGCATTAATGATGCCTTCCCAGACGTACAAGTTACCCATGTCATGTGCACTAATGCACCCTCATACGGTACCATCACAGATGCTGGCTTTTGAACTATGCACTGATAACAAGTTGGATGGTCCCTCTCGTTTTTAGCCTGGAGGACGTGGTGGTGTCCATGATTTCTAAAAAGAATTTCTACTTTTGATTCATCAGACCTCGGGACAATTTTCCACTTCGCCTCAGTCCATCATAAAAGAGCTCGGGCCCAGAGAAGGTGGTGGTGTTTCTGGATATTGTTTATATACTGTATGGTTTTAACTTGCATTTGTGGATGCAGTAATGAACTGTTTTCACAGACAGTGGTTTTCTGAAGTGTTCCTGAGCCCATACAGTGATTTCCACTACAGATACGTGTCTGCTTTTAATGCAGTGTCGCCTGAGGGCCGGAAGATCACAGGCATCCAGTGTCAGTTTTCAGCCTTGTCTCTTGCATACAGAAATTTCTCCAGATTCTCTGAATTTTTTAATGATATTATGAACCATAGATGATGTGATCCCCAAATTCTTTGCAATTTTACATTGAGGAATGTTATTCTTAAATTGTTGCACTGTTTGCCCACACAGTCTTTCACAGAATGGTGAACCTCTCCCCATCTTTACTTCTGAGAGACTCTGCCTTTCGGAGATGCTCCTTTTATACCCAATCATGTTACTGAGTGGTTGCCAATTAACCAAATTAGTGTTTTTTAACATTACACAACTTTTTTAGTCTTTTGTTACCCCAGACCCAACTTTTCTGAAACATGTCGCTGACATCAAATTCAAAATGAGCATATATTTTTTTTAAAAAACAATAAAATTTCTCAGTTTCAACATCTGATATGTTGTCTTTGTACTATTTTTTAATGAAGTATAGGGTTTCTATGATTTGCAAATCTTCACATCCTGTTTTTATTTATGTTTTACACAATGTCCCATATATATATACTAGTGCATCTCAAAAAATTAGAATACCATGAAAAAGTTCCTTTTTTTTCCATAATTTAATTCAAAAAGGTAAACTTCCATATATTCTATATTCATTACCTGTAAAGTGAAATATTTAAAGCCTTTTTTGTTTTAATTTTGATGATTATGGCTTATAGCTCATGAAAATCAGAAATCCAGTATCTCAAATTATTTGAATATTCCCTAAGATCAATCAAAAAAGGATTTACAATACAGAAATGTCCAACTTCTGAAAAGTATATTCATTTATACACTCAATACTTGGTTAGGGCTCCTTTACCATGAATTACTGTATCAATGCGGTGTGGCATGGAGGTGATCAGTCTGTGGCACTGCTGAGGTGTTATTGAACCCCAGGTTGCTTTGATAGTGGCCTTCAGCATATCTGTATTTTTGGGTCGGGTGTTTCTCATCTTCCTCTTGACAATACCCCATAGATTCTCTATGGGCTTCAGGTCAGGCAAGTTGGCTGGCCAATCAAACACAGTAATATCATGGTCAGCAAACCATTTGGTAGTAGTTTTGGCACTGTGGGTAGGTGCTAAGTCCTGCTGGAAAAGGAAATCAGCATCTCCAAAAAGCTCATCAGCAGATTGAAACATGAAGTGGTCTAAAATCTCCTGGTAGATGGCTGTGTTGACTTTGAACTTGATAAAATACAGTGGACCAACACCAGCAGATGACATGGCACCCCAAATCATCACAGACTGTGGAAACTTCACACTGGGCTTTAAACACATTGGATTCTGTGCCTCTCCACTCTTCCTCCAGACTCTAGAACCGTGATTTCCAAATTAAATGCAAAACGTACTTTCATCTGAAAAGAGGACTTTGGACCACTGAGCAACAGTCCATTTCTTTCTCTCCTTACCCCAGATAAGACACTTCTGACATTCTCTCTGGCTCAGGAGTAGCTTGATATTAGGAATGCGAAAGTTGTATCCCCTTTCTTGAAGATGTCTGTTCGTGATGGGTCTTGATACACTGACACCAGCCTCAGTCCACTCCTTGTGAAGCTCTCCCAAGTTCTTGAATCAACTTTTCTTGACAATCCTCTCAAGACTGCGGCCATCCCTGTTGCTTGTGCACCTTTTCCAGCCACCCTTTTCAGCAATGACCTTTTGTGGCTTACCCTCCTTGTGGAGGGCATCAGTGATCATCTTCTGGACAACAGTCAAGTCAGCAGTCTTCCCCATGATTGTGGTTGTGTGTACTGAACTAGACCGAGAGATGCACTGTGTTCATACTGTTTTACTCAAACTCGAAATGAAATATTCGAATATTTTGAGATGGGTTTTTTTATGTTTTTGTACTGTATGCCATACTGATTAAAATAGAAAAATGCTTGAAACATTTTAGTTTATGTGTAATGAGTCTATAATATATAACATTTTCACTTTCTTAAATAACTGATGGAAAATATTGAACTTTTTCACAATATTCTAATTTTTTGAGATGCACTAGTCACTAGTGCATCTCAAAAAATTAGAATATATATATATATATATAATGTGTGTGTGTGTGTATGTATGTGTGTGTGTGTGTGTGTGTGTGTGTGTGTGTGTGTGTATGTATGTATGTATGTATGTCTGTGTGTCTGTCTGACCGGATTGAGAAGCACAGTAAGGAACAGCTCTCCACCCCGGATGCTTTTGTCCAGTTCTTGAGGGCCTCCTGGGTAATCCTTATAGAAGATAGTGTGTGTGAAGAGTCCACATGTTTGCCGTGGGAGAACCTGACAAAAACAACATTTAGCCTGGGTCATTCTGTGCCAGTTCAGATAGGGTTATTGCTGCATGTCTCAGATTTTGTTCATATGCCATAAATGTTCATTTAAAAAAAAAAAATAAAGTAAATTACTCTGGCTGAATTCTAACATCACATTTTCTCCTCCCTTGAAAGATATATTATAAAATGTTTTAACTGGGAAGTCATGTTTAGGATTTAATATCTCCAAAAATAATATTCCCAGCCACATGAAATTTGGCAGATATAAACACCAACATGTTTTCTGTTTAAATCCTAAGAAGTTACCACAGAAGGTCAGTTATTTTCTTCTTTGGTCCTGAGAACGGAAAAAGAGCACGCTCAGGTTATCAAAACTTCAGTCACCTACAGTTCTTTTCAAAACTATAGCAAATCAGACTATCAGAACCGGTGAACATTTTTTTTTTCCTGAGTTTAAATCTTTGACCATACTAAATAGCTCAGAGGTCGATGAGACATTTTTAGGTGCTATTAGAATATATTCTGGCCTGCTGTCAGCGTTAAAGCCAGTTGAAGTGATACAGGCACAAAGTCAACTTGACTATACATAACCAGCTCATTTCCTCCAGTCATGTCTAACTTATGTTAGCTCAGGTTAACAGCTAGTAAGTACTTTAGTGTTACAATAAGCAGATTGTTACAACCTTGAGCTGTATTTTCCAAACAGAGATTAACATGCAAGTAGAATTAAAAAAAAAAAAAAGTACATTATTTTAGTTGTAAAGAACAAAAAGAATACAATATTTATTATTATTATTATTATTATTATTATTATTATTATTATTATTACTTTCAATTATAATTTACTTGTTAATTTCTTAATATTTTATTTTTTCTTTACCTTAATTGATAATACATATTTATTTGAGTATTTATTTATATATTTATGTCCTTGTGTGTGTTATTTATTTTTTCCCCTCATCCAAGATAAACAGGCATTAATTTTGTTCATTCTTGCATATAAAAGAATATGCTTGGTGTGGCTGGGACCCTGGAAGAGTAGCAAGTAGTGAGAAAAGTGTTATTCAGTCTCCATAAAAAAACAAAACAAAAAACCCCATATCCTCCTGCTAGTACAAATAAGTAAGCAACTTAAAACAACCTTTAAGTTACACATTAGTACATCAACAGCAAGGATTGGTTGTTTTTGTTTATTTATTTGTGTGTTTGTTTATATTTTGCACATTCATTGTTTATTAAAGAGGAATTCGATTTTGGCAAACTAAAAACTGATTAATTGCTATGATCTACACAATCAGAATCAGAAATACTATTCTCGAGGGGAAATTGAGTAAACAATAGGGTTCATTCATTTTTAATTAGTCTACTTTTACTTGTTTCATAACTAATTTAAATAAAGTGTTTAATTAAATATATTTATCTAATTTATGTGTAGTATGTAATAGAAAAGAAAAGATTGTTTATCAGTAATGCTGATAATGAATATCTTCAGCTGATATTTAACGTGGGTTGTTTTTTTTTTTTTTGGCCATATGTCTTGTCTTGTCCTCTGTGCGAAACCTTTATGCCGCTGTGAATGAAGCCCCTGCGGAAACGGGCAGGTCTAAGATGAGGATACTCCTCTGTACTGGTCACTGAAATGCCCCACACACTCTTCCAGGCCTTGTATAGCTGGTTGTGTACTGGGTAAACACCCGAGTGGTGAGGGGCCACAGCATAGCCCATGTCAGTGGGGATGCCATGGTCCTACAGGCACAAAAGCACAGAAACTTCAACGTTGAAGTCAGAAAGAAAGCTAGCAAGAGTGGAGAGTAGTATGATCTGGTTTGCATAATACTGATAATTGTACTGTCATTCATTCATAATGGTATTCATCATCAAACATTATTTCATTTGTAGACCAATATTCATGCATCTGACTTCACAAGTACAGTGGTGCTTGAAAGTTTGTGAACCCTTTAGAATTTTCGATATTTCTGCAAAAATATGACCTAAAACATCATCAGATTTTCACACAAGTCCTAAAAGTAGATAAAGAGAACCCAGTTAAACAAATGAGACAAAAATATTATACTTGGTCATTTATTTACTGAGGAAAATGATCCAATATTACAGATCTGTGAGTGGCAAAAGTATGTGAACCTTTGCTTTCAGTATCTGGTGTGACCCCCTTGTGGAGCAATAACTGCAACTAAACGTTTGCGGTAACTGTTGATCAGTCCTGCACACCGGCTTGGAGGAATTTTAGCCCATTCCTCCGTACAGAACAGCTTCAACTCTGGGATGTTGGTGGGTTTCCTCACATGACCTGCTCGCTTCAGGTCCTTCCACAACATTTCCATTGGATTAAGGTCAGGACTTTGACTTGGCCATTCTAAAACATTAACTTTATTCTTCTTTAACCATTCTTTGGTAGAACGACTTGTGTGCTTAGGGTCGTTGTCTTGCTGCATGACCCACCTTCTCTTGAGATTCAGTTCATGGACAGATGTCCTGACATTTTCTTTTAGAATTTGCTGGTATAATTCAGAATTCATTGTTCCATCAATGATGGCAAGCCGTCCTGGCCCAGATGCAGCAAAACAGGCCCAAACCATGATACTACCACCACCATGTTTCACAGATGGGATAAGGTTCTTATGCTGGAATGCAGTGTTTTCCTTTCTCCAAACATAACACTTTTCATTTAAACCAAAAAGTTCTATTTTGGTCTCATCCGTCCACAAAACATTTTTCCAATAGCCTTCTGGCTTGTCCATGTGATCTTTAGCAAACTGCAGACGAGCAGCAGTGTTCTTTTTGGAGAGCAGTGGCTTTCTCCTTGCAACCCTGCCATGCACACCATTCTTGTTCAGTGTTCTCCTGATGGTGGACTCATGAACATTAACATTAGCCAATGTGAGAGAGGCGTTCAGTTGCTTAGAAGCTGCCCTGGGGTCCTTTGTGACCTCGCAGACTATTACACGCCTTGCTCTTAGAGTGATCTTTGTTGGTCGGCCACTCCTGGGGAGGGTAACAATGGTCTTGAATTTCCTCCATTTGTACACAATCTGTCTGACTGTGGATTGGTGGAGTCCAAACTCTTTTGAGATGGTTTTGTAACCTTTTCCAGCCTGATGAGCATCAACAACGCTTTTTCTGAGGTCCTCAGAAATCTCCTTTGTTCGTGCCATGATACACTTCCACAAACATGTGTTGTGAAGATCAGACTTTGATAGATCCCTGTTCTTTAAATAAAACAGGGTGCCCACTCACACCTGATTGTCATCCCACTGATTGAAAACACCTGACACTAATTTCACCTTCAAATTAACTGCTAATCCTAGAGGTTCACATACTTTTGCCACTCACAGATATGTAATATTGGATCATTTTCCTCAATAAATAAATGACCAAGTATAATATTTTTGTCTCATTTGTTTAACTGGGTTCTCTTTATCTACTTTTAGGACTTGTGTGAAAATCTGATGATGTTTTAGGTCATATTTATGCAGAAATATAGAAAATTCTAAAGGGTTCACAAACTTTCAAGCACCACTGTATGTATCATGAGTTTGGGAAATGGTGGTGTGGGTGTATGTGGTGCGTCATGCAGGTGTATGTGTTTGGTGCTGACCTGAGCAAACTGCTTGTTGAGTCTCATCTGATCTGTCAGCACGCTGACATTATGAAAGAGATGTGGCTGCATGTGGCTCCACATGTGAGGAAACCACCAGAATTCCTGCCTGTGTCTGAGCAAGGTGTTGTCACCTTCATCCTCCTCATCCGTACCTGAACAATACGTTATATATGCATATAAATGAATTAAAACATTATGACATTATAAACAAAATAAAAAAATGGAAGACTAAACTAATCTTAATCCACTATACTGTATTATGGTTAGCCACTTCTGTTAACATTAGTATTTGACGTACCTGTATGGAAGAACTTTCCTGAGAAGCCCAGGTTGAATGTGAAATTAGGTACCAGAGCACGGAGTTTGGTCTGGGTGTGAAGCAGGGCCTAGGAAAATAAATAAATAAACCTGCTGTTTTATCTCATACTGATAAACTTAATGTGACACTTGTTTAAGAGGAGCTGCTATTATAGGATTTGATACAACACTCATCAGGAATCATATTTGAAAAGGTGTTCATGGTAGATACAAAATGCAGTAGATGGAATAATGGGAGAAACAGGAGTGCATACAAGAGTTCAAATTTGAAGGCTGGGGAAGAAAAAAAAATGCGAAAATGAGACCCAAGCCCTCGAGCACAACAGCATTCTTGGGGAGGTTGAGAAATGATCTGGTTATGTGAAGAGAAACTGGCCTCATTAACCATTTCCTAGCCTCTTGTGAGAACAATAAAAGCCCTTGCACTAATAATCATCATACTTAGAATGCATCTGTCCAATCTATATTAATCACATTAATTGAATAGGTAATGTATTAATCATTAGCCATTTACTCATGGAAGATAAAGTTCAGCAAATGAAATGAAAACATATTAAACTAGTAAGCCATGCTAAAGAGGTGACAAGTTATTTATATTTGATCTCAGTTTAGTTATTGTTAATTCACACCCACTTGCTATTTGTCTCATGACAGCTACCAATCTAGAACAGTAAAGGGTCAAAACACTACTCAAACTGTACTGTAACTCAGGCCACATTATAACCAGCTCAATCTGCTGAGAGGACAGTACTACAGTAACTGCTCCATTCTGTTACCTGAGCTAACAGATGTCTGAGATAGGCTACACTTTCAGAAAATAAAGCAAATTATTGTACCTTTAGGGGTACAATGGCTTGTCACTGGGGCAGTACCCTCTAAGGTACTTATTTGTACCCTTTATAGACTGCTTGGGAACATGTACAGTGGGGCAAAAAAGTATTTAGTCAGTCACCAATTGTGCAAGTTCTCCCACTTAAAAAGATGAGAGAGGCCTGTAATTTTCATCATAGGTACACTTCAACTATGAGAGACAGAATGAGAAAAAAAAATCCAGAAAATCACATTGTCTGTCTGATTTTTAAAGAATTTATTTGCAAATTATGGTGGAAAATAAGTATTTGGTCAATAACAAAAGTTCATCTCAATACTTTGTTATATACCCTTTGTTGGCAATGACAGAGGTCAAACGTTTTCTGTAAGTCTTCACAAGGTTTTCACACACTGTTGCTGGTATTTTGGCCCATTCCTCCATGCAGATCTCCTCTAGAGCAGTGACGTTTTGGGGCTGTCGCTGGGCAACATGGACTTTCAACTCCCTCCAAAGATTTTCTGTGGGGTTGAGATCTGGAGACTGGCTAGGCCACTCCAGGACCTTGAAATGCTTTTTACGAAGCCACTCCGTTGTCCGGGCGGTGTGTTTGGGATCCATTGTCATGCTGAAAGACCCAGCCATGTTTCATCTTCAATGCCCTTGCTGATGGAAGGAGGTTTTCACTCAAAATCTCACGATACATGGCCCCATTCATTCTTTCCTTTACACAGATCAGTCGTCCTGGTCCCTTTGCAGAAAAACAGCCCTAAAGCATGATGTTTTCCACCCCCATGCTTCACAGTAGGTATGGTGTTCTTTGGATGCAACTCGGCATTCTTTCTCCTCCAAACAAGACAAGTTGAGTTTTTACCAAAAAGTTCTATTTTGGTTTCATCTGACCATATGACATTCTCCCAATCCTCTTCTGGATCATCCAAATGCTCTCTAGCAAACTTCAGACGGGCCTGGACATGTACTGGCTTAAGCAGGGGGACACATCTGGCACTGCAGGATTTGAGTCCCTGGCGGCGTAGTGTGTTACTGATGGTAGCCTTTGTTACTTTGGTCCCAGCTCTCTGCAGGTCATTCACTAGGTCCCCCCGTGTGGTTCTGGGATTTTTGCTCACCGTTCTTGTGATCATTTTGACCCCACGGGGTGAGATCTTGCGTGGAGCCCCAGATCGAGGGAGATTATCAGTGGTCTTGTATGTCTTCCATTTTCTAATAATTGCTCCCACAGTTGATTTCTTCACACCAAGCTGCTTACCTATTGCAGATTCAGTCTTCCCAGCCTGGTGCAGGCCTACAATTTTGTTTCTGGTGTCCTTTGACAGCTCTTTGGTCTTGGCCATAGTGGAGTTTGGAGTGTGACTGTTTGAGGTTGTGGACAGGTGTCTTTTATACTGATAACGAGTTCAAACAGGTGCCATTAATACAGGCAACGAGTGGAGGACAGAGGAGCCTCTTAAAGAAGTTGTTACAGGTCTGTGAGAGCCAGAAATCTTGCTTGTTTGTAGGTGACCAAATACTTATTTTACCGAGGAATTTACCAATTAATTCATTAAAAATCCTACAATGTGATTTCCTGGATTCTTTCCCCATTCTGTCTCTCATAGTTGAAGTGTACCTATGATGAAAATTACAGGCCTCTCTCATCTTTTTAAGTGGGAGAACTTGCACAACTGGTGGCTGACTAAATACTTTTTTGCCCCACTGTATGTACTTTTTTTGTCCCTAAAAAGGTATACAGTCACCTTGAGGTCCAATAATGAGCCACAGGGGGTACATTAGTGTAGATTGTACCTTGGGGGACAGAAATGGACTCCTACTGTACCCCCATTTCTGACAGTGTAGTGTTGTTCTGATTGACCAGGGAGGGAGGAATGCCACCCTTCCCACCCAAAAAGCAGGCCCAAAAATGCTCTCTCAGACTACCACACACACAGTCATTGATAAGACCGCTGTGCCACTCAGGAGCACAGTCGAGAATAAATACATACATTCAAAAATAAGGTCCTTTATTCTCACCTCCACATCAGCCACTTTCATGCGTGTCCCTTCCTTCCCAACAAAGATGTCATCCACATCTACGAGTAAGAATCTGTCCAGTGATAAACTGAGCTTCCTGCCTGTCAAATAGCCAACTGCATCCACAAACAGCAGTTTATGCAGCCAGAAGGACAGACTTGCACCAAAGAGGACACGCTGGATCCCGTCGTGAAGACCCAGATCTTGTATTACAGTAGCTAACAGCACCCTCTGCAGAATGGAATGTGTTGACAGCTCAGCAGGCCTGGGGCTGGCCAGCAGTACAGGCTCATAGGTGCTGTGGTTTGACAAGAAGGTGGTCCAGTTATCAGCAGGGAGTGGGCCGGGTTCTAGTTCACTGGGCCGGGTGATGTAGAGTAGTGGAGCAGCTGGGTTGATCCGATAGTCCCATAGTGGAAGGTTGGAGCGCAAGTAAAGTGGGAATCCTCTGAGCTGGGCACTAGATGGAGAATTTTCATTGGCACGGTAGAAACCAATGATGCCCACGCCATAGTCTTGGCAGTACTTATCCAACAGCTGTCGATTCCAGGAGTCCAAGTTGACATATTTGAGCAGATTTTCATAGATGATTAAAGCGTAGCGGCCTCTACCCCGCCAGGCCAAGGCAGGCATGTCACCTTTACCCGGAGCAATTTCAGTGTGGTACCTAAAGTGGCTAGACTCCAAGATGGCCACAATCTCCTGGCCCAGCTGAGAGTAAATGCTCTCGATGAACAGCAGCACCACAGGCTCAATGCGTGTAGTGTCTAGCTTCCTTGATGCCTGCCACTGATGACTCAGCTCAGAGGGCAGGAACAGAGGAACCCGCTGGCTAATGGCGATGGGAGCCGCAGTCACACATTCCCCCAGTGGCAAAGGAGGCGCTTCCTTGATCTTAGGCCCACCACTGACATGGTAGGCCAGGTAGGCCATGGAAAGCAGGCAGAAGAGGATAAGAGCCAGAACCAGGCGGTGGAGCCCCTGCTGGCGCACAGCGCGAGTCAACTTCCTCATACCAGCCATGCTTGCAGGGCCAGGATTGCAGGGAAAGCACCCAAAGTTCTTGAGGAAGAGGAGCAACCAGAGTTGGCCTAAGACACAACCATTGCATCTAAGTAACCATGGCACCCATAGCTGGCGACAGGCTCGCCGCTCCTCCTTTCTTTTTCTCTGGTTATAGAAACAAGTTTATGAAAACGCCCCAGGCTTTCTTTTTCATCTATGCTCCTTTGGTGGGTCATTCATCTGTTTGAACAATAGATTCATTGAGGAAGCTATGGATTCACAGCACTCGCCTGGGAACAGAAGGTAAAGAGGGATAGATGGTGGGAGAGGGGGTGAGAATGTGAAGAACAGAGAGAAGGGAGAAGCAAATACAAATTAACCATCATCACAGAGCACATTTAAAGAATTTTATTACAAGTAATAACATTCCAGTCTAAAATAAGACATGAAATAATGTATACATCTTGTAATTATAGTCTCACTCTCTGTGCTGCTTCTGAAAAACTGCACAGCTGACAATGTAATGAGGGTTTTTCTTAACAAGTCGTTATTTAGGCTCCCAGGTAGGAGAAAGCCATTTCCCAAACCCACAGCTCATTCCTGAGTTACTGGTAATGCTGACTTGCTTCAGCATGCTTGAAGATTAAATGTTTCATTTAACATGCAGATACCCTCCAGAGTTGCAGAGATGGAGACTGTTCCTCCTTGCCAATGAGAATGAGGCCAGTCCTAGGATACACCATACACTGAAAAACGTGTTCCATCTAGCAACCTAAAGGGGTAATGAGTTTGTCCCTCTACAGCTATCATACAGCTGAGAGTTTCCATTTCATAAAAGACTCCAATTAGAATATCAAAACACTAGAACCATTAACCACTTAAAAATGTGCTCAATGTAAGAATTTTAGTTTTAAATATTCACAGATCAACAACTGTCAGCAGAATGTGATGAAATCACAGTTTTGATGTTATGTCAAAAGACATCTATGTACAGTGTTGCAGAGATATCTACTGAACTTAGCACTGTTGCCTCACAGCAAGAAGGTTCTAGGTTCAAGCCCAGTGGCCGACGGGGGCCTTTCTGTGTGGAGTTTGCATGTTCTCCCCATGTCTGCATGGGTTTCCTCCGGGTGCTCCGGTTTCCCCTACAGTCCAAAGACCTGCGGTTAGGTTAACATGGGGCAGCCATGGCCAACCCATGGTTGGGCCGAAGTGCCCTTGAGCAAGGCACCTAACCCCAAACTGCTCCCCGGGCACTGTAGCAAAGCTGCCCACTGCTCTGGGTATGTGTGTGTGCTCATTGCTCACTTGTGTATGCATGTGTGTGTTCATTGCTTCAGATTGGTTAAATGCAGAGGAGGAATTTCACTGTGTGCTTAACTCTGTGCTTGAGTGTACGTGTGACAAAAAAAGGCTTCTTCTTAACTTTGCATACTAATGAGCTAGGCCCAGCCTGTCCTGTTTCATACCACTTTGTACCTCAAGAGGTGCTAGTGAGTGACTAGTGTCAAGTCTGCTCTCAGTCCAACATAAGAGGATGATGAAGTAATACTGCACCGAGGGTGTATCATATCACACCTCTTGTCAATCATATTGAAGGTACTGCCCACAGTTATCAAGGACAGGTTGTCAAAGAATGAAACAGTAAAGGTAATGATGGCTGAAGCACGTAGCAAGTGACCATTATCACCACATTCGATGGCCAAAAAAAAAAAAGGGATCGAAGCAAAACAAGAGTTAATATTACTGTTGCGTTCCACTGCTGGAGACAGATCTTGCAGAGTAAAGGGATGAAGTCTGATGCTGTTAAGGCTAACATTGGCTATTTAGCAATAGCTTATAAAGGTAACTAATTTTATAACTTTACTGACAGGGTTAATATGTTTGCTAAGTTAGCTGTTTGTCGATACGCGGTTCAGACCAGTTACAATAGCTGTATGTGACTAGCTCGATTCTTCCTCTGGCTAGTTACCAAACTGAAGCAATTTTATGTAGGAAATAAACCAGGAGTGCTGACCTTGTTTGGCCAAGTCAAAAGGGCTCTTTCGTGCAACTAATGATAACACATACCATACTGAAAAACATTCCAAATGGTGTCAATATATGGTTTTGCTGTGGTTGTTTTCTTGATACAATGGTTTTGCTAAAAACTGATTTAAGCAAGCTATAACAAACTATAGGCTGATGCCACACATGAAGGTTATAAGATTGATTGATTGATTGATTGATTGATTGATTGATTGATTCCGAACAGTAAAGAAGATATAAAAAACAAAACAAAAATAAAAAATTTAAAAATGCAATAATCAAAACATCATCATAAACAAACAGAATAGCGTAGCCACAAGGCAGTAACATAATAATGTTCGGAAAGGATTAGGAAGAAGTAAATAACTTATCAAATCCTAACCCTCTATACCACTGCTAATCAAATGTCACTTTCCGCCATAATAAACTATATATACAAAAGAAAACAAAAGCAACAAACAAAAAAGAAAACATACCAACATACCAAGACATACCAACATGGTGTAATACTGACCAAATCAAATCATATATACAGATACTTACCGGTATGTTATACATATATACACACATACAATACATATACACAGTACATACATATACACATATACACATACCTATAACTATACACATATCCATACATACAGATACCCATAATATCATAATGATGCATATTATGCATATATATTATATACAATTATGCATATGCGTATATATACACATACCGTACATACATTTTATATAATATATATATCCGTACGTACCCATACCTACATATATACACTTATATTATCAATAGAATGTTATTGTAATTCCTCCTCCCTATACCTCATAAAGATCTGTTCCTTATACCTTCTTTTGAACTGGTTTATAGTTGTACATTTCATGAGCTCCACATTCAAACTGTTCCATAGCTTTACTCCACAAATAGAAATACTGAACATTTTTAACGTTGTCCTAGCACTGCGGATTTTAAATTTCAAGTTCCCCCTAAAATTATAGCCCCCCTCTCTATCCGAGAACATTATTTGGATATTCCTTGGTACTTTATAATTCCTTACTTTGTACATTATTAAGGCAGTTTTATATTCTATAATATCCCTGAATTTTAAACATTTTGAATTTAAGAATAGTGAATTAGTATGATCTCGGTAACCAGCACTATGAATTATTCTTATAGCTCTTTTTTGAAGTATAGTTATTGCATGAAGTGAACATTTATACGTATTTCCTCACACCACTGAGCAGTAATTTAAGTACGGTAAAACCAGGGAACAGTAAAGATAGCAATATTATCTGGAGTGGCTCTCAGCGTTTCAGCAGTTTTGTTGAATTTTGTGCCCTTTTGGCCATCAGTAGCTGGCTTTTTCATTTATCAATGATGACTGTAAAGTTATACTGTATGAACATAAAAGTGGATAAACTTAAAAATGGCTCATTAGCACTGAATTAATATTTCTATCATAGTCAAAGTCTTAGTTACTAGCTAATAGAGCACCAATAATACACTATAAGATTCGGCGCTAGCATAGAAACATTACGATTAGTCAGAGGTGGTCTTGCTAGATAGCAAAACAAAATAATTTCAAAAGTATACTGAAAAATGTAATGGTGGCTATAAATTACCGGCTCACTTGAAAGAGAAAAACACCACCAGAGCACAGATTCACTATAAACAGTAAGCTGTGTGTTATATGTAGTAAGGGATAACTCTGTGAAAGTGGTGGTGGTGGTGGTGGGGGGGGCTGATGCGTTTGGGGGAACAGGGAGGAGGAGGAGGAGGACGATGAGAAGGAGGTGGGACTGTGCATTTCTTTGTTCCTTACGATAGGGGTGACCACCCCAACTTTCTAGTGATATGCTGCCCCCAGTTCGTTTGGAGTGTGGAATATGAATTCCAATTCTTACATATAGCACCATTAAAGAAATCACTGAGAAGCCACATAACTCACCAGGTATATAGGTTTAACACTTTTCAATATTTTTTCAATGCCACTTCAAATGAAATTTAAGACTCAACTTGCAGTAATAGTACAGTGGATATAAAAAGTGTACACACACTTAAAATGATAGGTTTTTCTGATGTAAAAAAAAATGAGACCACGATAAATTTCAAAACTTTTCTCACCTGTAATGTGACCTATAACCTGTACAATTCAATTCAAAAACAAATCTGTTAGGGGGGAAAACATCCATCCATCCATCCCTTATCTGTAGCCGCTTATCCTGTCCTACAGGGTCGCAGGTACGGTAAGCTGGAGCCTATCCCAGCTGACTATGGGCGAGAGTCGGGGTACACCCTGGACAAGTCGCCAGGTCATCACAGGGGGAAAAACATAGAAAAATTAAAAAATGTATAATAAGCTGGTTGCATAAATGTCCACACCCTTAAACTAATACTTTGCTGAAGCACCTTTTGATTTAATTACAGCATTCAGTCTTTTTGGGTCGGAGTCTGTCAGCCTGCCACATCTAGATTTGGCAATATTTGCCCACGCTTCCTTGCAAAAGTGCTCCAAATCTGTCAGATTGCGAGGGCATCTCTTGTGCACAGCCCTCTTCAGGTGACTTCACAGATTTTCAACTAGATTTAGGTCTGGGCTCTGGCTGGGCCGTTCCAAAACTTTTTTGGGGTCAATGTCATGCTGAAAGATGAAATTCCTCTTCATCTTCAGCTTTCTAGCAGACACCTGAAGGTTTTGGTTCAAAATTGACTGGTATTTAGAACTGTTCATAATTCCCCCCACCTTGACTAAAGCCCCTGTTCCAGCTGGAGAAAAAACAACCCCAAAACATGATGCTGCCACCACCATGCTTCACCGTGGGTATGGTGTTCTTTTGGTGATGTGCAGTGTTGTTTTTGCACCAAACATACCTTTTGGAATTGTGGCCAAAATGTCCAACCTTGGTTTCATCAGACCATTACACATTTTTCCACATGCTTTTGGGAGAGTTGATGTATTTTTTTTGCAAAATGTAGCCAGGCCTGGATGTTTTTCTTTGTAAGAAAAGGCTTCTGTCTTGCGACCCTACCCCATAGTCCAGACATATGGAGAATATGGGAGATTGTTGTCATATGTAGTACACAACCAGTACTTGCCAGAAATTCCTGCAGCTCCTTCAGTGTTGCTGTAGGCCTTTTAGCAGCCTATGTGACCAGTTTTCTTCTTGTCTTTTCATCAATTTTGGAGGGACGTCCAGTTCTCAGTAATGTCACCGTTGTCCCGTATTTTCTCCACTTCTTGATGACTGTCTTCACTGTGCTCCATGGTATATCTAATACCGTGGAAATGTTTTTGCACCCTTCTTCTGACTGATACCTTTCAACAGTGAGATCCCTTTGATGCTTTGTAAGCTCTCTGTGAACCCTGGCTTTTGCTGGAGGATGCAACTGAATAAATGTCAGGAAAATCCTACTAGGACAGCTTTGGGGTTAATCAGAGTCATTTTAATTGATGGCAGGTGTTTACCCAAAAAGACTGAATGCTGTCATTAAACCAAAAGGTGCTTCGACAAAGTATTAGTTTAAGGGTGTGCACACTTACGCAACCAGCTTATTGTATGTTTTTTTAATGTTTTTCCCCCGGTGGCATGGTGGTGTAGTGATTAGCACTGTTGCCTCACAGCAAGAAGGTTCTGGGTTCGAGCCCAGCGGCCGGCGAGGGCCTTTCTGTGTGGAGTTTGCATGTTCTCCCTGTGTCTGTGTGGGTTTCCTCAGGGTGCTCCGGTTTCCCCCACAGTCCAAAGACATGCAGGTTAGGCTAATTGATGGCTCTAAATTGACCGTGAATGGTTGGTTGTCTGTGGGCCCGTCCACACGAGTACGTTTTTGATGAATCCGCATAAATACTTTATCGTTTCGGCCTCGCGTCCAGACGGATCTGGCTTTTTCGAGGTGTGAAACCGGTATTTTTTGAAAACGGGTCCCAGAGTGGGAAAATCCTAAAACGCCGGATAGCCCGGAGTCGTCTGGACGGCGAATGCGGATTTTTTTCAGAAACGATGACATATAAGCCCCGCCTCTCTAACCTTTAACCTCAGCCTCCGCCGCTAGACGCGTCATAACAACAACAATGGTGGACTACAGGCTTCTACCATATAGTTCCACTTCATTGTCGGTCCACACAAAAGACTCTCCTCTTCCTCTCAGAGTTGCGCTGGCCATGATCGTCCTCTTCTCGTGTTATGAGCTTGTTTGTAAACAGCACGTGACCTTTATACGCATGCTCCATGGCTTCTCTTCCGGTTTTAGTGTATTGGTGTGGCGGCATCACAGCGCCACATACAGGCCTGGCATATGTACTACAGCGTTTTGGGTCATTTCCAGTGAATCCGTGTGGACGCAGATATTTCTGGAAACGATGCCGTGTTTACGGAGATTTTTTTCAAAACGACAGCGTATTGGGTGAGGCCGCGTACTCGTGTAGACGGGCCCTGTATGTGTCAACCCTGCGAGGACCTGGCAACTTGTCCAGGGTGTACCCTGCCTCTTGCCCATAGTCAGCTGGGATAGGCTCCAGTCTACCTGCGACCCTGTACAGGATAAGTGGCTACAGATAATGGATGGATGTTTTCCCCCTAACAGATTTGTTTGTTTTTCAGTTGAATTTTACAAGTTATAGGTCACATTAAAGGTGGAAAAAGTTTTGAAATTATTTATCGTGGTCGCTTTTTTTTTACATCAGAAAAACCGATCATTTTGACAGGATGTGTACACTTTTTATATCCACTGTATATAAAAATAAAATAATTTCAAAACAAATTATATGCAAGGGCAAAAATATTTGTCAGTATGCAGTGAGCTTCAGAGCAGTTGGATCACCAGCAAGAGTTGTTCTCCAGCAATTTGTGGTTGAAATTATAATTTCCTCGTATTGACATGTCCCTGTATTTTGTGTACACTAGCTTCAATTTCATGCATGTCTCAGCTTCAAGTCAGTAACTCTGCATTATCCAACATAATGTCCAACGTTTTTCCACACATGCTCATATAAAACAATAAAATGACCCCAGGTTAAGAATGCTTTGACCTTAGAATTATTATTCATTCTTCATCCAGGTAGATCATCATAGTTTGTGGCCTAAAATTAAAGACTATATAAATTTGAATTTAAGACATTTTAATACAATCCAAGGCACCGATAAAATGTCTGCACTGTTTAACTTTAGTTCTGTTTGGCTCCAGATGTCATTCTGTCTAAAAGCTGATAAATATAGTAACCTCAATAGGTAGTTCAACTAAATTCCACTCTCCCCACCTTCCTGGTGCTAAAAGCCTGCCTGAGTCGTTCTCCTGAGTGCATGGCAACACACCAAGGCAACTCTGACCCCTCATAGGGAAACGAGAGTGGGCCATCTGCTGAGTTTTCCACTGGATTACACACATGGACACACACACAATGACTCGGATTGTCAATGCTAGAGCCTTTTTCTTTTTTTTAAGATCTCAAAATAAGCTTCAATCATCCCTCAATGAACAAACAGTCATTCAGATGTGATAGAAAAAAAATGTATGTGCCTGTGTCTTTATACAGTCAAGTGAACTTGCATTGAAGTTGTGCAGAATCATCTCATCTCATTATCTCTAGCCGCTTTATCCTGTTCTACAGGGTCGCAGGCAAGCTGGAGCCTATCTCAGCTGACTACGGGCGAAAGGCGGGTTACACCCTGGACAAGTCGCCAGGTCATCACAGGGCTGACACATAGACACAGACAACCATTCACACTCACATTCACACCTACGGTCAATTTAGAGTCACCAGTTAACCTAACCTGCATGTCTTTGGACTGTGGGGGAAACCAGAGCACCCGGAGGAAACCCACACGGACACGGGGAGAACATGCAAACTCCACACAGAAAGGCCCTCGCCGCCCACGGGGCTCGAACCCAGGACCTTCTTGCTGTGAGGCGACAGCGCTAACCACTACACCACCGTGCCGCCCGCGCTTATCAAATGAATGTGTAAATACTACAGACAGTATAATCCAGGAAGATGCACTCTGCAACCTTTAAATACTCATCTCATCTCATTATCTCTAGCCGCTTTATCCTGTTCTACAGGGTCGCAGGCAAGCTGGAGCCTATCCCAGCTGACTACGGGCGAAAGGCGGGGTACACCCTGGACAAGTCGCCAGGTCATCACAGGGCTGACACATAGACACAGACAACCATTCACACTCACATTCACACCTACGGTCAATTTAGAGTCACCAGTTAACCTAACCTGCATGTCTTTGGACTGTGGGGGAAACCGGAGCACCCGGAGGAAACCCACGCGGACACGGGGAGAACATACAAACTCCACATAGAAAGGCCCTCGTCGGCCACGGGGCTTGAACCCGGACCTTCTTGCTGTGAGGCGACAGCGCTAACCACTACACCACCGTGCTGCCCGTGTTTATCAAATGAATGTGTAAATACTACAGACAGTATAATCCAGGAAGATGCACTCTGCAACCTTTAAATACTATGGAGAGAAAACCGATGCCTTGAGAAAGAAGAGGAAAAGTCTGTAGATAGGAGTTTAGACAGAGAGAGGGAAATGAAGTTTTCCGCAGGAGTTGCCTCAAGGTCTTGTCTCACACCAGGTCCGGAATATGGAATGAGCCTAAAGCATTAGGCACAACTCTATCTTTAATAAGACATTTCTAAAAACTAATCTCCAAAAACCATAGCATGACAAATTAGGGCGATTAAAAAAAAAAAACAACAAAAAAAAGAGCTGGCTCAGCATATATACAAGGCACCATTTAAACAGATTAGCTTCGGCTGCCAAAAAAATAACTAGTGTCGGTTTTGTCTGTGCTCACACTCAGATAAACACTGTTACAGAGTTCCTATCCTCCCTTTGATAAGAGCCGATGTGTGATGACTCAGAACACCTCTGTCATTGTGTGCATAACAGAAACAATTGGCCGCTTTAGCAAAAGTGCAATGCTGTTTGTAACCACACAGTGGCACAAGGGTCCTAGAATGCCACTCCACTGAGTGACAACACAATCACATCAGCCTGGGGAGAGATGGTGGTAATGGAGAATACCTCCAGACTTATTACCCTAAAATAAAGCAAGACAACACTCAAATTTCCAATTCAGTGTTCCTCTTGGCTACTGTGTAAAGTGTCATTTTCTCTTGTGTGCCATTCCTGTTTTTCTGTTCCATTCTCGCAGACAGAGATAGCCATACACACAGAGCTCCATTACTGGCCCACGGGGAAAGATCTGTATGAGTGTTGGAAGCTATCAGCACTCTGAAATGTCTCCTCTGCTTTAGAGATGGAGAGGAGGTGTAAGATGCCCTCTAATACAAACATCACATAATATGAGGAAGAGGAACAACCGAGAATGTACATTATATGAATTATTTTTTTTCCATAGACAGTATTCACAATTACCCCTTTTCCACCGAATCAGTTCCAGGGCTGGTTCACAACTCGTTCAACTTGCGAGCCAGCTGAGAACCAGTTTGCTTTTCCATAGCTCGCGGTGCTAAGGGAAGACACGTCATTACGTCACTGTATACGTCAGTTACGTCGTTGTATACGTCATTGCGTCGCTGTATACGTCAGTTACGTCGCTACGTTTGCATAAACCTTGGCGCGAATATCGGAGCAAAAACAACACGGAAGAAGCAGCAGCAACAATAATAATAATGGATGACTTCGCGTTTGTACAGCTGCTGCTTCTCGTCGCTTAAAAATGGCGATCTTTCGCGGTCTTATTGTTGTTGGTCTTAACAACTCCGCCCCCCCGCTGACGTAAGCGGTTCTTTCCTCTGGCCCAGCAGAGAGTTGGTGCTAGCCTGGAACCGGTTTTTCTGGCCCCAGAGCCAGTTCTTTGTCAGTGGAAACAGAAAACCCGGGTCCAAACTAAGCACTGGCCCTGAACCAGCCCTGGAACTGCTTTGGTGGAAAAGGGGCAAATGTCTACTATTTATATGCTTTGTCACTACAAATATAACAGTCCACCTTATTATTCCCCGCCCAAACAAAGTTTGGCGGGGGATATAGAAACGGGTTCTGTCCGTCCGGTCACATTTTCATTTCTGGGGCATATCTTTAAAACTACTGAAGATATCTTCAAGAAACTTTGTATACATATCAAGCAACATGTGAACTGTTGCCTTTTGCTATTTGTATTTTTTTTTTGGAGGGGGGGGTAAGGATTTTTAAATTTTTACATAAAAAATAGATTTTGACTTAGTTTCTAAGAGCAATGTTCGTTTCCGGAGCATATATCCAAAGCTATTCATGATATGTATTTGAAACTTGGTATACATGTTAACAAGGTGATGTAGATGTGCCTTTTCATACTAAGAAATTTGAGAAATTTAAATTTTTCATGTTTCCATGGAAACAATTTCAGACTTAGTATCTCAGGTTAGTCTTGGGGGTAGGCTTTGATTCTGGAGCAGAACTTGAAAACTATGACTGGTATGGTCTTGAAAGTTGGTATATGTGTTAATTAAGTAATGTATCTGTGCCTTTTGATACTAAGAAATGTGAGAAATTTTAATTTTTAGCTCACCTGGACCAAAGGTCCGGTGGGCTTATGCCAGGGGCTGCTGAGGTCAGTGTAAATTGGGTAGGGTCGGTTTCCTGCAGCAGAACTTGAAAAATGTGACAAATAATATCTTGAAACTTGGTATACAGGGCGGGGGATATAAATGACTGTCTGCTTGTGTTAGCTAGTTTAGACACCGGTTTTAATTACACAATAACAGCTAGCTAAAGGTTAGCTAGATAGCAAACATGGCTACTGGTTTTAACTGCACAGTATAATACTTAGCCGAGCTAGCTTGTTAGTGAACTTGGCTATAGACTAACATCAAATACCTACTTCTGAAGAGCTAAGAACTAGTTAAGCAAAGCGGTAGTAGCAAAGCAGTAGATCCACACAGTGTTCATATTAAAAGATCAACACTTATACAGTTAGCAGCATGGTGGTGTAGTGGTTAGTACTGTTGCCTCATAGCAAGAAAGTTCTGGGTTTGAGCCCAGTGGCCGACAGGGCCCTTTCTGTGTGGAGTTTGCATGTTCTCCCCGTGTCCGCGTGGGTTTCCTCCGGGTGCTCCGGTTTCCCCGACAGTCCAAAGACATGCAGGTTAGGTTAACTGGTGGCTCCAAATTGACCGTAGGTGTGAATGTGAGTGTGAATGGTTATTCGTCTCTATGCATCAGCCCTGCAGTGACCTGGCAACTTGTCCAGGGTGTACTCTGCCTCTTGCCCATAGTCAGCTGGGATAGGCTCCAGCTTGCCCGCAACCCTGTACAGGATAAGCGGTTAAGGATAATGGATGGACTTGTACAGTTACAAGATCAAGATTTGCCATTGTCTGGTCAAACTGCACATTTTTGGGGTGTGTTTAATGGTGCAATGAAACACAACCTATGATTAAAATCATATTTTAATGCAATCATTCCAGCAAACCTTAAACTTGGCCTCTCATTATGCTGTAAGCCTTCAGCAACTCATGAACCTTTGCAGAGCAGGCTTTGACATGTTCTTTAGTGCAACTGAAGTACAACAAAAATGGCAGCATGAATTTACCTTCCCCACAGGGGCCCTTTCAGAGGCTGTTAAAGATGTTTGGAGGAAGCAGGACAGTGTTGTGTCAAAGCCTGGACTAGAAAGCTGAATATGTGTGTATGTGTGTGTGTGTGTGTGTGTGAGAGAGAGAGAGAGAGAGAGAGAGAGAGCAAGCTATGCAAGTTCATGACCTTAGGTTGTTTTGTCTCAAAAGAAGTTCAGCACAATCTTAATTACATTATTGACTATCTCACTTTGAGTTGCCATTTTCATTTTAAACTTTTGTTTAATATTTATTAAAATGATGTTTTATTTCCAAAACAGAATATATTATTAACTAGATTACATCACAGTCACCAATTATTAGGCTATATTATATTGTTTTGAATAACATAACATTAAAGCGAGATGGCCTTTCGATTTCATAAAATTGGTGAAATTTAGTTCCCTGTGAAATTTGGCCATTGTGATATATGTTTATTTCTGTAATATCTCACAAAATATCAGGCCATTCTGAGGCTGGGAAGTTATTTAATTTCAGGGGATTCCTGAGCAACTAATGTGCATGAAATTGCTTGCTTCGTGCAGTCAAGCAGACCAAGGAAGTCTGTGTGCGCATGCGCAGGTTTACCTCCTTCTTCTTCTTTTGGGTTTTACGACAGCCGGCATCGACAGTGTTGCATTACTGCCATCTACAGGTTTACCTTGACCATGCACTGACAGTTACATCAGTCTGTGGCTAAACGAACAGCTGATCACACCAAGGTGTTCGCTGACCGCCAATATTTATTAGTTTGGTCCTGCGTTTCCTTTCCTTCACAACATATCGTTTTTCTTCTTGCCTTCTGTTACTGTAGTTGGTCTTCCACGTTTTAGTCACACACTCACGTCCTCCATTTTTCTCTCCTGTTTCAAATTTGTATCCTACAATGCCTTGCGCAAACGGGGAAAGCCCACCATGCAATGCATGATGTAGTATCTTGAATTGGGTCATGGTGAAGCAGGAAAAAATAGCGGAGAGTTTAGGGCCACATGGCCTTAAATTCATTAATTGTTCTATTTAAAATAAATAAATAAATAAAATTGGAAGTCTGTGATTCGAATTCAGTCGCTTTCAGTCCACTAAACAAATGTAATCGGGTATCAGGGAAAATTTGTTTATGACCTAGACTTGAAAAATCTGAAAGGCAGTCTACCTTTAAACCAAGCCATTTTTGATCGTCATTTTATTTTTCAGTAATTGCTTATTCATCTCATTTCCAACACATAATCCATTACAGCTTTCATAGATTATAGCTTTAAAGATTAGCATACACTGTTTTATTATGATGAGCATATGCCGTTTGTCATTTAAAGGTTGGGTCAGCTACTTTAAAGTCAAAATGAACCTTTCAGCAACTGTCATTAAAATAAATCTGACGATTACCAGAATCCAACTAATCAGGACAAAGGGGCATCTGTCAGTCATGCTGCCTAAAAAATCAGAAAGCTCCCTTTCTTATACTAGCATCCAGGAATTCTTGCTTATGCAATGACATGAAATTGTTTTGTGGGGTGTGAATGGAGGGGCTGTGTTTACTTTGAAAATCTATTAATTTATTTTGCATTGAAAAACAGCTGATTTTTTTTCTGGCTTTTACCAAAATCACTGCCTTTAAAAACCACGCCCAGTGTGAAAGCTACACGCTTACTATTGTCGTTGTGTAGTTATCTAGTTAGAACTACTTTTTACCCGAACACAAACTTATAATATTTAAGGTCAGGAGCTGCCATCCACAGAGGAGAGAGTTTTATTGCTGCCTTGTTATCTATCTTCTGTGAAGCAAAGCTGCTCAAAGATAATCTCCCTCATTAACCAAGAATAAATATTTAACAATGAAGGATTTGGGTTAAATAGCACTTCATTAGCTCAGAGATCAGCCTCTGAACGGTGCCTATGAAAAGAGAGCCAGGGGTACAAGAGAAGGAAGGAAGAGGATGAAAGGGACAGCAAGAGTGAGCATTAAGTGTGAAAGAAAGAGGTACAACGTGTACACATGAACAAGAGAGAGAGTGTGTTGTTCAGTAGCCTATTTAAGAGTGAATGAGGGTGGGTTAGGGGTGTAAGGGAGGAAGCAAGAAAGGGAGTGTGTGAATTTAACTCAGAGTCTGCAGGCTTTTGTACATCCTTCCTAAGCAGGATGTGTTGCAATAATCTGATTCTTAATGTCAAAACATTTCCATTTCCCTAGAGAAGAATGACTCCAGTACCCCTTCGACCAAAGATTTTCGTCAACGGAGCCAACTGCTGCTGCTAACCATCCACGCACATGCCCGCACGTGCACACACACACACACACACACACACACACACACGCACGCAATGACTAAGTGCTTTGCACCGCAGTATGTTCTCACACCTCATTCCCAGTGTACTAAATAGCAAGATGTCAAAGCCGGGGTTCTGCATGTTGAACGCTAGAATGCGTTGTAGCTTCATTACGGCATTAAAGTTTCAAATTAAACATCACTTCCTATTTTCATAAGTGAAATTCTTAATTGAGAAACACATCACGACAAGGTGAGGAGGTGGTATATTGTAACCTTCAGACTAAATCAACAGAGCATATGCTTTAAAAAGAAAAGAAAAGCTGTGGCTCTGTAAAATGGCTGCCTTCCTTTATACTGTCGACAGACCCTCGTCTTTATACACTATCGAGACACTACTGATAATTACACATGTAGGTAGTATTATGTAGCTATCAAAACAGATTTCATAGTATAACATTTTAAAACTGACATAAGTGTGTATGTTTCATAAATAAAAATAAATATATTTTACTCTACTGAATTTGACTGATCCTGGAAACACTCCTCTCCATATCCTTGTCTATCTTCGTCATCGCTGCCATTTAGAGGACTGTTTGTATTCATGTTATTCAGCAATGACACATATTCAGTGCCAAATATGGTAACTGCAACAGAAAAATCATGTGACTTAAATGCTACAATGTCGGCATTGACTCTTAAAAAAACATATCAGTCAACCATGGTTCCATATTACACAGATAGACTGGACTATAATGCACAACAAGAGAGAGACATGTATTATAAACTCAGAAATGATGAAGGAAAGTCTCTTGAGGATCCTTCGGCAGCAGGCAATCAGCTGTGCTGCCAGCATGTTCACAGGCAAACCTCAAGGCAAGTTCATAGAATGCTCTGGATTGTTTTTATGGCAGTACACAGTTTAAACACGTGTCTTCATTCCCAGTCTATGAATTATTACAGCTATCGGTCAAAGTGAAATGGCCAGCATAGAGACACCCTCGACTGTTGTCAGGTCCAGTTTGGAAAACACTCTCACAAACACAAACGGTTATTAAGAGCTTTCACTACTCATTACCCACACAGAATCCCTGACAGGCTCTTTCTCTCTCTCTGTCCCTCTTCTTTCTTTCTCCTTCTCTTTTGTCATGAACACAATTTAAACACAACTTACAAACCTTTACACAGATTCAGGCTGTCGGTCCACAACATGAGCAAAAATCAAATTAAGAAAAAAAAAAATTTTTTTTTCATCAGGCATAGATTGAAGGGACCAGGATCTTTGTGGCCTGTGACTTAAACATCCATCATAACACATGGGGACCCTGTATGAAACCTACCCATCAATCAAGTGCCCTTTTCTCAGTCAGGTTTTTAAAATGATTAAGAGGATGGTGGTGACAGAGTGTCAGAGATACTGAAATGGAAAGACTGAAAAAGGTAAAAATATAGGGAGGCATGAGATTAAACAAGAAAACACAATTAGGATAGAAAGATAGACAGACAGACAGACAGACAGACAGACAGACAGACAGACAGAGTGGTGCTTGAAAGTTTGTGAACCCTTTAGAATTTTCTATATTTCTGCATAAATATGACCTAAAACAACATCAGATTTTCACACACGTCCTAAAAGTACAACCCCAATTCCAAAAAAGTTGGGACAAAGTACAAATTGTAAATAAAAACAGAATGCAATAATTTACAAATCTCAAAAACTGATATCGTATTCACAATAGAACATAGACAACATTTCAAAATGTCTCACTTTTGACATTTGAAATTTCATGACAGCAACACATCTCAAAAAAGTTGGGACAGGGGCAATAAGAGGCTGGAAAAGTTAAAGGTACAAAAAAGGAACAGCTGGAGGACCAAATTGCAACTCATTAGGTCAGTTGGCAATAGGTCATTAACATGACTGGGTATAAAAAGAGCATCTTGGAGTGGCAGCGGCTCTCAGAAGTAAAGATGGGAAGAGGATCGCCAATCCCCCTAATTCTGCACCGACAAATAGTGGAGCAATAGCAGAAAGGAGTTCGACAGTGTAAAATTGCAAAGAGTTTGAACATATCATCATCTACACTGCATAATATCATCAAAAGATTCAGAGAATCTGGAAGAATCTCTGTGCGTAAGGGTCAAGGCTGGAAAACCATACTGGGTGCCCGTGATCTTCGGGCCCTTAGACGGCACTGCATCACATACAGGCATGCTTCTGTATTGGAAATCACAAAATGGGCTCAGGAATATTTTCAGAGAACATTATCTGTGAACACAATTCACCATGCTATCCGCTGTTGCCAGCTAAAACTCGATAGTTCAAAGAAGAAGCCGTATCTAAACATGATCCAGAAGCGCAGACGTCTTCTCTGGGCCAAGGCTCATTTAAAATGGACTGTGGCAAAGTGGAAAACTGTTCTGTGGTCAGACGAATCAAAATTTGAAGTTCTTTATGGAAATCAGGGACGCCGTGTCATTCAGACTAAAGAGGTGAAGGACAACCCAAGTTGTTATCTGCGCTCAGTTCAGAAGCCTGCATCTCTGATGGTATGGGGTTGCATTAGTGCGTGTGGCATGGGCAGCTTACACATCTGAAAAGACACCATCAATGCTGAAAGGTATATCCAGGTTCTAGAGCAACATATGCTCCTATCCAGACGACGTCTCTATCAGGGAGGACCTTGCATTTTCCAACATGACAATGCCAAACCACATACTGCATCAATTACAGCATCATGGCTGTGTAGAAGAAGGGTCCGGGTACTGAACTGGCCAGCCTGCAGTCCAGATCTTTCACCCATAGAAAACATTTGGCACATCATAAAACAGAAGATACGACAAAAACGACCCAAGACAGTTGAAGAACTAGAATCCTACATTAGACAAGAATGGGTTAACATTCCTATCCCTAAACTTGAGCAACTTGTCTCCTCAGTCCCCAGACGTTTACAGACTGTTGTAAAGAGAAAAGGGGATGTCTCACAGTGGTAAACAAGGCCTTGTCCCAACTTTTTTGAGATGTGTTGTTGTCATGAAATTTAAAATCACCTAATTTTTCTCTTTAAATGATACATTTTCTCAAAAACTGATATTGTATTCACAATAGAACATAGACAACATATCAAAATGTCTCACTTTTGACATTTGATATTTCATGACAGCAACACATCTCAAAAAAGTTGGGACAGGGGCAATAAGAGGCTGGAAAAGTTAAAGGTACAAAAAAGGAACAGCTGGAGGACCAAATTGCAACTCATTAGGTCAATTGGCAATAGGTCATTAACATGACTGGGTATAAAAAGAGCATCTTGGAGTGGCAGCGGCTCTCAGAAGTAAAGATGGGAAGAGGATCACCAATCCCCCAATTCTGCACCGACAAATAGTGGAGCAATATCAGAAAGGAGTTCGACAGTGTAAAATTACAAAGAGTTTGAGCATATCATCATCTACAGTGCATAATATCATCAAAAGATTCAAAGAATCTGGAAGAATCTCTGTGCGTAAGGGTCAAGGCTGGAAAACCATACTGGGTGCCCATGATCTTCGGGCCCTTAGACGGCACTGTATCACATACAGGCATGCTTCTGTATTGGAAGGCAAGGCAAGGCAAGTTTATTTATATAGCACATTTCATACACAGTGGCAGTTCAATGTGCTTTACAGAAGTAAAAGCAAAACAGTAAACAATAGAGAATAAAATTACATAAAATAAATGGGAAAAATATAATAAGAATTAAACAATAGTAGAAATAAAATAATAAAATGAAGTAGAAGTTCAAATAGGGGGAGAAGAAAAAACAGCAGAATAAAATAGAATAAAGTTAAATTTGAAACATGCAGAAACTGTAAAAGTACAGATTATAAAACATGTAAAGAAGACAATATTAATTATTTAACAGAAAGCATCTGAAAACAGCTTGGTCTTTAACCTAGATTTGAAGCTGCCAACAGCAGGAGCATTTTTAATGTCCTCTGGCAGTTGGTTCCATAGCTGCACTGCATAGTAGCTAAAAGCTGCTTCACCACACTTTGTTTTAACAACAGGTTTTAATAGTAAATTTTTCTGTTGCGATCTGGTAGATCTGATTGGGTTAGGCCGCTGCAACATATCAGAGAGGTAATTGGGCCCTGTACCATTTAGAGATTTGTACACCAGCAGCAATGCTTTAAAGTCAATTCTGTAGCTTACTGGAAGCCAGTGAAGGGACCTTAGAATTGGAAATCACAAAATGGGCTCAGGAATATTTCCAGAGAACATTATCTGTGAACACAATTCACCATGCCATCCTCAGTTGCCAGCTAAAACTCTATAGTTCAAAGAAGAAGCCGTATCTAAACATGATCCAGAAGCGCAGACGTCTTCTCTGGGCCAAGGCTCATTTAAAATGGACTGTGGCAAAGTGGAAAACTGTTCTGTGGTCAGACGAATCAAAATTTGAAGTTCTTTATGGCAATCAGGGACGCCTTGTCATTCGGACTAAAGAGGAGAAGGACGACCCAAGTTGTTATCAGCGCTCAGTTCAGAAGCCTGCATCTCTGATGGTATGGGGTTGCATTAGTGCGTGTGGCATGGGCAGCTTACACATCTGAAAAGACACCATCAATGCTGAAAGGTATATCCAGGTTCTAGAGCAACATATGCTCCCATCCAGACGACGTCTCTTTCAGGGAAGACCTTGCATTTTCCAACATGACAATGCCAAACCACATACTGCATCAATTACAGCATCATGGCTGTGTAGAAGAAGGGTCCGGGTACTGAACTGGCCAGCCTGCAGTCCAGATCTTTCACCCATAGAAAACATTTGGCGCATCATAAAACGGAAGATACGACAAAAAAGACCTAAGACAGTTGAGCAACTAGAATCCTACATTAGACAAGAATGGGTTAACATTCCTATCCCTAAACTTGAGCAACTTGTCTCCTCAGTCCCCAGACATTTACAGACTGTTGTAAAGAGAAAAGGGGATGTTTCACAGTGGTAAACATGGCCTTGTCCCAACTTTTTTGAGATGTGTTGTTGTCATGAAATTTAAAATCACCTAATTTTTCTCTTTAAATGATACATTTTCTCAGTTTAAACATTTGATATGTCATCTATGTTCTATTCTGAATAAAATATGGAATTTTGAAACTTCCACATCATTGCATTCCGTTTTTATTTACAATTTGTACTTTGTCCCAACTTTTTTGGAATCGGGGTTGTACTTTTTTTTAAATTAAAAGACACTTCATGTCTAAGAGTAAAGATGGACTGTTGTTTCTCTACTTAGTTAAACGGTTCTTGACATATAGATTAATATATTTGTGGAATAGGGTTATTTACTGTATATTATTTACTATTTGATCTCAGACACATTAAGAAGGCAAGAAATTCCACTAATTAACTTTTGATGAGACACACCTGTTAATTGAAAAACATTCCAGGTGACTCCCAGTGGCAAACCGTTACTATTAGAGCCAGGACTTAATCTCAGTCGAACCTTACCCAGACACCAAAACAGCAACAGGGCAAAAGATTTTGCAAGGGATTAGCGGCAGGCTTCCAGGTCACCCTGCTGTGTGTAGCTGTCGATGTTGATTTTAAAAGTAACTAAGCAAATTACAGAGGGAGATGAATACTTAAGTATGAGTGAAAAATACCATGGCGAGTGTGTGTGTGTGTGTGTGTGTGTGGAAGAAGAGTCTGGAGACAAGAAATCTTAGTTTCTTGGTCGTTAGCCTGTGCTACTTGCTTTCGATAGTGCTGGCTTGACCACTTTATTAACATTTGCTAACACTACTGATGAACGCTACATCGGCAGGAAGGTGACTTCACTGCCGCGCTAACAGCGTCAATTAACGGTTAAGCTAGCACTGGCCTTTGAGAAAGCAGAGGGTGATAAATTTTTGGTCCTTTTCACTATAAATCAAAATCTGATTGGTTAATTCATCTGTCATTTCCTACATAAACATACACTGCCATGGCCTTCTGTCCCGGCAAACCAATGAGTGAGCCAGCTCTAAACTCTTCTTAGCCAAGAGACAGCAAACAAAAACATTTCATTGGATAACTCTATTTTAATGTTTTCAGGACAGTAACCCTTGCATTTCTGAAGCAAATTTGATAGAAAATGAAGCCAAATTAGAAGAGAATAATTATAATTAAATTATGAAAGAATGAAAGCAATTAAAGAATGAAAGAAATTAAATATAACATTTGAAATCCTGATATGTTTGGGCCTTCTCTGAAGGCCTAGAAAGCCCTGACGGTTCCCCTTTGGTGATGACCTTATGAAGCTGGTTAAGATAATGCCAGTCGTGCGCAAAGTGTCATCACGGTGGCTACATTGAAGAATCTAAAATATGAAACATCTTTTGTTTTTTAACACTTTTTTTGTTTACTACATAATTCCATACATGTTCCATGTATCATTTCATAGTTTTGATGTCTTCAGTATTATTCTACAATGTAGAAAATAGTCAAAATACTGAAAAACCTATGAATGTGTAGGTGTATCCAAACTTTTGTCTGGTACTGTACACACACACACACACACACATATATATATATATATATATATATATATATATATATATATATATATATATATATATATATATATATATATCTCCATTATCTGTAGCTGCTTATCCTGTTCTACAGGGTCGCAGGCAAGCTGGAGCCTATCCCAGCTGACTACGGGCGAAAGGCGGGGTACACCCTGGACAAGTCGCCAGGTCATCGCAGGGCTGACACATAGACACAGACAACCATTCAACTTTATTGACAACTTTTGGCTTTAGAAGGCTGAATAAAATAGTGTGTCTTTGTGTTTCTGAATGTCACACACTCAACTTTATATCTTCTGACAAAGGGGAGGAATGGAGGCCAGTATTGTAGTGCACCCTGGGTAATTGTTTATGCTCCAGCACTATGAGTTCTGCACAGCCTGGGACTCAGAAATGAAAAGAGGAGCTGTTGGCAAGGAACGGAAGGAATCCTAACAGGAAATCCTTTCAGGAATTGGATACATTAAGACTCATTGAAAGACAAAAGCTACATTGGGACCAAATGTGCAGGGCAAATTAAAGGCATGTTGGACATTTTCCCAGCTTTGGTTATCACATACGTATAAAGATTCCACAGGCAGTAAGCCATTTCTATGTGAGTGCGTTAGTCCTGGACTTTCACAGGTGATAATGTTTTAGAGTTTTAAAACTCTTGCTTTCATAGCGACCATTTTAACAAGCCAAAAAAAGTCAAGCACTGCAATTAGTTACAATGTTAACAGAGAGGAATACAGCTATAAAACATTCACTGTAATATATGCTTTGAGCCTCACACTCTCCGAGTCCCTTAACCGCATGTGAAAGCTGGGAACTGCTCGTCTAGGAGGGAAAATGATACTCTTACATTCCATTCAAATTCAAATTCCATCTGTGAGGAAACTCAGAGTAACAGCATACAGCAGCTTCTAGACTTATCATGAGACAAGGAAAAGTGGATGCATAAAAAGAAAAGAAGACAGAGAACAGCTCAACCTCAAGTGCTTATATGGGCTTTTAATAGAATCGTTTTCAAAACTATGCCTGAAAGCATCGTTCATCTATAAGTGCCAGTGCAGAAGAAGATCCAAGACAGAGTTTCAGAAAGTGCACTTTATGACAGTTTGATTACAGAAAATGATTTGTCCAAAAGCTATTGTTCTCTCCTCTTCATCTGGATGCCAAAGCCTCTCCTTTATTCAAAAGAAATTGATTTTCTTTTGAGGCAAAGGGGTGGAGAAAGGCCCAGACTACAGCAGTGCTGAATGTTAAAGAGCAGTGGGGAAAAGCCTGAAACAGGCCCATTATCACATCTTCGCTACATCAGTGGATTGGGACCTTTGGCCATTCAGCACACTATGAGAATTCAAATCACAATTTTGTTAACTGGCAGCATTTGAAGGTCAGAATTTATGAAAAATGAAAAAGAAAAGCATGAAAAAATGATTCACAGCTGTAATGATTCCTTGCTTATAGCTGAAAGTGTGAGAGGACCAACATGCAGTATTTGTAGTTGCTGTGTGGCAGATATGCACTGCCATTAAATTGTTTTCCATTCAAATAACCACTTAGTTCATTTTTAACATGGTCTGCCCATGAGCATAAGTAACAGTGTCTTGCAAAAGTATTCATCCCCTTTGGTGTTTGACCTGTTTTGTTGCATTACAAGCTGTAATTAGAGTGGATTGGGGGGGTTGGTTTGCACCATTTGATTTACACCACATGCCCACAAATTTAAAGGTGTATTTAAAAAAAAAAAAAAATATATATATATATATATATATATATATATATATATATATATATTTTTTTTTTTTTTATAATTGTGACACAAACAATAAGTAAGATTGGAAAAAAACAAACAAAAAAAGAAATCTGGAGCGTGCGTGGGTATTCACCCCCCAAAGTCAATACTTTGTAGAGCCACCTTTTGCTGCAATTACAGCTGCAAGTCTCTTGGGGTATGTCTCTATTAGCTTAGCACATCTAGCCACTGGGATTTTTGTCCATTTCTCAAGGCAAAACTGCTCCAACTCCTTCAAGTTAGATGGGTTGCTTTGGTGTACAGCAATCTTCAAGTTATGCCACAGATCCTCAATTGGATTGAGGTCTGGGCTTTGACTAGGCCATTCCAAGACATTTAAATGTTTACCTTTAAACCACTCCCCAGTGTAGCTTTAGCAGTATGTTTATGGTCACTGTCCTGCTCGAATGTGAACCTTCGTCCCAGTCTCATACCTCTGGCCAACTCAAATGGGTTTTTCTCCAGAATTGCCCTGTATTTAGTGCCATCCACCTTTCCTTCAATCCTGACAAGCTTTCCTGTCCCTGCAGATGAAAAATATCCCCACAGCATGATGCTGCCACCACCATGCTTCACTGTAGGAATGGTGTTCTCAGGGTGTTGGGTTTGTGCCACACATGGCATTTCCCATGATGGCCAAAAAGATCAATTTTAGTCTCATTTGACCAGAGAATCTTCTTCCATGTGTTTTGGGAGTCTGCCATATGCTGTTGGGCAAACTCCAAACGTGTTTTCTTAAGCAATTACTTTTTTCTGGCCACGCTTCCATAAAGCCCTGCTCTGTGGAGTATACATCTTAAAGTGGTCCTATGGACAGACACTCTCATCTCTGCTGTGGATCTTTGCAGCTCCTTCAATGTTATCTTTTAGTGTCTTTGTTGCATCTTTGATTAATGCCCTCCTTGCCTGGTCTGTGAGTTTTGGTGGGCAGCCTTCTCGTCAGGTTTGTAGTGGTGCCTGCCATATTCTTTCCATTTTGCTATAATGGATTTAATGGTGCTCCCTGGGATATTCAAAGTTTGGGATATTTTTTATAACCCAACCCTGATCTATACTTCTTCACAACTTTGTCTCTGACCTGTTTGGAGTGCTCCTTGGTTTTCATGTTGCTTGCTTAGTAGTGTTGCAGAGTCAGGGTCCTTCCAGAACAGGTTGATTTATACAGACATCATGTGACAGATCATGTGACACTTTGATTGCACACAGGTGGATCTTAATCAAATAATTATGTGACTTATGAAGTGAAGTGGTTGGGCCAGCTCTTATTTAGGGGTTTCATATGAAAGGGGGTGAATACCTACACACATTCCACATTTCTGTTTTTTCATCTTAATTATTGTTTGTGTCACAATGAAAAAAAACAAAAAACAATGTGCACCTTTAAAGTGGTAGGCATGCGGTGCAAATCAAATGGTGCTAACCCTCCAAAAATCCATTTTAATTCCAGCTTGTAATGCAACAAAACAGGACAAACACTAAGAGGGATGAATACTTTTGCAAGACACTGTATGTACTCATATTCAGTCAGTCAATCAATATATAAAAAGCACCGTTAATAGTACTTTAAATTAATAGTGGGCAGCAGGTAGCATTACCACCTTATAGCTCCAGGGTGCCCAGTTTGTTCCTAATCATGGGTTAGTGCCTGCGTGGACTTCCCTTGCCTGTGCATGCTCTCCATGCATCCATGTAGTTTTCCTCTGGGTTCTCCAGTTTCCTCCTACCTCCAAAAAACATGCTGGTAGGTGGAATGGCTGAGATAAATTGCCCCATGTGTCTGGGGACAGGCTCCAGACTACCATGACTCTGACCAGAATAAAGCAGTTAATGAAGATGATGTTAATTGTGCCACACAATATAGACAGAAATAGCGTACTGAATTTATATTACTACAGACTGTGATTACAATATGCATAAAACAAACTAGTGAATCCGTGATGTGATTGACCTGCATTAATTTGACCAAATTTCTGTTTTGTTTTGATAACTCATACCAGTGCCATGATTTATGAAAACATCCACAGTTTACATGCAATCTCCTTGAGGGGTAGGAGATGGGTGTGATGTGTGAAGAGGCTATATTAACTGTTAACAACACTGGTGTACAGCCAAAATGCTTCCAAAATAAATATAGTCAAACTTTACTAATTCTGGGTCGCTAAGAATGAAAATCTTATCTCATCTCATTATCTCTAGCCACTTTATCCTGTTCTACAGGGTCACAGGCAAGCTGGAGCCTATCCCAGCTGACTACGGGCGAAAGGCGGGGTACACCCTGGACAAGTCGCCAGGTCATCACAGGGCTGACACATAGACACATACAACCATTCACACTCATGGTCAATTTAGAGTCACCAGTTAACCTAACCTGCATGTCTTTGGACTGTGGGGGAAACCGGAGCACCCGGAGGAAACCCACGTGGACAACATGCAAACTTCACACAGAAAGGCCCTCGCTGGCCATGGGGCTCAAACCCGGACCTTCTTGCTGTGAGGCGACAGCGCTAACCACTACACCACCGTGCTGCCCAAGAACGAAAATGAAACTTAAAATTGTTAAGGCCACACCAATTCAATTGGTTCTCGGAATCGCCGCTTGAAGAAAATGCAAAATGAAAAAAAAAAAAATCGAAATCAAACTCCCGCCAGCATGGTGGTGTAGTGGTTAGCGCTGTTGCCTCACAGCAAGAAGGTCCGGGTTCGAGCCCCGTGGCCGGCGAGGGCCTTTCTGTGCGGAATTTGCATGTTCTCCCCGTGTCCGCGTGGGTTTCCTCCGGTTGCTCCGGTTTCACCCACAGTCCAAAGACATGCAGGTTAGGTTAACTGGTGACTCTAAATTGACCGTAGGTGTGAATGTGAGTGTGAATGGTTGTCTGTGTCTATGTGTCAGCCCTGTGATGACCTGGCGACTTGTCCAGGGTGTACCCCGCCTTTCGCCCGCAGTCAGCTGGGATAGGCTCCAGCTTGCCTGCAACCCTGTAGAACAGGATAAAGCGGCTAGAGATAATGAGATGAGATGAGAAACTCCCGCCAACAGTGAGGTCACGTTACGTCGAAAACCAATCAAATCGCCCCTTTCACTTTCAATAAAGACTTGTGGAAGAAACATGACTGTGGAGGGGAGTCCTGCAAAGCCTGTGTTTGTGATTGTTAGGATATTCAGCGAACAGAAGCGTAAAATCTTTGACAGGTGTGTTGAAATTCTGTTTACTGGTTTGCCTGTATTGTTTGGTCTATTTCCACTGCTAATTTTACCATCAGAGCATTTTTTTAATTTTATTTTTATTTCGCCTGCTCGCTTCATATTTTTCCTGAAAAAATCAGAGAACCAACTAATTAAATTGGTGTGGCCTAATTGGCTCTAGTTTTCAAGATTAGCTCTATGATTGGGTTTGGATAGTACTTACTTTTTTGGCAAAACAATGAATGATGCAATCTGAAGCCGGTATTGAACCACGCATATCATGTTATTCCTAGAAGTCACTGATGATGCAATCATAAGTCAACTTACATCATTCTGCTGAAGAAATTGCCCTATATCAGCTCAAAAAAAAAATCATACAGTGCTATGCACTCGAGATTAAGTCTTTGCTTGACAAGCTTGACAAGAGATGGTCCGTTTCATGAATACAAAAGACAAGTTGCCAAAAAGCACTGAGTACACACTGAATAAGGACTAAACCTATTCAGTACTTATATATAATTGTTTTTTGCCATTTGGTTCATAGTTGTAATACATTTTATTTCTATAAACTTTTTGCTGATTTTCTACTGTTACATAAAGAGAACCGTTGAAATACAATATCATGGAAACCAACCATAAACACATGAGACCTAGGTTTACAATTTATACTTAAAACATTACTATTTACACAATATACATAAGTATAAAATGTAAAATCTTAAATATCTTGGAAGCCATAGCCAATCAGCTGTTTTAACTGTCATATTTGAATTCAACACACCAAATTTCATAAACAGCCAATTTCATCTCTGAAGCAGACAACTTCTGAAAAATTGTTGACCAGTGCAATTAAAGAACTTGTAATTATAAAGGTTCTGTCTGTCGATTCTGTGATTTTATGAAACATACGTTTCCCATACGTTTGTGACCCTCAGTAATGCCTAGATACAACAATAAAGCTGATACAACTTTTAAACATCCATCCATAACGGCTTATCCTGTGCAGGGTCGCAGGCAAGGTGGAGCCTATCTCAGCTGACTATGGGCGAGAGGCGGGGTACAAGTTCTTAAATCATCGCAGGGCTGACACATAGACAACCAACCATTCACACCTACAGTCAATTGAGAGCCACCAATTAGTCTAACCTGCATGTCTTTGGACTGTGGGGGAACCCGGAGCACCCAGAGGAAACCCACGCAGACATGAGGAGAACATGCAAACTCCACACAGAAAGGCTTCCGTCGGCCACTGGGCTCGAACCCAGAACCTCCTTGCTGTGAGGTCAGTGCTAACCACTACACCACCGTGCCACGCACTTTTAAACGTGTACTATTAAACTTCAAACCATTTTCCAGAAGCCAAACATGAAACTTGATTAATATTAAACAGTAGAGTTTGGATATTTATTATATTTCAAATACTTTTATATAAGCACATCAAGCGGTGCTTGAAAGATTGTGAACCCTCTAGAATTTTCTATATTTCTGCATAAATATGACCTAAAACATCATCAGATTTTCACACAAGTCCTAAAATCAATATCAGAAAGGAGTTCGACAGTGTAAAATTGCAAAGAGTTTGAACATATCATCATCTACAGTGCATAATATCATCAAAAGATTCAAAGAATCTGGAAGAATCTCTGTGCGTAAGGGTCAAGGCCAGAAAACCATACTGGGTGCCCGTGATCTTCGGGCCCTTAGACGGCACTGCATCACATACAGGCATGCTTCTGTATTGGAAATCACAAAATGGGCTCAGGAATATTTCCAGAGAACATTATCTGTGAACACAATTCACCGTGCCATCCGCCGTTGCCAGCTAAAACTCTATAGTTCAAAGAAGAAGCCGTATCTAAACATGATCCAGAAGCGCAGACGTCTTCTCTGGGCCAAGGCTCATTTAAAATGGACTGTGGCAAAGTGGAAAACTGTTCTGTAGTCAGACGAGTCAAAATTTGAAGTTCTTTATGGAAATCAGGGACGCCTTGTCATTCGGACTAAAGAGGAGAAGGACGACCCAAGTTGTTATCAGCACTCAGTTCAGAAGCCTGCATCTCTGATGGTATGGGGTTGCATTAGTGCGTGTGGCATGGGCAGCTTACACATCTGGAAAAACACCATCAATGCTGAAAGGTATATCCAGGTTCTAGAGCAACATATGCTCCCATCCAGACGACGTCTCTTTCAGGGAAGACCTTGCATTTTCCAACATGACAATGCCAAACCACATACTGCATCAATTACAGCATTATGGCTGCATAGAAGAAAGGTCCGGGTACTGAACTGGCCAGCCTGCAGTCCAGATCTTTCACCCATAGAAAACATTTGGCGCATCATAAAACAGAAGATACGACAAAAAAGACCTAAGACAGTTGAGCAACTAGAATCCTACATTAGACAAGAATGGGTTAACATTCCTATCCCTAAACTTGAGCAACTTGTCTCCTCAGTCCCCAGACGTTTACAGACTGTTGTAAAGAGAAAAGGGGATGTCTCACAGTGGTAAACATGGCCTTGTCCCAACTTTTTTGAGATGTGTTGTTGTCATGAAATTTAAAATCACCTAATTTTTCTCTTTAAATGATACATTTTCTCAGTTTAAACATTTGATATGTCATCTATGTTCTATTCTGAATAAAATATGGAATTTTGAAACTTCCACATCATTGCATTCCGTTTTTATTTACAATTTGTACTTTGTCCCAACTTTTTTGGAATCAGAGTTGTAGATCAAGAGAACCCAGTTAAACAAATGAGACAAAAACATTATACTTGGTCATTTATTTATTGAGGAAAATGATCCAATATTACATATCTGTGAGTGGCAAAAGTATGTGAACCTCTAGGATTAGCAGTTAATTTGAAGGTGAAATTAGAGTCAGGTGTTTTCAATCAACGGGATGACAATCAGGTGTGAGTGGGCACGCTGTTTTATTTAAAGAACAGGGATCTATCGAAGTCTGATCTTCACAACACCTGTTTGTGGAAGCGTATCATGGCACGAACAAAGGAGATTTCTGAGGACCTCAGAAAAAGTGTTGTTGATGCTCGTCAGGCTGGAAAAGGTTACAAAACCATCTCTAAAGAGTTTGGATTCCACCAATCCATAGTCAGACAGATTGTGTACAAATGGAGGAAATTCAAGACCTCCTGGGTACCCTCCCCAGGAGTGGTCGACCAACAAAGATCACTCTAAGAGCAAGGCGTGTAATAGTCGGTGAGGTCACAAAGGACTCCAGGGTAACTTCTAAGTAACTGAAGTCCTCTCTCACATTGGCTAATGTTAATGTTCATGAGTCCACCATCAGGAGAACACTGAACAACAATGGTGTGCATGGCAGGGTTGCAAGGAGAAAGCCAGTGTTCTCCAAAAAGAACATTGCTGCTCATCTACAGTTTGCTAAAGATCATGTGGACAAGCCAGAAGGCTATTGGAAAAATGTTTTGTGGACGGATGAGACCAAAATAGAACTTTTTGGTTTCAATGAGAAGCATTATGTTTGGAGAAAGGAAAACATTGCATTCCAGCATCTGTGAAACATGGTGGTGGTAGTATCATGGCTTGGGCCTGTTTTGCTGCATCTGGCCAGGACGGCTTGCCATCATTGATGGAACAATGAATTCTGAATTATACCAGCGAATTCTAAAGGAAAATGTCAGGACATCTGTCCATGAACTGAATCTCAAGAGAAGGTGGGTCATGCAGCAAGACAACGACCCTAAGCACACAAGTCGTTCTACCAAAGAATGGTTAACGAAGAATAAAGTTAATGTTTTGGAATGGCCAAGTCAAAGTCCTGTCCTTAATCCAATCAAAATGTTGTGGAAGGACCTGAAGCGAGCAGTTCATGTGAGGAAACCCACCAACATCCCAGAGTTGAAGCTGTTCTGTACGGAGGAATGGGCTAAAATTCCTCCAAGCCGGTGTGCAGGACTGATCAACAGTTACCGGAAACGTTTAGTTGCAGTTATTGCTGCACAAGGGGGTCACACCAGATACTGAAAGCAAAGGTTCACATACTTTTACCACTCACAGATATGTAATATTGGATCGTTTTCCTCAATAAATAAATGACCAAGTATATAATATCATTTGTTTAACTGGGTTCTCTTTATCTACTTTTAGGACTTGTGTGAAAATCTGATGTTTTAGGTCATATTTATGCAGAAATATAGAACATTCTAAAGGGTTCACAAACTTTCAAGCACCACTGTAGATTGTGGCAAATTGAAGATAAAACCCGAATGACAAAATGGAGAAATTGTGTAGATGTTTCCAGACAGTTATAGTACATGATACATGATTGCATGATCATGTTCTGTGGTATTACCCAAATGGTGTTCAGGTCCAGCTGACCATGATTTTGTATCAAATGGCAAGAGGAAGAGGTCCAAGTGACTTTGGAAGTGGGGTCATGATTGGTGCCAGAAGCTTCAGTCAGAAAAAACTGCTCAAGTGGTGAGTCTTTCAATAGGAACAAAAACAGGAACGTTGTCAAAAGTGCATATCCAAAGCCTATGATGCTCATGCATTAGTCTGATATGTAAGGAAAAACACAAGAGGAACTGAAAATGTCAGTGCAGGATGTGATCATTCTGTCAACAAGAACACTGTGTCTACAACTGTGGAAATGGCTGGGAAAAAGTGATATGGTTAGATGAGTCATCCTTCACCAAACTCTTGACAATTGGACATGTGCCTGGTACAGCAGGCCCTTAAGAGTGCTTGACTCCTACAGCGAGGGGGTACAGTGGCTCTATTATTCTGTGAAGAGCATGGATTTTTGCTGCCATGATCAGGGTGCATGCATCCTCTTAGGCCCAAATCACACTGGATGCATTACATCAAGTGTTGTGTGGAGCATCACATCGTGTGTGGCATTTAATTCTATTATAAAAAGTGTTTCAATCCACACTGGTGACCAGAGATGCTTCAGAGGCACATCAAATTTAATCTCACACTGCTCTTGTTTTACATTTAGTGTCTTTTTTTTTAACTCATGCACATGAGTGAAGCATAAACTCCACAGAAATCCATTAATAGCTCAAAACCACTTTCTATATGCTGAGTAGCTTATTTAAAAATGAGTCAATATCACTATTAAGTGCCTTTGGTGTCCTCATCAGAATCACCCAGTCATCATGAAAATGTAGCAGACTAATGAAACTCTGAGGTCTTATTATAAATGGCCAAACATTTTCACGCATATCAGTACAATGATAAGTCTCTTGAAATGTGTTTCCTTCATTTTATACCATTTTTTTTCATTGGATGTACGGGATTTTGGCATGTCCCACACACTGCTCTGCTAACTACAGTATGTGTAATAAGTGGTTAAATGAGACTAAATAAATTTTAAAAAATCATATAGTTTTATTTTCCACAACAAGTTATTTGATAAAATGATTTTTTTATCATGTATATTCTATTTTCATAATAATATTGAACATGGCGGCACGGTGGTGTAGTGGTTAGCGCTGTCGCCTCACAGCAAGAAGGTCCGGGTTCGAGCCCCGTGGCCGGCGAGGGCCTTTCTGTGTGGAGTTTGCATGTTCTCCCCGTGTCTGCGTGGGTTTCCTCCGGGTGCTCCGGTTTCCCCCACAGTCCAAAGACATGCAGGTTAGGTTAACTGGTGACTCTAAATTGACCGTAGGTGTGAATGTGAGTGTGAATGGTTGTCTGTGTCTATGTGTCAGCCCTGTGATGACCTGGCAACTTGTCCAGGGTGTACCCCACCTTTCGCCCGTAGTCAGCTGGGATAGGCTCCAGCTTGCCTGCGACCCTGTAGAAGGATAAAGCGGCTAGAGATAATGAGATGAGATATTGAACATTTTGCGCGTGTCCCTGAAATTGCTGTCCACCCTGTCATTATGGGGTAACTGCCCCTTTAAGAAACCCCCTGATGTCTTCAGTGACATCACTACCATCATTTTGTCTTTCTTCAATGGATGCTGAAACAGTGGCTTATTGCAGAGTAAGTACTGTATTTATACTTGTATTTCGTAATTTTTATCATATTACGTGTGTAGTCGGATGTCGTCAAGCTTAACATGTCCACTCTGTCATAGTGAAATATCAATTAATATAAAAACCTTTCAGAAATTCAAAATATATTTGTAAAACAGTACACAGTCACCTTGCTAACTGAATCATGTTGCTAACTGAAGGTCGACCATGAGCTCATTAAATGCTAACATTGGCCAAAAATGTCCACCCTGCCATTGTCCACCCTGTCAGCAAGCCTTTCATGTGTTTAGTGGTTTAGTGAGTGTATTAATGTTTGATCCCCCCACTATAGGTACTTGCAATAGCTGCCGTAAAAGGCACTATGAGAATCCACCAAGCTATCAGTCTGGCACCCGGCCAGATGAAATACAGAGACATTTCATGTCTGTGCAAAAGGGAGGAAGGTGTTTTGGACTGCTCCTACTTTAACCTTCAAGAGGTCACTCTAGCGGATGTTCCCGTTTCATCTGATGAGTCCCCAGCATGTGGAAAGACAGATAACCCTAAGAGACCAGAAATGATTGAGGTAAAACACATTGGAGAGTGGTGTGTCGTTAATTACGACAATGAAGCATACCCAGGTGTCATCATGGATGCAGAAGGGCACAGTGTGAAAGTTAAGTGTATGCACCGCAATGGCATAAACAAGTTCCATTGGCCAAGTCTCCGGGAGGACATTTGTTGGTACCATGACTGCCAGATACTTTGCCTAATACCAGAACCACAAGCTCTGAACAAGCGCTCTGTACAGATTGAAGCATCTGCTTGGAAGTATGTGGAACAGCAACTGCAGAATTGAGCCATGTCTCTGCAGAAAGGGAGAGACTGTTTGGAGAAGCGTCTAATACCCCTTTTCCACCAAATCAGTTCCAGGGCTGGTTCGGGGCCAGTGCTGGTGCTGGTTCACAACTCGTTCAACTTGCGAGCCAGCTGAGAACCAGTTTGCTTTTCCATAGCTCACGGTGCCACGTCATTACGTCGCAGTATACGTCATTACGTCGCTGTATACGTCAGTTACATCACTACGTTTGCTTAAACCAGGGGTCACCAAACTACGGCCCACGGGCCAGATCCGGCCCGCCACCCCCCTTTGACCGGCCCCCCAGCCCCTCTGCCCCCCATCACTTGAACCGGCCCTATGAGGCAATCCCCAAAAGTGGTCATGGCCTATTTTTTTAAATTGCTTTTCGGCAAATAGTAACATGTCTGCATCTTGTATTTTGTTGATTTTATCAATTAAATTGATATTTAGTTATAAAATGAACTATTCATATTTTCCGAATTTTCGTCATATGCTCGCGATCAAGCAGTGACAGGCAGCGCACGCGCAGAGAACTGTCAGTGTTCAGGACAGCAAAATGGCTAGCGGTAAGCGAAAAGCTGACAGAGTGCAGAGTTTTTAAAGAACAGTGGACCACCGATTATTTTTTCGTTCAGTGTAAGCAGGGTTCGAAGTATAAATTTGACCTTATGGGGGTCTCTATTTAAAAAAAAAAAGCAATGCATACTCGCTCTCCTGGACCAGCGCACTTTTGCGCACTGAAGTGCACAGCTTTCACACACAGGCGCGCGCATGCACGCACCCACACACACACACGGTGTTGCATATATATATATATATATATAGTTAAACAAATTATATATATATTGTGTGTGTATATATATATATATATATATATATATATATATATATATATATATATATATAATTATATATATTGTTAAACAAAGGAAGATCGTTGTGAGATAGAGGACAAGTCTTCTTCGGACTTCACATTCGATTTCGCAGGCTGCAAATTTCAGTTTGCGCGCATAGTGGTGTGGTGGTGAAGTACAGCCGTACATGTTGCGGTTTAATAACACGTTCAATACAAAGTTATGGCTGCATGGTGATCGGAAATGAAATGAGTTTTATTTATATTTATATGGTGATATAGGCTATTCAAGCTTATTATGGTGATATATGACGTATTTGAGAGACTTCCACAGAAAATTAAGTTTGCTTCTTTCATGGGAGCCTGAGGGAATGGGAGCTCAGCTCCCATTGGCTCCCACGTAATTCGAACTATGAGTGTAAGGACCGTGCAGTTTGTCTTGTATGTAAAGAAAGTGTGTCGGTTTTCAAAGAATATAATCTGCGTCGTCACTACGAAACCTGCCACAAAGAGTATGTTAGTTTGCGAGGGCAAACAAGAGAAGACAGGATTCGGAGGATGAAATGCGGACTGGCTGCACAACAGAATGTATTCCTTCACCAAACCCAGATCAACCAGGCTGCTGTCCGAGCTAGCTATAAGGTAGCTCACCTGCTAGCTACCCATGGAAAGCCGTTTACTGATGGGGACTTTGTTAAAGTATGCATGCTTGCTGTGGCCGAGGAGGTGTGTCCCGACAAGAAGGATGCGCTCAATGTGGTGAGTCTCTCCGCACCTACTATGACCAGGCGAACCGAAGATTTGGGGGACAACGTGTATGACCAGCTGAATGAGAAAGCGTCAGAATTCGAGTTTTTTGCTTTGGCCATGAGAGCAATGACGTGCAGGACACAGCACAACTGCTGTGATCTATTGCTCATATTATTATAATTTCACTGTTTTTTAAAATGTATTTATTTTATAGGCCTATTTATTTGACCTTTATTAAGTGCTGCATACAATTATTATTTATATTATTAATAATATCAACAGGCCTACCTACAATTTATAATTTTCCACTCACCTTTGCCAGTGTCAATCACCTCAAATAGGCAGATGTTTCTTACCTTGACAGCTTTGATGTTATTTTTATTAGAAAACAAATAAATGGAATATCTGTGGTATTTCAAATTAAAACAAAGTGTGAAGACTCAATTACTACTTTTGCAAACCACTAGTAAAGATAAACAAATATGTGCCAGGAATCAAGTGTTGATATAGTAGTGGGGGATATAGTAGTGGGGATATAGTAGTGTTGATATAGTAGTGGGGATATAGTAGTGGGGATATAGTAGTGTGGATATAGTAGTGTGGATATAGTAGTGGGGATATAGTAGTGGGGATATAGTAGTGGGGATATAGTAGTGGGGATGGCCGTGCCAGGCTAGTAATCTCTACTACACAATGAGGCCTGCTGGTGGTCATATTTGTCTGGGTCATACAATTCTATGTGATATAGTTGACCCGACCCCGGCCCCCCATCACAGTCAGGAACGACAATGTGGCCCCCAGAGAAAAAAGTTTGGTGACCCCTGGCTTAAACCTTGACGCGAATATCGAAACAAAAACAACACGGAAGAAGCAGCAGCAGCAACAACCACAATAATAATAATAATGGATGACTTTGCGTTTGTACAGCTGCGGCTTCTCGTCGCTTAAAAATGGCGATCTTTCGCGGTCTTGTTATTGGTCTTAACAACTCCACCCCCCGCTGACGTAAGCGGTTCTTTCCTCTGGCCCAGTAGAGAGTTGGTGCTAGCCTGGAACTGTTTTTTCTGGCCCTAGAGCCAGTTCTTTGTCAGTGGAAACAGAAAACCCGGTTCCAAACTAAGCACTGGCCCCGAACCAGCCCTGGAACTGCTTTGGTGGAAAAGGGGCATAAGTGATCTCTCTGCTGTTTTCAATGTTTCAATGTTCAACCATTCTCCACTTTTTCAACATTTTCTTCTTGTTCTACAGTTGAATGTTTGACTTTTACTGTGCAAAATGATGTACAGAGTTTAACACTAGAAGGCCACATTAATGGCTCATTTTGGGCATCTTTATTCAGTGGCTGCATGCAGGTAGAGTGGATCAAAACCAGTCTGTTTTGTCAGTGAGGATGATGAAGTCTGTTTCCCCCTACATGGGAAAAGGACCTCTGCCATTTTTTTTACACAATTTCCTTTAGATTTATTGCATTTATGAGGCCATTCAATGGCATTTCACAAGATGTCCACCCGTCATGCCCAAGGTCCACCCTGTCATGTCATTGTCCACCCTGTCATTTTCATGTTTTATGAAAATAAACAAATTATTTTCACAAGTTAGCAAAACCTTTTGTGTGATTCCTTAATAAACAAATGAGGGCCAAATAGTATTGTTTGAAAGTTTGACCAGATATCTTTGTTGTTAGATTTTATTTAAAACAGAAAGTGCAACTCTTGCAGATTTTATAGAGAAACAAATAGTTTGCCATAATTTCATTATTATCCAAATACTTTTCCCATTAACTAAAATATATTGTTAAGAAAGGGACTAAATAGCTTTCTGCAAATGTACATTTTATAATCACTATGTAATTACAATGTGTTTACTCTACTTTGAATTTGTCCATGACAGGGTGGACATATGTTGCTGTTCGCATGTACATTGTCTGCTTGCAGTTAATTTATAAAAAGTGTTGGAGCTTGACCAACATGCATTTCTTTTTTAAAGATTTTTTGGGGGCTTTTTTCACCTTTATTATTGGATAGGACAGTGTAGAGACAGGAAATGAGCGGGAGAGATCAGGAAATGACCTCGGGCCGGAATCAAACCCAGGTCCCCGGATTTATGGTATGGCGCCTTATCCACCTGAGCCACAACACCCTCCAACATGCATTTCTAACAGCACAACATCTACTTAATAAAATGAATATGAAGTTCAATGGAAAATCTCAGCTTTTTTTGGAAAATGGGTAAGTCTCAAAGGCACCTTATGGTGATATTGACTCAAATAATAAAAGAAGTACAGAGGCCCATTCATTTCTCACCAGTCTGTATATTTCAGACACACTGTTAGGAAATTGGCCACATGGATGTGATAGAAATTTAAGCGACAAAAAGTACAAAACCTTCATCAATATGGTGGAAAAGCCATAATGAACTCTCAATTAAATGCTGAACAGCTACCGTACTGTGCAGAAACTAAAGGACTATCCCCCCCACTGTGGATGAATACGTTTAGAGGAAAGAATTGTCATTTAAAGGGGCAGTGCTCAGTGGGCTTTGCTCCCTGTGCTACTGTCAGGGTCTGGAGAGAGCAAACACAATATGTCCTCAAGGCATTTTTCATCAAGCCAAGTGTCATGAGCAGAAGCTGAAGATCAACCCAAGAGACTTTTCAAAATGTGATCCGTTCCACTGTGAGATGGCTTTTGCCACAGAGATAGAATGGAAATACTGACAGTTTGACTGTACTATTCACTTTGCTTTTATGTTAGCACTCTTTAGAAAAAAAAGATCTGGACAGTAGTTTATAGAGTATTACATGGCACTGACAGCACTGGACATTTATTCTTCTGTACACAGTCAAGCAGGACTTTTTCCACCAAATCTGTTTAAGGTTAAGAAGTCTGGCATAACCTGTAATCTACTGTCAATCACAATAAACAAAACACTCAGCTGACCTACAGTCTCCCAAAGTGCCACCTTCCCTATCCGCTGGCATATGCCAGTAAAATAACTGCGTACTGCAGGACCCCAGATCACAGGATCACAGAAAAGCCTTGAGCTTCAAGATGAAAGGAGAACAACAAAGGCAGGACCCGTCAGCTCAGGTTCGGCTGGAGACGTGGGTTATGCTCTACTCTGCACAACTCACTTTCACAGTCAGCACAGCAAACATTAACCAATTCATATCATATTCTCTACACCAAGATCAGATCAATGAGGGGAGAGTTATGTCTTTCTAACTCTTGCTAGATGAAGACAAGAGTGCTCTGACAGCACAATATCCTCCGCTGGCAACTATGCCATAACTCTGGTAAAATGCAACTGAATTGAATGAAATTGCAATATGTGTATTACCGACATATAACAAAGAATCCTGTCAAGTTTCGTGAAATTCCTCCAAAAATTGTGAGAGGAGATGATTTCAGTAGGTGAGTACCCTTCCTGGGACAGATGGACGGACATCGCCACGACATAATCCCCCTTTGGGCCTTTCAGCCAGCGGGGGATAAAAATTGTGAGGGAAGTTGATTTCAGAAAGCAAGCACACCTTGATGAAATTGCCAAAGTACAAGTTTGTTATTAATCAAGAGCATAACTCTGGTAAAATTTGCCCAAATTAAACAAAATTGCAATATGTTTATAAATGTCATATAACAAAGCCTTTTGCCAAGTTTGGTGAAATTCCTCCACAAATTGTGAGAAGAGTTGATTTCAGAAGAATGTACACCCTCATGAAATTGTCAAAGGACAAGTTATTTAATCAAGGTTCAAAACTCTGGTAAAATTTTCACAAATGAAATTAAATTGCAATATGTGTATTACCGTCATATAACAAGGCCTTTTGCCAAGCTTCGAGAAATTTGTCCAAAAATTGTGAGAGGAGTTGATGTCAGAAGGTAAGCACACCTTCATGAAATTGTGAAAGTACAAGGTTGTTACTCAAGGGCCACAACTCTGGTAAAATGCGACAGAATTTAACGAAATTACAATATGCATACTACCAACATATAACAATGCCTTTTGCCAGTTTTTGTGAAATTCCTCCAAAAATTGCGAGAGGAGTTGATTTCAGAAGGAAAACACACTCATGAATTTGTCAAATTTTAATTTTGTTAATCAAGGGCTGTAACTCTGGTAAAATGTGACCCAATTTAATTAAATTACAATATGTATGCTACCGACATATAACAAAGAAACCTGCCAAGTTTCATGAAATTCCTCCAAAAATTGTGAGTTGTTGATTTCAGAAGGTGAGCACCCTTCCCGGGACGAACGGATGGACATCGCCACGACATAATCCCCCTTCGGACCTTTCGGCCAGCGGGGGATAAAAATGAGAAACTCTTTGTTTTGGAGTTTGTGCTATGGCTGCATGACAATGAATAAAACTATAATCACATGTTTGCTCAGGATCCCTAACATGAACAGTTATCACAATTACTCAGAGTTATAATGTTTAATAACATTAATAACACCAACATATTACATAATAATGACTACAGCATGATTAGTTAGTATTTGAATTTGGTATTCTAATGCATTTATTCAGGTTAATTGTACAGCTTTCTATGCAACCATTTTTCCTGCACTTTGGTCTATTGTCAGACTTTTACCAGCATAACACAAATCAACTTTTTTTTTTAATTTAAATTTACCCCATTTTCCCCTTAATATGGTCTTAGCCAGTTCCCACCCACCAGCCAGTTCTTCCCTATCATATAACAGCTATGCACCCATCCCACGTGACATCACGACAAATGCGGCTGTCATTTTGGACATGAACTACCAGTAGTCTACCACAGCCAACAACGAGGAACGACGGCGAAGCATCGAAAGGAATATAGCCATCAAAGAAAGTTTTTACTTTCAGCAAGACTTCCATCATGCCATTATATTGTTGTGCACCTGGATGTAGTAACCATCAACACACAAGGCAAGATTTATCATTTTATCGGATCCTGACAGATGCTGACCGACGGAGAAGATGGATGGTCTCTAAAATCTCATCTCATCTCATCTCATTATCTCTAGCCGCTTTATCCTGTTCTACAGGGTCGCAGGCAAGCTGGAGCCTATCCCAGCTGACTACGGGCGAAAGGCGGGGTACACCCTGGACAAGTCGCCAGGTCATCACAGGGCTGAATACATAGACACAGACAACCATTCACACTCACATTCACACCTACGGTCAATTTAGAGTCACCAGTTAACCTAACCTGCATGTCTTTGGACTGTGGGGGAAACCGGAGCACCCGGAGGAAACCCACGCGGACACGGGGAGAACATGCAAACTCCACACAGAAAGGCCCTCGCCGGCCCCAGGGCTTGAACCCAGGACCTTCTTCCTGTGAGGCGAGGTCTCTAAAATATTGGCAAAATGATGTTTATTGACATAGCAATCGCGTGTAACGGGAAGCATTTGCATATCCGAAGTGTTGTGTTTGCATCAAAGATAAAATAAACCGATATGACAACAACTGCTGCTGCCAGGTTGGGGACACAAACTAGTAGAAAGGAAGTGTGCCAACAGTGCCAACACACTTCCTTTGTGGTCGATTCTGCTTTAAGGTAAGATGCATTTAATTATTCATCTGCTGTGGGTTTGGAATCGGTAGCCTGACCGATTCGTTCATGTTTGTGGTGCCGTTTGTTTGTTGACGCGTGTTGAAATGGAAGATTGGTTGTTGACATGATTTCCAGTGATGCTTTGGTGCTGCTGTGGATCAGATGTGTTGAGTAGCCTGACTGTTTTTTTTTCTTGCGTGTGGTATCATTGTTGACGCGAGGTTTTTTTTTGAACATGCCAATGCGGACACGATTTCCCCTGATGAGTTATGACTTCAGACGCGATGCGTGTGTGGAGGTGTGGAGTCCGCGTGATATGTGTGTAAGATAGGCTTCTCATGTGTTTGGAGATCCACGCTCTGAGACAAGCGCAAGCACACACACACCCCCAAGGGAAAAAAAGGGACCCCCCCTGAAAATATCGGCATAGTTCAAACACTGGGTTGGAGAAAGTAATGGCAAATAGTGAGTGCACAAACCATAGAAGGTAAACTGTACACAGCGCCAGGGCAGTGTGATGGTATGTCTACTTTTAGATTGTGTTAGCTTATCAATGAACACACTCGTCACTCGACAAGTTTCACGTCTTTATGACGGATACTTAAATGTGTGTTAGGTATTATTGTTGCAGTCTAAGCAGTCATTGTAGCAGCTAGATGAGCGAGAACCGAAAGGGTCTGTGCCATAAACCGTTATTTCTTCATGTCCAAAATGGCGGTCGCGTTTACGAAGGTCACATGAGTGGGAAGGGTCTGTAGAAATGTGAGGGCTAGCATCCAAGACACATGAAGCCAGCCAAGTGCATCTTTTTGAATTTCTTTTCATACTGTGTCACAGAGCAACACAGGAACATACTCCTAGGAAAACAATATCCGCCGCTTCTGCATACATGAGCTCACAGTTCAAGTCAAGTCAAGTTTATTTGTTGCCCATAATTGGTGAGGAGAGACAAGAGAGAGACAGTATGTCATCCTTCCCACCCAAAGAACATGGCCAATTTAACACTCTTGTACTCCCGGCCACAGATGGCTATGGCATCGTGGGATGCAAACTCAATCTCCAGACTACAGAATGAACACTTTTCTATTGTGCCCCCATAGGATCATGGTGGAGTCTGGTTCCTATCCCAGGTGAAAATATAACCTGGATGGGACACCAGTCCTTTGCAGTGCCCCATACACACACACACACACACACACACTAATTTACACTTAGGAGCAATTTACTGCGGCCAATTCATGTTTTTGGGAGGTGGCAGAAATCCCAGAGAAAACAGTCACCAGTAAGTCCATTTAGGATCTAAAATGATAATTTAAAATTTAAAAGGGCATTTCATATTAGCAGAGGCTCATGGCCTGGCTTTGGTTAAACCTCTATGAACTTTTGCAAACTCTCCCACTGCTTCCCCTTTATCTCCTGTCATTTATTCGTGTCTGTAGAGAATTTGTTAACAGTGCACACACTGTGCTGAAGGCTAAACAGTTCTGCCTTCGCATTTCACTCTGTGTACACTAGAGTAATGACCCCTGCTGAGACTGGGGGGCCATGTTCACTGAGTACAGCTCACTGCCCAAGTCAAACCATTTATTGTCATATGGACAGATAAAACAAGTTTCCCCAGTACAACAAAATTCTTCCTTTGCTGCCCACTATGAATGCAGGGAGGATAGTAAAATAAAAATAAAATACATAAGTTGAAAGTACAGTACAATCATTTTAATGTATGCTCAACAACAGCCTATACAATGTACAGTCTAATGTACAATATATGATCTGGTGCAAATATATACAGTCTAATGTGCCACATATAATCTGATGTACAATTTACTGTGAAAATTTCATGGACAGTGCAATATTGTTCAATGTGCAAATCTTAGTTTACTGTGCAAATCTGTCCAAGCTCTATGTATAGTGTGATTATATTTGGTGTGGAGTGTGTGTGTGCCCACTTCTGTAGGAGGTATACAAACTGGGCAACTTTCACTCAAATGGTAATTGTAGGGTCTGGTGTGATGTGGAGTTACTGTAACATTTGAAAGTGATTGCTATTAATGCAGGAATTAAAAGTTGCTCACAAGCATGGTTGATATCCAGTAGTCTAGTTCACTAGTCCTGTTTAATGCGTTAATTATTCATCTTAAAGCTAGACAGCCTTTTGATTTCATAAAATCGGTGAAATTTAGTTCCCTCTGAAATTTGGTCATTGTAATGTATGTTTATTTCTGTAATATCTCAAAAATATCAGGACATTCTGTGGCTGGGAAGTTATTTAATTTGAGGCAATTCCCTAGCAAATAATATGCATGAAATCGCTCGCTTCATGCAGTCAAGCAGACCAAGGAAGTCCGTGTGCGCATGCGCAGGTTTACCTTGACCGTGCACTGACAGTTACATCATTCTGTCACTAAACAAACAGCTGATCACACCGAGGTGCTCGCTGACCGCCAATATTTATTAGTTTGGTCCTGCGTTTCCTTTCCTTCGTAACATGACGGCTTTTCTTCTCGCTTTCCGTTACTGTAGTCAGTCTTTCACATTTCATTTGCACACTCACGTCCTTCATTGTTTTCTCCTGTTTCAATCTGGATCCCACAAAGCCTTGTACGAACGTGGAAAGCCCACCACGTGATGCACGACGTAGCATCTTGAATTGGGTCATGGCGAAGCAGGAAAGAATAGCGGAGGATTTAGGGCCATGTGGCCCTAAATTCATTAATTGTTCTATTAAACAACAACAAACTAATAAAATTGAAAGCCTGTGATTCGAATTCAGTTGCTTTCGGTCCACTAAACAAAAATAACTCGGTGTCAGAAAAAATTATTTTTATGACCTACACTTGAAAAATCTGAAAGGCAGGCTACCTTTAAAGTTGATGTGACATGAAGTTCAGTATTAACTCTCTTTTAAATTCTAAGAGTGTGAAATAAAGTCAAGCAAAATAGAGGATGGGCATCACATAAGCGAGGTTAGATGCTAACACATTACTGGCATCGCAGGAGCTGCTTAAGTCCGTCTCCATGACAACACTGAGAGGGATGCTCCAGCAGCAGAGCACTAGGGGTTCTCCATCTTTCTGAAAAATCAGACATTTAATGCGACCGAGAGGGAGACACATACAAAATCAATAAGATCCATTTGGAATGCATTCCTTCTCCGAGTTCATATCTACTGTAGAAGTATTGAAGTCGATTATTAATGTAGTGTGCAGTAATGGCCCCAGTCATCTAGAGACTAAGCGACACAATAGATATGTTCACGTCCAATACACTAGAATTTAATGAGAAATTTAACTGATGTGAAACCACTCACAGGCAAGTGGTAATGAGTCACATGCACTAAAATGTGTTCATGCCTGAAACCTTTAGATTCTGCCTTTTTTTAGGAAGAATTTTTAGCTGAGGAATTTCACACTAACACTTTGTGCACAGCTGCCATGGTGTGAACTATTTTTTAGACACTGTTTTAAACATCTGTCCTGAAATAGCCTGTCCCTAAAACCCACTGTACATTGTGGCTTTTGCAGGTGAATGGAGAAATATACACTCACCAGCCACTTTAAGAGGGACTGCAGACCTGCTCATTCACAGAATTATCTCTTGTGGTAGTAGCACAATGCATAAAATCATGAAGATACAGGTCAAGACCTACTGTTAAATGTTCACGTCAAACATCAGAATGGGCAAAAAAATATATGATCTCAGTGAATTTGATCATGGCATAGTTGCTGGAGCCAGACAATTTGAGTATTTCAGAAACTGCTGATCGTCTGGAATATTTACAGACAAGATGTGTGTTTACACAGAATAGTGCAAAAAAAGGGGAAAAAATCCAGTGAGTGACACCTCAGGTGGATGAGCTACAACAGCAGAAGCACACATTAGGTTCCACTCCTGCCAGCCAAAAACAGGAATCTGATGAAACAGTGGGTACAGACTCACTCAAGCTCCAGGTTGAAAACGTAGCCTGGTCTGACGAATCATGATTTCTTCTGTGGCATGCAGATGGTAGAGTCAGAATTTGATGTCAACAGTATTAATCCATTGACCCAATCTGCCTTGTGTCAACAGTTCTGACTGCTGCTGGTGGCGTAATGGTGTATAAATCATTTCTTACCACACATTGGGCGCCTTCATATCAATCAAGCATTTTTGAATGCTACAGAGTATTGGAGTATTGCTGCTGATCATGTGCAATACTTTATGGCCACAATTTACCCACGTTATAATGGCTCTATCTAGCATGATCACGTGCCATGTCACAAAACACAAGTCGTCTCAAAATGGTTCCATGAACATGACAAGGAATTCATCAAACCTCACTGGCTTCCCCTGTCACCAGAGCTGATCCAGTAGAGTACTCTGAGGTACAAGAGGAGAGTTGGAGCATGAATGTGCAGCTGACAAACTGACAAATATGCGATGAAAACATGTCAACATGGAGCAGAATCGGAAAGTTTCCAACAGCGTGTGGAATCGATGCAAAAAAAATCTCATCTCATTATCTCTAGCCGCTTTATCCTGTTCTACAGGGTCACAGGCAAGCTGGAGCCTATCCAAGCTGACTACGGGCGAAAGGCGGGGTACACCCTGGACAAGTCGCCAGGTCATCACAGGGCTGACACATAGACACAGACAACCATTCACACTCACATTCACACCTACGGTCAATTTAGAGTCACCAGTTAACCTAACCTGCATGTCTTTGGACTGTGGGGGAAACCGGAGCACCCGGAGGAAACCCACGCAGACACGGGGAGAACATGCAAACTCCATACAGAAAGGCCCTCGCTGGCCACGGGGCTCGAACCTGGACCTTCTTGCTGTGAGGCGACAGCGCTAACCACTACACCACCGTGCCGCCCCATGCAAAAAAATTAAATAAATAAAATAAATAAAAAATTTAAAAGGGCCTGTTCAGAGTCGGAGGTGGTCTGACCCATTATTTGTAGATTGTTCCTAAAAAAGTGGCAGGGAGTGTATATTAGTACCGTTGTAGTATTGTGTTCTAACCAAGTGGAAAAAAAAGCAGGCTATCACATCACATCACATTATCTCTAGCCGCTTTATCCTTCTACAGGGTCGCAGGCAAGCTGGAGCCTATCCCAGCTGACTACGGGCGAAAGGCGGGGTACACCCTGGACAAGTCGCCAGGTCATCACAGGGCTGACACATAGACACAGACAACCATTCACACTCACATTTACGGTCAATTTAGAGTCACCAGTTAACCTAACCTGCATGTCTTTGGACTGTGGGGGAAACCGGAGCACCCGGAGGAAACCCATGTGGACACGGGGAGAACATGCAAACTCCACACAGAAAGGCCCTCGCCGGCCCCGGGGCTCCAACCCAGGACCTTCTTGCTGTGAGGCGACAGCGCTAACCACTATACCACCGTGCCGCCCAAAAGCAGGCCATTTAACATTGAAATGAGACTGAAATTTACAAGCTCGTGCTCAGTTTCAGTGCACTCGATATGAACCGTAACATTAATGCTCAGTTTGATATGTAGGACTGAACGAGTTCATGAAAAACATGAGGAATAAATAAAACGCAAGTCTTGACATTTCACATTCGCCAACCAGCAAAACCTCCGAGTAAGGATATAAAATGAGAGCTTTTAGATTAAGCAAATCTAAATGTAAATCTAAACATACAATTCAGATTGTTCCATCATGTACTCATCACAACATATTAAAAAGGTTAACAAGGGTAAGAAAATGTTAACAAGCATATCATCTCCAAGAACGTAAATAATTTGCAAAGCAGGAGTAATAAATGAATAAATGAAGAATGGTAAATCCAAGAAGACAGCAGATAAGAGTGTAATTGAAGTGAGGAAAAAACAGGCAATGATGCATCAAAATGCATCATTTACATGCTTCGGAATGGACATCACTGAGTTATTGCCACTATTGCCATTTATAAGCTGTACTAATACTTAAATAGCTGCAGAAATATTGTTTAAACAATGGCTCTTGGTCCACCAAATACACATGAACCTTATGTGAATTACAGTTTCACTTTGCAAAGTGTACAAGAGTTACACTTCACGGTAACGTAAAAATAGAAACCGTTCAAAAATACTGACATACTTCAAATGATAACATCCACTAAGGAGTTCGGCATAAAAGTACACAGAAATTCACCTCCTTTAAAGTATCTCTTACCCAAATCCAGCACATTAGCCTTTAATAAGTCCCCTAGTGCCCTTTGAAGAGGAATCTGAACAGGCCGTTCTCTTCATCAGTAGCGTTTGAAGATCTTGGCTCACCTGCCTCCAGCTGCGATCTCTCACACTCTCCCAAAGATCTCAGTGCACAAAATCGCGCAGGCTTAGCACCCTTAATTGCACATTCTATTACTTTCAAGTGTTGCTTATCTGGGAATGCACTGCAATTATTTTTTATCAAGGTGGGCTTGACTCAGTCGCTAAAAATACATTTGCTCTCCGCTCTCACAGATAGACACAATGATCTCTTTAGAAAGCACAAGTCAGACTGATTGGTATGATTCACTCTGCCGTGTGCTTGAGCCGATTGGCCTCATTTTATTGATTATGAATTGCAGGGAGGAAAATCAGCAAACATTCTCAGAGATCCATCACTGTGTGGGCTTTTATGCCTTTGGTGCATACACACTGATATCCACAAATGGTTTTTACTGCATGAGGATTTTATGAAGTATGCATTCAGAATTGTTTGAAAGGTATCTTAGACATCAGCATGGTACAGTTCGTACACTGGTGAGTATATGTCAATATCATTAGAATTTCATAATGTATATCCACACTTTTAGAACCATGTGACTGTATCCCCATTTCTAAATAAACACAGGCACTTCCTCTCTCACTTCGACATTCTAATTGTGCCATACTCAATGTGGCCGCACTAATGTATGCCAAGTGTTTCACACAGATAAACACACTAGCCCACTGCCAATATCAGCAAATTACTGCATAAATCAGAGGATAAGTATACCACAAACTAACAGTATCTTCTGCTCTCAAAGTGTTCTCTAAACTGTAAATGTCACCTCAGAAATAACACAGAATCAACAGTTTGATATTTTTCTGACATTAGTTTGGACTGAAGGCAGCTCTTTTTCATTATAGGAATTCTGGACTATCCATCCATCCATTATCTGTAACCGCTTATCCTGAGCAAGGTTGAGGGCAAGCTGGAGCCTATCCCACCTGACTATGGGCGAGAGGAGGGGTACACCCTGGACAAGTCGCCAAATCATCGCAGGGCTGATACATAGAGACAAACAACCGTTCACATTCACGGTCAATTTAGAGCCACCAATTAGCCTAACCTGCATGTCTTTGGACTGTGGAGGAAACCGGAGCACCCAGAGGAAACCCACGTGGACACAGGGAGAACATGCAAATTCCACATGGAAAGACCCCCGTTGGCCACTGGGCTTGAACCCAGAACCTTCTTGTTGTGAGGTGACAGTGCTAACCACTACACCACCGTGCCACCTGAATGCTGGGCTAAACAAATAAAAAAATAGTATTTCACAGAGATGCAATTATACTGTGTGTTTATGTCTATTACAATATGATTACGATGACAAGGGCATAAACAACTCTGTTGTTTTTAATGTGAGTTCTAACAAGGTTAAACCTAACAAGGTTTCCAGGGCCTTTGAAGGAAAAACATCCTCAAAACATCACAGAACTTCCACCATATTTTACAGTTGGGATAGGGTTCTTTTCATCCTTCTTTTTACACCAAACCCACTCTGGCTTTTTTTTTCTGGCAAACCTTCCAAATAATCTGTTGGCATGGAGGTGCCATGTGCTGGTGGTTTTGGAGACTTGAAAACCCCAAGATTTTACTTTTTCTTGGAATTCACCAACAGTGATGTTTGGGGATTTTTTATTTATTTTTTGCCTCTCTTACCATCCCCCTCACTGTACTTCCCTAACAGTAGAAATGGACATTTTCAAGCAAGTAAGCCTCAGAAATATTGGCGTCCCCATGAAAAACAAAAACAAATTACATCAAATGAGTGGTATTTTGAGGTTATGTACATGGGAATTCTATATAGTTTCATTTTAACATTTTTTTTCACACAAAAACATTAAGTAAAACCATTTTCAAAACAAACAATGTCCCGATAAAAAAAATAATTAGTAATTCCTCATTTGGCAAGAACAACAGAGTTTATTTCTGTAATTTGTTAGCAAGAAGAAGAATGATGTACCGTACACTTGTAGAAATGTCCTGTAGTATACTCATGCATCCAGTTCCTGCCATCTTTTAAACTCTTATAGGGGGAGCTCTGGTATAAATGGATTTTCTGAACTTAATACATGAGCAAATATTTCTGACGAAAGATTAGATTAAAGGCAGACTGCCTTTCAGATTTTTCAAGTATAGATCATAAAAAGAATTTTCCCTGACACCCAATTATTTTTGTTTAGTGGACCAAAAACTACTGAATTCAAATCATAGACTTCCAATTTTATTAGTTTTTTTTTTTAAATAGAACAATTAATGAATTTAGGGCCACATGGCCCTAAATTCTCCGCTATTTTTTCCTGCTTCACCATGACCCAATTCAAGATACTACGTCATGCATCACGTGGTGGGCTTTCCCCGTTCGCGCAAGGCATTGTGGGATACAAATATGAAACAGGAGAGAAAAATGGACGATGTGAGTGTGCGAATGAAACGTGAAAGACTGACTACAGTTACGGAAAGCAAGAAGAAAAGACGTTATGTTGTGAAGGAAAGGAAACACAAGACCAAACTAATAAATATTGGAGGTCAGCGAGCACCTCAGTGTGATCAACTGTTCGTTTAGTGACAGAATGATGTAACTGTCGGTGCACAGTCAAGGTAAACCTGCACGTGTGCACACGGAATTCCTCTTGACTGTACGAAGCAGGCAATTTCATGCACATTATTTGCTAGGGAATCCCCTCAAATTAAATAACTTCCCAGCCACAGAATGGCCTGATATTTTGTGAGATATTACAAAAATAAACATATATCACAATTACCAAAATTCAGAGGAAACTAAATTTCATAGATTTTATGAAATCAAAAGGCCATCTCACTTAAAAAAAATAGAAAAAAAAATAGTCTGAGCCCAATGCTGCTTCATCCATTCAGCACTCATCTGCATGCATTCCAAATTCATACATTTGTGATGCAGTGTTGAGTGTGTGGATCAGTTTCTAATGCCCACACAGATGTAAAGGGCCACACCATATGTTTAGTTCAAGAAGGTATCTGAAATGCAATTTATTTTTGTCTTGTTTGTAATCCCTGCAATTCTTTACATAATTTGATACTTTTACCTCAAAGGAGCATCTCACACAGGCCTGGTTGTGTGGTCTGTGTGTGTCATATAGTTCCAACCCACCTGAATACCACCACAGGTCCACATTGGTGGCTTGCAAACACACAGATGGGCTAAATAAAAACAACCATGAGCTACCAGTGGACAGACAACACCCTCAAGACAGCCTGAGAGCTTTCTGCAGATCCGGCCCTTTCTGAGATGTTTTAATATTTGGTCAAATATTTAGAGAGATTTGGGATAAAAATCAAAAGGCACATGAAGGCTAAATTTAGTTGAGAGGAGCAAAGAGTGTTTAGGCCTTGGGCACAATCTGAGCTCTGACTGTCCGAGTATGGCCCGAGTATGTGAACTCTGGTCTAATGTTAGACTTGAAGCCCAATTAATGGTCCTAATACAGTATATGGGACAGAAAACAAACTGGTAATATTTTATACCTTTATTTTCACATAGGCCACTACAAAGGAATTGATATGCACATGGCTATCATAAAGCTATAATTAAATAATCGACTAATTAAATATCAATCTGAATACAAGTACACCCAAATTGCATTTAAGCCTCCAAGCCTTTAGGTTTAATCTAAGCTCACCGGCTATTAGCAGACCGTCAATGAGAAGGTTAATCTCAGAAACAATGAGACAGTCAGCGTCTGGCTGTCATAGCCTGCAGACCTAAATACTCCACATACCCATGGCAGCCTTCATGAGTTGGCTGAAAGGCTAAACATTCGATCAATATGATATGTGCAGCCTTGTTTGTGCTTCAGAACAACGAATGCACACTTAAAAGAACACCTACCTTCCCACATCAGAATTACAAACAAATGAAGTGTGGAATAAATCTGAAAATTAATTAACAGGACATGCTGTTATAGGAAAAATGATCAAGAATGAGATTGTGTGATTACCGTACCTTTTTTTTTAAAGGAACAGTCCACCGTACTTCCATAATGAAATATGTTCTTCTCTGAATTGAGACGAGCTGATCCGTACCTCTCCGAGCTTTGCGTGACCTCCCAGTCAGTCAGACGCGCTGTCACTCCTGTTAGTGATGTAGCTAGGCTCAGCATGGCCAATGGTATTTTTTGGGGCTGTAGTTAGATGCAACCAAACTCTTCCACGTTTTTCCTGTTTACATAGGTTTATATGACCAGTGATATGAAACAAAGTTCAGTTACACAAATTGAAATGTAGCGATTTTCTATGCTATGGAAAGTCCGCACTATAATGACAGGCGTACTAACACCTTCTGCGCGCTTTGACAGCGCATTGATACCTTCACTTGGAGTTGTACCATTTTTTTTAGACAGGGCGGACGGACCAGGGCATTCGCCTGCCTGGCCGTGCCCGACGAGGAGCGCTCTCGGCCGGCTTGGGAGGCAGACGGCAGCCCCTCCTGGAAGTGTGGTTTTACCATGGGCCTCATGCGGAAAAATGACAAAGTCCCAATTTTACCATGGGGCTCGAGTTGTACCATTTTTTTAGACAGGGAGGACGGACCAGGGCATTCGCCTGCCTGGCCGTACCCGAAGAGGAGTGAAGGTATCAATGCGCTGTCGAAGCGCGCAGAAGGTGTTAGTACGCCTGTCACTATAGTGCGGACTTTCCATAGCATAGAAAATCGCCACACTTCAATTTGTGTAACTGAACTTTGTTTCATGTCACTGGTCATATAAACCTATGTAAACAGGAAAAACGCGGAAGAGTTTGGTCGCATCTAACTACAGCCCCAAAAAATACCATTGGCCATGCTGAGCCTAGCTACATTGCTAACAGGAGTGACAGCGCGTCTGACTGACTGGGAGGTCACGCAAAGCTCGGAGAGGTACGGATCAGCTCGTCTCGATTCAGAGAAGAACATATTTCATTATGGAAGTACGGTGGACTGTTCCTTTAAACACCAATAACTGCCAATAGATATATTTTTAGCACACCCCACAGGTTTTTTATGGGGTTCAGGTCAGGGGACTGAGATGTTCATGGCAGAAACTTGATTCTGTGGTCAGCAAACCATTTTTGTGTTGATTTGGCCATATGCTTCAGATCATTGTCCTGCTGGAAGATCCAATGCTGACCCAGTTTTAGTTTCCTGGCAGAGACAGCCAGATTTTGATTTAAAATGTCCTGGTATTTCATGGAGGAGTCCATGATGCCATGTACCATAACAAGGTTTCCAGAGCCATTGGAGGAAAAACAGTCCCAAAACATCACAGAACTTCCACCATATTTTACAGTTGGGATCAGATTCTTTTCATTATAGTCATCCTTCTTTTTATGCCAAACCCACCATGGCTTATTTTCTGGCATGCCTTCCAAATAACCTGTTGGCATGGAGGTGTCATCTGGTGGTGGTTTTGGTGAATGGAAACACCAAGATTTTACTTTTTCTTGTAACTCACCAACAGTGATCCTCGGGGATTTTTGCCTCTCTTACCCTCCTCCTCACCATATGTAGGGGCAAAATAAAAATGGGTCCTCTTCCAGGCATGTTTGTAACAGTTCCAGTTGGTGTCCACGTTTTTATAATTGCCCTCACAATAGAAATGGACATTTTCAGGCAAGTAACTTTTTTTTTTTTTTTAAATATCCATTCCCTGACTTATGAAGGTCAGCACACTTCCCCCTCATTTGGTCTGTGTATTCTCTTATCTTTCCCATGTTGATGGATGACTAAGGGGAATTTGGCCTCTGTGTCACCTCATATTTGTACCCCAGTTAATCAGGAAGTCATGGATTACAGCTTGAAAGTTCCTGCACACTTCTATCAACACAAACGTCCAATTTAAATGGGAAACACGCTTCAGTTGCATTGTGTTCAGTATAATTTTCAGGGGTGCCAATCATCGTGGCACATGCACTTTTGCTGAAAGTAATTATTGCTTGATGAGGGATTTGTTTTTCTATGAATAAATTTATTTCAATTAAAGGTTGGATTTTTCTCTAAGTGTGAGATGAAGCTACTTCACCAAAAGGTGCATTTTTTTCCAACTCATCTTTACAAGAGGGGGCCAATAATCGTAGAAGGCACTGTACATTATAATGGCTAGAAAGCAAGAGAGTCATCCCCTCACTAGCCTCTCTTTTTTTCTCTCTTGAAGCCAATAAGACAGAAATATGCAGCCCACAAAGGGCTTTGCTCTGAATGCGTTATCATACTGGAAACATAAAAGAACTTTTCCTCTGACTGAAAAGCTAACACTGGAGGCTCCTTCCAGAAATCCTAAATACATTTCTCCTTAGGCGGCACGGTGGTGTAGTGGTTAGCGCTGTTGCCTCACAGCAAGAAGGTCCGGGTTCAAGCCCTGTGGCCGGCGAGGGCCTTTCTGTGTGGAGTTTGCATGTTCTCCCCGTGTCCGCGTGGGTTTCCTCCGGGTGCTCCGGTTTCCCCCACAGTCCAAAGACATGCAGGTTAGGTTAACTGGTGACTCTAAATTGACCGTAGGTGTGAATGTGAGTGTGAATGGTTGTCTGTGTCTATGTGTCAGCCCTGTGATGACCTGGTGACTTGTCCAGGGTGTACCCCGCCTTTCGCCCATAGTCAGCTGGGATAGGCTCCAGCTTGCCTGCGACCCTGTAGAACAGGATAAAGCGGCTAGAGATAATGAGATGAGATATTTCTCCTTAATGCAAAATGATTACATACATTCTTTTAATCCATTTAAGTCAAATGTCTGCCATACAAGTCCCAGTGAAAGTTGTTACTATAGAAACGGTAACAGACTATAACATGCATTTTAATATAACCCTGCGATTTGGAGATATTAATCTCAGAACTGTGCTGCTATTAAAAAAAAATATATATATATATATATATATATATATATATATATATATATATATATATATATATATATATAAAACCTTCTGGCCAATCAGAATCAAGAATTCAGGACAGTGTATGGTTCGTTAAAGAGCTTTATACCAAACAGGTCTACCTAAAACCCACTGCACAAATGAGTACAAAACAAAGACATACTGTACCCATGACTCAACATGTGGCAAGGAATCAAACAATTTTATTTTGAAATTGAGATTTAAACATGCATGCGGTGTAGTTTTTCACAGAGCTCAAAGATGTGTATCAGATCCTAACCCACACCATGGCGGAACTTGTATATTCATCTATAATTCATTACTGCACATAGTCTCTGTTCTGGAAGAAATAAAATTACTATTATACTGTGTTACAAATAACAATATGTCAGTGTGACTCATTTCATCATTTCATCTCTGATCTAAGATACACTTAGCATGGACACGGAAAAAGGCCATTACCCAGTTTTTAACAGCCTTTCCCATTTTATCCATTATCACTCCCAGCATGAGCACAGCAGGACACGAGGCTGCAAAAGTAAAATATCTGCTGGAAAAGGTGCTTTATTTTATTCCTCACAAAACAGAGATCCTTATCGTACAGGGGTTTTTTTTGCGGACAAATATTTAATATGCAGTGCAATTTTCACCAGCAAATGTATACACAAAAATGAAAATATTGTTGTGTACTCGAGAGCCATCCTTGATGATAAGCAAAAGAGAAGGCACATCAGGTTCACAAACTGTAAGCGAAAAACTGTCGGGCAGTTTCTACAGAAGCACGCGTGTGCGCACGTGTGTGTGTACTTGTAAAGGAAAAGAGGGGAAAAACATGCTGCAGCTTGTCAGCCTCAATGAGCCTTAACACCCCACGTAGCGCGTGCACACTTTCTTTCCCAACTCTTCCCTCACTTTCTCTAATTCCCCTCCTTCTCCACACCAGTTCCTATATATATACCCACACATTAACATGGTCTGACACACAACACGCATACAGTCTGTTTAAAGAAAACCTACTAATTCTGTACTCACACTTGACTGCTACACTAAAGACAACTTGATGTGATTTTTTGTGAGAAAACAGCACACAAATCTCTCTCTCTCTCTCTCTCACATACACACATTACTATTTTTTAATCATGTACGAAAACCCATCAGAAATGTATATGCACTTCAGCTGCCAAAAAATATGCCCAATTTAACTCATTCAACCAGTGTACAGTAGCATTACAGAGCAATATTCACTTACAATAGCAAACATACAGCTCACACCAGGGCTGTATCAGACTGTAAAATGAACATCTTATACACATCTGCACACAAATCAAAGATAATTAAAACAGAAATGAAATACGACTGACCAGAAACCATATGAGCAATAGTTAGGTACAGCTGCCTTCATCTCTGAAGAAATCTATGAAGAGGGAGAGCAGGACAGAAACGAGGAGAGTCTGGCAGCGACTACGCCGCTCACACCATGTGTCTAATAATCACATCTCACGCTGATGGCAAAGAGATTTACACAAATTACAACACTATTTTTAACATGCTTGTGTTCAGACCATTGTTTCTGCTAAGAATAAAAGAAAACAGAGAAACCATTAAGACTAAATGAAGTCATTTACTCTAAACACATCATTAAGAACTTTCCCACAGCAGAGCACAAACAGCAAAGCACACAGAAAACATCAAAAAGGAACAAATGCCCAACAAGGAGCAAGTGAATCACATTAACAACACCCTTTTCAACTTATAGATAATTAGCTTACATTCAAATAATTTGGTTCAGTCTAAAGGCACACAAATACTGTGTGTTACCGCCCACACAATATCACTGAAATTAAAAGGACAGCTTCACCATAGCAACACAGCAAGCATCCTCACTCACCAGTCTTTCCATTACAGAAAACACACACACACACACACACACACACACACACACACACACACACACACACACACACACACCTGTCCCAGATCACCTCTGTTCCCACACACTTCCTCCCAATTTGAATGTGGGCAGAGAAGAGCAATGAGCTTCCATCGAATCTGTTAATACACACTGTTTATTCAGGTTCTGCTCAGAGAAGCCCGTTTGGAGTCCTTCTGATTAAAGACAGTGAACACAATAAGCCCTGAAATTCCACCAGATTATTCCTCATACCCAAACAGAGCTGGAACGTCTGCAATCATCCCTTGCCAGTAAAAAGATTAAAATCATCCTGCACACACAGACACAACAGAAACTGCAAATGTGTTGACATGCAAAGATCAACAAATGAGTTTTCCATGCACAGAACATGTAATCCAAACTAAATTTATGCACATGCTGGGTGGCGTCAGTGTTACTATAAACAAGAGGCATGTGAGTCCTGTCAGAGGGTAACAAATATCTAATGTCAATATTAGCGAATGTTAACTCAGCATGTTATTAGAACGTTCAGAAACTTTGCGATTTTAACAAGCAAAACATACTGTAGATGTCCTTTTTTATCTTCAGTTACTGTCTTATCCTGGTCATACAAGTGGAACACAATAAATGTTCCAGGAATATCGAAAATTGAGAAGAAAATGAAAGGGAAAATATTTCATCTCATCTCATCTCATTATCTGTAGCCGCTTTATCCTGTTCTACAGGGTCGCAGGCAAGCTGGAGCCTATCCCAGCTGACTACAGGCGAAAGGCGGGGTACACCCTGGACAAGTCGCCAGGTCATCACAGGGCTGACACATAGACACAGACAACCATTCACACTCACATTCACACCTACGGTCAATTTAGAGTCACCAGTTAACCTAACCTGCATGTCTTTGGACTGTGGGGGAAACCGGAGCACCCGGAGGAAACCCACGCGGACACGGGGAGAACATGCAAACTCCACACAGAAAGGCCCTCGCCGGCCACAGGGCTCGAACCCAGACCTTCTTGCTGTGAGGCGACAGCGCTAACCACTACACCACCGTGCCGCCCGAAAGGGAAAATATGATATAGAAATTGATTTGCAAAAATGAGAAAAAAAATTCATGAGAATTAAGAAAGTCAGAAAATGAATAATGTTTTTGAAACGTCAGATTGTTAGCTAGATAAACGGCAAGATGGTGTAATGGGTAACACTGTTGCCTCACAGCAAGAAGGTTCTGGGTTCGAGCCCAGTGGCCGACAGGGGCCTTTCTGTGTGGAGTTTGCATGTTCTCCCCATGCCTGCGTGGCTTTCCTCTGGGTGCTCCAGTTTCCCCCACGGTCTAAAGACATTCGGTTAGGTTAATATGGAGCGGCCTTGGGCTGAAGCGTGGGCCGAAGTGCCCTTGAGCGAGGCACCTAACCTCCAACTGCTCCCCGGGCGCCGTAGCATAGCTGCCCACTGCTCTGGGTAAGCGTGTGTGCGCTCATTGCTAACATGTGTGCTCACTGCTTCAGATGGGTTAAATGCAGAGGAGGAATTTCACTGTGCTTAAGTGTGCGTGTGATAAATAAAGGCTTCTTATCCTTGCTCATAAATCCGGGTTATGGCTGGATTCGTAGATAAGACATTAAGAAAGTTCAGTCATTCATTTATCTGTTTCTTTCCAAGTTGTACTCCTCAGTCACAAGATTATGTAAATACCACATTAAACACAATATTTTAATTGTAAGCATGACTACATTAAGTCAAGTGTTCTTTTAGATGTACAAAACAGGAGGCAGACAAAGACCAAGAATATGAAAGCGAGATAGAGACGCTCACCTCACTGCGTGAGGAAATATGCATGTACCACACATTTTAACAAGTCTGTCATCTCCCTGGCTGCAGTGACAGTGCTGATGGAAACAGAGCTGATGTGGCATGAGCAGATGAGGCTTAGTATGTATTAAGTAGTGTGAACAGAATGCTGACAGAAGCATGATTTCTCATAAAAATCCGTAGCGTTACATAAAGAGTCCCTTCCTTCACTGATCGACTCTTCTGCCTCTGCCTGCTGGAAAGCTCTTTTCACCACAACCTCCTCATCACATCATGAGGTCACTTTTTTTTTTTGGATAAATTTTTGAGATACACAAATGGGAACTAATTAAATACATCCACAGAGCAGGTATTCAGTGCAAATATAGTGGTTCCATTCATCACTGAATTGCTCTCATTTAATAATACTTTGTTCAGAGCAGGCAAACATCCTACATATCATGACTAACTAGGCCATAAGTAATTAGTAGAAAAAAGTAAGCAATTAGTATCATTAAAAATGAAGCAACCCAATCATTTCCTGCCTTTGGGAGTTTTTCAGAAATGTCTGGATGCACTACTTGTTCTCTGTGGAAATGAGCAGGAGACGAATCCGATTTTCTGTAATCGCATAATAGCTTCCAGGAACTCTGAGTGAGTATTAAAAGCCAATCTCCTTTCAGATCCAAAGATGAATTTCCCTCAGATATTCACCTCTATCCATTTAACTGTCCAAAAACTGCATCTATTACAATTACAGGCTAAAAGTTTGGTTTTTTCTCCTGAAATAAAGACATTTCATTAGTTTTAATGCTATGCTGCCTCAAAAACCAATCAACCAGCAAGTCACACACACACACACACACACACACACACACACGTTTGTTTCACTATTTCTGTGAGGACCTTCCACTAACATAATTATTATTGCAGTTAATTAATGCTGTGCCTGCACCTAAACCTAACCCTAACCTTAAAGGAGATACACAGAGCCATGGCCTCACTTTTTGTTTATAAATGCCTTGAGACCTCAAGAATAGCATAGGAATAGTTTTAAGCGTTAACAATAAATCTAATAATAATAATAATAATAATAATTTTTACGATTAAAGTGATTCATATAGGTAGCGGTCTGAGTGAATGACCTTGACATCTGTGACGTCACAGCAGGAAGTCTATCGGTCTCCTCGCCATTTCCGCTATACTAAAACACAGAGCTGACTGCAACTTCGAGCCTCCATTTTGAGCTAATTTATCGCCATGCCACGTAGATGTGTTGCTGGAGGGTGCAGCAACACAACAGAAGGTGGATTTATGTTGCATTCATGGCCCAAGAATGTTCAAACTGCAAAGATTTGAACGGATTTTGTGAGAAATTCACGGATTAGGCGCCTACGAAGTGGTCTCTCTTCTGCTCTGCACATTTTACTGAAGACTCGTACGAAACCTCTGATCTGTTGAGGAGTGTTGGCTATAAGCCCGTATTGAAAGAGGGTGCAGTACCAACAACTAAAGGAAAAGAAAACTACAAGAAAAGGAAAGCAAGTTCAGTTGCACCAGTTCTCCCAGAGTGTGAGCCGAGCAGTAATGGCGGAGTACTCCGTATGGAGAAAATGGAGAATGAGTGGACCAGCTGTCAGATTTCTCTGCTGGATATGCTTGCCTCAGCAGCAATATCTTGCCCTTACGTGGAAGAAGCGAATGAACAAAGAACTGAAAGAAGAACTGAAACAAAACAATCAAAACAATCGACCACAAGCTTGGCCTTCAAGAAGCGAGAACATAGACGGGTAAGACGCGACTCTCATTTGGTTACATAACAAAAACAGCACTCGTTGTTTACCTGCATTTAGATTAATACATGTAACTTGTATTGTGTATTTAAGTTACTGGAATAAGATTATTTAATTTGCTTCAGAACGTGAGTGTCTCAGTTCATCTGATTATTTAATTAGCCTTTTACGTTTTATCAGTGAAAATGCATGCATGTACATGTATGTTGCATAAGTTATAACACCCATCCTGTTTTAATGAGAGTCACATGAGACTGTCAGTTCAATTCTATCCAATTCTCTAGATGGCTTTGTTCTCTGGCTTTATTTCGTAAGGTGGAGGCCTCCGTGGCCGACATGTTACTATCGGATTCACTTTCCAATGGTTCGAACTGATACGGTTCTACGTGTATAGCAGTAGCATGTACACACACTCCGATTTCAGGACTATCACAGTCAGATGTATTACTATCTGAGGAATCCAAAGAATCTCCAATAAATCTGAACGAAGAGTCCATTGCAACCACTCTCGCCTGCAGAGTCTGGCTTTGGTCTATAGCACTGGTTCCCGCTGTGACATCACCCATTCAGGGCTGGCCGGCTCAGCGGGGCAGCTCAAATGCCAACTTTGCGGTCGATTTTAACTCTGAAAAATATATATATTTTTTATTCCCAATTATGCAGCATACAAGAGTCAAGGATGGAGATACTATCCACTCAGAAATGTATTTAAAAAATAAAGGTTCTGCGTATCTCCTTTAACCTCAGTAATGAAAAGGAAACTTTTTGGCTCTTTTATTTTATTTTTTTCATTTTTGTTTAAAAAAAAAAGAAAAAAGCCCACAACACAGCAGCAATTTCCCCATGGGGATCATCCAAATGTTCCCACAAGGTCAAAATTGTCAGATTTTACTATCCTTGTGGGGACATTTGTACACTGACGTTTGACATTGTAGTATATAAAAACGCGTGCACGCACACACCTCATTACATGGATTGGAGAGTCTTACCTTTGTTCTTATGGGAAGTGCTGATCAGGCATCACCTGCAAGAGAAAAATGAAAAATAAGCTTTTGGACTATAAGGTACTTCAGACACAGCACCTAGGTTGTTGTTTAATTCAATTAATTGCACCAAGATAAAAATGCCATGTTTGTTATGGAAAAAGGTGAATATCAATGTTTCATATATTTAACAATAAATTTTTCTTCATGTGGCCATCCAGCCTAGAATCTTAATTTCGTTCTTGAAGACTAAGTTCTACGAATCAAGAGGCAACCTGGTTTATTCAATCTGTAAATTCATGCTTCACACTTCTTTTATGATGAAATCAGCAGAACATTAAACGCCTATGAATGATCAACTCCTAATTATTATTGATTCGGTTACAGTTTCCCTCTTTTATGATTTAGTGAGAAATAAAAGAAAAAAATTCTGAACATCTCATCTCATTATCTCTAGCTGCTTTATCCTGTTCTACAGGGTCGCAGGCAAGCTGGAGCCTATCCCAGCTGACTACGGGCGAAAGGCGGGGTACACCCTGGACAAGTCGCCAGGTCATCACAGGGCTGACACATAGACACAGACAACCATTCACACTCACATTCACACCTACGGTCAATTTAGAGTCACCAGTTAACCTAACCTGCATGTCTTTGGACTGTAGGGGAAACCGGAGCACCCGGAGGAAACCCACGGGGAGAACATGCAAACTCCGCCCAGAAAGGCCCTCGCCAGCCACGGGGCTCAAACCTGGACCTTCTTGCTGTGAGGCGACAGCGCTAACCACTACACCACTCTGCCGCCCCAAATTCTGAACATTTCACAAATAAATCCGTCATCAAGCACCATTGGCTTAATACCTGTACTTAATCACTGCTGCCGAATGCAAAATGTCCTTCATCAACATAGCAACCACTTCATTACAAACAAAATTAAAACTCACACACTCCAGTGCCCAGTGCGAAACGTGAATGAGAATGTAGTTCAGAGGCATCTCAAAACATGCCAGTCAAGAGGGGGCAGCAATCATCCATATTAATGTTTGATCCATATTCATGACCTTTATATCCATATGACCTTAAATAATGGAGGCAACGGAGGTTCAATCACTCGCTGCCACAGAGGTGGAGGACTTATGGGCGACGACTGCTCCCAGTTAAACATATTAATTTGTGGGTATTTGCAATTCATTAATCCCACTTCCTACTCTGTGACTCCAGGTGTCATTATATGTTGGAGTAAGTGTGATGGTGGAGTAAGCTCAAGAGTGTGCACCTCCAGCAGCTCCCTGACTGACAGGCCTCTTAATGAGAACCGAGAGGCACGGCGGCGTGGCCAGTGTCTGAAGAGCGGCCTTATTACAGTATGCCAGCTGAGTGTGTGAGCTGCCAGCCTGATCTCACTAGCCTGTGTGTACTGCCAGTCTGGAATCGAAATCAATGAATGTAGCTTATTCTGCTGTGCATCAGGGAGCAGAACTACGTTTTAATTTATTTAAGAACCACATTAGGTATTGTTTGAAAATTTAACTCTGTGCGTAAGCAAAAATTGATACAGTTGTATCTGTAGAGGATTTTAAGAACACCAAGTCCAAACAACTAACTCCGATTAAGAGTATTATTATAATCAGGAATCTGATAGCATAAACATATCCCATCATTGTGGATGGTGTTAATAAGAAAGAGCCTCTGTATCCGACTTGTGATTTGTAAATCTATAGTTTATACAGTTTAATGTGACCATTTGTTTGGCAGGCATTAATTTGGAGGCAAAATAAGGCAATATCCCATATGGCTGAAGGATTAAATTCACTGCCCAAGTGGAGAATCCTCAGCCAGGGGGAAAGTCTGTTTGACTCAAATCCCAGTATTACAGCTTGGGGGGGAGAAGAAGATGGTCTTACCTACTGGTGCTAACCAACTGCTCATGAAAGGCAGAAGACCTCTAAATGGAGCCAATGTGTGTGTGATAACTGTGTTCCTTTTTAGGGTCTGAGCACCAGAGGTGCGCAGCCTCCAGTGTCCACCGGAAGGCGCTGCACTGAGGTGCAAGACCCTGTTGTTTTCCTTAGGATTTTTATTATTTATTATTCTTTTTCTTCAAGACTTGGCCAGTTTTGAGGTGGTTCCCATGGGCGAAAACTCATGAAATTTGGTACACGCATCAGTCCTGGCCGCTGTGACTCAGGGATAGAGGCTTGGCCCCGGCTGTGTCCAGGGGCCTTCATGGCGCCCCCACGTCATTGACATGTCATTGCCCGGTATATAGTTTTACCTATCCATGTCAAATTTGGTAGGTATGTGGGCTGCCCCAAGATGAACAAAACTGTAATGTACATTGTATTAGCCATGCTCAACAGGAAGGGAGTTATTTTTTGTTGTGCGCATTTTGACACATGTTACATTTTGACGTTGTCCTCCTTGGTGGTTTGTTGGATTCATGCCAGATTTGGTATACCGGAGGTGCTCGAGTCCTTCATCACCGCTTGCGGCTACGTTCTGCTCTTAATTCATAACTTCAAGTGTCAGTATAAATGATGTGTACACTTAACAGAGCTCATTTATTCTGCTGCATTACAGCTCTATTGTAGGTATTTGTATATTTTCACTATACATATTGCTATTATGCAAAATCATGTCATTTTTCTCTCAGAGACACTGATTAACCTTTCTAGATACTGTTAAATAATTTAAGAATATGCAGTTAATGCCAACACATCAGGAATAAGAATGCTCTCAAATATTGAATTATTAACAAGTTAATATTCTACACATGTGCACGGTTTCTACAGGATATCAAAAAGTATCCAAAGCTAAAAAAAAAAATCTTAATAGTGCTACTGTGGTGGGCTACTATCTTAATCATTTTCATTAGTGCTGTTTTTTTTTTTTTAAAGCAGAGTAGACGGACAATTCCATTATGTTTCAACATGATATCGTCTTGGGGGGGGGGGGGGGGGGGGGAGAAAGAAGGGCCTTTATAAAATCACAAAAAATGCTGTTTTCATTGCTCGGACACTTCATGAAGCCATGACGGACAGTGTAATAAAACAGAGTTGTGGACAAAGTCAGGGGGCTTGATGCTACAGTGAGCAGCCTTGCTTTCAGATTCAAGGTTCATGGCTTTTGATAAACACACGGTATAGGCAACTTAACACGTTTCCACTTCCTTCCATCTTAGAGCGAAGTCCTTCACAGCCCATTAAATCATCCACTTTAGTGAAGGTCAATCTGGAAGATGCCAGAGGGAGTCATAAAGCTCACGCCTCTTAGCATCTGGAGCGAGTCAGTGGAACGCGACATGGCTCTGAATGGTTTATGCATTTCGCTGTATTTCACCTCCATTTCATTTCATGCCCAAATGCACATTTTGTTCTCTCCATTTCAAGCATAAAGAAACATTACCTTGATTTCCATTTAATGTGAGTTATTTCAGTGTGTAAAAATAAAAGCTTTGCAGCCTGAGTGCTGTCAGTAATTAGGAGAGATACAAATGACATTTAAATGGACACAGACACACACAAACACACTGACAGATCCAGGTTTATTAAAGCAGCATGAACGCGGAGATCTTACTCAGGCGCTCTGCCAAAAGCAAAGAAATGATCTTTATTTTCTTTCTCTCTTGTATGTGTAGGTATATCTGTTACTTTCAGCATCTGTTTTTCATCCCTGTTTAACCTTTTAATCATCTCTCTCTCTCTCTGTCTCTCTCTCTCTCTATCTGCAGTTAACAATCTATGTGAATCTCAGCATCTCCATCCTTCCAGCTTTCTCTAGACTGTATATATTCTTAAATACATGCTTATCAGAACCTCTGCTTTATGCAATGGACACTAGTTTCTTTTTATCTCTATAGTTTATGTCATTTCTTCCGACAGTCTTTCAAAGCGACACACAGTCTCCCAAACCAGCACAACGAAGGAGAAAGATACAGGAAGACAAAAGAGGAAATGCTCTATATAATGTGCATGTGGATTTTCCAATAATGGTACATAAGGCAAAAGAAAATGAGATGTCTCTTTCCTGCCACAGGTTCTTTAATATAGTTTAACGGATTGATGATATCAGAGCAAATCTACACATAATATACTATCAATCATTATTATAATATTTATTTCAACCATGTTATCACTAAAGCTCATAATACAATGCCATCAGCAAAGACATCCAGTAATAAAACTACACAAACGAAATGACAGTCGATCCATGATCACAGTAAGTCAATCTTTGAGTATATGAAAATATCGATGTATAAATATAGTTTTATTCCATATACTCTGTATGAAATCAAACAGGAAAAGGTTAGTCCATCCATTCATATATAAAGCCACATGAATTAATTAATTAGCAGTGATTTTCACCAATTTTCTTAACCAGCTAGCTTTTTAAAGCAATTAAAATTAAATGCATTTTCTCATCTCATCTCATTATCTCTAGCCGCTTTATCCTTCTACAGGGTCGCAGACAAGCTGGAGCCTATCCCAGCTGACTACGGGCGAAAGGCGGGGTACACCCTGGACAAGTCACCAGGTCATCACAGGGCTGACACATAGACACAGACAACCATTCACACTCACATTCACACCTACGGTCAATTTAGAGTCACCAGTTAACCTAACCTGCATGTCTTTGGACTGTGGGGGAAACCGGAGCACCCGGAGGAAACCCACGCGGACAACATACAAACTCCACACAGAAAGGCCCTCGCCGGCCACGGGGCTCGAACCCAGAACCTTCTTGCTGTGAGGCGACAGCGCTAACCACTACACCACAGTGCCGCCTAAATGCATTTTAACTCATATAATATACATGTTCATGATCTTCATTTCCTCCACCAACTTTGTGAAAGGAGGTTCTGCTTTCGCTTCCGTTTGTTCGACTTTTCCCAATATAACTCAAAAAGTAGTGAATGGATTTTGATGAAATTTTGAGGAAAGGTGGGCCAAGGAACAATTGATTACATGTTGATGCAAATATGTGCCTTGGCAGAGGTATGCGCTGTACCGAGCATCCTTCTAGTTCATCTCATCTCATTATCTCTAGCCGCTTTATCCTGTTCTACAGGGTCGCAGGCAAGCTGGAGCCTATCCCAACTGACTACGGGCGAAAGGCGGGGTACACCCTGGACAAGTCGCCAGGTCATCACAGGGCTGACACATAGACACAGACAACCATTCACACTCACATTCACACCTACGGTCAATTTAGAGTCACCAGTTAACCTAACCTGCATGTCTTTGGACTGTGGGGGAAACCGGAGCACCCGGAGGAAACCCACGCGGACACGGGGAGAACATGCAAACTCCACACAGAAAGGCCCTCGCTGGCCACGGGGCTCGAACCCAGAACCTTCTTGCTGTGAGGCGACAGCGCTAACCACTACACCACTGTGCCGCCCCTGACAGGATTTCTGAATGTGAATAATATTAACTGATTATGCTAGCCAATTAGCTATGATAAACTAACTTGACAGGATTTTGAAATATTTATAAATGTTTAAATACTGCATTGCTAATGCTGCCTACATAGCTGTCCCCAAGCGGATTTATTAAAGACTTTTTTTATTTTTGCAAAGCAGAGTGACTTGGTGATTTTTTAAAAGATATGACTTATTGAAAACAGTGCAAAATACAAGTCTAACCTTTCTCTCGCTATCTCTCTCTTGCTCTCTCTCTCTCTCTCTCTCTCTGCCGATAGTTGATTTAAAAAAAACCTTTGAGTTTTGAAGACCATGTACAGTCTAATACAGACACATCTGAAAATAAAAATTAAAAGTTTGTCTGCTTTTTGGATTTCCATTCACACTGAAACAACATTCCCTGCTGGAAAATTCAGCTTGATCTGACCGTTTACCAGAACCAGTTTTTAATGCATTTTCTAGCTTCCTTATTGCTTAATTAAATCTACCAATAAAAACAACTCATCTACAATGAAGCATTAGTTGCTGCAATTCAGAAGCTGTTTCCTTTTAAACAGCACTTGCATGCTGGTACAGATAGTCTACCAGTTTGACCAGTTCAGCATGTTTTTGTTCGATGGATTTTTTCAGCATGTATTTGACCACCAAATTCCACATGATGAAAATTCTCTCTAGTGCCAGATACATTGTAGTGTGGAAGGGGATAGATATTCGAGAAAACTGAGTTCTATTACTGTTATAGACACCTCATATGGGCTCAAGGCCATGTTCATCTGCAACACTAAAGAAAAAAACAAACAAAAAGCCAGCAGTCATTCTGAAGCTCATTAATGCTACAAATAAAGAGCATCAATAAAAATGCTATTGTGTTTTTTTTTTGTTTGCTATTGCTATTTTTTTCTAAAATTATGCAATTGTTAGTCAAAGACCTAAAGCCAAAATCTGTGAATTGTTAGTATTCAGACAATTTCGAGCCTTTAGTATGTTTCCTACACCATACATCAAAATATAGTGCAAGGATGAGAGAAAATCATCCGTGCTGGAAATCATCTGAGTCTGTATCTTTCGAAAAATGTATTTTAGTGATTATTATGTACTGGGCAGGAGATTGGCCAGAGCCAATCCCGGGAACATTGTGGTTGAAAGCAGGATTTTATGCCAGTCCACTGCAGGCTGAATTTTTTAGTCTTAAGTGCCACTGCCATGTCATTCTGAAAAAAACACCAAACCAAAGTTTCTGGTTATCATGAATACTTCAGACACATGCACATGAGTGTGTTTATAATTTGCACTACATCCTGCAGACATTATGAAATTGGACCTGCTGTCTTTGTTATTTATAAATAAATATAAATAAATAAATAAAATAAATAAGGGCGGCAAAGTGGTGTAGTCGTTAGCACTGTCGCCTCACAGCAAGAAGGTCCGGTTTCGATCCCAGCAGCTGGCGAGGGCCTTTCTGTGTGGAGTTTGCATGTTCTCCCCGTGTCCGCGTGGGTTTCCTCCGGGTGCTCCAGTTTCCCCCACAGTCCAAAGACATGAGGTTAGGTTAACTGGTGACTCTAAATTGACTGTAGGTGTGAATGTGAGTGTGAATGGTTGTCTGTGTCTATGTGTCAGCCCTGTGATGACCTGGCGACTTGTCCAGGGTGTACCCCGCCTTTCGCCCATAGTCAGCTGGGATAGGCTCCAGCTTGCCTGCGACCCTGTAGAAGGATAAAGCGGCTAGAGATAATGAGATGAGATGAAATAAAATAAATAAGGGCGGCAAAGTGGTGTAGTCGTTAGCACTGTCGCCTCACAGCAAGAAGGTCCGGGTTCGATCCCAGCAGCTGGCGAGGGCCTTTCTGTGTGGAGTTTGCATGTTCTCCCCGTGTCCGCGTGGGTTTCCTCCGGGTGCTCCAGTTTCCCCCACAGTCCAAAGACATGAGGTTAGGTTAACTGGTGACTCTAAATTGACTGTAGGTGTGAATGTGAGTGTGAATGGTTGTCTGTGTCTATGTGTCAGCCCTGCGATAACCTGGCGACTTGTCCAGGGTGTACCCCGCCTCTTGCCCATAGTCAGCTGGGATAGGCTCCAGCTTGCCTGCGACTCTGTAGAACAGGATAAGCAGCTATAGATAATGGATGGATGGATGGATGGATGGATGGATAAAATAAATAAATAAAAATGATTCATAACAGGAAGTTGGGGTGATTTACCAAAAATGTGCATAGAGCACTTTTGTCCTCTTTGGAGGTAAGCCAAAGTAAATTCCTCATTTCACGTCACTGTTCAAACCTCCAACTTCTCTAATTTAGCCTAAGGGGGATCTCAGTGCTGGATATCATGCTGACTGCTTTACTAATTACAAGTAGACCTTGTCACTTTAACGTCATCAGTGGACCATTAGTGACTCATTATGAAACAGTTTGCATCTAATGTGCAATCTGTCAACACAGGGTTATAATAGAGTTCAGGCTGTGTGAAAGACTGCCTGATGCTGGCATTCCAGCTCCAACATGCCCTAGCACGTGTGCCCCGGGCCAAGACACAATGGCAGGGAACAGTACCTCAGATGATTTCCAGGAAATGCAAAAATTAGTCTGGGGGGGGAAACGGTATTCTTTTTGTTAAGTTTTGGTGATCACTATCTATTGTAACTTCTAGATAATGTTATCTGTGCATATATATCCCTTATTAAATGGAAACTCAGATAGCTGTAAAGAAAAAAAAGATGATTTAAAGGAAGCAGTGAGTAGGTTAAAATGAGAGAGATAGCGAGGTAGCAGAAGTGTGAAGTAGATTTTTGATGGGATTAGTGAGCTAGGAGAGAGAGATGGAAGAGTGAGGAAAATTAAGTATTTTTTCCCCACCAGGAAGCAGCTAGATGATCCTATTGGCGAGAGTCATATTACTTTTCTTTATGGGCTGCAGGGAAAAGTAATTAAGCCAACAGCTGGGGGAAAGGAAACAGGATTAGAGAGTGAATCCAGAATGGATTTGTTGTAACATGACTCACCTACTTACAATCATAATTTAAGGCTTGTTTAAAAAATTACACTTTTCTGCATGGGTAATTTCAGAGTTGTATATAATAAATAGTTTATAAATATAAAAATCTCAGCAGGAAATGGCATGTCTATATTTCAATTTGAACCACACCAATCAATTTTGCTTGCAATAAATACCTGTGAACATAACAGGCTTTGATGCATTTTGTTAATTTCCTCAAATAAGAGTCACACCTCGGTAGCAGCTCCTCAAATGATGACATAAAGCAAAATTCAACACACACCATGTTTTAAAGGTCACCACCAGTGCAAAATTGCATAAAAGCATACAACCTATGTTGTTACATTTGTACAGGAACATGTTAGAAAAGCAAACCCCCAGTGTGTATTATATTCAAGCATTTTGCATTGCTTCTTTATTAAATGTGAAAGAAGAATTCCCATCAGTAGGTCTTAATTATGACTTTATCTTGATTAATAACACATCCCAGGCCTCCCATCACTACACTACCACACCCAGAGCATCTCCAACAATACAGGATCAGCACCACAGACAGCAACCCACACACAAAAGCACATGAAAAAGAGGTCAGACTGCTCAACCTCACACAGCTGGAGCATGACCTGCAGGTGGCAACCCAACAAGAGAAGCGGAAAAGACGTGGAAACTTCACACCCAGCGAGAGATTTGGAGACTAAACATGAGGTACAGTATTAATAAACCACACATTCTCCAGAAGAATTGTATGCGCCATCCTGACTAGTGCACACTAGAGCTCCACAAGGATGGGTGACAATTTACAGGAAAATCAAGAAAGTATCTTACAAAGGTGTTGGGTCATCACAATGCACCTTGGCATAACTGTACTGAGCGATGAATACCTTTCATATTTACTGCTACTCATCCATTTAAGTGGACCCAAAGCATGCCAGTAAAATGTTTCCATAGCATGACAGAGAGAGAGAGTTTTGTTCCTTTAATTTGTACTTTAATATGTCACATGAATTTACTGAATTTCATATATGGGCTCAGTCTCTCTTCGCTGTGTTTTAGGCCTTAAAGAACAGGTCCTGAGACAAAGTTGGCTGTTTCTTACTGTTTGATATTTGTATATACAGTAGGATTAAACTAATTACAATTTTTAACACACTCATTTGATACTTTTGGCACCTTTATATACCACCTTTTTTGTTTCCCCATAAAGTACCTTATAAACCCTTTGCACTGTAAAATGCATGGATACAAAGTTGTAAATTACTGTTTTGTGAAATACAGGGTTAGTCAAAATTATATTAACATTTAAATGGTAGAAACCAATCAGATCTGTAGTGGAAGTTCATCAATGGCGTACTGCTGTACCATCTGTAAGTAGACGTCTGAGGTCACTGTCGGGGTGTCAAAAAAGTAGGGCCCAATTACGCCAGCAGCGGTCACGGTGCACCACACATTCAAGAGAAAAATAATCCATTAGTGTGAACATAATTTTGACTAACCTTGTATTACCATAGTTGTATTTATTTATTATTAAGACCTAAATTAAGAACGGTTCACATTCATGGAGAAACCCTTACAGTTCCAAAAGCTTCACAAATTTTATTGCACAGCTACAAGAGAATAATGTGTGTGTGTGTGTGTGTGTGTGTGTGTGTGTGTGTGTGTGTGTGTGTGTGTGTGTGTGGTGGTGGTGGTGGTGGTGGGGGGGGGGGGGGGGGGGGTCAGCTGCATCTTAAAATAACAGCAATTGCTTTTTAATGGCAGGCTGCAGATGTTCTGTTTATGTGAGCATAACAGGCTAAATAAATAAATAAAATAGCAATCAATCAATCCACAGCAAGTCACTGACGAACCATGGAGCAGATACTATTATCACACACAAACACACATTATATATTAGTCTGCCTCAATATTCAGACGGAGCTCTAACCAGGGAAAGTTTCAGGTATTTTTTTTTCTTTGCTGTTGTTATTATTGTTCATTTTGACATGTTCTGGTTTTAGCAAACAACACAAGACCCACTTCTCACAATTAGCTGGTTATTAGTACTACTAAACTTAGGAGAGGCACATTCTCAGCTCACAAGATTGATATCTAACCTTAATGTACTGGATTCCTCTGCAAGCCATGTGGAAGGAGGAAGGAAAATGGTTGAAATTGTAAATTAGATTCAGATTTTTAATCATGTACTACTAAAGAAATAAACAGCCTTACTGTGTGTTATTTTCATAATTACTTCTAGACTAGAGATGCTAAAAATGTCTGAACTTTCAGTAATTACATCTAATTTAATTGTGTTAGTCACTGTAAACTGCAATCTCCAGCTCCAGGATTTAATTGGAGATTTTTGCCTGGCTTATGATAGATGCATGATATTTGAGGTAGTATTCTCTCTAGCAGATATTGGGGATATTAATACACAGTCTTTGTACCTGCTAACATTATAGAACACTTACTCAAGACATTTCCTTAGGGTCTCTTCACTGAGCAAGGCTGTTGCTCAAGACTGAATGCTTCTTGACAAGAACAGAATGATACGCCTAGTAATACTAGCATTGGGACCATTCAGAATTAAGCATAAATCTGCTTGTGGTAATGGGGAAATAGGTCATGAGCACATACATCTGTGGTATCCGATCCTGCAAAACTTCATCCAAGGAAAAACAAAACAAAAAGGACTTAGTGAGTCATTAGAAATGACAAATATAGATCTCTTACCATACATATAAATGAGAATAGGAAGCACAAAAGGAGAATATGGGAGCAACCAGACTTATGAGGGGATTGACGGCAGCAGCTTTCTGTTGGCAGATGACACTTTGCAGCCTCTGGTCTTACTGTGCTACACTATCATTAACTAGAAAACAGCAGCCAGGATCCAAGGAAAACAGCCTTGCTCTCCAAATAAATATAGAGAACTTGCTTTGAGGTGAGAGTAGATTAATTCAACTTTGGTTGGCTTGCATTATCTATGCAAATATTTAAAGGAGACATTTAATTTAGAATAGATTATAAACTTCAGGGCATTTATCTTGCTGTCAATTTCTCATACACCTTCTAACTTAAAGTGCCATTCCACCATTGGATGTATTCTTTGGCATAAAATACAATATATTTTGACAACATATATAAATGGTATCACTAGATAGAGAAATCTTTTAGCTTCAAAATGATATATCAAACATAATTTTTTGACAACGACAAGTATATTAATTTTGCGACCAAAGTCACCTACCCTTTTAATTTCTGCGCGTGATGTCATCGGCAGGTTCCCCTTCTTGTGTACCACGTGACGTGTGACATGGCACATATTATCAGCAATGGCGGATAGAACGCGATAAAAATAATACCAATAAATCTAGCTAATACCAATAAATCTAGCTAACTGAAAGATTAACTCAAAATTTTTAGCAACTTTTTTTGGCCCCCATATACGAGGAGAAATGACTCTCTCACTTTGGGGGTTTCCTGGTCTAAAAATAAACCGACACGTGGTACACAAGAAGGGGAACCTGCCGATGACATCACGTTTCACTACCGCGCGGAAATTAAAAGGGTAGGTGACTTTGGTCGCAAAATTAATATACTTGTCGTTGTCAAAAAATTATGTTTGATATATCATTTTGAAGCTAAAAGATTTCTCTGTCTAGTCATGTTGTCATAAAATATATTGTATTTTATGCCAAAGAATACATCCAATGGTGGAATGGCACTTTAACCACTACCAAATCCCATGCAGGAATTTGTCAAAAATAATTTGTGCTGAAAATGTTTTACCACTCACATGGAGCCATGAAGGATGACACAAATTGACTGACACACTATTTTTGGAGACGCAAGGTGTCAATGTGTTGTGTGCTGACAATGAAACTTACAGCAGTAGCAGTACAACTACAAGGTTGAGGAAAGAAACTGTCTCTGAACAGAGGCTTAAGCCTCCACTCATATATTCCTGTTTCGAAAACCAGACATTAAAATAACCAAACCTGTTTATTTAATACTACATTTTTTGTAGCAATGGCAATTTAATATCAGCAAGTTTGAAGCTCATGAATTCTCACTGCTGATACTGATGGAACTGTCACAGACCTACGGTGCTGCCTTCTGTTTAGCCCTACGCCTTATCCACAGAGGATTGGGCTCCTACTGGTAATGTTACTATTAATGTTATTAATGATACATGTTTAGAACCAGAGCTCCTGCTCAACAAAGCACATTAGTGTATTCGTCACAACTGTGCATTCATTACAACTGTGCATACCACATCACCCTCACTTGGCTGAATTTGCACAAATGAGATTAGGCTCTTCTTCCCAACATACATACCTGTAACATTCTGTAAAAGCACCTGCTAAAGGCTATAAATGTACAAATAAATGCAAATTACAAGTACAGCCCCAATAAAACGTTGCACATGATGTGCTTGGTTATGTTCCATCACTTTTTTATAGTTACTTTCTCTAAACCTTCAGGTTAATTGCGTACCTTGGACATCGTCCTAGGAAAAAAACATCCAAATGCAATGCAACGTAACAGTTTCCCCTGAGCTATCTATGCCATCCAAAACACAAGCATCAAGCTATTCGATCCGCAATGTCTGAATTCTGGTTGCAATTCTATATTGCAAGCCATCACTCTATTTTTGTATCAAAGAGTACTTTGATTTAATATTGTACAGCTTAAAGGGTTCACAAGTGTTAAATTCAACTTCAATTAATGTGAGGCCCCACTGACTCTCTGTTACAAAAGAGAAAAAAGGTATGAAAAATCCTTGGAGGTACCTATCCACCTCAGAGCAGCTGACAGTACTCTCCATACCTCCTATGCCTAGGTAATGCCCCCCATTATAAGCAAATTGTCCTGCAGGCTTAAGCTCTGAATTTAATATATTTGCTGTCAGGCACTGAGCTCATAAAGCTTCCTAAACTGAACATATCACTACAAGTACTTGGAATTAAAGAGATGCTCTTTATAATATACAAGACAAGTGACAAATGAAAGGAAATACCAGCGGCTCCAGTCTGCTGTGGAGGACATTTTAATAGAGGGACACGTCACTGCAAGTCAACAGAAAGGATAAATATGATCAGTCAGAAAAACTATGATAAAACATTTCTATCCTGATTGCAGTGGCCTCTTCCAGGACATCAATGTCCGCATAAACAAGACACAAGGGCTCACTAAATGGTTTATTGAGTACAAAAGCGATGTCAATGATATGCTATGGCCTTTACAGTCACCAGATGGAGAGCTAGACAGAACTCTCCAATACCAACATCTAAACACCAACTGAGGGAATACTGTATCTTTTGGAAGAACAGTCTTCACCCTTCCACTTCAGTTCCATGGTGTGGTGAAGCTATGATGGCAGTTTGTGGTGCCCCAACACCTTACTTACTAAGACACATGTCGGTATTTGTGGTTTACAAATACTTTCATATAGGTCACCTAATTTTTCAATTTAAAAAAATTTAGGCTCAAACGTGAAAAAAAAAATGACAACGTGTTTAGAAACCCCAATGTGCTGTGCAATATTTAAAGGAGAACTGAAGTCATTTTTAAACTTGCTTTATTTCTTAATTAACGTGTTATTCAATTACGTTTTCGGTTTTAGTAACCTTATATCGTGACTCGTATTGGCAATTAATTGCAATTAAATATTATGCTTATCGGCCTATTCGGTTTTTAGCCATGTTGAATTTCGTTCGTTTGGTCCACGGCAGGCGTCGCTTATCCATGCGATCTTCATGAGACTTGTACAAGAGTTCGAAAAATTAAGTGTCAGCCAAGTGTCAGTGTCGCCATTTTGAAAACTGTTTTCCAAACTAAATATTGCACAAAGATGAGTTTAAATGACGATTACTGCCTATTTTTTTCAAACTTCCCTGATTGCTATCAAAACAAACAAAACTTCCGGCTTGATTACGTCAGCATTCGAAAGAGGGCGTGCGCGTCTTTTGACAACATTGGCAGATGCTGGTCACTTTTGCCGCTTTTCCACTACCAATGCGGCTGAGTTGGGCTGAGCCGTGCCGTGCTGAGTTGGGCTGAGTCGAGCTGAGTGGGGCTGTTGGAGTTGCATTTCGACTACAACCGCGCTGAACCGTGCTGGCTGGAAGTGGGTGGACACATTGGGTGGAGTTAGCGAAAGTGGGTGGACGTCACGTGATGTCGTTAGGCGGCGCAAACAGTGACATCAGTGACCTTTGAAGCGGTAGTCTCACGACCCGGATAGTAAACAATAAACATGGAAGACATGGAGTCGTTAGTGTTGCTGGTCTTGGTGCTGTGGCTTGTTGTCACCGACAACGCCAACAGATACTGGCAAGAGCGTATAGATGAGGCGAGGCGCATAAGGCTTCAGAAATTCTCGTAATTCGTAATTCCTCTTCTTCCGGGTTTACGGTGTTTACAGATCCCAGCGTGCTCGCGGGGCGTGTGTGGGCATGTGAGGACACTCCTCCTCACCAATCAGTGCACAGGGGAGTGTCTCCTCACGCCCCTAGCCCCACTCGGCTCGGTTTGGCTCGCTTCAGCCCCACTCCAAAACTGTGCGAGTTTTGGGTGCTAAGCAGGGCTGAAGCGAGCTGAGTCGTGCTGCTCTGAGGTAGTCGAAACGCAAGCCATGTCGGGCTGAAGTGAGCTGAAGCGAGCTGAAATGAGCTGAAAAAGGGTAGTGGAAAAGGGCCATTTGATTTCCACTGTATGTTTTACTTCCGTCCTACAATGTCTCATACAGGCCTCAACGAATCTCGTTTACGACCATTGCTTTGACATATGGACTGATATATTACATAGCACATTTCAAACACTCAACTTGCTATAGCAGCGACAAAATAGCGATCAAAAATGCATTCCTATATTTAATAAAATGAGATAAATAGAATTTTGATAATAATAAAAATTTGCCTTCAGTTCTCCTTTAAACAATATGGCACACAGTAAATTTCTGTCTATAACAATAGGTTTAATGAAAGCAGAACAGAGCTGGAGATTTAATGGAGTTCATGCTCCCCAGCTGTAAGCCACATGCATTTCACATCACATCACAACAGCATCCATCAGGTTTTAATCAGCTTCATCACAGTGACCCTGTGGAACTGTGCTACAGAAAACCGGCTGCTGGATGACCTCCCATAAACCAGGACTTGGGTTGGAGTTGGCAAGTAATCCTTCCTGTGATAGATAACAACTTCCACTTGTTAAGGAATTATTACTACTGCATGGCATATTGCCTGGATTAAAGAACGACGACGTAAATCTGTGCCAAAATACGAAGCCAAAAGTAAATGATCAAGTAGTATATACACATTCATTCCAATACAAATGTTTATCACATGTAAACAAATATGTCTGAAGATGTTTCAGTATGAAGGGTTGAAGCATACTGGGTGAAATACTCAAGGTGAGTAAAACATTCCCAGGGTTAATGTCACCTGAGAGGAGAACTGGGACCTAGCGGTGGTATGTGGACAGTGCCAGGCAATGCCTTCAGACATGCATTTGTTTTTAAGATTGGAACCTGATCATACTGGATTTTAGAAATGTTGGCAGTAAAAGACAGACAGCCATACCAAAAGCAATTCATTTTCAACTAAACACAGTGGCTTGTTTCTGAACAGTGTTTTCCTCCAGCAAAATCCTCCAGGCTGTTTTGTTTGAAAGTTCTCTAGGGTGAAATGGTTAGTGAAAATATGCACGTCAAATGCCCACATGTTGTGTTTATGCATTTCTGTAAAAATGTTAGCCACAAAAATAGTCTCTCCAGATAACTGTATTGGATTTGAAAACTTGCAAGCCATCCTTTTATTTTTATTTGAAGACGAACATACATTGGGACGGCACAATTTATTACAATTTTTGGCTCTTACCACGTGTACAGGTATTAGTTCTGCAGGGGTCAGTGAAGATGCGCAGAAACACATGTTGACAATATGCAATGAAGTGTGGGGCAGTAAAATAATCTCAGTTACAAGATTTAAAAGCATTCTGTTCCTTACCAATCCTCTACACCAAATGGAATTAATCTCAGTTTATATTCCAGTTATTTCTCATTCAGTTATTGGTCTATTGTTGAGTTAATTTCTCAAAAAATATATAAAAATACTATACATTATTCAGTAAGTAAGTAAATTCAGTGAAATTTTCAGGTAGGCCCAATCTGTCTATGGTATACTCTTTGGAGTTACCGTCTACATAGACTTATCATAGACATGAATGTCAGGACAATATTGGGCTTTCAGTGATTTCTTTGAACTGTTCTTTTCTGGGGAGGACTGACTACACAACACACATCTTTAATAATAATTTTTTTTTTAAATGGTGTACAAGTTTTAGTTTATTTTGCATTTCCAGAAATCAACACAGGATCAAAATTATATATACAGAGTACACCTACTATTTGGTTAAATAGCAACATTAGGAACTTTCACCTTGACCAGAAGATTTTTTCTGATGGTTTGAGGTTACACTGAAGAATTCTGAGGTAGTTTTCCTTCATTATTCCATCCACTTTGTACAATACACCAGTTCTACTGGCAGCAAAACAGCCCCAGAGCATGATGCTACCACCATCTGTTTAACAGTTGGTACAATGTTCCTATGTACTTCTGGCCAGCGTGGCCAAACAACTCAATCTCTCTCATCTGACCATAAAGCTGTCCTCCAGAATGATTTTATTTTGTCGATGTGTTCAGCTGCAAACTTTTGTCAAGCTCAAAGGGGTCGATTTTGGAGCAGGGCTTCTTCTTGGACAACAGTTTCTCAGTCTATGGCAATGTAAATTTCACTTGACTGTAAACAATGTTCCAGCAGCTTCCAGTTCATGGCAAGCCTGTGTCTTGGTGCCTGAATGGTTCCTATACACCCAAACCAATTTCTTCTCAGCCGAGGGTGACAGTTTGGGTCTTCTTCCAGCAAAATGGCTTGGCAAAGTAGCTACACCTCCCAATAGCTTGTATATAAATACAATTGTTTGAACTGATGATCTTGGACTCTGCAGTTGTCTAGAGATTGCTCCAAGAGACATTTCTGAGTTGTGTAAATCTATGATCCTCTTTCTTAGACCTGCACTGAGCTCCTTGGACTTTTCCCATTATACTGTGTTCTTCAATGCAATGAGTGCTGTCAAACCCTTTTTATGTTGGCACAAAGAAGCTACCAGCTGTCGTCCATCATAAACACTAACAGGAAGCTAAGAGGCCTTGGCAAGTTTCAAGTCATCTTGGAACGTTCAGCACAACAGAATTAATAATCTCAGTGGGCGTATGTAAATTTTTGACCCTGTATGTATAATTTTGACTCTGTGTTGACTTCAGAAATCTAAAATAAATTAAATATTGTGCACCAAATTCTTTTTTTCTAATAAAGATGTATGTTGTACAATCATTCTGCCAGAGAAAAAGAACAAAGAAGTCACTGAAAGCCCAGTACTGCCATGACATTCACGTCCATGTAGGTAAAATTCTGACCCCAACTATAGCAGGAAACCAAGTGCGAACACCGAGAAAGAGAGAGAGAGAGAGAGAGAGATGAAAGGAGATGAAGAGAGCCAAATAGGCCAGATGGTGATGCAGTAGCACAAGGTTTTATGCTGTGGTCCATATCTCATGGACCATAAACCTTGCAAAGAAAATTCTTTTTGCAATGGATTTCTTGGAACCCGCCCCCCCCCAAAAAACAAACAAACCCAAGAATGATTTAGCTCCGCCCACTCTAATTTATGATAGTTAGCATAATATGTAAAACCTACTTTTGCCCTAGGATTTTTGGTTTATCTTCACAAATTTGGTGCCAAATTATTCAACAGAGTGTGAACCTCAATAATGATAAGAAAAATGTTGACATTTGTAAACACTATGGCCAAATTCTTATGAGGTGGAGCCTAATTTACCCAAACAGCTTTAACTCATGATTAGTTGCATGGATTTGCATAAAACCTGAAAGGTATATACAGGAAACTGTTCCCAGGTCATATGCAAAGTTTGAAGTGTGTTCATATATAGAAGGCAGGGCTGGGAAAATTAAGATTAAATAATAAGTGGTGAATTGTTCTGCTAATCTGCAACTGGATTTTAATTCCTCTTGGGTTACTTCAAAAACATGGCCACCTTCATTCAAATGGCTTTCAGCAACATTTCCGACAATTGCAGACATTTCATACTGATTTCGTTTTATGAGCAATCCTTGATAAGTATATTCATCTATGTCATCTTTATTGGTCTATGTAACCATTGGGGGTTACATATTTGTATTTGTTACTGAGTACTCCATAATTCCTGCATGTTTTAATAATAATCAGATCTTTTGGACATCCTTTATGAACTAACAACTGATCGATTGCACTGAAGGTCAGTTTCAAACCCCCTTATGACATTTTGGCTGGAGGACTATGATAAAAAAAATGTTTTATAATAACACAATATTGAATTTGCTGACAGTCCTCCCTACAGCTAGCTGAATGTGTCTGGGTCGTTAATAGTGGAGGGATCCCAGGAGACATGCAGGCCTGTGGAAGCCCCCAGAGGTATTCACTGTGCGAATTAGACCACAGATAGAAGGATTTGGAAACCCACTGGGCTGTAATGCAGCTGCAGCTACAACCATCCAGACAGTAAGTCATTGTGACCACAGTGCTATGGCAATTGAAAAGAAAAAAAAAACAGGACTATGAAAGGAACTAGGTTTTAAATCAAACACACATTTCACTGGTCCATGTCAATTCCTGTTCCCCGACCACAGTATTCGACCTGACTTTCAGCAAGCTGTTATTCATCGTTCTAATTCTACCACCTGCTTCCCATTCAAAGCAAATATTCTACCGAATCTGGCTGCAACAAATCCTCTGGCAAAATGCAGAAAACGTCTCATAAGGCAGCATGAGAGAGAAATCTCATTGTGAATGCAGCAAGATACGAAAGAAAAGTATCCCATTACATACTTGTACGCCTGGGAATGAGCAAGAAGCTCAAGAACCAATCCTGTATTTGTTCAAAAGAAAAGTGGAACAAAGAAGCCTTTTTTCAGTCTCAGACATTATAAAGAGAAGCTGTGGTGCGACCCAAAAGACACACCTTACTGTTCTTCTAGTGTAAACTTCTACACAGTACAAAATATATTACTCTCACTGGACCTTAATCCATAGAAAATTCATAGGCAGTTGTTTTGAGCAACAGTTGAAAACAGTTGAAACAAGCATTGCCAGGCAAAACAAACCTCACCCGGTAGCACTTATGATGAGTATGAAGGAAGATATCACAAAAAAAAAGGTACCCTATGGGTACATGTAGCTACTGCTTATAAATAAAATTGTTTTCTGATACCATGTCCATACAGTAAATATAGCATATATTTACTCTATGAGGGAGTAGCCAAAAAAAAGAAGCATAATCCAAAAATTAACAATTTAAAAATCACACAAGTAAAATATACCAAGTGTCTGTACTTTATATTATTCTACTCTTACCTCTTACAGTTTGTGAAACTGAAACCGAACCGAGGCTGACATACACACGCTGTCGCCATGACCGAAACTCTTATTTCCCGGAAATGGCCTGGCGCTAGAGCTCAGTGGAACGCACCTTCCCTCTCCAATAAGCAGAAACATTTCTGAAAGTGATTTCTTTCGTCTAGTCCATTTATTTCGAATGGTGAACCGAATTGTATACGCTCATCGGCCATTTTAATCGGGACGTGTGTATGCGCATGCACAGTGCGCGACTGTTACACTCTTACAGTACAATAACATAGTGGCTAGTGCCTCTATATGAGGCAGTAAACACAACAAAAATGATTTTGACCTTTTTGGTGACCTTGACTGGATGACCCTCAAAATGTTGGAGGTTCTATTTGAGACCAATGCTCATCTATCCTGAAAGTTTCATGAAGTTTGATCAAGCCGTTTCCCCGTAATATCATTAACAAAAAAACAAAGAAACCCGACCGAAAACAACACCTCACCACCTAGTGGACTCCGTCCCGGGTGAGGTAATCATAGCCTAAATTCCAAAAATGAATCCACACATTAAAGCCTTTATGCACAATATTCAATATATGTACAAATCCACATATCATAGCCCTGTACAATTAATGACTACTGCTACATTCAATACAATACTGTTAAACTGCAAAAACTTATAGCTTTGGTTGCTCATCCCACTTAAGGCAGAACCATTAACCATCCAAAAGTCAAATACCATTTGTTCATATAGTTAAATTTGTCCATTTCGGCTATACAGTGTGCTGAGCTAACTAGAGATGATTTTGTCCTTTACCAATATTGATATCCACATTTTTTAAGAAAATCAGTACATTTTAAGTCAAGGAGTTTAATTCAAACGTAATCCTTAGAGAGACTGAAATGGGTATATGGTACAGGAAATAAAAGAATACAAAACAGTACCTTTTAACCATAAAAAGACAAAAACAGACTACCAAAAGTGCAAGTATGATACGGTTCAGTCGAAAACGTGATATGATTATGGTCAATCCAAACCCTCAAGTTAAGTGAAAGCTCTGGAATTTTTTAACCTGGGCCCCATTTTCCCATCTCTTTTAGTGCAAATATTTACTAGGGGAAAAAAAACAATTGAAATCAGTCCAGTACCGAGTTAGGACGCTATAACCGGCAGCTGCAAAACAGCTATACTATGTAATCCTACCGGGCAAACATATATGTCAAAGTAAACCGCTTGTTTTCTCCACTGACACGCTCATAATGGTTTTTAATATATTGTAGTGCATGACAAAAGTTTGCCAAAGTAATCCTGAACCCATGTGGTTATATCAGCTATAGACGAATGATGGTTCTTAATACAGTGCCATCTGATGGATTGGAGACCACAGGTGTTTGGCTTTGGCTTGTGCCCTTTATGCAACAAAATTCCTCCAGATTCCTTGAATCGTTTAATGATATTATGCACCATAAAAGGTGAAATATCCAAATCCCTGAAATATCTTTCTTTGAGGAACATTGTTTTTAAACATTCCAATAATTTTCTCACGCATTTGTTGACAAACTTGAGATCCTCAGCCCATCTTTGCTCCTCAAAGACCAGACCTTCCCTGGATACTGATTTTGTACCAAATCATGATTACTATTACCTGTTGACATCACCTGTTTCAAATCACATTATTTAATTGTTTTACCTCATTACTAGCCCGAAACTGGCCCATCCCAACTTTTTTTAGAATGTGTTGCAGGCCTGAAGAGCAGGAATGGATGTCTATTAAGAAATGAAATAAAGTTGACCAAACAAAACATGAAATATCTTGGGTTCATACTGTCTGCAATGAAATACAAGTCAAAGTAAATTTAGAAATTGCTACCTTTTTTTCTGCATTTTCCATACCTTCCCAACTTTTTCTGATTTGGGGTTGTATTTGAACCCAAAGAGATGGGAAAATAGCGAAAAAATCCCAATGCTTTCCTTTAATGCTAAATACAGTTTGTTCAAGGCTAATGATTGAGACAGTGCGACGCTTCAGGGTAATTAACTGACGAGAGAATTTGACCGTTATTTAAGAGAAAAAAACTCCCATCCATTACTCAAAAAAAATCCTCCATTACTCTGGGTCATGAAGTGAAAAATATGCTATTTCATACATTTTAATGGGAAAACCTTTCTGGCTATTATTTAAAATCTCACATGATTATCAGGCAGGAGATATGTCATGGTGGTGTAGTGGTTAGTGCTGTCGCCACACAGCAAGAGGGTCCGGGTTCGAGCCCCATGGCTGGTGAGGGCCTTTCTGTGTGGAGCTTGCATGTTGTCTGTGTGGGTTTCCTCTGGGTGCTCCGGTTTCCCCCACAGTCCAAAGACATGCAGGTTAGGTTAACTGGTGACTCTAATGGCCCTTTTCCACTACACTTTTTCAGCTCACTTCAGCCCAACACGGCTCGCGTTTCGACTACCTCAGAGCAGCACGACTCAGCTCGCTTCAGCCCTGCTTAGCACCCAAAACTCGCACGGTTTTGGAGTGGGGCTGAAGCGAGCCAGACCGAGCCAAGTGGGGCTAGGGGCGTGAGGAGACACTCCCCTGTGCACTGATTGGTGAGGAGGAGTGTCCTCACACGCCCCGCGAGCATGCTGAGATCTGTAAACACCGTAAACCCGGAAGAAGAAGAATTACGAGAATTTCTGAAGCCTTATGCGCCTCGCCTCATCTATACGCTCTTGCCAGTATCTGTTGGCGTTGTCGGTGACAACAAGCCACAGCACCAAGACCAGCAACACTAACGACTCCATGTTTATTGTTTACTATCCGGGTCGTGAGACTACCGCTTAAAAGATCACTGATGTCACTGTTTGCGCCGCCTAACGACATCATGTGACGTCCACCCACTTTCGCTAACTCCACCCAATGTGTCCACCCACTTCCAGCCAGCACGGTTCAGCGCGGTTGTAGTCGAAATGCAACTCCAACAGCCCCACTCAGCCCGACTCAGCCCAACTCAGCACGGCACGGCTCAGCCCAACTCAGCCGCGTTGGTAGTGGAAAAGCGGCATTAATTGACCGTAGGTGTGAATGTGAGTGTGAATGGTTGTCTGTATCTATGTGTCAGCCCTGTAATGACCTGGTGACTTGTCCAGGGTGTACCCCGCCTTTCGCCTGTAGTCAGCTGGGATAGGCTCCAGCTTGCCTGCGACCCTGTCGAACAAGATAAAGCGGCTAGAGATAATGAGATGAGATAATGAGATGAGATATGTCACAAGCGCTGTATATAAAACAAGACAAACTATGCAGGGAAGTCATTTTGATTTTATATAAAATTTCTTAAATTAAAAATTCATAGTGAATTTTAAAATAACAGATGCTCTCAGTCTGTAATCAGAACATATTCCTAGCAATGTCTGAGGTCTTTATGAACCTTGGTGAAGGTGCACCGCTGAACAACGATGACACACTGGCTGAGTGTGTACATGTATGTGCGTGCCTGTGTGTCTAATAGTGAAACTGTGAGTGTTAGAAACCTTATTTGCAAGCTTAGATGAGCAATCGATTAGATAAAAGCCTATGCTGAGGAGAGAAAGGCAGATTAGCCAATTTTCCAGGGATGTGGAGGCTTTGAACTAAAAGAAAACTGATTTATTCAAATTAATTGATTTGAGTGGGAAACAATCTTTGCATCATTCTTGATCAGTCCTTACCTGGCAATTCCAAACAGAGAACGAGAACGCCAAGCTTCTAACTTAAGTGCCTTACTGCAATAATTTAAATATAAAAACAGTCAGAAGACTAGTTTGTGAGCCGTAAGCACAAACTCATAACTATCCAGCTCATCTCAGCTTGGTTATGGCGGCAAAAACCTACAAGGCTTATCTAAATATGTAAATGCATATTTAGAAGCCTGGATTCTTGAAACCAAAACTCTCCAGGTTTAGCCAAACCATGCCTGACTATCATGGTGCTTGAAATAGAAGCACGCTAAGAGCTTGATGAAACAAGAGGGCAAAACCAATAGGAGAGAAAGAGCATGTCAGAGGGAAAAACAGCACCACATTTTCCATTTTCCTCTACAAGTGAGAAAGCACATGAATTATGGATGCAAGCTAGCCAACAGCGTGAGAATTTGATCCCTGACCAGACAGCTCTTGGCTCCCTGTGGAGCTGCCCCCCTGCTGCTTCCTTTTCACATTGCCATCCATTCCACATGACGCACTCCTTACAGCCAGAGGACAGAGAACAGCGCTTAGCTCTTCAAGACAGCTCACCCTCTTGTCTTCATGGGAATAGAGATTCAGCTCAAATGGTGTTAGTGCCTTGTCCTTAAACGAAAATATGCTTTTAACGGTTCCCCCAGTGACATTTTTCACCTGTTGCCTCAACCTCCATAACGGTGGTGATACAGGGTCGAATATAGCATCCATAAGATTGATAAAGGAGATTCAATAAATGTAAGCTGTAGGTCCCGGGACATACAGTGAATGAATTACGGCCACTTTGATAGAAGACTTGGCATATAAGTGAAACATAGGCTTATATTTTACTAGACTGAGACACCCACAAACAAAAATGTTTAACTCAGACCTGCTTTAATTGAATGTGAATTATTATTAAGGCCCCCATCACACTTATTTGGAATTAGCAGGAATCAAGCAGAACCAGCCGGAATGAATTCGTGCCACATTCGGGCGGTAATTTCAAACTGACCGACATTCTCACAGCTTTGTAAGAATGCCATTCGAATATTTAGAATGCGCTTTGAACCTGCCTCGAATGATTCTTGCACATTCTGGGTGTATTAGCTTTCGAATGCAGTTAAAATGTAGTTGGAACACAGTAGGAATACCTAGAATGCTGTTAGAATGCAGTAAGAATATTAAGAATGCACTTCGAATGCCGTACGAGTGCGGTTCGATTGCTGCCCGAATACCACCCTAAGTCTGGTCGGAAGGTGCCTCGAATGCTGTATGAATTCACCTCAAATGCAGTCAGAACGCTCCCGGAATAGCCGCCGAATATGTTACGAACATCTAAGAATTCAACGAGAATGTAGCTCGAATACTTAGAATGTACTTCGAATATCCCGGAATATACGAAGAATTTGCATTCCGACGGCATTCCGGCTCATTCTGCCTCTAGTGTGACTACCCTATTAAGTAGTAATCTGGTAACTAATAAAGGTGAAGGTAAAAGTCATGAACTCTCCTTCGCTCCATGTGCTACCTCTCTCAACCTGCCTTTCGTGAAAATAACATTAAGTTGAAAAGACTGACTGTAGTAGGTGGTAATATAGATATACAACCCCGATTCCAAAAAAGTTGGGACAAAGTACAAATTGTAAATAAAAACGGAATGTGGAACGGGATGTGGAAATTTCAAAATTCCATATTTTATTCAGAATAGAACATCGATGACATATCAAATGTATCATTTAAAGAGAAAAATTAGGTGATTTTAAATTTCATGACAACAACACATCTCAAAAAAGTTGGGACAAGGCCATGTTTACCACTGTGAGACATCCCCTTTTCTCTTTACAACAGTCTGTAAACGTCTGGGGACTGAGGAGACAAGTTGCTCAAGTTTAGGGATAGGAATGTTAACCCATTCTTGTCTAATGTAGGATTCTAGTTGCTCAACTGTCTTAGGTCTTTTTTGTCATATCTTCCGTTTTATGATGCGCCAAATGTTTTCTATGGGTGAAAGATCTGGACTGCAGGCTGGCCAGTTCAGTACCCGGACCCTTCTTCTACGCAGCCATGATGCTGTAATTGATGCAGTATGTGGTTTGGCATTATGTTGGAAAATGCAAGGTCTTCCCTGAAAGAGACGTCGTCTGGATGGGAGCATATGTTGCTCTAGAACCTGGATATACCTTTCAGTATTGATGGTGTCTTTCCAGATGTGTAAGCTGCCCATGCCACACGCACTAATGCAACCCCATACCATCAGAGATGCAGGCTTCTGAACTGAGCGCTGATAACAACTTGGGTCGTCCTTCTCCTCTTTAGTCCGAATGACACGGCGTCCCTGATTTCCATAAAGAACTTCAAATTTTGATTCGTCCGACCACAGAACAGTTTTCCACTTTGCCACAGTCCATTTTAAATGAGCCTTGGCCCAGAAAAGACGTCTGCGCTTCTGGATCATGTTTAGATACGGCTTCTTCTTTGAACTATAGAGTTTTAGCTGGCAACGGCGGATGGCACGGTGAATTGTGTTCACAGATAATGTTCTCTGGAAATATTCCTGAGCCCATTTTGTGATTTCCAATACAGAAGCATGCCTGTATGTGATGCAGTGCCGTCTAAGGGCCCGAAGATCACGGGCACCCAGTATGGTTTTCCAGCCTTGACCCTTACGCACAGAGATTCTTCCAGATTCTCTGAATCTTTTGATGATATTATGCACTGTAAATGATGATGATGTGTTCTAACTCTTTGCAATTTTACACTGTCGAACTCCTTTCTGATATTGCTCCACTATTTGTCGGTGCAGAATTAGGGGGATTGATGATCCTCTTCCCATCTTTACTTCTGAGAGCCGCTGCCACTCCAAGATGCTCTTTTTATACCCAGTCATGTTAATGACCTCTTGCCAATTGACCTAATGAGTTGCAATTTGGTCCTCCAGCTGTTCCTTTTTTGTACCTTTAACTTTTCCAGCCTCTTATTGCCCCTGTTCCAACTTTTTTGAGATGTGTTGCTGTCATGAAATTTCAAATGAGCCAATATTTGGCATGAAATTTCAAAATGTCTCATTTTCGACATTTGATATGTTGTCTATGTTCTATTGTGAATACAATATCAGTTTTTGAGATTTGTAAATTATTGCATTCCGTTTTTATTTACAATTTGTACTTTGTCCCAACTTTTTTGGAATCGGGGTTGTACATTTTAAAAAGAGAAAGAACAAAGAACATCGGCAAACCTTCCCTAAAACACAAATTCATTATGTAAAAGTAATGCCTTATAAAATCTTGGCAGCTGCATATCAAGTAGATTAAAACCCCAGAAGAAAGCTTTATGGACTGTGGGGGAGCATAATTTACACTACATTTTTAAAGCAGTTTTGAAATTTAGTATAGCATAAAGTCATTAATATAATTTACAAAACTGGAAGAACATAATTTTGATTATGGCTTCATCATAAATCAAAGTGGTTTATACAACGTGTTTATGCATTCTCGTACACACCATGACCTTTGTAAGATTGTGTGTTCTCGTGCATAGCTGTCCTGAGCTTTATGACCCTTTCACACCCTGGTAAACGTGCATAATCGCGAGAACATACTCTTTTATTTTCTCTGTACCTTCTAGTTTCGCTGAAACCACATTCCTGGTTCCTCCTGTTCTAGGGGGTGTATGGTCTGCTCTTTCATGTATAATAAAAACGACTCCTTATCTGGCGAGTTGACCTTGTGCCCCCGAGCCCCTTACTTATCTTGTCACGCAAGCTTCTGATGTATATAAACCCTGCTCTTTCTGTGTATCGTTGAGCAGTGCTTGAATAAACCAGATTGATTTAACTCGTGTGGTTTGTTTTAACCCTGCTCCAGAGCGCTCTTACGTCAACGCATCTGAACTGAGACAGACACAGGTTCTAACAATTTGGTGACCCCGACGTGATACTCTCAATCAGGTAAGACATGTTTGATTGACTACCTGGTTGGCAGTAGTTTCGTAGTGTCCTACGGAGGACAGTTTTCCCTGGTTCGAGTCCAGGAAGAGCGCGCTATACAAATTTGTACTATATTTGTTGTCTGTTCCTCTTCAGATCCGTTTGTTGTCATTGTACGATGGGAAGCTCGTTCCCTAAGCCTGCGCCAGGGGAAACCCCGGCCGAATGGATGACTAGGTGCGGTTTCGCTTATTATGTTTCTCCTTGGCTCGATAATTTGGCAGGTTGGACCGAGGCCAACCCTCAAATTCCTTCATATCCTCGCCGAGGTACTTTCGATCCTGGTTATCTTGCATCAGCCTATCGCATGATTTATGAGGGATTAGGGGACCCCGGATGGGATCGCCCGTATATGCGGGAAGGATATGCCAAATGGTATGATATGAAGAAGATTTGGGATAATTTTAAACAGGCTTATACTCCCCGTTCAGTCCTGAAATCCATCCCGAAGCCTCGGGCTGCACCCGTCACCAAGGAAACGGAGGAGGCGGCGCTAGGAAAATCCAAATCTCATTCTGCTCCTCCAGCCTCGTTAGATAGTAAACCTCCACCTTATAGTAAGGCTGGAAAAATTACTGGTAAATCGTCGTCATCTGTAAAAACGATTCCTAAAATTTATCCGTCCCTGGCTGCTGTGTCTGCGTGCCCCCCCCCCACGGTTGACAGAGGGCAGCGTCCCGGAGGGATAAAGGGTGCGCCTGCATCAGCCAAGAACGGCAAAGACGAAGAAAGTAGTGACGATACCGATGATGACACTGATGATGACGATTGGGATAATCCCGATGGTGTGGGTCCAGACGCCGGCTCGCGTCCTTATCCGCCACAAAACGCTGCTTGTGTATGGGTTGCAAAGCGCAGTGGTATTGATATAACTCCTCCGTCCCCGTCGGCTCTTAAGGACATCATCTCGCTTCTTCCGTCACCCGATAAGCCCTTGCTTTTTGTTGATCAGTTAATTAATGTTTCTCGTAATTGTCAGCTTACGGGAGCCGACTACCGGTTTATTCTGCAAAATAAATTAGGAGGCGCATATGATGAGACAGCCCTGTTAGAAAACGTTCAGGTTCTCGCCCCCGTCAATGATCAAGCTGAAAATATTAAGGAAGAGTATGAAGGGGATGACGGTCGCCCGCGTCGGCGCACCGTGACTACCTTCTTTTGGAAGGACACGCCGAACGCACTGCAGCAGCTTCGTGAGCAATTGACGCGATACCTGCTCGCCTTAAAACAAGCAAATAGAGACCTGTCACAGGTCACTAATTGCAAACAGGAGCGTTCTGAGCTGACGTCGGCTTTCTGGAAGCGCTTTGGGGAAGTTTGGCAACATTTGGGAGGTCTTGAACTTGATTTGGCAAACCCGAACCCAATGTTCTTGTCCACCTTTCTGTCTAATTGTCGCCCCGAAATACAGAGCGTTTTAAAACATCACTGGAGTGACCGGAATAATCTGGTCCTCCGTCAGGCCGGGGAGCGGGTGCGCACGCTGGAGAGCGATGGTCTTTTAGACTGTAAAACGAATAAAGCATGTTTATCCGTCGTGCCGGGCGGACGAGCGGAGGGACGACAGGAGAGGGGTCGCCGAACGGGACCGCGCGGCGGGGGAGGGAGGAGAAATGGAAAGTGCCACTATTGTGGAAAAGAGGGGCACTGGATAAGAGAATGTCATGCGAAACAGCGAGATGAGCAGGAACGCGAGAAACCCGTCATGCGCGCCGGTTCAAGCCCCACAGGGCAGAGAGATCCTGCCCGCCCATAGGGCTGCCCTCAGAGCGATGAAACCCCGACCGTTGCTATGTTAAATCTTTTATTCAGCTCCCCTCTTAACGAAGATCTTCCCACTATTGTTTTATGCCTGGCAGGGACTGAATATCCTTTTTTACTCGACACCGGGGCTACCATGTCCTCAGTGGGGAGGGAATATGCGGGTCCTTTATCTACACGGTCTGTAAGCTCTGTGGGAATAGAAGGGGTTCCTTTCCATTCCAGTTGCACGCCCCCCCTTTCTGTTACTTGTGCCCTTGATCCTTTACTGAAGTTTTCTCACTCCTTTGTTTGCATGCCTGATTGCCCTTTTAACCTGCTTGGACGGGACCTCATGAGCCTCCTAGGGCTCTCTATTTCTTTTAGTGGCTCACACATGGTTGTTGACATACCAGACGACACTTCGTCGGCTGCTCTTGCCCTCACCTCCCTTTCTCTTCCCCATAACCTTCTCAATGCTGCTTGTGCCGTTACCCACCTCACACCCTCTCTTTCTGACCTTCCAGCTTCTCTTTGGGCGGAACATAAGGACGAGGTGGGCTTTGTTAACTGTACCCCTTACGAGGCGGTCATTAAACACTCTTCGCCAGTATATGTAAAACAGTACCCCCTTTCCCCAGCTAAACTGTCTGGCATTGATGATGTTCTGTGTTCTCTCCTAGAGCAAGGTGTGGTTGTCCCCTGTGTTAGCCCTTATAACACCCCAGTGAATCCGGTGCAGAAGCCCAACGGCACGTGGCGTTTCACCCAGGACTTGCGTAAGATTAATGAGTTAATTATCCCAGTCGCCCCATTAGTTCCAGACGTTCCCTCTCTTATGGCCTCGATTCCGTGTGAACATGCGTTTTTCTCTGTGATTGACCTCTGTTCTGCCTTTTTCAGCGTCCCTGTGGGCTGTGAGACACAGCCCCTGTTTGCTTTTACGCATAGGGGTATGCGGCCTTGTGCGTTCCTCTCTAAAACTCTTGATTCTGTGGCACAGGGTCTCCCTGCTTGCCTCAGGGCGGTGGCTGCATGTGCTGTCATGGTCACGGACGCTGAACGGCTGGTTTTGTCTCACCCGCTCGTTCTCCACACCTCACATGATGTAGTGCACGTTTTAAAGAACCTCAGTACCCAGCATTTATCTGCGCAGCGTCGCTCTGGATACGAGTCTATTCTTTTGGCCACCGAAAACCTTACTGTTAAGCCCTCCTCCTCCTTTGATTCTCTCGCGCACGCGCTTCAGCGCCTCCTCAATTCACAGGATGATTTTCTTCCTTCTGAAACACACGACTGCATTTCTAGCATTCTTTTTGAGACAAGTATCCGCCCCGACTTACGTTCCACCCCCTTACTTTCAGGTGATTCGCTGTTCGTGGATGGCTCGTGCTCACGCCCCTCTGACGGCGTTTTCGTGTGTGGTTATTCTGTGTGCCGCCTTCCTGATGAAACTGTTGAAGCTTTTTCTCTTCCTTTCTCCTCGGCTCAGGCTGCCGAACTATACGCTCTAACCCGTGCATGTGTTATTGCTCAGGACACAGACGTCACTATCTACACTGATTCACGCTACGCTTTCGGCGTTGCTCATGACTTTGGTCGGATTTGGGCTTCGCGTGGGTTCACCACTGCAGACGGTAAGCCCATTTCTCATTCTTCGCTTGTTACTGATTTAATCACCGCCTGTCTTCTCCCGCGCTCTTTAGCCATTGTTAAGACTCGTGCTCATTGTATTGGGGACTCTTTTGAGATCAGGGGAAACTCTCTCGCCGATCGCATTGCCAAAGCCGCGGCTGCCTCCGGTGTTTTTCCGCCTTCGCTTACTCTCTCCCTGGTCTCATCCAGTCGTATGATTAGTGCCGTTCTTCCGGACATTGACTTGATCTCCCTCCAGGCCTCCGCTTCGGCCTCAGACAACCATTTCTGGGACTCATGCGGCGCGCAGCCGTCTGACGGCGTTCGGATCGATGCTCAGGGCCGCCTTTGTTTACCTAGACATTGCACTCCTTTCCTCGTCCGCGAGTTTCATGGTCCCACTCACCGCGGACGAAGGGGGGTAGTGGAGGATTTATCCAAAATATTTTGCATCGACAAAATACACACCGATGTACATCACATTCTAGACAGATGTTTAACGTGCGCCCAGAATAATCCATCTAAACCAGGCGCGGTACATCAGCACCTTCCCATACCTGACACGCCGTTCCAGGAATGGCAGATTGACTTTACTCACATGCCAAAACAGGGCCCCTTTAAGTATCTTTTGGTCATGGTCGACAAATTTTCACGATGGGTGGAGGTTTTCCCTTGCGGGAAAGAAGACGCTCGCACGGCGGTAAACAAATTGACGCAAGAAATCATTCCGCGTTATGGCCTCCCGGTAGGGATAGACTCTGACAAAGGTACGCCGTTCACCTCTAAGGTGACACAAGAACTGTGTAAAGACTTAAAGATCCATTGGCGTTTCCACATCCCGTACCATCCGCAGTCCTCCGGCATTGTGGAGCGCGCAAACAGAACAATCAAGGGTAAGCTGCGTAAAGCCATGCAAGAAGCTGGTACTAAAAATTGGGTACAAGTTTTGCCTTTAGTTCTCGCTGACATGCGAATGACCGCTCAAGTGGCCCTCGACAACCTGTCTCCGTACGAGCTCGTGATGGGCCGGCCTTTTCCTACACCCTGGCGCAGAGGTATGCAGGCTATAGGAACGAGTGATCTTGATGTACATCTCAGTGAGTACGCCGTGGGTCTCATGCGGGTGTTGGATGAGTACTGGACGAGACTAAATTCCAAAAAGCCTCCCATTCCTGAGGCACCCACTCACCCCTTTGAGGTAGGGGATAAAGTGTTGGTAAAGAAATTCGCTAAATTAGGCACTCCTCTAGAGGAACCACCCTACAGTGAACCCACGGATGTGCTCGCTGTAACTCGAACGGCTGTACTAACTGACCTTTTTCCACAGTGGATTCATGCCAGTCGAATAAAGAAGGCTCCAATGTAATAGAAATCTATATTGTTGATGCTTAACAGGTTTTTGTGTTTCAGAAAGTTGCTGTGACAATAGCTGACGGCCTTTTCAGGGATCCCCTTTCCAGCATCCGGAGTGATCCGGTTTCGGCTGATCTACAAAGAGGGGATGGTCGGTGCGTCCCGCAGACTTCTGAACTGAGGAATCTGGAAGACACGTGAGCCTGGGCTACCTTCAACTATCTACATCCTGTGGACACAGAAAGAACAAAGTCAGTGACCAGTATGACTTTCCTTCTGGTATTGGTCTTAGCGCTTGGAGCAGGGAATCCCGCTCAAGCCAGCCACGAGGACAACGTTTTTTGGCGATTTGCCAATTGGACTGCTAAACAACATACTAATCAGTCTTGTTATGTCTGTCAATACGTTAGAGTCTAAACTGTAGTTATACTCTGTAAACAAAGTATAAAAGAGGGGATTGTAAGATTGTGTGTTCTCGTGCATAGCTGTCCTGAGCTTTATGACCCTTTCACACCCTGGTAAACGTGCATAATCGCGAGAACATACTCTTTTATTTTCTCTGTACCTTCTAGTTTCGCTGAAACCACATTCCTGGTTCCTCCTGTTCTAGGGGGTGTATGGTCTGCTCTTTCATGTATAATAAAAACGACTCCTTATCTGGCGAGTTGACCTTGTGCCCCCGAGCCCCTTACTTATCTTGTCACGCAAGCTTCTGATGTATATAAACCCTGCTCTTTCTGTGTATCGTTGAGCAGTGCTTGAATAAACCAGATTGATTTAACTCGTGTGGTTTGTTTTAACCCTGCTCCAGAGCGCTCTTACGTCAACGCATCTGAACTGAGACAGACACAGGTTCTAACAACCTTCAATATAGTAAATTATCTTGGGCCCAAACAAAAGCGTGTTCATTATCTATTGCTGTTGTTTTATTAATATAGCATTTCACTACCATCAAAGGCCTTAAAATAACAATAAATCTATTGAATATTCCTATAAGCCACCTGACACAGACCAATTCATCTCATGTTTCTAGAAACAATCTACTGGTCCAGGAGAACAAACCTCAGCCACAGTGTTCAAGGCTTAGTTTACAAATCCTGTTATAGCAGCAGTATCTTAACATACCTGACAAACCTAAAGGTGAACTTCCAAACATAAGCAACATGAAATGTGTGCCATAATGTTTGATGTATGCACTTGTAATTTATATGGGAGTTTTTGACATCCTGCTTAGCACAGATCAAATTAAGGGAGGAGAGATGATAAGGAATTGTATGTGTGAAGTGCAAATGAGCAGTTCTAGTTTGCTGATGAAGTTTTTCCTGAGATGGATCACAGCTGTAAGAATGGTGCCCAGAGGCACCACTTTTTAATTATCCCACTTATCGAGAGCATTGATAGAGAACTCAATGAGCAGTTATCGTCTGCAAGACTCAGCCCAGCACTCACTGGAGCTTTGACTAAAACCATTTATTAATGGTCTCATCTAAAAACGTCCAAAAGGGTGTTCTTTCTTTATTTCGCTCTCTTTCTCTCTCTCTCTCCCCCTCCATCAGTAGGCACAGACTGTAATTATGGAGTTGGTGCAAAAAATGTTCCAAGAAGCTTCTCAATTACATTCCTGCCATGACATAATCAGGGCAAAGTAGTACTTTTGTTCAAAACTTCATTTTATACCGAGTGGACAGCTAAGAGTTCACACTCCTGACCATCCACTTTATGGAAAAGAGATCATGAACTTCATATTATTCTCCAAGACCCTACAACTAAACTGTGAACACAAGTCTTTTTGAGAATATATTAATAAATTAAGCAAATTATAGCTAATTATCATAACACTGAGCTAACATCGAGCACATCTCAGTGCAGGTTTTCACAGCTTTCTGGAATGCATAAATTAATAAAATCACATAGAAGAAACATCCATCCATCCACCCATCCATTATCTGTAGCGGCTTATCCTGTCCTATAGGGTCGCAGGCAAGCTGGAGCCTATCCCAGCTGACTACGGGCGAAAGGCGGGGTACACCCTGGACAAGTCGCCAGGTCATCACAGGGCTGACACATAGACACAGACAACCATTCACACTCACATTCACACCTACGGTCAATTTAGAGCCACCAATTAGCCTAACCTGCATGCCTTTGGACTGTGGAGGAAACCGAAGCACCCGGAGGAAAACCACGTAGACACGGGGAGAACATGCAAACTCCACACAGAAAGGCCCTCATCGGCCGCTGGGCTCGAACCCAGGACCCATAGAAGAAACATCCATCCATTATCTGTAGCCGCTTATCCTGTCCTACAGGGTCACAGGCAAGCTGGAGCCTATCCCAGCTGACTACGGGCGAAAAGCGGGGTACACCCTGGACAAGTTGCCAGGTCATTGCAGGGCTGACACATAGACACAGACAACCATTCACACTCACATTCACACCTACGGTCAATTTAGAGTCACCAGTTAACCTAACCTGCATGTCTTTGGACTGTGGGGGAAACCGGAGCACCCGGAGGAAACCCACGCGGACACGGGGAGAACATGCAAACTCCGCACAGAAAGGCCCTCGCCGGCCACGGGGCTCGAACCCGGACCTTCTTGCTGTGAGGCGACAGCGCTAACCACTACACCATCAGTCAGATGGGGCCGATGTTGAGACTCTGGGTGAATTGTGTCAATAATTAAATCAGATCTAATGCAATTACAGCGCGGCAGGTGCGCTTCTATTAACGGGCTCATAACAAGGCACAGAAACATCAGCTAGAGTTTCTAGTTGCATGAAGCTATAATATAATTTTTAAAAAAAAAAAATTTTAAATCACAGCTTTGCTTAGTTTGGAGCAAGATCGCGAACTTTCTCTACTGTGAAACATTCTTCCTTAATGAGGATCGGAAGCCTGCCAGTATGGTACCTGATCAAGCTCAGCAGCTGTACAGTAATATGGATCACAGAGCCCAGGTCTGTTTGAGCTTCAGCTCCATTTCTCACTCCACTGCATCGCTCAGATCCGCCACATCGCAGCCCAGGAGCGGCTCGCGCACAGCGCCACTTCAGCTACCCAGCAGGCGCGCAGTTTCCTCCCACGTCTCCGGTGCGCACGTGTCTACTTACCGCTTACACATCCGCCACCGGAGCAGACACAGCAATACGGGTTCGGCTTAAAACAGCAACTTTCCTTCGGCGCTTGAACGCATCCCACTCCGCTCCGCCATGTTCACTCGGGCTGCGATACCCGCACAGAGAGAGAGAGGGAGAGAGAGAGAGAGAGAGAGAGGGAGGCTGTGGGGAGGGCTCAGCTCTCTACAAAGCTCCAACTTCAAAACACACACACTGGCCCAGACACGCGCTTCCTCTCCCTGTTTGCCTCTGCTACACTGTCTCTTACAGGCTCATATAATTATAACCATGTGTGCGCTTTGGAGGTTAAACACTGTTGCTATGCGCACTTTGTCAACCACCTTCTTCCTCCATCAGTGAAAAATCAGCACTACAAAGCCCCCACTGACCAGACCCTATTTCCGTGACACTAACATTGACTGAGCAGTGTTGACTTTGCTTTTGTGTACTTACTGGCCCATTTATTAGAAGCACCTACGCAGCTGGCATTGAACCAGTGTCAACCATTCTGTTGAGTCAGTGTTGGGCGAACAGACAAAATTACCAAACTTTCAGCAGCCTTTAAATCCACCTTGCTCTAATCATGGCCCAATAGTGGCAGGGTTGTTCTGAAAAGTTCTCCTTCGTCACACTGGCCCAATGCTGTATGGTGTGGGCCAACAATCGCCGCCCAAAATAGACGTTGGGTCAACATCAATCTGGCACCCTTGTATTGTACTTTGTTAGTCTGTGTTGCAGTTGTACAGTTAGAACCTGTAGCTTTTCCATGCACAATTTGCATTAGTTGTCCTTTAGCCCTTTATTATCTGTAGTCGTTTATCCTGTCCTACAGGGTTGCAGGCAAGCTGGAGCCTATCCCAGCTGACTATGGGCGAGAGGCGGGTACACCCTGGACAAGTCGCCAGGTTATCGCAGGGCTGACATGTAGAGACAAACATCCATTCACATTCACATTCACACCTACGGTCAATTTAGAGCCTCCAATGAGCCTAACCTGCATGTCTTTGGGGGAAACCGGAGCACCCAGAGGAAACCCATGCAGACATGGGGAGAACACGCAAACTCCACACAGAAAGACCCTTGCCAGCCACTGGGCTCGAACCCAGAACTGTGAGGCGACAGTGCTAACCACTACACCACCGTGCCGCCCAGCAACCGTTATTGACTGGATATTTCTAGTTAGTGGGCTATTTACAATCAGCATTGACATTGACTGAAAATGCCAGCAAGTCTGCTGCACCTGATGCACTCATACCATAAACTTTTACATTTTTTTTAATTTGTCAACAATTTGACTTCGTTTTTATTTAAGTATGCCAGAGAAGGTATTGGAGGAGTTTAAGGAGGAGAAGGCTGAGAAGGAGCAGAAGGAGGAACCTCGTTGTCGTCCTCCTCCTCCTCCTCCTCCTCCTCCATCTTCTCGTCCTCCAGTATCTCCACTATCTGTTCAAACTCATAGTGGAGTGCTTCATACTTCAGAGTAACATTAAAGAGGCCAGTGCTCTGCTGCAGATCACTTCTTTGACTGCAGCTATGTGGAGGTGGAGTTTGAGGAGGACATTTCAAATGCTCCCCACCTGTGCCTCTAAATAGGAGCATGATGTTTGTTTTGTTGTAGAATGAAGAATGAATGAAGTCTTGGTTGAAAATGTTATAAATCAAACAAACTACCTTTATGTCAAAAAGCAGTCTGAGCTAGGAGATTCTGTGTGTGATAAAATAAATTTATATAGTATTTTAAAACACAAAGACATCATGATGAACATAAAAAGAAAGGCTGAGACTTCTGACACACACACTGTCATTTTTCTATTAGCCTGCTTAATGCTCAATTTGAAATTGCGAGTCAAGGAAACACGTCAATTTTGGAAAAACTCTCCGATATTGCGAAAAAAAATGCTTGCATGATGTGGTTTTTCAGATAATTCAATAAAGCAATATTTCACACAAATGGTTGTCTGTGTCTATGTGTCAGCCCTGTGATGACCTGGCGACTTGTCCAGGGTGTACCCCGCCTTTCGCCCGTAGTCAGCTGGGATAGGCTCCAGCTTGCCTGCGACCCTGTAGAAGGATAAAGCGGCTAGAGATAATGAGATGAGATGAGAATATTTCACACAATTGAAATGGAAACACATTTTTTGCATTTATATCATTTGATATGATGTGATGAGGAAAGGAAAATGCTACTTTTCTGAAAAAGGGCACTCTGTAAGGGCAAGAGGAAAAAACCCAGCTTCAATCACATAACATCACTCAGTGGAAGCACAGACCATTCGCAATTGTGTATTGCTGAAATTTTTAAAATAATGCTTCTATTTTGCGCAAAACTGCAATGGAAGCCTGGCTACTCATCTCATCTCATTATCTCTAGCCGCTTTATCCTTCTACAGGTTCACAGGCAAGCTGGAGCCTATCCCAGCTGACTACGGGCGAAAGGCGGGGTACACCATGGACAAGTCGCCAGGTCATCACAGGGCTGACACATAGACACAGACAACCATTCACACTCACATTCACACCTACGGTCAGTTTAGAGTCACCAGTTAACCTAACCTGCATGTCTTTGGACTGTGGGGGAAACCGGAGCACCCGGAGGAAACCCACGCGGACACGGGGAGAACATGCAAACTCCACACAGAAAGGCCCTCGCCGGCCCCGGGGCTCAAACCCAGGACCTTCTTGCTGTGAGGCGACAGCGCTAACCACTACAGCACCGTGCCGCCCAGCCTGGCTACTTTTCAGTTAAATGTAAAATCACAGCAGTACCAAATTCATTATCTCATATCACATTATGTGTGTCAAACATTTGGCTGGCCTGATAAATGCCAACCAAATATGGGCGGGGCAGCATGGTGGTGTAGTGGTTAGCACTGTTGCCTCACAGCAAGAAGGTTCTGGGTTTGAGCCCAGTGGTTGATGGGGGCCTTTCTGTGTAGAGTTTTGCATGTTCTCCTCGTGTCTGCATGGGTTTCCTCCAGTTTCCCCCACAGTTCAAAGACATGCAGTTAGGTTAACATGGGGCAGCCATGGTCTGAGATTGAGCTGAAGTGCCCTTGAGCAAGGTACCTAACCCCCAACTGTTCCCCGGGTGCTGTAAGCATGGCAGCCCACTGCTCTGGGTATGTGTGTATGCTCATTGCTCACTTGTGTGTGTTCATTGCTTCAGATGGGTTAAATGCAGAGGATGAATTTCACTGTGTTTGAGCATCCATCCATCCATCTATTATCCGTAACCGCTCATCCTGTGCAGGGTCACGGGCAAGTTGGAGCCTATCCCAGCTGAGTATGGGCGAGAGGTGGGGTACACCCTGGACAAGTCGCCAGATCATAGTAGGGCTGTTAGAACCTCATCTCATCTCATCTCATCTCATCTCATCTCATTATCTCTAGCCGCTTTATCCTGTTCCACAGGGTCGCAGGCAAGCTGGAGCCTATCCCAGCTGACTACGGGTGAAAGGTGGGGTACGCCCTGGACAAGTTGCCAGGTCATCACAGGGCTGACACATAGACACAGACAACTCACACTCACATTCACACCTACGGTCAATTTAGAGTCACCAGTTAACCTAACCTGCATGTCTTTGGACTGTGGGGGAAACCGGAGCACCTGGAGGAAACCCACGCGGACACAGGGAGAACATGCAAACTCCTCACAGAAAGGCCCTCGCCGGCCACGGGGCTCGAACCCGGACCTTCTTGCTGTGAGGCGACAGCGCTAACCACTACACCACCGTGCCGCGCTGTTATAATCTGTATTGTAAATAAAAATTGTTTTGTGGACTTTAACTGAGTTGAAATACATATTTAAAATAAAGTGTCGATGCATGTTTCACTAGGAAGCAAAATAGAACCAAAAAAAATTGGACAAAGACCAGGGGATCTTTTTTGGAGCCCAACCAGCTCAAATTTCAATGCACTGTGCATAATGGGATACTCGCCACGTTTGTAAAAAGTGATTATGTGAGTTTTCATAGCCTTCCTGTCAGCCTGAACCAGTCTGGCCATTTGCTTCTGACCTCTGTCATCACCAGGGTGTTTCTATTTGCAGAACTGGCACTCACTGGTTGTTGGTTTTTTTATGCACTATTCTGAGTAAACTCTAGAGACTGTTGTGCATGAAAATCCCAGGAGCTCTTCTGAAATGCAGTTTCTCAAATATTCAAATAAGCCAGTCTGGCTGCCCGACCAACCATGCCATGATCACATTCCCCCATACTTCACCTTTAGCATGGGTTACACACACACACACACACACACACACACACACACACACACACACACACACACACACACACACACACAAAGCCATAACATTAAAATCCACTAAGAGGTGAAGTGAATAACACTGATTATCTTATTACAATGGCACCTATCAAAGGGTGGGATATATATTAGGTAACAAGTGAAATCATTTTTCACAAATTGGGCAGGTAATAGCAGTGTATGTGAGTGTGTGTGTGTGTGTGTGTGTGTGTGTGTGTGTGTGTGTGTGTGTGTGTGTACAGTACCAGTCAAAATTTGGACACACGTAATTCAATGGTTTGTCTTTATTTTTTTTTAATTTGTATTAATTAAAAGACACTTCATGTCTTGAAGTAATATTGGATGTTGTTTCTCTTTACTTAGTTGAGCAGTTCTTGACATAATATGGATTACTACAGTTGTGAAATAGAGTTACTGTATTTTTATTATTTACTATTTACTGTTTGGTCTCAAACACATTAAGAAGGCAAGAAATTGCACTAATTAACTTTTGATGAGGCACACCTTTTAACTGAAAAGCATTCCAGGTGACTACCTCATGAAGCTGGTTAAGATAATGCTAATAGTGTGCAAAGTGTCATCAAGGTAAACGGTGGCTACTCTGAAGAATCTAAAATATGAAACATCTTTTTTTGTTTGTTTGTTACACTTTTTTTGTTTACCACATAATCCCATATATGTTCCATATGTTATTTCATAGTTGTGATGCCTTCAGTCTTGTTCTACAATGTAGAAAATAGTCAAAATACAGAAAAACCTATGAATGAGTAGGGGTGTCCAAACTTGTGACTATATACAGGTGTATATACACTGGTGCTTGAAAGTTTGTGAACCCTTTAGAATTTTCTATATTTCTGCATAAATATGATCTAAAACATCATCAGATTTTCACACAAGTCCTAAAAGTAGATAAAGAGAACCCAGTTAAACAAATGAGACAAAAACATTATACTTGGTCATTTATTTATTGAGGAAAATGATCCAATATTATATATCTGTCAGTGCCAAAAGTATGTGAACCTCTAGGATTAGCAGTTAATTTGAAGGTTAAATTAGAGTCAGGTGTTTTCAATCAATGGGATGACAATCAGGTGTGAGTGGGCACCCTGTTTTATTTAAAGAACAGGGATCTATCAAAGTCTGATCTTCACAACACATGTTTGTGGAAGTGTATCATGGCATGAACAAAGGAGGTTTCTGAGGACCTCAGAAAAAGCGTTGTTGATGCTCATCTGGCTGGAAAAGGTTACAAAACCATCTCTAAAGAGTTTGGACTCCACCAATCCACAGTCAGACAGATTGTGTACAAATGGAGAAAATTCAAGACCATTGTTTCCCTCCCCAGGAGTGGTCGACCAACAAAGATCACTCCAAGAGCAAGGTGTGTAATAGTCGGTGAGATCACAAAGGACCCCAGGGTAACTTCTAAGCAACTGAAGGCCTCTCTCACATTGGCTAATGTTAATGTTCATGAGTCCACCATCAGGAGAACACTGAACAACAATGGTGTGCATGGCAGGGTTGCAAGGGGAAAGCCACTGCTCTCCAAAAAGAACTTTGCTGCTTATCTGCAGTTTGCTAATGATCATGTGGACAAGCCAGAAGGCTATTGGAAAAATGTTTTGTGGATGGATGAGATCAAAATAGAACTTTTTTGTTTCAATGAGAAGTATTATGTTTGGAGAAAGGAAAACGCTGCATTCCAGCATAAGAACCTTATCCCATCTGTGAAACATGGTGGTGGTAGTATCATGGTTTGGGCCTGTTTTGCTGCATCTGGGCCAGGACGGCTTGCTATCATTGATGGAAGAATGAATTCTGAATTATACCAGTGAATTCTAAAGGAAAATATCAGGACATCTGTCCATGAACTGAATCTCAAGAGAAGGTGAGTCATGCAGCAAGAAAACGGCCCTAAGCACACAAGTTGTTCTACCAAAGAATGGTTAAAGAAGAAGAAAGTTAATGTTTTGGAATGGCCAAGTCAAAGTCCTGACCTTAATCCAATCGAAATGTTGTGGAAGGACCTGAAGCGAGCAGTTCATGTGAGGAAACCCACCAACATCCCAGAGTTGAAGCTGTTCTGTACGGAGGAATGGGCTAAAATTCCTCCAAGCCGGTGTGCAGGACTGATCAACAGTTACCGCAAACGTTTAGTTGCAGTTATTGCTGCACAAGGGGGTCACACCAGATACTGAAAGCAAAGGTTCACATTCTTTTGCCACTCACAGATATGTAATATTGGATCATTTTCCTCAATAAATAAATGACCAAGTAAAATATTTTTGTCTCATTTGTTTAATTGGGTTCTCTTTATCTACTTTTAGGACTTGTGTGAAAATCTGATGATGTTTTAGGTCATATTTATGCAGAAATATAGAAAATTCTAAAGGGTTCACAAATTTTCAAGCACCACTGTGTACGAGTGCATCTCAAACAATTAGAATATCATGAAACTGTTCAATATTTTCCATCAGTTATTTAAGAAAGTGAAAATCTAATATATTGTAGGCTCATTTCACATAAACTAAAATGTTTCAAGCATTTTTCTATTTTAATTTTGATAATTGTGGCCTACAGTGAAAAAAAAAACCCCTCAATATATTAGAGCATATAATTTCGAGTTTGAGTAAAAGAGTATAAATATCGTGTATCTTTCAGTCTAGTTCAGTACATGCAAATCACAATCACGGGGAAGACTGCTGACTTGACAGCCTTCCCCATGATTGTGATTTGCATGTACTGAACTAGACTGAAAGATACACGGTATTTATACTCTTTTACTCAAACTTGAAATTATACTGTATACTCTAATATATTGAGATTTTTTTTTTTTTTTTGCACTGTAGGCCATAATTATCAAAATTAAAATAGAAAAATGCTTGAAACATTTTAGTTTATGTGAAATGAGTCTACAATATATTAGATTTTCACTTTAGTTTTGATCATCGACACCCTCCACAAGGAGGGTTAGCCACAGACATCTTCAGGAAAGGGGCTAGAACTGTCGCATTCCTAATATCAAACCACTCCTGAACCAGAGACAACATCAGAAGCGTCTTACCTGGGCTAAGGAGAGAAAGAACTGGACTGTTGCTCAGTGGTTCAAAGTCCTCTTTTCAGATGAAAGTAAATTTTGCATTTCATTTGGAAATCACGGTCCTAGAGTCTGGAGGAAGAGTGGAGAGGCACAGAATCCAAGTGTTTGAAGTCCAGTGTGAAGTTTCTGCAGTCTGTGATGATTTGGGGTGCCATGTCATCTGCTGGCGTTGGTCCACTGTGTTTTATCAAGTCCAAGGTCAACACAGCCGTCTACCAGGAGATTTTAGAGCACTTCATGGTTCCATCTGCTGCCAAGCTTTATGGAGATGCCAATTTCCTTTTCCAGCAGGACTTAGCACCTGCCCACAGTGCCAAAACTACTACCAAATGATTTGCTGATCATGATATTACTGTGCTTGATTAGCCAGCCAACTCACCTGACCTGAACCCCAGAGAGAATCTACGGAGTACTGTCAAGAGGAAGATGAGAAACACCCGACCCAAAAATACAGACGAGCTGAAGGCCACTATCAAAGCAACTTGGGCTTCAATAACATCTCAGCAGTGCCACAGGCTGATCGCCTCCATGCTACGCCACACTGATGCAGTAATTTGTGGTAAAGGAGGCCCAGCCAAATACTGAGTGTATAAATAAACATACTTTTCAGAAGTTGGACATTTCTGTATTGTAAAGAATTTTTTGACTGATCTTAGGAAATATTCTAATAATTTGAGATACTGGATTTCTGATTTTCATGAAGGTATAAGCCATAATCATCAAAATTAAAACAAAACAAAACAAAACATAAAAAGGCTTGAAATGATTCACTTTATGTGTAATGAATATAGAATATATGGAAGTTTACCTTTTTGAATTACATTAGGAAAAAGATTAACTTTTTCACGATAAATTTTTCACGATAAATTGTTTGAGATGCACGTGTGTGCGTGTGTGTGGTTGCAGTCTCATCATCTGTTCAATCTAGTATCCTAACCCTTAAACATTTATAACACAATCATTAGTTTATAGCGCCCCCTTCCTCTTAGGGTCTTCACTGACAAGTACAATACAGGGATGTTGGAACTTTTTTCCCAGAAAGGGTGCTGTAAATGGTGTGTGTGTGTGTGTGTGTGTGTGTGGGCATGGGGCATGGACTACTTCACCTGTCACACCATTATCACTTCTTTTGTGGTGCCCACCCTGGACAGCACTGTCCAACACAACAGTGATACTGTAACGAAACTGAGCTTTTTATGACCATGACCCAGGGCTTTAATTTCACATTTCAAATTATTTGAGAAGTATAAAGCCTTTAGCCTTCAAGAAGAGCCTCTCAGTTTCTGACACCAACTTGCTCTTGACAGCTGGCCTGCACCAGTGGTGGATGAAATATTCAGATCCTTTCCTTTAGTAAAAGCACTAATACCACACTATGAAAATACTCCACTACAAGTAAAAGTCCTGCATTCAAAACCTTACTTAACTATGTGAGTATTATCGGCAAAGTTTTACTTTAAGTACTAAAATGTACTTAAAGTATCAAAAGTAAAAGTACTCGTTGTGCAGTCCTTCTCAATGTTTTACAATTATATATAATGTTTTGGACTAATGTTACTGATAGATTAATGTGTATATTGCATTTTCCTGCTGTAAATGTTTAAAGTTGAGCTTATTTTAATTACTTTATGTATGTGTGGGAAATATGTAGCCTATTTCTAAGAAGTCAGCTTTTCTTGAGCTCAGAAAAAATGACCCCGTTTTCATCTTTGTGACAATGAATTTTCCAGCTAATAATAATAATTTAAAAAATGCAATCTAAAAAGTAACTAGTAGCTAAAACTGTCAGACAAATGCGGTGGAATATTTGCCTGTGTAATATAGTCTTGTGGTGTAGAGGTATAAAGTTGCATAAAATAGAAATACACAAGTAAAATACAAATACCTCAGATTTGTACTTTAAGTACAATACTTGAGTAAATTACATTCCACTGACCTGCACACACGGCACACAATGCTGTCACTGTCTGCAGTGTACTCGAGTCACTTCCACTCTTTGAACCAGGGGGCCTAGCAGGAGTGAAGCTCCGTCTGGTGAATTTTCAGGCAGAGACTGCATAATTCTCTGGTGATCTGAAGGTCAGTGCACCTACCTTTTGAGTAGCCTGAGGAGACGAGGAAGGAAGAGTAGTACTACCGAGTGGGACAGGCTGCTCTCTGTCTCTGTCTTAGGTGCTTAGCTGGCTCAGAGGGAGGTAACGGTTTTGAAAAATAATCAAATATACACTTTTGTGACATTGTTGTTCAAGCCACTAGCTTAATTTGACCCCACTTGCTAGCTAACCAGATTAACGTGTATACACTCATCTCATCTCATTATCTCTAGCCGCTTTATCCTTCTACAGGGTCGCAGGTAAGCTGGAGCCTATCCCAGCTGACTACGGGTGAAAGGCGGGGTACACCCTGGACAAGTCGCCAGGTCATCACAGGGCTGACACATAGACACAGACAACCATTCACACTCACATTCACACCTACGGTCAATTTAGAGTCACCAGTTAACCTAACCTGCATGTCTTTGGACTGTGGGGGAAACCGGAGCACCCGGAGGAAACCCACGCAGACACGGGGAGAACATGCAAACTCCGCACAGAAAGGCCCTCGCCGGCCACAGGGCTCGAACCCGGACCTTTTTGCTGTGAGGCGACAGTGCTAATCACTACACCACCGTGCCGCCACGTGTATACACACGCACATCAAAAGTTCTAAGACATGCAACATGTCTTAGATGAAACTTAGCATTTTTGAGAATCACATCACAAGGCTATAAAAGCAGATATTATTTATGTTGTAAAAGTAAAGTCAGATAAATTTATGCACCAATACTTTATTTAAGAAAAAGGTTGGTACAATAAAGGGAACCAGTCGATTATGGGGGCTTTCCAGGGGACAAGGCTGCAGCCCCATGGACCATATACTGGGATATTTCTGTGCTGGAAGTGCATTTAACCTCACATGTGCTGCATCTGCATTCTTCTCTTGCATGCAATGATGTCACTCACTAACTGAATGATTAGGAGTGACAGAGGGAAAGGGAAAAAATGAGAATAAAACAAACAAACGTAGCAGTTTTCATTCTGAATGAGGCGGCACACTGACACACAGGTATTGTTGGTGAGTTCCATGGTCCTGTTTCTAAGAAAGGTATATTCCTGCCTTATGCCCTCTGGCTCTGGATCCACTGCAACTCTGACCAGGATAAATTATTTGCTGAAGAACGATTGATGAACGATAATCTGAAGTGAAAATGAAGTTGATATCATCAATCCATCCATCCTTTATCTACACCATTTATCTGTCAGGGTCATGGGGGAAGCTAGAGCCAATCCCAACTGACTTCGGTTGAGAAGTGGAATACACCCTGGGCAGGTCATCCATCGATCACAGGGAAGTTGACATCCTTGTTGTAGAAATAGTTATATAGCTAATATACTGCATTGCCAGTAAGGGACCATATTTTAGGCCTTAAATATGTTGCAGATATTATAAAACAAAGAAAAACATGACTACTGAAAAGAAGCTTGTTTTAAATGATTCCAAAAGTCAAGTCAAGTCTATTTGTATAGCGCTTTTAACAATAGACATTGTCGCAAAGCAGCTTTACAGAATTTGAATGAATTAAAACATGAGCTAATTTTATCCCTAACCTATCCCCAATGAGCAAGCCTGTGGCGACGGTGGCAAGGAAAAACTCCCTCAGACGACATGAGGAAGAAACCTTGAGAGGAACCAGACTCAAAAGGGAACCCATCCTCATTTGGGCTACAACAGCAACCTTTTCTTTACATGCTGGGTTGTTCAGCTATTACACTGTTAATCCTTACTCTTTTTATACACCTACAATCAGTCTTTTAAAATTAATCCAAACAGCAAAAATGCCACAACAAGAAATTTTATTTTGGCACCTGTCACACATAAAATATTTTCTTTTTTACAGAGCTAGCAGAAATTTCACAGAAGACTGAATGATTTGTTCATCACATACAAACAAGTGATTGTATGACATGCAACTGACATCATTGCCCCATTTCCCTATCATGTGGAATGAAGCTAATGGTCCTTTATATAAACACTTTTAAGGCCTAATGCTGGTCAGTGCTCTCCTGAAGGCCAGATCGCAAAAACATGGCTTATTCTGATTAGAGTAGGCACGACCATTAAACCGAGGGCATGAAACCACTCAAATTTCACAGTTCTCTTACTTAAAGACATGATATCTAATCTTAAACATGTCTGTTTCAATGGTGTAGCAATGCACAGGCCTACAAAAATGAAAATCTTGCAATTTTGGTAAGGTATAATTAATTTTGCCAAGTAGTAGAACTAATTTGTAATGATCAATGTGTAAAATAACCTTATTTACCTTTATATTAAGGCAGATTGAATGAATAGCATTATGAGCTTATGCTGCACCTCTTGTTAAATTACAGTTTAAGGACAAATATTTATGTATATAACATAATATTTTTTCAGATGTACCCATGGGCAAATCTCATCCTTATGGATGTACAAGAGGAAAAGTGTCACACAACACTGGCTTCACACTTGTAAGAAATACTACACCTGCTGTCTGACATTTGTCCTAATGGAAATATTTACAGAGATCTTTGTCATATTCACCAAACGTTAATTACCGTTCAAAGAAAAGCTTGTGTATTGAAGATAATGTTACTTAACTCCTTATTTACAGCAAATATGGAGCCAATTATAAGTAGTAATATTTTACAAAGCCCTTACTACTCATGGTTTTCCTCTAATTTATGTAAATGCAAAAAAGTACCATATCTATCATTTGTAATAACGTTTAGCAAAATCTTGTGCCTTGATTTAATATCGTATTCACAGTTTATCTAATTTTAAAAGCAAAGGTACACACTCTATAATACTAATACACTACATGACCTACCATATAGCTGAAATCCAATCCTGTACAAAACACAATACTGCCACCCATTGGATGAATAATGCACACTCCATACAGCCAAACAGTAATATCATGGCATGGGACAAGGTAAAGTGATTCTACATAAACAAACAAACAACAACAACAAAATAAATTACTTTTTTTTAAACACTTGCCGGTTGAAGGCAACACTTAAAGTGTGAAACTGTGTGACAAAGAAAACTAGAAAACTACATTTTCTGCCCTAACTAGTGAAGTGCCATTTGGAATGTCGTCGTTCTGTCACAAACAAAAGCATATATACCATGTAAATAGAGTATGGCTATTCCCTATTAAAGTTAAAATACACTTTCTACTGTCTAAAATGACAGACAAAGTCTAAAAGAAAGTAATACATTACATGTATTTTATGCTGAGCTCTTTCTTGGAGCTTTTAGGAATGAAATACAACGTGTCAGTCCCAGATTACAAGTTGTTTTCATTTTCTTAACATTATCTGGTATTTAGTGGATGTCTAATGCTTGTTTCTGAGGCATATGTGATGGCATAATGACGTTAACTAATATCACTGTTCACAAAAACAACCTACACATTTAATGCCCAGTCACGTAAATAAAAGAATGTTACACTGACTGTAATCTTAATGATTATTAAATAATTGATGAATGATTAATCCTTAATGAGCTATAAATTTACATCTTCGAATGGGTTAACAGTAATCAGTAGCCAAAGGGTGAAGAAAGAGTTTTCAGTACAGGAGCGACATATCCACGGAAGGAAATAAACCAGGACGCTGTGGCGCATTATCTACAGTACCATGCAGAGGAATTGACGGCTGCACTGAATGGCTTTTGAATATAATATACACAATCACATGCACTGCAGCCTCCAGGTGGCATAACGACATAGAAATAAAGAACACCTATTCCTCAAAATTCACATCACATCACTCAATACGACCTTGGATTTCCAGAGTGCTAAGCCTAAAGACTAAAGGTTAAGGACCAAGATCTCTAAATGTTAAGGATCGATGCCAGGTAAGAAGAGATAAGACTGGATAGAACAGAATATGATTCAAGGCTATTGCAGTGTGCAGTGTTGAGCAATACATGGTGCTCAATACTGTCTGGCTCTTCTTTCCCATGTCTAGAATCCTAGTGTTCATTGTCAGGCCGTAGTTCAGTGTTGGAGAGGAGCCGTGCTGTGTGTCACTTGCTGGATCCAGGGGAGATAGCGGCTGACACGTGCATACACGCCTGGGTAGGAAGGGTCACCACAGCCATGACCCCATGAGATGACACCTGTGAGCACCCAGCGGCCTGACTCACTCTGGCACACCAGAGGACCACCACTGTCCCCTTGACAACTGTCAGCATGTCGATGTGGGTCAGGGATCATGCTGCCAGCACAGAGCATGCTATGACTGGTGAAGCGCTCACCATATCGCTTCCTACACTGCCATGAGGGGAGGAGAGGAACCCAGGCCTGGAGCAGTGTATGAGGGTGATTAGTGTCTGAGAGAGAAAGAGAACAAATACTGTTAAAGTTGGATTTTGCGATGTTGAAAAGTGTTTGTACTTTCTAGGCCTAAGACAATCATACAATTTCAAGGATGTCATAGAAAAACTCACTTATTCGTTCATCTTCAACCTATCCTAGGAACACAAGGCACAGCACACTCTGAATGAGACACCAGTCCATTAATTTAGCATAGCCAATCCATTTCCAATTCCAGCATGTTTTTGGAGGTGGGAGCAAATTGGAATACCCAGGAAGAAACCCACAGGAATGGAGGAAGGAGAACATGCACAGACAGTAACTCAAGCTCAGGATCAAACACGAGCTGTATGGCGGCAATGCTACCAACTGCACCACCATGCTGAAAAACTGATGTGCAATATTGCTTTGCAGTGCATCTTGAGTGGTTGAGGGTTAAAATTCTTGCTCAAGGACCCGTACCAAATCAGCCCATTTGTAATCATCATGATTAGTAAATCACACATATGTTATGTTATCTCATATTTGTTATGATCTGTACAGAGATTGGGGCCCAGCTCATCTCTGTTCCAATGTCCTTAAGAGAAATATCACAAGGCATAGACCGTTTTAACACAAAGGGAAAGGAAAGGCTTTCATTGATTTTAAGTGCAATTTGCCCCCCACCCAGGAGAGGGTTAAAAAATTACAAACTGATGCTTTAATATGGCGAAAGCAGTGTGAATCATATCTCACCCGACATGCCCCAGCCAGTGATGACACATGAAGCAGGTCTCTTGCCCCATTTGCTACCAGGTGCAGGCAGACAAGCTGCATTAGTGTGAGGGTTGAAGGACACACACTTCCCCTCAGCTCCCTTAAGCCGAATCAGAGCGACATCATGCTCCCAGCTCTCACTGCTGTACTTCCTGTGCACCTCCACATGATCCAGAGTGAGTACACGCTCAAAGTCATCCTGCTCATCTGTGTGATAGTCACCCAGCTTCACTACATAACGGGATGCATCAGTGCCAAACCTAGGACATAGAGAATATGAGTGGAAGGAGAGAGAGAAAGAGAGATCTTCATCACACTTACACTTAACTGTATTTAATCTGATAACTGCACTGTGTGCTCATAGCACTACAATACCAAATTCTGGTGTTGTTCCTGATCTTTAGTTATTTTACACAAGAGACAGTTGCACATCTAAAATCTTTATTTATTTATCCATCCATCCATCCATCCATCCATCCATCCATCCATTACCTGTAGCCACTTATCCTGTCCTACAGGGTTGCAGGCAAGCTGGAGCCTATCCCAGCTGACTATGGGTGAGAGGCGGGGGACACCCTGGACAAGTCGCCAGGTCATCACAGGGCTGACACAGAGACAAACAACCATTCACACTCACATTCACACCTACGGTCAATTTAGAGCCACCAGTTAGCCTAACCTGCATGTCTTTGGACTGTGGGGGAAACCGGAGCACCCGGAGGAAACCCACACGGACACGGGGAGAACATGCAAACTCCACACCGAAAGGTCCGTCAGCCACTGGGCTCGAACCCAGGACCTTTTTGCTGTGAGGAGACAGTGCTAACCACTACACCACCGTGCCGTGGGGCAAATACATTTATACTAAATATTTACATAAGGTAAAATGCATCACCTTAAAAGATTTGAACAAATAAATTTAAATCCACCAATCATTTCATCAATACTCTAGTATGACATCTATCATTTGCCTGTTTTAAATAATTTCAGTCAGTAAACTGTTACTTTGTTTTGTAACATGCTACGATAGGTGTAGTGGTTAGCGCAGTCGCCTCACAGCAAGAAGGTCCGGGTTCGAGCCCCGTGGCTGGCGAGGGCCTTTCTGTGCAGAGTTTGCATGTTCTCCCCGTGTCCGTGTGGGTTTCCTCCGGGTGCTCCGGTTTCCCCCACAGTCCAAAGACATGCAGGTTAGGTTAACTGGTGACTCTAAGTTGACCGTAGATGTGAATGGTTGTCTGTGTCTATGTGTCAGCCCTGTGATGACCTGGTGACTTGTCCAGGGTGTACCCCGCCTTTCGCCTGTAGTCAGCTGGGATAGGCTCCAGCTTGCCTGTGACCCTGTAGAACAGGATAAAGCAGCTAGAGAGAATGAGATGAGATGCTACGATAGATATGCTTTCCCTGAACGACATTTTGAGCAACTCTGCAGAAAAAACAGGTCCGATTTTAGCTTCTGTGCCAAAGTTCATTTTATTATTCAGATCTTGAAAAACTATAATGTACTGAAAGGTTTCCTTTTATTGGCTCATTACTGGTTCATTGCTTTTAGATTAGATGTATATGACGGTACTCTTGCGTGTATGCATATGCCATGTAACTAAAAGGGATGAGTGGGTTGCATCCTCATAGTTGATTTATCAACTGTGTTCAATTCACCTTTCATTTTATTGTCCTAAGGCAGTTTTCTGAATCGGATGCAGATTTGTGCATACAAAGTACTGTACATGCAAATCTGCACTCGTTTTACGCAAGCTTGATGAATAAGGATGAATGTATATTGTTAAAAGTGCTATACTCTTATCGGGCAGTTTCATAATGATGTCAAAAATAGCAGAGGATTTCAGAGGAGTTTAGGTAAAGACAGTTTTGATCACGGGCAATTGCTCTAAGACAACGAGGGAGGCTCAGCCTCCTCTAAAAATGACGAACATCGTGTAGGATGAATTGTGCTAGGCTTATATTATAGCCGACCTTATAACATTGCTATTTCAGATCCAGAATCATAGAAATATATGTGCTCAACCCAAATACAGTGCGAAATCATTCCGTTATAACTTTCCCCAGTTCGCCTAATGTGTGCGTGAGTTTTTCCCCCTCGTGACAGCGCGATGCAGCCCAGCCTCAGTGGATTGGGAGCTATGTGCTTGTCAATCTCAAAATGCAAGACGATTATTGGACAAATACTGTGAAAATGCCCGCCCACGGAGTCTCACGGACTCCCAGCCTCAATGGACGTCAACGGCATTTGGGAGCTCTGTGCTTTTCAATCTCAAAATGCAAGATGATTATTGGACAAATACTGCAAAAATGCCCGCCCACGGACTCCGAGCCTCACATGGGAGGGACATGGCAGTTTCCGCGAGGAGACTGGTGATTGGTGAAAGCGGCCGGATGTTTTCTTTGATTGACAGCTCGTTTCAACTATAGACAGGCAGCGGACAGTGTTGCCAGATTGGGCGGTTTCCCGCCCAATTGGGCGGTTTTCAGTGCATTTTGGCGGGTTTTGAACATATTTTGGGCTGGATAACGTCAGCAGTATCTGGCAACATCAGTTCAGTCCCATGCGGATTCGCAAGTGCTGTGGTGTATTGTAAGAGATCGGCTTACATTTCGATTTCATTCATTACATACGGTTTCTACCAGCTTTTTTAGTTTGTATATATTTTCATTGTAAATAAAGTGTAAATATAGTGTTGTCAAGTTTGCGTAGTTCCAGAAATTTCGTTTATTTGAGTGACTGAACTTGAGGGGGCTAGTCAGCTAGCAAGAAAGCTGCGCACGGATGCCAAGCATTGCTAATTTAATTTTGGCGAAGCCATTTGCCAGTCTTCCTTTCGAGGAAAAAATTAAAATTAAAGAGCAGGGTAGAGCAACGCCTCAAACTGACTTGGTGAAAAAGGTAGGGAATAATACTCGTTCCTTTCAGCTCTCCTGGTACGAGAAAGTGAATTGGCTAACAGCAAGTGACCCACATCAACAACAGTAAATAGGCTACTTTAGTAATATGTCATGGATGGACCAAAAATATAGAATCTATTTAAAATGTTTATGCTGAGTATATTATATTGGAATATGTTTTTCTGGATATGAATTAAACACCGCTACAATTTGGAAAACATTTTTAAACAAAAACACAGCCGAGGTCAATTTTTAAACAACATGCCACAATTTTAAAATACAAAATGTTAAAATATCCCAACACCACCATCATGTATATTGGACAGTAGGCTAATGGTCCAAAAGAACCTGTTATTTCACAGTTTGTGACCCTGCCAACAATCAGCCAGATCAGAGGCAAGAGTATGGGCAAAATTGATGTGTTTTTTCTTTTAAAATCTGGAAATATTGTAACCGACCAGCCTCCCCTGTTTGAAAGACTACCAGCCGCCACTGGTTTTGATAAAGGTGCATTGTGGGCCAGAAATATGCAGCCACGTTTAAAAATTTAAATGGCACTTGGAATTTGAGCCAACAAAGGGCATAAATGCATCCAGTAGTTGTGTGGCATTTTAATTTTGTGTCAAAGCTTTGGCTGTGTTTGGACAATTAGATTCAGATTAATTATGTGGGGCAAAAGAATTGTGGACCAGCATTCGGCCATTGCTCATTTGCTATTAGGGATGAAGTTTAATTTAAATGTTTTTTTTTATTTTAAATCAGATTTATTCAACAATGTAAAACAAAAAAGAATAACCTCATGTTACTATTCAACATGTCTACTGTCTATACCACTAGCTGACATATCAAATCTGTCAGACAACTTGCATCTTGGGTGGCATGGTGGTGTAGTGGTTAGCGCTGTCGCCTCACAGCAAGAAGGTCCGGGTTCGAGCCTCGTGGCCGGCGAGGGCCTTTCTGTGTGGAGTTTGCATGTGCTCCCCGTGTCCGTGTGGGTTTCCTCTGGGTGCTCCGGTTTCCCCCACAGTCCAAAGACATGCAGGTTAGGTTAACTGGTGATTCTAAACTGACCGTAGGTGTGAATGTGAGTGTGAATGGTTGTCTGTGTCTATGTGTCAGCCCTGTGATGACCTGGTGACTTGTCCAGGGTGTACCCCGCCTTTCGCCCGTAGTCAGCTGGGATAGGCTCCAGCTTGCCTGCGACCCTGTAGAACAGGATAAAGCGGCTAGAGATAATGAGATGAGAACTTGCATCTTTTTTTAAATTTATTTTACATAACAGTCATAGTCCATGTAGTGGGGGGTAAATCTCATCTCATCTCATTATCTCTAGCCGCTTTATCCTGTTCTACAGGGTCGCAGGCAAGCTGGAGCCTATCCCAGCTGACTACGGGCGAAAGGCGGGGTACACCCTGGACAAGTCGCCAGGTCATCACAGGGCTGACACATAGACACAGACAAGCATTCACACTCACATTCACACCTACGGTCAATTTAGAGTCACCAGTTAACCTAACCTGCATGTCTTTGGACTGTGGGGGAAACCGGAGCACCCAGAGGAAACCCACGTGGACACGGGGAGAACATGCAAACTCCGCACAGAAAGGCCCTCGCCGGCCCCAGGGCTCGAACCCAGGACCTTCTTGCTGTGAGGCGACAGCGCTAACCACTACACCACCATGCCGCCCCAAGCCAGGAATTCCTCCATGAATTCTGCAGATCTCATTCACACTTTGTGTCATGTGCAGGATAACTGAGACTTCAACGAATCCAGCAGGTGTCACTCTCACCGTTTGAAACAATGCGCTGCAGTGAGAATCCAGCAGGAGTTAATGAGCGTGGCTCCACACAAAGGCTGCGATCCTCTTGACTGAGATCTGAGCCACAATGATGCCTGCCATGGCCAGTCTCCCCTGACAGCACACCAACAAAAGAACAAAGAAAGGTTATTAAAATAAGCAGCACTCAAACCACTTAAAAATGAAACCAGCAACAAAAACAATGCTAATATGCTCAATCACTTGAGAGACTTGTTCCCGCCAACAATCCTCTTGCTGCGTCTTTCAGCCCCTCCCCTCATGCCGCAGGTATGGGTCCCCACTATAGCGATGTCTGCCTCTGGCTCTGGGACATAGCCACACACCACACCTGCATCCTGGCCATGCTTACACACATGGCTGTCTGGCCCTTTAGCAGGACATTCTCCCAGGAAAGACTCTTTGCCTGTGCACCTCACGTTGGCCAAATGGATCTGGCCCTTTCCAGAGCCAAAGTAGCCCATTGGCCGTGCCTTAGACACTCCGCTGTGCCAGGAGAAAGTAAGACAGTCTGAATTAAAGAATGAATTATATGTATTGACAATACCAGGCTTAACACAGCACATTATTACCTGTCAAAACAGTCAAATATGTCTCCAATCAACATTAGCACATTAACAACATCAACATTATTCTTCTTTCATATGCACTCATGATAATCATCATTGAAAATCTGATCCTTACCTGAATCCAAGCTGTCTACAGACAACAGCAGCATTGACGTCATTCCATCCGTGATCACAGACACTGCCCCACACTCCATTCAAGAATATCTCCACTCTGCCCTCCTTCCTGCCATCCCCACCTGCCAGCCGCACCAGAGGACCTGAGAGCACTATAACCCAATCAGGAGTCGCACTGAAGAAAACGACTTATATCAACCAGTTTATTTTCTCTTTGTGAGCACGGTACCTCATAAGACTTTGTGGGATATGAAGCAAGATGCAGAGTAAAAAAAGTATAATCATAGAGGGAAAAAATTAATTTAGAAACTTTAAGAATGCCTCCAGGCAGTTTCCTTCCTGATCCAGCCTGCATTTTCACACGTTTTGCCACTTAAAATTATGCTTATCACTATACAGCAGTGAATCTGATGAAAATAGATTAAAATGATGAGGCTTAGGTGAAATGTTAATGATGGAGAAAACCCAAACTTCCCAAAGATCTGATGGAAGAATTAGGTTGAGTGATTGTAAAAACTGAAAATGATAATGTTGCGACACTGAAATGTCAGCCAGAGGGCTGGGATCCTCAAGGACTACAAATAGGTTTATTGAAATTCAAATCTTTACTGACAGCAGTAGTGTGATACAGGAAGGTATTTATTCTGCCCTTTGGGCTACAGTCAACAAGTGACATTTAGATCCATACTGAATTTTAATGGTGGACAGAAAGGTGCAAATACTAATATCTATCAGCAAGATCTCCCTCCACCCCCTTCCCCAAACACACACACACACACACACACACACACACACACACACACACACACACACACACACACACACACAATAATGACTGCTAAGCCTACAGAGTGTATGACTGATTTACTGTCAGCAACTGACCTGTTATTTCTGGGGCAAGTGGAACGTCGTTAGTCTCTGCTCTATGACACCGTATGCTCACATCCTCACTGTGAGAGCAGTCATGTCGACCCCACACACTGTGTTTGCACTCCAGCAGTGAGGACTCAGTTCCCTCACACTGCACATCATCCATCAGGATCAGGCCTGTTCCCTCACCAAACACCCCAGCAGGAGCCACCTCTGCACTTCCCCTGCGTGCGTGCGCACACACACACACACACACACACACACACCAGGATTAATTGTGCTCTCTTTGTCAGAGATAAACTTCATCTAAAAAAATTCAATGAGAGAAACTTAGCATTTGCTCATTTTCCTAATGCTAACTGCCCCCTACTGGCTTTCATTCTTTATTAACAATGAAAGCATTAGAAGGAAAATGTTTTGCAAGCAATCTTGCTAATCTCACTAAAGGTTTTCTTTCTCTAGAAAGAATTCATTCTATTCAATAATTTTTCTTAGCTTGCTATCTGGAGCACTGATGAAAATACAGTATATTTTAGCAACAAATGGGTAATAGTTTGTAACGTTATATATTATTGATGTGCTGGTGCTATACTTGCTCTGGGCTCAGTTCAGCCGAAAGGTATACATGTCAGTAAATTTACATGCTTTGAGTTTGTTTTAGTACACTTGCCACATGAGTATTTATACGTATAAGTATACCTGAAAGTACATTATAAGCTCACTTGAAGATACAAAAACCTGGTGTTTTCTCAAACACACACAATGCACCTTTCAAAACTAGGTGAGAATTATTTTCCTTGCTATATCGCCTGAATACATGATCTCACAAGGACAGGTTGAACCCTTAACCACTGAGTCACTTAAGAACTGAAATGTTTTATTACTTAAAAATCCCTGATATAACTAAACTTGGGGTGGCACGGTGGTGTAGTGGTTAGCGCTGTCGCCTCACAGCAAGAAGGTCCGGGTTCGAGCCCTGTGGCCGGTGAGGGCCTTTCTGTGTGGAGTTTGCATGTTGTGTCCGTGTGGGTTTCCTCCAGGTTTCCCCCACAGTCCAAAGACATGCAGGTTAGGTTAACTGGTGACTCTAAATTGACCGTGAATGGGTGTCTATGTGTCAGCCCTGTGATGACCTGGCGACTTGTCCAGGGTGTACCCCACCTTTTGCCCGTAGTCAGCTGGGATAGGCTCCAGCTTGCCTGCGACCCTGTAGAACAGGATAAAGCGGCTAGAGATAATGAGATGAGATAACGAAACTCTGAGCATAGTGTAAAGTGCATTAAAATCTAAACCTAATAAATAATTTAATATGTATCTACTATAAATACAAAACTTGAATATCTGGTAATAGATTTGCCACTTAATGAACTTCTCTTAAGTATACATAACACGTTCTACAATTGCACCACTCTCTAATTTGTAGTATACTTGAATGAAGGGTTGTGACAGAATGCATTAAGTGTGTTGACTGTAACAGATTATTGCTCAAACCAGCCATTGTAAAATGTGAGCTCTCAAAAGTAATACCTGAAGCCCAGCTGTCTGCACACCACCTGTGCATGATCCTCAGTCCAGTTGTCATCACAGACTGTGCCCCAGTCTCCAGAGTGATACACCTCCAGACGGCCCTCCCATGGGTTGTCTCCATCTACCAGTCTGACCACTCCATCTGTAACATACGCCAATTCAGCAGACGGTTCCAGCTTCACTGGCGTTCTCTAGAGCACCAGATAAGCATTGCGATGAACCAAATTAAAACTACAATCTCCAATACTTAGTCACCAGGTATCACATAGCTTTTTTGTCCAAAGGCTGTTCATTTTACAAAAAATAGAATGATATATGTATAAATACAACCCCAAATCAGAAAAAAGTTTGGATCGTATGTTGAAATAGAAAGTAAAACTGAAAACAATGATTTGGAAATAACCTTTGAGCAATACAACGGCACATTATTTGATGTTTTACCTCATGAATTTTATTGTTTTTTCAAAATCAATACTTATTTCAATTTTGATTCTTGCAACACATTTCAAAATAGTTGGGACGGTAAAGCATTTACCATTTTGTAATGTTGCTATTCCTTCTCACAACACTTAAAAGATATTTAGGGACTGAAGACACAAAGTGATGAATTGTTATTTTGTCCCACTCTTCCTGAAAAGAGGTCTTAAGGTGTGCAACAGTATGGGGTTGTTACTGTCATATTTTTTATTTCAAAATTCGCCACATATTCTCTGTTGGGGACAGAGGGGACAGGCACCCTCTTCTTCCACAGCCATGATTTTATAATGTGTGCAGAACATGGTTTTGCATTGTCTTGTTGAAATATCCCTGGAAAAGGTGCTGTCTTTAAGGCAGCATACATTGCTCCAAAATCTCATTATACTTTTTTGCATTACTGCTGCCATTAAAGAAGTGTAAGTTACCTTTACCAAGGGTACTGATACAACCCCATACCATGACAGATCTGGGCTTTTGGACCTGTTACTGGTAACAGTCTGGATGGTCTTTTTCATCCTTGGTCTAGAACACACGGTGTCCATTTCTTACAAAAAAAAAAAGTACTTGGAATACTGATTTATCTGAACACAGTATACATTTCCACTGTGTGACGATCCATCCCAGATGCCTCTGAGCCAAGTGAAGTTGACGGTGCTTCTGGACACAGTTAAGATAACGCTTCCTTTTTGCACAGTAAAGATTTAACTGGCATTTGTGGATGTAACTCTGTATTGTGCTGTGTGACAAAGGTGTGCCAAAGTAATCCTGAGCCCATGTGGTTATATCAGCTATAGATGAATGATTGTTCTTGATGCAGTGCTGTCTAAGGGATCGGAGATCACAGATGTTCAGCTTAGGCTTGTGCCCTTTCCTTACGCACCAAAATTCCTCCAGATTCCTTGAATCATTTCATATTATTTTGTATTGTAGAGGGTGAAAGATCCAAATCCCTGAAATATCTTTCTTTGAGGAACATTGTTTTTAAACATTTCAATAATTTTCTCACCCATCTGTTGACTAACTGGAGAGCCTCAGCCCATCTTAAATCCTCAAAGACGAGACCTTTCCTGGATACTGATTTTGTACCAAATCATGATTACAATCACCTGTTGACATCACCTGTTTCAAATTACATCATAATTTAATTATTTTGCCCCATTACTAGCCATATATTGCCCCCATTCCAACTTTTTTTGGAATGTGTTGCAGGCCTGAAATGCAGGAATGGGTATATCTTAACAAATGAAGTTAACCAGACAAAACATGAAATATCTTGGGTTCATACTGCGTGCAATGAAATAGAAGTCAATGTAAATTTATAAATCACTGCTTTCTTTATTAAATCACATTTCCCATACCATCCCAACTTTTTCTGATTTGGGGTTGCAGATATGCAGACATGTACAGTATCAATGATAAAAAAATATGCATAGGTGGCAAAATATTTGCTTTTTTAACCAGATATCATTTGTGACAAAGGCCTCTCTGAGCCCCCACACAAGAAGAAGATCATTCCTTGCACTACTGGTCTCCCAGTGCTGAAGGGATAATGGCATTTCAGCACCTCCAGTGTTTTGGACATCTGGATAGCACATGCCTTTGAGGCGGGGCTCACACAGCTGCAGCACATTAAGCAGTGCCACTCTCTATCCTCCAGCAGATTCCAGGAGAGTATAAAAGGCTCTCTCTCTCTACCAACAGGGTAGTTCTTTTGTCTCACCAGCCTCCAGACAGGGCTGGAGATGACAATGCCACACAAAGCCCAAGATGACTCCTGGCCAGAACTGCTGATCTGCCAAGACCCAAGGCCCCAGTCTGGTCCCCGAGAGCCCCCATGTCCCACCAGCACACTGCCACCTGACTCCAGGGACCTGCTGGCTGAGCTCCTCTCCCCACCTTCACCCAGAGAAGCTCTTGGACACCTCACTTTCATGCCCCTTGCCCCTCATCTTCCTCAAAAAAATAAATAAAAGAGCTCCTTTTTTCTCAAATTCCCTAGGTCAGTCTCTGTGTTCTGCTTACTGCAGCAGCAGTGAGTCACTACACTGGTGGAGAATACAGACAAGGATATGGGAGAACAAAGGATCAATCCACCCACCTCCCATGGACCCCTTTTCAAACACCTTATGGAGTCCAGCCTGCAACAACAGAAAGTGACCCAAGAGCTGGCCCGAGGGGTCCAAGTGGCCACCTAAGAGATACTCCAACATTGGGCCACTGAGAGTCCCTCCCTCTCTCATCTCCTGGACCCCTGCAAGAGGCACAGAGGCTGCTCAGCAAGCTCAGGCCACGCACAGGGAAAACTGGGCCAAAGATGAATGAGCCCAGGCCCTTGCACTCCTGCTTTCTGGAAAATCCCAAAGGGCCTGCTTCTCCCTTCCTCCTCAGGTCATAGATGAATACCAGCATCTGAAGGAAGAAATCCTGGCCCAATGTGGTCTCTTCCCACTTCAAGTGGTGATGGAGATCCATTGCTGGTCCTACAGCATGGCTATACCCCCAGGAACCAGATGGACGCTTGACTCTACACCACAAAATGCTGGACCCAACCTGATATCTATTCAGCCACACAGATAGCAGAACAGGTGGCAATAGACCAGTTCCTGTGGGGACTTCCCCTGGAAAAGGCCTGGGCCATGAAGATGAAAGCTATAACCACTCTGGCAGAGATGGCAGAGGCTCTAGAATGTGCCATCTTGACTCTGGAAGTCTGCCTGCCCATCCAGAGGAGGAGTTATCCCATCACCAAACATTCTCCACTGCTGCCCCCCAGCAATAACCTAGCCTCAGAACCCCCTGTCCCATTCAGACGGATGACCCCTTGCCCACTGAGCCTCAGCCAACTCCTTCTACAGCTGTTCAGAATCCCTGGTTGGCAGGCAGCCCATCCAAGAAGGAAACTTTGGCTGGGAGCAAAAGGAGGATGATCGTCTGAAGCACTGTTGGGGACAGGTAAGCCTCATTGCAGGTGAGCTTCAGCAAGCCAGACTTCCCATCTCCCTGGTGTATTTCCATATTCAAGGGGGCCTCTTATACTACCACACTGACTGTTGAGTACAGTAATGTGATCTGCTAGTAGTTCCCCAATTCAAGATCAACATCCTCATGCTCCTCGCACACTCTCATGCCTTCAGGGGCCACCTGGGAGCCCTAAACACCCTTGCCAAACTGAAGGACCAAATCCACTGGCCAGGGATGGAGGCAAAGGTAAAGAATTTCTGCCAGCAGTGCCTTCAGTGTCAGTGTACCACCACAGCTATACGTACCTGCTCCCATGCTGCTCATCCCTCTTCCCATCATTTGTGTGCTTATAATAGACATGCAGTTAGGTTAACATGGGATGGCCTTGGGCTGAAGTGCCCAAGAGTGGTGGTGCGCATGTATGCAGTGGCTTTGCGCTCCTATGATGAACTAAATTTCATTGTACATTTGTGCAGTGACAAAGGCATTCTATTCTATTCTATTCTATTCTATTCTATTCTATTCTTTGTAGGAGAGTGGGGATGGATCTGGTGGGTCTTCTCTCCAAGTCAGCCCAGGGGCATGAATACATTCTCATCATCATTGAGTATGCCATTTGGTACCCTGAGGCTGTCCCAAGGCTGCCTCCAAGAACATCACTAGAGAACTGGTCCTTCTCTTCTCCCGCGTGGATCTAACCAAAGACCTGCTCACAGACCAAACTATGCCTTTCATCTCCAAACTAATGTCTGATGTGTGCTGACTGTTGCAAGTCAAGCAGCTCTGAACTTCTGTGTACCATCCCTAGACAGATGGCCTTGTGGAGAGGTTTAACCAAACCCTCAAGAGGATGCTCAGAAGGGTGGTGGAAGAAGATGGAAGGAACTAGGACCTCATCCTCCCCTATGTCCTCTTCACCATCAGAGAAACATCACAGGCTTCCAACAGTTTCACCCCCTTCAAGCTCCTCTTCAGGAGAAAACCCAGGAGCCTACTTGATGTCAGCAAAGAAGTTTAGGAGAACCAGCCCTCACCATTCTGGATTGAGTATGTTAAAGAGATGCAAGTGAAAGAAAAAAAGAACATCTTTATTCATCACACACTTGTGAAATTTCCTCTCTGCATTTAACCCATCTGAAGCAGTGAAGACACACATGAGCAATGAGCACACACACGTACCCAGAGCAGCCATGCTAACAGTGCCCAGGGAGCAGTTGGGAGTTAGGTGCCTCGCTCAAGGGCACCTCAGCCATCCCATATTAACCTAACCTGCATGTCTTTGGGGGAAACCGGAGCACCCAGAGGAAACCCACACAGACACGGGGACAACATGCAAACTCCACACAGAAAGGCCCTTGCCAGCCATTGGGTTTAAACCCAGAACCTTCTTGCTGTGAGGCGACTGTGCTAACCACTACACCACCATGCCGCCCACAATGTGTGGATCAACTAAGTCATCCCCATTGTCAGGCAACACATGCAGGAATCTCAGGCCTTCCACTTAAGGGTCTACAACTGAGCAGCTCAGCCCTGGGAGTTCTAACTGAGCAACTGAGTCCAAATACTAGTCCCCACCAACAACTGAAAATTCCTGGCTTGCTGGCGGATGCCCTTCCCTATCATGGAGTGACTGGGGGCCATCAACTACTGTGTGTAACAGCCTGGTAAGCACAGAAACACTCAACTATATCATGTCAATCTGTTAAAACACTGGATAGAACCCATGCCCCTGTGCTCTCAGCTTTTGCCACTACTTCCTCAGATCTCCTGGGGTGTACCTTAGTCCAATGCAGTGAGGACCTGATACCATCCCAGCAACAGGAGCTCAGTGAGCTTGTGGTTCAGTTCAAGGACATGTTTTCAGGGGAACCGGGAAGGATACATCTGATCCTCCATGATATCAAACCCCCCAGGAACAGGTATCAGACAATGGCTTTACCATGTCCCAGAGGCCCACCAGCTGAGTGTCAAAGAAGAGGTGGAATGGATGCTACGGGATGGCATCATTGAACAGTCTGTAAGCCCCTGGTCCAGCCCCCATTGTCGCTGTCCCCAAGCCTGATGGCAGTCTCAGGATTTGTAATGACTTCAGAAAGCTGAACCAAGTTGCCAAATTCTCCCTCTACCCTCTTCCCCATGTAGATGATCTTGTGGACCAACTCGGGAGGGCCCACTTTATCTCTACACTGGACTTGATCAAGGAATATTTGCAGGTAGCCCTAATGCCCAAGGCACAGCTCAAGATGGCATTCTCCACACCCTTGGGGCACTGGTAGTACAAGGTTCTACCGTTCGGCTTTCACGGAGCACCAGCAACATTTCAGCAGTTGATGGACATCATTCTCGGGCCCCACTGCTATGCCACATTCTACCTAGCCCTCACCAGCTCACCCATGCTCTACAATGCTGACTTCAACCAACCATTCATCATACACACTGATGATTCAGAGACAGGCCTGGGCACTGTGCTCTCCCAAACCTTTGGGGGGGATGAATATCCAATGCTTGACATCAGCTGTAAGTTGACCCCTGCTGAAAAGAGGCATGGTGTCATGAAAAGAGAAGCTCTTGCCATCCAGTTGGCAGTGTCTGAATTAAGGTATTACCTCACAGGATGACACTTTACACTTATGAACCCCTGCAATGGATGGCTCATGGAAAAGATTCCAACTCATGCATAACATAGCAGTTCCTTTCCCTCCAAGACTTCTCTTTTCAGGTCCAACACCGAGCAGGGATCCAGCATGGAAAAGCCAGTGGGCTCTCTCAAAGGTATGGCCTCTGGGCACACACACCACCATTGGTAGGCTCAGGGCTAAGGGGAGGGGCACTGTGGCTGAAGCCTCTGTGAGCCGCCACACAAGAAGAAAATCACTCCTCACACAACTGCTCTCCCGGTGGTGAACAGACAGTGGCATTTCAGCACCTCCAGTGTTTTGGACAGCCGGAGAGTGCGTGCCTATGGGGCGGGGCTGACACAGCTGCATCATATTAAGCAGCGCCACTCTCTGTCAACAGGTTAGTTCCTTTGTCTCAGTGGCATGTCACTAACAATACTCTCGCCCTCTCTTCTTTCAGACAGCTCTAGACATGACAATGCCATGCAAAGCCCAAGACTCCAGGCTGGGACTGCTCATCTGCAAGGCACAAGGCCCCAGTCTGCCCGCTGAGAGCCCCCACAGCCCGCCAGCACACCGCCACCTGATTCCAGGGACCCACTGGCTGAGCTCCTCTCCTTATCTTCATCCAGAGAAGCTCTTGGGCATTAAACCTCTCATTCCCCTTCCCCTTACCTTCCTCAAAAAGATAAATAAAAAGAGCATTTTTTTCTCAACTTCCCTGAGTCAGTCTCTGTGTTCTGCCTACTGCAGCAGTGAGTCACTACACATTATACCATTTCACTCTTATCCAATCTATTTACATGAAAAGGGTAACAATTTACTTAAGGAATAATAATTTTGTTCCACTAGGCATTGAAAAAATGAGTTTATTTTTAATAAACATAAAATTGCCAAACCACTTGAAGCTGGTCATGTTATTGTTAGAGCTACTTTAGTGTAGTCTAAATTATTTTATTATCGATAATTTAATTATTTATTGTCATCGATATATGTTGCTTATTTATTTCATGTTCTGTGTGTCATTGTTATAGTCCATGAGTGAAAATGTGCTCTTTGTTGATTTTTGTGTATTCCCTGTATTGATAATTAAAAATGTTTGAATATGTGAATACATTAATGTAAAGAGTGGTTGATCAAGTGTGAAAAAGATGGTTAATGAACCAAATAATGAACTCTATCATATTCAATATATGTGACAGTAAAAGACAGTCTAGCTGAGGTAAACAGTGAATAAGAGAGAGGAAGTGTGTGTGTGTTTGTGTGTGTGTCTTGACCGGTATAAGGGTTGCAAGACACTCCAGCATCCTCCATGTGGTCACAGTTGTGTTGTTTCCAGCCACTGTGAGGGCACTCGTCCAAAGAGAGCTCATTCCCCGTGCACTGCACAGCATCCAACTGGATCGGTCCTCTGCCCTGTCCAAAATGAGCCCATGACCAGGCCTTTGGGATGCCCCTGAAGAAGAAACCCCAAAATATAAATATATACAGACATTATCCAGGGTTAACATCAACATTCTTAATACTGAAGCAACATTAGCTATAAAGCATACTTCCAAAAGAATACGCTGTTTAAGGTGCCATCAACTAACAACACTACTTTTAGTCAGTGTTTCTGTGCCATCTAAAAGCACTGCATTCTTATTATTGTCTGGTGGAATGACGCGTCCCGTGGAATGATGTAGTGTGACGTTTAAATATGTTTAAATAGGCATTCCTCTGCTCAGTTTGTTGTCATGAATTGTAAAAGTTTCAACTGAAATGAGCATTTGTGGAAAAAACAGTGGTGTGTTCATCAATCTTTGTAATAGTTTCTGCTGTTCTTGTTTTCAAGATTTTCTCGTATTAATAAGCATCAACTGACTATAAAAATGTGAAAAGAACTGCACATAATTTTGCCATTTATTGACTACCATACCACACAGAACACGTCTCTTCCTACAGAGAACGGTGCATCTGTCATTCCACCAGACATTAACGTTGCTGTAGATAATACCAGGTGAGTGAAAAATTCTACTATTCTTAGTCATTTCCCGTTAATAATTTCTTTCTATTTTTCTTCATGAATAAATGTATAAATGGCCTGGTGGCAAATAAAAACACACCCAAGATAGAATAAATTATCTATTTGATTACAACCGGGAACGGAAAGCTTAGGTGCATCAATCCACCAGACGGCATTGTACTACTACAACAACGAAGCAAAGGCTCTATAACATTGAAAATACCACAGCATGATATCAATTATTCAGTTGCACTATGCTTTCTTACATGTACACACACACACTGAAATAAATAAGAGAGCACTTGCAGGGAAAAAAAACCCCTATAAAGTCCTTCTGAGTGGCGAGTGTTGTGAGGGTCATATGTAGTGCTTCAGTGGAGGATTTTTAAGATTCTTTCCAAAAAGCAGTTAAAGAACCACAGATTGTTGCTGTTGTTCTCACAGGACCTGAAACATAATGGGTAATGTACTGCATCAAATGTGAACACCTGAACTCACCCGAGTCCAAGCTGTCTGCAAACAACCTCAGCATCCATATCATCCCACTGGTCGTCACATATGGTTCCCCAGAGGCCATTGTGATAGATCTCCACCCTTCCTTCAAAGTCCTCCTCCCCTCCTACCAGTCTGAGAGGAGGGCCGGTGCCTGATTAAAAAGTAAAGTGTGCTAACATCAGCACTTAATCAGCATGTTGATATAAGATTCAAACAGTCTGATTTCTGAAGATGGTCAAGACATAAATCAGCATTCTCTGAGAATTACAGGAATTTTATTGGCCTGTCTGTTAAATCAGCGTTAAGGGTTTATATTCATTTCTGCACCTTGGAAACACGAACAAGCATAATAGGATGTGCTAATCAAGTATATCTGTCTTTGTGTCCTCACAGCACGTAGCCAGGAATTCATGAGCCAGAGCTTGGCAGTCTATCATCTATCATCTCTCTCTCTCTCTCTCTCTCTCTCTTTCTCAGTCCATCATCAAGTATTTCACGTCTCTCATTCTCGTTTCATATTATCCCCTTATTTCCCCCCTTAACATATCTATTATTTCTCTGCTTTATAACTAAAACAACTTAAACACACCCTTTAATGATGTTATTTAAGCATACAGAACACTGTCTTACCAGGAGGAAAACTAAAAGGCATAAAAGACAATGGCTGATTCTTATTAATCCTCTCCTCCTACTACTCCCTATTCTTCTTTTCATTTTTCTCCCTCCTTCTTTCCAGATGTACAATACTTTATTTCTGCGCTTACTCGAAGCAAAGCTCTTCTGGTAAGCATTTGTGTGTAGGAGGCTGTTTTGTGCATGTCATTCAAAAGGTCACAGGATCAAAAGTCTCACTGAAAACCTCCTGACCTTCAGGTGGGGCACACAACACCCCAGCTTCGTTGCCATGGTTACAGTCATTGGTTACAAACTTCCTGCTCCGGCACTCTAGGAGAGAGCTTTCGTTGCCACGGCAGCCAAGGCGCGTGTAATGGAAGAGGCCAGAAGCAGGACCAAAGTAGGAGTGCTGGAGCGCAGTGCCGATCTCACTGCAAATATAAGGACATAATGCATACATGTCTTTACACAGGGACATCAAAAAGATACACAAAATAAATATGCATATATTCATATTTCCCATGCATAATGACAGCAAAGAAAATGCACAAAGAAACTAAAATATTAACAATCCCATCTCATAAATACTGATGCTAAAACTAATCAGAGACTATATTAATTTGGACATCATACCCCAGACCAAGCTGCCTGCAGACAACACTGGCATCTCGGTCAGTCCAGTGAGTATCACACACAGATCCCCACTGGCCATTCAAGTACACCTCGAGACGACCACTCTTAGACGTGGAGCCCCCCACCAGCCTGACTGCACCTACACACACACACACACACACACACACACACACACACACACACACACACACACAGTGAGAGAGAGAGAGACATTGGATACTCACAGGTATGTGTATATAACAAGTGGTATATACACATATGGGCCGCATGGCGGTGTAGTGGTTAGCACTGTTGCCTCACAGCAAGAAGGTTCTGGGTTCAAGCCTTTGGTTCTGGGTTCTGGGGGCCTTTCTGTGTGGAGTTTGCATGTTCTCCCCGTGTCTACGTGGATTTCCTCTGCGTGCTCCGGTTTCCCCCACAGGTCAAAGGTTAGGTTAACTTGGGGTGGCCTTGGGCTGAAGTGCCCTTAAGCAAGGCACCTGCTCCCCAGGTGCTGCAGCATGGCTGCCCATTGCGCTGGCTACGTATGTATGTGGGTGCATGTGTGTGTTCACTGCTTCAAATGGGTTAAATGCAGAGGATGAATTTCACTGTGCTTGAGTATGCATGTGACAAATAAAAATAAAGCTTTTTTCTTCTTCTTCTATATGTCTTACTATATATAAACATGACTCATGCACTGCTCTGCAAATTGTCCTATAACATGGTCAGACCATTAGCACCCTTGACTAACTTACTGAACAGCATTTTTTAAAATGTCATAGACTTGCTTAGTTGTCAAAAATCATACATCCCTCAATAGCAGTTCAGTTTGCATTGTTTTGCATTATGAAGCTTTTCTATTCTATTAAAGTCTTGTGAAAAACAGATGTAGACTTATTTAATATTTTAACTGGACGTAAGCTTATGCAATTTAAGCCTACAATGAAATAGCAAATCTAACACTTTGCAAATAATGGTAATGAAAATTAGGTCATTAAATAAGCTTCTTTTTTCTCTCCTGAGCTCATCAGCACTCCGACAAGTTCAAACACTTCGAGCAGCAGCAGCAGATGAGCAAAAAAAAAAAAAAGTGTCAGCCATGTGGACGCTAAACAATCAATTTGTAAAATGATTCTATAGAAAAATTTACTGATACATTTTCTACTATTTATTATCATCATCATGTATTATTATTATTATTATTATTATTATCTCATCTCATCTCTCATTATCTCTAGCCGCTTTATCCTGTTCTGCAGGGTCGCAGGCAAGCTGGAGCCTATCCCAGCTGACTACGGGCGAGAGGCGGGGTACACCCTGGACAAGTCGCCAGGTCATCACAGGGCTGACACATAGACACAGACAACCATTCACACTCACACTCACACCTACGGTCAATTTAGAGTCACCAGTTAACCTAACCTGCATGTCTTTGGACTGTGGGGGAAACCGGAGCACCCGGAGGAAACCCATGCGGACACGGGGAGAACATGCAAACTCCGCACAGAAAGGCCCTCGTTGGCCACGGGGCTCGAACTCAGACCTTCTTGCTGTGAGGCGACAGCGCTAACCACTACACCACCGTGCCACCCTATTATTATTATTATTATTATTATTATTATTATTATTATTTAAAGATCCACCATCCACAACTGGTGGTGCTGCAAGCAAGCAGTTCCCCACTGTAAAGCTGGTAATATTATTACACCCTCTCATGTTCTACTCAAACCTGTAATGGTGTAAATACTCATTTCCATGTCTTTTGTAGGCTATCAGTTCTGGTCAACTAAATTGTTAATTTTGATGTTTTTAATGGTGAATCACAAGCAAGGTGGAATTCAGTATCACACAAGCCTGTAGGTCTCATTTCAATCAATTTATTATGGTCTTATTTAGACGGTGAGACACTGCACTGTGGGCTGCAAGTAAACTGCTGGACAGCAGCAATTAAGTTTTAGTTGAACCTGTAATGTAATGCAAGCCCTGAAATGTAAACATTCAAAATCTATTATAAGAATTACATTCCTGGCACGGAGCAGACACTCTTATCCAGAGTGACATACAATATGCCCAGAGCAGCCTGGGGGTTAGATGCCTTGCTCAAGGGCATTTCAGCCATTCCTGCTGGCCCGGGGAATTGAACCGGCAACCTTTTGGTTCCAAAGCTTCTCTAATCATTAGGCCATGCCTTCCCTGTTGTATACATAATTTGTATTACTCATAGATGTTTAAAATATGTCTCAGAGGCTAAATCTTTGTCTGGAAAGTTACATACAGACCACACACACAAACAGGTATTGAAAAGGAAAAATATGACTGAACTGAAAAAGCAACAACAAAAACACCCTGGACAAGGTATACTTAGAATTTGAATTAATATCAGTTATTGTCAGTGGAGAGATATTGTCTATTTGCTTCAATTTTGTCGAAAATTGTATTTTATGCTTTAAATTTTTATTGTTAGTAGTGATATTTTTGGGATGTGCTGGTGGATGGAATATGGAAATGAATATATGCATCGTTATAATAGAATGGAGGTGGTGATGGAGTAGGACACTCTGTCTTACCCTGGTGGCAGTCACAGTAAGCCCAGCCAATGGCACCAGAGCTTTGTCTGAAAAAGCACCAGGGGTTGGATTCACGGTCAGGGTTTCTGCAGTAATTGTGTTCTCCCAGGCCTCTGCCAGGATACTGCTGCACATAATCAGGAAACTCTGTCCATTTCAGGCATGGCGAGCCTGAATCTGTCTGAGACACTGTGCCATTGTAGTAGCCCAACTCAGTAAAACCTTCTGAACAGGAGAGAGGGACTGCAAAATGAAGGAGAAAACCATAAGTTATAGTAGTTATATAATTATTGCATGTGAATTAACTAAAGAGACACACACAGTAGATTTTTGGAATCCTTCAACCTTAAGGCAAATATGAAATTTAAAGGTTGCATTTAATATGAGATGCAGCTGCATGGTGGCACAGCAGGTAGCATCAATGGCCCAAAACTGAGCTCAGGTTACTGTTTGTCCAGAATTTCTCATGTACTTTCTGTGTTCACATGTGTTTCCTATGATTCTCTGTTTTTTTAACCACTTCCCAAAAACATGCATGTAGGTGAAGTGGCTATTCACAGGATAGGCTCCAGATGCATCATGAACCTGACCAGGATACAGTGGTTAATGAAGATGAATGAATGAATAAATATGTGATATACAGGGTGTCTGAAAAATCAGGAACCAATGGGGATATTTTGACGAAGTAGATCAATAAAAATATATTGAGCAAAATCCACACAGCGGCTGAGAAAATGCATAGAGCATATGTAGAGCATATAGTGTAAGTAATAAATGCACAATTAAGTACATGTAGTTTTACTCTTAATGGTTCCTGACTTTTAAGACACCCTGTATATTAATTATGTGAATTAATTAATATATGAGACTAGTTTCTTATTCACCATTCTTTAAATCTGGAATAATCTCAGCAATAAGGAGTGGAGGAGAGAATTGTTGTGTAAAGTTGCGCAAGTCCAAGTCTAGCAGGTTTCATGGCCAACAGCATATTGGAAGAGATGCATGTACTGCAGTACTGCTGTGTTTATCTCCCATGAACACTTGCCTTGGCTCTCAAGTCTTCGCAAAACCCATTCTGCATTCTGATTTCTCAGCCCCAAGCTTGGAAAGGGAAGAGAAGACAAGAGAGTTGAACAACTGGGCCGTTCTCCTGCCTTGCTCACAGCAAAGGAGGCCAGAATTACACAGGGAACTGGTCCAGGATGTTCCAGAAATGGGCCCATTTTCAAAGCATCAAGATGGCGGAAGAGGGTTCTGACTAACCTTGACAGGCACATGGAATGTCTTTCTTGTCACATACAGTAGGTCACTGGGTATAGAAGAATGTGGTTAGTCCATTTAAAACGGGGAATTTTAGGAAAATTGACCGACTTAGAATTGTTGACTTTTAGATCATTTCGCTAAATGGTGTTACCTGACCATTATATGTTTGCATGACTGACTGTTTCAATATATCTATACATGAGAGCACACATGGTAAAAATAACAGGGCGTGAACATGGAAAACATCTACATGCTGTGTGGAATTGAAACCCCTCCTGAAGACACTTCCTTGTACCATATGGACTGTGAAACTGCAGTCACTGCAGAGCTTCTTTCATCCAACAATCTCTGCCACAATTGTTAACTCTTCTGATCCTTAAATAGCCAAAATTCTCCTGTATATCATGTCAATAATAGTGGCACATGTGTTTTTGTTCAAAATAATTATTTCTTGGTGAGGGATTTGTTTTTCTTTGGATAAATTTATTTTAATTAAAGGTTGGATTTTTCTCTTTTTTTCAGCATTAGATGAAGCCACTTCACCAAAAGGTGGATTTTTTCCTAAACCTTTTTTACTAATCTTTACAAGGGGTGCCAGTAATAAAAATGGAGGACACTGTATATATAATCACAACCCCAATAGCAATGTCATTTGAGGGCTTTTTAGGCCAGTTGTAATCATACATCACCAATAATCATCTCTCTTGTGGCTCAGGTCCATAGCATCATCATCATCATCATCTTTATAGTCCTTTATTAGTCCATGCAAGCATGGGTTGGACTGTCATCTGATTCTTTTCCTCCAGTCAACTTGATCTTGTGCAAAGCAACTGGATATTCCTTTGGATCGTAAATCTTGATCAACAACTTGACGCCAGGTTTTCCGAGGGTGGCCACGACCCTTGGAACCATTCACCCCCAGGCACTGGACACATTTCAACCAACTGTTTTCATCACATCTCTCTACGTGGCCAAACCAATGTAATAGACAGCGTTGTACCTTGTTTTCAATAGAATCAATGGTTACACTGAGGACAAGACTCCACAGTTCATCACAAGATTTCATCTCTTTCTAGGAGGAGCCACACATCCAACGTACCATTTCGTCACAGTGAAGTCTCTGAACATCCTCAGCTATTAATGGTCATAGTGATGTGTGGATTTAATTAGACAGATATCAACGAGCAGCTAGCAACTTACAATAGAGTAAAATGCTTTGATGTTAATATGGTAAATGCATGTTATTGAAGCACTGTGGTGTAGTAATAAATAATTTTAGAATAAAAAAAATGCATGATGTCAGCTTTTTTATTTCCTAAATCTCATGTATATCACCAGATTGCAGGACTCAAAAGTCTCTGAAACACGAATAAAACATTTCATCTTGCAACTTTTGAGGAATCAAGGTTAGCCAGTGTGGTGTCAGCATAAGTCTCAGAAATGCCATCAAATGTTCTGTTTTTTTTTTTTTTTTGCATCTTTCATAAATTGTGCCATCATTTGAAATGAGATGAAAAAATCCTTGCAGTCAAGGTTGGAGAGAATTCAATCTTCTGGACTCATTAATCTCCTGCTAATCGTATGATCCGTTCAATAGCTAACTCCAGAACACCATGACTCAGCAAATTCTTCATTCATACATCTTGCTACTTCAGTATACTGTAGATATTAAGGGTGCTCCAGTGTTATCTCTCAAAATTCATCACTGACAGAGGAACACACTGTTAATCACAGGCTGGAGTGACAAGTCAGCCAATGCTTTGTTTGCAGACACATCCTGAACCAGGCTAGATGCATCAAACATCAAGGCCATGTAAAATGTAGTGGGTGATGTGTGCAGAAAGAGAGAGAGAGAGAGAGAGAGAGAGAGAGAGAGAGAGAGAGAGAGAGAGAGAGATGAATGGTTCCCCAGCCTAGCTTTAATGGACCAACTGCAATTAAGGCATAGCTGAATTAGAGATATTAAGGCAGAATGACTAAGAGCTCTTTCAAAATGAGTTGTGCCAACTTGAGCGTCACCCCTGGGGAAATCACTCATTGTGTATTTCAACTTAATTGAGTACATAAAGATGTGTGGAGGGGGATTGCAATAAAGCTGCAGATAAAGTAGCAAACAAAAAAAAAACAATAGAAAAGTCTGTCTTCTGACAGACCCTGGAATTTCAACTATTATTGCATTTATTTGGATTTAAATAGTTTGTCGAATTTGCTTAGAACTTATCAAGAACAAGTCATCTTAGCACATTCTGTATATTATCATAACATGAACTAGAGAAGGTAAAAAATAAAATAAGAAGAAAACAGGATATAATAGACAGGACATTAGAGAATGCAGCCATACTGACTTAGCTACTTCAGTACTAAGAGTGGGGATCCTTATCATATTCAATTAGCACATGACTATTAACCAGCGGTAACCGCTTCTATATCATGGGATCAAGCGAGAGCTGTTGGAAGAGAAGGCATAAAACTAGGGGTTAAATTAGGTTTTACAGAGTTGAGGTCTCTGCTAAAACAGCACCAAATCTGTCATATTTGGATTGTACAAAAGATCAGTTCTGACTTAAACTGCCATGATATGTGGGAATGCATGAGTAAACTGTGTTGGCAAATAAAATAAGGCTTAGGACACAACATTAAGTCACACTGAGTCATATCTGTGACTATATAATTGGGTATGACTCCAGTTAATCATCATAAAAATTAAATATTAAGAGAAAATATTTATTCTGGGCTCCGTGCCAATGTGATGTTGCTATCTATATAATAAAAAATAATACATGACATGCATATACGGTGTAATTTATAGCAGACGTTTTGCTGAAGATCCTTTATTGTTCCAGTATTAAGAACTGCCTGTTATTTAGGCAAAGGATAACATAACATAAACATTATATTCCTAAATGTGATGACAGTGTGTTTGCTATATGCCTTGAAATATATTAAAGCCATGTTTTGAACCTAGGAACTGTCACAGTGAATGACTGGACCATGTTTTCTTTCTCATACTGCAGGATTTGGTGATATCTGTATTGAAATGGGCAATATTACACTGCAAAAAAATGACATATTAGCAAGTAAAAATGTCTTGAATATAGTCACATTTATTTACTATTTACTTATCTACTATAAGATTACAACAACCCAATGACTGTATATGATTATTAAGCCTGGGTGGCATGGTGCAATTAGCAGTAGTTAGCAATAGATGGGTGACCTGCCCAGGATGTACCCTGCCTCTCATCCAAAGTCAGCTGGGATTGGCTCCAAATTCCCCTGCGACCCTGATAGAGCAGCAGTACAGGTAATAGAAGAATGCATTATTAAGTCTGTTTCTTGACATAGAGTAGAGTGGGGTAATACGCCCCCATGGGGTAAAAGGCCCCTGGCTTGTTTTACCCAAAATAACCATCAGATGGCGCAAAGTTACATTTCTATTGTTGCTATGGACTGGCTTGACAACGGGGATATACAAATATCCACTGTGGATCGCATATCAGCAATGCAGCGGAGAGAAATCAAATTTCATGGTAAGTGATATAATTTTCAGATATCAGTAAAACTGTATTTAGATAGCTGCTATTTCGTCAGATATCACAGCTGTGTATGTGGTATGAGCAGACAAGTCAGTACATTAAAAAAAATACATTAGGTATAAAAAGTTGAATCACATTTTGAAAGTAAGACCCTTTTTTGTAAAAGTGTAGTCTGTGGGGTAAAACACCCCCTTAATGGCAGGGTAAATGGCCCCCAGGGGGCATCGTTTCCTTTTATCATAATTAGAGTAGAGTAGGGGAAAAAGCCCCCCTTAAGGAAAATTCAGTTTTTCTCCAAGTTGAAAAGAACCATGTGTTTAGTTTTAATCATAGTTTTGACAACAGTGACATGAACAATAATGCCACCTAAAGTTTGCCTAAAGTTAATACTTAATTTTTTTTTTTTAACAAAAACAAACATTGTGCCAAGGGGGCCTTTTACCCCCCCAGTGGGGTAAAAGGCCCCCTGAGGTGGGGCAATAGGCCCCCTCACTCAAAAAAACAAGAAAATATCCCTGAATTAATGAATAGCTTGTTCTTTGTTAATTCATGTTCAATCCACACAAAATTATATTGAAATTAAAATGCGAAATATAATAAAATAATGCATCTATTCATTAATTCAGGGATATTTTCTTGTTTCTTTCACATTATAGGCTTAAGTAAACACTTTTGCTATCCAAACAGCTTTTTTTGAGTGAGGGGGCCTATTGTCCCACCTCAGGGGGCCTTTTACTCCACTGGGGGGGTAAAAGGCCCCCTTGGCACAATGTTTGTTTTTGTTAAAAAAAAAAATTAAGTATTAACTTTAGGCAAACTTTAGGTGGCATTATTGTTCATGTCACTGTTGTCAAAAACTATGATTAAAACAACACATAATTCATTTCAACTTGGAGAAAAACTGAATTTTCCTTAAGGGGGGCTTTTTCCACCACTCTACTCTATTTTAGTTGTACTATTTTAAGCTTTAAATTTTCTTATTCTATTGGCAGATAATTTTGTTTCTTTCTTGAAATCAATGCTTATAAGCAAAATTACCTGCCAGTAGAACAAGACTATTTCAAGTTTGAAATGAGTAAAATAATATCTAGAAATAGGTTCAATAATCTTATTTTTTATTTCTTGAAACCTTCTAATAGGCAATGCTCAATCATTTTGAGTATATTCTGTCACATCCGCGCGCTTATAAGGACGTTAAACACGTACAGACTTTGTGAAGTAATGCACTCAGTACTCTTTTGTTTACACTGTTATTCTGGTTTACTGTCTCACACTTGTATTTTGGTTTCTACTCATCTGGTCTCTTTGTACCTCGCATGACCCTTTACCTGTCCAAGGTTTTGATTCTGCCTGGTTATTGTTTTTGCAATAAACACATTCTTCCAGCAATTACATCCATCTACCATCACTTACCTGACATATTCAAGATACTTTAACATTAATGACATTTAGCATTAAGATGTACGACATAGCCAAAGCAGCCTAGGTTAGGTGCCTTGCTTATGGGCCCTTCAGCCATTTCTGCTGGTCTAGGGAATTGAACCGATAACCTTTTCTTCCCAAAGCTGCTTCTCTCACCATTAGGCCATGGCTAATTTAATTCAGCTTTAATTTGCTAAGATGTCAATTTTTTGCAGTGTACAAAGCTGATTAACAATCAATGTATTATGCAGCCCCTGTGTAATAAATACAAATCAAATACTACAACCCCAATTCCAAAAAAGTTGGGACAAAGTACAAATTGTAAATAAAAACGGAATGCAATGATGTGGAAGTTTCAAAATTCCATATTTTATTCAGAATAGAACATAGATGACATATCAGATGTTTAAACTGAGAAAATGTATCATTTAAAGAGAAAAATTAGGCGATTTTAAATTTCATGACAACAACACATCTCAAAAAAGTTGGGACAAGGCCATGTTTACCACTGTGAGACATCCCCTTTTCTCTTTACAACAGTCTGTAAACGTCTGGGGACTGAGGAGACAAGTTGCTCAAGTTTAGGGATAGGAATGTTAACCCATTCTTGTCTAATGTAGGATTCTAGTTGCTCAACTGTCTTAGGTCTTTTTTGTCGTATCTTCCGTTTTATGATGCGCCAAATGTTTTCTATGGGTGAAAGATCTGGACTGCAGGCTGGCCAGTTCAGTACCCGGACCTTTCTTCTACGCAGCCATGATGCTGTAATTGATGCAGTATGTGGTTTGGCATTGTCATGTTGGAAAATGCAAGGCCTTCCCTGAAAGAGACGTCGTCTGGATGGGAGCATATGTTGCTCTAGAACCTGGATATATCTTTCAGCATTGATGGTGTCTTTCCAGATGTGTAAGCTGCCCATGCCACACGCACTAATGCAACCCCATACCATCAGAGATGCAGGCTTCTGAACTGAGCGCCGATAACAACTTGGGTCATCCTTCTCCTCTTTAGTCCGAATGACATGGCATCCCTGATTTCCATAAAGAACTTCAAATTTTGATTCATCTTACCACAGAACAGTTTCCCACTTTGCCACAGTCCATTTTAAACAAGCCTTGGCCCAGAGAAGACGTCTGCGCTTCTGGATCATGTTTAGATACGGCTTCTTCTTTGAACTATAGACCCCTTCACATGTTTGTAAACAAACCGACCGTTGCCAGGATGCGCGCGCAGCCTGGACCCAGAAACAATGCCCATAGACCGGCATTATGAGCTGTCAGATTATGCCAAACAATTGTCGTTACAAGATCGAGAATGCTACATAAATAAGTTAACTCTAACAAGTGGACATCGCCTACCGGATCTGCATTTAATTAAAGAGTGGACGGACGATGTTAGTAAGTTCCCTGGTATACAATGGCCAGATATATACTCGTACCTTATTGACAAGACTTCAGTGTACTGCTTGATCAGTGTATGGCTTGTAGTCATAGACGTCGGCGATTTTTTTGGAATGGGTGAGATCCTGCTGGAATTCTGAACATTTTAACCCCATCACTGCTACGATTCTGACACCCGAAAACACAACAACTAGGCATTTCTGAGTCTTTTTTGGGTCCAGGCTGCGCATGCAATTTCCACTTACATATGAATGACGTTTACTGCAAAGGGGTCTATAGAGTTTTAGCTGGCAACGGCGGATGGCACGGTGAATTGTGTTCACAGATAATGTTCTTTGGAAATATTCCTGAGCCCATTTTGTGATTTCCAATACAGAAGCATGCTGTATGTGATGCAGTGCCGTTTAAGGGCCCGAAGATCACGGGCACCCAGTATGGTTTTCCGGCCTTGACCCTTACGCACAGAGATTCTTCCAGATTCTCTGAATCTTTTGATGATATTATGCACTGTAGATGATGATATGTTCAAACTCTTTGCAATTTTACACTGTCGAACTCCTTTCTGATATTGCTCCACTATAGACTCCTTCGCAGTAAACGTCATTCATACATAAGCGGAAATTGCGCGCGCAGCCTGGACCCAAAAAAGACTCAGAAATGCCTAGTTGTTGTGTTGTCGGGTGTCAGAATCGTAGCAGTGATGCGGTTAAAATGTTCAGAATTCCAGCAGGATCTCACCCATTCCAAAAAAATCGCCGACGTCTATGACTACAAGCCATTAAACGTGTAGACTGGGATGAAAGCACTATGCGCGGGTTTGCAGCGCCCACTTCATCACAGGTAAGATCAGGCTATTTATTAAATCTTTCTTTTTTATTCTTTCTAGTCTTCGTTTATTGATGTAGCAAAATACTTTGGTAACGTTTGTCTGATTAGCTGGGTCATAGTTACACAATGTAATAAATATTGTTAGCATGTTAACTTAGCTTTGCATGCAATTTTGTTTGTAGGAGAGGTCTCGCTTGACTCAAGCAGTCCAGATTTTGTGCCATCATTATTTGTGTATGCCGAAAATCACAATTTTAAAGCAAGGATGGAAAGGTAAAATTGTGTGCCCTCATTCTAAATGCCAACTTGCGTTGACTGCTCTAACCTAGCTCCCGCCCCGTTCAGTTTCATTTCTGCTCTCTGCCTCTCGCTTTTTACGCAGCTCTGATTTCTCTTAGCTGCACTCTTTACACTATCATTCCTTTCATGCCATTCCCTCCTGCAAATTGCTGTTTAGTGTTGGTATTTGCTGTTGTAGCTAAAGCCACATTGTCATCACATCACTGGCATAATTTGATTAAAACAAAATGAATATGAATGTCCCATTGTTAATCAAGTTGTACATGCCCGCACATAACATAATCCTATGCGTCTAAAGACTTGTAGGCACGAAGTTTTTCGTGGGTGTACACTGAAGTCTTGTCAATAAGGTACGAGTATATATCTGGCCATTGTATACCAGGGAATTTACTAACATCGTCCATCCACTCTTTAATTAAATGCGGATCCGGTAGGCGATGTCCACTTGTTAGAGTTAACTTATTTATGTAGCATTCTCAATCTTGCAATGACAACTGTTTGGCATAATCTAACAGCTCATAATGCCGGTCTATGGGCAGCGCCATTGTTTCTGGGTCCAGGCTGCGCATGCATCCTGGCAACGGTCGGTTTGTTTACAAACATGCGAAGGGGTCTATTTGTCGGCGCAGAATTAGGGAGATTGGTGATCATCTTTACTTCTGAGAGCTGTTGCCACTCCAAGATGCTCTTTTTATACCCAGTCATGTTAATGACCTATTGCCAATTGACCTAATGAGTTGCAATTTGGTCCTCCAGCTGTTCCTTTTTTGTACCTTTAACTTTTCCAGCCTCTTATTGCCCCTGTCCCAACTTTTTTGAAATGTGTTGCTGTCATGAAATTTCAAATGAGCCAATATTTGGCATGAAATTTCAAAATGTCTCACTTTCGACATTTGATATGTTGTCTATTGGCCCTTTTCCACTACCCTTTTTCAGCTCGCTTCAGCTCACTTCAGCCCGACACGGCTCGCGTTTCGACTACCAAAAACCAGCACGACTCAGCTCGCTTCAGCCCTGCTTAGCCCCTAAAACTCGCACCGTTTTGGAGTGGGGCTGAAGCGAGCCAAGCCGTGCCGAGTGAGGTTGGGGGCATGAGCAGACACTCCCCTGTGCACTGATTGGTGAGGAGGAGTGTCCTCACATGCCCACACACGCCCCGCGAGCGCGCTGGGATCTGTAAACACCGCAAACCCGGAAGGAGAATAATTACGAATTACGAGAATTTCTGAAGCCTTATGCGCCTCGCCTCATCTATACGCTCTTGCCAGTATCTGTCCGCGTTGTCGGTGACAACAAGCCACAGCACCAAGACCAGCAACACTAACGACTCCATGTCCTCCATGTTTATTGTTTACTATCCGGGTCGTGAGACTACTGCTTAAAAGATCACTGAATCAGTGACATACAGAGCATCGTGGACGAGTTCGCGGAGCGCAAGGCTCGTCGTATGCCCTTCAAATAATGCGTGCAGTAGGCTATTGATGTTTTATTATGAGCCATGTACAGTATGTCGCCTAATGTTTTTTTGTTTCTGAGTTACATGTTCGTTTGAAGGACTTAATGTACAAAATAACATAGTTGCACCCCGTAGTGTTGAAATTGGTAAACACAGTGCATTCAGTGAGGTTTGCACCGCCCTCCTTTTATTTCTGACTCTTCCTGTCACCGTTGCAACCTCTGAGCGCTCATTCGTATGCCCTTCAAATAATGTGCGCCGTATAGGCTATTGATGTTTTATTATGAGCCATGTACAGTATCCTAATGTTTTTTGTTTCTGAGTTACATGTTCGTTTGAAGGACTTGATGTACTAAATAACATAGTTGCACCCGGTAGTGTTGAAATTGGTAAACACCGCAGTTGCGGACATTTTGTAGCCTAAAATGATGTTATGATAAGCTTTAATAAAGGGCCCGGTCATTTGCCCCGCCCCCGGCCCGGCTCTGACTTGTTCCGCCACTGTCACTGATGTCACTGTTTGCGCTGCTTAACGACATCACGTGATGTCCACCCACTTTCGCTAACTCCACCCAATATGTCCACCCACTTCCAGCCAGCACGGTTCAGCGCGGTTGTAGTCGAAATGCAACTCCAACAGCCCCACTCAGCTCGACTCAGCTCGACTCGGCACGGCACGGCTCAGCCGCGTTTGTAGTGGAAAAGCGGCATATGTTCTATTGTGAATACAATATCAGTTTTTGAGATTTGTAAATTATTGCATTCCGTTTTTATTTACAATTTGTACTTTGTCCCAACTTTTTTGGAATCGGGGTTGTAATTTCCTAAAAAATATATATATAATTGTGTTCTAAATTTCTATAATTCTGTTTTGTTTGCCTGTATCAGTTTCTACCAAGTGTTTGAACACAAACAATTTGGACACACAAGGTCACTCATATTTCTGACCTGCATATCAACCTGTTCAGTAATCCCTATCATTACTCTGGTGACATTCTTCTTCACTTGATACCAGAGTAAACAGAAATGTGTACATAGATTAGATATGGTGTCTGTGACAGAATATCAAAGCTGTCAGAAGTACAGGGCTGCCAAGCAAAAATCAAAGAGGAAGGGACTGTAGAATTGCTGCGTTTCTGGTCAAATATTAAAATAGTAATACAGAGACATGTAATCCAAGTAGTCTGAGCTCAAACACCTACTTCGTTTCCACACATAAAAAAATTTAATTAGCACAAAATCAGTCCAGTGTGTGTGTGTGTGTGTGTGTGTGTGTGGAGGCCTCCAAAGTGTCATTATTTCAGTTGTCTATTCGTTCATTTTATTAGAAAAGATGGTGGCATTACATAAAATACATTGCACATTCACACTGTGAGGAAGGAAAGAAGGAAGCTGAAGCAAGAGCTTGTAGATTGGTGCTCTGTGGGTGATTATTCATGCTCCTCTCCTGCGCTACTGGATGAGCATGAGCAGAACGAATGGCAGAAGAAATCATATAATTCACACAAAGCATCCAGACAGAGTCCTGGGACACATTAATTTTCTGCACTGTGCAATGGGAATTCTTATCCCGTCTCCCACCCAATAATCAATTTTACCCTCCACAATAAGTTCTTGATACAGATCCTGTACCCTTCTGCACACATAACAACTGTGTGTGGAAGTTACAGTTGAGATTGGTACAGTACATCCATTTTTCTGTGTTCCTTTTTCTTTTTTTTTCTCCAAAACCTCAGTGTAATTTTATATATAAAACTATGCAGCATAAATGTGCTGTTGCTAAGACCAGAGATATTGGGACCAGAGATTCCACAGGTCTGGTCGTTGGAGCAGGGGTTCAGATATGAAGCCTGTGAGACAAAGGCAGGCCATGTGGACTAATATGGGATTATACTGTGTGCTTGTGAGGTGCTGCATGTTGCACTGATCACATTCATTCATCTTCAGTATCTGTTTCAACATGGCCATGGTGGATTCAGTGACTAAACTTTCTATTTTGTGTGATTGGGCAAGATTCAGAATTCCTTAATTAGTGTCCAGGAGTGTGATTCAAAAACAGTCATGCACACCCCTCTGAAACTAAAGAAATAACTTCCAGCATTTTGGTCTAAACATTGCTAATGGCCACACTGACTCGGGCCATGCAAATGCACTTACAACAAAACAAACAAACAAAAACTTCCTAATACTGTCCCACTTACATTTGATGTTTGAGCTCTTGCTAAACTGTTCAGAGAATATTTTTATTGGAAAAGAGCCTGCCAAAACACAAATAGCTCAATCTGAGTCCTATCTCCTTAAGACCCCATGCAGCCCCCTGATTGGCTGAACCCGTCTGTGCTGTTTATCAGTCTTGATGCAAGTGCATCAAAGCACTGAGTCATTACCATGATGGGTTTGATGCTGGGTAATTTAATGCTGTCAGAGTGTACAAGAGAACGAAAGATGAACAAACCTAATAAGAATCAGTATGAGAGCAAAAACCATCATGGGGCAGCTGCCTTCATCAACCTACCAGACTTCTTATTACTAGTAACCTGAATAATCACAAGAATGTGTCGTATTTATAAGCCCTGTGGACAGTTAAGGAGTGATTTATGCACAGCCTAATCTGATATTGCCAATATGCAGTCGATCCCTAAATCTTTTGTGCATCGTGTAGTTCTACTAACCATCTACAATGCTTTGCAAATTTGTCAAGTGTCATAACATGCCTCTGTACTCACCTGTATTTTGAACTTCGTTCAGGTAGCTATCATCACCAATCCCCTGCAAAAAGGATATGCAAACATTTCAGATGCAAGAAGCTGACAGATTTATGCTCAGCATGAGCTAGTGCTTGTTTTTCCAGAAAAACTGAGTTTTATCTTCTTAAACGTGACACACATTTAAACAGTGGTGTGTTCTGTCTCTACCCACGCTCTCTCACACAGCTCAGCAGCAGCAGCAGCCATGAGAGGCTTTATGGCAGAACTACAGACAGGATAATAGATGATATCTGCTAAATATTTAACTTGGGAGATTTTATATCTGCTTTTTCTTGTACTGTGCTGTAATTGTAATATGACAGCTAGAATGATTTGGGAGCCTAATCTCAATTATTTTTTTAATTAAATAAAAATACTTATGAAATAATGTGCTGAAGGTTAAAAGTGTTTCAGTGTAGGCTGTAGTTTGTAGCAAATAATCAGTGTCATGTCTGAAATTCATCATCAAATTCAACCATCAAATAAAATTTTCAGCAACCCTTTTTATTCGAGAGATGAATTAGATAACAAATGACCGACACTGACTCATTTATCCATAAATAAAACCTATTCTAAAAAGTGCTCCAAAAAGTTTTGGCACACACATCATTCATATGATATTCAGGTTAAAATAACCCCAAAATAAAACAACGTTGTAGGTTCAAATCGCACATGAGATTTACAATCGCACCATAGAGGTGGTTGAAGAGCTTAGCTTTGAAGTTGTGCACGTCCACTACACAGCCCTGACCTCTCGCCTTAGGATTATCACCTATTCCACTCTCTCCAGGACTAGCTTCATTAGTTTCCTTCAGCAATGACACTGAGCTGAAATTCAGGCTACATGACGTCTCTAAAACCAGCATGATTGTTTGAGCAGGGAATTGAAGAAATAGTGAAGCATTGAGAATGAAGGAGAATACAGTGGTCTTGTGATTTTCTGAGTTCTGTTATTTGCAATCTTGGGTTTGTGAAAATTTTGAATACTTATAACCCAATAATTTCAGTGTTACACATGGGAAACGAGTTATCATTGGTTGTAATAGTGTTCAGGATTTGCTCACTGAATTTGAAAATGCCAGTGGAGCAGCTAATACAAAGCTAATACAAAAGCTGCAATTAAATGCTTACTTTCATTCATGATCACCAATCTGACCTTCATCAAAGACATTGTGTTCATAAATTATTTCTTTTCCCCCCCCTTGATCTACACTTTACAAGGGCAGTCTTCGATGTCTAATTTTTTGCTGGAAAAGAATGTGGATTGTTTGAGGCCTCATTTATCAATGAAGTAAATGCATAGACATAGGCTACAGTACATTTAAGCAGTATTTTAATCAGCCCACTACAGACCATTAGATATTCTGTTATTGTACAAGCATTAATATAAAGACAATCAAAGGCTTCTTCATATTTTATGTATTTATTCTCTACACTCTGTAGTAATTTACCCAACATGCTGCCACATGTTAGTTTGTATGTCTGGAGAGCAAAACATTAGAATGACTTTATTAATTTACAAGTGCTGAAGTACTCCAGGGACTGATCAAGGCACCACCAAGCTAATTGTGTTACACGCAGATACAAGACTCGGTTATGAGCTGTGATATTTGTGCTCATATCAACACACGGTCAGTTAAATCCATAATTGCATCTGTCAATCTTCCACTGAAGCAGCAGCTGAGACCTGGCAGTGCCAGCTGTGGTGCGTCCTAGCAGCAAAGAAAACACACCTAAGGAGAAACCTTCTCATTAAAACAGTGTCTCAGGCTGCTCTTAATGTGGCAATTTACACAGCAGTAACTCTGATTTTATTGTGACCCAAAACACGTGGTGCGGTAATAGTTTACCTTCTTACTGTACCTTCGTACAGTAGTATGAAGTTATATTTAATATACATCAAAGAATAAAAACATTACGCTAATGAGAAAACATTAGAAAATTAAGAATGCCTATTCTCAAAATGGCACAGAGCCTTCAAAACGGAATGAAACATGTCACTGCTGTACTATTACTGCTTGCGCTTCTGATCAACTAAATGACAAAACTCTACTGACAGTGATAGATAGATAGATAGATAGATAGATAGATAGATAGATAGATAGATAGATAGATAGATAGATAGATAGATAGATAGGTACAATTAAGATTATCCTCCAAATTGCAATATATCTCAGGTTCCCATTCATCTGTTAGTAGTAACGATGAGAAAATACTCCACAGGAGGTATATTACTTATTAATATCTCTTCGCCACAACAGATGTTTGGATACAGATGCCCTGTCGTCTTGGAAGTGAACTACAGATTACACACAGATTTACTTTGTTGATTGAGATTTACCTTGGTGACATGTAGTACATGAATATGCAGCGATTTGCCATTATGGGCATTTATATAGGCTACCTATATTTTAGCCTCTACCTAGAACCAGTTCAACAGCAAATATATGCATGCTCTAGATAGCTTTTGCTTAAAATCCAGTCCATTTTGTCTTTTCTTTTCAATAGCAGCATAATGTTCCTAAGCACACCCATTAAAAACACAAGCCTCTATATGAATATGGGTCATCTTTGTAAGGGTTTCATAGCCTGTAGTATGATATAGAAATATCCTAATATACTAATTGAGATTGAAACAACATCTAATGTATTTCAGCAGTCAAACACATGGTATTTTTGTATGAGGAAATGCATTAAATAGGCCGATAGGACAATACAGGACAACTAAGGCTCTCTGTACTCTATAGCCAGTGTAATTCTGATGACTAGTAATAGGCTAATATGTAGTGAACACTGAGGCTGGTGCACATGCCATCTAAACAAGCCCCTGTCCGAGGCTGGAATCGACATTTCCTATCTACAAGGCTCTTGTTCCTGTTATTGAGGGTGGCGGCGACGCCTGGATCCGTTCCGGTGCGTTATTGAACAATGAGAGTGGGATACAGGAACAAGCTGCAGTGTGATGAGTGAAAGAGAGACACTTTTCGTTCCACCTGCAGCCTGAAGAAGCACAATGCGTCAAGAGAGGTGTAAAAGAAAAGCGGTCCCAGTCTGTAAATGTGATGGAGATGCTGTAGGTGTATAGTCTTACCTCCGCCAGCGCGGCCAGCCAGCAGCAGGCGCTGATCAGGGCGACGGTCCCCCACGGGCGCGACTCCATCCCTATCTCTGAGCTCCAAGCGCAGGCATGGTCCAGCTCTCCAGCACACTTCTGCAGTGGAAGCTCGGTTTAGCTCCGAGCCAGAGTGGATCTGATCGGGCTTCTGCGTTCTCTTCTGACAGGCTCAGCTCATGGGCGCGGCTTAGAGCCGTTAATTTTCCAGAGGGGACAGCGGCGCTCCCTCCTTTCTCATCCACTAACACACCCCCTCTGTGCTCCTTCTCGCCCTCCTCCTGCAGCAGGTTAATGCCTGATGGCTGATCGCTGATGTGTCATGTCACGCGTAATGAACACACACGCACCACTCCAAATGTTCAGATTACGCACAGAGCGCTGTGTGCGTAACAGCCAGAAATACAATCTGGGCGAGGCTACCTGCCTCGTGTTTTTAATCAGGTGAATAAATACATAAATAAAGTTAATTTTAGGGCAGCAAGGTGGTGCAGTGGTTAACAGTGTCGCCTCACAGCACGGGTTCGAAACGTGCAGCCGACTGGGGCCTTTCTGTATGGAGTTTGCATGGTCTTCTCGTGCCTGTGTGGGTTTCTTCACATGGTCCAAAGACATGTGGGTTAGTTCAACTGGCTACTCTAAATTTCCTATATGTGAGTATGAATGGCTGCATGTTGGCCTGTGATAGATTAGTGACCTGTCAGCTGGGATTGGCACCAGTTTCCTTGCAATGGATAAGCAGCTTTGGAAATGAAAGTTAATTTTTTTTTAAAAATACCATAACGTCAGGGCGGCTGTCGCCTCACAGCAAGAAGGTCTGGGTTCGAGCCCCGTGGCTGGTGAGGGCCTTTCTGTGCGGAGTTTGCATGTTCTCCCCGTGTGGGTGTGCTCCGGTTTCCCCCACAGTCCAAAGACATGCAGGTTAGGTTAACTGGTGACTCTAAATTGACCGTGAGTGTAAATGGTTGTCTATGTCTATGTGTCAGCCCTGTGATGACCTGGTGACTTGTCCAGGGTGTACCCCGCCTTTCGCCCATAGCCAGCTGGGATAGGCTCCAGCTTGCCTGAGACCCTGTAGAACAGGATAAAGCGGCTAGAGATAATGAGATGAGATGAGACCATAACATCATCATCACGACTGAAACAGCCCATCGACTGTACAGGGTGTCACCACTGGTAGAAATAAAGTAGAAAGATTATTTGATTTTTTAGTCAGTTTCAGTGATATTGCTACCAGTGTGTCACTGTTAGGCAATGAACACAACTCAAAAACCTCCAAGGCTGAGTTGGTTATATCCATCCATCCATCCATCCATCCATTATCTGTAGCAGCTTATCCTGTTCTACAGGGTCACAGGCAAGCTGGAGCCTATCCCAGCTGACTACGGTTGAAATGCGGGGTACACCCTGGACAAGTCGCCAGGTCATCACAGGGCTGACACATATAGACAAACAACCATTCACACTCACATTCACACCTATGGTCAATTTAGAGTCACCAGTTAACCTAACCTGCATGTCTTTGGACTGTGGGGGAAACCGGAGCACCCGGAGGAAACCCACGCAGACATGGGGAGAACATGCAATGAGTTGGTTATATGATTGATAGCATTGTATTTTGCGTCACTTTGAACTCTAAATAAAACTCCAATCCTAAATGAGAGGCCTAGTCCTCATATACAGTTTACACATAGTTACTCAGGTCTAGATGAATTCAATTAAATCACAGTGGGCTCCAATGTCAATTAAGACCAGTAATCTGAGGATACAGTGGGTGCAGGTTCACCAAAACTGGACAGTTGAATTTTGGGAAAAGACAAGATGATGATTTTTTTTGTCTTTTTGTTTCTCTGCAAACATTACTAAGACATCACATGCCTTCAAAGGAAACATGAATGGATTGATGTACTAGGAAATATTAGAGGAGAATTTAATCTAATCAGCCAAGAAACTGAAGCTGGAGAAGGCAGATGTTTCAATAAATGACTCAAACATACAGTCCAAATAATTCCCCATTGTTTTAAAAAAAAACAACAACATATATTTGTTTTTATTTCTGAATACATACACTGTATGGCCAAATGTTTGTGGACACCTAACCATCACACTCATATATGCCTTTTGAACAATCCATTCCAGATGTAGTCTGGATATGCAGAATGGGATAGTGATGAAAATCGTACGTTTATTTACAGTGTCGACACATCAACAGAGATGGACCACAAATACAGTACCAGTCAAAAATCTGGACACACCTACTCATTGATATGTTTTTCTGCATTTTGACTATTTTCTACAACCCCAAAACAGAAAAAGTTGGGACAATATGGAAAATGCAAATAAAAAAAGAAAGCAGTAATTTCTAAATTTACCTTAAATTGTACTTCATTGCAGACAGTATGAATCCAAGATATTTCATGTTTTGTCTGGTCAACTTCATCTTGTTTGTTAAGATACATCCATTCCTGCATTTCAGGCCTGCGACACGTTCCAAAAAAGAGTTGGGATGGAGGCAATTTAGGACTAGTAATGAGGTAAATCAATTAAAAATTAATGTGATTTGAAACAGGTGATGTCACCAGGTGATTGTAATCATGATTTGGTACAAAATCAGTATGCAGTAAATGCCTAGTTTTTGAGGAGAAAAGATGGGCCAAGGATCTCCAGTTAGTCAACAAATGGGTGAGAAAAGTATTGAAATGTTTAAAAATAATGTTCCTCAGAAGGAAGATACAAAAGAAAATTTCACCCTCAAAATTGAATCAAAATTGAAATGTGTTTATTTTGAGAAAAAATAAAATAAAATTCACGAGGTAAAACATCAAATAATGTTCTGTTTTGTTTTGAGTGCAATACAGGCCAAAGGTTTACAAATTCTTGTTTTCAGTTTTAATTTCAATTTCAACATACCATCCCACCTTTTTACCTTTTTCTAATTTGGGACTGTACATTGTAGAACCATAGTGAAAACATCAAAACTATGAAATAATATATGGAACATACAGTGGTGCTTGAAAGTTTGTGAACCCTTTAGAATTTTCTATATTTCTGCATAAATGTGACCTAAAACATCATCAGATTTTCACACAAGTCCTAAAAGTAGATAAAGAGAACCCAGTTAAACAAATGAGACAAAAATATTATACTTGGTCATTTATTTATTGAGGAAAATCATCCAATATTACATATCTGTGAGTGGCAAAAGTATGTGAACCTCTCGGATTAGCAGTTAATTTGAAGGTGAAATTAGAGTCAGGTGTTTTCAATCAGTGGAATGATAAGCAGGTGTGAGCGGGCACCCTGTTTTATTTAAAGAACAGGAATCTATCAAAGTCTGATCTTCACAACATGTTTGTGGAATATCATGGCATGAACAAAGGAGATTTCTGAGGACCTCAGAAAAAGTGTTGTTGATGCTCATCAGGCTGGAAAAGGTTACAAAACCATCTCTAAAGAGTTTGGACTCCACCAATCCACAGTCAGACAGACTGTGCACAAATGGAGGAAATTCAAGACCATTGTTACCCTCCCCAGGAGTGGTCGACCAACAAAGATCATTCCAAGAGCAATGCATGTAAAAGTTAGCGAGATTACAAAGGACTCCAGGGTAACTTCTAAGCAACTGAAGGCCTCTCTCACATTGGCTAATGTTAATGTTCATGAGTCCACCATCAGGAGAACACTGAACAACAATGGTGTGCATGGCAGGGTTGCAAGGAGAAAGCCACTGCTCTCCAAAAAGAACATTGCTGCTCGTCTGCAGTTTGCTAAAGATCATGTGGACAAGCCAGAAGGCTATTGGAAAAATGTTTTGTGGACGGATGAGACCAAAATAGAACTTTTTGGTTTAAATGAGAAGCGTTATGTTTGGAGAAAGGAAAATACTGCATTCCAGCATAAGAACCTTATCCCATCTGTGAAACATGGTGGTGGTAGTATCATGGTTTGGGCCTGTTTTTGCTGCATGTGGGCCAGGACGGCTTGCCATCATTGATGGAACAATGAATTCTGAATTATACCAGCGAATTCTAAAGGAAAATGTCAGGACATCTGCTCATGAACTGAATCTCAAGAGCTGGTGGGTCATGCAGCAAGACAACGACCCTAAGCACACAAGTCGTTCTACCAAAGAATGGTTAAAGAAGAATAAAAAGTTAATGTTTTGGAATGGCCAAGTCAAAGTCCTGACCTTAATCCAATTGAAATGTGGCCTGAAGCGAGCAGTTCATGTGAGGAAACCCACCAACATCCCAGAGTTGAAGCTGTTCTGTACGGAGGAATGGGCTAAAATTCCTCCAAGCCCGTGTGCAGGACTGATCAACAGTTACCGGAAACATTTAGCTGCAGTTATTGCTGCACGGGGGTGTGTGTGTCTGGGACCACGTTAAAGTCTACTGCCAGAGAGACAACATGAAGAACCCTTAAAAGATGTTCCAGGAAATTTAGGGTTTCTTTTTTGTTGTTGTTTGTCCCCCCCCTTTTTTTGTCTAATTATATTGGTTGGTTATACCACAAAAATAAGGAGGAAAACACAGAATCCTTTGATTACACCAAATTACATTTGTAGAAAAAGGTTCAATCCATAACCCTGAAACATACTCGTACAGCAAATTGTCCTCTCTGGGGGAACCATTCAAGATTCTATATAGAACCCTATTTTCTATATAGAACTTTGTTTCTCTATCAGAGGGAACCTAAAAACCTTAGGAAGCTAAGAACCCTTTACCGCTGATGCCAAACACTTTGTATGGGTGTAAATTTGGACAAAATAATAAAGCTTTTTATTTTTTGCAATCTGTTTAATGGTGTGAATGTGCAACTGTTCTAATGATGTAAAACTTAAGCACATCAAAGGATCCTTGTTCATGGCAATTAATATTCAAGCTTACTTTCCTCTGAAGATTATAAAATTAATTTAATTTCAACAAATGTTTGCTTCAGAACTTACAGTGTACCCATAAAGAAAAAAAAAATAAGGGCAGGATGATATCTGATTCTCCAATAAGCACGTCAGTAACTTGCAGTTGGAAAATAATAGTCTACCCATAGTCTGCATTCATATCGCTACAATTAATGACCCCCCCATAAATAAGTAAGTAAGTAAGTAAGTAAGTAAGTAAGTAAGTAAGTAAGTAAGTAAGTAGCATACTGCCTATACAAAAACCAGACATAACTAGGCTTGTATGTAAGTTGATTCATAACAGAACATCAAAGACAAGAACAGTGTTTCTCTATAGAAAAACGCACACCGTTGTTTTTAATGTCTTGTTTCCCTATGATATAAATACAGTATGAGATTCCACACATGAATAAAATCCCTTTGTCATCCATTATTATGGAAAAGCAAAGAGTCCATTAACCTGGACAAATCAGAATATGCATATAAAAATACAATATAGATATTTAGGCACTGCCTAAAAGCGGAGTTCCTGATGAGTGTATGAGTAAAATCAGGCCCGCCGACAGGGGGGGACAAACGGGTATGTTGTCCCGGGCCCAGGAATGGGGGGGGGCCCAGAACTGGGCTCTCATGAAGTTGCGATTATTTTATTTCATTTCAAAATGTGTTGATTTGGGGGAGAAATGTGCTATATTTGCATTCAATAAATGATTTCTAGATCTTTTGCCTTTATTGTCTTTGAAAAAGGCGTCAAGAACCCCCTACCACCCCTAATGCAAAAATGGTTTGGTCTGACTCTTTCAGCCCGTCCCTTCTGTGTGTGTGTGAGAGACAGCGAGCAGCCCCTCCCCCAACCCGCGCGCTGCGAGCAGAGTGTCACAGGATTTTCTCAGTGCGCTCCCTCCAAACAACGGGGATTTACACGAAAACGGAAGGAGATATTGATAAAATTCTTTCACAGTGAGCGCCACAAGGCTCTCCTGAACACATTGATGTAATTTTTTTGTCTGTAGTGTAAAAAATGAGGTCACTAGAGTGAGTTAAAAATGAGTGACTTTTCTGCCAAGTTTATAATGGCAGTCTATGTGGCTGCGCGGCTGTCCTCTCCTCACTTTCAGGCTTCTCATTCAAAAACTGTAAGTCCTATCGTGTAGGTAGACACATTGTGTGAATCAGGACAAGTGTGGCTACTACTTTTGAGAAAATTATGTGTGTGGAGTGAAAATTGGGGCTGAAAACACAGTTTAAATAAGAAAGTTTGAGCTATTTTTCCAAGCTCTCTACACTCTAACTTAACGAGCTCCACTGGTGTGTAACGCAATAGACACCCATTATAAAGGGGGAATTTCTCAGGCTTTATAAGGGGGAGGAGGGGTGGAGATGCGGGGGGGTGGGAGCATGGCGAGGGCGGGCAGGTTTCTTTTCAAAATATGGCTTGCGGGAACCGTTATTCCAAAATCTCGTACCCCACCTTTAAGGGGAAAAAAACGACATCGTTCGATCATAGCGCTTTGACAATCAGCGTGCGTGCCATTTGCCAACATGCACAAGTCAGGAGCACAGAAAAGAAAAGAGAAAAAGAGAGGAAGAAACCAAGAGACTCAGGGGCTCACTGCATAAATATTTTAAAAAAGATTCAGATGATGCAGCAGGTACTAGCAAAGGCAGTGGGGCAGCTGAGCCAGGTAAGACACAGCCAACTTCTTCCAGCTCCGTAAAGTAACCCCAACCAAGGCACGCGTGGCATGCAATTCATGTTACAAACGAGGGGAGAGCAAGTCACACTGAACACCATATCAAACGCACAGGGCATTGAATCATTTCATAACCACAACGGCTTAATAACATTGTGTTTCATATATCTGATTGAAGCTAAGAATATTCACATAAGCCCGCAATCATATCCCGCCGTTTCTCGAGCGGTGTGTTCTTCTCTGCTTTTCACACTGGACAGTACGCACGCACAGTATACTATGTTCGCCCCCAGCCCTGCCCGAAATCCCCCGTCCATCGCTGCTCCTTCAAGAGCACCCCAATCGCGTGAGTAGAGACTGGGATAAGAGTGGTGGGTGTGTGTGTGGGTTGGCCCGGGGGGGCCCATTCAGAGCATTTTGTCCCAGGCCCAGCCAAAGCTGTCAGCGGCCCTGAGTAAAATATCTGCAAGGGCACAAAATCAACCTGAATAGAATAATATTACAGCATATGAACCATCGAATTGTCTAGTGTATTGTATTTCACGTTAAAAACTTGCTGCATTGCCTTGTGACAATGATACCAATAATAAGATATTCATCGCAGTTATGAATACATATTTATTCCTTTCTTTGCCAATGTATGCCATGCGCCAGAAACAACACCATGACATTTATTATGCTGTGACTCTGCTGGGTGCCTGGTGGACAGCAGTGAACCAGCGCTTTCACGTTACATCATTATGATATAGTTACCATCGGATATCAAACTTGATATGTCAAACAGTTATTTGTTTACATCTCTCATGTCCATGTGTCTTGGTGCGTGCACGCAGCGCCATTAGGACTAAATACCATGTACCTGTTCTTGATTAGAACTCAATCACAGCGTATACATATGAGAACTCTCAGTAATGCACAGACTTTGCGAAGTATATGCTCTGACCCTGCTTCTGACTTTACCAAGCCTTGTATTTTGTATCACTTTTCTGGTTTTGACCCTGTTTGTGTTTGTGGACTGTGAGTATTGTACAAGTATTACTTCTAATATCCTGTCTGTGTCTTGAGTGCTGCCTGTTTTTTGACTCTGTCTTTGTCTACATTTTGGATCTGTTTGCTAGCATGCCTTCAATAAAACTTTTCCTGCACTTATATCCCCCCCACACACACATACACATACATAACAGAAACTGTCAATTGACCAACAAGCTAGTGGATGAATAAAACTGTTTTCACTAATTGTACAGTATATGAAACTGTAGTGAATATTTTCCATAAAATGTGCTAGTAGATAATCCCATGTTATTAAAAAAAACAATTTAAAAATAAGTCATGGATAAAAAACCCCATCTATCTTATGTAAATAAAAATACAAATTTTGTTGCCTGGTAGTCAAGTGTTTATGAGATATGTTGCCTTGCACTTATGATTTGGTTCCCTGTGATGGTACACATATGTACGGATGTCATACAGTCGTGAATGCCATCAAAAATCAGGTCGATGCATTACTATATTCTCTTGTGCTTCGTGTGTGTGGAGCTCCGCTATAAGCACAAAAACAGCAATAAATTGGCCAGGAATTGGGCAGATGAGTATATAGTGCCTCCTATACAATGAGGAGATTGTAAAGGAAGGACAAAAGAGCTTAAATATCATAATTTTAGAAATACACGGTTTATTTGCTTCTTGTGGTTTACGAATTTTCAAATCAACATCTTCCAACAAAATGATAAGTGAAACATACTTTCAAATCAACACAGAAATTGACAAAGAGACACAAAATCAATGACCTGTCAGAGGGAAGTTCACATGCACAAAGCTATATAATGTCTCATCTCATCTCATTATCTCTAGCCGCTTTATCCTGTTCTACAGGGTCGCAGGCAAGCTGGAGCCTATCCCAGCTGGCTACGGGCGAAAGGCGGGGTACACCCTGGATAAGTCGCCAGGTCATCACAGGGCTGACACATAGACACAGACAACCATTCACACTCACACCTACAGTCAATTTAGAGTCACCAGTTAACCTAACCTGCATGTCTTTGGACTGTGGGGGAAACCGGAGCACCCGGAGGAAACCCACGCGGACAACATGCAAACTTCGCACAGAAAGGCCCTCGCCGGCCACGGGGCTCGAACCCGGACCTTCTTGCTGTGAGGTGACAGCGCTAACCACTACACCACCATGCCGCCCCTATATAAACCTATATAAATATAAAAGAACTTGATGTTATGCATGGAGTAATGGACCAAGATTGTGCTACATGTTTCTCCAATCTTGTTAGAGACCTTATGCAAAATTGTACACATTATTTCAGTTAGTCCTGTTTACAAAAAAACTGACCTAGCATGTGGGCATATAATGGTACAAACAACAGCTGGAAGTCCAGAGGTGACCTTTCTACTAGTGGCATTCACACTGCCCGATTGAAACCACTCTCCCACACGATCATGCATATGTTCCACTCTCAGATCATGCATTCATCCCCCACACACATTTGACCTCTTCTCTAATATACTGCATTATACACTCATCACTGCCTCTGTTTTTCAGTAATCTCTCCCTCGATGAACATTACTTTTAATGGAGGAGACAGAATCTTCAACATTTTCTACAGATACTGCCGTTGTCATGGCAACACAATGGTTAAATTGCTAGCAGCCCCTCCAAATCTCATTGCAAATTTAAGGACCATTCAGACACAACAGTCTTTGTGCTGCCTGTACAGTCATGACAATAACAAAAAAATACCCAGCAGGAGTTTAGGAAGCTAAATGTTAAAATATATTGAAGGGTTTTAAATGAAGCAGCAGGAAAACTGTGTTTAGTCACTGAAGATCTTACTGAATTGCTTTGTCTTTGTTCACAGGATTAAAGCCTTTCTATGCATTCACTCAAACATTCAGGTACACACACCTACACATATCCCAGGCCAGAAAGGAACCAGTTTCTAATACTATTAACCCCTTCTGTGAAAACTAATTCCAACCAAAGCTAATTCTTAAGTTGATATGGAAACCAATGACAGTGATCTTAAGTTGATATGGAAACCAATGACAGGGATCATGAAGAATCTCCCGAGACCTATATAAGTTTATGCCGAAGTGTCAATGGTCTCTAATGTATCTGCTTTGACTTCAGTTATAGCCTGCATCAATCCATCAATGTTGACTGGACAAAACTGAGGCTTATAGGCATACAGGCTTGAGCACACAAAGCCAACCAAGCAGACATATATTAAATTACATAAATACATTAAACACACGTTCTCACTTATGTTGTCTAATGGGTAATAGATGCTATAGATAATTATACCAGGACTTTCAAAACCATATCCTAATTGACTTCCGTTATAAATTCACATTCACAGAAGAATTAACATGCTTTTTTTAAGTATATCCTCTCTCTCTCTCTAATATAGTTCATTATTTCTTCTTAAATCAGAATCTTATAAAATCTACAAACTCCTAAGTGTGGAGTTTGTGCCAAAGCTTTCATTATCCTCATCTGTCCCAAGCGTGGAGGCAGATGAGAGGCAGATCATTTATCACCAGCAGCCGCAGGGGCTCTGAATGTTGCTGTGTGATAGTGTTTGGAGTGGGGTGGGTTGTGGAAAACACAGGAGGCTTCATGGAATTTTTTTTTCTTCTGTTTTTAATCTCACCACGTCATCATGCGATTATCATTGCATTAATGTCCTTAACCAACTGTGATGTCCAAAATAGAGATGAGATTCAAAGTGCTTAAATAATGAAAACATTGGGTGGGATGTGGGGTGTGGTGGGGTGTATAAGAACATTTATGCATTCAAAGTATCAGTATTAATTTATGTGGGGTAATTCATTTACTTATTTCCAATGCTTATGACAAGATTCCGACCTTTTCCTTCAACACTACTGTGAGAAGATCATCCATATTTCACAAAACACTTTGTTTCTTTTTCAACAAGCTGCAAATAATTTTCAGTTCATTTTAGCCAACATACATTTAATCAAATAACCATGACAACAAAATATATTTTTAAGGTTCAAACTGGAAACAACCACTTACTGTACATGCTTTACTTACCAGTACCAGGTTTTTATATGTGAATGAAAATTGTGGCCAAATGTTTAAAAATATCTAGAATTTGTCACACTGCTTCCTAATCTTTCATTTTATGTTTGTGCTCTGATCACTATGATATCAAGTGATATGCAGTGAATAAAACACATCAGGATGTGCTGTTAGAGGAAAATTATTAGTGACGGGGTGGTGTGATGTTACCATCCTGAAGCTGATTACTTTCCTATCACAGCACATACAGAAGTATTTTATTCCTTTTATACTACAGCAATTTACCAAAATTACATTTGCTTTTATTTATTAATGAAAAACACATTGAACTTTTCAACTGTTTATAGTTAAACTTGATGCTGTGGGACATCCACAAGACAAGTTCTTGTTATCACTTGCATTATAGCAGCTATAAAACTTTGCTCAGCTTAAAGGAACAGCTTTACCTCAGAGTTGCAAAGTTCTTCCAAAAACACATAAACTGGGTCCATGCTTAATTGTCTCAACGATTATACATATTTGTTGTTATTATTATTATTATTATTATTATTATTATTATTATTGCTAGATTATGTGTAGCATCAGCTGCACAAGCCCCTGTGGATTGGCTGTTACCAGGGAAATTATAACATATTAGATTCAGTACATTAATATAAACCTGTGATTTGCCTTACAGCCAGCATTACGATCTGAGTGTTCACTGGAAAGGAAAGATTTTTTTTTCTGAAAAAAAAATCTTAAATTCTGTTTTAAATTCCATACTTTTCCAGAATTTCCAGACATGCCTAAGTTTTTACATGTCAATCTCATGCACATTTCCGAAGGTTCTGGGTTTGAGCCCAGCGGTTGACAGGGGCCTTTCTGTATGGAGGTTGCATGTTCTTCCCGTGTCTGCGTAGGTTTCCTCTGGGTGCTCAAGTTTCCCCCACAGTCCAAAGACATGCAGTTAGGCTAATTTGCTACTCTAAATTGCCCTTAGGTGTGAACGTGTGTGTGTGTGTGTGTGTGTGTGTGTGTGTGTGTGTGTGTGTGTGTGTGTGTGTGTGTGTGTGTGTGAATGGTTGTTTCCCAAGCCCAGAAATGGGAGGGTTTCCAGTGTAAAACGATGATCCAATTAATATGACATGTGGATCAGTAGGGTCCACATGAACCTCAACCTGGCAACAGTGCTGGACAAGAATTACAACCCCGATTCCAAAAAAGTTGGGACAAAGTACAAATTGTAAATAAAAACGGAATGCAATGATGTGGAAGTTTCAAAATTCCATATTTTATTCATAATAGAACATAGATGACATATCAAATGTTTAAACTGAGAAAATGTATCATTTAAAGAGAAAAATTAGGTGATTTTAAATTTCATGACAACAACACATCTCAAAAAAGTTGGGACAAGGCCATGTTTACCAGTGTGAGACATCCCCTTTTCTCTTTACAACAGTCTGTAAACGTCTGGGGACTGAGGAGACAAGTTGCTCAAGTTTAGGGATAGGAATGTTAACCCATTCTTGTCTAATGTAGGATTCTAGTTGCTCAACTGTCTTAGGTCTTTTTTGTCGTATCTTCCGTTTTATGATGCGCCAAATGTTTTCTATGGGTGAAAGATCTGGACTGCAGGCTGGCCAGTTCAGTACCCGGACCCTTCTTCTACCCAGCCATGATTTCAAAGCAACCAACAGAGGGGTAGCTACCAAATGGGTTGATGGTCTTCTTTGCCAACGACATCATGTGTTGGTTTATCCGAAGTTGCCGGTGTTGGGGTTTTGAACCAATTACGTATATCCATATTTAAGAAAGCGCGGAAACTAGCTGCTGTCTGCTGGCATTGATGCAGTATGTGGTTTGGCATTGTCATGTTGGAAAATGCAAGGTCTTCCCTGAAAGAGACGTCGTCTGGATGGGAACGTTGCTCTAGAACCTGGATATACCTTTCAGCCAGTCCTGTCGCGAGATCTCAGTCTTAAGGGGGGCTTATGAAATCCACCAGGGGGGCACCACTATTATTAGCTTATTTTTGCACACTATTCGGGCAGCCCTAATCCCACACAGTAATCATCACATTAAACATAACCAACAGCAAACATGACCGGACCAGCAACAGCCTGCAACATCAGTCCCCTCTCTCTCTCTCTCTCTCTCTCTCTCACACACACACACACACACGCGTGTGCACGCACACATCAAGTACACATAACTTATTAGATCACAAGCAGCATCTCAAACTAAACAAAAAAAAAAAAACGCCACGGCGGGTGCATTTCAAAGCAACCAAGAGGGGTAGCTACCAATTGCCATTACATACACACCACCAACAACAACTGAGTGTACACATGACATATTAGATGACAAGCAGCATCTCAAACTAAACAAAAAAACACCACGGCGGGTGCATTTCAAAGCAACCAACAGAGGGGTAGCTACCAAATGGGTTGATGGTCTTCTTTGCCAACGACATCATGTGTTGGTTTATCCGAAGTTGCCGGTGTTTTGAACCAATTACGTATATCCATATTTAAGAAAGCGCGGAAACTAGCTGCTGTCTGCTGGCATAAACTCGCGCTTCATTTTCCACCCAAAAATGCGGGTAACTGATTTCGCAACACTGACTGACGTAATTACGTAGCCAAACTTTCCAACAAACTCACACAGTTTTAATATGTTTAATGTCTTAGTGATTGTGCAACACTGGAAGTTTTAACCCAAAGCGAGTACAATAAAATGAAATTAGGATTTTATTTATCTATTTATTTATTTGAGATCTGTGATTGTGATCTGGCTTGGGTGGGCCGGGCGGGCCCACGCATATTGGTGGGCGGGCACTGCCCCCAATGGCCCGCCCACAGCGACGGGTGTGCTTTCAGCATTGATGGTGTCTTTCCAGATGTGTAAGCTTCCCATGCCACACGCACTAATGCAACCCCGTACCATCAGAGATGCAGGCTTCTGAACTGAGCGCTAATAACAACTTGGGTCGTCCTTCTCCTCTTTAGTCCGAATGACACGGCGTCCCTGATTTCCATAAAGAACTTCAAATTTTGATTCGTCTGACCACAGAACAGTTTTCCACTTTGCCACAGTCCATTTTAAATGAGCCTTGGCCCAGAGAAGACATCTGCGCTTCTGGATCATGTTTAGATACGGCTTCTTCTTTGAACTACAGAGTTTTAGCTGGCAACAGTGGATGGCACGGTGAATTGTGTTCACAGATAAAGTTCTCTGGAAATATTCCTGAGCCCATTTTGTGATTTCCAATACAGAAGCATGCCTGTATGTGATGCAGTGCCGTCTAAGGGCCCGAAGATCACGGGCACCCAGTATGGTTTTCCGGCCTTGACCCTTACGCACAGAGATTCTTGCAGATTCTCTGAATCTTTTGATGATATTATGCACTGTAGATGATGATATGTTCAAACTCTTTGCAATTTTACACTGTCGAACTCCTTTCTGATATTGCTCCACTATTTGTCGGCGCAGAATTAGGGGGATTGGTGATCCTCTTCCCATCTTTACTTCTGAGAGCCGCTGCCACTCCAAGATGCTCTTTTTATACCCAGTCATGTTAATGACCTATTGCCAATTGACCTAATGAGTTGCAATTTGGTCCTCCAGCTGTTCCTTTTTTGTACCTTTAACTTTTCCAGCCTCTTATTGCCCCTGTCCCAACTTTTTTGAGATGTGTTGCTGTCATGAAGTTTCAAAATGTCTCACTTTCGACATTTGATATGTTGTCATTGTGAATACAATATCAGTTTTTGAGATTTGTAAATTATTGCATTCCGTTTTTATTTACAATTTCTACTTTGTCCCAACTTTTTTGGAATCGGGGTTGTAGAAGAAGAAGAAGAAGCAGAAGAATTTCATGTGCATTTCTGGACAAAACAGAAACTGCATTGGACTTGTGCATCAGTCTGCCAAGCATAGCACGTTTCCAGACTGCTGAAGTAGTGTTTATTTATGCTTTTCTAGCAAATCTACATCTACACCTGACCCTGCTGCTGCCATGAGAAAGAGAGAGAGAGAGATGCGATCACAGACCGCCACCTAGCGGATTGTATAAGTACTATTTAAACAAATATGGGTGAATACAAAGAATCAGAGTGATCTTGATTTATCTACAGAAGCATCTTATATTTCGAGCAGCACCGGACTAGCATAAAAACATTACCGTTTAATCAGAGAAACACGTCTACAATACAGGATTTTTAGCTGAATATTGAGTTTTAATGTCACTACATCGCTTTTCTGTCTTTACTGGCGAACCATGCAAAACTCCGGATGTCCCGCCCATTTATAATGACGTAATGATTGACATTGGGTTCAGCAACACAATGTACGAGTGGAGCTTGATTGACAGTAGCATCGACCAATGAGCACGCGAGATCAAACAGCTATGGCGACAGTGGCCCGTCTGCTGATTTGCAACCCGCCGAAACAGCATCGGGGAAGAAGGAGGCCTTCGGTCGGTTCGCCATGGACTGTTCCAGGATCAGTGCCGTTTAAATAGGGCTCTAACAGTAGTGCGGTGAGTAAGAATACTGTCGGCAACTTTCATCCGATTCAAACCCAGCGCTGTAAATCATAAGTAATGTGTGATTGTGTCGTTGAAAGGAAACCCGGCCATATCACATTTCATTAAGACCTGCTTCCCAGCGGATGCTTTGGCCTGCTCAGCCAGCATTCATAAAAACAAGTGGATTATTTATTTGTCTCTTTAAAGTGTGCTTCTGTGGCCTTGCATTGCTGAGTGAGCTATTTTTGTACTGGGTGGGGGATATCCTGTTGAGGTTTGTTTAGCAGGTTGTCATTTGCAGCAGTCTAACAGCTCCATTTCCTCGAAGGGAATTGGTTTAATAGGCAGCTCGGGTTTCAATATTTCCCTGGTTACTGAAAGCCTAGTTATCTGTAGAGCTGGGAGTCAATCCGACGAAGAACCGATTCTGTGTGAATCAGGAGTCGATTCCAAAATTGATTCGGCTGGACTGTAGACACTGATAAAGGAAGGAAACTGATTTAAGGGTTGTTTTACAATCAGGGTACAAAGTTTGTGTCACAGGGGTCCAGAATTCAAATTGATTCAAACTGGTTTTAAAAAAAACCCTATCAAATCTGCACTTTTGGAAATTAATACACATATGAACATAGGCATGTGTAATAGTTTGTATTATAACAAGATTAAGTGTAGCTTTAAGCAGGGCTGGGAGAAACAAATGAAGTTATTCTCAGAGAGGACATTTTTTTTTTTTTGACAATTCAGAATCCACTACTTCCATAGTGCTTTTAAATATAAGGCTGTAAGCTTTGTGTTAGTTGTCTCTAATATTTATGTCCCAATATCTTGATCACATTTTAGGATGAAAATAATCATTTTAGATATGTTATTTTATATTGAAAAATTAGCTGTCTCGGAGAGGACATTTTTTGACACAATTACATACTAATTTGATCAAAATAGTCTGAAAACTTACTGGCATTCAATATTAAAACTTAACTATATTTCCAATGATATGGAACCAAATATGTGTTTTATGGTATAAAGAATGATTTAAGTGCATCCCTTTTGGAGCTACCTGTGGTCAAAAAAAGCACTTTTTCTAAATGACACGAGTAATTTTGCTAAATATGACATATATTGCCATACATTCACCAAAAATAACGTTATCACCAAATGTTTTTTTGCATGGTAAATAGAGCTATCACAGGGCTACAATAAACAGCCAAGTTTATTTAGTCAAGCCTTTTGATATTGAAGATAAGTTTTAAATGTGATTTTTAGCTTGCGTACCCTGCAGGCCTAGACATTAAGCATTTACCACTGGTGGCCCATTGGGCCATCTCATCTCATCTCATTATCTCTAGCTGCTTTATCCTGTTCTACAGGGTCGCAGGCAAGCTGGAGCCTATCCCAGCTGACTACGGGCGAAAGGCGGGGTACACCCTGGACAAGTCACCAGGTCATCACAGGGCTGACACATAGACACAGACAACCATTCACACTCACATTCACACCTACGGTCAATTTAGAGTCACCAGTTAACCTAACCTGCATGTCTTTGGACTGTGGGGGAAACCGGAGCACCCGGAGGAAACCCACGCAGACACGGGGAGAACATGCAAACTCCACACAGAAAGGCCTTTGCCGGCCACGGGGCTCGAACCCGGACCTTCTTGCTGTGAGGCGACAGCGCTGACCACTACACCACCGTGCCCATTGGGCCAGTGGAATTGAAAAGTTACTGGCCCAAATGGAAAATGTGGTGGCCCCAATGCGCGCGGTACCGCTGCAAGCACCACAGGTGCTTGCACAAAGAGGGGGGTCCAGGGGCCCTCTCCCAGAAATTTTTGATTTTTCAATTCATATTTGTGCATTCTGGTGCATTTTAAGGTGAAATTAATGAAAATAAGATTATTCATATTTTGTTAACATTATTATATCTTTGTTTGTTCACATTGATATTTTATTGTTTGCATTTCTTGTTCTATCAATTTCTTAGTTACATTTAAAAATTTCCTTTGTTCTTGCTCTCTGTTCGTTTAACACATGCTGTTGATTACTGTTTTACATTAACAATTGTTTGTATAAGTTTTAGAATAAGCTAAGTTTTGTCTCACCATGCAACTAACTTGTTTATAGAATAAGCTTTGCCTGTAACCCACCCTGTGTGATGTCGACATATTTCCCTTTTTTGTCATGGTTTCAACTTTGGCTCATATATTCTCAACATTGTAGATATTGAATTCTCACCACTGTAGATATTCTTATAGAAATAGAAGTACAATGAACTTTTTACATACACCTTTATATAATAGCCACAAGACACACACAGGCCAGTCCCAAGTCTGGATGAAAGGTGAGGGTGGCATACTAACCCTTATCATGCTGGATTTAAATGGGCATTTTTATTGCTCATGAAGAAGTTTTATTTCTTAATTAATAAAATATCATGAGAATCATTGACAAACCATACATTTCCTGAAAGGGTGGACTTTAGGGAATAATCTAGTGAGATTTTTGCAGTGTCTTATCTGCTTGGGGGTGATTTCTAACCCTAATTATCTGTTAATTAGCTAATTAACAGGTATGCTCAGGTGAGCCAAAAAGGGGTGAAATGTTGTATTTTTTTTAATAAGAAAAGATATAAACACCAATTTTTCAGGATATGCCCTTGGGGAAACTAGTAGTAAATTTTTGCAAATTCAGCTCATTTGCATAAACCGTTGCCATGGCAACAGCAGATACCCAAGCAACTGGGGGTATAGACCCTTTTCACTCACGTGACCTTCGTAAGCGCGACCACCATTTTGAACATGAAGAAATAACGGTTTATGGCACAGACCCCTTCGGTTCTCGCTCATCTAGCTGCTACAATGACTGCTTAGACTGCAACAATAATACCTAACACACATTTAAGTATCCGTCGTAAAGACGTGAAACTCGTCGAGTGACGAGTGTGTTCATTGATAAGCTAACACAATCTAAAAGTAGACATACCATCACACTGCCCTGGCGCTGTGTACAGTTTCCCTTCTATGGTTTGTGCACTCACTATTTGCCATTACTTTCTCCAACCCAGTGTTCGAACTATGCCGATATTTTCGGGGGGTCCCTTTTTTTCCCTGGGGGGGGTGCTTGCGCTTGTCTTGGAGCGCGGATCTCCAAACACATGAGAAGCCTATCTTACGCACATATCATGCGGACTCCACACCTCCACACACGCATCGCGTCTGAAGTCATAACTCATCAGGGGAAATCGTGTCCGCATTGGCATGTTCAAAAAACAACCTCGCGTCAACAATGATACCACACGCAAGGAAAAAAAAAAACAGTCAGGCTACTCAACACATCTGATCCACAGCAGCACCAAAGCATCACTGGAAATCATGTCAACAACCAATCTTCCATTTCAACACGCGTCAACAAACAAACGGCACCACAAACATGAACGAATCGGTCAGGCTACCGATTCCAAACCCACAGCAGACGAATAATTAAATGCATCTTACCTTAAAGCAGAATCGACCACAAAGGAAGTCTGTTGGCACACTTCCTTTCTACTAGTTTGTGTCCCCAACCTGGCAGCAGCAGTCGTTGTCATATCGGTTTATTTTATTTTTGATGTAAACACAACACTTCGGATATGCAAATGCTTCCCGTTACACATGATTGCTATGTCAATAAACATCATTTTGCCAATATTTTAGAGACCATCCATCTTCTCCGTCGGTCAGCATCTGTCGGGATCCGATAAAATGATAAATCTTGCCTTGTGTGTTGATGGTTACTACATCCAGGTGCACAACAATATAATGGCATGATGGAAGTCTTGCTGAAAGTAAAAACTTTCTTTGATGGCTATATTCCTTTCGATGCTTTGCCGTCATTCCTCGTTGTTGGCTGTGGTAGACTACTGGTAGTACATGTCCAAAATGGCAGCCGCGTTTGTCGTGACGTCACGTGAAAAGGGTCCATACTGGGTTTAGCATGGTCTGGCTGTACCAGAGAGGGTCAGAATAGTTATTATTTGTTGTAATGAACTAATGTAGACCTAGTTTGGCTATTTTGATATATTTCATCATCTTTGGATATTTGAATAATATAATATATGGGATCAGATCTAATTTACCACATTATTTTATCTGTTCTTCTATTTCAGTCATAGCAACCAACATTTATACTTCATTCTTTAATCGTTAAAAGTTGATACACGTGTAGCCATATTTCTTGGCAGTGTATCCTGAAATTTTGATATTAATATACAAAGTCTGAACGATTTTACACCATCTGATGCTAAAGCGCGTGTTGAAATGCTGTTTTATGATTTGGCGAGTTGTAAACCGAGCGTGACGTCGCGCGCTCTGATTGGCTGCCGAGTTCAAAATGAAGCCGTTCGTTAACACCCGATAGATAATTTATGCACGATCGTATTTAAACTGTTTACTTGGCCTTGGCCAGGTTGGGAAGCGTGGAGTTTGAACATATTTCTATTTGAATTTCACCGTTCTGATGGTCTCCTTGCCGCAACCGTCTTCGTCTACAAGATGCTATTTTCCCGCCAAAATGACGCTTCCGAACAGTGCCGAACATCTCCGAAGATGCATGAAGATGACACACTCCTGCCGCGGAGCGGAGCGTGACGAAAACAAAGATGGCAGACCTCGTATTGAAAAGGTGCATTTTACGAACAATTTCTTCACAATTCTGGGTAAAATATGAGTAATAAAATTTGTTAATTTGCATCGAAAACGTACTGGCCCGCCCGGGCCACTGTTTGGCCAAATTTAGTGGCCTGAACTGGCCCGATAGACGTAAAAAACACCGCCGGGCCATCGGGCAAGTGCTAATGTCGAGCCCTGCCCTGATTGTAAAACAACCCTTAAGTGCGTCTTCCAGTGACTTGCTCTTACACTTAACACATTATAGGCCCTACTGTAGTTAGTTATTTTGATGTGAGAATGTATTAAAACTAACATTTATCTTTCCTGTTTCTAGTGTCTGAAATGGGAATGTTTTGATCACACTGCAACCCAAGCCGTCTAAATGACTCCTGGTAGTTACTGTAATTTTGCAAGAAGAGACAAGAAACAATTAAAACTACTTTGTTGAAACCAAACAGAACTGTGTTTGTCTCAGAAGAGACTTTACAAATGGATCCATCTTCTGGAATGCACATGCCTGCTGTTCCTCCAAACAATGAGGTGGTCCATGTGGCTGTTGGGAATCCTATCATAACAATGTATCAGACTCCACCACAGGCCCCTAACATTGCGCAGATCATTACGCAACATGTCATACCACAGGATGTTACCTGTCAAACTGTACCACATACAGTTACTTCACAAGTTCAGTTAGCATCACAAGTGCAGGCTTCATTGCATGGCCATGGTCAAGGACGGGGTCAAGCTCAAAGCCATGGCCAATCACAGAGTCATATGCAAACTCAAAGTCACATGCAGAGTCAAAGTCAAGGACCGTCACAAAGTCACATGCAGAGTCAAAGCCATGGACAATCACAGACCCACATGCAGTCTCAAAGCCACGGGCCATCACAAGTCCATGTTCCACAAGGCTCATCACAAAGCAACAGTGTCGCAGTGTCTCAAGATGGTGCCAGATCATCACTGCAGGTCCCCTTTGCAGAGGTCGCGTCTCTGCTGGATCCTAACATGAAGAGCTCAAAAGCCAGAAAGTACCAAATCCATTATGAGGAAGTTAAACGGAGGCTCGAGCCACCTGAGAAGATGTCACTCAGATCTCTAGCTGCCTACACTAGAGTGAGTCGGGGTCCAGCTAGTAAAAAAACCCTCCTGGAATCGCTGAATGTCTTTGGCTTGTCACCAAGCACCAACACGGCAGTGTCGAGTACTTTCTCCAAACTCACTGAAGGTGAGGTTCATCTATTACAGCCATGACTGAAACACTGATTTTAAAATGGTTTTATTTATATGAATAATACGTTTACTGATTGAAACAGTTAACTTCAAATATCTAATTTATAATTAATGTACACTAAATACATAATGCACACACAAACCATACATAATACACCAAGTAATTAGTAACTTAGAATATCTTCTGTCTTGGTTTAAATTCATATTGCAACTTTTTACAATTGAATTTTTATACAGGTGATACAGCAGCATTGTGTAAAGACATGAAGGACTTTGCCTTACAGTATGTGGATTACGAAAATATGGCAAAACAGTTACTGCCAGAGACAAACCAGGTTCAGCACTGGTCAAAAATAATTGAGACAAGGTAAAATGTTGTACAATAGAGTGCATGCAGCTAGCTGAAATGTTTTTGTCCTATAAGATTTTGTTACAGAAATCTGAATATACTAGATTAAAATTAAGATACATTTGATGCAGAAAATGATTTTAATAATCTACTGGGCTATATCTTTGTGACGTTACCTTTTGGTAAATAAATTGTTCAGGAAATAAATTATTTGTGGGATTTGTCCCTCAGGAATTATCTAGAAGAGATGCGGAAAGTTTTCAAAGACCCCATTAACAGCAGCCTGTTCTCCAATGTCACGCATGGCCTTGGTAATGGAATGATGGATGTTGCCCTTGACATCATTGATACTGTAATTGACCGGCAGATCCGAATCCTCTCAGGGAACACAGATCCCAAACCTGAGCCACCTGTCAGGAGAATCCGAAAACGCACACGTAAACCCAAGACTGCCGTGGAGGATGGCAAACCAAAAGAGAAAGCCAAAAGAGGCAAGAGGAAAAGCAAACAGATGCGTTTGGACACTGTCGAACCGCAGGTTCCACAGTCCACAGACGTAGAGAGTAGTGTACTGACTCTGGTTTCTGTAGGATATGAGACCATATCAAGCGGCCTTAGTGCCACCAGCACGGGTTTATCATAGTGCTGAGACTGATGGACGCTAAGAGCACTGTGTACATGCTGAGTGTTGGTTTAAAGCCCATTTTAGCTTTGTATTTTTTTAGATTAAATGTCTTCATCTATAGTACCAGTCGTAAATTTAGATACACTGTCTTATTCAGTGGTTTTTGTTTTATTTTTATTAATTAAAAGGCACTTCGTGTCTTAAAGTAATGATGGATGTCATTTCTCTTTACTTAGTTGAGTAGTTCTTGACATAATCTGGATTACTACAGTTGTGGAATAGGGTTATTTACTGTATTTTTATTAGTTACTGTTTGGTCTCAAATGCATTAAGAAGGCAAGAAATTGCATTAATTAACTTTTGACGAGGCGCATCTCATCTCATTATCTCTAGCTGCTTTATCCTGTTCTACAGGGTCGCAGGCAAGCTGGAGCCTATCCCAGCTGACTACGGGCGAAAGGCGGGGTACACCCTGGACAAGTCGCCAGGTCATCACAGGGCTGACACATAGACACAGACAACCATTCACACTCTCATTTGCACCTACGGTCAATTTAGAGTCACCAGTTAACCTAACCTGCATGTCTTTGGACTGTGAGAACATGCAAACTCCGCACAGAAAGGCCCTCGCTGGCCACGGGGCTCGAACCCGGACCTTCTTGCTGTGAGGCGACAGCGCTAACCACTACACCACCGTGACGAGGCACACCTGTTAATTGAAACACATTCCAGGTGACTACTTCATGAAGCTGGCTAAGATAATGCCAATCATATGCAAAGCGTCATCAAGGTAAGTTGTGGTTACATATTCCATCCATCCGTTATCTGTAGCTGCTTATCCTGTTCTGCTGGATCACAGGCAAGCTGGAGCCTATCCCAGCTTATTAGCAAAGGCATGCAGCTTATTAGCCTAACCTGCATGCCTTTGGACTGTGGGGGAAACCGGAGCACCTGGAGAAAACCCACACTGACATGGGGAGAACATGCAAACTCCTCACAGAAAGGCCCTCGTCAGCCACCGGGCTCAAACCCAGGACCTTCTTGCTGTGAGGCGACAGTGCTAACCACTACACCACCGTGCTGTCCATGGTTACATATTGAAGAATCTAAAATATGAAACACTTTTTTAACCACATAATTCCATAAACAGCAAAACCCCCACTGTTGCATTCAGACCTAGAGTGTTGAATTAACTCTTTCAGAGTTCGTGTTCAACTGGACATGAATCAACATCTACGGTGTTAATTCAACACTGTGGATTTTACTCTGCATGTTATTTCATAGTTTTGATGTCTTCAGTATTGTTCTACAATATGGAAAAAAGTCGAAATACAGAAAGCCCTATGAATGAGTAGGTGTGTCCAAACTTTTGACTGGTACTGTAAATGTTCCGTTTTCTTTTTGGGTGTCTAAAAGGTTTCATTGGGAAGGATGAGTGGTTTATGTTTTCCAATATGTTTTAATAAGAAAAGGCTTTTTTTCATGTATTATTTGTTTAATTCCTCTTTTTTGCTTTTCTGAAGAACAAGGCAAGCAGGACCTATAATCCTGAAAGAAATCAGACCTGATGTTTTGTGAAGTGCAGAGCACAATTCAGATGAATAAAAAAAAATTATGTAAAAAGTCATTGAAATAGGAAATGTAATGTGTTCATCTTGCTATTGTCACCACAGAGCATTTTATTTGGAATATTACATCCTCTTTGAAATGAAGAGAGATATTTCATGTTTATGGACTATTTATTTACTTTCCTTTCTTTTTCATTGTATGTGTGTATTTGAGGAATTAGTAGAAAACCGTCGTTTGTATTTAGAAAATACTGTACTTCAGACTACTTATAGTATGTGTATTAAATTTTTTATAGATTTATTTTGCTGCCTTCACCTTTAATAGCATCATGCTTTATCACTCACTTTAGATTTTTAGATTAATTTCATTATGTTGTATTTGTTTTTATTTGGTTATATTTGTGTTGGCTCTCACTGAATCCCAGACATAATCTCTATTAGCCATAGAAAAAAAAAAAAAAAGAGACCACTTTCAGTGGTCACCACTATTAAAAGTGGTCTCTTAATTTTTTTCCATAGTTGTATATACAAACGAATCTGCACCACATTGCAGAGTATTTAAAACTTGCAACCTTAAATATTAACTTATTTTCTGACCATTCGCTGTGTATTGCATAGCAGTAACTTGTGTTAAGACTACTTATCAGCCAAGAAGCTTTAAGTAGATTTAGGATTTGGAGTGCATTACAGAGGGGGGTGAGGAAGGATTGAGAAAAGAAACCACATGGAAAAAAACCCAGTACAACTCAAACACAGGAAAACAGGATAGCAGAGTTAGCTTATTCCAGGATGAGATTGTACAGGATGTATAGTGGCCAGAAAAAAATCGTAACTACTGTACTTTTTGAGTGAGAAGACCGAGAATACCATCTGACGCCATCAGAATGTTGTGAGTAGCGCAGACCATGGCCCATACTGAGACTCGCACAGAAAGGAGGACTATTAGGTACCCCTTTCCCAGGAGAGCATGGGTGAGTAACGAAAAGACGTTAATGATTTGCAGGATTATGTACAAGCATAAAAAGAAAGTAGACAGTATTTGCACTACTCAGTGGCTTAATATGTCCCATTTCTGTCACAGGCATATGTTTCCACCTACAGATTATAATGTATTTTATTGAGACATATAAACTTCCATGTTTAACTTTGTGCATGTTAATATTTCCTGTGTGTTTATAAAACCACACACACAAAGTGGCTACTTTATGAGGAACATGTTCTTGAATCTACGATTCCTGTTCTTGGCTGGCAGGAGTGGAACCCAATGTGGTCTTCTGCTGTTGCATGCTGAGATGCTTTTCTGCTCACCACGGTTGTAGAGAGTTGCTATGAGTTACTATATCCTTCCTGATCAACTCAAATATTATATCTACTAGTGCATCTCAAAAAATTAGAATACCATGAAAAAGTTCCTTTTTTTCATAATTTAATTCAAAAAGGTAAACTTTCATATATTCTATATTCATTACATGTAAAGTGAAATATTTAAAGCCTTTTTTGTTTTAATTTTGATGGTTATGGCTTATAGCTCATGAAAATCAGAAATCCAGTATCTCAAATTATTTGAATATTCCCTAAGATCAATCAAAAAAAGGATTTACAATACAGAAATGTCCAACTTCTGAAAAGTATATTCATTTATACACTCAATACTTGGTTGGGGCTCCTTTACCATGAATTACTGTATCAATGCGGTGTGGCATGGAGGTGATCAGTCTGTGGCACTGCTGAGGTGTTATTGAAGCCCAGGTTGCTTTGATAGTGGCCTTCAGCGTATCTGTATTTTTGGGTCGGGTGTTTCTCATCTTCCTCTTGACAATACCCCATAGATTCTCTATGGGGTTCAGGTCAGGCAAGTTGGCTGGCCAATCAAACACAGTAATATCATGGTCAGCAAACCATTTGGTAGTAGTTTTGGCACTGTGGGTAGGTGCTAAGTCCTGCTGGAAAAGGAAATCAGCATCTCCAAAAAGCTCGTCAGCAGATGGAAGCATGAAGTGCTCTAAAATCTCCTGGTAGATGGCTGTGTTGACTTTGGACTTGATAAAATACAGTGGACCAACACCAGCAGATGACATGGCACCCCAAATCATCACAGACTGTGGAAACTCACACTGGGCTTCAAACACCTTGGATTCTGTGCCTCTCCACTCTTCCTCCAGACTCTAGAACCGTGATTTCCAAATTAAATGCAAAATGTACTTTCATCTGAAAAGAGGACTTTGGACCACTGAGCAACAGTCCACTTCTTTCTCTCCTTACCCCAGATAAGACACTTCTGACATTCTCTCTGGCTCAGGAGTAGCTTGATATTAGGAATGCGAAAGTTGTATCCCATTTCTTGAAGATGTCTGTTCATGATGGGTCTTGATACACTGACACCAGCCTCAGTCCACTCCTTGTGAAGCTCTCCCAAGTTCTTGAATCAACTTTTCTTGACAATCCTCTCAAGACTGCGGCCATCCCTGTTGCTTGTGCACCTTTTCCAGCCACCCTTTTCAGCAATGACCTTTTGTGGCTTACCCTCCTTGTGGAGGGCATCAGTGATCATCTTCTGGACAACAGTCAAGTCAGCAGTCTTCCCCATGATTGTGGTTGTGTGTACTGAACTAGACCGAGAGATACACTGTGTTCATACTGTTTTACTCAAACTCGAAATTAAATATTCTAATATTTTGAGATTGGTTTTTTTATGTTTTTGTACTGTATGCCATACTGATTAAAATTAAAATAGAAAAATGCTTGAAACATTTTAGTTTATGTGTAATGAGTCTATAATATATAACATTTTCACTTTCTTAAATAGCTGATGGAAAATATTGAACTTTTTCACAATATTCTAATTTTTTTTAGATGCACTTGTATGTATGTATGTATGTATGTATGTATCATCTCATTATCTCTAGCCGCTTTATCCTGTTCTACAGGGTCGCAGGCAAGCTGGAGCCTATCCCAGCTGACTACGGGCGAAAGGCGGGGTACACCCTGGACAAGTCGCCAGGTCATCACAGGGCTGACACATAGACACAGACAACCATTCACACTCACATTCACACCTACGGTCAATTAGAGTCACCAGTTAACCTAACCTGTATGTCTTTGGACTGTGGGGGGAAACCGGAGCACCCGCAGGAAACCCACGCGGACACGGGGAGAACATGCAAACTCCACACAGAAAGGCCCTCGCCGGCCCCAGGGCTCGAACCCAGGACCTTCTTGCTGTGAGGCGACAGCGCTAACCACTACACCACCGTGCCGCCCTATATATATATATATATATATATATATATATATATTCTAGTATTTTTGACAAGATATTTAATGTTATAACTTTTAGACCATTCCACTTTTGCTATTTCAGTTTTTTTTTTAACTCAAAACAGTTTTAAAAAGTCTAATGTCCTTGGCGAAATTCAAAAAACTAATTTCTGAATACTATCACCAGATATCATCCTATCAGCCACCTAAGTTACTCATTATATAATGAATAAGTCCAGTATTCTTTGATAAAATATTTGTTATAACTTTTAGACCATTTCACTACTCTTGCTATTTCATATTGAATTTAACATAACGTAAAATAGTTCTAAGAAGTATTTCCTGTATTTTTCAATGTTATTACAATAAGGGAAGGTTGTCAATTGGGACGCAAGTCCTGTATCCTCCTCCTGTCACGCTTTTATTATAAATAACCCTGATTTTTTTTGTCTCTATATAACTATATTTAACTCACTTAATATATCATATATTATTGTACCTTAAGTTGTAAATAGTGACGAATAAACTAAACCAATCTGGCCATTTTCCTCTGCCCTCTCTTATCAACAAGACATTTCCACCCACATAACGGTCGCCCACTTAGTGTTTTTTGTTTTTCGCACCATTCTGTGTAAACTCAAGAGACTGTTGTGTACAAAAACCCCAGGAGATCAGCAGTTTCTCCATCTGGCACCAACACCCATGCCACAGTGAAAGTCACAGAGATCACAGTTTTTCCCATTCTGATGTTTGAAGTGAACATTAACTGAAGCTCTTTATTTGTATCTGCATGAGTTCATGCATTGTGCTGCTGTCAAGGTACTGGCTGATTAGATAACTGCATAAAACAGCAGGTGATTGGGTGTTCCTAATAAAGTGGCCTGTGGTTTGTTTGTTTGTTTATTTATTTATTTTGTTGGTTTCTTTCCTTAAGAGTCACTCAGTGCTGCTTTAGATGCTATCAGTGTTACCACAGAGCTGGTTGTGGAGGAGCTTGAACCTCATATAGAAACACTGCTGACTGCAGCAGTAAGGAGGGGTGAGTGACCTACGTATAATCTCTTTTTCATAATTTGTTAACCTCAAAAGGCAGGGAGAAAGTAACTTCTTATTAACTGCATTTGAGAAGGACAGATTTCTGAAATGCAAATGTGTTATTCACATTACCTCTGAACGATACTGGGTGCATGATGGCTGTGCAAGAGGCAAAAGGTGGCATTATGACCCATGTGGAAACCAAAGAGACACTTTAATCTGCATTTGTGTCTGTTCAAGGCATTGAGTGATGGGACTGATTAGCCACTTGTACTCAAACGGCCAGATGGCCAGCTGTTGGGGACGGCAGCACCTATGTAAACATGATCCAGACATGCCCTTAATTCCCCATGTTTGTTCAGGTTAAGTGTGAATAGTTGGACAGTACTGATATGTTTTAGAGGCACATGGTTTATGACTAGCCTTATTATTTGTGTTGGTGTAGAAATCCTAATGAAATCTGCTGGTCTTGATAATCCGTGAAGATTTACTGAGTAGGTGTGTGTGCATGTTCTTTCCTATTAGAGAGCAGCATAGCTGAGCAGGTGGTAGAAAGTGGCATTCTGCCGGTTCTGGCTGAGGCCTTGAGGAGGAAAAGCGCCCTCACTGTCCACACAGCCAGACTGGTGTCTGAGCTCTCCAGGGAGGGTGAGCAGCAAACCAGTGCTTCAGACATGTGAATATGTGGAATGTGATACAATAGGTGTATCAAGAAATGTTGTATAAACTTGAGACAAATTAGCCAATTACATTATTTACAAGGCGGCACGGTGGTGTAGTGGTTAGCGCTGTTGCCTCACAGCAAGAAGGTCCGGGTTCGAGCCCCGTGGCTGGCGAGGGCCTTTCTGTGCGGAGTTTGCATGTTCTCCCCGTGTCCGCGTGGGTTTCCTCCGGGTGCTCCGGTTTCCCCCACAGTCCAAAGACATGCAGGTTAGGTTAACTGGTGACTCTAAATTGACCGTAGGTGTGAATGTGAGTGTGAATGGTTGTCTGTGTCTATGTGTCAGCCCTGTGATGACCTGGCGACTTGTCCAGGGTGTACCCCGCCTTTCACCCGTAGTCAGCTGGGATAGGCTCCAGGTTGCCTGCGACCCTGTAGAACAGGATAAAGCGGCTAGAGATAATGAGATGAATGAGACATTATTTACAATAGTTGGCTGTCATGATCTTGCCATGCTAAAGTCTCAAGCCATGCCATGATAGAGGCCCAAAGAGAATACTATATTCTACGTTCTGTTCAAGCCTCTAGCATGGCTTGATTTGACCCACTGTTTCTCAAGGTACAAATAAAACATGCATCAATACTGTTCTCTGTACTGGTACCCAGGTAATAGTAGTATGAACTTCTCCTTGCTGTCTAAACAAATGAGTCATTACAGACTGCATGGTTGTGATTATAAAAGAACACTCTTAGTCTTCAAGCAGTTTTGGCACTATACACTGTGTGCACAATTATGAGGCAAGTTGTATTCCTGAGGATTAATTTTATTCTTGAACAAATACAGTGCTCTGTCAATCCAAATTGTTAATAAACCTAAAACCCGAATGTTTAACAAAGGAAACAGGAGTTTAGGCTTTCTCAGGGGAATATATAAGTGTGCAGAATTATTAGGCAACATTTAGTGTGCAGAATTATCCATCCATTATCTCTAACCGCTTATCCTGTGCAGGGTCGCGGGCAAACTGGAACCTATCCCAGCTGACTATGGGTGAGAGGTGGGGTACACCCTGGACAAGTCACCAGATCATCGCAAGGCTGACACATAGAGACACACAACCATTCACACTCTCATTCACACCTAGGGTCAATTTAGAGTCACCAATTAGCCTAACCTGCATGTCTTTGGACTGTGGGGGAAACCCACACAGAAAGGCCCCCGTCGGCCACTGGGCTCAAACCCAGAACCTTCTTGCTCTGAGGTGACAGTGCTAACCACTACACCACCGTGCCACCCTGTGCAGAATTATTATGCAACTAAATGAAAAGCTAAATTTTTCCCATCTCACTTGTTTATTTTGATTTTTAGAGTAAGTGTAACAAATAAACAACTCAGAATTAACAAATAAACACTTTTGGCATATCAAAAATATTCAGTGACCAATATAGCCACCCTTCTTTTCAATGACTTCCATGAGCCTTCCATCCAGGGGTGGCACGGTGGTGTAGTGGTTAGCGCTGTCGCCTCACAGCAAGAAGGTCCGGGTTCGAGCCCCGTGGCTGGCGAGGGCCTTTCTGTGTGGAGTTTGCATGTTCTCCCCGTGTCCGCGTGGGTTTCCTCCGGGTGCTCCGTTTTCCCCCACAGTCCAAAGACATGCAGGTTAGGTTAACTGGTGACTCTAAATTGACCGTAGGTGTGAATGTGAGTGTGAATGGTTGTCTGTGTCTATGTGTCAGCCCTGTGATGACCTGGCGACTTGTCCAGGGTGTACCCCGCCTTTCGCCGGTAGTCAGCTGGGATAGGCTCCAGCTTGCCTGCGACCCTGTAGAACAGGATAAAGCGGCTAGAGATAATGAGATGAGATGAGCCTTCCATCCATGGAGTCTGTTAGTTTTTTGATTTGTTGACAATCAACTTTTTGTGTAGCAGCAACTACGGCCTCCCAACTGCTGTTCAGAGTGGTGTATTGTTTTCCCTAAATCTCATGTTTAAGAAGGGCCCACAATTTCTCAATAGGGTTTAAGTCAGGTGAGGAAGGGGGTCATGTCATTCCTCTGTGATCTTTAAAGGAGATGCACAGAACCATGGCCTCACTTTTTGTTTATAAATGCCTTGAGACCTCAAGAATGGCATAAGAATAGTTTTAAGCGTGAACAATAAATCTAATATAGTAATTTTTATGATTAAAGTGATTCATATAGGTAGCGGTCTGAGTGAACGACCTTGACATCTGTGACGTCACAGCAGGAAGTCTATCGGTCTCCTCGCCATTTCCGCCATACTAAAACACAGAGCTGACTGCAACTTCGATCCTCCATTTTGAGCTAATTTATCGCCATGCCACGTAGATGTGTTGCTGGCCGGTGTAGCAACACGACAGAATGTGGATTTAGGTTGCATTCATGACCCAAGAATGTTCAAACTGCAAAGATTTGGACGTATTTTGCGAAAAATTCACAGGCACATTTTGCTGATGACTCATACGAGACCTCTGATCTGTTGAGGAGCGTTGGCTATAAGCCCGTATTGAAAGAGGGTGCAGTACCAACAATTAAAGGAAAAGAAAACTACAAGAACAGGAAAGTAAGTTAAGTTGCACCAGTTCTCCCGGCGTGTGAGCCAAGCAGTAATGGCGGAGTACTCAGTATGGAGAACTGAAAGTCAGATAGTTTAAAAATAATCAGCCACAAGATCGGCCTTCAAGAAGTGAGAACGCAGACGGGTAAGATGTGACTCTCATGTTTACCTGCATTTAGATTAATACATGTAACTTGTATTGTGTATTCATTTCAAGAGTGCTGCATCCCTCTGATAGGCATTTTACAATTTTTGTCTTTTCAGTGTCTGTTAAATCTCTTTTTTTGGCCCATTTTGCCTGAGATAAAGAAACTGCCTAATAATTATGCACACTTTTTAATACAGGGTGTTAATGACTTTAGGCTACACCCTCCCTCAATACACAAATAAATACCACCTGAGAATGCTTAAATCCAATTAGCATTCAAGTGTATATAGCTTGGGGTTGGAAAATATGCATAGAAATAATGGTCGGGTCAGAGTACTCACTTGCCTAATAATTGTGCACACAGTGTACACCATCCATCATTACTAATTCTTGCCCCATGGATTTCAATATAATCTCTATATACTGCATATGTAGTATATGTGTGATAACCACAGCAAAGATGATATTTATTAGTAACCCACTTATAATGGAAGTTTAAGGGCCTTTGTTGAATTCCATTAATAACCATTTGAAGTGTTTAACACAAATAGCATAACAGAACACAAATTCAGAGACAGAGGTTCGTGACTGTCTTCCTAAAGTGGTTCTTAAGCAGTTTTATTCCACTTTTGAATACTGGAGCAAGTAAATCCAGTTTCACACACTCCCAAGTTTTGTGGGAGCTAGGCGTAATTAGGCTGACACTGGGTTAATAATGTCTTTTTACATGTTTCTGTTGGTATTACACAACCACTAATTCTTCCTTGTTAAAAAAAAAAAAATCCATCCATTATCTGTAGCCGCTTATCCTGTTCTACAGGGTCGCAGGCAAGCTGGAGCCTATCCCAGCTGACTATGGACGAGAGACGGGGTACACCCTGGACAAGTGGACAAGTCGCCAGGTTATTGCAGGGCGTAAAAAACCCCAGTCTCATTCAATACACATTATACAGATAACATGCTGTTTATAGATTGGGCTGTGCCCTAGGGTGTACCCCACCTTTCGCCCAAAGTCAGCTGGGAGTGGCTGCAGGTTCCCTGTGACCCTGATGGATAAGCAGTATAGATGATGGATGAACATGAGAGATTAGATCAGGATTTCAGCTTTCATTTCCTGATATTTACATCTAGATCTCTTCAACAACTTAGAACACAGAACCTTTTGTATGAACCCACCCTTTTTTTTTCTTCAAGTGATCAAAAAATATTGGAACACATGACAGGCAGGTGTTTCCTGTTGCCCAGGTGTGTCCTGTTAGATTTATTGTTTAAACAATTGATAGCTCTGAAGGTCTACTCTTGGTTTGGGATCTAAGTTTGCCTGTGAACATGGTATTTGTTGTTAAAAGATAAACCAATGTAAAGACCAGAGAGCTGTCTATGGGAAAAAAGCAAGCCATTTTGAAGCTGGGAAAAGAGGGAAAATATATTGGAGCCATTGCAAATGCACTGATTATAGCCAATACAACATTTAGAATGTCCTGAACAAAGAAAAAAACATTGATGTACTTAAACCAGTCATCACTGGTTTTGAGTTAAAACCCAAATGTCTTCAGTGTATAGAGGGGAAAAAAAATTGACCTTGTTTTTGCAATACTTTTGGAAGGGAATGTGATTGAAGAATTTATAAACATTATACTAAATTCTGTGTTTTGTAAATGTTTTTAATTTATGGCATTTACTTATGAACTTACATTTCTATTATATGCGAGTTTAAATTTTAATTTGTATTCCAAAATGATTGTCTGTGATAATCACATCTGCAGCATTCTGTGATTGATGGAGATTAGTTTAAAAAACTCTGGATTATTCGTTTAGTACCCTCTTTGCTAGGTACTAATACTTTTTTCATCCTGTGGTGTTTACTCTCAGCTCCCTTCAGAGATAGCTGCTTTGAAACTGGAATTGTTTCTGCTCTTCTGACTCTGCTGCTCAGTGAGAACCAGGAGCTACTGCTGCATGTTAGCCAAGCCATCGGGAGAATCTGCTGGGACAGCAGTGAGTGAACTTGATTATCTGAACAGTGTTCTTAAATCAAGACTCAGACTCGAGTCCGACTCATGCCCTAATTTTAAGGACCCGTGACTTGACTTGGACTTGAGCACTGATGACTTGGACTTGAACTCGTGCATTAACTGCATTCGGACTCGCAAATTGGAGATGAGGACTCAGATTTTCTCATCTCATTATCTCTAGCCACTTTATCCTTCTACAGGGTAGCAGGCAAGCTGGAGCCTATCCCAGCTGACTACGGGCGAAAGGCGGGGTACACCCTGGATAAGTTGCCAGGTCATCACAGGGCTGACACATAGACAACCATTCACACTCACTTTCACACCTACGGTCAATTTAGAGTCACCAGTTAACCTAACCTGCATGTCTTTGGACTGTGGGGGAAACCGGAGCACCCGGAGGAAACCCACGCGGACACGGGGAGAACATGCAGACTCCGCACAGAAAGGCCCTCGCCGGCCACGGGGCTTGAACCCGGACCTTCTTGCTGTGAGGCGACAGCGGACTCAGATTTTTTCTTTATATTTTGTAACATGCCATAATTTGGCATAAGATATTTATATCTACATTAATTTTTATACTAATTTCATGCAAGAGTGTCACACCTGCACGTCTTGGTGCGTGCATCAGATAAACTCTCGGATGCGCTCCAGACAGCGCGCGCGCCAAGCGGACTCTCGCACGCACACCATAAACGACTCGCACCTGCACAGGATTAAGGCACAATCAGCATGCCTATATAAAAACTGTGAAAACACACTTACTTTGCGAAGTATTGAGTTGCATTGCTGACATGTTACTGAGCCTTATTTCCTTGTTTGGTTAACTGATCCCTGATTTCCTGTTTCTCGTCTTTGATTCTACCGAGTCCACGATAGCCTGTTTGTGCCTCGCTCGACCTATTGCCTGTTTCACCGTTTTACGATTTTGCCTGCTGTTCTGGATTGTTTACCTGTCTTCACTTCAAGGGCGGCTGGTGCATAAGGGCCATTGGGCGACGCACTGCCAAAACGAAAAAAAAAAGGTTTTTTTTCTTTTTTTAAAACAAACTTTCACCAGCGCTGCTCGAGGCCATTTTAATCTGTCTCTGGGTATCATTGTCCAATCAGGGTGGTCTTGCTTCTAGAGTACCGCCCCTTTTGGGGCGATTTCAGTCACACTGAAAATCGTCCAAGAGTTCACTGATAGAGTCCCATGTTAATATATATATATATTTTTTCTCTTGACTGACACTTCAATGCAAACTCTATGGGTTCCGGGGGGGCTTGCCCTAACGTGTTTACGTCACTGCAAAGCGCGGCAAAGTTGCGTTCGATCCGCTCAGTTTCTGAGGTGAGATGGATGCGGAAAGCAATTCAGTGCGGTCCTTAAAAGAAGTTCCATTTAGTCAGCGATCAAATCGAGCTAAATTGGCAACAAAACAAGCTGGACCCCCTCGACCAAATCTAAACATAAAACAAATTTCGACAAAGGGGGGAAATCATATACTCGAGGTTTTACTTCAACATGGTCCCAGCGCAAATCCTGGCGAGCTGGCTGCAAGGACGCCTCAGCGGTTTTCTGCTCCCCCTGCTTACTTTTCCACCCTGGAGGTGGCTCCACGGACAACACTGCTTGGACGGTCACTGGAGTTTCGGACATGCATCATTTGTCGGAGAAAATAAAAAAACATGAGTCATCAAAGATTCACATGGGCAGCTGCCTGAAATTTTCGGCTTTTGGGAGAGTGAACATCGCTACACAACCGGATGAGGGCTACAGGCTAGCAGTTCGCCGCCACAACGATGAGGTGAGCAAGAACAGGCACATATTAAACCGGCTCATCCAACGCGTGAAATTTTGTGGAGCGTTCGAGTTAGCTCTACGAGGCAAAGATGAAACTGAGGGCTCCAGTCACCGTGGTGTTTTTCTGGGTTTGGTTGACTTCGTGACACACACACACACACACACACACAGTCACAGAATCAGTTCACTTTTGATGTTTTCAATGTGCATTTTTATATTTGCCACACTTTGCTCTGAGAGTTAGCACTTTGGTAATATCCTTGGTAAATACCAGTAATTGCAAGATCTAAAGATCCACTCATCTATTTATTCAACTGCTATTGTTATGTTGGCCAACTATTTACAATGTTTTGTTACAGTCAGGGCTTTGAACCGGTTCAAGGAACGAAAACGAAAACCGGGAACTTTTTCTATTTCACATGGAACAGAAACGAAACCAGAAACTTTATTATTTTTTATGTTCCGGAACAGAAACGCTTATTAAAAAAAATGGTAACCGGTTAATACCGGTTTTTATTTCGTTCCTCAAAGTTTCCGTAGCCTACAAATAAAAAAGCCATTCTTCTCCTGCGCAAGTTTCTATGACCCGCTGGGGTTCACTTCCTGTGTGACGGTCGCTGACTGAATGGACAGAGCGGGAAGGTGGACTGCTATCACGTCTCCATTACTGAGTGTCTGAGCAAAGAAGAGTCTGAACGATGCAACCTCCCTATTGGCTGTTTGTAAAAATGTATCAATTGTTGCCCTTCCCACGGGAATCATCGCGGGCTCGAGAGACGAGACCTGACGGGTTAGTTCGTTGGTAGCAGAACAAAATGTCTGGACACAAATCGGGTTTTCAGAAAAGGAAAGAAAATAAACGGAGGGTCGAAAATACAAAAAAGGAGGCAGAAAATGCAAAACGAGTTTTAAGGTAGGACAAATGGTTACTTTTCTGAGGCAGCCCGCCGTGGCTGCCTGCAGGCTTATTTATTATAGCCCATTTAGTTAAAATAGTTGATATAAAATGTTTATAGTTATAGTTATGTGATGGTTGTCCTGATTTAGACTGGTGTTTTTTTTGGGGGGTGCGCGATGTTGCACCCGGGTCCAGATTAGGGCAGAACCGGCCCTGGCTACATTTCAGGTGTAGTTTGTTTTATGTATGTATGTACTTGCATAGATGTGTACTTGGTCTTCCAATATGGCGCCTAACAAAATCTCGCGGCGCGGTGACGTCATGCGGTAGCCCTCTATAGGGCCTGACTCGCCTTTGGTAACACACTAAACGAATTCTCTTTCATTTTTGGCACTTTTTCTGTTTGTGTAGATGGGAAGACATACTGAGAATCCAAATCGCCAACATTTGAAATAATAATTGTTTTGAATTATTTCTTGTTTTATTTAATGAAGGTTGTAATAGAATTAGCCTACATTTGGCTTAAGCTGGATGAGACAGAGACATAATTTTATAGCCATTTGTTAAACCGCTGACAGGGAACGTAATTAACCGTTCCGGGAACGAAATTTTTTTGTTCTAACCGGTTCGGGAACGTCTATTTAATGGTGGAACCCAAAACCGGAAACGTTAAAATTCCGTTTCTGTTCGGAACGAACCAATAGGAAAAAAAATTCTGGTTCAAAGCCCTGGTTACAGTAAGTGCACTTTCCTGTTGTCCTTAAGTTGCACAGTCTGTAAAATTCTTGCTGGTCATGGAGTTTGAAGTACAAAATCTATTTACAGAACATTCTGTAGAACAGTTGACTTGCTACCTAGGTCAATTTACTTCAGTCCTGTGGACATTTATGGTCCGTGTAGACATAACGGGGGAAAATTGCCCCCCCTGAAAAAAATTCAGGAGCCGCCACTGCTTCACTTGTATTAATAAACACACCTTCTGCACTTACATCCGTCTCCCAACCATCTCTGACAGAATACTTCGCACTCCCTGACAAAGAGAATGCACATTCACCTGTTCATACGTCATGTTCAGGAACAAACTAATGTTAATGGGGCTAAAACAGCCACCGTCAAATGGTGCGGTTGGAGACTTGTTGTCTGACTCGAGTCGGATCAATAGTGGACTCGACTCAATTTTTTTAATGACTTGGACTTGACTCGGAGTCGAACACTGGGGACTCGAGACTGGACTTGGACTCGAGGTTTAGTGACTCAACTACAACACTGTCTTAAATACAAATAGAAAGCCCATTTTATTTCATGACCTTATATATTGAGAGAAGCGAAAATCTTTTCTTACCGCACATTTTAGTTACAATCAAAGGGCGATAGATATCACTGCTGTTTTACTTCAAGTTCATTCAGGCACCTCCTGTTGCATGAAACTTTCTTCAGTAAGGCATTAAAGTAAGTCTTGGTTCTCAGTTTGGAGTCTGCCATTTTATAACTCCTCAAAATCACTATTGCTTTTGCTGTTTTTAATTGTTTTGTTGTCAAAAGCCTATTTGACTGATTAATTGAATGAAATAAGTTTAAAATTATGCCAGTCACATCAACACAGGCTCTGTAGAATTTCTCTATACAACTGCTGTACTTGTATTTCTCCCTCCGGTAACTACATTCTTTTCCTGGTTAGTATCACTGTAGTTGCTAAATAGTTAATAAGTTACTGAATAATATATTTTAGGAAGGTATAACTGAATAATTAACTGAGACGAAACAATGTTAAACTTAAAAGCAAGCATAAATAATGTGAACACCTGGTTTTAATTTTAATAAAATGAAGATAAATGCTGTTTATATGATTTATAGTAATGTTTTAATTATTGTAACATAACGGATCTAGTTTGGGTACTTCAGGTGGAACGCGCCACTAAATAAACATGATGGCACATACAACCCCGATTCCAAAAAAGTTGGGACAAAGTACAAATTGTAAATAAAAACGGAATGCAACGATGTGGAAGTTTCAAAATTCCATATTTTATTCGGAATAGAACACAGATGACATATCAAATGTTTAAACTGAGAAAATGTATCATTTAAAGAGAAAAATTAGGTGATTTTAAATTTCATGACGACACATCTCAAAAAAGTTGGGACAAGGCCATGTTTACCACTGTGAGACATCCCCTTTTCTCTTTACAACAGTCTGTAAACGTCTGGGGACTGAGGAGACAAGTTGCTCAAGTTTAGGGATAGGAATGTTAACCCATTCTTGTCTAATGTAGGATTCTAGTTGCTCAACTATCTTAGGTCTTTTTTGTCGTATCTTCTGTTTTATGATGCGCCAAATGTTTTCTATGGGTGAAAGATCTGGACTGCAGGCTGGCCAGTTCAGTACCCGGACCCTTCTTCTACGCAGCCATGATGCTGTAATTGATGCAGTATGTGGTTTGGCATTGTCATGTTGGAAAATGCAAGGTCTTCCTTGAAAGAGACGTCGTCTGGATGGGAGCATATGTTGCTCTAGAACCTGGATATACCTTTCAGCATTGATGGTGTCTTTCCAGATGTGTAAGCTGCCCATGCCACACGCACTAATGCAACCCCATACCATCAGAGATGCAGGCTTCTGAACTGAGCGCTGATAACAACTTGGGTCGTCCTTCTCCTCTTTAGTCCAAATGACACGGCATCCCTGATTTCCATAAAGAACTTCAAATTTTGATTCGTCTGACCACAGAACAGTTTTCCACTTTGCCACAGTCCATTTTAAATGAGCCTTGGGCCAGAGAAGACGTCTGCGCTTCTGGATCATGTTTAGATACGGCTTCTTCTTTGAACTATAGAGTTTTAGCTGGCAACAGCGGATGGCACGGTGAACTGTGTTCACAGATGAAGTTCTCTGGAAATATTCCTGAGCCCATTTTGTGATTTCCAATACAGAAGCATGCCTGTATGTGATGCAGTGCCGTCTAAGGGCCCGAAGATCACAGGCACCCAGTATGGTTTTCCGGCCTTGACCCTTACGCACAGAGATTCTTCCAGATCCTCTGAATCTTTTGATGATATTATGCACTGTAGATGATGATGATGATATGTTCAAACTCTTTGCAATTTTACACTGTCGAACTCCTTTCTGATATTGCTCCACTATTTGTCGGCGCAGAATTAGGGGGATTGGTGATCCTCTTCCCATCTTTACTTCTGAGAGCCGCTGCTGCTCCAAGATGCTCTTTTTATACCCAGTCATGTTAATGACCTATTGCCAATTGACCTAATGAGTTGCAATTTGGTCCTCCAGCTGTTCCTTTTTTGTACCTTTAACTTTTCCAGCCTCTTATTGCCCCGTCCCAACTTTTTTGAGATGTGTTGCTGTCATGAAGTTTCAAATGAGCCAATATTTGGCATGAAATTTCAAAATGTCTCACTTTCGACATTTGATATGTTGTCTATGTTCTATTGTGAATACAATATCAGTTTTTGAGATTTGTAAATTATTGCATTCCGTTTTTATTTACAATTTGTACTTTGTCCCAACTTTTTTGGAATCGGGGTTGTATTTGCTTAATGATATTTGATTAGCTTCACTCACTTCAGATATAATCAGAAAGTGAATCTGTGCTGTGATAATCTATGAAAAAAGGGGGAGTCTGTTAAAAAAAATTACACTGAAAGGAGTTTCTGGGTGAAAAATTTTTGAGTACTCTATAGTTCATTAATGTGCTATGAGTCTCATCAAATTTATAATGATCAAAGTTATAATTATTCTGACTGTTACATTGTAGATTGTGAGCACGTTGGTGCTTGACTGTTGTTTGATTACTGTGCAGATCTGCAGCAGGAAAGGCTGTTGAGACTGGGAACTATCCCCAAACTGGTGCCTGTGCTGCTGCAGTATTGTGAGAATGAGGCCTTGCAGAGCTCCTGTCTGCTGGCTCTGTGTAATCTAGCTGGTATGGGTCAAGAGGATGGCTCTACACTTGTCTGGGAGAGGAGAGGCCATTTTGACAAGGAAGTACATGTGTTCCATGGCACCTTAAAGGACTCGTTTGATGTTGTGTCAGCAGTGACAGTGGTCCAACTAAGCCAGTGGTCTCAGGGACAGTACTTGGTAAGCATGGAAGTGGTTCAGAAATGCTCCACTCTCTTGTGGAAGGAACACAACAGACGACAGATTGAACGGCGCCTGCTAAGTTTCACACTCTTGGGCTTTTTCCCCAAATTCTACAAGATTATAAAGTATTCTCTGTGGAACATTCTTACGGACAGGAGTTGTCTGAAGACAGCAGTGTTTCACACTTTCTTGTGAGGATGGATCACATCTCGGGTGTGCATTTGAGGAAAATGTTCAGCTTGGGTGTTCATTTGAGGAAAAATATATCAAAAGTAGAAAACCTTAAAACTGTTGCCGATTTGAAGGAAGAATATTTGGTGAAACAGATTATGGAGAGAAAAAAAGACAGGGTCTACAAGCATCCAAACGATTCGGATAAGAAGCCATGTCTGTCTGTTTGTCACTCATATTTCCTGTCAAGTCAGAAAGCATTCTAACCTATGTAACCATGGGCATGTATTTTGTGAGGCAAGGCTTTTGAAGAAACTCTGAAAGTATTTGTATGAAGTTTATTAGTTTCCAAACAGCTTCAGCTAACTTTCACTGAAATCACTAACTATACTATTAGATCTCTATCCAAGTAGAAATAAGTGCATTATTGCTATGGCCATATACTGTATAGTACATGGTATATAATGTACAATAGATGCAAATTATTAATTTTGTTGCATATTGAGGTATCCAGACACATTAAAATTTTAATGCTAAGCATAAGAGGGGATCGGGGCTAAGGTGCAGTTTGTTGTTTGCATTAATCTGTCTGTATCTAAGAGGCCTTGTACTGCTTGATTCCATGCTCAACTCAGACAGAGTTGTAACCAGATTCACTGTTTTGTATTCACAAAAAGTATTTACGTATTTAAAACCTAACCATATTGTATGAATGCACTGCTTTCAGAGCCTTGTGTTCATTATGTAATGCAAATTAAGAAGCCTGACTGAAAACAATTTTTAAAAAAAATCATAATTGGTTTCTTCATCATATGACCAGAGGTTATAAGCAAATTCATTTCTATTTCATTAATATGTCAAGTAATTCTACCATTGTAACCTTTGTGTTTTTGTACACATCTGAAAAATGGATATATAATTATCAGAAATCCAGCTTTTTTATGTTATGACATTTTTCTGTATTGCATGTCAGTTCTAATATAGTTTTTCCAACTTCTCTGCTTCTACTGCTCTTATTATTATTATTATTATTATTATTATTATTACAATTCTCTTACCATCTATTTATGAACACAGTGAACTATTTACGGTTAACTGTATTAAGGGAATGTTGCCCTTTCTTCTGATCTGAACTTCAGGGTATGTTGCTGTTGTTGTTGTTGTTCAGGTTGGTCCATGAGTGATGTTAGCTTCTCCCAGTGCATGCCACTGTTTGACCAGTTCTTGTGATTTACTGATCATCTCATTCCAGTGCTCCAGCTCCCTGCCTCTGGCATACATAAATGGCCCAATGACCACTAGTCCAAGTTTTACTATGGAGGGGTAGAAATGAAAGAGGCTGACTCAATTAAAACAAAGATGCTGCACTTTATGGTGAATAATACTTCTCGTAATATTTCATTTATTTACTTGGTATGACATTCATTTAATGACATTTTAATTTAACTGTTAAATATAAGTGTTGTTAAGCTATTTCTGCCAGTTAAAGGAACAGTCCACCGTACTTCCATAATGAAATATGCTCTTATCTGAATTGAGACGAGCTGCTCCGTACCTCTCCGAGCTTTGCGCGACCTCCCAGTCAGTCAGACGCAGTCAGACGCGCTGTCACTCCTGTTAGCAATGTAGCTAGGCTCAGTATGGCCAATGGTATTTTTTGGGGCTGTAGTTAGATGCGACCAAACTCTTCCGCGTTTTTCCTGTTTACATAGGTTTATATGACCAGTGATATGAAACAAGTTCAGTTACACAAATTGAAACGTAGCGATTTTCTATGCTATGGAAAGTCCGCACTATAATGACAGGCGTACTAACACCTTCTGCGCGCTTCGGCAGCGCATTGATACGGAGCTCAGATATCAATGCGCTGCCGAAGCACGCAGAAGGTGTTAGTACGCCTGTCGTTATAGTGCGGACTTTCCATAGCATAGAAAATCGCTACGTTTCAATTTGTGTAACTGAACTTGTTTCATATCACTGGTCATATAAACCTATGTAAACAGGAAAAACGCGGAAGAGTTTGGTCGCATCTAACTACAGCCCCAAAAAATACCATTGGCCATACTGAGCCTAGCTACATTGCTAACAGGAGTGACAGCGCGCCTGACTGACTGGGAGGTCGCGCAAAGCTCGGAGAGGTACGGAGCAGCTCGTCTCAATTCAGATAAGAGCATATTTCATTATGGAAGTACGGTGGACTGTTCCTTTAACTAAATATAAATTTAGAATAGTTAGAGGAAGAACAGTGCCACAACCAAGCATGGAGTTTTGATCAAATCCTAATGATGATACTGTTTATAATACTGTTTACCATTTTCTTGGAATGACCTCATGACTTACTTGGTGCCTTAGTCCTGGTGCTTGGCACTTCAGCAGGCTGTTCAGGGGCTACCTGCTGGACTTCCAGGCTCAGACAGGCTGCATCGAGCTGCAGAGGGAGAAGCCTGAATGTCAGCTTCTCATTAAAAGTGGGGTTGCTGCCTCTGGTGATTGGTGTCCACTTTGTTTTCACTACCTGAGTGTGTATCTGCAGAGAAACCTGGACAGAGACATCTGTCCACACCATTTACTGGTGAAATATTTCCATTTAGCGGAGAACAGTTTAACAGAGTCAAATTTATATGATGATAAGTTCTACTGAAGAATTCACATTAATGTATCTCACCAGCATTGCTGGGACACTGGAGTCCTCGGGCTCTAAGCACAACCACAGTGAGGCGCTGTAGAGACTGACAGTAATTCAGAGACACTTGGATATTGCCATGCTTCGAAAGGGGCTGAATCATAACAGAGGACAGTATGGCACAAAAAATAAATCAATCAATTTACACCATTTAGCAACTCCACTCTTAAATGAGATAAGAAGGGAAAACAAGTATAGGATGTAAATATTGTTTTTTGTCTACCAGATCACTCTCAGTCTCAAGGTCTCTCCACAGGACTTTGCCTGCTGCCTCTTGCAGTTCAGTGTGTCTGAGAGGGAACAGAACATGGCCCACCAGGTGATGCTTCTTCAGTCTGTCCACACTGTACACACTCAAGTGCAGAGTGAACTGGTCCACACTGTAACTAGACATCTTGATATACAGTACAATTAAACAGTTTCTCTTTACAAATGTTTTTTTTTTAAAGAAATAAATAATTGAACATTTGTTAAACTAGACAATATATGTATATGACTTCCAAATGATTCATAAGTTAGTGGTGAGTCTTGAGCTAATTACAATCACATGCCAGTTCTACATTTTATTGGTAGTTAGATAGTGGCAGTGAGAGAGTACAGTTACGTCTCACTAGGTTTCCCTGATTTTTAGAACCGAGTAAATTTCATGCTATGAGATGTTAAAATTGCCAGCTGGTATAAATCAAAATACACCTTGCAATCATGACCTTTGATATAGTACTTGGTCAAATCTTGACATATCTAAAAAATGTAATTTGTTCAGTTGAACACCTCAAATAACATACCTAAAAGGATATTCCAGTTTTTTCCTACCTATTCTGTCTTGCGTTTGTAGTTAATACGTGATTACGGACAACAATTTCAACATATTTCCCAGGATTAAGAAAAGAGCAAATCAAATTATCCTTATGGATGACTTACAGTATAAATCTAAGGACAATTATTGGGGCAGTAAATAAACATATTGGTCATTGTGTTTATCAGTCTAATCTCTGTAAATTTAAAAAAAGCAAGAAGAATTAAGGAAGAATTTGTACAACCCCAATTCCAAAAAAGTTGGGACGCTGTGTAAACTGTACATAAAAACAGAATGTGAAGATTTGTAAATCATGGAAACCCTATATTTCATTGAAAATAGTACAAGAACAACATATCAAATGTTGAAACAGAAATTTTATTGGTTTTGAAAAATATATGCTCATTTTGAATTTGATGTCAGCAACATGTTTCAGAAAAGCTGGGACGGGGCAACAGATGACTGAAAAAGTTGTGTAATGCTAAAAAAAAAACCTAATTTGGTTAATTGGCAACAGGTCAGTAACATGATTGGGTATAAATAGAGCATCCCAGAGAGGCGGAGTCTCTCAGAAGTAAAGACGGGGAGGGGTTCACCACTCTGTGAAGGACTGCATGGGCAAACAGTGCAACAATTTAAGAATAACGTTCCTCAATGTAAAATTGCAAAGAATTTGGGGATCACATCATCTATGGTGGGCGGCACGGTGGTGTAGTGGTTAGCGCTGTCGCCTCACAGCAAGAAGGTCCTGGGTTCGAGTCCTGTGGCCGGCGAGGGCCTTTCTGTGCGGAGTTTGCATGTTCTCCCCGTGTCCGCGTGGGTTTCCTCCGGGTGCTCCGGTTTCCCCCACAGTCCAAAGACATGCAGCTTAGGTTAACTGGTGACTCTAAATTGACCGTAGGTGTGAATGTGAGTGTGAATGGTTGTCTGTGTCTATGTGTCAGCCCTGTGATGACCTGGCGACTTGTCCAGGGTGTATCCCGCCTTTCGCCCGTAGTCAGCTGGGATAGGCTCCAGCTTGCCTGCGACCCTGTAGGACAGGATAAAGCGGCTAGAGATAATGAGATGAGATGAGATCATCTATGGTCCATAAAATCATTAAAGGATTCAGAGAATCTGGTGAAATCTCTGTATGCAAGAGACAAGGCTGAAAACTACATTGGATGCCTGTGATCTTCAGGCCCTCAGGCGACACTGCATTAAAAGCAAACACGTGTCTGTAGTGGAAATCACTGTATGGGCTCAGGAACACTTCAGAAAACCACTGTCTGTGAAAACAGTTCATTACTGCGTCCAGTTAAAACCAGATATAAACAATATCCAGAAACACCGGCGCCTTCTCTGGGCCCGAGCTCTTTTACGATGGACTGAGGCGAAGTGGAAAATTGTCCCGAGGTCTGATGAATCAAAAGTAGAAATTATTTTTAGAAATCATGGACACCATGTCTTCCAGGCTAAAGAGGAGAGAGACCATCCAGCTTATCAGTGCACAGTTCGAAATCCAGCATCTGTGATGGTATGAGGGTGCATTAGTGCACATGACATGAGTAGCTTGTACATCTGGGAAGGCATCATTAATGCTGAATGATATATACACATTTCAAAGCAATATGCTGCCATCCAGACAAAATCTTTTTCAGGGAAGGCCTTCCTTCTTTCAGCAAGACAATGCCAAACCGCTTTCTGCACATATTAAAACTGCATGGCTCCATAGTACAACCCCGATTCCAAAAAAGTTGGGACAAAGTACAAATTGTAAATAAAAATGGAATGCAATGATGTGGAAGTTTCAAAATTCCATATTTTATTCAGAATAGACCATAGATGACATATCAAATGTTTAAACTGAGAAAATGTATCATTTAAAGAGAAAAATTAGGTAATTTTAAATTTCATGACAACAACACATCTCAAAAAAGTTGGGACAAGGCCATGTTTACCATTGTGAGACATCCCCTTTTCTCTTTACAACAGTCTGTAAACGTCTGGGGACTGAGGAGACAAGTCGCTCAAGTTTAGGGATAGGAATGTTAACCCATTCTTGTCTAATGTAGGATTCTAGTTCTTCAACTGTCTTAGGTCTTTTTTGTCATATCTTCCGTTTTATGATGCGCCAAATGTTTTCTATGGGTGAAAGATCTGGACTGCAGGCTGGCCAGTTCAGTACCCGGACCCTTCTTCTACGCAGCCATGATGCTGTAATTGATGCAGTATGTGGTTTGGCATTGTCATGTTGGAAAATGCAAGGTCTTCCCTGAAAGAGACGTCGTCTGGATGGGAGCATATGTTGCTCTAGAACCTGGATATACCTTTCAGCATTGATGGTGTCTTTCCAGATGTGTAAGCTGCCCATGCCACATGCACTAATGCAACCCCATACCATCAGAGGTGCAGGCTTCTGAACTGAGCGCTGATAAAAACTTGGGTCATCCTTCTCCTCTTTAGTCCGAATGACACGGCGTCCCTGATTTCCATAAAGAACTTCAAATTTTGATTCGTCTGACCACAGAACAGTTTTCCACTTTGCCACAGTCCATTTTAAATGAGCCTTGGCCCAGAGAAGATGTCTGCGCTTCTGGATCATGTTTAGATACGGCTTCTTCTTTGAACTATAGAGTTTTAGCTGGCAACGGCGGATGGCACGGTGAATTGTGTTCACAGATAATGTTCTCTGGAAATATTCCTGAGCCCATTTTGTGATTTCCAATACAGAAGCATGCCTGTATGTGATGCAGTGCCGTCTAAGGGCCCGAAGATCACGGGCACCCAGTATGGTTTTCCGGCCTTGACCCTTACGCACAGAGATTGTTCCAGATTCTCTGAATCTTTTGATGATATTATGCACTGTAGATGATGATATGTTCAAACTCTTTGCAATTTTACACTGTCAAACTCCTTTCTGATATTGCTCCACTATTTGTCGGCGCAGAATTAGGGGGATTGGTGATCCTCTTCCCATCTTTACTTCTGAGAGCCGCTGCCACTCCAAGATGCTCTTTTTATACCCAGTCATGTTAATGACCTATTGCCAATTGACCTAATGAGTTGCAATTTGGTCCTCCAGCTGTTCTTTTTTTGTACCTTTAACTTTTCCAGCCTTTTATTGGCCCTGTCCCAACTTTTTTGAGATGTGTTGCTGTCATGAAATTTCAAATGAGCCAATATTTGGCATGAAATTTCAAAATGTCTCACTTTCAACATTTGATATGTTGTCTATGTTCTATTGTGAATACAATATCAGTTTTTGAGATTTGTAAATTATTGCATTCCGTTTTTATTTACAACTGGTACTTTGTCCCAACTTTTTTGGAATCGGGGTTGTAAAAGAGTCCGGGTGCTAAACTGGCCTGCCTGCTGTCCAGACCTGTCTCCCATTTAAAACATTTGGTGTATTCATCTCATCTCATTATCTGTAGCTGCTTTATCCTGTTCTACAGGGTCGCAGGCAAGCTGGAGCCTATCCCAGCTGACTATGGGCGAAAGGCGGGGTACACCCTGGACAAGTCGCCAGGTCATCACAGGGCTGACACAGACACAGACAACCATTCACACTCACATTCACACCTACGGTCAATTTAGAGTCACCAGTTAACCTAACCTGCATGTCTTTGGACTGTGGGGGAAACCGGAGCACCCGGAGGAAACCCACGCGGACACGGGGAGAACATGCAAACTCCGCACAAAAAGGCCCTCGTCGGCCACGGGGCTCGAACCCGGACCTTCTTGCTGTGAGGTGACAGCGCTAACCACTACACCACCATGCCGCCCCCATTTGGTGTATTATGAAGTGCAAAATAAGACAAAGGAGACCCCGAACTGTTGAGCAACTGTTCAACATATGTTCAATGAAAAATAGGGTTTCCATGATTTTGCAAATTATCGCATTCTGACTTTACCTACAGTTTACACAGCGTCCCAACTTTTTTGGAATTGGGGTTGTAGTTATGCATTAACAAAGTAGTCAATATAGCTCAAAGTAAACACAGAAGTGCTTCAGTTTTCCACTTAATCACATACGGTTATGACAAAACATTTACTCGGTTGCTTCAGTAATTAATAGCTGTATAAATATATGTAAGCACTGTGTTGGTAAAACTTTTTTTTTTCGTATCAGTCCCATCCTAAGACTTTTTTTTTTATTTTAGAATATAACAGTTGCAGTTTTAAATTTGTCTTAGATTGCATTATGATTTTACTATCTAGAGTAATTGCCCATGTACTTCAAATGCAATTGATAATTAGTTTACAAAAAAAAAAAGACTCTGAAGTATTCCTTTAAAGTAACTCAAGACATAGTATACCTATCTCCTGGTATACCTGAAACACAAAGGTGTCATTGAACTGTGGTTGGCAACCTTTGCACCAGGCCTTGGCCTGACGATGGTGTCGATCTTCAGTTGGCAGGAGCTGTAGTTTGACCAGTGTGGTATTGCTTTGGCATTGGGCAGGCAGGTTGGCAGCTTGTAGCAGGGAGACCACCAACTGTTCTTGTTCATGCTGATATTGCACAGCGAAACACAGGCGTACAGTGGAGCCACTGGGCTGTGCCCACTCACTTGGCTCTTCAGGAAGCTGGTACAGATCTGCCCTCAGGCTTCCCAGTGGGAACCAGCCTTCAATAACATAGTTAGAGAAGGAGTGCAAAGGGAGAAGGGGAGACAGATAAAGAAATTAGAATAAAGAGAAATTCAATAATGAAGTGACATTAATCTTAGCATTATTCTTCTTCACAGGTTTCAGAATGACCCACTGCCTATTGTTAAAGAGCCACGCTGGGTATGCAGATGCGGGTGCTGTTTCCATTGCTCCTCTTCCTCCCTCCCTTCAGGCACTGCTGAATGGGATGAACTCTTGAAACTCGGAGGCAGAAAGAAGGGAACTTCAGCCAAACTGTGATGCATGAGAGCACAGCAAAAACTACACTCTGATTTAAGGCATAGTTTATTGCACTTTTCACCTCCCTGATCAACTGTGATTGGGATGGTTGAAAGAAAGTTCAGATACACACCCATAGTTGCTACTTTGGGATGTTTGGAGCACAGGTGTGCATGGCGGAATAAGTGGGTTCATGCTGATCAGTTGTCTGTCTCTTCTCTGGTCCTGTCTCTTCTTCCATAAGAGATACGCTGTCAGGCCAATCAGCAAAAGAAAAAGAAGTACAGCAGATAGACCAGTGGCCAATGCTACCATGGGATCTGATGGCACACAAAGTACATCTAAACTGAGTTCTGTGATCATGTCATTTCCAGTGGTCCATTTGGATGTAATGGGGTTTATAATTCAGAAGCCTATGCTTTGGCTCATGCTTGCTATTGATGATATGTTAATTATTCTCTCTCCTCATATTATACTGTACTTGCCAGTGTCAGAGACAGGCACTGCATCTACAAACCCCATTTCCAGAAAAGTTGGGATATTTTCCAAAATGCAATAAAAACAAAAATCGGTGATTTGTTAATTCATGTAAACTTTTATTTGACTGATAAAAGTACAAAGAAAAGATTTTCAATAGTTTTACTGATCAACTTAATTGTATTTTGTAAATATAAACAAAGTTACAATTTGATGGCTGCAACACACTCAAAAAAAAAAAAAAGTTGTGACAGAGGCATGGGGGGATTGCATGTGTGTGAAGTTACCATTGATGCAGAAGCGTATATTAGGATTTTACAGAGGCATATGTTGCCATGGCGGCACGGTGGTGTAGTGGTTAGCGCTGTCGCCTCACAGCAAGAAGGTCCGGGTTCGAGCCCCGTGGCTGGCGAGGGCCTTTCTGTGCGGAGTTTGTATGTTCTCCCCGTGTCCGCGTGGGTTTCCTCCGGGTGCTCCGGTTTCCCCCACAGTCCAAAGACATGCAGGTTAGGTTAACTGGTGACTCTAAATTGACCGTAGGTGTGAATGTGAGTGTGAATGGTTGTCTGTGTCTATGTGTCAGCCCTGTGATGACCTGGCGACTTGTCCAGGGTGTACCCCGCCTTTCGCCCGTAGTCAGCTGGGATAGGCTCCAGCTTGCCTGCGACCCTGTAGAAGGATAAAGCGGCTAGAGATAATGAGAGAGAGAGATATGTTGCCATCAAGACAAAGGATGTTGCCATCCTTCCTGGGAAGTCCATGCTTATTTAAGAAGGACAATACCAGGCCTCATTGTGCACAGGCTACAACAGTGTGGCTTTGTAGAGACAGTGTGTGTGTATGCTTGACTGGCCTGCTGCAAGTCCAGATCTGTCTTCTCCTGAGAATGTATGGCGCATCATGAAGAGGAGACTCAGACAATGGTGCCCATGGACTGTTGAGCAGCTCAAGTCTTGTATCAAGCAAGAATGGACAAAAATTCCAGTTGCAAAACTGCAACAATTAGTATCCTCAGTTCCTATATGATTAAAAAGTGTTATTAAAAGGAAAGGTAATGTAATACACCCTTCCGAATTTGGAGTCCTGCGACCTCAACACCCGCAAGGGGGTGATTCCTGGAATCACTGGTGGAAGGGTGAACACAGGCTGAAATGCTCGGTCCAAATGCTCTGGTGATTCTTGTGGCCAACACAGACACACACACACCCATCCTCCTGGGAACCATCATTGGAGGCGCAGCCCCTTGTCAGCCCTGGTCGTTCTGCTCCCTTGTTTGCCACCTGGATCCCTGGCAGGGAGCGAAGCGGTGCAGACGAGGACTGCGCACCCTCATCACCACTGTCAACAACAAATCCTTTGTGCAAGTTATGTCGTCCCCCCCTCGCGATGTAATACAATGGTGATAATGCCTCTGTCGCAACTTTTTTTTTTGAGTTGCAAGCATGAAATTCTTTGTTTTTATTTACAAAATTCAATTAAGTTGGTCAGTAAAACTGCTGAAAATCTTTTCTTTGTACTTTTCTCAGTCAAATAAAGATTTGAATTAACAAATCAGTTTTGTTTTTACTGCACTTTGGAAAATATCCCAACTTTTCTAGAAATGCAGTTTGTAGTTGTGGGAACATGGGACATTTCAAGGCAACTAACAGATGGCCAGTTTAGCCTGTGTGACTGCCTCCTAATTTGAACTGTAACAAGGTAAGGACATACTACAGTAATTATTCACCAAATTTCTAGAAAAGAGAATGACCCTTTCCTGGAATTTGTGAGGACCAAATATACAAAAAAATGTATTGAAATTGCTGCTCCATGAACATCTTTACACCATTTAAAAGTTCAACTCAATAACAATGTTCTTCGAAATATTTCATTATTATTATTATTATTATTATTATTATTATTATTAACATTACTTTCCGATGCTAGTTGCTCTGGGAATAGTCTGGGCTATAGTTGTTGGTTTCTTTTGTAAGACAGAATACTATATTATTTGTGTAACAGATGTCAGAAACATGTCTTAGAATGTGGAGTTTATTTTTGCCACAGAGACACCACTCATTTGTCTTTCTTTGAAGGTTGCACTACTTGACGCATGGTGTTAGGATGACAGCCATTACATTTGTAGTGGTTAACCGTCAATGCCAAAGTCTCCATAAATGAACAGTTGATAACTTCAACAAAATAGACTTCATGTCAAAATTATAATTAATTTCCAGGTCATACAATTGCACTTTTTGACCATATAAGACACTTATAGAAATGAGTTATTTATAATCATGCTATCTGTTATCACCCAAATGAGGATGGGTTCCCTTTGGAGTCTGGTTCCTCTCAAGGTTTCTTCCTCTTGTCATCTCAATTTGTTTTCCCTTATCACCGTCACCTCAGGCTTGCTCATTAGGAAAATTCATATGTTTTACATGTATATTTTTTTCTATAAACCTCCTTTGCTACAATGCCTATTGTTAAAACCACTATACAAATAAAATTTAACTTCACTAACACTGACCAGTCTTCTGAATATTGTTAATCTTTCTTAATATGTGAATGGTTGTTTCTAACCCATCCTAGTTCATTTTCTAACTACTGATGTGTAACGTTATCCCTAATGATGAAAGAAATTAAAACATGTTGTGTCCAATACAGCTAAAGGGTTGCACAGCAATGGACTTATTCAAATCAGGAATTTCCAAGGAGGTCTCCCCCCCACAAAAAAAACAAAGACATTTAGTATGAAATATAATGGTATAAAAGCCAAACAGGATTTCTGAAATCTCTAAGGTCACACTTGTGTTTGTGACAATCACAGGTAAATATAAGGACAGTTCAGTAAAGTTTTTTCTATCGCCACCATACCAAGAGATTATGGTAATATTGAGTTTTTGACAGATGTATCAGACATCACCTTCTTTTGCCTTGGTAGACAACATAAGTCACAAATTTCTGCCAAATCTCTCACAGATGTGCCTATAGCAAGCTTAATAAAAGTTTACACAAATCAACAGAGTAGAGTTAAAATAAGGTCTAATTTTAAGTCAGTAAAAATGGTCCCTCATATTAACATTTAATAGTTCAGGTTCACAGACATTGTGCTGTTGTATTTGTGATCTCACATGATAAAGTTTTTGACCTTATTTATCAGCGATCAATAAATAAAGCCAATACCATATTCCAGGTTATTCTTATCCCTTTTTATTTTTATTGTGAGCCCCATTTTCTCATTCTTGTAATAGCTTTTTTTTTGTAGCTAGAAACTATGTGAATTGTTATATATTTATAGAGAATTTTTTTGCAGTATCCAAAAGAAAATAAGGAAATGTTGTTAAATACTTTTCCCAGATATTTACTTACCAGCCATGGATAGCCAAAGCCGCCACCAACTTCCAGTTTGTTTTTATCCCTCTCTGTGTGGTTATGAGTTGCATTGTCCCATACTGCTGCTACTTCCATACATTTCTTCAGCAGCTCTCTTATCTCTGAGCCTGGCCACAAATCAACCTAATCGCCACAATGTTCTCGGAGTCTGCTCTACTTGGTTAATCAACACACACATTCAGAGGCTACATTACACACCAGGCTTGAATCGAGCTAAAACTGGCATTTTCTGTACAACAACCAAGATAAAACAACCGGCCAGCCTATGAACACACTATTCTAACATTGCACTCCACATTTTGCAGATTAGTGTCATCTGCTGTGTTCTCACCCACATCGCTTTATTTATCATGCGCTTCAGCTCAGTATGAAGAAAAGATTCAATGAAAAAAGCTGGTCATAAAGTAAGTTTTGGTAAAACTTTTGACCATTAATGCCACACAGTTTAGAATCAGTTAGATCTTTGTACTTTGTGTCCTCAAGTCTGATACACAGGCACCATTTTGTATCAGGAAAAATCTAAACCGAGTCAGTTTATCTTCTTATTAACAATAATCCTAAATCACAATTATCTTAATTTTATAAAAACTACTGTAACACTTTCACAAACGTTCTAATGTAATCTTACCACAATGTAAGCATATGAGATTTTACATGCCACCTTTTCAGTAAAACCCTTATTAATATGTATTATTGTATAATATATAAAAACTGACATGTTTATACATGGCATTATGGTGGCTTAGAGAGAGTTATACAGGATTTAATTATTACAGACAGACTAACATTGTTACTGCTTCTATAATATCTTGCTGGAGCCAGTCTGTTACAATCACAGAAGGTTAATGATCAACTCTGGGATACAGGGATACTAGCAGAACACTTATCAAGATTTTAATCAGTCTGTTCGCCAGTCTTTCCCACACTACATTTTGCAGAAAACAGGTAACTAACAAATTAATGTGTTGTATATTTTTCAATACTTCATACTCAGCTGCCTTATACCCACATCTCCTGTAAATCCACCATGTGTGTGCACTCTGTTTACTGACAGCAGTCCATCTGTTACTGTGCACAACCCACCTCTTCCCTCACTGAACAGATTTAACTTGGGTGATGGACCAGTATCTTTCTCACCACAGCAGTGACAGTGCTATGGTAACGTGTATCTCACTGGTATTCATTTATTAAGTGCAGAAGTGTTGCTGGGGTTTATAGCCACCTCACTGTCAGTGCTGGGTTTAGAACAGTCCATCCATCCATACTCCAACCAACAGCAATCCTGTGGTCAAAATCTGACACTGATAATGGCCATTCACATGCCCTGTACATGGATTAACAATGAAGGTGTGTCTAATGAGGTAACAAATAAGTTTATACAGTGCTTGAAAACCAGTGGTGTAGTGGTTAGCACTGTCGCCTTACAGCAAGAAGGTCCTGGGTTCGAGCCGACGAGGGCCTTTCTGTGTGGAGTTTGCATGTTCTCCCCATGTCTGTGTGGGTTTCCTCCGGGTGCTCTGGTTTCCCCCACAGTCCAAAGACATGCAGGGTAGGCTGATTGGTGGCTCTAAATTGACTGTAGGTGTGAATGTGAGTATGAATGGTTGTTTGTCTCTATGTGTCAGCCCTGCAATAACCTGGTGACTTGTCCAGGGCGTACCCTGCCTCTCGCCCATAGTCAGCTGGGATAGGCTCCAGCTTGCCTGTGACCCTGTACAGGATAAGCAGGTACAGATAATGGATGGATGGATGGACAGTGCCTGATACACGTCCACAAGCACACCTGGTGAGCAGTGGTCCTGTGGAGGTGTCTTTCCACACATGGACTTGGTAGAGAGGGACTGACTCAACGACAAAATTCATTTTGTATGTCCTCCATTTGCTCTAATGAGCATGTGGACTCGAGCTAGTGTATATACTCCAAAGGTCTCATCTCATCTCATTATCAGTAGCCGCTTTATCCTTCTACAGGGTCGCAGGCAAGCTGGAGCCTATCCCAGCTGACTACGGGCGAAAGGCGGGGTACACCCTGGACAAGTCGCCAGGTCATCACAGGGCTGACACATAGACACAGACAACCATTCACACTCACATTCACACCTACGGTCAATTTAGAGTCACCAGTTAACCTAACCTGCATGTCTTTGGACTGTGGGGGAAACCGGAGCACCCGGAGGAAACCCACGCGGACACCATGCAAACTCCACACAGAAAGGCCCTCGCCGGCCACGGGGCTCGAACCCAGAACCTTCTTGCTGTGAGGCGACAGCACTAACCACTACACCACCGTGCCGCCTACTCCAAAGGTTTGTGTCTAAAATTTGAAGATCCACATTAATCATCTGAACATGGGCTTCAGTGGAAGGAATAAAATAAAAAATAGACTTAATATGATCAATATCACAGATTTTCTTATTTAGTGTAGTATCTTGAATAGTGAATATGCAAGATATTCAACATGTCCATTCTCTCTTTTTCCAAAAGTCTAAAACATTCTGTTTATTTCCTGTTTTCTTTAAAAAAAAAAAATCCCTGATTTTCAATATGGTCTCAGATTTTGACCTCACTGAACCTGACAAAATTGCCAATAAATGCACGGATTTTTGTACTTGATTTAAAAACCTAGTATCAGTGTTATTCTTTTAATATGGAAAAATGGGAAATGCCAATGTCAGAAACTCACAGCAACCATAAAGCAAGTTTCAATTTGTATATCACAACAGAGCCTCTTTTAACGATATTTAATCTGCTTTTTTTTTTAAATAAAGTTGAATAGACTTTTTAAATACAGTATATAAATAGTTTTTATCCCCCCAAAGTAGCAATATTAGACTGGGGATATGAAAAATGAAAATAACATCTTAAACATACACAGTATATATGTAAAAAGCACATATAGGGCTTCATGTTATTCATTTTCACTGGACGTATGAGAACACTTGCACTCTGGCATTAGTGATGTGGAGCATAATGTTTTTGTGACGGGCACGATTCTATTTTCAAAACCTGTTTTCAAAGGTGCTGTTTTCATTGTTCCCATGGCAACCTTAAAAATGTCATGATGAAAATTCATTGGGCTCCCATTGAGCATGACTGTTTCTATAGCAACGAGAAGAGAGATTGGCTGAATCTGGATGAGTAAGAGACAGCGACTATGCATGTGTGTGCATGGCATGAGAAAGGGACAGAGAAAAAGCTAAAATAAAGAAAGGACTAAAAGGGGGAAAAAAGTAGGTTGGAGCACATGGACAAGATATTGCACTACTAACCAGCTGTCTGTGCTTCTTTCTATTGGATTTAGCAAGTAAGTAATTAAGGATAGATAACGAGCTGAAAGACATAGCCAAGACAGTGGACTGACTGATTTGCTTTGACATCTGTAGTGTATTGACATTTAAGACACCACCACTCTCTCCAGTGTGACCTCCCACCCCCATCCTCTCCCTGAACACCGCCCTATCATCCCCACCTCAAGCCCTCCTCCCTCCATCAAGGATTTGTCTCTCACAGACAGAGCCTGTGGTTTGTACTCAGATGACTGAAGCTGATAATCCGACACTACACTCACTCGTGCTACATTTCCTACACGCAGGAGGAGAAGAGGAAAGAAGGAGGAGGGGAAAGAGGGACTGAGGTGAAAGCTTTCCAGACGGTTGGACCAGGGAATGTGGGAGGTGTGTATATGTGAAGTATGTATGTGTGTGAGACAGGAGAGTGGATGTGGACTTACCTGTGCAAGGGTTTCTCTGCCAACTGGAAATACAGACTGGCGGGTGATATGACAGTAAGTGAAAGGAAGTAAGGAGTGTATGTAAAGGAAAAAGAATTAATAATGGTGAGGAGAGGCAACCTTTCTTTTTCTATTTGTGATCCGTGTGTGTGTGTTGAGTCTGTGTTCAGGCTATGACTAATAGGACAGGTTTATGGTTAAGGGGTCAGTCAGAGGATGTGTTTTATGATGCAGGTATGTGGTGAGTTGATATAAAACATCTCACCTGGTATATTTAGACCTCGCAGAAGGACAACTGTTACATTTTTCCATCATGGTTTTAAAGTGTGTCAGCATGTGTATTGATGGAGTTTCTGTTGCTAGCATTTCTCATTCTCTCTAGCCGCTTTATCCTGTTCTACAGGGTCGCAGGCAAGCTGGAGCCTATCCCAGCTGACTACGGGCGAAAGGCGGGGTACACCCTGGACAAGTCGCCAGGTCATCACAGGGCTGACACATAGACACAGACAACCATTCACACTCACATTCACACCTACGGTCAATTTAGAGTCACCAGTTAACCTAACCTGCATGTCTTTGGACTGTGGGGGAAACCGGAGCACCCGGAGGAAACTCACGCGGACACGGGGAGAACATGCAAACTCCGCACAGAAAGGCCCTCGCCGGCCCCGGGGCTCAAACCCAGGACCTTCTTGCTGTGAGGCGACAGCGCTAACCACTACACCACCGTGCCGCCCGTTGCTAGCATTTATATTTACAAAATAATCTCTTGACTCACATATCAAAGTTGAGTCATCTACTGTTTAAGTTTTACCCTCTTAAACAGCAGCAAATATTGTTTATGAATACACACATATAGTTTTATGGATGTTCATGTGTTTATTATTAGTGATAAACTTTTGGTTCAGAACTGAATTCATTTTGTGATTTATTATTACAAGCATGTACCTCAGAGTCTTGCCAATAAACTTTTCAATGATGAAAATCATAGTAATACACATTTCTCATTAATCCAGTATTTATAATGCATTATAAATGCATTTATAATGTTATATAACATGACTTATATCTTATCATGCTTGGTACAACTTTGCATAAATGATTGTATATAGTTATATTTACAGTCATAATACATGAGTAAATGACTTCAGAATGTCAGGGTACAAAATACATTATAGTATCCGTACATAGAACAATGTGGACACGAATGTTGTAACATAGTATAGCACAGGTCTGGTATAATACTTGTACTGCATTTATTAACACATTATATAACTTACACCTTGCACTAATTGTACTCAACTTCATATTTAATATCAGTATAAATAAAATATATAGAGAATTATCCTGTGACATTATATGCTTTAAGTGAAGTGAGTTATATCCCATCTTTTAAATGTGAATTATAGTTTAATTTCAGTGTATATGATACTTGTTTGGGAATCAGCAGTTACGGTAGATGTGATTTCACTGATAGTGCTTTATGAGGTATTATATGTTAAAGTGAATTTACTTTATGAGCACTGGCATTGCAATTGCTCAGAGTACAGCAGTGTGTGTGTGTGTGTGTGTATGTGTGTGTGTACTCACAGTTGTGATCAAGTGACTGAACTGTGATATAAACACATCTAGTCTAGATAATATCTGAATGTGTATAAATAGTGTGGAGTCTATTTTTTGTTTAGCTGTAATTGCCTCCTCCGTTAGCTCCTTAATTTTCAATTCCTTCAGTCTGAAAAGGTGTCCTGATCTACTCACTCTCTCACTGTCACGCTGCAGTGTGTTCACTTGTGTTTGTGTGTAAATGAAGTGTGTCTAATCCTCAGCTCAGCTTGTTCTTAGCTCATTGTTTTCTGATCAGTTAGTGTGTGTTTAACTTTACCTAAGATATCTTCTACATTTATGCTAAAAACAAAAGGACATACTTTTCCAAACACATCTGATTGAACGTATGCTCTTTTATATGTACAAGTGCATCTCAAAATATTGGAATATCATGAATAAGTTCATAATTTTTAATTCAAAAAGGTAGATCTCTCAGGCTAGTTCAGTACACACAAACCACGATCATGGGGAAGACTGCTGCCTTGACAGTTGTCCAAAAGACGATCACTGACACCCTCCACAAGGAGGGTAAGCCGCAGAAGGTAATTGCTGAAAAGGCTGGCTGGAAAAGGTGCACAAGCAACAGGGATGACTGCAGCCTTGAGAGGATTGTCATGAAACGTCGATTCAAGAACTTGGGAGAGCTTCATAAGGAGTTGACTGAGGCTGGTGTCAGTGCATCAAGATCCACCATGCACAGACGTATTCAGGAAAGGGGCTATAACTGTCACATTCCTAATATCAAGCCACTCCTGAACCAAAGGCATCGTCGGAAGCATCTTACCTGGGCTAAGGAGAGAAAGAACTGGACTGTTGCTCAGTGGTCCAAAGTCCTCTTTTCAGATGAAAATCTCATCTCATCTCATTATCTCTAGCCGCTTTATCCTGTTCTACAGGGTCGCAGGCAAGCTGGAGCCTATCCCAGCTGACTACGGGCGAAAGGCGGGGTACACCCTGGACAAGTCACCAGGTCATCGCAGGGCTGACACATAGACACAGACAACCATTCACACTCGCATTCACACCTACGGTCAATTTAGAGTCACCAGTTAACCTAACCTGCATGTCTTTGGACTGTGGGGGAAACCGGAGCACCCGGAGGAAACCCACGCAGACACGGGGAGAACATGCAAACTCCGCACAGAAAGGCCCTCGCCGGCCACGGGGCTCGAAACCGGACCTTCTTGCTGTGAGGCGACAGCGCTAACCACTACACCACCGTGCCGCCTCAGATGAAAGTAAATTTTGCATTTCATTTGGAAATCAAGGTTGTAGAGTCTGGAGGAAGAGTGGAGAGGCACAGAATCCAAGGTGTTTGATGTCCAGTGTGAAGTTTCCACACTCTGTGATGATTTGGGGTATGATGTCATCTGCTGGTGTTGGGCCACTGTGTTTTGTCAAGTCCACTGAGCAACAGTCCAGTTCTTTCTCTCCTTAGCCCAGGTAATACGCTTCTGACGTTGTCTCCGGTTCAGGAGTGGCTTGATATTAGGAATGTGACAATTGTAGCCCCTTTCGTGAAGACATCTGTGCATGGTGGCTCTTGATGCACTCAGTCCACTCCTTACGAAGCTCTCCCAAGTTCTTGAATCAGCTTTTCTTGACAATCCTCTCAAAACTGCGCTCATACCTGCTGCTTATGCACCTTTTCTGGCCAGCCTTTTCAGCAATGACCTTTTGTGGCTTACCCTGCTTGTGGAGGGTGTCAGTGATCGTCTTCTGGACAACTGTCAAGTCAGCAGTCTTCCCCATGATTGTGACTGTGTGTACTGAACTAGACTGAGAGATACGCAGTATTTATACTGTTTTACTCAAACTCGAAATCAAACGTTCTAATATTTTGAGAAGCCCTGCGATGACCTGGTGTCTTGTCCAGGGTGTACTCCACCTCTCGCCCACAGTCAGCTGGGATAGGCTCCAGCTTGCCTGCGACCCTGTAGAACAGGATAAGCAGCTACAGATAATGGATGGATGGATGGATAATTTTTTGAGATCCTGGATTTCTGATTTTCATGAGCTATAAGCCATATTTATCAAAATTAAAACAAAATAAAAAAACTTGAAATATTTCACTTTACATGTAGTGAATATAGACTATATGAAGGTTTACCTTTTTGAATTAAATTATGAAAAAAATTCACTTTTTCACAGTATTTCAATATTTTGGGATGCACTAGTACAGTATGTGTGTGGGTTTCATTTTTAAATTGTGGACTAGGTTTGATTTTCTTTAGTGCTCCACTTCCTCCCTTTTTACTTAAGGAAAGCAGTCCAAGAGTTATTGTTGGTATCTTTAATATGCTGGTAATTAAGAAAATTACTGTATTAACTTTTTTTTTTTTTTGCTGGTTTCCTACAATGGACTGGCATCTTATCTGTGATGGCTCCTCAAGCTTTGTACCCAGTGTTGGGTTTTGAAGATGAATGAATGAACTGCTATAAGTTACAAGTTATAACAAACCTTTCTTTCAATTAGGTTTTTCAATATGGCACAGGAAAAACACTCTGAATCAGGACTCTACCCCTCTAGCAACCATCTTGGCTTTGCCCAAGCAGAGATGGAGGTTGATCATGAGTGCCCAATTATCTCCTTATCAAAGAGTTCCTCAGACATGGCCAGTGGTCCTGCTCAGCGAATGGAGCTTGCCTGGCGCAGGCAACATCTCCGCAAAAGTGTCAGCAATACAGGCTACCCTCAGAGGCCTGCCAGTAGAGGAGGATCTATCACAGGCATACCTTCTTCTTTGAAGCTTGAGGAACATACTATAACTAAAGGTGGTGTTAATACCACTCCAGAGACTATTATCTGGTGTGAAAGAGCCACACGGCCTTGGAGCGTCACTGAGGACTCACAGCATGTATACACTGCCAAAAGGTGTGCACCATGTTCACCGTCCATGCACAGGGATTTAAGGATGGGCTGTTTAAAGGGCAGGGAGACATGTTGCCAATGCCATGCAGAGGAAAACCTGAAAGCCCATAACAGAATGGTTTATGGGATGTTGTCTCCTGCTCTAGGAACCAGGCTCTGCCTTAGGAATACACACAGCCTTGCACAGCAAGGGATGGATGACAGACTTTGTATGCAGAGTCCCTTTGAAGGTGAGAGCCACCATTTACCAGCATGCAGGTCTGCATGTGTTAATAAAGCACTGAATGCTGGTTCCTTCAAAAACACCTGTCATGCTGTGCCCTGTCCTGGAAATGTATTACCTCTACCAGCTTGCACAGGAAGTTCTTGTTTACCGGAAAGGTCACTACTCCATTCACCTTGGCATGGTTTCCCACCTCTGGTGTCCTCTGTCAGTGAGACAGGACTAAATAGTCGGACTGTGGGTCACTGCTATGGAGCTGAAACATGCAGGAAAAATATTTCTACCTTCAGATTAGACCAAAATAGACAGTCTGAGTGTGGCCATCTGACAGTAAGAGATGCCTGCAATATGACATCTCAAAAGGACTTCAGAGAAGTTGGTGTGCAAACCATGTCGACAGATTCCCTTATTTCTCCTTTCTCCAGTGCATTCCCTAAGATCAGTATGACATCTCGTCCAGGTTCAAACACATGTCCAGATGGAGAGGATGTGGAGACCAGGATCTCAGTAAAAGAGGTGGAGTGGGATGCAGAAGGAATGACATGGGAGGTCTACGGGGCAGCTGTAGACCCGGAGGAGCTTGGTCTGGCCATCCAGCGTCATCTCGAGCTTCAGATCAAAGAAACAGCAGCTGCTGCTGCCCAGAAGAAGACAACTGCAGAGAATAATGGTGTCTCAATTCAACAAAACAATCGACAAAGGAAGAGTGAAAGTGTGGTAGGGCTACTGTGGGGTCCAGCATGCTGCTCACATTCCACTGCTGTAGAAGACTGAGGAGATAAATGAAACTGTAAGCTTTTAAGCATGTAACCTGCCTTCTTTACCTCTCAAGCACTTTTTTGAGTTAATATAGCAGATGAAGTCTAAGCACCTGACAGGGTATGCATCTATTAGTCCCTTAAAGTCCCAGATTATTAATCAGTTGTTACTCTTGAAGTAGAGAACTAATAAATTCTCTGAGGAGATTTGAAGAGGCAAGATTAATATTCTGGACTTCTACACTCAGGAACAACTTTAAGGCAATACTTGAAATAACATACACACATGCAATGTACCTGAGTCAAATCTCGACCTGGTAAATGTATTTGGGAAAAAATGGATAACTTCATAAGGCAATTGGCTATATCACAAAAACTCAGCTTGCTCTTGGCATTGTTGTATATAATATCCTGTATGCCTTTACTAAAGGGCATTTTCACATTTACAGTTACAAGTTCACAATCAAGACTTTATTGTAACGTACAGATTATGAGTAATTGATTCAATTTAGTATTTGTGTTTTAAAAGAACAAATAAGATTATGGTATCTATTATGCTTTACATTATAACTGCTAGCAGGGATACATTAAATTATGTACATACTTCATTGCACACCTAACATAAGGTTGTAATGATAAGATGGTGGTGATATATTGGTAATTTTTATACTGTTAGGGAACATAAAAACATTATGTTATTATTTTTTTGAAGTAATGAGACATTGTAGCTAAATTGCTTAGAAGCAAAAATACTGCAAATCATGTCTGCTGATTTCCTTGTTTCTATTCTCAATAGTGTGCTCCTGTAATAACCAATCTCTCTGTTCTTTAAAAAAAAAGGGGGGAGGAGCCATGGCCTAAAGGTTAGAGAAGCAGTTTTGGGACCAAAAGGTCACTGGTTCAATTCCCTGGACCAGCAGGAAAATGGATGGATGGATGGATGGATGGATGAGTGGGTGGGTGGGTGGGTGGGGAGTGAATGAACAGCACTTTCCCCTCCCTCTATATCCATGACTGAAGTGCCCTTGAGCAAGGCACCTAACCCCCAACTACACAGCTGCCCACCACTCTGTGTGTGTGTGTGTGTTTCACTGCTTTAGATGGGTTAAAGGCAAAGAATTTCACTTTGCTCTAATGTATATGTGATGAATAAAGGCTTCTTCTCTCTTCAGCTCTTTAGATTATTAAATTACTAAAAGTTTCAATATTTTAAAATACTTTTTAGATTTTTCATTTTGGAAAACACACCTGCTTGACAGACCAAATTTATTTAGTCAGTATTGTACTTAAACATTATACATAACTGACACGATTATGGGATTAGCCTCAACTTTTAGATTCTAACGTCAGCTTACTTAATGATACAATTTTCATACTCTCTAGGCTCAAGGGACATGTAAACTGAAGCATTAATTGTGGAACCAATTATGCGTCTGTAAATTGTGTGGTGAAAAGCTATAACAGGTCACTGATGAAAATGTACTTGTGTGTATTGTGTGTACGTGTATTTTACCAATTCTGGTCAAAACTCTGAGTGCACTCACAGCTTTATTATTTTGCCAAAGCAAATCATACCTTTCTTTAGACCACAACATTGTGATTTACTGTCAATAGATAATAATTACGTAAAAAGGTCTTATAAAAGTGATTTTAATATACGTCACATAATGGAAATGTTAACGATAGCTTTTGTCTGAATAAATGCAACAATAAATTGTTTGAAAAAATGAATCCTAAGTGCTGATTCTTTTGTTCAGAGTACATAAAATACATGCCAATGTGGCATGGCATACAAAAGCAGATGTGGTTGTCTTTACATGTTGAAAGAGCATGTTTGTTTATGCATGAAACATTACAGAGAAAAGCGAGAGAGAGAGAGAGAGAGAGAGAGAGCAGATGATGTTCCTGTTAAACTTGGTGCATATTGTTCTGGTAAAATGCTCTGAGTATTTCCATTGTCCTTTCACTGACATTTTGAGTGTTTGGATGATCAGGCACATTCTCTGGTATTGACAGTACTGGAGCACCTCGTCTCACTGTGTTTGTGGTGTGATTGTTGTATGATGAGGAGCAGCTTGCTCGTGCAGCACCGTGAATGCCACATCAGCAGCGCAGAGACCCTAGTTCGTGTCTAGACATATACGTTTACATCATTTGGCTGTCGGTTTTATCCAAAGCAAATTACAGCTGAAAATGAATACAAGTGAGCAATTGAGGCTTAATGGTCTTGTTCAAGGACCCAACAGTGAATTCTTGGTATTGTCAGGATTTGAATCCATCAATAGCTCATTGCTTTCATCACTGCTCTTAGCACTTATGACATCATCAACATGACATAGACAGAAATCTCAGAACATCACATAAGTCATTGTTGAATTTTACACATGATTTTTAGACACTTCCTATACGTTTCACACATTTTCCACATAGATTTTTCACATGTAGTGGTTATTGTGGTATACAGATATCACTTGCCAAGTGACAGCATAGTCCTAATACATCTCATCTCATCTCATCTCATTATCTCTAGCCGCTTTATCCTGTTCTACAGGGTCGCAGGCAAGCTGGAGCCTATCCCAGCTGACTACGGGTGAAAGGCGGGACACACCCTGGACAAGTCTCCAGGTCATCACAGGGCTGACACTTGTGGCCCTTTTCCATTACCCTTTTTCAGCTCACTTCAGCTCGCTTCAGCTCACTTTGGCCCGACACGGCTCGCGTTTCGACTATCTAAGAACAGCACGACTCAGCTTGCTTCAGCCCTGCTTAGCCCCTAAAACTCGCACCATTTTGAAGTGGGGCTGAAGCGAGCCAAAGCGAGCCGAGTGAGGCTGGGGGCGTGAGCAGACACTCCCCTGTGCACTGATTGGTGAGGAGGAGTGTCCTCACATGCCCACACACGCCCCGCGAGCATGCTGGGATCTGTAAACACCATAAACCCGGAAGAAGAAGAATTACGAATTACGAGAATTTCTGAAGCCTTATGCGCCTCGCCTCATCTATACGCTCTTGCCAGTATCTGTTGGCGTTGTCGGTGACAACAAGCCACAGCACCAAGACCAGCAACACTAACGACTCCATGTCCTCCATGTTTATTGTTTACTATCCGGGTCGTGAGACTACCGCTTAAAAGATCACTGATGTCACTGTTTGCGCTGCTTAACGACATCACGTGACATCCACCCACTTTCGCTAACTCCACCCAATGTGTCCACCCACTTCCAGCCAGCACGGTTCAGCGCGGTTGTAGTCGAAATGCAACTTCAATAGCCCCACTCAGCTCGACTCAGCACCGCACAGCTCAGCCCAACTCAGCCGCGTTTGTAGTGGAAAAGCGGCAATAGACACAGACAACCATTCACACTCACACACCTACGGTCAATTTAGAGTCACCAGTTAACCTAACCTGCATGTCTTTGGACTGTGGGGGAAACCGGAGCACCCGGAGGAAACCCACGCAGACATGGGGAGAACATGCAAACTCCACACAGAAAGGCCCTCGCCGGTCACGGGGCTCGAACCCGGACCTTCTTGCTGTGAGGCGACAGTGCTAACCACTACACCACCGTGCTACCGTCCTAATACATGTCCTATTAAATTATAACAGTGCCAAAGTATTCAATCAAATTATGCCCAAGCTTCACTATTTATCCCCTTCAGACACAAGGAAAAGTGCTATGGAACTTCATGCTATGGAACTTCATGTGTACAATTGTACACATTATGTCTGAAGGGGTTATGGTATATATCACTTTAATCACTGTATGCAAAAATCATTGAACACATGGTATTTTTATACACAGAAAAAAATATTCACATCCACAAAGTGACCTCTTATTAATAGCTTTAGAATTTTTATAGAAGGTACCCCCCCCAAAGTTCTCTTTAGGTAACGCCGTAGTCCTCAACCTTGCTAAACTCTGTGTACATCAGTGAGAACCAGAGATTAATAATACAGAACATGAGCTCCACTGTAGCATCTTGTCTGCAGGTACAGCACTTTATACTATAAAATAAAGTTTAGAGATTATGTATTCTTAAATATAATGCAAGGTGGCATGGTGGTGTAGTGGTTTGCACTGGTGTGTCACAGCAAGAAGGTTCTGGATTCAAGCCCAATGGCCGATGGGGGCCTTTCTGTGTGGAGTTTGCATGTCTGTGTGGGTTTCCTCCGGGTGCTCCGGTTTCCCCCACAGTCCAAAGACATGCAGGTTAGGCTAATTGGTGGCTCTAAATTGACCGTAGGTGTGAATGGTTGGTTGTCTCTGTATGTCAGCCCTGCAATGATCTGGTGACTTGTCCAGGGTGTACCCTGCCTCTTGTCCATAGTCAGCTGGGATAGGCTCCAGCTTGCCTGTAACTCTGTACAGGATAAGCAGTTATGGATAATGGATGGAAAAATAATGCATTTGACCAAAAACCCCTGTCACGTTTATACTACCAAAACCTGATATACTGTATGTTCACTACAAAAAATTGAAAACTGAATTTGAGGAGAAAGTTACTTAATACTAGTGAAATTATCTTGCTGCATGGACAGATATTTTTACTTGATAAGACATCTTAAAATAAGTTGGTTGCAATTGAGAACTAGGTTTAGTAATCTCAGAATTGGTGTCTTGTATTCTTCTAATAGGAAATGCTAGATCGTTTCAACTATTTTCAAGATATTTTCACTTGCGAGGCGGCACGGTGGTGTAGTGGTTAGCGCTGTCGCCTCACAGCAAGAAGGTCCGGGTTCGAGCCCCGTGGCCGGCGAGGGCCTTTTTGTGCGGAGTTTGCATGTTCTCCCCGTGTCCGCGTGGGTTTCCTCCGGGTGCTCCGGTTTCCCCCACAGTCCAAAGACATGCAGGTTAGGTTAACTGGTGACTCTAAATTGACCGTAGGTGTGAATGTGAGTGGTTGTCTGTGTCTATGTGTCAGCCCTGTGATGACCTGGCGACTTGTCCAGGGTGTACCCCGCCTTTCGCCCGTAGTCAGCTGGGATAGGCTCCAGCTTGTCTGCGACCCTGTAGAACAGGATAAAGCGGCTACAGATAATGAGATGAGAAGATATTTTCACTTGCTAAGATATCATTTTTTTGCAGTGTTCAAGAACAATTTGTATCACTGGCCATCATGGTCATCATCATATGACTCAGTGTGTTTGGATTCTTGGATTCAGTGTGTTATAATTTCAACCAATTTACCAAAAGATTCGCAGAAATACAATTGTTCTTAACTTGAATGTTCTTATCGCACCATATACTGACCTTTGCTCTACACCATTTTAGGGAAACTGTGTAAGAATAGGCATGTGAGTTTAGGTTCCTGATTTGGCTTTGTATTTGAATATCATGTGATCATTTGGAAGTCACCAGATCTTCTGATCCAATGGCATGGTGTGACTGGCAGGAGGAAGTGAAAAGTATTCTGGGTAAGTTGTTTTGCCCTGTAGTGGTAGAGTATCATTTTTTGAAAGTGCTGATGGAACGCTCATGCTGCTCTAGAGTCAGGCAGCTACAAAAGCCCCTTGTGCCTCACCAGAACAATCCAGTATGGGGGTGTATTGTAGAATCTTTTTGTTCAGGTACAGAGGGGTGGAACCAGCACAATGTGCAGCCTCTGCCCTTGGTATGGTATAAATGGTGGATCTCGAGAGCAATACACTGTTAATTTAACTGTGGATGATGGCAGAGAGGAGCTTTTTGTTACAGTGTGTGCTGCTGATTTTGCTGGGTCTTACACTGGAGACAACTTACACCCATGCCTTCATCCCCAGCCGTCTCCAGCAGCACAAAATCCTCCACCTGGGTGAGCTGTGAAGTTATGATATTACATTAAGTTGTATGCTACCTTAAAATAATACAAAAACATAAACAGTTTCTACATTGTGTTCACTTTATTACCTGGCGTTCTGGTACTCACCCTCTAAATGCAGTTCGGTTAAAATTAGGAACTGTTTTGTTATATCTGTAGACTGGCCCAAAGATTGTGGCCTGGCTCACTTCAAACCACACACTACAGAACGCATTGTATTAGGCAATGAAGCCAGACCCCACTCATGGCCATGGCAGGTTTCACTGCAGGTGAGTGGCGTTTGAGGTATCTAAAAATCATCAAGACATAATTTAAATAAGACTATAATGTGCAATCTGTCACACTCTATAGGTTCGTCCTAGAGGCAGCAAGCACTATGTCCATGTGTGTGGTGGGACCCTGATCCACAAAAACTGGGTGCTCACTGCAGCCCACTGCTTCCAGAAGTAAGAATTAGCTAAGTGTTCTGAAACACATTGAATTTACTACACGAGAAAGAGTAACCTGACAGTACAGTGGGGATCAGTACGAGGTCATGAAAGTAAAACAGTTTGATTTACATCATGAGAGTAAATAAAAGCTTTTTTGTTATCTGCCCAGTTTAATATTCATGTATATTCTGAAGACTTAAAGACTGACTTGTGATTAATACTGTATAGTCAATGAACATGTTCTAATTTCTACAGTTTCAAAATAGAAATTCAATCTTAGTAATTAACGTTTTATCCAGATAGAAGTACTAGTAATAAGCAAAATAAGTATATTAGTAAGTCACCCACTGCTGGTCTGAAAGCCCCATGATGAGCCATGACTGGCACATACAGTGGTGCTTGAAAGTTTGTGAACCCTTTAGAATTTTCTATATTTCTGCATAAATATGACCTAAAACAACATCAGATTTTGCATAAGTCCTAAAAGTAGATCAGGAGAACCCGGTTAAACAAATAAGACAAAAATATTATACTTGGTCATTTATTTATTGAGGAAAATGATCCAATGTGGGTGGCACGGTGGTGTAGTGGTTAGCGCTGTCGCCTCACAGCAAGAAGGTCCGGGTTCGAGCCCCGTGGCCGGCGAGGGCCTTTCTGTGCAGAGTTTGCATGTTCTCCCGTGTCCGCGTGGGTTTCCTCCGGGTGCTCCGGTTTCCCCCACGGTCCAAAGACATGCAGGTTAGGTTAACTGGCGACTCTAAATTGACTGTAGGTGTGAATGATTGTCTGTGTCTATGTGTCAGCCCTGTGATGACCTGGCGACTTGTCCAGGGTGTACCCCGCCTTTCGCCCGTAGTCAGCTGGGATAGGCTCCAGCTTGCCTGCGACCCTGTAGAACAGGATAAAGCGGCTAGAGATAATGAGATGAGATGAGATGATCCAATGTTATATATCTGTGAGCGGCAAAAGTATGTGAACCTTTGTTTCAGTATCTGGTGTGACCCCCTTGTGCAGCAATAACTGCAACTAAATGTTTGTGGTAACTGTTGATCAGTCCTGCACACCGGCTTGGAGGAATTTTAGCCCATTCCTCCGTACAGAACAACTTCAACTCTGGGATGTTGGTGGGTTTCCTCATATGAACTGCTTGCTTTAGGTCCTTCCACAACATTTCGATTGGATTAAGGTCAGGACTTTGACTTGGCCATTCCAAAACATTAACTTTATTCTTCTTTAATCATTCTTTGATAGAACGACTTGTGTGCTTAGAGTCATTGTCTTGCTGCATGACCCACCTTCTCTTGAGATTCAATTCATGGACAGATGTCCTGATATTTTCCTTTAAAGTTCACTGGTATAATTCAGAATTCATTGTTCCATCAATGATGGCAAGCCGTCCTGGCCCACATGCAGCAAAACAGGCCCAAACCATGATACCACCACCATCGTGTTTCACAGATGGGATAAGGTTCTTATGCTGAAATGCAGTGTTTTCCTTTCTCCAAACATAACGCTTCTCATTTAAACCAAAAAGTTCTATTTTGGTCTCATTCGTCCACAAAACATTTTTCCAATAGCCTTCTGGCTTGTCCACGTGATCTTTAGCAAACTGCAGATGAGCAGCAATGTTCTTTTTGGAGAGCAGTGGCTTTCTCCTTACAACCCTGCCATGCACACCATTGTTGTTCAGTGTTCTTCTGATGGTGGACTCATGAACATTAACATTAGCCAATGTGAGAGAGGCCTTCAGTTGCTTAGAAGTTACCCTGGGGTCCTTTGTGACCTCTTCCAACTATTACACGCCTTGCTTTTAGAGTGATCTTTGTTGGTCGACCACTCCTGGGGAGGGTAACAATGGTCTCGAATTTCCTCCATTTGTACACAATCTGTCTGACTGTGGATTGGTGGAGTCCAAACTCTTTAGAGATGGTTTTGTAACCTTTTCCAGTCTGATGAGCATCAACAATGATTTTTCTGAGGTCCTCAGAAATCTCCTTTTTTCGTGCCATGATGCACTTCCACAAACGTGTTGTGAAGGTCGGATTTTGTTCTTTAAATAAAACAGGGTGCCCTCTCACACCTGATTGTCATCCCATTGATTGAAAACACCTGACTCTAATTTCACCTTCAAATTGCTAATCCTCGAGGTTCACATACTTTTGCCACTCACAGATATGTAATATTGGATCATTTTCCTTAATAAATAAATGACCAAGTATAATATTTTTGTCTCATTTGTTTAACTGGGTTCTCTTGATCTACTTTTAGGATTTGTGTAAAATCTGATGATGTTTTAGGTCATATTTATGCAGAAATATAGAAAATTCTAAAAGGTTCACAAACTTTCAAGGACCACTGTAATCGAAAGACATGATCTGTTCTTACTCTCTACCGTATATCATATTACACAGGGGTAAAGCTGAAGATGCACGTAATTGGCGTATTGTTTTGGGGAAGCACCAGCTGAAGAAATCTGAAACAGTCGAACGTATTTTCCCTGTGAAGAGAATCTACAGACATGAGCATTTTCACTACCCAGTGCACAGTGAACTGGACTATGACATAGCTTTGGTTAAAGCAGGCACAGAGATCCTGCCCAGCAACTTTATCCGCTACGCCTGCCTACCACGCAAGCAGACCAACCTAAAACCTGGCCATTACTGCTGGGTAACCGGCTGGGGGGACACACGAGGTACCTGACCTCTCATTTACTACTATCTGTCAGATTATTAAAGGAAGGCCATTAAAAAAATCAGCAAGTATTCAACACAGACCATAAATACTTCATATCATGACAGTGGTTGCTCTGTTGATTTTGAGCTGTTGGACTGAAGTTTGCTTTTGTATATTTTTGTGTATCTGAGGTGGGAAAGATAATGTGTCACTGGCTGAGTCACTAAACCAGGCCCGTCTGCCCATCATCGACCACAAAACATGCCAGCAGAAGAAGTTTTGGGGAAACCGTGTGAGGGAGTCCATGATCTGTGCTGGATTCAGAGACACAGAGGGACCTCCTGCTGCCTGCCAGGTAATAAGATCAGGAGACATCAGGGAGTTAAGGAGTGTGATTAAAATAACTCCTAATAAAAATAAATAAATAATAATAATATTAAAGATCTCAGAAAACTGAACAGAACTCGTTGTGGTTATATTTCAGGTCCATTTCAGCTATGCATTTAATATTTTTGTTTAAAACTGTCACATACAGTATATAGTACATACCAGAGTATGTATAAGGAAATGGATTCATTTAGAAAGTAAGCAGGGACTTAACCGTATAAACACAGCTACCAAATTACCATGTTTCCACTTTCTGTGTTTGATCAAACAGAACTATAAACATATTTAAAAAATACCTGTATTGGTATTTTTACAACCCCGATTCCAAAAAAGTTGGGACAAAGTACAAATTGTAAATAAAAACGGAATGCAATAATTTACAAATCTCAAAAACTGATATTGTATTCACAATAGAACATAGACAACATATCAAATGTCGAAAGTGAGACATTTTGAAATTTCATGCCAAATATTGGCTCATTTGAAATTTCATGACAGCAACACATCTCAAAAAAGTTGGGACAGGGGCAATAAGAGGCTGGAAAAGTTAAAGGTACAAAAAAGGAACAGCTGGAGGACCAAATTGCAACTCATTAGGTCAATTGGCAATAGGTCATTAACATGACTGGGTATAAAAAGAGCATCTTGGAGTGGCAGCGGCTCTCAGAAGTAAAGATGGGAAGAGGATCACCAATCCCCCTAATTCTGCGCCGACAAATAGTGGAGCAATATCAGAAAGGAGTTCGACAGTGTAAAATTACAAAGAGTTTGAACATATCATCATCTACAGTGCATATCATCATCAAAAGATTCAGAGAATCTGCAAGACTCTCTGTGCGTAAGGGTCAAGGCTGGAAAACTATACTGGGTGCCCGTGATCTTCGGGCCCTTAGACGGCACTGCATCACATACAGGCATGCTTCTGTGTTGGAAATCACAAAATGGGCTCAGGAATATTTCCAGAGAACTTTATCTGTGAACACAATTCACCGTGCCATCCGCCGTTGCCAGCTAAAACTCTATAGTTCAAAGAAGAAGCCGTATCTAAACATGATCCAGAAGCGCAGACGTCTTCTCTGGGCCAAGGCTCATTTAAAATGGACTGTGGCAAAGTGGAAAACTGTTCTGTGGTCAGACGAATCAAAATTTGAAGTTCTTTATGGAAATCAGGGACGCCGTGTCATTTGAACTAAAGAGGAGAAGGACAACCCAAGTTGTTATCAGTGCTCAGTTCAGAAGCCTGCATCTCTGATGGTATGGGGTTGCATTAGTGCGTGTGGCATGGGCAGCTTACACATCTGGAAAGACACCATCAATGCTGAAAGGTATATCCAGGTTCTAGAGCAACATATGCTCCCATCCAGACGACGTCTCTTTCAGGGAAGACCTTGCATTTTCCAACATGACAATGCCAAACCACATACTGCATCAATTACAGCATCATGGCTGTGTAGAAGAAGGGTCCGGGTACTGAACTGGCCAGCCTGCAGTCCAGATCTTTCACCCATAGAAAACATTTGGCACATCATAAAACGGAAGATACGACAAAAAAGACCTAAGACAGTTGAGCAACTAGAATCCTACATTAGACAAGAACGGGTTAACATTCCTATCCCTAACCTTGAGCAACTTGTCTCCTCAGTCCCCAGACGTTTACAGACTGTTGTAAAGAGAAAAGGGGATGTCTCACAGTGGTAAACATGGCCTTGTCCCAACTTTTTTGAGATGTGTTGTTGTCATGAAATTTAAAATCACCTAATTTTTCTCTTTAAATGATACATTTTCTCAGTTTAAACATTTGATATGTCATCTATGTTCTATTCTGAATAAAATATGGAATTTTGAAACTTCCACATCATTGCATTCCGTTTTTATTTACAATTTGTACTTTATCCCAACTTTTTTGGAATCGGGGTTGTATATGTTTTTATATGATATTTTGGTGCTTACTAGAACATATGACATTTCAGTAGGTTTGTTATTTATGCATATTCTGAAAAATGAAGATGTGACTAATATAGTTTTTTTTAAATAAACATGCACAATATTTAAAATTAGTTTGTATATATGGGCAATTACCATCAGTGAAAATTTCAATCTTAATCTTAACCAGAAAATTAAAGCCCTTTTTCCATCCAGGGAGATTCAGGTGGTCCTCTGATGTGTCAGGTGGGTGAGGATCGCTGGGAGGTGCATGGTGTAGTGAGCTTTGGCCCCATCGGCTGCACAGTGGAAAATAAGCCCAGTGTCTTTACTCGCACTGCTGCTTACATCCCCTGGATTGAGGCCACTCGCATCAGAGACTTCTTTTTCCACTGATCTCTGCCTTCAGTGACCACAAAGTCTGGGACAAATACGGCGTGACCATAATACTTGCACCTGGCATGGGTTTAGTTCCACACATTCACTCATCAGAGCAGTCAGTTCTCTACTGACATTAACACAGTTTCTGCTGCAGTGTGGGTCACGTCAGTGCATTACTTAAATGACTGTGCCACTACCAAGTCCTTACCAGCTTCCTTTAAGGGCATTTTAGTTACCACCTTCTGCTAGTTTTAAAAACACAATACAATCCCCAAATTAATTAATACGCTGGTATTAGTGTCTATTCTCAATAAAATATTTGAATTTGACCCAAAACAGCCTGCTGGGATTGTTATTAATGTAATTTAAGATTTGCACAGCCCACTGCATGTTTTATTTTTTTGTTCGGAAAACCGTAAACTCTACAACTACATCAGAAATATCACAACTAATCTGCTCATATATATATATATATATATATCTCATCTCATCTCATTATCTCTAGCCGCTTTATCCTTCTACAGGGTCGCAGGCAAGCTGGAGCCTATCCCAGCTGACTACCGGCGAAAGGCGGGGTACACCCTGGACAAGTCGCCAGGTCATCACAGGGCTGACACATAGACACAGACAACCATTCACACTCACATTCACACCTACGGTCAATTTAGAGTCACCAGTTAACCTAACCTGCATGTCTTTGGACTGTGGGGGAAAACGGAGCACCCGGAGGAAACCCACGCGGACACGGGGAGAACATGCAAACTCCACACAGAAAGGCCCTCGCCGGCCACGGGGCTCGAACCTGGACCTTCTTGCTGTGAGGCGACAGCGCTAACCACTACACCACCGTGCTGCCCATATATATATATATATATATATATATATGAGTCCAGAGTACAATCCGGGAATACAGGGTGAGAGATGAGAATATACCCAGTGACAGGTCTCGGGCTTATTGTTTGGATAAAACATTTGCCAACAAAGGTTTTACTGTACAACTACAGTCTGATCAAAGAAAGTGCAAGGACTAGCGGTTTGTATATAAAAAGTTCAAAATACAATCCAAAATGATTTTTAGGAACATTAAAGAAAATATTATTCTTTGGCATAACAAAAGTCTCAACTTGTCACTAAACATTCTGGTTTTCCCTGAAACATCCGGTCTCCAAATAATCACAAATGGCATCATCTAGAGTTTATATAAATATCAATTCATTGATCTTCCATTACTGCTTTATCCACAGGCTTGCTGCGAATTCAGAGTACAATCCGGGAACACGGTGAGATTTTGTTGAAATACATTTACAGTCATATGAAAAAAAAAAAGTACATCCCATGGAAATTGTTGACTTTTGTCAACATATTTAAACAAGCAAACATTTCACGCTTTTGATATACTTGAACAAAACAACAAAGAAAATTAGCTCTTTCAATCATTTATTCAACAAAAATATCAATAGATGTAATATTCTTCTGTGGAGAAAGTAAGGACACCCTTGGCTTCAGAAGCTAGTATTGCACCCTTTAAGAGAAATAACTTCTTGTAGGCTTTTGCATGATCGTCCATCAGTCTCTGACATCAGATTGCTAAAATGTTTGACCACTCTTCCATACAGAATTCCTTCAGTTGCAAGATGTTTGAGGGTTTTCTTGCATGTACTGCCCTTTTCAACTCTCCCCACAACATTTCAGTGGAGTTCAAATCTGGGCTTTGACGAGGCCATTCCATCACCCTCCATTTCTTCTTTTTGAGCCATTCCTTGGTGGATTTGCTCATGTGCTTAAGATCATTATCTTGTTGAAAGGTCCACCTCTGGTTCAACCTCATCTTTTGAACAGATGGCATCATATTATCCTCAAGCACTCTTTGATATGATTCAGAATTCATAGTTGAATCAATGAATGCAAGCTTCCCAGTCCCTAAGGCAGCAAAGCAACCTCAAACCATAACATTTCCACCACCACGCTTCACATTTGGTATGAGGATCTTCCGAAAAGCCGTTTTTAGTCTGCACCGCACGTGTACTCCTACTGTGGCCAAACAACTCTACCTTTGATTTGTCTGTCCAGAGCACATTATTCCAAAAGGCCTGGTCTTTGCCTTTATCTTAATTGGCAAGCCTATATATTGGCATTGCCTATGTATTATTGGCAAGCTTTAATGTTCCTTTTGGACAGCAAAGGCTTTTTCCTGGCACGCCTCCCATGCAGGTCAAATTTGTCCAATCTCTTTCTGATTGTAGATGTATGCACTTTCACACCAACAGTTGCAAGATTTCCCTACAGATCCAGTGATGAGGTTTTGGGATTCTTGGAGACTTCTTTTAGCATCAGATGGTCTGCTCTGGGGCTGAATTTGCTGGAGCAGCCAGTTCTGGACAAATTGGCAGTTGTTTGAAATCTACAGCACTTGTAGATGATTTTCCTGACAGCAGAATGATTTTTTTTTTAATCCCTTGCCAGATTCATAGGTATCCACAACCTTTTTTCTGAGGTCCTTCGAGAGCTCTTTAGATCTTGGCATGGCGACACCACACACTTCAACAGCAAAGAGAACACCAGACCCTAGATGTCAGGTTTAAATAAGATGGGTTCCACCTGTACCGCCACCTGCAGGAGGTTCTAATCAACAGTGCCTAATCTGGAACACCCGAGTCTAATTTTATGGACTTGAACGTGTGATAAACGTAAGGGTGTCCTTACTTTTTTTTTAAAATTTAAATCATGAAAATGACTACAAAATGTCAATTTTATGTGTTGTTTATTGGGGTATATTACCTTATCTGTTGCCATTGTATCAAAGAGAGTGAAATGCTTGCTTAAGTATGTTGAGAAAAGTACGATTTACATGGGATGTACTTGTTTTTTCACGATTATGTTATATAGTTCACCCAAAAAAAAAAGCACCACAACCTTTCATGGTATCTCAGATGAAGTATAGTATTATTTGATAGCTAACTTCTTATTCATGATCATATCACAGACCAAAGGTAGCCGAGTAGATTTTCAGCACCAACCTGAATTACTTCTAAATGCTAGCACAGAAATTTCTTTTTAATTATTATTATTTTTTTAAATGAACAGCTTATCAGTTTTGTATTTATTTGAAAGGTTATTACATTAAAATGGAACAGATTTTTATAAACTATTACAGGAACAATGGCTGAAATGTGATCACCGACATCTCAAAACAAATTCCATGCAGTCTAGATTTCAGTATCTATAACAGGAGAATTTTTTTATTTGCATATATGGAGTCGAAGACCATTCTGATTTACTTATACACACACTTTTCTCCTGTCAACATTATACGAGCTTGATACAGGATACCACAAGCCCAGTGGCATGGTGAAATCTGTTGAAAGAGTAAAAATCTTTAGAATTACAATAATATATAAAGTTCTAACCTTGGAACAAGAAATTAAATTATTTATAATGGTGCTTCAGTCTGCCCAGAGATGACCTGCAGTACAACACAGCCTGATATGATTATACATACACATGGAGTTCATAAATTTTGACGACATTTTACTCGGCTGTATCCTACTTTCTGATTATCATGAGATATCATACTCCTTCAGAGAAGCCTATAATAAATATGGTGGTCCAAGGATCCCAAACTTTTGGCCATTCTGTTTCCCACTATAATGGGACATGGAACAAGGGAGATGAGGACAGGGTTAGAGTAAAAATGTCCATGGTTTGGTCTCAGGGTCCTCTTCAGTAACGTATACGAGCTGTGCCTTTAAGGTGATCCCAGTTGTTGTAGAGGGCGTATAATCCTGACAAGGCTAATCCAAGAAGACCTCCTCTGGCGATTCCTTTTAGTCCACCTAACACAAACGCACAGAAATTAGAAACAAGAGAATGCATACAACTGAAATTGCTAAACATTTACATTAAAAAGCAATCCCTGTATACGCTAGTACTTTTTCTATGGAGAACATCGAGCTGATTTCCACTCACCTGTGGATTTAAACATCATCCCTGTTAACGTGCCAGCAGCTACTGTGTTAATGTCATCTTCTGCTCCTCTGGCCTTTTCTATAGCTACACCAAACGCGCTATACAACAGAGCTGAGGAGAGACAGAGTGGTGATTTCAGTCATGTAGCTTACCATGTGTGCTTATGAAAGTCATATGTATTCTACTGATCTCTTTTTAAAATGCATTGCTTCACGTCCTACCTATTGATCCTAATGTGTTCGCCCATGACGCTCCCTGCCGTGTGACCATGTTTAATATTCTGGAATAACACACACACACAGTTAATGAAGAATGCCTTCAACTCAGCACTGACTGAATGAAGACAGATGCCATGTAACTAAATTAACCCATTTAAATCACATTTCCAGTTAAAGTGAGACATGACAAACCCTGACACAACTGCATACCTTTTCAAAATGATTTTGGCAAAAAGTTGGGTTGATTATTAATTTAAACTCAACTGTTTGAGAATGTTTCAAAGGAGAACTGAAGGCAATTTTTTTTATCATCAAAATTCTAGTTCTCTCATTTTATTAAATATAGGAATGCATTTTTGATAGCTATTTTGTCACTGCTATAGCAAGTTATGACCGGTGAGTGGCCTAGTGGTTAGTGTGTCCGCCTCTCGATTGGGAGATCACGAGTTCTACTCACGGTCGGGTCATACCAAAGACCATCATAAAAATGGTGCCTACAGCCTTCTGGCAAGGCATGCTGCAATACAGATGCGAGTGGGGAGTCAAACTCTTGCAGTTACCAGAGGGCTAGCCCTCCACTGTAACCCTAGCTATGTAATAGGCGAGAGGCCGAGGGCTACGGAAACGGAGATCGGCGCCACATGGCGTGGGAAGGACTTTGATTTGATAGCAAGTCACGCGTGTTTGAAATGTGCTATGTAATATATATCAGTCCATATGTCAAAGCAATGGCCGTAAACGAGATTCGCTGAGACCTGTGCGAGACCTCGTAGGACGGAAGTAAAACGTACAGCGGAAATCAAAGTGACCGACGTCTGCCAACGTTGCCAAAAGACGCGCGCGCCCTCTTTCGAATGCTGATGTAATCAAGCCGGAAGTTTTGTTTGTTTTGACAGCAATCAGGAAAGTTTGAAAAAAGTACGCAGTAATCGGCATTTAAACTCGTTTTTGTGCAATATTTCGTCTGGAAAACAGTTTTCAAAATGGCGGCACCGACACCTGGCTGACACTTCACGTTTCGAAGTCTCGTGAAGATCGCACGGATAAGTGATGCCTGCCGTGGACCAAACGAACTAAATTCAACATGGCTAAAAACCAAATATGTTAATTAAGAAATAAAGCAAGTTTAAAAATGACTTCAGTTCTCCTTTAAGCTATACAGTAATTTGTATTTACTGTCCAAACAATATAGAAGCAACGATAACATTAAATAACCTCATAATTTTGCCATATTTACAGAAATTAAAAAAAAGTGTGCAATATGGATATGTACTTACACTGAGCCACTGTTTTACACTAGTATATTATATTATGTTAATATAATATACCCAAACACAGCAGTTGTTTCTTTATAAAATCATGTGTTATTTCATTCATTGCTCCATTCAGACGCACTTATGTTCTTTCTCAGGAACATAACTGAAGTAAATGGCTCTGATCAAAAAGAGTCACATGAACTCAAGCTAATCATTTAATTTATATTTTGTGACTGGAAAGATTAAAGGTAGACTGCCTTTCAGATTTTAAGTGTAGGTCATAAAAATAATTTTCCCTAACACCCAATTATTTCTGTTTAGTGAACCAAAAGCTACTGAATTTGAATCACAGACTCCCGATTTTATTAGGCTTTTTTTCCTAATAGAACAGCAGATAATTTAAATAAATAAAATAGCAGAGAATTTAGGGCCACGTGGCCCGAAATTCATTAATATGAATTTCGGGCCACGTGGCCCTAAATTCTCTGCTATTTTTTCCTGCTTCACCATAACCCAATTCAAGATACTACATCATGCATCACATGGTGGGCTTTCCCTGTTCACGCTAGGCATTGTGGGATACAAATTTTGAAACGAGAGAAAAAAAAAAAAAACAGAGGACACGAGCGTGCAAATGAAACGTGGAAGACCGACTACAGTAACAGAAAGTGAGAAGAAAAGACGTTACGTTGCGAAGGAAAGGAAACGCAGGACCAAACTAATAAACGGGGAAGCCATGGTCTAGTGGTTAGAGAAGCAGCTCTGGGACCAAAAGGTCACCAGTTCGATTCCCTAGACCAGCAGGAATGGCTGATGTGCCCTTGAGCAAGGCACCTAACCCCAGGCTGCTCTGGATAAGAGAGTGTCTGTTAAATGCCATTCATGTAATGTAAATATCGGCAGTCGGTGAGCACCTCAGTGTGATCAGCTGTTCGTTTAGTGTAACTGTGTCAGTGCACGGTCAAGGTAAGCCTGTGCATGCGCACACGAACTTCCTCCATCTGCCTGGCTGCGAGAAGCGGATGATTTCATGCATATTATTTGCTAGGGAATCCCCTCAAATTAAATAACTTCCCAGAATGGCCTGGTTTTTGTGAGATATTACAGAAAAACATACATCACAATGACAATTTCAGAGGGAACTAAATTTCAGCAATTTTATGAAATCAAAAGGCTATCACACTAAGTAGGTTAAGCTTATTTCAGTATTACATCATGTGATGTGTGCAATGATGTTTGTCAGATTTCCATACTCACTGTACATTTCTGGGTTTTGACCATGCCATATCTCTGGTCTCCTTCAGGCCCAGACGAAGCCCGTTCAATGTTCCGAAAGCAGCCCCTGAAACACATTAGACACAATCCTTCAAATACCAGTGTTCCAGCAGGTGATCACTGAAGAAACGGACCAAACAAAAGAGCATTTCACCAGTCATGCAGGATCCTCCAATGGTGAAAAAGGCTAGTTCAAAGCGGCCTCGAGTTTTGTTTGCTCCCGTTGGCAATATAAATTCATCTGAATCCTAAAAGAAGAGACAGATTTAAAAAAAAAAAAAAAGTTCTCACTATGTATGTCAATGTTCACTTTAACAGGCCTATAAATATAATTTAACTCATTTGCAGTCTCGAAAACATTTAGGCCCTGTCCACACGGCAACGGATTCAGGTGAATCCGATACAATTGTTTATCGTTTCGGCCTGGCGTCCACACGGCACCGGCGTTTTGGGTGCCCCAAAACGCAATCTTTTGAGAACGGGTTCCAGAGTGGAAAGATCTGGCAAAGTTGCCGTTGCGAAGTCGTCTGGATGAGTAGAACGGATTTGTTTACGATGACGTCACAACCACATGACTGTCAGTGCTTCACGCCGGGTAGAAGTGTAACGAACTCGATGCGAGTTGTCAACAAATCCTATAACTTGGTTCATGAAACGCACTTACAAAATATTTTCACTGTGAATATTTATTGTGTAATGGTGCAAAGTGAGAGAGAGAGAGAGAGAGAGAGAGAGAGAGAGAGAGAAAATAGCCCTTAGGGCAGAGTCAATCCCGCCAGCAAAAATAGGGAAAAAAAGGAGCGATCTCGCCTCTTCAGATGTTGGTTTAAGTCCTACAATACATTCCTCAAAAAGGGCGTAGAAGAGCAAATTAATCCATCAACGTGTAGCATTCAATTTATTCCGGACCATTAAAGACGCCGCCTTCCGCGTAGAATCATACGTCATCCTCGCCGCCATATTGGATAGGTCAAAGCGGAGAATAAAGATGCCTCATTCATGTGCTGCGTTTAACTGTACCAACAGGTTTACCGTCCAAACGAGATCACATGGGATTACCTTTCACAGGTGAGACTGGAAAAATACTTTTCATTGTATTTGGTCATTATAATGTAATTTTACGAACAGATTTTCCTGACTTTGTGGCTAATATGAAGTCTCGCGCATAATAGTTTATGCGCATGCGTCCTTACTTCTTCTATTGTTCTGGTGTCTCCGAAGGGACCGTCTTACAGCGCCCCTAGAGATGTGGCATGTGTATTGCATCGTTTTCAGCAAGCGTTGCGTTGCCATATGGACCTGATATTTTACTGATCGTTGCCCATTTGGACGCGATATTTTTTTAAATAACATCTCGTTGCCGTTGTCGTGTGGATGTAGCCCTAAAATGCAGCATAAATAAATATTAATAATAATAATGATGATGATGACAACTGAATACACAAACCTGCACAAGATAGCGAGGGTCAACATTGAGGTAGGGTGAGATCGGGTTCACTCCAGTCACTGAGAATGAAAAGGATAGCATGGCATGGTTAAAACACACATACACAGAACTGAATTTTATCATGTGTCTACATGTTTTGGATGTCGCTAAAGCAATGTCAGCTATTAATAACTGGTTTGACAGCTCTGTTACACGTTACTGGCCATAACAGATCTCCACACATGCAACTACACACTGAATGGATGTCACGGCACCAACAGCACTGCGCATGCACATCACACACTTTACTGCTGATGTTTCAGTCAAGACGAAAATTCTACTCATCACCTGACTTCTCTATGAGCACAAATTTGGATTGTTTTATTTTTTTATAAAATCCTGCCCCTCTCTCTCTCATACACACACTTGTACACTACATGTACCTCATACTTGTCTGTTACTGCTTCCATTAGCTGCTCTTGTCAACAACTGCACTGTAGACCATTCTACTGTTACATTTTAATGACTATTAGTATACATTGCATATATTGTTTTCATTCTTAATCCTGCAGTACAACACACAGTAAAGCACGGGTTCTCAACCTTCTCTACTTTAAGGCCCACCTATTCATACTTGTAACAAGTCGGGGCCCATTTAAAAAGATCCCCAATTATTTTGGCTCATCTATTCTATTAGAATCTAATAATCCATTGTAAAGTGTATTTTTACCCTGTCCACACTAGGGATTTTGTACCGATACGAAACTACTTTCGTACTGCAACACCTGTCCACACTAGCAACTATACCGGTACTGTAGCGGTATAACTGTATCGGTACGAAACCCACAAATGTATGGGTTTCGTACCGGTACAGTATCGGTACTGTAGCGCTTCGCTGTAGTGTGGACAGATGAAGCGGCTCTGTATCGACACAAATGTAATGCGCATGCGCAATGAACCATTCCTACTTCTTCCAGGTTATTCATACAATACAATACGCATGTGCTTTCTAGCTGTAAATAAAACGTCAAAATGGCTCAAAATGACCGTGGAGCTACATGGAGCAAAGAAAGGGGGGAGAAAGGGAGAGGGAGGGAGGGAGGAAGAAAGGAGGAAGAGGGGAAAAGGGAGAGAAAGGGAGGGGAAGAGAAGGAAAGAGGGAGAAAGTGAGGGGGGAGAACTGCCTCGCGCGTTTTATACGATTCGACTGAATAAATGACAACAAAAAGCACACACACGTTGTTTCATCCGCCATATATTCTCGGAAGGAAGTTACTCGGTAACCACGGAAACATTTCGCGCACGCGCATTTCAACTACCGTGAAAGAAAACCGCAAACATTTCTTGCTAGTGTGGACAGATGCACTAAACTGCACCGGTATACTTTGTATCGATACAGTTATACCACTTTCATACCGGTATAAGTGTGAACACAGCATAATGGAATGCAACATCACTCCCTGTTACAGATGGGAGCCCAGGAATTAAATAAATGCAATAAAAACAATTTTTTAGATTGAAGGTATTGTATTTAAAACTGTACAGATGCGCCAGAAGCCAAACCATGCATGCAGGGCATTCTCAGTCAAAAGGGATTAATGATCCAAAAGTGGAGTCTGGTCCATTAACACAAGAACTTATTGCTATGTTTATGTACAGCGAACAAGCAAGTTATTAAAACCAAGAAGTATACACTCAAAAGAAGTGGATATAGAAACCATTCAGTGGGATTAGAGCCTTACACACTAACAAAGAAGGATTTTTCAGAGGAAAGAAAAATTTACTCGCTAAATTTGACATTAGTAGAATAAATTTTGATCCTGTTGTAGCCGGAATTAAATACAAAGACAGTAGTTATTGTGGGGACCCTCTGTGTCTCTGTCAGTCTGGGCTACCGCAGAGTCTTGGCTGGCGGGAATGGCAGAGTGGTTGATTGGAATTAGCTGCACCTGGCAGCTGGCTTTAAAAGCTGGGAACAGCTTGCCCCTAAGACACTCGACTTCGCCCTTACACTTAGAGCCTAACACGCACACACACACTTTCCTCCACGACACACAGACACTCATTGTATCTGTAATACCCTGTCCACACTAGGGATTTTGTACCGATACGATACTACTTTCGTACCGCAACACCTGTCCACACTAGCAACTATACCGGTACTGTAGCGGTATAACTGTATCGGTACGAAACCCACAAATGTATGGGTTTCGTACCAGTACTGTAGTGCTTCGCTGTAGTGTGGACAGATGAAGCGGTTCTGTATCGATACAAATATAATGCGCATGTGCAATGAACCATTCCTACTTCTTCCGGCAATACGCCCGTGCTTTCCAGCTGTAAATAAAACATCAAAATGGCTCAAAACGACCATGGAGCTACATGGAGCAAAGAAAGGGGGGAGAATGGGGGAGGGGGGGAGAAAGGGGGAGAGGGGGAGGGAGGGAGGGAGGGAGGGAAGGAGGAAGAAAGGAGGAAGAGGGGAAAAGGGAGAGAAAGGGAGGGGAAGAGAAGGAAAGAGGGAGAAAGTGAGGGGAAGAGAAGGGAAGAGGGAGAAAGTGAGGGGGGAGAAAGGGAGATTGAGAAAGTGAGGGGGGAGAAAGGGAGATTTGTTTTCTTTGTTTCTTTCTCAACTGCCTCGCGCGTTTTATACGATTCGACTGAATAAATGACCACCAGAAATACAGACTGTACATTGACAACAAAAAAGCACACACATGTTGTTTCATCCGCCATATTCTCGGAAGGAAATTACTCGGTAACCACGGAAACATTTCGCGCACGCGCATTTCAACTACCGTGAAAGAAAACCGCAAACATTTCTCGCTAGTGTGGACAGATGCACTAAACTGCACCGGTATACTTTGTATCGATACAGTTATACCACTTTCGTACCGGTATATATGTGAACACAGCTTTATACATTCCCTTGCTACACCACAATCATTTTCTGACTCTCACTCTGATCCCTACCGGCATTCCACTCGCTCATTGCATTCACTACCAGAAGCCTGTATTCCCTAGACATATCTTCTTTTTTTTCCTGATACAAATAAATGTATTTTGTTAAATTCATTTCTGGTGTTTGACTCCGTTCATGTTTGTAGCCCATGCAAGTCTGGGTTATAACGTTATGTATACTATTAATTAACTTAATGTGAAGATAATTAACAGATAATCAGATTTTAAGGGTTTTTTTTTTTAAAGATTGTCTTTGTTTTTAGACTTTTGTATTTGTAATTATTTGTATGTGTACGTGCACGACCCCACCAGCTCTGCTGATCAACTTATCAGGTTAAATAAAGTGATTCATTCATTCATTACGAGCTGGAAAATTATCCATCTGTTAAGCTCCCTAACATCTCAAACTACCCAGTGCTGCAGTCATTGTTCTACACGGACACACAGATGAAAACCTGGAACAGCATGGAGGAGCACAACTTTTATATGTGGCTGGGTTAAAGATCTGGGGTTCAGGATACTGCAAGATAAATCCTGTGTTGCTTTTGCCCAGGTATGGAGGAATTTCTGGGCTTTTTGTCAACATCTTTGCGATGGTTGATAGGACGCTACAAGTTTTAGTATCGGGTGTAAACAAACCACAGCTGCTCGATTCTCAATCCTCCCTGCTCTCTTCTTCCAGCAGGCATCATGCAGGCATCACAGATCCATAGAATTTACCCACAAACGTATTTATTTATTCTGCACACTGTACACACACGCACTCCCTCTGTGCGTGTGCGCGGGCGCATACGCACGAGTTAAATACAGAGGAGGAATGTTACAAAAATAAAGGCTTGTTCTTAAATTTACCCACAAATGTATTTATTCCATTTTGTGTACGACAAACCAGCTACTGGGTTTGGGACACTACAACATCCTGAACTATTTAGTATCTGGCTTCAAATTTGAAAAAAAATTTGCAGCCCACTAGATGGCACTTCGCAACCCACTGGTTGAGAAACACTGCAGTAAAGTACTGTATGCGATCTGGCATGATGGAATTCATCCACTATTGAATGTTATGCTATTGCTATTACTTGCTTATTGTACTCAACTACTGTACTTTCAACCATCCATGAATACTCCTTATACGCTGCTGTACCATCTACACACACACCTTTATTTTGGTTGCAAGTTTTGTGTATTTTAGGTCTTCGTTATGCTAATTGGAGTTGCAAACCAATTTAGTATACTTTTTCTGTACTTTTATAATGACAATTAACATTCTATTATTATTATTATTATTATTATTTAGTAGTAGTAATAGTAGTTTAATTTTTATAATTTGTTCCTATCCCTAACTTGGGAGACACTTAGGGCGCTTTCACACCGCTAGTTTGATTATTTGGTCCGCACCAGGCAGTAAAATTGTTACATTGTAGCATACAGACTGTGTGTGGTCCGCGTTCACACATGCAAACGAACCAAATTGGTCTGAATGACGTTTTGTCATCTTCCGGTGGAAATAAGCGCCAATTTGGACTTTCACAATGGAGTGACACGTTCGCGCACTCTTTCTTGCGCTGGTCCTTGCTTTTTATATCGTCAACATTACCCCTTTCTGGCAAAATATCCAGTTCCGGAATGAGTCGCGGCTGCAGCTGGAGAACAATCTTCAGATATACTGGATTCGCCGAAGGCGTATAGCACGTCATTTCAGGCAGAGGAGACGCGCTATTTTCACCAATGCTGTCCTGCTGATGATGAGACAAACACCTTTCCAAAGACCCACAAGGTAGGCTATAGTCTGTTAGCCTGTTCTCCCTTGTGTTTGCATCTGTAAGTGCCTGCACTCTGACACAGCTGAAACATCTGCACTGTTGTAATGTCAATTTAACTGAAACTCCTGAGTTGGTCCAGGTTCGCGTTCTCACCAGAGGGACCGCACCAGAGATTGACATTTGGTGCGGAATCAAGTGGGCCGAGACCACCCCTTTTTGGAGGTCTCGGTCTGCTTGATTTAGTGCGCACCCGAGTGCGATTGATGCTTTCACACCGACGAAAACGAACCAAACTAATGCCGCTTTTCCACTACAAACACGGCTGAGTCGGGCTGAGCCGTGCCGTGCTGAGTTGGGCTGAGTCGGGCTGAGCGGGGCTGTTGGAGTTGCATTTCGACTACAACCGCGCTGAACCGTGCTGGCTGGAAGTGGGTGGACACTTTGGGTGGAGTTAGCGAAAGTGGGTGGACGTCACGTGATGTCGTTAAGCAGCGCAAACAGTGACATCAGTCAGCTTTTAAGCGGTAGTCTCACAACCCGGATAGTAAACAATAAACATGGAGGACATGGAGTCATTAGTGTTGCTGGTCTTGGTTCTGTGGCTTGTTGTCACCAACAATGCCAACAGATACTGGCAAGAGCGTATAGATGAGGCGAGGCGCATAAGGCTTCAGAAATTCTCGTAATTCGTAATTCCTCTTCTTCCGGGTTTACGGTGTTTACAGATCCCAGCGTGCTCGCGGGGTGTGTGTGGGCATGTGAGGACACTCCTCCTCACCAATCAGTGCACAGGGGAGTGTCTCCTCACGCCCCCAGCCTCACTCAGCTCGGTTTGGCTCGCTTCAGCCCCACTCCAAAACCGTGCGAGTTTTGGGTGCTAAGCAGGGCTGAAGCGAGCTGAGTCGTGCTGTTTTTTGGTAGTCGAAACGCGAGCCGTGTCGGGCTGAAGTGAGCTGAAGCGAGCTGAAGTGAGCTGAAAAAGGGTAGTGGAAAAGGGCCATAAGAGCTTTTGGTTCGATTGGACTGTTTAGTGCGCACCAACTGCTGCTGGTGTGAAAGCACCCTTACATCCCACAATCATACAACCTCAATGACAAAAAAAGTTGGGACACTGCATAAAACTTAAATGAAGGCAGAATGCAATGATTTGACTTATATTCAATCAGATCCAACAAAAGACAAAATATTTAAAATGTTTAAATTGATAAACTTTATTTTTTATATAAATATATACTCATTCTGAATTTGATCTCTGCAACATGTTCCCAAAAAATTGGGACAAGGGCATGTTTAAAACTGTGTTACATCACCTTTTTTTTTTAACACCACTCAGTAAGTATTTGGGAACTGAGGACACTAACTGCTGAAGTTTTGAAAGAGAAATTCTTCCCTATTCTTGCTTGATATATGACTTCAGTTGCTCAACAGTCTGGGGTCTCTGTTGCATTTTGTGCTTCATAATACACCATGCATTTTCAATAGCGGGGCGGCACGGTGGTGTAGTGGTTAGCGCTGTCGCCTCACAGCAAGAAGGTCCGGGTTCGAGCCCCGTGGCCGGCGAGGGCCTTTCTGTGCGGAGTTTGCATGTTCTCCCCGTGTCCGCGTGGGTTTCCTCCGGGTGCTCCGGTTTCCCCCACAGTCCAAAGACATGCAGGTTAGGTTAACTGGTGACTCTAAATTGACCGTAGGTGTGAATGTGAGTGTGAATGGTTGTCTGTGTCTATGTGTCAGCCCTGTGATGACCTGGCGACTTGTTCAGGGTGTACCCCGCCTTTCGCCCGTAGTCAGCTGGGATGGGCTCCAGCTTGCCTGCGACCCTGTAAAAGGATAAAGCGGCTAGAGATAATGAGATGAGGTTTTCAATAGCAGGCAAGCTGGCCAGTTTAGCACCTGCACTCTTTTACTATGAAGCCATGCTGTTGTAACTCATGCAGAATGTGGTCTGGCATTGTCTTGCTGGAATAAGCAGAGACGTCCCTGAAAAACACTTTGTCTGGATGGCAGCACATGCTGCTCCAAAAACTGTATTTAATGGTGCCAAGTTACCCATGCCATGGGCAGTAACACAGCCCCATACCATCCCAGATACTGGCTTGTGAACTTTGTGCTGGTAAAAATCTGGAAGGTCCTTTTCCTCTTTTGCCAGAAGACACAACATCCACGATTTTCAATTTCAAGAAGAATTCCAAATGTACACTTGTCAGACCACAGCATGCTTTTTGGCAGCATTACTGGATGTTGTTGATAGCTTTCACTTTGCATAGTAGATGTAGCCACAAACTGTTTACTGACAATGGTTTTCCAGAGTGTTCTAAAGCCCATGTAGTAACATCCTTTATATAATCATGTCAGTTTTTAATGCAGTAACACAAGGGATTGAAGGTCATGGGCGTTCAGTGTTGGTTTATGGCCTTGTCCCTTCCATGCAGAGATTTCCCTGGATTCTCTGAATCTTTTGATAATGGTATGGATTGTCGATGGTGAAATCCCTAAATTCCTTGCAATTGTACATTGAGAAATGTTCTTAAACTGTCTGATTATTTATCCAAACAGTTTTTCACAAAGTGGTGAACTTCGCCCCATCCTTACTTGTGAACCCTTTTCACTTACCAATGAACCTGTTCATCTGTAGAATGTTTCAAACAGGTGGTTTTATTTTCAAGCATTTCACAACTTTCCATGTCTTTGTGCTGCATTCAAATGAATATATAGGTCGAAAAGGATCTGCAAATCATTGCATTGTTTTTAAGTTAAGTTTTACACAGCGTCCCAACTTTTTTTTTTTTGTAATCAGAGTTGTAAAAAAAAAAAACCCCACACAGTTTAATAGTTTAGGGTAAGTTCTCTAAACTACAGTGGACATACAGCAGTGAATTGTGGGATTTCATGAGGCACTGAACATTCTCCACTATGCTTTCAGACATCACTAAAAATGTTATGAAGCTAAGGGTTGGTTAGCTAATGTAACCAAATAAACACACAGTTTAATAGAGGGGAAAAAGCCTATACTTACATGGTACTCCAGCTAACGCCGTATTTGAATATTCAGAGGCTCCACCACCAAAAATGCCACCAAATCCTCCTTTATAAGTGTTTGATCCCGGAGTGTTGTTGTCCATGATTCCCACAATGACAGGACAAAGCAAACTAAGCTGATGAGGTGTAACTAATGCTATCGTTAGCTACAGCTAGCTTTGTGAATAAATCAGACAGACTCCTTACAAGCGGTGGTGACAGTGCCTTTCAGAGACTGTATACAGAGACAATAAGTCTCCTTTTCAATAAAAGGCCGAATATTTAATGATATACTTAAATGACACGTTAGTTTTGATCGCCGGTTGTGTAAAACAGCATCCCTGACCTCCACCACGCTGTACTGTCGGAAAACAGAAGGACATCACACTGCCGTAAACTGCTACAGGCGAGATGCGCGACACTACGTATAATTCAGGTGAAGACTGTGGTTAGGTTTAGTCAATTGCATTCTTTGATCTTAAAATAACATTAAGTTCATGAAATATGGCGCTGTGGAAATCTAGGGTCCTCTTTTTTTTGTTGTTGTTGTTACATGATCATTTCTTTCATAATAATTTTACGACACTTCACGACAGTTGGTGGATGACGTAGCCACGCAGACACCAAGCACTACAAAAAGAAGTAGCCCACGGTTGAATATAAGAGTTGAAGCGTAAAACTCTTGGTTTTTTTTTTTTTTAATTAAAAATGGCTCTTACAGTTTATATATTAAGCAGAAATTCATGTTCATTTAATTGCGTTTTACTGTTGAATCTGAATCAGAATCGAATTTATTGTGTTCTCACATACAAGGAATTTGCTTTGGAGATTGGTGCTTGAACCTGAACAGTTAAGATAGAAGAATTAAAAAAAAAAGACAAAAGTAGTTATATAAATAGAATGAAAAATAAGACTTCTCTAAAAATATACTGATTTGAAAAATGGACATATTTAAGGAGTATGTTCATGGGTGGCGGCACGGTGGTGTAGTGGTTAGCGCTGTTGCCTCACAGCAAGAAGGTCCGGGTTCGAGCCCCGTGGCCGGCGAGGGCCTTTCTGTGTGGAGTTTGCATGTTCTCCTCGTGTCCGCGTGGGTTTCCTCCAGGTGCTCCGATTTCCCCCACAGTCCAAAGACATGCAGGTTAGGTTAACTGGTGACTCTAAATTGACCGTAGGTGTGAATGGTTGTCTGTGTCTATGTGTCAGCCCTGTGATGACCTGGCGACTTGTCCAGGGTGTACCCCGCCTTTCGCCCGTAATCAGCTGGGATGGGCTCCAGCTTGCCTGCGACCCTGTAGAAGGATGGAGCGGCTAGAGACAATGAGATGAGATGAGATGTTCATGGGTTGTTTTGAAGCTGTACTGTACCAGAATGTCCAATAATAGGTCACATGATGAAGATGAAGAAGAGTCATGAGATGAATATGTGAGAGGAAGACAATATGTGCAATGGGTGAAATAAATAGCCAAGCTGTACAGTGTGTGCCGGAATGTGCAGTAAAGGTTCACAGAATGAAGATGTATGACATGACCATGAATTGTGCAAAAAAGTCACAGTTCAGAGATGAAGTGCATTAATGTCACAGCTTGAAAGTGTGAGTTTAGAGTCAGTGGGGGTCTCTGACCTTTTGGTTCTAATAGACCGCAACCTCCTACCAAAGGAGAGTGATTCAAAAAGTTTGTATCCAGGATGAGAGGGGTTAGCCACAATCCTTTCCGCTCTCCTCAGGGTCCTAGACTCGTACAGGTCCTGAAGAGACGGAAGGTTGCAACCAGTCGTCCTCTCAGTAGAGTGAATGATGTGCTGTAGTCTGCCCTTGTCCCTAGCAGTGGCAGCAGTGTACCAGACGGTGATGGAGGAGGTGAGGATGGACTCAGTGATGGCGGTGTAAAAGTGCACCATTATTGTCTTGGCAGATCAAACTTCTTCAACTGCCGCAGGAAGAACATCCTCTGCTGTGCTTTCTTGGTGAGAGAGCAGGTATTTATCTCCCACTTAAGGTCCTGAGTGATTATAGGGCCCCGAATGTGGAAATACTCCACAGAGATTACTGGGGAGTCAAACAGGGTGATGGGGAGGGTGTGGCAGAGCTCTTCCTGAAGTCTACAATCATCTCCACTGTCTTTAGAGCATTACGCTTGAAGTTGTTCTGCCTGCACCAGGACACCAGATGGTCAATCTCCCACCTGTAGGCAGAGTCATTTTCATCAGAGAGGAGTCCAATGAGGGTGGTGTCATCTGCAAACTTTAGGAGCTTGACAAACTGATGACTGGAGGTGCAGCTGTTGGTGTACAGGGAGAAGAGTAGAGGAGAAAGGATGCAGCCTTGGGGGGATCCGATGCTGATGGTTCGGGAGTCAGAGATGTGTTTCCCCAGCTTCACATGCTGCTTCCTGTCAGACAGGAAGTCAGTGATCCACCTGCAGGTGGAGTCAAGCATGGTCAGCTGGGAGAGCCTGTCCTGGGATGATTGTGTTGAAGGCGGAACTGAAATTCACAAACAGGATCCTAGCATAGGTTCCTGGGGAGTCCAGGTGCTGAAGGATGAAATGAAGAGCTATGTTGACAGTATCGTCTGCAGATCTGTTGGGTTTGTAGGCGACCTGCATGGGGTCCAGGAGCGGGTTAGCAATGGCTTTAAGGTGGTAGAGCACAAGGTGCTCAAAGGATTTCATAACCACAGAAGTCAGGGCGATGGGTCTGTAGTCATTTAATCCTGTGATCCTTGGCTTTTTGGGGACAGGGATAATGGTGGAGGCCTTGAAGCAGGCTGGCACATGGCATGTCTCCAGTGAGGTGTTGAAGATGTCTGTGAACACTGGAGACAGCTGATCAGCACAGTGCTTCAGGGTACATGGTGAGACAGACTCGAGGAAACTCGAGTTATACAGCAATTGTCATTGTGGGTGGTTCAGGGGCGGGATTACACTTACACATTATACTTACATTTTACACTTTCACTTACACTTTCACTTTACACTTACACTTTATGCTTTCACTTTACACTTTCATTTTACACTTACACTTTCACTGTACACTTACACTTTATGCTTTCACTTTACACTTACATTTTACACTTTCACTGTACACTTACACTTTATGCTTTCACTTTACACTTACACATACACTTTCACTTTCTCATGTGCATACATTAGTGTTTTCTCCCCATATATATTTTAATACTGGAGGCATTTTCTGGTTATAGAGTAGTATCAAAATATGCTACCTGCACTTTTACAATGAAAGCACTTATTATTATTGATAATAATAATAAATAAACAAACAAAAATGCATACATACATTTTTTGTTATTGTTGTTGTTATCATGCTATTATGTCATGTTTTAATTTCTATTTTTGTTTTAAAAATCATTGTACCATAGTGCACAAGCCGTTCACATGAACCACCAAGTCCAAGTAAAGTGGTGGTCAGGTATGTTAATTTATTCATTACCACACATAGGTCACCTACGTCATGAAGGATGAAAGTAAAGTGTTCTGGGACTTATTTTGGTAAGTTAAAAACCCAGTCAGCCCTGTACTGGGTCTGTCACACTGACAGTTTACTGTGAGTGCATGTGGGTTAGGGGTACACAGGGGTAAGAAGTTCAGCACAGGTGACAGGACTGACCCTTAGCACTGTTCTTGCTTATCATTACCACCTCACAAGCATGCATCTTCACTGACCTCTGTTAATTTATTGAAATGTGAGCAATTTAAAGCATCTAATGACTTAGAACAGTCAGGTTTCTTGTTTCATTTTATTTGGTATTAAAGCAATGAAAAGATGAAGCAGGCTTAGACTGAAGAAAACAGCAGAATATAAGAGCTAAAACAGAAAATATCCAAATTATCAAGCTGGAGAAGAGTATGAAAATGTCAAAGTGTTTTTGGATACCATTACCAACAAGGGGAAAAAAGACCATTTATAAAAGAAAGAAATATAGACACAAAGGCATGACTAAAGAAGGGAAATACCACCCCGATTCCAAAAAAGTTGGAACAAAGTACAAATTGTAAATAAAAATGGAATGCAATAATTTACAAATCTCAAAAACTGATATTGTATTCACAATAGAACATAGACAACATATCAAATGTCGAAAGTGAGACATTTTGAAATTTCATGCCAAATATTGGCTCATTTGAAATTTCATGACAGCAACACATCTCAAAAAAGTTGGGACAGGGGCAATAAGAGGCTGGAAAAGTTAAAGGTACAAAAAAGGAACAGCTGGAGGACCAAATTGCAACTCATTGGGTCAATTGGCAATAGGTCATTAACATGACTGGGTATAAAAAGAGCATCTTGGAGTGGCAGCGGCTCTCGGAAGTAAAGATGGGAAGAGGCTCACCAATCCCCCTAATTCTGCGCCGACAAATAGTGGAGCAATATCAGAAAGGAGTTCCACAGTGTAAAATTGCAAAGAGTTTGAACATATCATCATCTACAGTGCATAATATCATCAAAAGATTCAGAGAATCTGGAAGAATCTCTGTGCGTAAGGGTCAAGGCCGGAAAACCATACTGGGTGCCCGTGATCTTCGGGCCCTTAGACGGCACTGCATCACATACAGGCATACTTCTGTATTGGAAATCACAAAATGGGCTCAGGAATATTTCCAGAGAACATTATCTGTGAACACAATTTACCGTGCCATCTGCCGTTGCCTGCTAAAACTCTATAGTTCAAAGAAGAAGCCGTATCTAAACATGATCCAGAAGCGCAGACGTCTTCTCTGGGCCAAGGCTCATTTAAAATGGACTGTGGCAAAGTGGAAAACTGTTCTGTGGTCAGACGAATCAAAATTTGAAGTTCTTCATGGAAATCAGGGACGCCGTGTCATTCGGACTAAAGAGGAGAAGGATGACCCAAGTTGTTATCAGTGCTCAGTTCAGAAGCCTGCATCTCTGATGGTATGGGGTTGCATTAGTGTGTGTGGCATGGGCAGCTTACACATCTGGAAAGACACCATCAATGCTGAAAGGTATATCCAGGTTCTAGAGCAACATATGCTCCCATCCAGACGACGTCTCTTTCAGGGAAGACCTTGCATTTTCCAACATGACAATGCCAAACCACATACTGCATCAATTACAGCATCATGGCTGCGTAGAAGAAGGGTCCGGGTACTGAACTGGCCAGCCTGCAGTCCAGATCTTTCACCCATAGAAAACATTTGGTGCATCATAAAACGGAAAATATGACAAAAAAGACCTAAGACAGTTGAGCAACTAGAATCCTACATTAGACAAGAATGGGTTAACATTCCTATCCCTAAACTTGAGCAACTTGTCTCCTCAGTCCCCAGACGTTTACAGACTGTTGTAAAGAGAAAAGGGGATGTCTCACAGTGGTAAACATGGCCTTGTCCCAACTTTTTTGAGATGTGTTGTTGTCATGAAATTTAAAATCACCTAATTTTTCTCTTTAAATGATACATTTTCTCAGTTTAAACATTTGATACGTCATCTATGTTCTATTCTGAATAAAATATAGAATTTTGAAACTTCCACATCATTGCGTTCCGTTTTTATTTACAATTTGTACTTTGTCCCAATTTTTTTGGAATCGGGGTTGTACAATTAATGAAAGAATTAATTAATTAACATAGTTTGTGATACTTTTGATAATGTTACAACACGATATGTTCCTCATCAGCTTATTTAACTGAGAGAACAACTTAAATCTCTCTCTTTTTTCTTTTTCACATTCATGCAGATATCCAAATATTAAGATCACAGACCACAAAAAAAAGAGAACACCGGCTTAAAAAAAGCTGTGAATAATTTATTATTATTATTATTATTATTATTATTATTATTATTAGCGGCACGGTGGTGTAGTGGTTAGCGCTGTCGCCTCACAGCAAGAAGGTCCTGGGTTCGAGCCCCGGGGCCGGCGAGGGCCTTTCTGTGTGGAGTTTGCATGTTCTCCCCGTGTCCGCGTGGGTTTCCTCCGGGTGCTCCGGTTTCCCCCACAGTCCAAAGACATGCAGGTTAGGTTAACTGGTGACTCTAAATTGACTGTAGGTGTGAATGTGAGTGTGAATGGTTGTCTGTGTCTATGTGTCAGCCCTGTGATGACCTGACGACTTGTCCAGGGTGTACCCCGCCTTTCGCCCGTAGTCAGCTGGGATAGGCTCCAGCTTGCCTGCGACCCTGTAGGACAGGATAAAGCGGCTAGAGATAATGAGATGAGATGAGATGAGATGAGATGAGATAATAATAATAATAATAATAATAATAATAGTCGTCATCATTTCTTGAGACTTGATTGGGCGATAGACACTAGATGGCAGGCAAGAGCTAATTAATAAAGGTTTTTGGACAGTTCTAAACACTGCATTTTAATTGTTTAATATCAGAAAAATAACAATTACATTCAAATACATAACAATAAAAATTATTGTAATAAAAAGCAATAAAGTTGTTTTATTTAAACAACAGTGGTTTTATACAACCCCTGGAAAAAAAATATGGAATCATCACACTTAACAGATGTTCACCCAGGTTTTGTTGTTGTTGTTGAATTCATAGCAAATAAATAAATCTCAGATATGACACAAAACAAAATTTTATTTAATAGCTGAACATTCTGGCTTCGTGAAACCTCAAACAAATTAAATTAAATTAATTTATTTAATATCATATTTTTTCCAGATCAAGTAAAGGAAAAAAAATGCATTCACTCAGTGCTGAGGAAAATATTATGGAATAACCTTCCATCCATCCATTATCTGTAGCTGCTTATCCTGTTCTACAGGGTCGCGGGCAAGCTGGAGCCTATCTGACTACGAGTGAGAGGCGGGGTACACCCTGGACAAGTCACCAGGTCATCGCAGGGCCGACGCAGAGACAAACAACCATTCACATTCACACCTATGGTCAATTTAGAGCCACCAATTAACCTAACCTGCATGTCTTTGGACTGTGGGGAAAACCGGAGCACCCGGAGGAAACCCACAGACACAGGGAGAACATGCAAACTCCACACAGAAAGGCCCTCGGCGGCCTCGAACCCAGGACCTTCTTGCTGTGACGCGACAGTGCTAACCACTACACCATCGTGCCACCCAGAATAACCTTGTACCGGTAATTTAAAAATTTTTTTAAACAAATACCAGCACAAGTCTAAAAATGCAAACTAGTCTTCAGTTTAAAGAGAGTACTTACAGCCCTGCAGTGGTTAGCGCTGTCGCCTCACAGCAAGAAGGTCCTGGGTTCGAGCCCCGTGGCCGGCGAGGGCCCTTCTGTGTGGAGTTTGCATGTTCTCCCCGTGTCCGCGTGGGTTTCCTCCGGGTGCTCCGGTTTCCCCCACAGTCCAAAGACATGCAGGTTAGGTTAACTGGTGACTCTAAATTGACCGTAGGTGTGAATGTGAGTGTGAATGGTTGTCTGTGTCTATGTGTCAGCCCTGTGATGACCTGGCAACTTGTCCAGGGTGTACCCCGCCTTTCGCCCGTAGTCAGCTGGGATAGGCTCCAGCTTGCCTGCGACCCTGTAGAAGGATAAAGCGGCTAGAGATAATGAGATGAGATTATATAGAAATCTTTAAAAATCCTATAAAAATCCAACACAGAACGTTGCAAAAGATGGTTGTTCCCAGTCAGCTGTGTCTAAAATTTGATGCACGTATAAAAAAAGGGGAAGGTTATGAAAGGAAGACGTCAAAGCATTATTATAGAAAACTCAAAGCAATATGCCTTGAAAATAGAAAATGCATAACAACGCAAATGAAAATAAATGGGCAGAAATAGAAGTCAGTGTTTGTGACCGAACTGTAAGAAATCAACTGAATGAAGTGAAATTTACTGAAATGAAAACCAGCATTACCACCTGAACAGATGGAAACGATGTTAGAGTGGACTACAAAAAAGCAATCATGGAGTGTGGTTGATTGGATGAAAGTGATATTCAGTGATGAATCACAAACCTGCATTGGTCAAGGAGATGATGCTGGAACTTTTGTCTGGTGCGGTTTTCATAAAACATATAAAAATGACTGGCTGAGGAAAAACAATCAAATTTTGCCACTCATTTAAGATATGATGTGGCATGTCAGGTAAAGGACCCGGTGCCTTCTTGCTGTTAGGCGACAGTGCTAACCACTGCACCACCGTGCCGCCTATTAATGAAAATAATATAATTTAATGACCCTAGAATGTTCAGCTATTAAACATTGCATTATTGCCATTTCTCAGACACTCTTATCCAGAGCAACGTACAACATACCCAGAGCAGCCTGGGGAACAGTTGGGGGTTAGATGTCTTGCTCAAGGGCACTTCAGCCATTCCTGCTGGTCAAGGGAATCAAACCAGCAACCTTTTGGTCCCAAAGCTGCTTTTCTAACCTTTAGGCCATGGCTCCCCCCGATGATGGCCCCACATGGATAGTCAAAAGTCACACTTGGAAGATGGCTCTGGACATTTACAGTAATACATCTATAGCTGAGGACTACAGTTAACTTGCTAATTCTAAGACTTCTAAGACTGCAGTTGTCATGAACAGTTTTACACTCAAGTTTCCATCAATGAACAGTTGATAAGTTCAACAAAACAGACTTCATGTTAAAACTATAATGAATTTCTTGGTTTCACAGTTAGACTTTGTGACTATATACGACACAGTTATCGAAGCAAGTTATTTATAATCACGCTATCTGTTATCAGCCAAATGAGGATTGGTTTCCTTTTTGAGTCTGGTTCCTCTCGAGTTTTCTTCCCCATGTCGTCTGAGGGAGTTTTTCTTTGCCACCGTCACCACAGGCTTGCTCATTGGGGATAAATTAGAGATAAAATTAGCTCATGTTTAAAGTCTTTAATTTTCTGTAAAGCTGCTTTGTGACAATGTCTATTGTTAAAAACACTATAAAAATAAACTTGACTTGACTTTGTGTCATGTCTGTGATGTTTATTTGCTATGGAGTAAAAAAGCTGGCTGAACATCCTCCAAGTGTGATGGTTCCATAATTTTTGCCAGGAGTTCTAGAGGAGACAATGTACACTTTTATCCTGTACATTTGAGTGTTTTCCTGCTCTAACACCCCAACATCAACTCAAGAAGTGCTGTTAATTAGATGAATATTGTGATAAGGTATGTTGGGAGCAGGAAAACCACTAAAATATGCAGGACAGGTACTCCAGGACCTGAGTTAGGAACCTCTGCTGTAGATTAATCACGGTAATCTCTGGTAATCTCTGGAAGCCGCATTGCATTGTGGGAGAAATGTCTGTTTGACTTCAGTCTCTATCAGTCACTATAAGCCCTGCTTCTTCTTTCTCCCTCTTTTCCACTACTTGAGGTGGAGCAATAACATTTGCCATTGTTGTTATTCTGTGAGCTCAGACTTCCTGGCATCCACACTAAATTATCCAGGGCTTTCTGTGGGAGCAGAAATGGCTCAGTGTTCCCCAACAAAAAGGCCTTTGAGAGCCAGTGGAAGGCCTCCCATGGGCGCCCACACTGCCGAACATACTAAATCGCTGCAGTGGATTTGGAGAAACGTCTCCCTTTGGAAAATGGCCGCAGCGGGAAACAAGTGTGATGTCATTACCCATGATTCTCTGAGAATATTTATTTTTCATTGCCAGTAGTTTTTCTTTTTGCACATTTGATCATTTTTACTGACTGACAGTTCTTGCAGTTATTCTTCTTTATGCCCAAACTCAAGCACAACAAAGCCTGTTTGATATATACCAATAAACACACACACACACACACACACACACACACACACACACAAATAGTACCCCAGAGGGACAGGGTTACCATGGTGACATGAAAGCTGTGCAGTGCCTCTGTACTTCAAACTGCTTTGGACGAGATGAGAGGAAAGACGCAAGAGGCTTTTTACAAAGCTTATCTGGAATCTTTAAGAACTTCACATCTTCAGACTTTCTGTAATGCATGCTTAACTATGTCTTGTCTGGGAGAGATATGAAAACAAATAAATGCCTGTTTTTATTCGGTTTTGTTTTTAAATGGCCATGCAGCTGTCATACTTATGTTCATAATTCCTGCTGATAATCTTAATGATAGTAGGGGGGATAATTATTATTTGTACTATACACATACTTGGGGAGCGGCACGGTGGTGTAGTGGTTAGCGCTGTCGCCTCACAGCAAGAAGGTCCTGGGTTCGAGCCCCGGGGCCGGCGAGGGCCTTTCTGTGTGGAGTTTGCATGTTCTCCCCGTGTCTGCGTGGGTTTCCTCCGGGTGCTCCGGTTTCCCCCACAGTCCAAAGACATGCAGGTTAGGTTAACTGGTGACTCTAAATTGACCGTAGGTGTGAATGTGAGTGTGAATGGTTGTCTGTGTCTATGTGTCAGCCCTGTGATGACCTGGCGACTTGTCCAGGGTGTACCCCGCCTTTCGCCCGTAGTCAACTGGGATAGGCTCCAGCTTGCCTGCGACCCTGTAGAACAGGATAAAGCGGCTAGAGATAATGAGATGAGATGAGACATACTTGGCTAAATTCATATACTTTACAAGTTTTCAGTTGAAATGTCACTTGAATGGATCTGAAAATGTTAAGATCAGTTTTCAATAATGTTTCTTTTTTGGTTTTACCATGAGCTATCGATTGCCATGATCCATTACTTGTTTTGTGTGATTCATGACCTACTCTTGACTATTGGATGCTGACTGCAGTTGCTGGTCTCCCACTAGGTTTGGGCAATGTCCAGGACTGAGGAGCCAGCGTGGGGGTCCAGACTGGAGCCGGACTGCTGATTCCCCCCTCCTGAGAGTGGGCAGGAAGGGCAGATGATGAGGAGAGGAAGAGGAGTGGAGAGGTGTACAGAGGGAAATGGGACATAGACCAGCATGAAACACCACCCTGCTGCTCCAACCCATCTTCTTTCACGTGTTTATAGCGGCATGTTTATCTCACACCTTTTAATTCGATTCAGGAATAAAGTTGAGTGAATACCTCAGAATTCAGTTATGTGTGAATTCAGTCAGAATATTACTCATCTATCATTCTCTTTAGTATCAAGTGTTGGCCTTTATATAATGAGTTTATAAACCATTTCAGGGAGCATTCAGACATGTGCATTATGGGCCCCTGATGGTGTAAAACAAATTTCCAGACCCACGTATGACCACAAGATAGATTTATTTCATTAAAAATAAACATATTTGAATATTAGACACATTAGGTAAATATGTAATAAAGATTTACTGCATTTAATTATACCATTAGAGCAAACTTTCTGAAACCAAAACCAATTTGTCTGGATTTTGTATCATTTTATATTTTGTTAATATTGTCCTTAAAATTTCAGTTAGATTTAAGTTCACATGATTTATACTCGTGTTGAAATTTAAACCCACTCAGTGACCAGTACATCAAACGGTCAAGTACACGCATAACTAAAAATAACTAAACAACTTTACAAAATTTTAATAGTAGCTGATGATATCTCCACCATCAATAAAAAAAAAAAAAATCTGACTTTTAGCAAAGGCATTACTATAAGAGCCATGGCTTTATATACGTGTGCATTCAGTAATTTGGTGATTGATGCACTTGATTCTCCGATCTCGAGACTCCAACATGAAGACAATGTGAATAAACAGTGATGGTTTCCTGTCTTACATAAACGTTGGGAGAACTCTGTGTGTGTGTGTTTGTGGAAAGAGCTACATCACACAATAGTGAGGAAGTGTTCCTCGAAGCACAAGAGCATACCGCACCCACTCCACATCCTCCTGTTGGACATGTCTTCTTTGCGTTCATTGTTTTAAATCACTGTTTGAGGTTTTACAACCATGGTTTTCATTAAGCCACAAATAACTCTCACACACACAGACACTCCTGTCTCCTGATACTAAAATAGTGGATCAATCAAACGATAAATATTTCATTATGTGTATGCTGATAAAACTGATGAATTTGAACCAAAGTCATAGTTCTTAAATGTGCATTGCATAAATGTCAACATGAAAATATATGTGGTACATAGATTTCATGCACAAAGATAGAAGCAAAATTCAAAGTTCCTGTTTGGCTTATGTGAAGGGTGGAGATGAGATGATGTCCTCGGTCATCTTGGATCATTAGACAAGGAAGGAAGAGGTAGGAGGTAAGGAAACAGCTTCTATTTTTACTTAGTGTTGGGTCAGAGGCTTCTGAGCACGTTTATGGGTAGGAAGGTCACATGCAAGAGTGTGTCTATCTTTGCACCCAAACCTTCAGCTTGGCCCATAACCTGCTCATTAAACTAGCCTCCTGTGTTGTGCATCATTATTTGTGTGTTTGCATGACTTGGACATGGTGAACTGAAAGGTCTCATACAGAGCTGAAGAATAAAAGGGACAGGAAGAGGCGTGAGATACTGAACAAGGGCAGAAGAGACCAGGCTTTTAATTATAGCTTACAGAGATGGAGAAAGAGGAACAAAAGACAAGACAGAGGGTCTTCTTACATGGCAGCTAACCATTTGGGTGACAAAGGAACCATTTGCCAAAACAGCACAATGTTCAGCAAATAGGTTTCTTCCTGTAGAATGACTTGAACAATTTTGATGTTTGTTTTTTGCGTAGCCATTATTTGTTTCAGCTGATCAGGGTTTCACAGTGTATTTGTGTGACTCTCAAAGCAAGAGCACACATCTAAACCTTGTTGGCACTGTGGTATGATGGAAAGTTAGTTTGCCGAGAATAAACTTATCAACCCACCAATTTTACCTGTGCTAAAAAAATCCTTTTATCATGCATTTCCATTGGACACACTTAGGAATAAATGTTAGCTTGTACCTGTACCTCTAATGGTTTTATATATCAGTTATTCCACAAAATCGAGTTGTATATGAGCTGATGGCCGATGAGGCACATAGCGCCGAGTCGGCTATAAGCCACGTACGAGAAGATTGAGTGGAATAGCCGTTTTATTCTATCCACGTTCACTGGTGGATTAAAGGTGCATTACTGCCACTGACTGGGCTGGAATGTGGAACAGGAAATTATTTATCTTTTTTTTTGGGGGGGGGGGGTATATTCTTTTAGCTATCCGTTTCTTTTAAATACTTGATCATTTTAGGGTTTTTATTTCATCCTCAGTTGGTTCGGCAGCATGCGCTGCCATTTTGACTTTCTCTGTTCACAGTATACGAGTTGATATACTATTAGTAAAGTAGCCAATCAAGCAGAGCACATGATTGCTCATATCTAGTGAATGTGGATAGTGTGTGTGAGATTTTTATATTATTTTTAAATATACATCTTTAGTTTTAGGCTTCATGGAGAGACACTTGGAGTGAGGACCAAATAAAGCCGTTTTCTCCATGCAGCTTCATTATAGAAAATAATTGAAATCGATTATTTAAAAATAACTACTCAGTAAATGTTGTGTACAAGACAGCTGGGCATATGATGAAAAACACTAGATGATGGGTGTGTACTGGGTTTACCATATTGAAATAATACATGCTGATGTCATTCTGGTTTCCTGGCTGTGTGAAATTATTTTATTCCCTCATCTACTTCAAAACCTGGAAACAGTTTGGTTCACATCTGTGCTTCAGGGAGACACTGACTGATGAGCAGTGCATCCTACATCTCTTTAGTGTGGGACTAAAACAGCTACTGAGCAAACAGTAATGATGGAAAACACAGAGATAAGTGGTAAGAAAGTAAGTAAAGGACAGCAGATTTGTGCCATGTGAGTAAGTTTTTGCAAAGCTTAACCCGGTATACCATTTTTCTTTCACACTCCATTCTCCAACCACCACTTTCATTTTCTACAATACATAGCGGTGTAGGATATTTTGCAGCTGCTCATACACCCATAGGACAGCCTAACAAGTTCAAACCGCCATCAGCTACAAACTAATGCCTGCTGTAACCCTAGCTAAGATTAGTATATGTATTGGCACATAAAAGCACAAGAGAAAGAGCGACAAAGTTAGTTTCTTTTAAAACTATGATTTTTAATATCCTGCTATTGCTTTTCAGTACAGAGTTTAGTCTTTAAAATGTCAGTTCAACACTCGTTTGCTTAATTTCACACAATTTGATTTGAAAAGATTCAAAGCAGACAAATTATCAGAGGTTAAAAGATAAAAAGATCTTTAAATGTTAGTACCAGAGGCAAGAAACGATTAATCAGATTATATAAACAAAATGGTTATTAGCTCACACTTTACATAGAAAGGCACAGAAGTCAAGCAACACTAAAACTCAAAAAGACTAAGTGGCCCAGCAAACTATATACTGCTATATTAAAAATTAATCGAAGCAATGGCTACAACATAAATGCTGGGCATTAAATAATTGTTCAATAACTCAAAATAATAACCTCATTGGCATTTTGTCCGTATTAAAGTTATGATATGCTAACACCAGATGTTCATGGAATAACATAGATCATGATCAAGTGACTGAAAAACTTCTCCCAAATATCAATTTCTGTAATAAGGCATAAGAGTTCATATCAGAAAACATGATTTAATGTTATTTCATACATACAAAATGTGATAGAAAAATACATTTTATAGTTGTTACAATGGTTATAAATAGGACCAGACATTTCCAATGGAATAAACAAGACTGCTTCAAAAAAAGGGGAGGCGCAGTTGACTGGTGTAGATCATATTCATGGCATCAAGCACACTCCCATACACGTACGCACGCATGTGCATAGTGCCATTTACACAATCTTATAATACTGCTCAGAAAAACAAATAAAACAGGCCAAACAAAGGGAAACACCTTAGAGCTCCAGTTTTGAAGTTAATTGAGAAGATTGCTGTATTTCAAAATATATTTTTCTGTGTTGATTCCCACAGGTCAAAAAAAAAGAAATAAAAAGACAGAACAGAATTTCTAGACCTTTAAAAACTACTAATACTATAGCATCGTACATACAAAGTAACAGAACATACACTACATAGAGTAACAGAAGAGAGATACTGGAGATCCAGTTATAACAACCAAAATAAGGATTATTCTTGTTAATCATGTTACAAATTAAATAACAAAAGCAATCTCCATATTCTCGATAATTTCTAATCGAATCATTTCCTTGTCAATTCTTGGCTCTATAATCTGGAAGACCTGCTGGAAAATCTCATGTAACTTGGCAAAAGCAACTTAATTGCATAGCGTTCTACTTTTAAGATGCCATTTCTTTTAATTCACAGTTCACTTCTTAATAATGTACAATAGAAAAAGAAAAATCACCTTCTACAACACTTGCTGAATCCATTTAACACTGCCAATTTATAGAACCAGTGACTGACTAATAACCAAAACGCTCTCTAACAGTTTCAGGGTTGGCGGCGGTGGTGCATAAATGCTGTGTTGACATGAGCTTCATAGCGGTGGAGCGGACGTTACTGCTGAACCAGAGTGAGGATCAAAGTAACCAATATTCAATGTATGCAGTAACATGTTAACACATGGCACGACTGTAAATCAGAGCTAGAAATAACGTCTATGCATAAATGTAAAAACAAAAAAAGTCAAATTTGTTGGATTTTTTCCTTTGCATTCATAATAAAGAATGATTATAATTGATATGTTGTCATAAACAGTGAGGATATCATTCATCCACAATGATTATATGAAAAATAAGGCACTTTTAAAGTTTAAAAAAATAAAAAAATAATTAAAAAAAAAAAAAAACAACCCCGACATTTTGGTCTCTAAAATCTTCCCATTTTGTAAAGAAATAAATCTTTTTTTTTTTGTACATTTCGACATCACATTCTGTTATTTTGTACAAAAAAAAAAAAAAAAAAAGTGAAAAATAGACTAATTTCACTTGCAGCACCCTCAGATCAAAAATGCATGAGCTAGTATTCGGTGCTTGTAAAATTATTCTTATTTATAAATTGCATTTTATTCTATTCATGTTCAAGATTCTGATGGGCAAGAATGGCTTTTACTCTCTCAATGTATATTTTAACTTTGAATTATCTTCCAAAACTTTTGCAGTTTTCCATCTTCATATTCTCGCACACAGACATGCTGACCCACGTGAACACATTACACAGCCACAAAGCTTCAGTCCTGTGTGTCTCCACAACTTAATCAAAGCACCAGCTTAATGCTCAATCCCTATATTCTATTATGAGAACTGGTGTGTGTGTGTGTGTATGAATGAATGAGTGTCTGAGTGAAACTGGTAATGAATTTGTACATGATCATATTATTGCTTTTGTGTTGCTTCAGTGCAGGCTGCGGAGACTAGATCACCTGACCGTGTAGGTCCTCAGATGGACGGTTGAGTTCAGGGGAACTGTCACGGCTGTGTCGTATTAAGTGAATTAAATCTGATTCGTTGCTCACCAGCAGGCTGCGAGTATGAGACAAGTGAAGGACGAGAGCCAGAGAACTGGTCAGCACACAGGCAATGGTCAGGTCATCATTGGGTGAAGAGTTGAGAGCTCAGAGGGTCATTGGTTAGTTGCCGGTGGCAGCTGGGTGGTTAGGAAACAAACGGACAGACAGATACGTAAAGGGGAAAAAACCAAAAGAAAGGACACAGGAGGACACAAAAGAAAAAAAGATAGAGAAGGAGATTAGTGTCCGCTAGTGACAGTCAGATGACAACATGACATTACTAAATCAGAGCTACTGTCAGAGAAACTGTTTAATATCTACATTAAATACAGCAAAATCATGACGGCCTCATGATTTCACACAAAAGCCCAACTCCCAGGTGAAAATGGTTAAAGAAGCAGAGAGGTGAATCAATTACAGAATTCAAATTAAACCAAACCACTTCTTAATGGTTAGTAGCAGTCAAAATATGATAGGTGAATATGATTTGCAGATTTTGATTACAGGTAAATAAACGAGTGGCTTGTTCTCTGACTGCTATTAAGCATTACAGTGCTCGTTCAGTCCAAAGCCATGAAGCTGCTAGTGATAATGGGTTTGAATTCATGAGCAGTTAAAGAGATGTGATTGCAGAAAAATCAACAGATATAAAAAAGACTGATTTTTTTTCTCCTGCAGAATTAAAAAAAAAAAAAACCCTCATTTTTGACTCAAGCAAATGTTTATTGTCTTTAAAATCTGTCTATTTACAATAATACCAAAAAAGCCCACAATGCTAACAAAACAGAACACCAAAACAACTGCTGAAGGCGGGGTGAAGAATATTGAAACAATAGACAAAACTACAATATGCCATAGGACAGAGAATATAAAATGGACTACAGAAAATCATTGTAATTTCTATAATATTTGAGCCTCTAGAAACATGTTCTGCATTTCTCTAGCATATATTTCCTATTTTTACATATACAATATAATCTGAATTTCATAAACTTTTGATGCTGTAGAAATATTGTTTTCATAAATGTAAAAACACTAAGCAAGTAAATACTCTCCCCCCCCAAAAAAAAAAAAAAAAAAAACGACAATGGCAACAATTAAAAAAAAAAGCAAAGAAGTTTACAATAAAACAAAACATAGTAAATGGAATATTTCTTCAGTTCATCTGCTCATACTGTGCCAAGAGAAAAGGTTTGACTTTCTCAGTAACATCACAGAATTCTGAACTCTTACAGAAAGGACACTCTTGACAATATTGTGATGATCGTAGAGCTTGAAAAACCTCGGCCCCAGCCCAGTCCACCACCCTGCCCTTTGTCCATCGCAAAGAACTCTAACCTATGAGGTTTCGTCCGTTTGTCTTTTTTCCTGACATTACTTTGCTCTGTCTAATAACAGACAAAGATCTGTTGATTTAAGAGATTCAGTGCAAACTATGTGCTGTATTTTTATGAAGAGGTATTTTGGTATGGGGAGCTTTTAAGAGTTCATAAGCACAGCATATCGCTTTTATAATGAAACAGGATCCACTCTGAACATCAGCTGTGTTGAGTATAATACAGAAATCTGCTCAGATTTAATACTTATGATGACTCTCCTCCTCAAACAATCCATACCCTTCATAATATATTGTCAATTTCTCCATGTGACCCTGACCATGACCTTTATCTAATGCTTACTGATCTTTACACTGGTGACATTTTGCCATTTTGAGCTGCTGTACTTTAGCTAAATACATCCTTTTTAAAATAATGTAATGCTCTTCATTAATCCATGCCATTCTGATGAAATAAGCAGCTGAACTTAAAGCTAGTGGGAATCCAAAGAGTTTCCACGAAGCAAATTGCACAGCTCAAGTGTGTTGACTTTCATGATGATATTTCTATTAATGACTTAAAGACATCATACAAGGTCATGGCCAGTTGAGATATTGACATTTTGTGCAATTTCACAATTGTTTTTGCATTAATCTAGTCAGTTTTGTTTATCGGTTACGTGTTAAGATTTTACAGTGCTAATTTTAATTTGATGTCAAATCAATAACCTTGATTACAAATCACATTTAATTTTTAGGAATCATTGATATAGAAAGATTCCATAAACCCAAACAGGCGTTTGATAGGACTAATCTGGTGTAGTTTCTTAATTGAGCCATCTCTGAAAGCTAAGTCCTTAATCCTCTTAGATATGTTTTACTTTTAATATAAAAATGGTCCTTGCAAAAAACCTTAATAAGACTAGTCATTATGAAAAATGTCAGAGGTTCGTCAAATACAAAACTATGTGAAATTATATAAACAGAAATTATATGTAATTATATAAATAAAATGGGTAAAACAATAAAGTTAAGGGAAAACGATGACTGCTAAAGGAGTTTGATATTTGTATGCAGAAATGTTACACAATGGGCTTAATTTTTGCTGAGGAAAAGCTTCTAAACATGCTCTGCAAGGCTGACGTAATATTGCATAAGATGCAATATTGTGTTTACAAACTACAGTACAATGAATATTGGTGCTCGTTGATCAATTTTGCATTAAATGTGTTACACTTGTTTGTAATTATGTTTGTCTTCAAATAACAGACTTATTCTTGTAAACAGTCAATAACAACAAAAAATAATAATCCCATATTATAAATTAATCTGGAAAAAAAAAAAAAAGTAAAAAAAAAAATTCAGACACAGGATAAAAAAATGGCTGAATGGAATACAACAGACATGAATGCATTTAAGAGTAAAAATGAAATGCTAAGACACAAAGGGTGTAATCACCACAAACTAAATGAGAGGAAGAAAGGGTAAGCTCCATCAGCCTTCATTGACTGAGAGACGTAAGGTCATCCCACAGTCATCAGTGTAACAGAGCTATAATAAACAGTCTATCTAACTCTGAACAACCCCGATAACTCTTTCCGTAATAGCTTAAGACTTTACCTCCAAACCATGCAGTGTGATAGATCCACCTGTGAACCCATCCTGGATGTTACGCTTATTAGAGCCCCCTTTACACCGTGTAATAACGGGCTTTTGGTGATCTTGACAGAAAACCTCCTGAAGTTATTGGACATGCACTGGGTTTGTATCGATAGTGTGTTTACATCAGGCTGGGATTCACCACAGGATACAAACATCCAATTATTTTACAAACCTCATCATTTGTCACTAATCAACAGAGGAAAATTAAGTTTAATCTTTAAAATAAAATCGCTACCACTTCTACTCCTGCCATGTCGATAACTACATCCACACTCTTGCTCTACTTGTGATGTGAGTCAGTTTAACCTCCTAGGGCTTAGCGGTCACATGCGTGGACAGCACTTTTTAGAAATTCGGAACAAGAATCCACATATGTGGACATACTTTTTCTCTAAAAGTACATCTCATCAAAAGATGATGCTTAGTTTTTATTCTAATCAGGTTCTAATAAGCCCAAATAACAAAGAGAAATAAAAAATGCATGTAAAAAAACAGCTTGGGCCTTAGGAGGTTAATGGCACACTGCATGGAATAAAGGCGATCTGATCACAATGTCATGTGTAGAACACCCAGGTGGAAAGATAAAAGTGAGATCAGGTCATTCATTATCCAGATACTGATATTCAGATACACACCACATATTAATGCAAGGTGTAAATGGAGCTTATATATCATCTCGGTCTAATTTTATACATGTACTTAAGAGCCGAGTTGGCTTAAGCGCCAACAACTGCTTAATATTACATTACTTACATAGCCATTTTAACAGTAGCTTAAATGACAATATTTTTATGTATGCATTTTATGAACTAAATATAGTGTTACTCATTTTTTCCACCATCTTCAGTACATCCCCATGAACATGCATAAATACACATGGCCACACACACACTTTCAAGTTCAATAACCGTCATATGTTGTGATATGTATTATGAACTAAGAGTATCAGTTTATGTAAAGAACAGTAATAATGATTGAGTAATTGTGGAATATGAACGAAAACACACACACACACACACACACACACACACACACACACACACACACACACACACACACACACACACTTCCTTGGACACTGGGGCTAAACTAACCTCTTTCTGCGGTCACTACCCTTTGGTAAGGATGGACGCGCATATCCTGCCTTCGTACTTTAGTAGTCACTGCACCTGCTTAGAACGTAATATTACCAATAAAATAGAAAGTAACATCAGATAAGTAAAATCATGGCAACACAATAACAAAACACTGAAAAATAACTAAAAAAAAAAAAAAATACATCCACATCAAGCTTGTAAGACCCAGTAAAACACAAAAATAAGTGAAAATGAAATTCATTAGAAGCTTAAGGGCTTTGTTTTCATGGTGCAGAAAGTTTCCACTGTAATTTGTAAACACCCCAGGAATTTCTAGTAGAGTGACATAAGACAAGTGGTTTTTTTTTTTTTGCTTTGCTTGTTGAACCATGACAACAGAGTCCTTAAAACAGTCTCTCTCTCTCTCGCTCTTAAAAAAAAAAACAAAACAAAAAAAACCGACAAACTACTTTTACTAAGATGGATTCATTTCACACACAATCTTCTAGATAGATTTACATTGGCACATTGCAAGTGCTTCACTTATTATTACAGTTTATAACACAAAGTCAGCTCTAATACTGATAATACTCTGAGAGCACTCAGATGAAGCAAGCACAGGGAATGTAGCCGACATGGTTTCAAAGCACAGTGATGGCGACAAATCTATTTTATTAATCATTAATATTCCAGGTATCTTTAATTTAAATTTATGATTAATTCATAAGTCAAAGACAAACCAAAATAATCCAAAGTTAAAAAAAAAAAAATTGGAAGAATAAACTCTGGGAAGTTAAGACCAGTGCAAACATCAGTAGTTATGATTTTTGTCTTGGTTTGTCTATTTTTTAGTTAAACTATTAGGGGGTTTTGTTTTGTTGTTCTGCAACTGCTATTTAAAAAAAATAAAAATAAAAAATTAACACTTTTGAGGAATGCAGACTGTCCACGAACTCTACTAGCCTTTTGTGGGGAAAGCCATACCTAAAAAGAGTGAGACAGAGTGCTAAAATTAGTCTATATGATCCTAAAAATAATAACGACAGCATCTGGAACAAGATTTCCTATTTGGTGATGGCATATTAAAATAGATCATGAACATGAATGGAAACATAAGTTAATATGCTACGACACGCCAACAGAGTTATAACTACTTACCTAATACACCACTGGAGTCAATGGGATACTCAAGGATAGAGGTGGCAGGGGCCAGAGTATAGGGATACTCGTATGGGGTGTAGATAATACCCGACTCAGGGGTCTGGGGCAGCAAGGTGGCAGTGGGGTGAGGGGTGCCAGCAGGCATGATGGCAGAGGTCTGGATCTGTCGGATGAGAGGCATGAGGGTGGGAGCAGCAGGGGCAGGAGTACGTAGGGCTGCGGTGGGCATCACTGGGGAGGGGCCAGTGAGGATGCGAGGAGCCTGGGCACTGGCAGCCAAAGAGAAAGCCAAGGCTGCTACAGAGGGAAAGATTAGACACACAAAGATACAAGAAAAAAAAATGGACAAGGAAAATGTCAAAGGAAGGGAAACAATTAAAAAAAAAAATAAAAGAACGAACCCACCCACACACCCTACTTAACATGTCTTATCTTGTTGAAAACAAAGCAGTTAGTGAAAGTACTGCTCTATGCACATACTACACAATTTAAAAAAAAAAAAAAAAAAAAAAGACAGGGTGAAAGAGAGACTGAGAACTGACATTATACTGACCAGGCGTACAGATTTTTAAAATGCAAGCCCTTACGTGATTTGATATTGGCATCTCGGTATGTGCCATTGAGAATCGCCAGCTCCATCAGCTGCATCTTTTTCAAGTTGTCTTCACCTTCAGCCTGCCAACACACACGCCTTCTATTGAAATGGCGCCAAAAATTTATTTATTTACATACACAAATTGTCATGGCTTTGTGTTTTCTAGAAAACCAAATCGAGGAGACCGTCTATCAAAGGCTTTCAATAGAGAGACTACTTAAATACCCATTTTATTTCTGTGTAGTGCTTAAAAGCTCAGTTAAACTGTGCAAAGCTCCAATCTGTGTTGTACTGGTGCTGGGTTTCAGAACTGCTCGCGTAGTAATGTGTACACAAGCTAGGGTTTCCCACTTGCTAACAAACCGAGTGCGAGCTGCTTCAACGCTGTCCAAACAAACCAGTCAAAATGAACATGCAGAGCACAAAGGTTAAAGATACAGCTCATGTTTCTCTCAACAGCTTGGAATCGGCACCTCAGCTTCTCACGTTCTCTCCCTCTCCTGTTCCATCTCCTTCTGCCACCTTGGGGTCCACCTCTCTTACTGTCTTTTTCCCCCCATTCCGCGGTCTACTCGTTTCATATTTCTGCAGTTTACTCATTCCAGTTGTTCCACTCACGCTCTTTATACAGTCCAAATTTTCACTGTCGCTAAAGTGATCGCCAAGGTTTCTTCAAATTCCCTTTACTCATATTACCATTTCTCTACGACTCCGTGTCCCTCATCTCAGTTAAAAATGACACTTTAATATAATATTGAAACTTAGCATTTTTAATACAAAACCTGCAATCTAAAACGTGTACTGTTAGTAGTAGGTAGTTCAACCTCAGTTACACGTAGCACTGACTGTGCTTCCAAGTACAACACAGAGGAGCTGTGAAGCTGGCATGTTTAATGATCTGCTGGATATTACAGCATGGATCCAGGTCAGGTCAGGGTAAAGCAGGCCACAGAATGATCTAAACTATGTCAGCAAGCCCAGTGGAAAAGAAAAGCTGATCCATTCAAAGTAGGATCAGAGTGTGTATGTGTGAGTGCCCTTTGCTTGCATTGCTGATGTCTGCCTGCCAAATGGCTTCAGAGTGTGATGTGGGTCAGCAGGAGCAGTGCAGAGCAGCGATCAGTCCGATATTAATGAAGCTTTCCAAACCAGTGTAAAGGTTAGTGCATGCATGACCGTGAGCTCAAATGGTATAAGAATACCTCGCTTAAAATACAAAGTGAACCTTTTAAGCAAAATGTCTTTCAAAGATGTTTGTCACACCACATGGCTGGAGTATGGTGTGGTCACACGCTATAAAAATAGACAGATGGATATATTTAGTAGTCTGGTAGAATCCACTCCTATCCTGTTAGTCTGGGTGGAGGCAGTGGAAGTGGAAGCGTATTGTTAAACAGGACATCATAAGCTTGGTTGTGTGCACATAAAACGTACAGTTTTGTTTCCTCATCTAAAATAGTTTAAATGGTTAACAGTAGCACTGTGTTTAAACAGGAAAACGTGATACAAATTCCATCGCTATATAACCCATGTAGACTTCCTTTCCTTTGAGAAATCAAAGTTTCTCTCCAATTACTCTTACCACTCCCCCCCCCCAAAAAAAAAAAAAAAAAAAGGATTGCCAAAATTACCTCAACACATGGAGGTTAAACGTGGTTCCGTAAACGTGATCCATCGTGGACACTGAATTGGCAACTGGCTATTACCACTTTTTGTTTGATTACAGTATAACGATACGGGTTGTTTTACAACCCCGATTCCAAAAAAGTTGGGACAAAGTACAAATTGTAAATAAAAATGGAATGAAATAATTTACAAATCTCAAAAACTGATATTGTATTCACAGTAGAACATAGACAACATATCAAATGTCAAAAGTGAGACATTTTGAAATTTCATGCCAAATATTGGCTCATTTGAAGTTTCATGACAGCAACACATCTCAAAAAAGTTGGGACAGGGGCAATAAGAGGCTGGAAAAGTTAAAGGTACAAAAAAGGAACAGCTGGAGGACCAAATTGCAACTCATTAGGTCAATTGGCAATAGGTCATTAACATGACTGGGTATAAAAAGAGCATCTTGGAGTGGCAGCGGCTCTCGGAAGTAAAGATGGGAAGAGGATCACCAATCCCCCTAATTCTGCACCGACAAATAGTGGAGCAATATCAGAAAGGAGTTTGACAGTGTAAAATTGCAAAGAGTTTGAACATATCATCATCTACAGTGCATAATATCATCAAAAGATTCAGAGAATCTGGAAGAATCTCTGTGCGTAAGGGTCAAGGCCGGAAAACCATACTGGGTGCCCGTGATCTTCGGGCCCTTAGACGGCACTGCATCACATACAGGCATGCTTCTGTATTGGAAATCACAAAATGGGCTCAGCAATATTTCCAGAGAACACAATTCACCGTGCCAGCCGCCGTTGCCAGCTAAAACTCTATAGTTCAAAGAAGAAGCCGTATCTAAACATGATCCAGAAGCACAGACGTCTTCTCTGGGCCAAGGCTCATTTAAAATGGACTGTGGCAAAGTGGAAAACTGTTCTGTGGTCAGACGAATCAAAATTTGAAGTTCTTTATGGAAATCAGGGACGCCGTGTCATTCGGACTAAAGAGGAGAAGGACGACCCAAGTTGTTATCAGCGCTCAGTTCAGAAGCCTGCATCTCTGATGGTATGGGGTTGCATTAGTGCGTGTGGCATGGGCAGCTTACACATCTGGAAAGACACAATCAATGCTGAAAGGTTTCTAGAGGTTCTAGAGCAACATATGGTCCCATCCAGACGACGTCTCTTTCAGGGAAGACCTTGCATTTTCCAACATGACAATGCCAAACCACATACTGCATCAATTACAGCATCATGGCTGCATAGAAGAAGGGTCCGGGTACTGAACTGGCCAGCCTGCAGTCCAGATCTTTCACCCATAGAAAACATTTGGCGCATCATAAAACGGAAGATACGACAAAAAAGACCTAAGACAGTTGAGCAACTAGAATCCTACATTAGACAAGAATGGGTTAACATTCCTATCCCTAAACTTGAGCAACTTGTCTCCTCAGTCCCCAGACGTTTACAGACTGTTGTAAAGAGAAAAGGGGATGTCTCACAGTGGTAAACATGGCCTTGTCCCAACTTTGAGATGTGTTATGAAATTTAAAAAAAAAAAAAAAAAAATCACCTAATTTTTCTCTTTAAATGATACATTTTCTCAGTTTAAACATTTGATATGTCATCTATGTTCTATTCTGAATAAAATATGGAATTTTGAAACTTCCACATCATTGCATTCCGTTTTTATTTACAATTTGCACTTTGTCCCAACTTTTTTGGAATCGGGGTTGTACAATCAGGGTACAAAGTTTGTGTCACAGGGGTCCAAAATTCAAATTGATTCAAACTGGTTCTTGTACCAGTTTTTAAGTGAAGGACAAGTTAAAGAACAGATTTCAGGTAATTTTTTGATGTGTGTATGGTAGTTTTGTGTAATCTGCTATAAGATAAAGAAGATTAAGTGTAGCTTTAAGCAGGGCTGGGAGAAACAAATGAAGTGATTCTCGGAGAGGACTTTTTTTTTTGACAATTCAGAATCCACTACTTCCATAGTGCTTTTAAATATAAGGCTGTAAGCTTTGTGTTAGTTGTCTCTAATATTTATGTCCCAATATCTTGACCACATTTTAGGATGAAAATAATCATTTTAGATATGTTATTTTATATTGAAAAATTAGCTGTCTCAGAGAGGACATTTTTTCACACAATTGCATACTAATTTGATCTAATAGTCTGAAAACTTACTGGCATTCAACATTAAAACTTAACTATATTTCCAATGATATGGAACCAAATATTTGTTTTATGGTATAAAGAATGATTTAAGTGCATCCCTTTTGGAGCTACCTGTGGTCAAAAAAAGCACTTTCTAAATGACGCGAATAATTTTGCTAAATATGACATATATTGCCATACATTCACCAAAAATAACATTATCACCAATTTTTTTTTTTGCATGGTAAATAGAGCTATCACAGGGCTACAATAAACAACCAAGTTTATTTAGTCAAGCCTTTTGATATTGAAGATAATAAGTGTTAAATGTGATTTTTAGCTTGCATACCCTGAGTGTAAAACAACCCATATTATAGTACCTTTCTCAAATATACTGATCACAAAACCACGTTTAACCATTTTATTGCAAAATGACTTGTATGAGCTGATATGATTGTGTGTGTAAAATTCAGCAACTCAAATGCCATTAGATCGACCATAAAAGGTGATCTTAGAATTTGATGTGTGTTTATCTGTAGCCAGTGCCTCCTGATGTCAACACTGCTAAAATTTAGAAAGCGCTTAGCCTCCATTCACAACTATGCATCACCAAAAGGGCACAACTGTCAATCATGGATCACTGCAATCCCATGATGATTACTATGGCAGCACGATGAGCCGCACATTCCACATCAACCCCGAAGCCGGAGGTCCATTTCCAGGCAGAATTACATGCAGCACTGAAACCTTACCTTCTTCAGCATTCTATTTATCTCCTAAAGTGAAGTCTTATTTTTTCTATGCATATAATTTACGGACCATTTCACGTGTTGCAAAGTGAAATTCACAGTGCGAATCACAGTTCAGCGCGAGTTTCTTTTCCTTTTAGGTTTCACAGGAATCTCCTGCTAACCTGCTGTCACTTCATTAAAACCTACAGCTTTATCATCATTCAGCTCTATGCCTGATGGTAACACACAGCCTTCTGAGGGCCCCAGTGGGCAACCCGAGTCCCGACCCCTCTGTGTCATGTCTCTCATTAAAATTTTAAGCACAGCCAATTAAGCCCATTAAAGCTGTCCACACTGCTCACCTTTGAACATTTGAATCCACTGTGTGTGTATAGCTGCTTCTCTTCAGTGCCAGCCTTTCTGTTTCCTGTACCACACTCTTCCTCTAAGGACGCAGTACAGCTAGTGTGGAAATGGCAGTCATGCTGAGTACAGCTATTTAGACTGAATTTGCTCCCACTGAGAAAATACCTTCATCACTGCTTATGCAGCACTTCTTTTAACTGAAATCCACAAGTAAGTCTGTTTGTTAAACCAAATCAATGTGTTTTTGCCACTTTGACATTTTTCTTAAACGGATAAATACATGCAGAGTGGGGGGGGGGGGGGGGGAGGTAATAGTGTAAACACGTGACTCACTGCAGGAACAAGTAGCTTTTTAACTTCCTCCACAGCTCTCTTGAGTTTTATCTCAGCACGGTTCTGCGAGTCTTCAACTGTGATGAGCACATGCAGGTCCTCATTCAGATGCTCCCAGTTGGGCTTTCCACGGTTCTGTTCCTCCTGTACAGATTAAAGGATGGGAGAGCATACATCTGCGTTACCATCTGAATCAGCTGTACATATTTATGCCAGATGTAGAACTGATTTTTGCAGACAAAAACATTTTTAATACTTGAGTGCTTATGTGCTAATACACTCTGGTGCCACGCCTGGTTGCAACGCCCAAACAAACGCTCACACCCTGATACTGGTTGTGACAGAGCATGTCTCAAGTGATTTACACCACGGCACTCTTGAATTCTTCGGGCGGCACGGTGGTGTAGTGGTTAGCACAGTCGCCTCACAGCAAGAAGGTTCTGGGTTCGAACAAGGGCCTTTCTGTGTGGAGTTTGCATGTTCTCCCCGTGTCTGCGTGGGTTTCCTCCGGGTGCTCCGGTTTCCCCCACAGTTCAAAGACATGCGGTTAGGTTAATATGGGACGGCCTTGAGCTAGGCACCTGACTCCCGATTGCTCCCCAGGCGCTGTGTGTGTGTGTGTGCTCATTGCTCACGTGCGTGTTCACTGCTTCAGATGGGTTAAATGCAGAGAGGAAATTTCACAAGTGTGTGATGCATAAAGTTGTGCTTTCTTTCTTTGATTCCGATCGGTCAGATTTTAATCTTTTTGGTAGAACTCAGAAAGCTATGCTGGTTTCAAGGTAAACAATTATTTAATTAAATACTATTGTTTCTATAGTAAAATCACAGAACTTGTATGGTGGTCTCTTTCTACAAGTTATGTCTAGTAATATATAGAATTTAAAAAAAAGTTGCTATTTAACAAAGAAAATGCCTAATTGTTATGAAGTTTTCTGCAAAGGAGTGTTTATTTAAGACTCCAGTGTCAGCACTTTATAACAGTCAGTGGGTTTTTTGCCACAGGAGCGTCCAGGAAAGTCCTCTCAGCAACAAGACAAGCTGCCTTCTTTTTTTTTTTTTTTAATTATTAAGAGAGAGTATGGTGGAGGAACAACTGCTTATAGTTGCTAGAACATAAGCGCCAACAAGAACTAACTTGTTTCAGAGAAGTTAAATGTAACCATACATTAATAAGTAAATTAAAAAAAAATTATTAAAAATTAAAAAGTAAAAAAAAAGTATTGTTCTTTAATTAATTACAAAAACCGTAATGGTTGGAAGAGGAATGAAATCTTCAGGACACACTGTTATAAGAAAATAATCAACTTCAAGGTAACCCATCGGGCAAACGTGCCTTCTCCAGCTGGGTTATCATCACTAACTTTCACAACAAATACCCTGGATGAACAGCACACTCATTTACGATAAACACCTCATTTGTCTTTCATCCAAGTGTAGTATGACACGCTGAAGAGAAGTGGCTTTCGGATTAAGGGAGCAGAGAGGCACTGTATTTACAAATCACCGGATGCCTACTCATGAAAGGGTAATTACTTGATCAAATATACAGTACAAGCTCAGCAACAAAATATGTTCTCATGCTCTTGGGATATAGTTACATGATAAAAGTGCTTCTTTGAAGTGCAGAAAGGCTGCCATGAGTTTATGATTCTGGCCCATTTGTTCATGCCTGCATATTAAAAATGGCCGACATGACTAGGGATCACATTATTTACATCTTCAAGCAAGTAGTAGTAAAATCACCCTGTTTAGATCGCAAGACTGGATGTGACCTATTGATCATTTCTCAATCATTCTGATCCAGAACGACATAAGATTTAAATCAAAAAAAGTCAAAGTACCTGGTATTCCTAGGCAGTCTCCCACTCAAGTACTAACCAGGCCCAACCTGTATGTGACGCATCGGGCGGCGCCGATCTCCGTTTCCATAGCCCTCGGCCTCTCGCCTATTACATAGCTAGGGTTACAGTGGGGGGCTAGTCCTCTGGTAACCACGAGAGTTTAACTCCCCATGCACATCTGTATTGCAGCGTGCCTTGCCAGATGGCGGTAGGTACCATTTTTATGATGGTCTTTGGTATGACCCGACCGTGAATAGAACTCACGATCTCCCGATCGAGAGGTGGACACGCTACCACTAGGCCACTAGTCGGTATAAGATTTAAATACCTGTATAAAACTATACGCTTATTTAAATGTAGACCATCATTTAACCTTGTTTTAAGAGAAAAAGATTATAATTCATAAATTATACTTCTACAAAATATCGGCAAAAGTTAAGGAAAAAAAAATTTAACTACAATCATATAGTATTATTTTAACTTTATACATTTGACAGAACAAAACAACAGGTTTTTAGTCACACTGCCATCCATTAAAAACCTTTTCGTATAAATCGGCTCCATCTTCAGAAATCAGGCTGTTCTTTCATTTGGGAACTAACACACACTGGCTCAAATTTATATCTATAAAGCATGGGAACACTTCACACCCTCCTAGGAGTATTTCACAGGGATTGTGATTGTAAATCTAATTTGGGTGGAAATAAGAGAATACATGGATCCAGATGGCATCTCTGTTTGAAGCCTGGCTTGTTTAGTACTGGCTGCTTTTCTTTACAACCCCCTTCACGACCATCACTTTCCTCATTTTATTTATATATTTTCTTCTGTTGCAATGTCAACCACCTCTGTAATTACAAAATTATGACTTGTGTATTAAAAAACATTGATTTTGGAATATTCATATTTGCAGGAGCACTGTTTATTGAGATGATTGCCACAGCATTCAGGGCCTTTATCCGGGGGGGACGACACAACACCCATACCTCACTGATGACTACTTTTAGAAAATGGAAACGTTAACTTCAGAGAAGCAGCATTTAATTGCAGTGTTAAAATCCTTTTAAATTGTTTTTCCAGACATGCAACAGCATCCAAAGCACCAAATGCAAACCTGTACAAAGACATTTTCATCATTTCCAATTAAATGCCCTCTATTATCATTCATCTGATGAGAGCACGGGAGAAGTGTGTGATGGTGCGGTTGGAGAAACATGGCAGCATGCCTAGGGGTTCTTAGTTCATTGTATGTCATTAATTCCCACATCACTCTGTAGAGAATCCCATCTGCCATATAGTGTTGTTCTGCTACCAGTTATCATTCTGCAACCACAGGCAGCTAAATTTGTGCTGTTACTAGACGCTCATGTTCCTTCACTCCAAAATCAAATGTGTGGCAGATGTATACATGTCAGAGTTCATTATATGCCAATTCATAACTTAAATGTACCATTATTCATTAGGCTTCATTACAGTACGACTGTCCAAGATGATAATTTGATTTGCTCTTAAACCTGCTTGTAAGTCAAACTGGATGCGATAGTGATTTCAAAAACTGTCCACTAATGTAAAAACATGGATGAATGGTCTAGGCAGAGACATACTGGAAAAAAAAAAATAAAGCCACCACCTTTGCTCAGCTCTAAAAAGCAAAATGCTCCCTCCTCCCAAATCTCTTACTCTAATAGCACTCATTTTCATTTTAATGCGAGTCATTTTTCCACCATGTCAGGCACCCTTGGAGGCAAACAAAAAGACTGTCTTTTGTTTCATAGTCTTGTAGGACAAAAAAAAAAATCCAGTAAAAAAAAAAAATTCCATTAGAAATGAACTGCCTAAATCTGCATTTGACATGCGTTAGTCATGCACATGTGCACAAATCCTATATCTACAGGCATAAGCATCCATATGAGGACATTGTAAATCTAATACAAATAATAAAATGTTTTCTAAAGAACAAAAAGGAAAATAAACAGCAAAAGCTCACCTTCTTCTTGTCCCTCATGGAGCCTTTGCCTCGCACCATTATCTTGCAGCCTGTCTCGGCCTCCAGCTGTTTGGCAGTGAGCCCACGTGGGCCAAGGATTCTCCCCACAAAGTTGAACTGTACAGATGCACCACAGAAAGAAAATATGGCATTTAATTAACACACTGTTGCACCATGTATTTAATTCAAAACATGTTACCCATCTACTGCCGTCACATCAGTGGACTAACCCAAGGAAACGACCAGTCACTGATTGGCCAAATCATAGCGGCTGAGCGAGTTATATGGTGACCAACTAATTTATGTGCATCACTGCATTTGATAATGAAAGTACAGTTTTGCCTGCAAACACCTGCAATTGAGCCTACCACAACCTTTTTTTTGTCCACCTGTGCATTTGAAACAATTAGAACATCATGAAAAAGTTCAATATTTTCCATCAGTTACTTAAGAAACTGAAATTTTAATTTTACATAAACTAAAATGTCTCAAGCATTTTTCTATTTTAATTTTGATTATTATGGCCTATAGCACAAAAAAAAAAAATCTCAAAATATTAGGAGTATTTCATTTCGAGTTTGAGTAGAACAGTATAAATACCATGCATCTCAGTACACACAACCACAATCATGGGGAAGACTGCTGACTTGACAGTTGTCCAGAAGACAATCAATCATCGACACCCTTTACAGGGAGGGCAAGCCACAGGTGGTCATTGCTGAAAAGGCTGGCTGGAAAAGGTGCACAAGGGACAGGGATGACCGCAGCTTTGCAAGGATTGTCAAGAAAAGTTGATTCAAAAACTTGGAAGAGCTTCACAAGGAGTGGACTGAGGCTGGGGTCAGTGCATCAAGAGCCACCACACACAGACATCTTCAGGAAAGGGGCTACAACTGTCATGCTCCTAATATCAAGCCACTCCTGAACCAGAGACATCAGAAGTGTCTTACCTGGGCTAAGGAGAGAAAGAACTGGACTGTTGCTCAGTGGTCCAAAGTCCTCTTTTCAGATGAAAGTAAATTTTGCATTTCATTTGGAAATCAGGGTCCTAGAGTCTGGAGGAAGAGTGGAGAGGCACAGAATCCAAGGTGTTTGAAGTCCAGTGTGAAGTTTCCACACACTGTAATGATTTGGGGTACCATGTAAATCTACTGGTGTTGGTCCACTGTGTTTCATCAAGTCCAAAGTCAATACACTCATCTCCCAGGAGATTTTAGAGCACTTCATGCTTCCAGCTGCTGACAAGCTTTATGGAGATGCCCATTTCCTTTTCCAGCAGGAAATAGCACCAGCCCACAGTGCCAAAACTACTACCAAATGGTTTGCTGACCATGATATTACTGTGCTTGATTGTCCAGCCAACTCACCTGACCACACTGCACTGATGCAGTAATTCATGGTAAAGGAGCCCCAACCAAGTATTAAGTGTATAAATGAACATACTTTTCAGAAGTTGGACATTTCTGTATTGTAAATCCTTTTGTGATTGATCTTAGGAAATATTTTAATAATTTGAGATACTGGATTTCTGGTTTTCATGAGCCATAATCATCAAAATTAAACAAACAAACAAAAAAAGCCTTGAAGTATTTCACTTTACATGTAATGAATATACGAAAGTTTACCTTTTTGAATCAAATTAAGGGGGGGAAATTATGATATTCTACTTGTTTGAGATGTATTAGTATTTTTTCATTATATATTCATCTACTTGAAAAGAAACCACAGGATGTCCTATGACCAGATTTCCAATGTAAAAATGGCACACACCACTGTACCAACGATGTTTCACAACTGGAAACTTTGGCAAAAGTTCTAATGTGAACTAAGTCACACTTAACATAATTTGATCAAAGAGGCCTGGCAAAACTGGGGAATCAGAGGAACGGTCTGTTCCCTGTTGTTAACCGAGGAATATCCAGAATTCTGTTTTTTACAAATGAATCATTCGCTACAAATCTCTTCCATCCCTCATCTCATGACGCATCAATTTTTCACTTTGTGCTTCCAGGCCTAAGACAGCAGGACAGCCATTTAAGACATTTGCTTACAATTAATAGTCATTCAGTTACTGTTCCGACATTTACTGGGACATTTTCCTCCGTTTATATCTGTGAGATATACATTACACACACACACACACTTTCCAGAAGTTTGTCTAACACATGATTTGCTGTGCAAACTAAACTGACCATATTGCCTTGATATCAGGACAGCTGTTTCAGATGGGTGTGTTCATTTCAAATCCAACTCATTTTTTGATTTAATTAATCTACAGGAAAGAGGATGATGAGTCTTTTCCTCAAACAACTCAACGATGAACATATTTTCTTTCATGCAAGATTGTCTGACCTATAGTACAGTTTAAAGTTAATATGCATCCATCAGTTCTTGACTCCCATGATAAGTAATTACACTTAAAAAATTAAAAATAGAAATTCAGTTTCATGTGCCGTTAAATTTGCTGAAAAGGAGAAATGAAGAGGTACATGTGGAACATAAAACAGACATATACATGCAATGCTTATATGATAACACACAAAAGCCTAGTACTAGGGAAACAAGAACCAGTTCCAAATTGTCTGATCCATTGGGATCGTATGCCTCCAAAGTTATCAATGCTGACGTTTTTCTGAGATTTGTGCATTGCAAAAACTCATGCATCATGACTTCAAACTGCATCTGATGTCAAACTCTACAGCTATACCGGTCTAAACTTGCAAAAAGAAGCAATCATGGCGGACAGGAAGAAATGGTCCAGAAATATGGCTCCATTTCATTATCATTATTAACTGGGTTTTATTCTTAACAACTCGCAGCCTGAAGGCTGAATTACATGTTCCATACAGCAATTACACATATATTAAAAAAAAGACCATATATCAAACATTTACAATATATCAACATTTACAATTGCTTAAAAAAAAAACCTGCCACTCAAAAACCTATTATAATAGAAAATCCAAAGATAAAATTTACACATTGAATTAGGTAACTACAAGTACTGTAGCAATAATCTTCAATAAACACATGCTAATAGGCGGGTCTAACTACATTGCATTATTTAAAAGTTTAATGAGGTAGGGTAGTGGGCTTTTAGCATAACGAGCGGTGCATGCTGGCAATTGGTCAAGTTTTTTGTTTTGTCTTGTGATCCTGCCGCTTACCTCGCTCACCTCACCCCTTAGTCGAGGTAACCAGTGTTTGTACAGTTCAGAATTACACAGCTTCTTGGCAAAGTTCAGACACAAGGTGACGCGTCGATCTTCATGAAGAAAGAGGACAACAGTTCTACTTGCAATGTCTGTAAAATGAGCGTTTCAAGTAAGGGTGGGAACACCAGCAGTATGGTGTTATACAACATGGGCTAAAATTCCAGGAATGCCATGTATTTGACTCTACGCATGAGTGCCACCGCTTCCCAACCGAGCAGCACATCTGTTACCTTGGGTAAATATCTGATCTTATTAGGCATGCAACAATTCACCCAATTCGTGATTTGATTAGATTCAAACTTGCATTCATTTGATTTTTCCATGACTTTTTCCTCACCCTGGCCCCACCTAAATAAAAAAAAACAAAAAAACATTATTCTTCCTATTCTTTATCAAATTAAATATTCCTTTTGTTAAAGATTTAAAAAACCCTTAAAGCTCATAGGCAACGGTTTTAAATTTTATGCACATTTAAAACTTTATATGTTAAACCCTCTGTAATTCTCTTCTGGTCCCAAGAACTATTGCTAAGTAATAATTAAAAATAAGTTAGCGCGGATCATGGCAAATTTCTGTTCGGCTATTTTCGTGACCACTTGGCGCGTGACGTCATTTAAGACAAACAAACCGCTTGAGTTGAGTCCACTTCCGTTTACTTACATTGCCGTTCGGCTTGAGTGCAGACGTGCGTTCAGAGATTTCCAAAGAAAAACCATGCCTTATTGTTGTGCAGTGAACTGTAACAACGGGACCGGTTCAGGAAGAGGTTTTTACCTTTTTCCGAGAGAGGAGAAGAAGCGGGGCGAGAGGGTTGGCTTTTTACAAAAGAGGAGACGAGGCAGAGAGAGTGGATTGCGCACGTGAAGCCAGAGGGTTGTATTTTCCAGAAGAGGAGATGAGGCAGAGAGAGTGGATTGTGCACGTGAAGCCAGAGGATTGTATTTTCCAGAAGAGAAGAGGCGGAGAGAGTGGATTGTGCGCGTGAAACAAAATCAAGCAGTCAAAGAAGAAACGGAGCAGCAACGCTCAAGCAAAAAGGAGAAGATTGGAGGTAAACATTTTTACTTTTGCTTGCAATTGACAAGTCAAGAATCCTGAGGGATCCTGTACAATCATTGTGGAAATGAGACAAAGGGATATTTCCTCGCTTAGAGTCGGCTATAAATAGTATAATGCTGCAGATGGCAGGCTAATGTGGCCTACCGGCGCACTGTCAAGTAATCGTTCCCTATATCCACTAGGGAGGGCGGTTTAATTATTCTTCAAAAGGGCTCTTATTTAGTATTATGACGAAAGTAGGAATTTATCATAATTACCAGGATAAATCGTTTGGGCGCGAGTCTTGTTGAGGTCCGGGGTCACCGCGATCAGAGTCGGCCGAGTCGCTGCCCGATTCCGAGGCTGCACGGTCAAACCAGTGAGCCACATTCACCGATTGCTTCACAACGGCCATAGGTTCATACATATATGGTTTCACCTCCTGGTATTTAATTTGGAGAGTTCCTACTTCAAAATCGCTATCAGACATTTTACACAACCTCTCACGACCAAAGTCCGTACACGTGTGCTCGGTTCGCAGGTAAACACAGAACTGCTTCCGGTCTGTTTGGCTTTTGACGTCACGACGACGGTCCACTGGCGGTGAAAGTGCGCATAAGCGAGATGTAAACAAACCTTCGGAAACTGGGCAAAACAGTATATTTTAACCGTTTTATTCAATTTTAGGTTGCAAATTAGACACTAGGAAGACTGAATTCGCTTTTTGGGTCGTTCTTCTAGAAAATAAAGTTGATATTCTACGTTTCACCTCCGACCGTTGCCTATGATCTTTAATTTCCTTAATAACCAACAATAATTTGCCCACATTTGTAAAGCTTGGGGTCAAATACAATAAGCCTAAAATATTCCTTTTATTAAAAATGAAGAAAGTTAACAAATAGGCCATTTTTAATAATCTTATGAACATTTCTAGTACCTCCATTTGCTTCTCTTTTCTTTAGCTTTCAGCAATCTGTAAAAAGAGAGCTCTGATTTCTTGTTGAATCTATTTGTACAGTCAGTCACACAACAGCTCCTTCACCTTTTACATCCATTTTTTTGTGTGCTTTCATGGCATTCGAATTGTGTTACTTCAGCCTACAGTGATGTCATGTCTGTTACTGCTATTGTACGTTGTTATGCCCTGTGCTCTTTAAAAACAAGGCAATTACAGCTAGGAAAAATTAAGAGGAGATTACACAGTCTAATTATAAAAATCACAATGAATTTTTTATTTCATCAATTTGAAGAGTCATAAATTTGTATCACGAGTCATCATCACGATGCATTGTTACATGCCCCCATGCTAGATTTTTTTCTTTGACTAACAACACCTAAATGAAAATTAATGCTGAACAAACATTCTCAGATTTCGTCCATTTTAGATGGCAAACCATTTCTACAGATAGCTCTGAAGGCCTCTGCATGCTCTTGCGACAAGGCTTTCGCAGATAGCTTTTCGCAGACAGTTGTAATTCATCATTGAGCGGGGAGTAATAGGCGTGCGCGATGTTATTCACCGCCACAACGCAAGGGGGCGCGAAGTCGTGAAATCGCTAGGAGTAGTTGGTGGGTGTGGTTAGTTGAGTGTTTATCCTCCGGTTACTTATAATGACTAGAACTGGAGTCGTATAGATGTACGTACTTCCTCACTTCCTCGATCAACCGCTCTTCGTGCTGCTCCATCTTCGCTCGTGTTTTTAAAAATGGCGGTCATGAAAACAAACCAAACCGGGAAAGTAGGGAAGCGGAAGTGCGTGTACAGTGGACGTAGAGTGGACCAATCAGAGCCCTCTTGTCTGCGACGCTGTCTGCGAGGCTTCTGCGGTGGTCACAATTTTTGGGAGGTGCGCGCAGAGCGTCTGCGAAGGTGGGGGGGCTATGCAGACACTGTCTGCGACGCCATCTGCGAGGACTGAGTTGTCAGCATAAATTGGCCTTGAGGAGACAGCCAGCTGCTCGACTCGCCCATCAGCTCCCAGCCAGCAAAACACTTCCACATTTATTTTAACAAGTTCAAATGTTTTTAGACAGACATTCTGCACTGTGTTAATAAAACAGCTGCATTGATGCTGAAAACATTCGTAGACCTCGACCTCCTCCACCACATACAAACTGATCAGGAATTGATAAAGGAATCGGTTTAAAAAAAATTGTGCCAATACACAGAATCACTAATGGCATCATAAATCAATTATTCCCTTCCTATCTAGTACACAAAACATGGACGACACAGCATTACACAGTAATACGTGGAAAACCACTTTCAACAATAGACAAACTACAAGGAGTCTTTTGTGACCTTAGAGGAACTCATGGTCTGCTCAGAGGAAACTTCACTCAGAAACCTTAATGGAAATGAAATTAATAAAAAGTATAAAATATGCTCAGTATATGCATGCATACCCAACAGTGCTACACTTCACCAGATCTTTGACATTAATTTGCCAAAAGCAAAATCCGTTCTTCAGTTAGGCTTTATGGAAAGGCTTCCAAATGACCCACCAGAAAAAAGGTCACATATCACTGAGCTGGTAAACTGAGCTGAGAGTTTTGACTGGCACGATAACCACTGAACAGTAACACTGAGAGCAGGGATTTGTAACAGGGAATATTGCAAAGTTAAAGTTCAGCAAATTAAAGCAGCCTTAAATGTGATTTAATATGCTGCATCCAAGAGCAGCCAGGAAATAACATGTGCTCTCAGAGTTTAACCTTATCTGTCAGGATGGCAGAGTGATAAGCCAGACAGCTGTCGCTCTCTCAGGGTCACAATGCATTCTCTTCCTTTTAAAGCCCATCTCCTCTCACCCTGATCACAGCTGCTGCGGCCGCCGAGCCACTGTGCTGTATATTTAGAGCTGAGCTCATCAGACTACCATGTGGCAAAAGGCTGTTTGTGTCCATGTAATTGTTGATCACTGTTTTGCACAAGTGTCATCTCTCCAGTACATCACAAGGTTGAATTTGCAAGCATATGAGCACGTGCGTAAATCCACGCACGCAAACATGTGTCCGTGTCCTTTTTGCTAGGCTCATATGACTTACATTATAGCGACTGTAACAGACTGTGCAGTTCAGCGGCCCATGTAGTAACATCTCGGCACTTTAGTACACTTACTGAGTCACATGTGAGGACTGCAATCACCAACAACACATGCACTGAATATTAACGATGAGCAAAAAAAGCAAAACACGTAATTGAATTTCTAACATTACGACTTTTTTCCTTGTGCCATTTGCCAATATGCTAAATTCCTCTGAAGTGCTCAACTTTAAATTAACAACAACAAAGAATCAGACAAATCTCATTACCAACCAACACTGAGAAAAAGATGAGGAAAAGAATGGGGTGGGAACTAAAAAGGGAAAGAGAGATTGAGAAGCAGGGGGCAGCAGTATCAAAATCACTCTGTGATTACATCTCAAAAGTGAGAAAGCAAGCACAGCAGAGAGGAAAAGTAATCAGAAGGTGAATGTAAACACCCCTCATCTCTCCATCATTTCCTTCAAAACGCTCATTTGTTTTCGGTTTCCTGAAAAACAGGTACTCGAGAGGCAAGAATAACCTTCGAGATCATGCCTCCTAAATGAGGCAGCCGAGAGACGAGACAGTCCAGAGTCTTCCATGCCTCTCCACCATCAGCTCCGGGCACTTTTACAACACCCTCCCGTCACTATTGTTGGAGGCCTGTCAGGGATTATCAGAATGCTGATTGTGTTACAGGAGATAAGAGTTACACTCTAAACAAGCACCACGACTGATTACACACATCCTAACTGGGCACTTGTTTCTCTTCACTTGATCTACAACAGATGCTGCATCTACACCATCCACAATATCAATATTTTTATAGCATTTTAAAAAGTTGCATCACTTTGACAATATCAGGTTCGGTGTCAAATTACATCAGAGCTGAATACCTGATCCTTACAAACAAATCCTGGAAAAGCCCCAGTGTGCATGCATTAGTCATATACACCCCTTTCACTGACGTCACCCGAAACCGGAAGTAAACAGACCCTGCGCCATTTTGGAAGACCAACAAACTCGTGATTAGGGGGAAATAACAGCAGCGGTATGTGAACCCACGAGAATAAAGTGGAGTGGCAAACGGCTTAAACAAACAAATCTGAGCTGTTTTATTTATGATTTATTGGCCCAACAGTAGACTTAAAAGAAACCTGTGAGAGACTTGGCAAAAAACTGTGGATATAATGGATAAGTCTGTGCATGATCTGCGGACACTTTGAGGTAAGCAAACGCAAGAAATTCAGATTTAAAACATGCTAAATTGGCCCCAAGTTGATAACTGTATGAGGAGCAAGCCTCCCAGACTTCTACAATTTAATAATAATAATAAATAATAATAATAATACCCCTCCTTGAACTGCCACCTTATTGTGGTGGAGGGGTTTGTGTGCTTGAATGATCCTAGGAGCTATGTTGTCGGGGGCATTATGCCCCTGTCAGGGTTTCCCAAGGCAGACAGGTCCTAGGTGACAGGCCAGACTAAGAGCAGTTCACCAAAACCCCTATGGAGAAAAATCCGAGGACTGTGACGTCGCCCGGGATGACGCAGCCGGGGCCCCACCCTGGAGCCAGGCCCGGGGTTGGGGCTCGTATGCGAGCGCTTGGTGGCCGGGCCTTTGCCCATGGGGCCCGGCCGGGCTCAGCCCGAAGAGGTGACGTGGGCCCGACCTCCTGTGGGTTCACCACCCACAGAGGTAGCAGTAGGGGACTGGTGCAATGTGGATTGGGTGGCAGTCGAAGGCAGGGGCCTCGACGACCTGATCCCCGGACACAGCGGCTGGCTGTTGGGACATGGAATGTCACTTCGCTGGGGGGGAAAGAGCCTGAGCTTGTGCTGGAGGTTGAGAGGTACCGGCTAGAGATAGTCGGGCTCACCTCCACGCACAGCTTGGGCTCTGGAACCCAGCTCCTCGAGAGGGGCTGGACTCTCCACTTCTCTGGAGTCGCCCGTGGTGAGCGGCGGCGGGCTGGTGTGGGCTTGCTTATAGCTCCCCAGCTCAGCCGCCATGTGTTGGAGTTTACCCCAGTGAACAAGAGGGTCGCCTTGCTGCGCCTTCGGATTGGGGAGAGGGCTCTTGCTGTTGTTTGTGCCTATGGCCCAAATAGCAGTATAGAGTATCCGGCCTTCTTGGAGTCCCTGGGAGAGGTACTGAGGAGTGCTCAGACTGGGGACTCCATTGTGTTACTGGGGGACTTCAATGCTCACGTGGGAGATGACAGTGACACCTGGAGGGGCGTGGTTGGGAGGAACGGCCTCCCCGATCTGAACCCGAGTGGTGTTTTGTTATTGGACTTCTGTGCTAGTCACGGTTTGTCCATAACGAACACCATGTTCGAGCATAGGGGTGTCCATAAGTGCACGTGGCACCAGGACACCTTAGGTCGGAGGTCAATGATAGACTTTGTAGTCGTTTCATCTGATCTCCGGCCCTATGTCTTGGACACTCGGGTGAAGAGAGGGGCTGAGCTGTCAACTGATCACCACCTGGTGGTGAGTTGGATCCGCTGGCAGAGGAGGAAGCTGGACAGACCTGGCAGGCCCAAACGTATGGTGAGGGTCTGCTGGGAACGTCTGGCCGAGCACTCTGTCGGGGAGGTCTTTAACTCCCACCTCCGGGAGAGCTTTTCCCAGCTTCCGAGGGAGGCGGGGGACATTGAGTCTGAGTGGACCATGTTCTCTACCTCCATTGTGGACGCAGCTGTTCGGAGCTGTGGCCGCAAGGTCTCCGGTGCCTGTCGTGGCGGCAATCCCCGAACCCGGTGGTGGACACCAGAAGTAAGGGATGCCGTCAAGCTGAAGAAGGAGTCCTATCGGGCCATGTTAACCTCCAGGACTCCCGAGGCAGCTGACGGGTATCGGCAGGCCAGGCGTGCTGCAGCTCGGGCAGTTGCGGAGGCAAAAACTCGGAACTGGGAGGAGTTCGGGGAGGCCATGGAGAAGGACTATCGGTCGGCCTCGAAGAAATTCTGGCAAACCGTCCGGCGCCTCAGGAGGGGGAAGCAGTACTCTGCCAACACTGTTTACAGTGCGGGTGGGGAGCTATTGACCTCGACTGGGGACATTGTCGGGCGGTGGAAGGAATACTTTGAGGATCTCCTCAATCCCACCGTCATGTCTTCCACTGAGGAGACTGAGGCTGATGACTCAGAGGTAGACTTGTCCATTACCCAAGCCGAAGTCACTGAGGTGGTTTGCAAGCTCCTCGGTGGCAAGGCACCAGGGGTGGATGAGATCCGCCCTGAGTATCTCAAGTCTCTGGATGTTGTGGGGCTGTCTTGGTTGACACGCCTCTGCAACATCGCGTGGCGGTCAGGGACAGTGCCTCTGGAGTGGCAGACTGGGGTGGTGGTCCCTCTTTTTAAGAAAGGGGACCGGAGAGTGTGCCCCAATTATAGGGGAATCACACTTCTCAGCCTCCCAGGGAAGGTTTACTCCAGGGTACTGGAGAGGAGAATTCGACCAATAGTCGAACCTCGGATCCAGGAGGAACAATGCGGTTTTCGTCCTGGTCGCGGAACACTGGACCAGCTCTATACCCTTCATAGGGTGCTCGAGGGTTCATGGGAGTTTGCCCAACCAGTCCACATGTGCTTTGTGGATCTGGAGAAGGCATTCGACCGTGTCCCCCGTAGTATTCTGTGGGGGGTGCTTCGGGAGTATGGGGTTCGGGGCTCTTTGCTAAGGGCTGTCCGGTCCCTGTACGAACGGAGCAGGAGTCTGGTTCGCATTGCCGGCAGTAAGTCAGACCTGTTCCCAGTGCATGTTGGACTCCGGCAGGGCTGCCCTTTGTCACCGGTTCTGTTCATAATTTTTATGGACAGAATTTCTAGGCGCAGCCAGGGGCCAGAAGGAATCCTGTTTGGGAACCACAGGATTTCATCTCTGCTTTTTGCGGATGATGTTGTCCTGTTGGCTTCTTCAAACCAGGACCTTCAGCATGCACTGGGGCGGTTTGCAGTCGAGTGTGAAGCGGCTGGGATGAGAATCAGCACCTCCAAGTCCGAGGCCATGGTTCTCGACCGGAAAAGGGTGGCTTGCCCTCTCCAGGTTGGTGGAGAAGTTCTGCCTCAAGTGGAGGAGTTTAAGTATCTCGGGATCTTGTTCACGAGTGAGGGAAGGATGGAGCGTGAGATCGACAGGCGGATCGGTGCAGCCTCCGCAGTGATGCGGTCGCTTTACCGGTCCGTTGTGGTGAAGAAGGAGCTGAGCCAAAAGGCGAAGCTCTCAATTTACCGGTCGATCTACGTTCCGACTCTCACCTATGGTCATGAGCTTTGGGTAATGACCGAAAGGACAAGATCGCGGATACAAGCGGCCGAAATGAGTTTCCTTCGCAGGGTGGCTGGGCGCTCCCTTAGAGATAGGGTGAGAAGCACAGTCACTCGGGAGGAGCTCGGAGTAGAGCCGCTGCTGCTCCACATCGAGAGGAATCAGCTGAGGTGGCTCGGGCATCTTTTTCGGATGCCTCCTGGACGCCTCCCTGGGGAGGTGTTCCAGGCATGTCCCCCCGGGAGGAGGCCCCGGGGAAGACCCAGGACACGCTGGAGGGACTATGTCTCTCGGCTGGCCTGGGAACGCCTCGGTGTTCTTCCCGAGGAGCTGGCTGAGGTGTCTGGGGAAAGGGAAGTTTGGGCTTCCCTGCTTAGACTGCTGCCTCCGCGACCCGGTCCCGGATAAAGCGGAAGACGACGAAACGAGATAATAATAATAATAATAATAAAGGATGGATTGAGGCTTGCTCGCTGCTGCCAGGTTGGTTGTTGAGTAGCCTGACTGTTTTTTTTTTCTTGCATGTGGTATCATTGTTGACGCGAGGTTGTTTTTTGAACATGCCAATGCGGACACGATTTCCCCTGATGAGTTATGACTTCAGACGCGATGCGTGTGTGGAGTCCGCGTGATATGTGCGTAAGATAGGCTTCTCATGTGTTTGGAGATCTGCGCTCCGAGACAAGCGCAAGGCTTCTCATGTGTTTGGAGATCCGCGCTCAGAGACCAGCGCAAGGCTTCTCATGTGTTTGGAGATCCGCGCTCCGAGACAAGCGCAAGCGCCCCAAGGAGAAAAAAGGGACCCCCCCGAAAATATCGCCATAGTTCGAACACAGTGTAGGCACTGGGTGTAAACAACAAATAGTTTACAATGTCTGGGTAGCAAACAGATGGCAGAATTGGTGTCCGGTCCTCCTTATGTTTCCATTCTCCCTTGCCGCGAGTCTTATCATATGGGTCAAACCCATCAATCACAGCCAGTTTCTCCACATACCGTGCCCTTTCTGCAGCTGGTAATGTACTCACATAACCAGAATTATCATCCATCGTGTCACTTTACTCTCGCTCGTACTTTGTTTTATATTGTGAGTGCATGTACTTGGTCTTCCAATATGGCGCCTAACAAAATCTCGCGGCGCGGTGACGTCATGTGAAAGGGGTCTATACACCCCGTTATAAGCAGCTTTATTTATTATAATCTGATCCATACTTTGAATATTTGCAGTATTTGAACGCAACGTGAATTTTCACAAGTATTTTACACAAACATTACACTTGTACTGTGCTTACCACTAGAAGTGGAAATTATATTCCACCCCGATATCAACAGAAAAGAATAAAGCCTAATAGTAGTGAAACAACAGATAAGATACAGTGGCATACAAAAAAGTTTGGGCACCCTTACTGAAAATGTCTGTTACTGTGAATAGTTAAGTGAGCAGAAGATGAACTGATCACCAAAAGGCATAAAGGTAAAGACGAGATTTCAGCATTTTCTGCAGGATGTGTGTATTATTTTTGTTTTGTACAATTGAAGAATGAAAAAAGAAAAAGGAACACCATGCAAAAGTTTGGGCACCCCAATACATTTGAGTTCTCAGGTAACTTTTACCAAGGTTCCAGACCTTAATTGGCTTATTGAGCTGTGGCTTGTTCAAACTCTTCGTTAGGAAAGGTCAGATGATGCAGATTTCAAAGCTGTATAAATTCTCTGACTCCTCAAACTTGTCCCTAAAACCAACAGCCATGGGCTCCTCTAAGCAACTCCCTCGCATTCTGAATAATAAAATAATCGATGCTCACAAAGCAGGAGAAGGCTACAAGAATGTAGCAAAGTGTTTTCAGGTAGCTGTTTCTTCAGATCCTAATGTTATTAAGAAATGGCAGTTAACAGAAACAGTGGAGATCAAGGTGAGGTCTGGAAGATTAAGAAAACTTTCTGAAAGAACTGCTCGTTGGATTGCTAGAAAAGGCAAATAAAAACCCCTGTTTGACTGCAAAAGACCTTCAGAAAGATTTAGCAGACCCTGGAGTGGTGGTGCACTGTTCTACTATGCAGCGACACCTGAACAAATATGAACTTCATGGGAGAGTCATCAGAAGAAAACCTTTCCTGCATCCTAGCCACAAAATTCAGCGTCTGAAGTTTGCAAATGAGCCTCTAAATAAGCCTGATGCATTTTGGAAACAAGTCCTGCGGACTGATGAAATCAAAATAGAACTTTTTGGCCACAATATGCAAAAGGTATGTTTGGAGAAAAAAGGGTGCCAAATTCCAGGAAAAGAACACCTCTCCAACTCTGAAGCATGGGTGTGGCTTAGGGCTGTAACAATATGCGTATCAAAATCGCGATACGCAGAGCCACGATCCGTATCGCGATACAAGAAGGCAGAATCGCGGTACACCCTTTCAAACTTCTCCTCAGCCCAAAAACAGAGGCACTTCCAAACTTCAATTTATGAATACTTTACTTTTTATTTAAATTACATTTTAAACTTACTTAAATTACTTTTATTTTTTTATATCTATTAGTAAGTCGTTTTTTCGCCGACCTGCGACAATCTTCTGCGAGTCACGCAACGTCCACACTCGCCACTGGCAGAGCATTCATTTCTTTTAAGCGGTCGCCATTCTGGTTGCGACGCGGGGAGCGAATCTGTAAACAAGCAGCTCATTGGCTGGCTAGGTGTGCCACAAGCCAATCACAATCACTTGACCGGAAAGGCATGCAGTGTTGCCAGATTGGGCAGGTTTAGGTGCTTTTTGGCTGGTTTTGAACATATTTTGGGGTGGAAAACGTTAGCAATATCTGGCAACACTGAAGGCATGTCTGCTTGGGCGGAAGCCTTCTGAGGCAGTTACATTTTGACACGCGAGCAATGTTTCACTATAAAAATTCCGTAATTTCCATCTGTTTTCCGCGATCACAGAAAATCATTGGCCCTATGAGAGTGAGACAGTAAGAGAGCCACCCCCCCCAAAAAAAAATCTTAACGGATTTACACGATTTGGAAAAATGACACTTTCAGAACCGAAAAAAAACAGAGCTTCCGGCTCAACAGTATTATTTTGAGAAATAAAACAGTCTTTGGATATACATTTGTTCATTTTTGCATACATATTACTCATTCTCTGCAGTGGTCTGAATTATTTGTTATTAAATCGTTAATGTAAGTAAGTAAATGTTAATAAGTCAAATTTACTACTTTAAAAAAACATTAAAAAAAAAAAATCGTGGGCGTATCGAATCGTGGGTCAAAAATCCCGATACGAATCGAATCGTGAGTTGGGTGTATCGTTACAGCCCTAGTGTGGCTCGATCATGCTTTGGGATTGTGTTGCAGCCAGTGGCACAGGGCACATTTCATTGGTCGAGGGAAGCATGGATTTGAATAAATACCAGCAAATTCTGCAAGCAAACAAACATCTGTAAAAAAAAAGTTGAAGTTAAGAAGAGGATGGGTCCTACAATAAGACAATGATCCAAAACACACCTCAAAATCTACAATGGAATACCTCAAGAGGCACAAGCTGAAGGTTTTGCCCTGGCCCTCACAGTCCCCTGACCTAAACATCATTGAAAATCTGTGGATAGATCTCAAAAGAGCAGTGCATGCAAGACAGCCCAAGAAACTTGTAGAACTGGAAGCCTTTTGCAAGGACGAATGTGTGAAAATCCCCCAGGGAAGAACTGAAAGATTATTAGCTGGCTACAAGAAGTGTTTACAAGCTGTGATACTTGCCAAAGGGGGTGTTACTAGGTACTAACCATGCAGGGCGCCCAAACTTTTGCTTCGGGTCCTTTTCCTTTTTTGTCATTTTGAAAATGTAAAAGATGAAAATAAAAAAAATTGTTTTTGCTTTAAATATAAAAGGGAATGAGTCATCTTTAACTTTATGCCTTTTGATCATTTCATCTTCAACTTGTTCACAGTAACAGCAATTTTGATCAGGGGTGCCCAAACTTTTACATACCACTGTACATCACTCAGAAGCCCTTGCTGTACGTTTCTCATCCAAACTCAACTGACCCTGACCTTACTGCGCCCTTTATCAGCTCTTTAAGAAAGCAGACACAATCACTCAAAATATAACCCCAAACTTAGCATGCCTCGCTAGGTTATCCATTAAGAATTATAAATGTAAGCAAATGTTATTGTCCACATTTTACAATTTGCTGTATTGTGGATGAATCAGCAATTGCAAAATGCTGGTACATGCTTTGATATATTTTGCTTATTATGTACAAAAAGCAATACTGAATTCAGAATCAGAAAAATATGCCCCCCTCTTCATGCTGCACTAATGTGCTGTTCAGACAGGCAGCTCAAATCTCATTTATTGGCATATTCAATCTGAGTGATAGCCATGGTGTAGAACATGATCTGTGAATAAATTTGAATATTACTGGTATTTTCATGTCCGTTTTCAAGGATATCAAACTGATACTTTTCTCCTATTAAAATCACCCAACTTTCACCGCATGTTACTTACACTAGTGACTTTACTATAACAACCAGTGTGGATACAAAAGCATGGGTGCAAGTACAACATTTTCAAAAACCTGAAAAGTCTGACAAGGTCAGACGTGCATGGCGCAGCCATGCGGGGGGTGAGCCCCCCCTTAGGGCTCGAAAAAAAATTTAAATTACAAGTTAAAATGGTAGTCTCTCATGCAAACATTTATAATATTAATAGTTATATGATTTGCATATTCACATCAAATGTTTAATACATTTCATCAATTCATCTGAAATAATATTTCAAGTACAAGGCTTGATATTTCAAAACATCTAGCAACTACTAATTTAAATGTTGAAACAACCATTTTTAATATGCTTTGGCTGTGATACCTTTTTTTTTTTTTACAATATATACACACTGGAATAGCTGTGTTGATTTGGTCGAACAACATGGTAGAAACATGATATCACACATGTATAACACCGTGAAACAATGGGCTAGTCAGGACCGCTCGTCGGTGAGCGGTGTATAAATTGAATGAGGTTTGTGGCGAAGACGAGATGAAAAGATTTGTCTTGTGCAGAGACTGTCCCACGGTAACCCGGTAATACGCTGAGAGTAGAGCCAATGATTTTCCGTTTCAAAATCTGGCCTTTTCCGTTTTGGACAATGAAAAATTCCGTTTCACAATTTCAGTTCAAAATTGTTCTGTTTGGCTCCAATTTAGTAATTCTGGCTGGCATAATTTTACTTGGGTTTTAAAGTATTGCATCTCTAGACACAAATGGTCCTTTGCATGATGAAGTCATTCATGAAAAAAAATATAATAAAATAATTACACTGACAGTAAGCTGATAAATTGCATTAATAAAAAAAATTTAAAGTGGGATCACAGATTGAGACAACTCAAAATATTTTACTTGACATACTGATAACAGATAAATTGTTTTATCTCATTGGCCCTATGAGAATGAGAGGGCCACTCCATACCCCCCCCCCCCCCCCCCCCAAAAAAAAAATCTTAATGGATTTACACGATTTGGAAAAATTACTTTTTCAGAACCGAAAAAAACGGAGCTTCCGGCACATGCCGGAAAACTTGCACCCATGCAAAAGTACATCACCACATCACTTCACTCCTGTGAGGATGGCCCCATCTGTACAGCCCCGGTCCACCCTGATGCCTTACTTCTAGCTGAGATTCTCATCACTTCACTCCTGTGGGCGAGGGCCCCAGATGGACAGCATAAAGATATGCTTAAACAGTTTTTATCCCTCACTGGCCCATAGGGGGATTGTGTCATAGTGACTTCCTTCCCTCCATCCGTCTGTCTATCCGTCCATCTGTCCCGGGAAGGGCGCTCACCTTCTGAAATCAACTCATCTCACAATTTTTGGAGGAATTTCACGAAACTTAGCAGGATTCTTTATTATATGGTCGGTAGTACGCATATTGTAATTTCGTTCAATTTGGTCACATTTTACCAGAGTTACAGCCCTTGCTTAACAAAATTAGACACTGACAATTTTATGAGTGTGTGTTTTCCTTCTGAAATCAACTCCTCTCACAATTTGTGGAGGAATTTTACCAAACTTGGCAAAAGGCATTGTTGCATGTCAGTACTACGCATATTGTAATTTCATTAAATTGGGTCACATTTTACCAGAGTTACAGCCCTTGATTAACAATCTTGTACTTTCACAATTTCATGAAGGTGTGCTTGCTTTCTGACATCAACTCCTCTCACAATTTTTGGATGAATTTCTCAAAGCTTGGCAAAAGGCCTCGTTATATGACTAATACACATATTGCGATTTAATTTTGTTTGTGAAAATTTTTTACCAGAGTTTTGACCCTTGATTAAATAACTTGTACTTTGACAATTTCATGAGGGTGCGCGTTTTTCTGACATCAACTCCTCTTACAATTTGTAGAGGAATTTCATCAAACTTGGCAAAAGGCTGCGTCATATGACAGTTATACGCATTTAGAAATTTCGTTTAAAGGAATACTCCGGAGTGAAATGCTTTTTAGGTCTATTTTCGCATTATTGGGAGTGCATACGTTGAGTTGCTACCACAATCACATCAATCGGTTGTGTTTTGAGAAAATTCGTTTTTTGTGATTTCAACCGGAAAGCGCTAACACGGCAGTGCCCGGGGCATGTCTTTTTGCCGATATAAAACGCTAGTTTTAAAACCATTGCAAAGCTCAAAACATGAAAGTTCTGTGGAAGTGAGTACAGGGTTCCTACAAACAAAACAAAGTGTCCCTGGCTCTGCAAGTGCACGGACAGAGTGTGTAGAAGAGTAAATACAAAGCATGGGACAGTCCGTCAAAGTCGAGTGCAGAGCCCATCCCGCTGGAAATGCACAACCTACCACAATTGTGCATTTCCAGCAGGATGGGCTCTGCACTCGGCACTTGACTTTTACAGACTGTCCACTGAAGATGGCGTCTGAAGAAGACCAACTTCAGGTAAGGTCACTGGCTTTGTATTTACTCTTCTACACACTGTCCATGCACTTGCAGAGCCAGGGACACTTTGTTTTGTTTGTAGGAACCCTGTACTCACTTCCACAGAACCGGCATGTTGTTTTGAGCTTTGCAATGGTTTTAAAACTAGCGTTTTGTATCGGCAAAAAGACATGCCCTGGGCACTGCCGTGTTAGTGCTTTCCGGTTGAAATCACAAAAAACGAATTTTCTCAAAACACAACCGATTTATGTGATTGTGGTAGCAACTCAACGTATGCACTCCCAATAATGCGAAAATAGACCTAAAAAGCATTTCACTCCGGAGTATTCCTTTAACTTGGGCAAATTTTACCAGAGTTATGCCCTCAATTATTAACAAACTTGTACTTTGGCAATTTCATCAAGGTGTGCTTGCTTTCTGAAATCAACTTCCCTCACAATTTTTTTTATTATCCCCCGCTGGCTGAAAGGCCCGAAGGGGGATTATGTTGTAGCGATAGCCGTCCGTCCCAGGAAGGGTACTGGCCTTCTGAAATCAACTCCTCTCACAACATTTGGAGGAATTTCACAAAATTTGACAGGATTCTTTGTTATATGTTGGTGGTAAGCATATTGCAGTTTCGTTCAACTCAGTTGCATTTTACCAGAGTTATGGCAAAGTTGCCAGCGGAGGATACTGTTATCTCAGAGCACTCGTTCTATGATGGCTGAGGACTACAATTACCATGCTAACTTTAGGACTGCAGTTGTCATGAACACTTTTGCACTCAAGTCTCCATCAATGAACAGTTGATAACTTCAACAAAATAGACTTCATGTCAAAACTATAATGGATTTCCTGGTTACACAATTAGACTTTTTGACCATATAGGACACACCTATAGAAGCAAGTTACTTATAAACCACACTATCACCCAGATAAGAATGGGTTCCTTTTTGAGTCTGGTTCCTCTCAAGGTTTTTATGTTGTCTCAGGGAATTTTTCCTCATCACAGTCACCTCAGGCTTGCTTATTAGGGATAAGTTTATTAATTCACACATTTAATGTCTATATTGTTCTGTAATGTTGCTTTGTCTACTGTCTTTGTCTAAATGTCTATTGTTAAAAAGCGCTATACATATAAACTCACTTGACAGTCTAAACAGACAAAATCAGTTTTAGCTCATTGTAATTTGTCTAAAAATCAGATTTCAGAAATAAAAAATAAATTAAAAAAAAAAAAAATCAGACTACCCTGCAATTTGAGCATAGCCTAAGTATTTCAAACAAACAACCACCACCAGTAATGTAATAATGAAAAACTTATGGGTTTTTTTGTTAGTTTTAACTAGCTAGAGCAAGTTTATTAGCTGTTCACTCCTCTAAATCAGAAGGTTTGGGATGAGATAATTAAAGAAATTGTCATCCTCCAATGTTACTCCAACTTTACACTCATTAATAATCAGCACCGGGTTCCTACTCGAAGTAAAAAGTTTTTCAGGACTTCTTAGCAAATACATTTTTTTGTTTCATAAAACTTATTTTTAATTAAGACTCTTTAAACCAAATTTTCTTAACAAAATGGTTCCAAAACACTCCTTGGCCAAGACACCTAATTGATTACATAAGTAATGAGTAATAAAACTTCAGCTAACAATTAATGGCCATATCAATGCTATCAAATTGCCACTTAGGGAGACCTCTATAGCACAACCCACAGATTTCTAATTCCATGGAATTAAAGACATCAACACTAATCAGCATAATGTTTACTTTTAGCCAACATTAATTACGTCATTTCCATCAGTATATTGTGACGTGTTTAGAACAATGATGACCTTTTTCCAAGTTTGACTTTCAACATTCGAAGTTATGCAGCTACATAGCACAATAATGGCAAAAAAGTTTTAAGCACAATTTTGCTCGGGATTTGCATTGTGTATTCTAAACCCATATTATTTCAAATGCATCTTCTTTTAGTCTTAGTCATATCTTCTAAAGTCTAAATATAAACAGAATTAGAGTCAAATTATTAAACAAATCACAGTATGCAACCAAACAGACAGGTAAACCAATAATGATGAGCTTACAATTTAATGCACAAGTGTAGTTGATAGCACTATTTAAATATGAGTAACTATCGGGTTAACCCTTATCTTTCCCAACTTTCAAGTTCTTTTTGGTCCGTGGGAATCCTGTGACCAGTACCAGGGATAACAAAATATTAAATTAAACTGAAATTTAAAGTTGTATAAAGGATGTCTAAATGGGGATTGTGTCAATATTACAAGCATCTGTTTCAAGACCTGAAGTATAAAGAAAATAACTGGAAGGATAAGCACTGGTATCCCACTTACGTCTGGATATTCTTTTACAGGCACGTAAAGTTTCTCCTGGAGCTGAGCAATTGGCCCCACGGCGTCTGGGAGCTCCGATGTCCTTTTGTCTGTACTACTGTTCAGTGTGTCATTGTACATGTCCTTCCGTACCCGGCCAATCTCTGCCAAATAGAGCCATAAAAACACACAATTACACAAAAGCACCAAGAGGAATGCACTTCTAAGGAAAAAAAAAAAAAACGAACAAATGTTAGGACAACTCAGAACTTCAGGTAAAAGATAATTTGGCTAAATCTCTTCAAGACCCTAAATCTCTGTGTTCTAAATGGAATCGGCTTCCTCTCAGAACACAAAGGCTGCCTAAATGCCTCCTGCTGAATGGAACACAGGGACGGCAATGAAAAATTGTCTCAGTGATAATATTCCCTGACAGATATTCTGATCAAATTTACCACTGAAAATGTTATCACAAAGACATGGCTAACTCTAAATTAATTTAATACACTAATTTCACAAATCGCACTGCATGAGTACAACTCCCAGAAGGCAAGTGAGCAAAACCAATCTTAAAGTATTCAAAAAGAAATAAACGCACAAACAGATGCAATTCAGACCAGACAAACATTATTTAATAAAAGCTCTTTGTAGAATATTGGATGAAAGAAAGTCCATACAAGAATGGATTTTTGATGAGGTACAATAATGTTTGAAATGGCTACATCAAAGTCCACAGCAGACTTGCTGATTTCCGTAATCTTAACATAACCCGAGACGAGACGGGCCTTTTCCCGAGGGGCTCCCATCAGATTCTCCCAGCTGGAGTAAATCTGTGGTCTGAGTGAGTTTAAAGCAACTGGGTGGTATGATATATAACAAGCACTGAGCTGACCCTCTCCCGCACACCACATAGAAAAGAGTTAACTGGTCCAAAAACATGTCATTGGCACGTTTTGTTACCCGGTTCAACAACGAAAACGCACATACAATACTGTGCAAAAGTCTTAAGGCCTCTGCATGCTCTTGCGACAAGGCTTTCGCAGATAGCTTTTCGCAGACAGTTGTAATTTATCGTTGAGCGGGGAGTAACAGGCGTGCACGATGTTATTCACCGCTACAACGCAAGGGGGCGCGAAATCGCTAGGAGTAGTTGGTGGGTGTGGTTAGTGGAGTGTTTATCCTCCGGTTACTTATAATGACTAGAACTGGAGTCGTATAGATATCCGTACTCTCTCACTTCCTCGATCAACCGCTCTTCGTGCTGCCCCATCTTCGCTCGTGTTTTTAAAAATGGCGGTCGTGAAAACAAACCCAACCGGGAAAGTAGGGAAGCGGAAGTGCGTGTACAGCGGATGTAAAGTGGACCAGTCAGAGCCCTCGTCTGCGACGCTTCTGCAGTGGTCACAATTTTTGGGAGGTGCGCGCAGAGCGTCTGCGAAGGTGGGGGAGCTACGCAGACGCCATCTGCGACACCGTCTGCGAGGACTGCGTTGTCAGCATAAATTGGCCTTTAGGCATCCGATTTTTTGGTACAAACTTTTATGACTTCTACATTATCAAGTCGGTCAAAAACATTTCAGATTTCCAAACATTAGTTGTCCAACACAAAATGAAACGTTACAGAAGAACGTTTGCAGGTCAGTAAAGAAAGCAGCATATTACATAAGAGACCACTTTTCAGACAAAAACAAAATGAAAGCTGCTGGGGTTTTGCTGTAAATATGAGAAGCAAGTGTGACAGTCAACATCTCCAGAAGAACTGTGGCTAATAAAATCTACCAGCTAATTTCCTTAACACAAATTGTACCCAAAACTACTTTTTTAATGAAATTAAACGTTTCTACATAAATATTACATTGCATACACACTATAAAGAACAGTAAAACTGTTTTTAAAAAAGTCAAATATTTGGTATGATGACTCTGCTTTTAAAAAAAAAAAAGTCGTCTCAGGTACAATGTGCTTTTTTTTTTTTTTTTTACAAGGACATGAGCCGCAAGTTTTACTGAGCATCTCACAGAACCAGCCACAGTTCTCCTGGACACTGACCGTCACTCACTTCTCATTTTTGCAGCGAATCCCAGCAGCCTTCATTTTGTCTGAAATGTGGCATCTTATGTAATAAGCTGCTTTCTTTACTGACATACTTGTTTTCCCCGTAACATTAGTTTTCCAACACAAGATTAAATGTTTGGAAATCCAAATGTTTTTGTACTGACTTGATAATGTAAAAGTCATAAAATAAAACAAAGTTTGCACTAAAAAAAATGCCCAACAATGATTGTTAATACTAATGAACTCTGCTATACAATATTACCACTGGTTTATGAAATAAGCTATGAAGAAAAGAAACAGATGATGATGATAACAAGGAACAAAGTAAGAAGAAAGGCATTTCAGTAAAGAGGTCTAAAAAATGCAAAAATTATATTATATAATCAGAGAATTTGTATTGTGTAAAAGTTGCACAGTTAAATGGTGACGATAAACCTGCAAATGAAGGGCTTTGGTCCCCCCCCCCCTTCAACTAATGTTCCAATACAAGCACCTTACTGCAGTTAGTGACCAGTAGGGGTGAGCAAAAATATCGATACGGCGATATATCGCGATACTTTGTCTTCCGATTCAATATTGATACTCAAAATTTGAATATCGATATTTTTTCAAATAATAAATCATGTTTCAGACGGGTTGTAAATCCAGTACGACTTCCGCACCGCGAGGTGTCGCTGTGCTGCTACCTCACTGCAAGGCACTCTTCATCTTTTTTTTCCCCCCCGGCGGTTGCAGTGAGGAAAAAAAACAAGCAAGCATGGCTGTTAACGTAAACCTAGAGACGCCGCCGAACTTTAAGGCAGATGTTTGGAGGTACTTTGGATTCCAAAGGAAAGGAGAAAAAAAAAAAAAAAGTGAGCTGGACAAAGTGTACGCACTTTGCAAAACCTGTTTCGCTCCAATTAGATATTCAGGTAACACAACAAACTTACGAACTTATTTAGCACGACACCACCCCGACATATTAGCTCAGCCGGAGCCACCGAAACCCGACCCGAAGCAAACTACACTGGACAGCGCCAAAGTCCTCCCGTCTACTTCAGTGATGTGTGACTTACTGTAACTGTGAACTTAATTTTGTCATTTAAGGCCAAAGGCAAGAAGCTGCACTTTATTTTGCATTTTCAATTTTAGTGTGTGTGAGACACTGCATTTTATTTTGAGTATTTACTCCAAGTTCAGAAGAAACATGATTCACTGAGGTTTCAATTCAGTTTCAGTGTGTGGACACTGACCCACACTGCACTTTGTTTCATAATTGTGCTCAGGGAGACTAAGGCTACGTTCACACTGCAGGCTGAAGTGACTCAAATCCGATCTTTTCGCCCATATGTGACCTGTATCCGATCTTTTATTGACAATATGAACGACACAGATCCGATTTTTTCAAATCCGACCCAGGCCGTTTGGATATGTGGTCCTAATTCCGATCCCTATCCGCTCTTTTCATATGGGCAATTCCAGCGTTATGGATGTGACACTTGAACTCAAAATGGCAACAAATGACCCAGTGCATGTTTTATTGTCTCCCAGTATTTAAACAGGTGTTGCATATTTTAAGGCTGTACCATACTGGAGAAGTGATAGAACAAGAACAATTCCCATAGTACATCTAGGGCATGCCAGAAAATGCCAATAAAAGATGCGTTATGGATGTGACAGAAAAAGTATCACTTTTCTTGGGTGACTGTACGTTTTTATCAAACTCTATGAAATTGTAAACCTAATGTCGAAATGGAGATATCCATTTGATAAAGGGGTCCAAGGTGAATATTAAAAAATCTTTGTTTAAAATATTTTGTATTTCATGCAGAGTTTCGGAAGGAAAAGTCAGCGTTATGGATGTGACGAAATTCCGTTATGGATGTGACGCTTCTGAAATAGACATGGCATATGTTTAGAAAATCAGCAATTTAACCACCATAACCCTTTGAAAAACTGTCTAAATATCAGCTAAAACTATCAAAGTTCTTAAATAATATTTAGAATGGCTATTGTTTTGCTGTTTTGTGGATTTTAGCATACATTTCTGTGGCTTGTGGCAATAATATAGAATTATACATGATCAAAGTTGATTTTAGCTTGGGGTTTACATTATAAGAAAGAAAGACTGACAGTGACATATTAGGTTGGTTACAAATTGGTTCAACTTATTCACATCTGTAAAATACAGGCCTAGGTGATATCTCTGGGAGTGGTTTTGATGTATTACATGTTGCTTTATTTTTGCATGGTGAGGTTGACATTTACATGGAATTGCCCATATGCGACTTCAGTCTGAACCGCCAGGTCGCATTCATCCGACTTACACGTCATCAACAAGCCACAAACGTCACTATTCTGCGCTGAAGTAGGTGGCGGGTCTCTCAAAAAAGTTACAACAACATGGCGCATAATCACAGGCGCAGATAGAGGGTGGGACGAGTCATATTTAAATTCACCTCGTTCGGTCCCCCCTACTTATAGGGAGGAAAAAACGTCTATGCTGTCTTTCTTTGCATAAGGCAAACCTCACGGAAAAATCAAAAGACTAATTACCATTCGGTTTATTGAGGTGCACGGCAGTGTATACATATAGTTGCAACAACTCACATAAAACAAAACAAAGACTGATATTCGGTTGGTTGAGCTGCGCAGACTGCACAGGTTGCGAGCTCGAGCTTGGTTGCTATGGTTACTAACAACAAGTTTGACAGGCATGTTGGGGTTGGTTTGCTGGCAGCTTTGTCCCTCCCCCCCAGTTCAAAAAACGTATCTGCGCCCCTGCGCATGACATCAATGCGAGGGACGCTTCGGGCTGTGAAGGTTCTGAATCTTCTCAATGGAAGGACGCAGAGGTTAGGGAGCTGATTTCCATTTGGGGGGATGCAGCTATTCAAGCTAGATTGGATGAGTCATACCGCAACCGGGCGGTTTTACTTCCGTAAACACTGGCCATGCTCACTGCGTGTGACGTCGTCGTATCCTGCAATGCGCATGCGGAACACTTTTAGGTCGCTTTTCGTTCATACTGAGGATCACATACAAGTCGCATATATTTGTTAATGTGAACGACCTCACAAAAAAAATCGGATTTCACAAAAAAATCGGAATTGAGCATTAAGCCTTGCAGTGTGAACGTAGCGTAAGGCTACGTTCACACTGCAGGCTGAAGTGACTCAAATCCGATCTTTTCGCCCATATGTGACCTGTATCCGATCTTTTATTGACAATATGAACGACACAGATCCGATTTTTTCAAATCCGACCCAGGCCGTTTGGATATGTGGTCCTAATTCCGATCCCTATCCGCTCTTTTCATATGCGACTTCAGTCTGAACCGCCAGGTCGCATTCATCCGACTTGCACGTCATCAACAAGCCACAAACGTCACTATTCTGCGCTGAAGTAGGCGGCGGGTCTCTCAAAAAAAAGTTACAACAACATGGCGCATGACATCAATGCGAGGGACGCTTCGGGCTGTGAAGGTTCTGAATCTTCTCAATGGAAGGACGCAGAGGTTAGGGAGCTGATTTCCATTTGGGGGGATGCAGCTATTCAAGCTAGATTGGATGGGTCATACCGCAACCGGGCGGTTTTACTTCCGTAAACACTGGCCATGCTCACTGCGTGTGACGTCGTCATATCCTGCAATGCGCATGTGGAACTCTTTTAGGTCGCTTTTCGTTCATACTGAGGATCACATACAAGTCGCATATATTTGTTAATGTGAACGACCTCACAAAAAAAATCGGATTTCACAAAAAAATCGGAATTGAGCATTAAGCCTTGCAGTGTGAACGTAGCGTAAGGCTACGTTCACACTGCAGGCTGAAGTGACTCAAATCCGATCTTTTCGCCCATATGTGACCTGTATCCGATCTTTTATTGACAATATGAACGACACAGATCCGATTTTTTCAAATCCGACCCAGGCCGTTTGGATATGTGGTCCTAATTCCGATCCCTATCCGCTCTTTTCATATGCGACTTCAGTCTGAACCGCCAGGTCGCATTCATCCGACTTGCACGTCATCAACAAGCCACAAACGTCACTATTCTGCGCTGAAGTAGGCGGCGGGTCTCTCAAAAAAAAGTTACAACAACATGGCGCATGACATCAATGCGAGGGACGCTTCGGGCTGTGAAGGTTCTGAATCTTCTCAATGGAAGGACGCAGAGGTTAGGGAGCTGATTTCCATTTGGGGGGATGCAGCTATTCAAGCTAGATTGGATGGGTCATACCGCAACCGGGCGGTTTTACTTCCGTAAACACTGGCCATGCTCACTGCGTGTGACGTCGTCATATCCTGCAATGCGCATGTGGAACTCTTTTAGGTCGCTTTTCGTTCATACTGAGGATCACATACAAGTCGCATATATTTGTTAATGTGAACGACCTCACAAAAAAAATCGGATTTCACAAAAAAATCGGAATTGAGCATTAAGCCTTGCAATGTGAACGTAGCGTAAGATGCACACTGCACTTTTCAATGTGTTCCAGACAGTGTGTTGTTCCTGCAAATATGTTGTAACTTGCGCTTGTACAGTTACAATAAAATGGCATGGATAATTTGAATTACATTGTTTTGACTCAGTTTGTCCCATGAATTATCACTATCATCTGATGTACATACAACTCGGATTTTAAGATGCATAATGCATTTTACATTTTTCAGTGAACTATGTAGAATATCACAATATATCGCAAAATTTTGATATCGCAATATCGTATCGTATCGTGACTCAAGTATCGTGATGCGTATCGTATCGTGAGGTCCTTGGCAATACCCACCCCTAGTGACCGGCATGACTAATGTACAGAAACGCAATGCCTACACACACTGGGTCACTGTATGACGTGCAAGTGCGCTTATCCTTAAACACCTGGGGTAAAATATAATTGCCACATCCACCTGAGCTATTATTACAGCACCTTCAGCGGCACTAAAACCAAACATTACAGACTGCTGATCAGCACTACAAAGCCTGCCTACTGCACACCATCCACACTACTGCAATCCATCATTTTAGAACGACGGGAGCGACGGGACAGACGGATCTCAATTACAGTGTGTATATGTTTACTGCCATCCGAGTCCACCAGCTCAATGCTCCATCATAATACACTGGCTCTGGTATGCCATCATGTAATGACCACATCATTAAGGCATAAGCCATAAATATCACCTCCTAAATCCGGAGTGACGTTTGGCGCTTTAAAAAAAATACAGTCACTGCTGAACACTTTAATTACTTTAATCTTATAATAAGACATTGTAATTGTGTGCAAAAATACATGCTCCCACATTTTGTACTTTTACATAAAATAAGGTGCTGCTACAATAGTATCCACAATGTCTAACCTTTTACAATATATTTAAAATATTTGTCCAACTTCACAAAGTTTACAAGGCAGCCATAGGCTAAAGGTTAGAGGAGGAGGTCTGGGACCAAAAGGTCACCGGTTTGATTCCCTGGACCAGCAGGTAAAAATGTGTGGGATGTGAATTTCTCCTCCCTCTACATAGCCATGAGCAAGGGCTAAATGCAGAGAAAGAATTTGACTGTGCTGTAATGTATATGACAAATAAAGGCCCAGAAGCCCTGACCTTAAAAAAAAAATTTTTTTTTTTTTAAAAGGGAGTTGAGTTAATACTTCATGAACATATTTGTTTCAATGTACGGGACCCTGTTGGGGCTCTCATAACTTGGACAGTGTGTGAATGTCATTTGAGCAATAATGAATACCTTCCATTATTTAAGGTAGTCTGAAATAAAATGCAGCAATCAGTATGTATTGTCCAAGGAGACAATAGACTGAATCTGCTCATCTATGTAACTATATAAATTAGTTTCAGTTTTGAACATAGTCAAAAGGTGACAGAACTAATAGCTGGAGAAAAACATTTTATACAAAAAATTAAAACAGCTCTAAATTTTTTATATAAAATCACGCTTATTTATTCTTTATTGAATAAAATATTTATAAAGAGGGGCGGCACGGTGGTGTAGTGGTTAGCACTGTCGCCTCACAGCAAGAAGGTCCTGGGTTCGAGCCCCGGGGCCGGCGAGGGCCTTTCTGTGTGGAGTTTGCATGTTCTCCCCGTGTCCGCGTGGGTTTCCTCCGGGTGCTCCGGTTTCCCCCACAGTCCAAAGACATGCAGGTTAGGTTACCTGGTGACTCTAAATTGACCGTAGGTGTGAATGTGAGTGTGAATGGTTGTCTGTGTCTATGTGTCAGCCTTGTGATGACCTGGCGACTTGTCCAGGGTGTACCCCGCCTTTCGCCCGTAGTCAGCTGGGATAGGCTCCAGCTTGCCTGCGACCCTGTAGAAGGATAAAGCGGCTAGAGATAATGAGATGAGATATTTATAAAGAAATATGCACGTTTTAGCTGTCCATTACCATAGTCCAAAGGACTGGAAGACCGACATCTCATCTGGCAGAAAGGTGGACATGATTTAATGCCAGATGTCAGACAGTTTCCACGGTTGTTTGGAGAAAGAAAAAAAAAAATTTCCACTTCCAGATAGGCCTCTCAATCTTCATGACTATGAGGCATTTTAGGGAAAGATAAAAGGGTCACTCTGTTTCACACCATCCTACACTGTGCATGGAGAGATGAAGAGAAAGAAAAGAGCAAGCCTGAGAAATTGGCAGAGGAATGTGATATAGCGTCCATATGGTTTAAAAAAAATAAAAATTCTTCATGACTACTGCCGATGTCAAATTCTTGTTATATTGATGCAGTTGCCCTCAGAAACTGTGGCACAAGCCTCCATGGCACTGTCCGGTCAGACAGGGTGAGAGCATCACCCTGAAGCCAAGCCCTCAGGTGTCTCTCTCCCCCTCTTTTTTTTTTTTTTTTTTTTTTTTAAATGCGAGCATATGCACAGCCAAATAAATAAATAAATAAATAAATAAATAAATTTAAGTGATCAATAAATAAATAAATTAATTTCAAAGACATGGGTGAGGTTAACATGGGGACGGCCTTAAGGCCTCTGCATGCTCTTGCGACAAGGCTTTCGCAGATAGCTTTTCGCAGACAGTTGTAATTTATCGTTGAGCGGGGAGTAATAGGCGTGCGCGATGTTATTCACCGCCACAACGCAAGGGGGCGCGAAGTCACGAAATCGCTAGGAGTAGTTGGTGGGTGTGGTTAGTGGAGTGTTTATCCTCCGGTTACTTATAATGACTAGAACTGGAGTCGTATAGATGTACGTACTTCCTCGATCAACCGCTCTTCGTGCTGCTCCATCTTCGCTCGTGTTTTTAAAAATGGCGGTCGTGAAAACAAACCAAACCGGGAAAGTAGAGAAGCGGAAGTGCGTGTACAGCGGATGTAGAGTGGACCAATCAGAGCCCTCTTGTCTGCGACGCTGTCTGCGAGGCTTCTGCGGTGGTCACAATTTTTGGGAGGTGCGCGCAGAGCGTCTGCGACGCCATCTGCGAGGACTGGGTTGTCAGCATAAATTGGCCTTTAGGCCGAGGTGCCCTTGAGCGAGGCACCTGACCCCCGGCTGCTCCCCGGGGGCTGTTAGCATGGCTGCCCACTGCTCTGGGTAGATGCGTGTGCTCATTATTCACGTGTGCGCGTGCACGTGTGTGTGTTCACTGCTTCAGATGGGTTAAATGCAGAGAGGAATTTCACAAATGTACGTGTGATGAATAAAGTAGTTGTTCTTAAATCTCACACTGATGTGTGGTAATTTTAGGCTGAAGCTTTACTCTTCTGGAATTAGAAGAGGAAAAGGGGAAAAAAAAGGACATCCAAAGCTAAAAACATCATGCTCATGAGATTTTAATGATTATAGATAGGTGTACTCAAGTATGGATATAATGAGTCTTGTGGCTAGACAAGAAAGGGGCCTTGCTAAGGAAAGGTAAAATTTATTATGCAAAAGACTCTGGAGGAATAAAAGAGCAGGCCTCAAACAGGGAAACAATCTGGGTACTTTTCTACTGCCAAGAAAGAGCTTGCTCTTGACTCTCACACTTAGGAAGCCACCACACCCACGCTAGGACCCAACCAGAAAACAATCCTGGTTGTTGGTTTTCCCCCTCAATTCCATCAATGACCAAGACAACAACAACTTACAACATAAAACATGTTTCTGATTACTTCTTCTAAGAAAACACTCATCAGATTTGTAAAAGAAACCAGAATCTCCCGTGTATTTTTTGTCTGTCTCTCATTTCACCAAACTGTGTATTTTGCCATTTCGTGTCTTGCATTCATGAGATGTGCATGCTGATACTAGCAAGCTGTGATCAGTGTGTGTGAGCAAGTCATTGGGCCTCTGACCATCAAGAAGACCATATGTAATGTGATTGGGAGCAGTGGAGGTGTAAACAACCCTGTGATTGGATGACAGGTATCCCCTTTGCGCAGAGTAGCTATTGGGCAGATAATGTGGAACAGCAAGCTTCTGGCAGACGTTTAGCAGGATGGCATTTAGTTGGAAAGCTAAATGTACACAGCCAAGCATGGCTTTCTTTGTGGAAAAACTGGCATGATGTGATCAAAAGAGACTAGCCTACAGAGTGGTTGATCAGCAGTGGAATCTCATTAAAGAGATCAGTCATGAGAGAAGAAGCCTGTATTTGTTACACGCACACTCGAGCACAAACTTAAGCACACAGTGAAATGTCTCCTCTGCATTTAGCCCATCTGAAGCAGTGAACACACACACACACACACACGCGTGAGCGATGAGCACACACACATTCCCAGAGCAGTGGGCAGCTATGCTACAGCACCCAGGAAGCAGTTGGGGGTTAGGTGCCTCGCTCAAGGGCACTTCAGCCCAACCTCAGGCCATGGCTGCCCCATGTTAACCTAACCGCGTGTCTTTGGACTGTGGGGAAAACCGGAGCACCTGGAGGAAACCCACGCAGACACAGGGAGAACATGCAAACTCCACACAAAAAGGCCCTCGTTAGCCACTGGGCTCGAACCCAGAACGTTCTTGCTGTAACAACAGAGAAGGTTTCATGGCCTCTGGTTTACATGCCACCGACTAGTTAAACTGAATAGTGATATTGGCTCAGTTTAAGAAAATCAACCAGATTTATGAGCAACTATAATAATAGTCCAGTGCGAGGTTTACCCAAGCTGCTGCTTCTTCAATTTAGTCTCTACTGTACAGTCCTGACAAACACATGGTGATGTAATACCAGCACAAATGGTTTCAAAAAGGTAATTCCATCTCCTAGAGTTTGGAAATCAAAAACATTCAAGGCGGTTAAAAGTGGCTGAGTTTTTTTCCCTATAAGATAAGTTTTAGATTTATCTTCAGTAACCATGTTAGACCTGGGCTGCATCGCTTGTGCGTGGCAGTTGTGTAATGTCTTGATTTTTCATTTCAGCATCAATGTTAATAGTTTAGAACAGTCACACGGCTTGCATGAGATGCATGTCTTGAGCACGTCTCAAGCATTGCTGCAATGACGCGTCATCTAGAGTTCCGGCATGGCACACCTATTTTTAATGCATGAAAAATGGAAGTGGTACTCAGCAAAAATAGACAGTGAAAGATCTGTTGTCATTCATATACATACATACATACCACACACACACTTATTTTTCCAACAATTGCATGTTTCTTACCCTTTGCCTGTCTAAATAAATATAAAAGGATAATGAAATGAAATCAGGCAGCACGGTGGTGTAGTGGTTAGCGCTGTCGTCTCACAGCAAGAAGGTCCGGGTTCGAGCCCCATGGCCAGCGAGGGCCTTTCTGTGCGGAGTTTGCATGTTCTCCCCGTGTCCGCGTGGGTTTCCTCCGGGTGCTCCGGTTTCCCCCACAGTCCAAAGACATGCAGGTTAGGTTAACTGGTGACTCTAAATTGACCGTAGGTGTGAATGTGAGTGTGAATGGTTGTCTGTGTCTATGTGTCAGCCCTGTGATGACCTGGCGACTTGTCCAGGGTGTACCCCGCCTTTCGCCCGTAGTCAGCTGGGATAGGCTCCAGCTTGCCTGCGACCCTGTAGAAGGATAAAGCGGCTACAGATAATGAGATGAGATGAAATGAAATCAAACACTCATTGACTGAATTTGCATTTGACATTGGCAATGTAGAAGGACAGGGCTGGCAGCATCAGCACTGCAGAAGCAATGTTTGTGGCGTGGACAAACGCATACGAGCCACAGTGGTCTGGCGACGTAGCCGTTACGCACGCACAATGCAGCCGCTGTGGCTCAGGCCTTATCCTGGTCAATGTTGTGCTGGATCCAGAGCCAATCCCGGGAACGCTGGGCATGAGGTGGGGGAAAAAAAAAAAAAAAAAAAAAAACCACCTGGATTCCAGTTTCCAGACCAGGGCTCGACATTAAGGACTCCCCGATTGCCCGGGGCAAGTGAAACATGCATTCGGGCAAGTGGGATATGTCCCCGACATGCCCGACCTGGCAAGTTGGAATGAGCATATATTACGAACTAGCACCACAAAACTTAGGCTTTTTGATCTTTTATTTCAGTTCCTAAAAGCGTCCCTTACTACGTATCCGCTATTATGTCTTGGCTGTTTTCTTAGTCTCGGTTTCGTTTACTGCTTTGCAAGTTATTTTATATCCCCCGCTGTTGTAGTATGGTACACATACTGTTTATAGACCCCTTGTGTATGACGTCACGCATCACATGATAATTACAGCTGGGGTCAGACAGACACCGTCTTTCATGCAAGCAAGGCTTAATCTGTCTTCAGTACAGTTAATTTTTGCGCCGTTTTTGCTTGTTCAAACAGAGAAATAGATAAAAGGCATTACCGTCTCCCCGCTATCAAGAAAAATGTTAACAAATAGAAGCAAATGCTTCAAGAACAACAAGGAAATGAGTGGTTAAAGACTACGAGGAGAGGAGCTCAACCTGAAAACTCCAGAGAAATTCACGATTGTATTTAAAATGTATTTTACAAAAGCAAAGTCAGAAGTGAGGATGGAAGAGTTTGCTTAAAAAAAAAATTATAAAAATTGTTATTGTCCGTTACAAGCAAAAGTAAAAAGTAACCAATGACCAAACTTAATAATAAACTTAATCAATAACCAAACTTCAACTCAATGTGTGATCATTTTATGTTGCAATTCACAACTATTCTATGGTTTTCCTTAAAAATAAATAAATAAATGAAAAGTAGTATTCGCAAAATAGGGGGCAAGTCATAATATTGGGGGGCAAGTGGAAATTAACCCCCACTTGACCCCCAGGGCAAGCGGGTTTAAAAGTTAATGTTGAGCCCTAAAGACAGTCACACACTGGCCCAATTTAGCATCGTCAATCCACATACAGTGGTGCTTGAAAGTTTGTGAACCCTTTAGAATTTTCTATATTTCTGCATAAATATGACCTAAAACATCATCAGATTTTCACACAAGTCCTAAAAGTAGATAAAGAGAACCCAGTTAAACAAATGAGACAAAAATATTATACTTGGTCATTTATTTATTGAGGAAAATGATCCAATATTACATATCTGTGAGTGGCAAAAGTATGTGAACTTCTCAGATTACCAGTTAATTTGAAGGTGAAATTAGAGTCAGGTGTTTTCAATCAATGGGATGACAATCAGGTGTGAGTGGGCACCCTGTTTTATTTAAAAGAACAGGGATCCATCAAAGTCTGATTTTCACAAAACACGTTGTGGAAGTGTATCATGGCACAAACAAAGGAGATTTCTGAGGACCTCAGAAAAAGCATTGCTGATGCTCGTCAGGCTGGAAAAGGTTACATAACCATCTATAAACAGTTTGGACGCCACCAATCCACAGTCAGACAGATTGTGTACAAATGGAGGAAATTCAAGATGATTGCTATCCTCCCCAGGAGTGGTCGACCAACAAAGATCACTCCAAGAGTAAGGCGTGTAATAGTCGGCGAGGTCACAAAGGACCCCAGGGTAACTTCTAAGCAACTGAAGGCCTCTCTCACATTAACATTAGCCAATGTTCATGAGTCCACCATCAGGAGAACACTGAACAACAATGGTGTGCATGGCAAGGCTGCAAGGAGAAAGCCACTGCTCTCCAAAAAGAACATTGCTGCTCATCTGCAGTTTGCTAAAGATCACGTGGACAAGCCAGAAGGCTATTGGAAAAATGTTTTGTGGATGGATGAGACCAAAATAGAACTTTTTAGTTTGAATAAGAAGCGTTATGTTAGGAGAAAGGAAAACACTGCATTCCAGCATAAGAACCTTATCCCATCTGTGAAACATGGTGGTGGTAGTATCATGGTTTGGGCCTGTTTTGCTGCATCTGGGCCAGGACGGCCTTCCATCATTGATGGAACAATGAATTCTGAATTATACCAGCAAATTCTAAAGGAAAATGTCAGGACATCTGTCCATGAACTGAATCTCAAGAGAAGGTGGGTCATGCAGCAAGACAACAACCCTAAGCACACAAGTTGTTCTACCAAAGAATGGTTAAAGAAGAATAAAGTTAATGTTTTGGGATGGCCAAGTCAAAGTCCTGACCTTAATCTAATCAAAATGTTGTGGAAGGACCTGAAGTGAGCAGTTCATATGAGGAAACCCACCAACATCCCAGAGTTGAAGCTGTTCTGTACAGAGGAACGGGCTAAAATTCCTCCAAGCCGGTGTGCAGGACTGATCAACAGTTACCGCAAACGTTTAATTGCAGTTATTGCTGCACAAGGGGGTCACACCAGATACTGAAAGCAAAGGTTCACATACTTTTGCCACTCACAGATATGTAATATTGGATCATTTTCCTCAATAAATAAATGACCAAGTATATTATTTTTGTCTCATTTGTTTAACTGGGTTCTCTTTATCTACTTTTAGGACTTGTGTGAAAATCTGATGTTTTAGGTCATATTTATGCAGAAATATAGAACATTCTAAAGGGTTCACAAACTTTCAAGCACCACTGTACCAGCCATAATAGGAAACTGGAAACTCCTGAGGAAACCCTTGCAGACAGAGTAAGAACATGTAAGATCCCAGACAGTCAGTAAACCAAGTTTTGGTTCAAACCAGGGACAGTAGAGCTGAGAGAGAGCAACGCTACCCACGGCAACAGTACCTGCTGCGCCACTGTGCCACCCACAGACTTCAGTTCTGAGGTAATATTGTCCTTTTGAATGCTTAAGTCACCAGGCAACATCCTAAAAGTGTTCATGTCACACTTGATGTAATTGGTCCTTAAACAACAGGTTACAGCTCCTTAATTACAGCAGTGTCAGGCGCACAGAAGGCTCCCTCTGAACACATATATTTAGTGACGTTTCACCCTGACTGCACCTCCTTCACAGGCTTCTCCACACTCTCGTGTGTGCGTGTGTAACACAACCTAGCTAGAAAGTAATGCCTTAATGAAATTGAAATCAAAAGGGCATTCATGTCACATGTGCTCACCAACTAAAAGGTCAAAAAATGTCTCTCTGAGTAAATGAAGGTCACTGTAACACAGTCCCACGCTTTTTCCTGGAATTCACTCTTATGCAGCATTCTATCGCGCTACCGGTCCCAATGCCATCTTCAGGATGTCCAATAGTAATGACATACTGAAAGATGGGGTCAGTCACAACTGTGTATCTATCCTTTGGGTGCACAATGGGACAACAGTGAAATACAAACACCAACTGCAGCATGCTGAAGCACAAAGTACATGAGGACAACCAAAGGTCAAACACAAAAGAAACAAGCTCACATGCCACTGTGTGTATGCGACAGCATTCAGAAAAACACACATGGCTTACAGCTTTAAATAATTGCAATATACAGTGGAGTGCTTTCTGTTGACTTCAAATCAATATAATCTAGCCTAGCACTAGGCGTACACTAGCCTACACATTGACAGTTGCTTTCGAAGCAGCACATATATTTGAGACAGCTAAGACTACTAAAATAATATGGTACATTTGTAAACTCACCCAGACACTCTGAACTATAATTAGAGAGCTTCTTTTAGACTCAAGCAAAGTGCATGACGACAAAGACTTTTCACAATATATTTGTACAATTTTTTTTTTTTAATTTAAAAGTTTACCAGTCTCATGCACTGCAGATATAGCCTACATTGCTGTACCTTCACCTTTACTTTGCATTAACTGCTACTCAATTACTAGTAAACATATAAACAGATCTGTTCACTTGTGTGTATCTGTATACATCTATCAATGCTGTAGAAGACTAATGAGTTCTAATCCTGCTAACCGGTACCATCCAGAAGAGGACAGGTTCCCTTTTGAGTCCGATTCCTCTCAAGGTTTCTTCCTCATGTCACTTCAGGGAGTTTTGCTGGTCACTAATCTCTTGCTTGCTCATTAGGGATCCAAATCTACATCAAGCTTTCTGTAAAGATGCTTTCTGACATTGACAAAAGTGCTACGCAAAGAATAGTAAACAGTGTAGTAACTTGCACTAAAGTATCGTCTTACATTAAGAACTGTTACAGAGGAAGCATAATGGAGTAAAATTTATATCCCTCGTGTCCTGTAATGGCAATCAAGCACGCATATCTACCTGAACCAGCCGAGGAGCAGTCTTTTTTTCTTTTTGGCCCAACATCTCCATTGTTAAACTATAATCACTAGGCTTGTATTTAGAAGGAAATTAATGCGTGTGCTGGAAGTGATGCATGGACTAAAATCTGGGACTTATAACTAATGTTTCTTGCATCCTGAAAAGACAGATACCAACTGACATCCAGGACAAGGTGACCTCACTTCACAAGAATATTCTTTAAAAAAAAAAGAGAAGTGTGAAAGAGTCAGTCAATCAAAACATTGCCAGTGTGTCTCACTAACCAGTACACTGATGGCATCCAAGCCATGAAGGCTTGAAAAAGATATCCTCACATCCTAGGTACAATTTCACACATGTTCAAGTCAACAGAATTGGTTACTTAGCAACATGCTCTCAAGTCATTTCAATCAATCCAGATGTTAACTATCAAGATCATGTACCACTGTTAGTAAGCTCTGGTTGTCTCGAATCTACAGACTGCCTGAAACCTTCCATGAATCAGACATTAATGAGCCAGGTTTTTGAGGCACAGGTTCAACACCACTCTGGGTCCTTTCCCAGATTTTGTTACTCAATGCCTTAATTAAGATAATTTAATAAACTACATAAAAGCAGTGTGTGTGTGTTCCTATTAGAGAAAAATCAGGGTAATGTAGATCATACTGCACAAGACCTTCCCCCCCCCACTCTCTTTTGCCCTGCAGTTCTGTCTGCTAAGGGTTGTGAGCACACGGAAACAAGACTTGAAGATGGGGAAGTGAAAACAAAAGCTGAGTAAAAAAAAAAAAGTTATTTCTGATCCAAGCCACTTTGAGAGAACTAACCAGTGTAGTAGAGCACAATATGTGAAATGACACACAGCCAAAGTCACTGTGCATATCAAGCAGCCTGGCTGAATAGCCTCCAACCCTTAGAGCCAATAGTGAAAACATAAATCTGCCAAAGTCGCCTTCTCTCCCGGCAAGCATGCATAGATACTCTTGCTAATTCATCAGATTCAGCAATGAAGTGAGAAGGAACTCCACCATAGCTAACCAAACTTAACATATGAAAGATAACTTGCTAGTTTTAGTCAGTCAGTCAATTATAACCCGTTTACTGTTTTGAAGCCGAATTAATGAAACGATCCAAATTTGTGGTACAGAATGACTGGGTGATCTACTCAAGCAACAATTTTATTACACGCTCACCATTTGGCACTAATCAAAAAAGTGTCGCAAGCCAACTCTCAAAGTGAAGCAGGGTGGTCTGTTTTGCCTAATGATTTTTTAAAAAATGATGCAAGTCAGTGAAGAATGCACAAGGGTGGCATTGCTGTTTGGAAATCAACACACCACTTGTGCGCATGTGCAACAATGGTTAACGGGGGCTCCGACCAGTTGAAAGAGGTGGAGCCTGTGGGGCCCCTCGCATCAGCCCTAAAACTAATGTAATGAAAATAACCATACAATTAGGCTAAACTATTCCTCATATTACACACATATAGCCTGTAACCTGCCTCAGAACGTACTTGTTTGCCTTTGCAATCCAAAACCAAACACGTTGTGGCAAAATGTTTTTGATTTGAAACAGCCACAAGCCATGAAGTATAGTCCAGGATTTATTTATTTTTATTATATATATATATATATATATATATATATATATATTTTTTTTTTTTAGTGATGTTACTGCATGTCAATGATGTCTGCTTAAATTGATGAGCCACTGCAATGGCTGTAATGACTAATGCTAACCACTTACACTTAAAACATACATCTCATCGTTCATTAACACACTGAACTCAGGGACCGCACATCTCACTTTACCTCGCTCATTTGCACTATTCCATACTACCTCATCTTAACAGCTGCTAGTTTGTTTATACTGCTTATTTCATGTTTACCTGCAATACCTCAAGTGCCCTTGACTGTTTATTTGAACCAATTTGTGTGTGTGTGTGTGTGTGTGTGTGTGTGTGTGTGTATATATATATATATATGTATAGATGAGTGTTTAGTCTACGTCTAGTTCATATCTAGAGTGCTTACATGGTTTATATTGTTTGTTTGTTCAATTATTCTATTTTTATTTATTGCATTGCCTGTTTGCACCGTGGTTCAGAGAGGACTGAAATTTCATCTGTGCTGTATGTCGAGCATGTATAGCATATTTGACAATAAAGTTGACTTAAGTGGTTAGCACGGTCACCTCACAGCAAGAAGGTTCTGGGTTCAAACCCAGTGGCCAGAAAGGGGCTTTCTGCATGGAGTTTGCATGTTCTCCCTGTGTCTGCGTGGGTTTCCGCTGGGTGCTCCGGTTTCCCCCACAGTCCAAAGACATGAGGTTAGGTTAATATGGGACGGCCTTGAGCGAGGTACCTAACTCCTAACTGCTCCCCGGGCACTGTTAGCATGGCTGCCCACTGCTCTGGGTATGCGTGTGTGCTCACTGCTCACGTGTGTGTTCACTGCTTTAGATGGATTAAATGCAGAGAGGAAATTTCACAAGTGTGTGATGAATAAAAGTTGTGCTTTCTTTCTTAAGTGGCCGTTTCAAATCAACAACATTTTGCCACAACGTGTTTGGTTTTGGATTGCAGAGGCAAACAAGTGCATTCTGAGGCAGGTTACAGGCTATATGTGTGTAATATGAGGAATAGTTCAGCCTAATTGTATGGTTATTTTCATTACAGTAGTTTTAGGGCTGATGCGAGGGGCCCCACAGGCTCCACCCCTTTCAACCGGCCTTTGAACTGGCCGGAGCCCCCTGCTGACCATTGTCGCGCATGCGCACAAGTGGTGTGTTGATTTCCAAACAGCAACGCCGCCCTCGCGCATTCTTCACCGACTTATATCGTTTTTTTAATCACTGGGCAAAACAGAGCACCCTGCTTCACTTCAGCCTTCTGACTCAAACAGCAGGGTTTTATTCGCCTAGTATTGATTTCCAAGTTGGTTTGGTTACCCAGTGAACACATGGTGTTTCTTAAATAAGAAATAAAGTTTAAAGCAGTGCCACATTTGGGGTGTTGCCGCTTGTGATCCGCATCCAGCAGCACGGCGCCTTTCCCACGCGCAGACTCCTCACTAACAACTCGTGGAGATTTTTATTCCCAAAACAAAACCAAAAAACCGGA